>NC_045795.1:0-1200000 GCF_009873245.2 Balaenoptera musculus
CAGTCGCTGTGGAAAACTCTATGGTGGCTCCTCAAAAACATGGAAAATGTATGAGCCCTTGATTCCGCTCCAGGGTGTACACCCAAAATATTAGAAAGCAAGGACTGGAACAGATATTTGTACCCCGTATTCATAGCAACATTATTCACAATAGCCAAAAGGTGGAAGCAACACAACACATCCTTCAACAGATGAATGGATAAGTACAGTGTAGTATATACACAATGGGATATGATTCAACCTTTAAAACTAAGGTAATTCTCACACATGCTACAATGTGGATGAACCTTGACGTCATTATGCTAAGTGAAACAAGCCAGACACAAAAAGGACAAACGTTCTATGATTCCACTAGTATGAGGTATCCAGATAAGTCAAATTCAAAGACAAAGTAGAATAAGGTTGCCAGGGGTTGAGGTGAGTTAGTGTTTAATGGCTACGGTTTCACATGGGGAAAATAAAGTTCTGGAGATGGATGGTGAGGATATTTTTACAACAATGTGAATGTAGTTAATGCCATAGAACTGTATACTTAAAAATGGTTTAAATGGGGCTTCCCTCGTGGCACAGTGGTTAAGAATCCGCCTGCCAATGCAGGGGACATGGGTTCAAGCGCTGGTCCTGGAAGATCCCGCATGCCGCAGAGCAACTAAGCCCACGAGCCACAGCTACTGAGCCCTTGTGCCACAACTACTGAAGCCCATGCGCCTAGAGCCCGTGCTCCACAACAAGAGAAGCCACTGCAATGAGAAGCCTGCACACGGCAACGAAGAGTAGCCCCCTCTCGCCGCAACTAGAGAAAGCCTGCACACAGCAACAAAGACCCGACACAGCCACAAAATAAAAAATAAAATAAATTTTTTAAAAAGCTTTAAAAAAATGGTTTAAATGGTAAATGTTATGTGTTTTTAATCACGATGGAAAAAATGAATGAAATAATGATCAATGTTACAATGTGGATAAACACTGAAAACATCCTAAGTGAAAGAAGCCATACAGAAAAACCACCCAGATCATGCTCATCTTGTACACTTTAAATCCAGCAAGGTTTTTAAAGTGAGGAAAAGCCCCAGTGATGGTTCCAGGAAAAGAAAACTGTATTCGAATGGGAAAATACATTTCCACAAAGCTGGGGCAGCTGGTGAAAGTTGAAGCAGGTCTGTGGATAGGATTATAATGTGGAAACCATAATTATTCCTCATTTGGGGGTTATGTGCTGGTTCTCTGGGAGAGTGGCCCTCCCACTCTCACAGGGTAAAACAAACTGGAGTATTTTGTGAATGTGGAAAACTTGATACTGCTATTTAAAGTATTTTATACACTTGAAATTTACTAGAAAATAAAGTACTTATCAAAACAACCATGTCATAGCACGCCAGAAATACAGACATCAAACTCTGTTACAGAGGCCAAGCCCTACCCAGATCCAGCTCACCCGCAGTGGGGACGCCAATCACCCTCGTAGGAGTCCACATACTATGAGAGGCACCGTGGGAAGATTACATTGGGAGCCACTATGTCTTGGGTGCTGTGGATGACCTGGATGTAGTTGAAACAGTGGGATTTCTGAATTCTAGTTTTCCACATTCAACCACCAAAAAACTGTTACAACTAAAAAATGAATTCAGTAAAGCTGCAGGATACAAAAAAAGAAAAATCAATGCACAAAAATCATTTGTGATTCTACACACTGATAATGAACCATCAGAAAAAGAATTTAAAAAAAAATCCCACTTACAATTGTATCCAAAAAGATAACCAGGAGTAAATTTAACCAAGGACGTGAAGGACCTGCACACTGAAAACTGGAAGACACTGATAAAGGAAACCGAACAGACAAAAATAAATGGAAAGATACCCCGTGCTCATGGGTAAAAAGAATATTGTGAAAATATGCATTCTAAGGTGGGACTTCCCTGGCCGTCCAGGGGTTGGGACTCTGCGCTCCCACTGCAGGGGGCGCGGGTTCGATCCCTGGCTGGGGAACTAAGATCCCGCATCCTGCATGCCACATGGTGTGGCCCGAAATTTTTTTTAATTAAAAAAAAATATGCATCCTAGCCAAATTAATGTACACATTCAATGCAATCCCTACCAAAAGTGCAATGACATTTTCCATAGAAACAGAACAAACAATCTTAAGATGTGTGTGGAACCACAAAGGACCCAGAAGAGCTAAAGCGACCCTGAGGAAGGAGAACGGGCTGGAGGCATCTCGCTCCCTGACTTCACACTTCATTACGAAGCTACAGTCCCAAAAAAGTGTGGAATTGGCACAAAAACAGGCACACAGACCAGAGGAACAGAGCAGAGAGCCCAGGAATCAACCTACAGGTATGTGATCAGTTAATTCACAAGAAAGGAGCCAAGAACATACACCAGGGAAAGGACAGTCCCCTCAATAAACGGTGCTGGGAAAACCGGACGCCACACGCCAAAGAACAACACTGCACTCTGTCTACACCACACACAAAAGGGGCCAAAAACCCAGTTTTCCACATCAAGCCCCTCCTCTCCTGGCTCCTCTGAAGACAGACACCCTCGGCGGTCAGCCACGTACAGGAACCTTCTGCCCACTTTTCCTCACCTTTTCCCTCAGCGGCGTCACTTCCCGGCAGGTCCTGAGGAGACCAGGCTCCTGTCAGCATGAACTGGACCCCACAGTGTCCCAAAGCTGAAGCCCCAGGGGGTCCTGAGGAGACCCGGCTTCCGTTAGTGTGGACTCGACCCCGGCTTGTCCCGAAGCCCGGCCATCAGTGTAGACTCAGCCCCGCGTGTCCCAGAAGCCAAAGCCCCAGCGGGTCCTGAGGAGACAGGGCTCCTCTCAGCGTGAACGTGAACAGCATGATCTGAACAGACATCCCACCAAAAAAGATATACAGATAGTAAAAGTCATACAGAAACAAGCTCAACATCATATACCATTAGGGAATTACAAATTAAAATCATGAGATATCACAGCACACCTATTAGCACTGCTAAGCTCCAAAAATATGACAATACCAATGGCTAGAGGGTGAGGAACAAAAGGAGCTCTCCCTCATAGCTGGGGGGATGCATGTGCAGCCACTTTGTAAGACAATTTGGCAGTTTTTTCCAAAGCTAAACAAGTCTCACGTTGGGATCCAACAATCATGCTTCCAGCATTTAGGCAACTGCTTTGAAAATCTATGTCCAAATGCAAACGAGGATGCAATTATGCACAACAGCACTTTCATAATGGCTAAAAACTTGAAGAAATCAGGATATCCTTCAAAAGATGAATGCATAAGCAAATTGGGGTATATCCATGTCAAGGCGAGTAGAATATGCCACCCCAAAATATGTCTCTCTGGCATAAGGATTATTGGTCTGCTTTAAAAAAAAAAAAAAAAGGGCCTCCCTGGCGGCTCAGTGGTTAAGAGTCCGCCTGCCAATGCAGGGAACACGGGTTCGAGCCCTGGTCCGGGAAGATCCCACATGCCGCGGAGCAACTAAGCCCGTGCGCCACAACTACTGAGCCTGTGCTCTAGAGCCCGCGAGCCACAACTACTGAGCCCGTGTGCCACAACTACTGAAGCCTGCACACCTAGAGCCTGTGCTCCATGACAAGAAAGGCCACCACAATGAGAAGCCTGCGCACCGCAATGAAGAGTAGCCCCTGCTCGCCACAACCAGAGAAAAGCCTGCATGCAGCAACGAAGACCCAATGCAGCCAAAAATAAAATAATAAATTTATTCAAAAAAAAATCTCAGAAAACTGAGATTGCCGTTTTATGAAGGACATTTACAATAGAGAAGTCTCCATTTATAAGGGTATGTCCCTCTTTGCACCAAAAATAGAAGGATAATTAAATCTTAAGTAACTCTTTTCACTGGAGAAGTCCTGACTTAAATGTGCAAACACTCATACCCTTGTTTACTGTGCTTTGCAGGATAACCTGCCAAAACTGGCCTTCCCCCCTTCCCCAGCATCTTTCTTCTGTTTTAGCTGAAGACGGTATTTAAGGGGATGGTTTTGGTCATTTCAGGGAGTGACTCAGTTTTCCTTGCTATCCCCCCTGTATTCAGAAGGTATACATGTAATTAAACTTCTGCTTTTCTCCTGGTAATCTGTCTTTTATTTCAGGGGCAGGGGGGCCTCAACCAAGAACCTAGAAAAGTAGAGGGAAAATTGTTTTTCCGCCCATACACATGCAGTGGAATACTACTCAGCAGAAAGGAATGCACCATCAGCCTATGGAAAGACATGGATAAATCCTCAGTATATACTGCTACGTGAAAGCATCCAGGCTGAGGAGGCTGCACACAGTATGACCCCATTGGTGACATTCTGGGAAAGGCAAAGCTACACAGATGATAAGCAGATCATGGGGTGGGGGTTTGAAGTATTCCATGTGACACTCTAGGATGGATACCTGTCACTATGCATTTGTCTAAGCCCACAGATGTGTATAGCCCAAGGGGTCAATCATAATCTATTCAAATTTAGTTATTTGGGATGTAGGAGTGTTGCAGGATGGAATACATAATGTGACAGAATCTAACTGTATTAGAAATATATGGAAACAACTCACTGTAGGGGATGGGATAAAAGGTGCTGACCTAAGTTACCTTTGGAAATGAATGGAATCTGTAGACTAAAGGCAAACTGGACCGTACATATACAGTGGGCTTTATTTTACGAAGTTCTTTCCAGGGTGTAGTAGCTAACAATTCTGAAACCTCTGCACGTGTAACCTGGAAAGGAGCAATGCATACATAAATGGCAGATGGTGGGAGCCAGGCTCCTTGCTGTGGGAGTGGGAAGTTACAGATAAGCAAGGGGAGAGCCTCTGCCCTCGTAATCCTGGATCTGGGCTTCCTGGGAGGATGTTGACTGGCCGGGGGAAACACACAGATCTTCACGCTGGGAAGACCCTGCAGACATAGGAACTCCACGCCCCATCTTTCCACCCATACCTGCTGGAAACACTCAGCCCTCCATCATCAGTCAATTGCAGCGTTTAAGACATTCTCGCCCCCAGGCAGATAAAGGAGCATGAGGGTCTTGCTTACCCCTAAGCTGTCCCAGAATCCAGGCCCTGGGGGTGGAGCCAGGATGGGGGTTCCTGGGCCTCTGACCAGCAGGTGAGAGGAAGGAGGAAGACCAGTCCTGAGGACAGAGGTTCCCTCAAGTCTGTGAGCCCAGGAGCCCCGATGGGATTCATTCCCAGTGAGGACATGGGCGGGGTCTGCAGTGGTTCTGTGCTCCCCCTGGACCCCTTTGATGAAGCCATGGCAGCACTGGCCCCAGACGTCTCCTGGCAGTGTCTCAAACTCTGACACAGCGGTTTTACAAAGGAACAAGAGAATGGAGCTGAGCCCCTGACGGCCACTCCTTTCTGGCTCTGAGTTGCTTCCAACAGGACCGCAGTCACCTGCACGTAGTCTGCTGTGACCTACCTGCCCCCATTGGCCTTTCCTCTCCCTCCCTGCGATGATTCCCGTGACATTTCCAGCCTGGACCCCTCTCGCAGGCCAGACGCCTCTGTCCAGTCACTGCACCCCCATCTCACCTTGGGGGCTAACAGGGCCCTCAGGGGACCGGGATCCTGCAGCTCCCCACACCCAGGAGCAGCCCCACCTTCCCAGGTTGCTGAGCCCAGGCACGGGGTGTAACCGAGCAGGACCCTACGGGGCCTTCCCAGGACAGACCCCTCCCCCACATCCTCTGCTGTAGCTCCTCTCTGAAGTACCTGGATAACAGCATCTGATGCACGCTTCCTGAGTTGTTTTACAGATGCTAAAACCACCACCAAACGGAAGAAATTAACTACCTGATGATCTTGAACAGGTAGCCCCGGAACTTCTGGGGCCTAAGAATTTAGAGTGTTAACCGCCTGTTACCTCACCATCAACCAGAGAATTGTGCACCAGCTGATCTCATACCCTGCGACCCCCCTCCTTCAACTGGCCTTTAAAATTGCTGTGCTGAAATCCTTCAGGGAGTTCGGGGATTTAGAGCACAAGCCGCCTGTTCTCCTTGTATTGGCACTTTTACAATTAAAGCTGCACTTCCCTTCACCACACCCAGTGTCAGTAGACTGGCTTTACTGCACTCGGGCAAGCAGACCCAAGTTTTGTTCGGTAACACTGGGGTCTCCCAGGCTCCCACTCTCCTTGTGCCCCACTGACTGTCATCTGCTCCTCCAGAGTCTTGTTGCAGCAAAAATAGAAATGAAGTTTCCCTCCCCTGAGAACAAGGAAAACAAAGGGAACAGCGAACAGGCTAGAGAAGAAACATAACCTGGCCTGAAAGAGTTCATCACTCCTTGTTTTACTTTGTCACTAATTTGTAGTAACTAGATTTGTACTTTACAAAGCGAACCTCACTCCCTGACACTACGTAATTTACCTCTGGCACCCATCACCCCTAACTCTGTGTGAGTTACATCCCCTGCCTCTCACTCCCTAACCTTATTATGTCCAGCACTTACATTCTATATGCCCCTCATAACGAATCACCCCCTATAGTCTTTGCATTTCAGAAACAAGGTCACCGGCCGATAAACCAGAGGCAAACAGACACAATTACCAGACTGCCGGACCCCAATTACCGGGCGGCCTGATGCCAGCTATGACTGTTTTGAAATAATGCAAAGAAAAGGAGGAACACAAGACCTTCACTACTTTGATCCTCATCCTATACCCCGGACTGCGAGAGCCCCACGTATAAAACCTTCCCTGATTCTCAAGGAGGGGGTGCCCAGTTCTTGAGGCGCTAGCCGGCTGTGTCTTCCCTTCTGCCTGGCAGAAGAATAAAGCCATCTCTCTCTTCCTCCAAAATCCCTGTCTCCGTATTTCTGTTCGGCCTCGTTGCACAGGGAAGCCGAGATTTCGACAACAGTTCACACTAATTCCCCTCTACACCCACAGCCCTGGCCCAAGCCCGATCTAGTGCCTGGTTCCTCCATCAGGCCCTGACAAATCTCCCTGCCCCCACGGTGCGTCTCACATCCCACCCCAACGTGGTCTTTCTGAAGCATAAACGAGACTGTGACTCTCTCCCACATGTAATCCCCAAATGTTTCCCCACTTTCGCTAGGGTATCTGCTGGGAGAGACATCTGCCAAGGCCCTGAGAGTCCCCGGCATCCCTACTAGGCTGGTGGCTCTTGGTTCCCTGATACTGAGCACCTCAGCCGGCCAGGAGACACGGCAGGAAACCCCAGAACTGCTCACCTCAGGATGGGGCTGGCACTGCCGCTGCCTGATCAAAGAGAGCAGAGAAGGGTTCCCCAACTGGGACACAAACACTGCACGAGTGGCCTCTCCCTTAGCTATCGCATGATCCCCATGGGACCTGAGGGAAGGAAGGACCGAGGCACACTTGGTTCCTAAGGAGGATGGGATAGGCTCAGTCACATCCCCCCAAATTCACATGCTGAATCCCTAACCCCCGGGACCCCAGGATGTGGCTGTATTTGGAGATGGGGTTTTTAAAGAGGTGATCAAGGTAAAATGAGGTCACTAGGGTGGATCCTAATCCAATAAGACTGATGTCCTACCAGAAGAGATTAGGACACAGATGATCATGTGAGAAGATGGCTGTCTACACACCAAGAAGAGAAGCCTCAGGAGAAGCCAGCCTGCACACACCTTGATCTCAGACAGCATCCAGGACTGGGAGATAGGTCTGCTATTCAAGCGGCCCAGTCTGTGGTATTTGTTACGGCGGTCCTGAGCAGACTCACACGCAGGGTAACTCAGGGCTCAGACTGGACAGAGCCCACTCTCCATCCCCCTGTACGGGAGTTACAGGATCCTCAGGAACTGAGGAGGGGGTCCCTGAGGAGAGGCACAAGATAGAAGATGCCAGGCATTAACACGACTGCATTCACGTTAAACGTGCCTGAAGTCCATTCACACGAGATGGTCTTGTCCTGTATGTACATCGGCACCTTCAGTCTGAACTGAGATCTTTGGCTTCACCACCTCCACTGAGAGCATTAGCTTCACCTGCTGTGGACCATCTCCTATAGGATTTCCAGAACCACAAAGCATCGAAGCTTCACAGGACCCAGAGTCTGCGCGCTACCGTCCAGGTGACCCTCACAGCAGAGCCGCGCAGCTGCCCACCAGATCCCATTTCCCTTTTTCCTGTTCACAGCTACCCTGCACCTCCCAGCCTTCCCACCCCTTACAGCTGGGGCACAGTGTCTCGTGTTACCAAGGGGGAGAGGTGGAGGTGGTGAGGGCCTTGGCCAGACTGCATCCTAGGACGGAGGGCATGATGCCCACCTGGTCACCCCACCCTGCTGGTTGGAGCCCTCACCTGGAAGCAGGGAGGAGAAACAAGGTGGACAGAGCCTGGGCCCTGCCACCCACCTGCCCTGGACTCTCACATGAAAGGGACAGAGACATCTTGAGCTTCAGCCCATTTTGGGGGGGACACTTTGTTCCAGTAACAAACCTTTGCCCTAAAAGCCAAGGTGCTTTACAAACCCCTCCCCAGCTGTCACAGAAAGTCAGACTTAACTTCATCACACTTTTCTCAAACCCCAGCTCATGCTGAGACCACCACTCAGCTCTCCCAGCCCTGCCTGCAGTTTAAGGGAGAAGTTTCCTTGACAACCTTGACAAACCTGCTCAGTTTCCTTGACAACCAAGCTTCGCAATCTCCCAAACTCTTCTCCTTCAAACATTCCTATTCTAGGCTTGCTGCGCCTGAAGTGACAGTGCTGTCATCATGTGCCAGAGAGTGACTCCTCCAAGCCCGTAGTCACTGGTTACATGATGCTATTGATGATGAAACCCCAGAAGAGCCAGCTTTGCAAGGTAACCACTTCTAGACTTGGCACTGGATCTCTTTCCACGGACAAAGTGGAGTGGCTGTTTTCGCAGGCCCTGTAGTGGAAGAGCTCACCTAATGAAGCCAGGCCTTCATCCTTTCCAGGTGATTCCAGGGTCCTCATTCTGCCCAGACCCCCACCCACATGGCTGCTGTCTGTGCCAGTCTATACGGGACCTTGGTAATCTCCTAAAATGAGGGTTATGGCCCCAAAAGATGTGTCTCCCCAGAACACGTGAACAGAACCATATCTGGGAAAAGGGTCTTTGTATATACAGTTAAGGATCTCGAGGTGAGGTCATCTTGGGTTAGGGTGACCCTCAATCCGATTGAGAGAGTCCTTATGAGAGACAAAAGAGGAGAGAGACAGACATAGAGGAGAAGCCACGTGAAGACAGAGGCAGAGACGGGAGGGATGCAGCCGCAAGCCTGGGGACGCCTGGAGCCCCCAGAAGCTGGAAAAGGCAGGAAGAACCCTATCCTGGAGCCTTTGGAGAGACTTCCGTCCTGAAACACCTTGACCTCAGATGTCTGGTCTCCAGGACTGGGGGAGGATGAATTCCTGTTGCCTTAAGCCACCCAGCTTGTGGTCATTTGTTACAGAAGCCACAGAACGGTCACACAGACCCTGCTCTGTAGGATCCTGGAAGTGCGGGTCTCATTAAAGGCCGACAGAGGCTGGATTGCAGAACCCTTAGAGTCAGCATTGGGCCCCCAGAAACCCTAAATCAGTGGCTGGACACCACAGTGTTGAGGGGTCAAGTAGGAAGCCCATCCCTAAAGGTGCGGGTTGCACACGGCCTCCCGAGGTTCTTACACCGGTACATGTTGGGGGTATTTCAATCCTGACTGAGGACATTTAATGTCACCATTCATGTTGCTAATTAAGAACCCACTAGTTAGAGGAAAACCCTATCAAGATACTTGCTACACTGATGGAAATTTCTGAAGTTGGTCGGAGGCGGGGCGTTTTCTCACATGCTGCCAGCAGCCCCCCACAAGGGGCATCCTCATTGGAAAGCTGCTTGGACCGTGCGGAGGCGTCTCTTTGTAAACGTTAGCTGACCTCCAAGCCAGCTGCTCCTGAACTTTACCCACCCTTCCCAGGAAAGCCGCCTGAATATGTGCAAGGACCTCACAGGCTGGAGGAAAGGGCTTGCAGCCACCCCAGCGACAGCACACGTGCTACGTGGGCTCCTGCACGTCACACAGGACGGTCCTGGCCCCGGCTGCTCTTCTGGAAGCTTTCCATTCCCCTACCCGAGTTACCCCTCCTGTCCTGGCCCCCACTGCCTTTTTCTCGCTTCCTCACCTCTGCCCGGGGAGAACTTCCAGCAGAGCCCCACTCAGACCGGGCCACCCTCACGGCCGTGGCCCCTCCCTCCCTCCCACCAGCCCAGCCCCGAGACTGCTGACGGCGCAGAGAATATGGCGTCAGGCACAGCTGCAGGGGCTCTTGCTGCTGGGAGGGGTGTTTATATTGACCTCAGCCCAGGCACACCTGGGGAGGGCTGGCCGGCCGGGTCAGGCTGCCCAGGTCAGCCAATCCTCGCCCCTCAGGGGCTCATAATTGCAGAAAACGGGCCTTGTTGTGCCGGCCAGGCCCAAGGAACAGGTGTGGGGTCCTGAGGGTCAGGATTGACATGGGGCTACAACTCTGGCTGATTTTCTAATCATTTTAACTGGCTCATGAGTAGGAAACAACTTCAAGAAGACCCTCTCCACACGAGAGGAACCCAGGAGTCAGGAAGAGGAGGGGTGGTGAGTGGAGACAGAGGCCTGGTGCCCCGGCTGCAGTGGAAGCCCCCGGAAGACCAGGTGGACGGAGGCCGCACAGAGTGAAGCCCAGGGTCACAGACCTGTCGGAGCTGCTGTTTGTTAGTTCAGGTCCTGCTCTGAGGTGCTCAGGGTCAGCTCTGACCAACAGGTGGGCTGGGGTGCTCTGCAACGAGGGCCACGTGCACGGTTCCTGTGTGCCCAGCCCTGCCGGGTGCCTGCCCAGGTGAGCTCCATACCCTGGGAGGGGCCTGCCCACGAGAGCCCCGGGGGCTGCTGGGTGCCTGCCCAGGTGAGCTCCATATCCTGGGAGGGGCCTGCCCACGAGAGCCCCGTGGGCTGGGAGGAGCACGTGAATGAGCCTCCTCTCTATGCAGCCAGCACAGAGTTGCTCAGCGACTTCCCTGTGGGCGGTGCTGGCGTGAGATGAGAACCAGGAGCTACTGCGGGCCCCCTGAACCCCCATCTAGGCCCAGCCACAGTGACGAGGTCAGTAGGCGGTTGCTGGCTGCTGTGCTGCGTGAGGGAGGCCCCACCAGTACCTCTTGTTTCTTCTACCTGACACCACGGAGGCCTCCCCAGGACAGAGCGGACAGCCTGCACAGGATGAGTGGGAGCTCCTGGTGACCCTGCAGGGGACGTGAGAGGGACGGACCAGGCAGGAGGGGAGTGGGCACCCAGGCAGAGCCGTGGGGCTTGGGGCCCAAGGGGGCATTTCTGGGTCTCAGCTGGGAGTGGACGGGCAGGTGGTGAGTATCACCCAGGAAAGCTGGTCTGGTGACGTGAGTCTGAACACGCTTCAGGGTGATATAAACTTCCCGGGTGACCCCAAAAACAGGATTGTGAGATGAATCCCATGAAAGGAAGGTTTTGTAACAGGAATCTTGCTGAAGGGAAGGCTTGTAAAGTGAATCCGCCTAAGAGGAGGCCCTGTGAGCCAGTCCCCGCAGAGGGGCGAAGGGAACAGGTGTGGAACCTGCTGGAGCAGGCAGTCACCCTGGGCAGGCAGCGGGTGCAGACCCCGCTCTGTGGTCCCACAGCTGTGCTTCTGGTTGGGTTACGTGGCTTCTCAGAGCCTCAGCTTCCCAGTCTGCTCGTGGGGTGATGGCAGCATGGATTGACTAGTAATTTGCTCAGAACAGGGTAGAAAGGGGTCTTGTGGAAATCTCACAGAACACCATCTGCAGGCGAATCACAGGTCTGTCTTCAGGGTCAGGAAAGCAAATCCAAGCATGTTTCCAGCAGAACCTGGGATGGTCTCGGTCTGGTGGGTCCTCCTGTTTCCTGAATCATGGAGAGAGAAGACTCTAGTGGGCACTGGCAGGTTCATCCCACACCTGGGAGCGTCTGGACCTCAAGACCCAGCAGCCCCCGAGCCCTGCGTCTGGGCCCCCGAGAGGCAGACGGGAGAGGCCGGCCTCCTCCTCGGCCCCTTCCTGCCAGAATACGTGGGGCCGAGGCCAGCGTCAGGGAGAAACAGGGGTGGCAGGGGGGCATCCCATGCGGGAAGACGACACGTGGCAGCTTGTACATGTGACGTCCACACCAGTAATGTGGGTTGGTGGGACGTGGACACGGGGAGGTACAGGTGGTGGGTCTGAGCAAGCAGGAGGTCCCCGCGGAGGGGGTGCGTTGAGCTTTGCCTATGCCGGTCCTTGGACTCCACTGGCCTTCCCTCTCCTGGTCACCAGGGAGGAGGAGCTGAGCAGGGTTGGTGCAGTGACCATTCTCATCCTGTCGATGCTTGAAGCTCTAGGTCGGGGAGCCTGTGGCGTGGGGGTCCCGCAGTGCCCACCAGAGAGGCCTGGAGAGGACGGGCGGGAGGCACCGGTGTGGCCATCACCCGTGCGGAAGCTTAGGAGCCCGTGTCCAGTGGGAGCTCTTGCCCTGCACGTGGGTTTCACATCCACAGCTCAGATCAGCTTCCAGTGGCTCAGTTTGTTTTCTAGACACAAAGCAAAGTCCTAATATCCGGTATGTCCACTGCCCATGAAAAAGCACATCTGATCTGGTGCCAGGTGCTGCCTCTGGGCCCCTTCTGACTGGACGCCTGGCAGCCAGTGTCACCGTGTCATGATCCTGTGTCAGGTGGTGTTGGGCACTGGGGGGTCCGGGCCCATGAAGGGCCGTACCGTCCACGGAGCCAGCGCTGTGGCTGTAGGTGTGCCCTCCACTCACTCCGTGGGCAGAGACCACCATCCCCGTATGCACGAGGAGACTGAGACAGGTGGGTGGTCTGACACCTGCGCTGGGGCCTGTGGCTGGCATGCAGAATGGTCAGCAGGGGGCATGAGGTCAAGGAAGGCTCTCTGTGTGTTTACACGGAAGACATAAACGTCAGTGCAGATGCAGAGCTGCCTGCAGACACTGCTATGAAGACCCCTGAATTCTTTCTCGAGAACATCAGGGAGTGGGCATTCGGGCTGCAGGGCAAACACTCCAGGTTGGCGAGGAGAAGAGGTTCTTCCATCTGCTAGACGTGGAGGGAAGGGTTGGGGTCGGCAGGGCCACCCTCACCTTCGGGGACTTGCTGGGAGGCTCACAGGGCTCAGCACACACTAGTGTGCTCACAGCTGAGATGGGTCACGGTACACAGTAGGGATGAACTGGGGCATCCGTGTGCCGGCTTCCTCCCACCCGCGTCTTCCCACGAGGGTCTCAGGAGTGCCTCTGCCCCCAGCCACAAAGGGTAAAACCGTGACATTTCCCCCCAGGGAAGCTCATTAGAGACTTGGCCCCCAGCTGGGGCTGCTCACATGGTGTTGTCTGCCCTCACCCTCCAAAATGCCAGTGCCCAGGAGGGGAGCTGGTGTTCAGCATGAACCACATGGTTTGTGCAAGCAGTGTAGATGCAGAGGGCTGCCCCTAATCGGAGTGAGGGTTTGGATCAGGGCAGGGAGCTGCTCACCAGATCAGGGCAGGGAGCTGCTCACCAGATCAGGGCAGGGAGCTGCTCACCAGATCAGGGCAGGGAGCTGCTCACCAGCTGTATTAGCTTCCTATTACATAACAAATGACCACAAACAAAGACTGAGAACAGCAGAAACCTGGAGACCCAGTCCTGGAGACCAGACGTCTGAGATCAAGATGTCCCAGAGCTGAGCTCCCTCCAGAAGCTCCAGGGGAGGGTCCTTCCTGCCTCTTCTGGCTTCTGGGGGCTCCAGGTGTCCCTGGGCTTGTGGACGCATCTCTCCGGTCCCTGCCTCTGTCTTCACGAGGCTTCTCCTCTGTGTCTCCTCTCCTGTCTCTTAAGGACACGGTCATTGAATTTAGGGCCACCCTCATCCAGGATGACCTCATCTCGAGACCCTTAATTATATCTACAAAGATCATATTTCCAAATACGGTCCCATTCCCAGGTTCTGGGGGTCAGGACATGGACATAACTTTTGGGGGGCCCCCATTCAACCAACTACTGCAACCCAGTTCCCAGACACCAGCTGAGGGCCGTCCTTGCTGACTGGCCTTCCTCAGGACAGCAGTCAGGCTAGAGACGTTGCCTTTCTGCATGGAGGTGTCTTTTGTTTCTTGTTGCAACTCAGTGGGTGTTGGGAGGGGACGCTGCTGGCTGACTTCCCCGTCTTTCCTAGGACCATGACGCGGTGTTCTCCCTGGGAGTGTGGGGGCATCACCAGGGCTCCCTGTACACACTCTGCACTGACTGCCTGAAAGGCCAGCTCATCATCAGGCCGGGTGAGGAAGTCTCTGATAATGGAGAACGCAGCTGCCCTTGCCTGGTGAGCCAGGGCCTGATGTCCACCCTGTGGCCAGTCATGCCTCCCTACATCCTAGGACAGGGTCACACACGTGTATACAGCAGGATGAACAGCAGTGCACGCAGCAGGCCTGATACCTACTTCTGCCCTGACGGTGGGGGTTAGTGACGGTGGCGCATCCCTGCACGACATGGGGCTGAGCCGGGAAGGATGTTGAGGTGAAGCGGCTTGGGAGCATCTGGAAGGAGCCTTCACCTGTCAGCGCAGGTGGATTGTGGACACGAAGTGAGGATGAGCAGGTGGGGGAGCCCAGGGGGGTCCCGGGTCAGCCCTGAGGCCAGACTAGGGGTGTGGAGCTGGGGCTGATGTTGGGAGGAGGAGGGGCCCAGTTCCGCCACCTCAGGTCCAGCCAGACCCTGGCCCAGAAGAGAAGGGAAGCCAAGTCCCCACGGCTGAAAACACCAGTGCAAGGCATTCACCCTCATCTTCACTGCGGGGAGAAGCCCGCAAATTTAATTGGAAAGAGTGTTGGGGTTGAGGTGGGAAAGTGTGGGCATTTGGAGCCTAGAAAGGAGGGTTTCCTGTGGGGAGCAAGGCCACAGGGAGACGGGCACAGACAGGGATGGACGTGGACAGGGGTGGGGCATGGGATGGGGGGCAGGGATGGACAGGTGCACGGACAGCACCTGTCCAGCCCTGGAGCACGAGGTCCCATTCTGAGGTCTTGGGAAGTCCATGCATCGTCCTGGGGGTCCCTTGGGGTGATAAATGCTGATGGTCAACACTAACATTATGGAAATATTTCTTTCATATAATTATATGTGGAAATTTTTACAGAAAGATACATATGGTATGAACACACTTGTTTTAAAAACCTCAACTACCAGAAACAGATTTGTATAAATACCTATACGTACATTGATGTGAATGCAGAGAATGGACTGAGAACATGGGCCTGGTTACATCTGAACAGGAAAGTTGGTTTAGACGTGGTCAAAAGAGATCTTCACATCAATCAAGTTATTTTTTTATTGTTTAAATGTTTTATCCCATCATTGTTCATTATTTCTGCAACTGTAGAAATCAATAGTTTTGTTTGTTTTTTTAAAGGAGCCAAGCGTGGGTATCACATGCTGCCCTCATTTTTTTTTTTTTTTACATTATTATCCTCATTACCTAGTATCCATGGCAGTCTTTTTTTTTTAATTTTTATTCATTTATTTATTTATTTATTTATGGCTGTGTTGGGTCTTAGTTTCTGTGCGAGGGCTTTCTCTAGTTGTGGCAAGTGGGGGCCACTCTTCATCGCGGTGCGCGGGCCTCTCATTATCACGGCCTCTCTTGTTGCGGAGCACAGGCTCCAGACGCGCAGGCTCAGTAATTCTGGCTCACGGGCCCAGTCACTCCGCGGCCTGTGGGATCTTCCCAGACCAGGGCTCGAACCCGTGTCCCCTGCATTGGCAGACAGACTCTCAACCACTGCGCCACCAGGGAAGCCCATAGAGTTTTTTTTAAAAAGCTAAAACAGCAAGAAATTGTGAAGCACGAAGTCTATGGGTTGTCCACGACAGAATCCCATGCAGCCAGGGCCCCTAGGCTTGTCTATTCTAAACCGCATGTGAGGGGACTTCCCTGGTGGCACATTGGTTAAGAATCCGCCTGCCAATGCAGGGGCCATGGGTTCGAGCCCTGGTCCGGGAAGATCCCACATGCCGTGGAGCAACTAAGCCTGTGCACCACAACTACTGAGCCTGCGCTCTAGAGCCCGCGAGCCAGAACTACTGAGCCCACATGCTGCAACTACTGAAGCCCACGCGCCTAGAGCCCATGCTCCACAACAAGAGAAGCAACCTCAACGAGAAGCCTGCGCACCGCAATGAAGAGTAGCCCTCGCTCGCCACAACTAGAGAAAGCCCGCGTGCAGCAACAAAGACCTGAGGCAGCCAAAAAAAAACAAAAAAGTGTTATTAAACTGCATGTGACCCACAGGATCACAGATGTGGATGCTGAAAGGGGCCTTAGAGATATGACCAGCTTCCTCAGCTCAGTAAAGGCATCTTTTAGAATAAATCACAAGATAGGGGTCTGTGGTAGGGAATAGGGAGTGTAGACTACAGAAACAAGGGTTCTCCAGAACCAGTGGAAATTCCGGTTCATTCTTTTTTTTTTTTTCCAGTTCATTCTTAATTTTACTTTCATCTCAAAATGACCTTGCTGCATTAAATATTTTAATAAAATCTAACGTAATATTGGAGAACCCTTCCAAATGCTGTTTATTCCCAAGTAATGGTTGGGATCTCTTCTCTTCCATCTCATAATATACCCTCTTTACCCATATTCCTGAATTGTTCTTCCCCCTGGTCACCAAGAACCTTGCAGCCGTTCTAACAACTACTTAGTCAGACTTCTAATTTCTACAGACTTCAGACTTTTAGGGACAAAAAGAGCTTACTCCAAACTTCTTCTTTCCATAATTTAAAAAACAAAAAAGCAAACAAATAAAACAAAACCTTCTCTGGACCCTAGTTTTTATTCTCCCTCCACCCCCTTGCATCCTTTTACTTGACGATGCTGTCTTTACCTTCCTTTTTAGACCAAGCCCCTGGGGGAAAAATTCCCTACATCTCCATCACCCAATCACTTTTTTTTCTGGGCAGACTGCTGAACTTGGGGGATTTATTGCACCCAGGTTATACTCAGCTGCAAATGACAATAGAACCCACCCAGGATGGCACAGGTCCAAGGCACTGGGCCACAGGCAACGGTTTCAGTCCCTGTTAGGGTAGCTCTTTTATCAGATGTGCTCTTGATGAGGCAGAATCTGTTGATGAAGACAAAGTTTCACACATTGGTTGAGTGGGCCAAGTCCCAGCCAGCAGTTCAGTGTCCAACACCTTGATTCCGCTCTCCAGCTTCTATGGATTCACTGTACCACACTCGGCCTGTTGTTTTGGATCCCTGCCCTGCCCTTTTTCTTTGAGCCCTTCAGCTGGCTCATATGCTTCTTCCTCCAATTCGCCCTCATGGCCCAGAGGGATCAGTGTGGAACTAGGGCTGGGGCACACCATACTCTCTTCCATTCCTGCAAATCCTGCTGGCACACTGATTTGCATTGGTCAATTCTCTCCAACAGCAAAGCCAATGACATTTGCATTAAAACATTTAAATCTTCTGATTTACTTGCTGTTGGTCATACATTCCTTACTTCTCCTTCATCTCTGGTCTTTCCTTCTTATTACCCCTTTTTTCTAACAGTTTCTTAAATGACAATGTTCCTCGTTTCTGTCCTATTTCTCTCCTTGTTTTTCTCCTCTTTTCTCCCTTCCTTTTCCCTGTCTTTTTCTTCCCTTTCCTTCTGTTTTCAGTCTTTGCACCTCCTCTTCATGGCCTCATCCTCCCTTGAGAATGTACTCTTGAACTCACCTCTAGACCTCTCTCCCAGTCATGGCCTCCTGGACATCCCCACATCTGTGTCCCACAGGCACGTTGGCTTTGTCCAAGACAGACTGTATAATTCTTCCTCTAAACTTGCTTATCCTTCATGCCTCCCCAAAAAGTATTCATCCCAGCTATATACTTTTGCATCATCCTTGTTTCTTCCTCTATTCGTAATCAATCTGATCATGTTACTCCCATTGCTCACAGGCTAAAATCTTAACTCTTGGCATATCACACAAGGAACTCCATGATCTGAAACTGCCAACCTCTCTCCAGCCTCATCTCTGACTGTCTGCATTGCCTGCACACGTGCACCTACACACTGGAAAGTCTTTACAGCTCTGGGTTTGGTGCCTTTGCTCAAGCTGCCCTCTTTGATAGACTCCTCTGCTCCCATTTGCCCACTCTTTTTTTCTTTTTTTTTAAACATCTTTATTGAAGTATAATTGCCTTACAATGGTGTGTTAGCTTCTGCTTTATAACGAAGTGAATCAGTTATACATATACAATATGTTCCCATTTCTCTTCCCTCTTGCATCTCCCTCCCTCCTGCCCACTCTTGAAAGCACATATCTTTCAAGATTCAGCTAAAGTTTCTGTGATACTCCCATAAAACTATTCTTCTTCTCATAGGTAGAATTTACAGTTTCCTTTTTATATTTCCTCTGTGCTCTGGGCACGCTTTTTTTTCCTGCAACACCAGAGACATTTATAGGTCTTAATTGTTAAATGATAAGGCCCCTGGGGACAAATTCAGCACAGTATTAGTCACACAGCAGGCACTCGATGAATGTTTATTGCATGATTAAGTGAATGAATGAATGACAATAACTAACTAAACTAGGGAATACTCCCGCTACAAAGGCAAAAATCAGTTTTTGTTTCTCAGTGGCCATCCAAAAACCCGCAGTATCACTGCCTGGATGTGGGAGTAGACACTTGGGGGATATAAGAGAAAAGTTACGAGTTTCATTGTATTGTCCCATCTTCAAGTGGGAAAACTTCTGAAAGAGTACCAAGCTGTTCAGCACTATGAATGTACTGGAATTCCAGCAATGAGAAGATGAGCATGCATGTCCATGGTCCCTCAGGATTCCACGTAGGAGCACAGGAAGGGCGGGGGCGATCTAGACTAGAATGAGCAATATCTCTTTTAAAAAGAAGTGAGCAAGCAGAACAGCAAAACAACTGCTAAAGTTCCTCAGTGTCTACAAACTTCAACGATCTTCACAGATACTAGCAGTATTTCCATGCGATTTTCAAATGCTATTTCAGTTTTCAATTTCAAGCATAATTTCACTGTAGCTCCACATACAACAGGCGCTAAATACAAGAAGGGGTCGTTTATGCGGTGTTAGAAGCAGGATGAGGAGGACACGAGTCTTCTTGGATCCACCAGTGAGGCCAGGAGAGCATCTCATTTCAGGGGATCAGGAGATCTAGGCACTCAGAGTGTAGGAGCTGGCAGAGGCCTTACTCATCATCTAGCCTACCTAAGCCCCTATCCAATATCCTTTGTGATGTCATTCAGCCTCTGCCAGGGCACGATCAATAATGGGGAGCAGATTATCTCGCAAGGGAATAGAGGATGGGGAAGCACTCCAGGCAAGGGAAAGAAAGGTATATCCAGAGGAATGCCAGGGTGATAGCTATGGGCCTGTAGAAGGCAGCTTCTGTGAGAAGATGTGCTGACATCTGGACATGTTGGGTGTGAGCGGATGTCAGTCAATTCATAGGCAGCTGGCCTGTGGGTGGGCACCGTGCTACATCTGAGTATAAGTGAGAGATCAGACCACCGTAGGGAGAGATCCATATAGAAGCAGGAATTGGAGCCATGGGGCAAATGTTCTACAGAAGTTTGTTTTTACATCAACTTTTCAGTAAGAAAAAATCCAAAAGGTGTGCCAAAAGAAAGTACTTGGGTACTTGGACTAGTGTACTTGAAACGGTCTCCTGTTTTAAAGGTGAATGGGTCTGTAATTTATTTTTACTGTGTAGGTCAATATAAAAAATCTGCTTTGTAAAGGCATAAGGCCTCTTAGCATAAATAAAATACAAGAAAATATGAAATGCATAATGTAATCGACTGGCTTAGGATGCAATCAAATTCATACACAGTACTGAGACACCTGACTGAACTGTGTTTCAATTTCCACATTTCTTTCATTTCCTTTATGAAAGCTACACTAAGAAAAAAAACCTCCCCTGAGTATTCTTATGATACCTTTGGCGAGTGAAACAGTAATCTCAGCAAAGTTCAGTCTTGGTATCAGAAAGCAAAATTTCAGGTTTTTTTTTTTTTTTTTTTTTTGGCGAGGGGAGACTAACTGCCATTCAACTCCAAAGACACAATATTTATTAGCATTTATTTTTATTGAGAAAATAGTCATTTATGGTTTAAGATATTATGTTATGATCTGCTGAAGTATCATGTGGTTCTAGCATATTATGAATGAAATTCCAGACAAAGGTAGAATATTTACTAGGAAAAAGGTCAACATTTAACAGTCCCTGAGAATGTACATTGAATGTTGTACATCTATATAGACCTAAATTAAAAATGCAAAGGTGACGTAATAAATAATATGGGCTTTTCTACTAACAATTGATCAATTTTAAAGGATATTAAAATTTATATATATGCTAGTCTGTTGAGGAAAATTGAGATTCAACATTGTCTCATAAAGATAATCCACTATGGTTACTTTATTATATTTATAAAATACTTTTGTTGGGAAGAAAGCCCTTAGTTACATCGATAACCCCATGAGGGTCTGTGCAGTCCTTCAGCACTTAGGTCATTACATCAGATCAGCAAGGTGACAGTGAGCCGGCCAGTCACTGCAAAGTTAGGGGATTAGACCAAACCTCTGGGGCAAACAGATGGCAACCTGAAGTGGGCATCGTCGTTTTCTACAACAAAGCACTCTAACAAATACCATTTCCTGTGATAAATATCCATGGTCTCAAGGTGGAACAATTAACAAAAACCCCAAACCCTTCAACATTATCCAGAAGATTTTGCCCTATCTAAACAAACTGATAAACGCATTTTGTAATGACAGCATACAAAATAAGTATAGATTTAACTTAAAATTTATTGTAAAGGATATGTAAATATTTGCTAGACTTATCTAAGCACAGGCTAATGGTTAGCTAAGTACTTGACAATCTCAAAGCAACTGCTCCCTCTAAGGTCCCTGTTATTGAAGTTTGAGGCATCAAACCTCGTCCTAATTTTTAACCAAGGCTGAATTCAAGATATCAGAACCTTATAATTTTCTAAATCCCCTTAATGATGTAGAGAAGTTTATTTGGACATGAACATTCCATTAGACAGTGCTTCAACTATTTAGCCTAATATCAGGTAACCTTCTCTAACAACAACAATATTAATAAGAGGACGAGAGGACACTTTTGGAGGTAACAGGTATGTAATGGCACAGACTGGTGACAGCCACGGATGTATACTTATACCAAACTCATCAAGTTGTTTACATTAAATATGTACAGCTTTTTGTATGTCAATCATACCTCAATAAAGTGTTTTTTTAAAAAAAGAGCTGTTAGGAGAGGAGTAGGCTGCTTGGAAGGTAATGAGGTTTGCTTCAGTGGGAGTGACAGGTGGCCTTCCTCAAAGGCAGAGAAGAGATGTCTATATCCCAGCCAATTAAAAATTTAGAAAGTGCAGGCCCTAGACGCTGGCAAGGGACCTTGACCTTACTTTCAGATGCTGGTGACTCAGAAATCCTACCACTGCTCCCCTTCACCCCTGCACACCTTTTGTAATTGGGTACCATTGAAACTGCATTTAGGGAAAATTACAATGTGTATCTCTTAGCCACTTAATTCATAGAATGTACATAAGGCAATAGCAATGTTGATCAAGACACGGATGTGGGACTTTGATTCCGGCCTGTCCTCCCAACTTGGGCCTTACCTACTCCTTCCTGGTGGCACAGGTATGCCTAGAGAACCTATTAGTGAAGGAGGAACCATCTTTCCTCACCAACCACCAGGCTTCCTTCTCAAAGTCAACTTCCTGCTTCCAGGAGAGGCTGCCTGAAGCCCACCTCTTCTGCACTCTCACCTAAAGAATCAGTTAAAGAGGAGTGGGGAGCCAGGGACCCAGACTCCGGAGACAGGGGGAGAGGGGTGCTCTCTGTTTTGTTCTTGTTCCTCCCCAGGTGGCCCACAGCTGGAGGGCCGGTTGGGCAAACAGATTCTGGACAACCTTCGGGGTAGCTCGGAGCCTCCTTATTGGCAATTACAAAGCAGTGGAGAGAAAGGTGTTTCCAAGAACTGAAGCTAAGAGGAACTGGGCAAGGGTAACTGGGAAAGATTAACCAGAGGAGGCTGCTTCATGTACCCTCTGCTGCCTTTTTCCCCCACAGTGGTTCTGCAGAGGCAGCAGCTGCTATAATTGAGTCTACGCCATCAAGCAAGGTGAATTAGGGGGAGTACCGGTAGGGAAAGTACCTCCAAATCTCCCACACGCGTTCTGCCACCTACCCATCGACGCGAACCCCTTCTAGTATCTTTTCTCTTTTTAGAGCTGGTCTTCCTGCAGTGACCTCAGCCTCATTCCCGTCATACTATTATTATCGCCATTTACAGATGAGAAACATTTCTGTGTTCCATAACTCTAGCAGGGTACGCACTTAGAATATGGTCCGCCCTTTGAGAAACGTACTGTTTCCTTAAGAATTTTGTGCTAGATGTCTTCCTTTGTTCTTCCAGACCCATTCTCCACCCTGACTGGTGCAGTGGAAGACAGACCAGAGTGGACCACACAACGGCCCCGCCCTCTGATTTCCTGTTGGGGTCAGCCTGTGGGGACCCTGGGGGAGACCAGAAGTGAAGAGGGAAGGCGCTTCCCTTCAGGCCCAGCCGTGTTTGTGCAGCCGTCATTGGTCACCTCTCTCCCTGGGTTCTGGGCTCTCCGTACACTTAGAAGTGGTAAGTGCTTCCCTGTCACAAGGGCAGGAGTAAACTTCACTTTTCTTTGTGGTTTCCCTATTCCCTGTCCACACTTATAAATAGGCCCCTTTATTAAACCCTTCTTATATATTCTAATTTAAAAATATCCTAATCATCTGTTTTCTGCTAGAACCCTAAAAAAAAATCAGTCTTACTCACATAAAGCAGACAACAATTTAAGAGAAAAAAAAATACGTTGGTAAGAACTGTAGATTTCAGAGATGGAAAAACTGATGCGGAACCTTGCTGTAAGACCTCAACCGACCCCAGAGGCCACCATGCACGGACATGTCATTCACGATCCAGGGGAAGCACCTGTTTCCCTAAAGCCTCCCAACTAGGACAGTAAGTACAGTATTAAGGGGTCTCTTCTCTAGCTGCGTCATCGCCTACCCTTGATGCTTTCTTTTCGAATGAAATCCTTCTACATAGATGCAGGATAGCAGTTAAGTTAGTGCTACAGTGTGATGCAGTGAACCGGATATTTTCTTCTCTGAGTAGAGGGTACCTGAAGGCTCTAGGAGTTCTTGTGTACCTGGGATGAAGGTGCCAAATGGTAGGGCAGGATGGGGGGCAGAGGAAGGCGAGTACAGGTCTAGAAGGCAAACATGGGCGTTGGAGTCTTCTCCAACCACTCCAATGTGTTCTCCTTACTGCGCTTAGGGCTTGACCTTGCTTTTCAAAAAGACAAGCTAAGGACAAAAGTGGAAACAAACTAAACATCTAACCATTATGGCCCAGCAGCACAGTGAGGTGTGCAGAGTCATGTGAAAACTGTGTAGAAGCATGGGAACTGTTTATGATATAACGTTAAACGAATCAAGCAGAACATTAACATATGCCATGGTTACAACTCTGAAAAGTGTATATGAACATAGATTCTAGAAAGATAAAACCGAAAAAAGAAAATAGGATTATGGGTACTATTTTTTGTCTTTTATGTCTCTGTTGGAAGAGGTAGTCCTCTGTGGGCCTCTCGCCCCCTTAAACACCTTTCTGGGAATGCCAGGGTACCAGGCCCTGCCTGTTCCTTTAGCCATTTCTCAGCGTTGTTTGTATAGCTGGTAACCCTGAGAGATGTAACAACGTTCCCCGGACAAAGAGCAGGCTTGCTTACTGCTTGCTGTAAAAGCAGTGGATTCCCTCAACTCTGTGTTCCTCGGCTGTGAGGCAACCACTGTGTGCATAGCATGGATTCCAGCTGCTACATCGCCCGTGTGGGAACCGCGGGCGAGGGGAACTGACTCAAGCTGCTTTGCTGCGCTGCGACTGGTACAGTCCTTTGTCTCTGGTCCAGAAGTCTCAAGTCTTCTGCCAACATCCATTAAACAGTAGTAACGGGTTGATTTACATAGCTTATAAGGAGGGTAACATCCAATCTCAGACCGAGAGTCTTTAATATTATCACAAAATCAATTTGTAATTATTTCTTTAATATTTCTCTTTCCCACTAAACTATGGATTTTAGGGGATAAGATTTGCGTCTGTCCTTTTCACCAGTTTTCCCAGTGCTCAAAGTTAACCTGGTACAGTGTAAGCTTCAACAGACATTTGTTGGGTGATGGATTGAAGGAGCAGAGGTGTCTAAGAAGCAAGTTCTGAAAATGAATTCAAACCCAAATATGGGGTTTGAAGGTTGGAATGACATTTTGCAATCATATGTCCCTATTGTTCAGCAACAATTAAAGCACCATGATTTATTGAGTACCAGAGGCCAGGCCCTCTTCTGGGTGATTTTCCAAAGCTATCACATTTAAATGCTCACACCCTCCATTTTCCAGGCACCACCTTGTGTATCGTCAACCCTGAAGGAAAGCCGACAGGAATAGCGAGCAAAGGCTGACCTTCCTGCGGAGTTACCGTGCACCACACACTCTTCTTGGCTCATTAGGTGTGCAAACTTGTGTAACCATCGCATCTATTCTGTGAGCACATACCTTTATTGTCCCAGTTTTATAGTTGGAGTAACTGTAGAACAGAGCGGTAACTGACCTGCCCATAGGCAACCCGCTGCTGAACCTGGACGGCCAGCTGTCTTCCTGCTGCTGAACGGTCAAGCTGCAGGCCGAGCTCACGGTCACTGGGCTCATTTTCTCAGAGGAGAGGAGAGTGAAGCGAGTGGGTGTGGGTTCCTTCGAGGAGGTCAGCCAGCTGATAAGCCACAAGCAATGCTGGAGCTGAACCCAAATCCGAGACCCAGTATCATGACCAACCCCAGAATAGCTTCCTTGACCTCCTGCTACGGTCTGAGGGCCCCTACAGTCCAGCCACCGCAGGTTTCTGGTGACTCTTGCCGACTCTGCCTGCCTGTTGGCTGCTAATGGATTTGTCTCCCTCTGGCCCGTGGCCTCAGACAAACTTCAGACAGAATCCCTGGACGTGTCCACAGGGTTGGTTGTTGCAGCACGAAAGAGGTCAGAGTTCTCACGTTGGTATTGCCGAATCTGAGGGCCGGATTCGGAGATGGGGGCCCTGAGACCCTGCAGCTGAGTGGCTCTGAGTCCGTCACTCTCTCCTCATCAACCACAGGCCTGGGTCAGGTGGACTCGGAAGTCCTTCACTCTGCTTCTCACACATCAGCTGGCGCACCGTTTCCTCACAGCACACGTGTGTGACTCCCTTTGGAGGGCCTGTGCTTTTTCCGTCCCCATCAGACCCACTAAGTGATGCTTCCTTACCCTCAGCTCCTTTCTGCTGCCCTTGACTACCCTAGGCCCCTCCTGGCTTTCTCAGTAAGTTGCATATCAAAATTTTCCTGCCCTATATTTTCTTCCCACAGGGCAGGATAGTTTTGATATCTGTCCTTATACGTGACAAAGGATACTTGCATTTTACCATATAAGTTGGAATTTTGGCTCTCCAGTTAATATTTCATTTCTTCCAGGAAATCTAATGCCTCAACTCTCTTAAACTATCTCTGTTGTAAAAGGCTTATATTCCCAAATATATACATTCTTCCAGATCAGAAACAAGTCCACTGATGTACATGATATTAACCTTGGAAGTGCCAATCCTTTATCTGTGTGTGGTAGGCAGGAGACTGAATGAATTAGCTAGCGTGTCATCATTTATTAAGTGAATAAACATTGATTTATTGAACACTTACTTCCTATGTGCCAGGCACTGTGCCTAGGTGCCAAGAAGACACAATGAACAAGGAAAGAAAGTTATACTCAAGTAGTCTATTGTCTAGAGGGAAAGACAGACATGTACAAATTATTATATATTCCATGCCACAACACATCAACACACATGAGCAGGTGATAAACCATGTGGGGAGACCCAGGAAGACTTTACAAAGGAGGTGACACCTGTTCTGAAAGCTTCATCTGAATTTCAGCCCACAGACCATATTCAGTGTCTACTTTTCCCCACAACTCTGGGCAGGACTTGACACAAAGATAGGTCAGCTAATGTGGGTGAAGCCGTAACAAGGTTCTCCATTACTTTTGAGTGGCAAAGGGTCCTCTAGAGGGAGCCAGATGACTGTGGGAAAGGAACAAGCTTTGCGGCATCTCTTTTTTTTTTTTTAAGATTTTTATATCACTTTTTCCTATTGAAGTATAATTGACTTAAAATATTTTATTAGTTTCAGGTATGCAACATAGTGATTTGATATTTTTATGCATTATGAAATTATCACCACTACAAGCCTAGTTACCATTTGTCATCATACAAAGTTATTACAATATTATTGATTATATTCTCTATGCTGTACATTATATCCTTATGAGTTGTTTTTATTATAACTGGAAGTTTGTACCTATTAGTCCCCTGTACCCATTTAGCACACCTCCCCAGCAACAACTAGTTTGTTGTCTGTTCTGTAAGTCTGTTTCTGTTTTGTTTTGTTTATTTAGGTTTTTTAGATTCCACATATAAGAAAAATCATACAATATTTGTCTTTCTCTGTCTGACTTATTTCACTTAGCATATTACTGTCTAAGTCTTCCATCTATGTGTGTCCCCAATGGCAAGATTTCATTCTTTGTCATGGTTAAGTAATATTCCATGTTATATATTCAAATATATATATGTATATAATATCTGTATGCATCTCACGTCTTCTTTATCCACTCATCTATTAATGGACACTTGGGTGGCTTCCATATCTTGGCTGTTGTAAATAGTGCTGCCAAGAACATCAGGGCCCGTATCTTTTTGAATTAGAGTTTTGGGGTTTTTTTCAGGTAAATACCCAGATGTGGAATTGCTGGATCATATGGTAGTTCTGTTTTTAATTTTGAGGAAACTCCACATGTTTTTCCATAGTGGCTGCACCAGTTTACAGTCCCACCAATAGTGCATGAGGGTTCCCTTTTCTTCACATCCTGGCCAACACTTGTTATTTGTTATCTTTTTGGTAACAGCCTTTCTGACAGGTGTGAGATGATATCTCATTGTACTTCTGACTTGCATTTCCCTGATGATTAGTGATGTTGAGCATCTTTCCATGTGCCCATTTGCCATCTGTATGTCTTCTTTGGAAAAATGTCTGTTCAGATGCTCTGCACACTTTTTAGTTGGATTTCTTTTTTTTTGATGCTGAGTTGTATCAGTTCTTTGTATATTTTGGATATTAACCCCTCATTTGATGTATCATTTGTAAATATCTTCTCCCATTCGGTAGGTTGTAAGGCACCCTCTTTGACGTTTGTCCAACTCCTCGTTTGCAAAACATTTTTGTTTTCATCGGAGTTGTCCCCAACTCCAAATCACTGTGTATGTATTGTCAGTTATCCTATAAATCTGGATGTTTCTTCCTGAGCAACTTTGTAACTTCCCTTACTTAATGTAAGAAATGAAACTGGATTTCCAGGTGGCACAGTGGGGAAGACTCGGTGCTCCCAATGCAGGGGGCCCGGGTTCGATCCCCGGTCAGGGAACTGCATCCCACACACATGCCGCAACTAAGAGTTCGCATGCCACAACTAAGGAGCCAACATGCTGCAACTAAGGAACCCTGGAGCCCACCTGCTGCAACTAAGACCCAATGCAACCAAATAAATAAGTGAATAAATAAATATTTTTAAAAAAAGAAATGAAACTGGAGTCTGCTACTAGTACTTGAGTGTAGGTAACAATTCTAGATCTTTCCATAAAATTTAACACAAGGGTCCTCATGGGGAGGTTCCTTTCTTTCTCGTTTGAATGTTGATTCTCGCGTTGGCTTGGCCATATCTCTGAAGGTGGTTTTTTCGTTTTTATGTTTCTTTTGAAGAAAAAACAAGTCTTTGAGGCCTGTCTGTGAATTCTTGTTACTTCAGAACATAGCTCTTTTTTTCTGCTTTTTTTAAAGAAAAAAAGGTAGAAGTTTATTCTCTCACAGCTCTAGAGGCCAGAAGTCTGAGATCAAGGTATCAGCAGGGCTGGTTCATTCTGAGGGCTTCTTGTGGCTGGCTGACAATCGTTGGTGAACCTGGTCCTTGCTTTCATCTTCACATGGATCCTCCTGTGTGCCTGTCTGTCGCCAAATCTCCCTTTTTTAGGAGGACTGCAGTCATGTTGAACAAGGGCCCACCCTAGTGACTTCATTTTAACTGGATAACCTCTGTAAAGATTCTGTCTCCAAATAAGTTTATATTTTGAGGTTCTGGACATTAAGACTTTAACACATGAATTTGAGGGGAATACAGTTCAACCCATAACAGTGCCCAAGCTAGAAATCTCAGACTTGGCTTTCAGTGTTCCCTCCCCTGCTCCCTAACCCCAATCTTTAGCCAAGTTTTGTTGTTTCTCTCCATGTCCACCCGCTGTCTGCACCTTCATATTCAGGTGACCTCTGCCCTCTGACTCATCTCCTCCAGCCAGTTCTCCCTTGCAAACCACTGTGGTCCTAAAATCAACTGGTACCAGGTTTGTCACATTTTTCTGGTTTCTCAGGGAAACACAGTGACTCTCTAGTATTAATTAATTTAATCCCCACACTAACAACCCTAAAATGTGGATAATAATAGTAATAGTATCCACATTTAAGGGGTGTTAGTGTGTGGATTAAATGCATTAATACATGTATTATGCTTAGGTGCCAGGGACATAGTAAATACTCTACAAATGTCACCTACTATTATTGGGACTAAATCACAATTACTGCAGGACATGATTCCTAAGTCAAATTATTGCCTGAGATAGCTCTGTGGGTGGAAGGATTACACAATTTTGTCTGTACTTTCTACCTTCTGAATTTTTAAGAAGTGGAGCACGGTGGGGACATTCCCACTGACGAATGACTGCTTCGCACAGGAGGGGCACGATTTCCCTAGAACGTTGTGCCTTGTCTTCCAGATCGGCTACCTCTCAGAGGGACACCTTGCACGTTTCAAAAAGTAACTTCCTTAACACACATCTGCTTGGTTTTCCTTCCTCTCTCTCCTCTTTGTTTCCTTTTTTCATATTTAAACTTTTGAGCATATTAACAAGAGCACAAAAATTTCCCCAGTCCCTCCTTTAACTGCAACATGATTCAGCACACTTCTGATCATTCTTTTATTCTGGATATGTGGTTTTTCTTGACCTTTTTAAAGGACCTAGTTCTATGTGCTTGTCCTACGTGACTTACCGTGATGTCAGAAATAGACTGTGATTAATTACACTGTTGCTTTTTTTTTTTTTTCTGAAACCACAGTCACATTAATGGGTATTTGTCATTTGACATCTATGAGGTACATTTTGTGGTTTATTAATCTGAAGCCAGGATTGAAGAGAAGTACAATTCTCTTAAGAAGCTTAGTTGGATGCTGAAAGAATGTGTTTAGGACCACAATGCAGTTCAGAGATAAAATTGGGATTTGATTTCTAAAGAATTAAGGCATTGAATTTCATGCAAGAACAAAATATCAGCAAAGAGAAGATGGCTCAGTTATTCTGTTATGGTGGAATTAAAACTCATATGTTATCAGAAATCACATTCTCCTTCCATACTCTCTGGGGTAGATGCTTAGCTGAGGCTTTCTGGGATGCAGTATCATGTGATGAGAAGCAATAGGAAGAGGTGTGATGGGTAATGGCAGGTGACTGCTTTGTAGCACTGTTTTCTTCTAGAAGGGAGGTAGGGATCTTAATGGGAGAAAGAAACAAAAAGGACTAAAAGGTATATAGCTCCTAGAAAATATGAAGATGGAACCAAGAACTAGAGGAATTAATGTTGTTAAGGGTTATAGTAGCTTGTGATGTCATTACATAATAAAATATAAGAAAAGTCATGATGTCTGTAAATACCTAATACCTGAAATATTTTAGCAAAACTAAAATAAATAGATGAGAACAATAAAGATGGAGGACTCACACTATCTGATTCCAAGAGTTACTGTAAAGCTACAGTAATTAAGATAGTGTGGTATTGATCTAAAGATAGATAAGTAGATCAATGGATTAGAATAGAGAGTCCATCCAGAAATAGAACTATACAAATATAGTCAGTTGACAATTGACAAAGGTGCATAAACAGTTGATGGAGAAAGAAGAGTCTTTTCAGCAAACAGTGTTGGGATAATTTACATCCATATACAAAAAATGAGCCTCGACCCATACCTCATACCCAATGGCAAAGCTAACCCAGAATGGATCATAGACCTAGGAATAAAACATAAACTATAAAACTTCATGAAGAAAGTATACCAACTTTTAACATTTTGGTATACGTCTTTGTAGTATTCTATTCGTATAAAATCATATCAAACTGTATATACTATGTTTGTAACCAGCTTTTTGTCACTTAACATTATATAATTAACATTTTTCCATTTTACTAAAAGGCTCCTCTTGCCTCTTCACTGAAGGCCATCCTCTGGTTCTAGGATAGAGGAAAGCTATGAAGCAGGCAATTCATTAAGAACTTGGGCTCCTACAGTGGAATCCAGAAACACACTTGGTGGCCCAGCTCATCCATCCTGTAGGGTCTCGGAATGAAGAACACAAACCTTTTCCAGTGACAAAACTCAGAACTGTGCTGGAAAATCATGTATCACACAAAGAATCCTGAAATAAAAATACCTGAAAAGAGAGGTGTTCTCCATAAGTTACCTGCTGCAACTGCGGGGGCATGCAGGTGACTTGCTCAATGTCAATAACTGACACTGAGAGTATTTGGCCTTTTTCCTCTGGGCTCAACTGCTTGTGTTTTCCAGACCACAACACTCTGCAGTGTCTGTGTCTATGCCTGCTATGATCTTAAGAAAATCCCAAACCACAGAAATTGTAATAAACCAAGACATTTTGAATTCTACCCTTTAAGTTTGTGATCACATGTAAAAATCATGTCCTAGGTGTAGGTTGGTTGATAGTGATGAATTCATTATAGGAAATGGTCATATGACTTCCTTCTGGAGGAGAGGCCTCTGGGGGAGGGAGTGCTTTGGCCCAAGTCCAGGGGACACAGATACATTTAGTCTCTGACAACCATGAACTGCTGGGGTTGAGTCAGACCAGTTCTACTCCTCTGTGAGGTCCTCAGGCATCACTTGGTGTATTGAGTAGATTCTATTCTCTGTCTCAGTTTCTCCACATGAATGTAAGATCCACTCCATAGGAGCAGAGGCTGGACCACATCTGCTTTATTCACCTCTGTATTCCAAGCATCAAACAAAGTGCTGGCATCTGATGGGTATGAAATTAAAACTGTGTAGGATGGATGGATAGATGGATGGATGGATGGGCAGATGGATGGATGAGTGGATGGATGGGTGGATAGGTGGGTGGATGGATAGATGGATGGATGGATGGATGGATGGATGGATGGATGGATGGATGGATGGATGGATGGTTGGATGGAAGAATGGATGGATGGATGGATGAGTGGATGGATGAGTGAATGGATGAGTGGATGGGTGGGTGGATGGATGGATGGATGGATGGGCAGATGGATGGATGAGTGGATGGATGGGTGGATAGGTGGGTGGATGGGTGGATGGATAGATGGATGGATGGATGGATGAGTACATGGATGAGTGGATGGGTGGATGGATGGATGGGCAGATGGATGGATGAGTGGATGGATGAGTGGCTGGATGGGTGGATGGATGGATAGGATGACATGGTACTGATTTGTTGATCCTGTAGTTCAGTTTGAGTGCTTTATTGAAGTCATGTACCTGGGTGTCACACACCCCAAACATCAGCCTTCAGTTTAGGCAGTGTTTCCTCTCAGTCATGAGAGGAACAAGGTAATGAACACTCCTTTGATTTCTCTCTACTCCTTGTAAAACCACTCAGGTTGCTCACTAAGCACATCAACAACAACAGAAATTTGGCACAATCCTTGCAGCCCCTCCCCTCCTTGTCAGGGGCTTCCAGCATGGCAGGATTTGTCTTCCAAGCCATCTGCATTTGCTCATTAGGGCCACACATGTGTGTCCCTTCTGTCAGGTGTCCAGCACAAGCCGACCACATTCAGCCCTTTGGTAATGTGATTCAGCCCATCCGTGACGATGCTGGCACCCACTCACCTCAGGTGCCCAAGCAGGCACACTCCTCCCTTGTAGACTGTGGGTCTGTGCCCTTCTGTAGCTGCCAGTTTGCTTCCTTTCTCAGATAGAGAAAAATTTATAAAGGGTTCTAGGCGAAAGCAAAGGAAGTAAGCTTCGGGGTCATTTTATGACAGGCATAGTAACTTGAAGTAAGGCTCCTACTGGGCTTTTTAAAAGTTGAAACCCATACAGGACTCCCATTACAATCTTGGCATATCCCTTAGGGCTGCCCTTCAAGGAACCCACATTATCAGGCACTATCAAGAGATACTTGCTTTTTGTTCACCTCGGAAGAAGTTTATTGAAGGCTGAATGTGGCAGGTACCATGAATTCTTGCTTAAAGAGAATTTACAACTTGGTTAGGACAAAAGGTGATATAATTAGAGAAGAAGGCAAAATATCCTTAGAAGGTGAACTCTACACCCTCCTAGCCCAAGAGGGAAGGAGTGTCTTTCTCTGCCTTCAGGTAGAGAGTCATAAAGCAACTCTTAAAGTTAATCTATTAAAAAAGAGAAAGTTTAAAAAAATTTTAAATGTAATGACATCACACAGACAACTTATATCCATTCAAATATAAGTTGGAAACTGTTAATAAAATGAATCAGAACCACCTCCTAAAAAAAAAAAAATTTAAACCTTCAGGAATTTAGGTTTCAGTTTCAACTATCTGAAATTTAGTTGCAAATTTAGGGGTAAATAACAAAAGCTCTCTAAACAGAAAAACAGATACAACAGGGTTTATGCACCCTACATAAGTGAGGGCCACCTTCGTCCGGTTGAAAAAAGCATAACACTCCTGCTTACTAGACACAAACTAGTTAACAGAAGATATTTAAAGCAGAAATAACGCTGCCAGAGATGGAATCTCTGAATTTAAAAAAGAGACAGCTGAAAGTGAAAAATTATATAACACTATTTTATAATATCAGGCACAACAACTCAAAAGGCAGAATAGTCTTAAGACATTTTACTATTCAAGCAAACAGTCTTACAATTTCATGGCTCCTCAAACAAAGTACAACACACTTCAAATGTTACCTGATTTTCTAATGTGATATTCTATGTATAACAGTAAGCTAGATGTTGGGAACACTGAGTAATTTCTTTTAGATATGATGGTATAAATAACAATTCTATTTTCAGATCAGCCCCTAAGAGTAAATGACCTCCGTAATACAACTGCAATATTTATAAATTGCAGTAAACATAACAGAAAACAATTCTAGAGCCACTGTTTTGTTTTGTTTTGTTTTAAACACGTGAAAGCCATATGGTAATACTAAAATAAGCCCATAGCTTGCAACTCTCCCCAAACCACTGATCTGGTCCAGAGCCCAGGCCCATTTGGTGGAGATTGAATCGCCCTTAGGACCAGTGCTTTTGCTTGATTTCCTACACAGACCACTGGAATCCAAAACAGGTAGAAATATGGATTGGGAATGTTTCATATGAAAGGATGCAGGGAGGGTTAGCACTTGCTTCAGTAAGGCCAGAAGAGAGCTGATTTGCCACCAGAACAGGTTAAGGGCATTCTCATCAATTTGCTGCATCCAATCAAAGGGCATCTATTCTTTACTAAACCACTGTGGGCAGGGTCAGACCCCCTTGTATCCCCAGCACCTACTGAATGGCACATGGTAGACAATAAATGTATTCTGAGCATATGAAACAATGAATGGAGGTAGATATCCTTTCCCAAAGAAGAGCAGACACTGAGAGAGGAAGAGTCACCCGAGCCCAGGGATGGGGATCTAGGTCCCCACTGCCCACTCCCAGAATGTCCAGACTAAGGGGCTGGAGGCCAGAAAGCCAGGCACAGAGTGGCATCTGTGAGCCACTGGGAACCCCAGCACCCCATGTAGCAGGAATCTCTAGGGAAACAACAGCTAATAAGGAAGGGAGAGGAGGAGTATCCAGAATACTCAGTGTCAACTGGTGGTGGCATGAGAAAGAGAAAATGTACTAGCAGCCAGAGGTGAACTCATTTAGGTAAGGGACCTGCTAAAATGAATGTTCCTACTAGAAAATCTCTCAAGCCACAGGAAAAAAATTTAAACTGTGTTTAGTTCCCTCTGAGAAACAAAAGAATATTCAATGCACTTTAGAAAGAATGCCAACAAAATGCGTTAAAATTTTAAAAGAATTCATTATTTTTCATGAATTGAAAGAATGTTCCATTATTTGCACAATGCACCGATGTGCTAGATAAATGGGAATTATTTTTCCCAGGCTGAAAGTTATTTTAACAGCTGATTAGAGTTCTATTTGTTTTTAAAAAGTGAGACTCAATAGGCTAAATCTCCCAGTCCAGTCTAATGTTAGAATATGTCTATACAGGGTTTTTGAATGTCTCGATTTTCAGATTCATAAACAATGAAAATGATCTTCAGCTACACCCACCACAGGAAAACAGCTGTAATAACCAAAAGTAAAGGACTGTGTAATACATAGAACCAAAATGAATACAGCTGAAAGTAAGTTCTGCTTTTTAGATCTAGTTCATTGTTAAATAGCTTGTCAGACTAGCAGGAGAAAGTAGATAATTCAGTAGCAAGGAAGACTGAACTAGTATGTTTCAAAATGATCCATTAGTCATCCAGATAGATCATGCTATTCCCAATCCTTTGTTGGAATCCCATCTGAGCGTCATGGTTCTAGGAAGTATAGGAATTCCAGTCACTGATTATTCCTCAACAGATCAAACACAGTAGAAAAATGGCAGACTGCAAAAAAAAAAAAAAAAAAAAAAAAATTCAACAAAGGCTAAAATCCTTAACAGAAAAAGCTCCTAAAAGTCAATATGAAAAACAAAAACAACTCATTTTTTTTAAACGACAAAGGATATGAGTAGACAATTCACGTAAGAATTATAAATGGCTAATAAGTATTTTAAAAGATTTTCAACCCCCTGAAGATCAGGGATACACATATCTGACAATAAGATAGCATTTCCAATTATTAGGTGAGCAAAAATTAAAAAGATTGCTAATAGCCACTTTTGTGGGGAATGTGGGGCATTGTTTTTCTAAGCACGATCTGAGGACCATCTGCATCAGAATCATTTGATGGGTTTATTAAAAGGCAATCACTGGGCTTCCCTGGTGGCGCAGTGGTTGAGAATCTGCCTGCCGATGCAGGGGACACGGGTTCGAGCCCTGATCTGGGAAGATCCCACATGCCGCGGAGCAACTGGGCCCGTGAGCCACAATTACTGAGCCTGCACGTCTGGAGCCTGTGCTCTGCAACAAGAGAGGCCGCGATAGTGAGAGGCCCGCGCACCGCGATGAAGAGTGGCCCCCGCTTGCCGCAACTAGAGAAAGCCCTCGCACAGCAACGAAGACCCAACACAGCCATAAATAAATAAATAAATAAAAGCTTTATTTAAAAAAAAAAAAAAAAAAAGGCAATCACCGAAACCTGGAAACAACCCAGATGTCCTTCAAGCGTTGACCTGACAAACTGTGTCAGGGAACACTACTAGGGAACACTAGGGAACGCTACTCAGCAATGAAAAGGAACGAGCTATCGATAGGCAACAACTTGGGTGAGTCTCAATGGCATTACTCCGAATGAAAGAAGACAGTCTCAAAAGGTTACATACTGTGTGATTCCAGACTCAAAAAGAAAAACATTGATAGTGGCAGAGAAAAGACTAGTGTTCACCAGGGGTTTGCAGTGGGGAGGCTGTGACTACAGCTCCATAGCATGAAGGCGCTTGCTGGGGTGTTGGAACTCTTCTGTAACCCAGTTGTGGTGGTCACACAGATCCACTACCTGTGTAAAATTCATAGAACTGTACATGCCACCTCCCCAAGACTCAAACTTAACTGTGTGGAAATTGAAGAAAAAACTGACAAAAATATGTATGGAGCCCACCTCAGACCTAACAATCCAAATCCCTGGGCAGGTGGGGTTGAGCCCGTGAGCTTTTCCTAACAAGCTCCCGGTGATTCTCATGGGCACCAAGTTTTGAGAGTCACTGGCTCTCATAATTATTCATATGAGTGTAAATCTGTACTGCGTTCTAGAGGGTAACTAGGAATATCTGTCAAAATGTGGAATGTGCGTATGCGTTCGCTCAGCAATCCATGTTTTAGGAATTTACTGTATGGATATACTCACAAGAGTTTGCAAAGGCATATACAAACATGGGTACTGCAGCTATACACTAGTGAAAACTGAGAACAACTTAGTCTTCCACCAACAGGAAATAGCAAGATAAATTATGCTACAGCCATATTGTGCATTAGTAAGCATGCAGTGGAGAAAGAGAATGTGCCTATAATTTCGTGTACATATTTACATTCTAATATATCTGGGAGGAATCTTCCAGATGTTAGTGAACATGCTGCAGCCCCAGGGAGGGGCTTTACCTGCACTCACCCTACCCACAAAAAAAAAAAAATGAGAATGAGTTGCCACATACAAAGCTGGCTGTGCAGTTCCTTCTGAAGAATAGGAAGGCCTGGCAGCTGGTGTGGCTCACACACTCTGCCCTTTCCCTCAGCACCGTTCTCCGTGTGTGTTATCAGGTACAGGAGACCTTGAGGTATGACGTACCTAATGAACCAAATTTTGTGTTTGCTTTTTTGTATGTGTACCTGGGTGAATTGAAATTGATATGAAAGGTCTAACAGAAAGATACAAATTAAATCAAATTTAATGCTTTTATTATTATTGTTCTTCTGGGGCACCTTCTCTCTGATGAGGCTTTACACACGTTGTGTCTAATTCTCACAACAGCCTTAGGGTGGATTTTGTTATTCCCCTATACAGATGAGGAAACCATGGTGCAGGCAGGTTAAGTCCCTTGCCCAGGGCTCCCTGCCCACCCATCTCTTTGTCCCCTTGGGCTCCACCTACCTTTCCAAGTAGGTTCTGAATTGACAAACCAACCCATAAAAATAAAATTCAGCCAATATATAAGCATATTTCCATAATTTCACATTAATTAAACAAATATTTACTGAATGTACACTCTGCAGCAGAAACCATCTGTTCAAACATTATTTAAATCTGAAATATTTGAGCTGAACAGCGTCCATGCTGTTTTCTGGACCTCCCTGGCTATATCCCCAAGCGAGCTCTGGAAGAGTTCTTCTCCTTGTCCATAGCCCTCATCCTTCTGATTGGACCACGATTCTGATGGTTAGTTCCCTTGCTTACCAGCTGTGGAGACTTTTGGATATCACTCCTTCTTACATGGATGTTTGCTTTGTAACTCTTCCCTGACATGCATCCCATCTCCCTTCCTCCTTCACCTCTATTGCTAAGCTGTCTCTTGTTTTCAAAGCATGACTCTTGAAGTTCCTTCTGTCTGAATTGACCTTCTTTACTACTCCCTTGATCTCTCTAACAGCCTCAAGCTTCTGGTCACATCCTCTGAAAGCCTCCCCTGCCCAGCCACCTGGCAGCCTTGGTGGTCACCTCTGCCATGGACTCTTCTGCAACCGCTGTGAGTTTCCTGAGGGTGGCCTTACCTCTGTGTATCTTCCACAGGTGGCACAATACCTGTCACCCACTGTGTGCCTAACGCATGCTGCTTGACCCAGCTGGAGACTGACCAGATGAACAGCACTTACAACGGACTGGGCATGGGGGAACACCTCTGATTTAGTGCTTGTCAGAGCCCAGACCCCGTGATGCCGTCTCTCACCAGGCAGTCGCAGGAGTGGCCCAACTTGAACCTGACGGGAGGAAGAGCAGTCCCAGAAAGGCGTTCACAGCTCCACCACCTCCTGGCTTCAACGGCCTGACTGTTAACACAGTTTGGGGCTTGCCCCAGAAGTTGTTTCAGACAGACCGGGTACTAGCCCCACCCCCACCCGAAAGCCCTGACGCCCTTCCAGTCACCACTCCAGGGAGAAGGTGCTAATAAACATTCAAGTCTAGAGTCAGAAATTTAAAGCTGATGTTGTGAGATTATTGCTTTTATCCACAAAACATCTCTGTGTTCTGCAAAGCCCGTGAAAACAAGCACCCGGAGAAACCAGTGGTGTGGCCCTCACTGCCCACCTCTCCCCCTGCCACCTGCCCAGCATTGGTCATGTATCCCCAGTTGCCCTGAAGGAATTTTCTGAAATCGAATACCCTCTCATTGCCTCAAATTCAATGTGTCTAAACACAAAACTCAGTCTTCCCATTCGAAACGCACTCACTACTGTCTCCAGTCTCCAGTCCTCCTGGCTTGGACCTCTGGCGTAACCTCTCACTCGTTGCCCCCTGAGCCTTCCTCTCTCCTGTGTGATTAATCACGAAGCCATTGTACTGATGAGAGGCTTCCTTCTCTGCAACTCTTACATCTGTGTTTCTCTCTCATTTCCTCAGCCACCAGCAAGTCCAGACTCCCCTTTACCGCCTATGTTTTCTGACCAGCAATGTCTACGGGCAAGGCAGGGCTCAGATGTCACCTCCAGGATTTTCCATTATTCTCTGAGCCTCTGGATTCACTATATTTCACTTCATGAAATGTCTCTAACCTGAGCTCCTTCCTTCCTGCAGCTCCAGGACCTGGCATCTGGGTGCTCATGTGGAAGGGTTATCTGCTTCTAGAAAGGGAGGGAGGGAGGGAGGGAGGGAGGGAGGGATTATTCCACTAGAATACTCACTGATGTCCTTGTTTCATGTTTTGACCCCAGCTGAACCCAAGAGTTCTCAACTTTGTGGGGGTCTGATGTAAGCTATGGAATCCCTCCTCCAGAAGATGAATAAACCCACAAAATGATGGGTTTATTTAGGGAATCATAGGCCTCCTGATGCCTATCCATAATCTCCAGGTTAGGAAGCCCTGCTTCATCCTTGCACCCAATCGAGAATGTTACTGTCAAATTAATCTTCCCAAAGTATGTCAAGAATCTATATCAGAAATGTACTATCAAGTAGAGCAGAACTTCTTTGGCTTGGCACTCATGGCCCTTTACTAATTGGCTATGTTTTTGCCCATCCGTATGTATTTCCTACTCCCCAAGGTATAATCGGGCTGTTGATACCAGAGAGAAGTGTGTCATGCTCGGAAGGGACCAGCACTACTACAGCACCTTTCTGAGCAGAACAGCCACCAGCAGTGCCACACACTGTTTTCCGGGACCACGAGGCCACATTTGCCGTGCGGTCTGGCCAGAAGCCTACGGGGATATCTACACAAGGTCTCACCTCCACCCATCAACTTTCTTCCTCCCTCCAGCTCGGATGCTGTTCCCTTTACTCAACATGTGGTTCTTAGCTGGGACCGTTGTGCCCCCGGGGCACACGTAGCAGTGCCTGGAGGCATTTTTGGTTGGCACAACTGGGGAATGGGAGCTGCTGACATCTAAAGGGTAGAGGGCAGGGGTGCTGCTTCATACGCTACAGCGCACAGGACAGCCCCACAGCACAGAACCTTCAGGCCCCAAACGTCGACAGATCTGAGGCTGAGAAGTCCTGGTCTCCAACGATCTCTCCACCAACAGTCAATCCTGAAACTTCCTGAAGTCCCATCGCCTCACTGAAATTTCCCAGGTCCCTCGAGTCTACTAGGATCTTTCCTTCCTTAGACCCTAGCCTGCTTAGCGTCTCTCCAACCGGCACAAATTAGCACTTGACACTTATATAAGTGCTGCCGAATCTTGCATTTGTTTCATCCCATATCCTCAGTTAGGTTACAAGACCATTAAGGACAGTGATGGTTATTTTTCTATAGGTATGAGCATAAGGTAAATACGGAACAAATACTTGTTCACCCAAGTAGTTCCCTGAGCACAGAATGAAAAATAAACTTAAATTCTAAGTTTAACTAAGCCAGTGCTTAAATTTACTGGCTCCTCTGAAGGATGCCAGGGTATGGAAGCAAAGGAATCTTGTTTAAATATAAAAGGGAAGTTCTAGAATTTCCACAGAATTTAAACTCTTCTTATGCTGAGGAATATACCTGGAAATGGAAGTCAAGTATCAGCTAGCGTCACAACTGTCCTTTGAAATTTAAATAAAATTTGACTCAACCCTTCAACAATGGGGAAAATCAGCATTTTTCCCACCCAGGAACTCTTTGGGAAGTTCTGCGTGCAGAAGTCCCTTCTTCTGCACACATCCGCTCTGCCGAGACCCCCCTCACCCTTCACCCCCGTGGCTGCCTGGGCACTCAGCTCCTCTTCCCGTCTCCTGAAATCTCCCACAGAGGACATTTACGTGTGCAGAAGTCTTTAGGGATGGTTAGAGGGACGGGGCGGAAAATGAAATCGTAGAAAGCACTGTTTTTTTTCAGACAGCCCTATTTTCAAAGTCCCTCAGTAAACCCAGTCCGGGAGTTTCCCACAGACCCACCTTTTGCTCCAAACTTCAGTCTCTTGCTATGTAGCTCTGTACCTTCTCTGCCTTCTTCCCTTTTCCTAAGACCCTCTGAACCACTTCTGCAAAGCAGCCAACAATTCCTGCACCCCAGCAGGCTAGGCTGGCCTTACCCTAAGCAGAGACATTCCTCTTCCTAAAAAACCCTCCTGACATCTGTTCCTTCCTCTGCACAGACGCAACCCTGAGCCCAGTGAACAGAGGCATCTGCAGAGGACGCAGAGCCCCGCAGGGAAGGGCAGGTGCGTGGGCTGGCCTGAGGAGCGGGGACGTTGCTGGTCTGGCTCTCACCACTTCGCTGTGTGTCACAGTGGTTTTCTTTCTATCCAGACCTTGGAGGGCTGGGGACACCTTTAAAGCTCCACGTGCCAGCCGGTCACCAGGTTGGCTGGGCCCCTCAGAACCAGCCAGCACGCCTCTGGCCGCACCCTTGCACCAGGTAAATGCGGATAGAGGCCTCGCTCACACTAAAGAAGCACAGGTAAACACGCCATTTGGGCTGGACTCGCTTTTGCTGATGCACAAGAAGTGCTATAAAGTTCTTGACTCTTATTTTGTAAGTGATACAAGCTCATTATAACCTCACTGGGAGAAATGATCTCTGTGAATATTTTAGTGCATTTCCTGCTCTGAGAAGGGTCCTTAGGGAATAAGACAAATGACTGGGTCAGTTTTACCCAAGGAAAAGGCCCGTCTTATTTGACAGGGTCAGAAACCCCTTCTGACCTGCTCCTGGGAAGTGTCACATACCATCCCTTAAGTTAATGTGGATATCCCCTGCGGAAACGCAAGAGGCTTTCTTAGTTCTCTTGCCCCCTAGAATTATTTGAATTGTTCGATAAGTATTTATCGAGTGCCAACTGTTGTTACCAGACACCCGTCTAGGTGATGGGGTTGTACTGGAGCAGACAGATCCCTGCCCACGAGGCTCTTCCTCATGGGAGGCGACAGAGGAGTGGGCACTGCCCTCATTTCTCTGGGCCTCAGTCTCCTTCCCGAGCAAATAAGGGAGGTTGGACCAGAAAGTAAACATCTCCAGAACTAGGGAAAATCATTTGACAATGCCTGTGTGTTTTAAGAGAGAACATTTCTTCAAGGTTTCTTTTTTTTATCTTTTAAAATTGTAATGAGCTCTGCATTTTATTTCCTGACATGTCCAAGTGTTTTAAAACATAAAAACAATGCTTAAAATGATTTATCATGGAGTAAAAATTGTGCTCTGGGGAAACATACCTTGATTATCCAACGACTGACACACCTACTCAGAAAGACACTCCACCTTGAGAAGCAGGACCCTTCCTACTCTGCTAGAACATGGGAGTAATTTCTACTGACGTTTTCTGGACAGCCAGCGCAGAAGGCAAGACATCCAGACGCGTGGTGCTTGAGGTGGGCAGAAGAAACCACTGAGTGGGAACAAATTTTCAGAAAGGGGAAGCTGAAGACAAACTTCCCAGTTGTGCCGCTGATGGGCCCTGAGGTCTGAGCCCTGTTGCTTCAATCCTTGACAGATGAAATGACTTAATGCATGTTTTGCAGCTCCCAGACCCTTTCTATGACCTGACGTAATCCTCACAGTTACTCCGTGAGATGGAGAGCTTGGTCCCTTTTTTACAGATCTGAAAGCACAATCAAAGAGGAAGGGCAACTTGCTTAAGGTCATGCAAGTAGGGGACTCAGACAATGCCCCCTAATACCAAATTGGTCGCTTCTTCCCTGTACTATATACACTCCCTCTCTGGACCTAAAATCCCTATAAATTACTTAAAAGTACAGACATGCTACATTGGTCACAAAGTGGCTTTGTGTTTTGCTCACTATCAGGTACCAATGACATTAAGCAAGGTGCCTAATGGAAGCCCAGAGGCTGGCTGGGAACCAGCTGACTGGCCGACCGCATTTTCCTCAGGCTAGTTTGCCTCTAGGTGAGGAGCATGAGCCCGGGTTCCACAGCGGTGGTGAAGGACCTCCCCGCCTGTGTCTCCTCGGCACCCACATCCACCGGCAGGCTCTGGGAGCAGCCTGGCTAGTTTCAGTTGACCTGGCCCATTCACTGAGCCCTTTTCAGAGTAGCCATTATGTGTGAACTCTGCTGGCAGTCCTCTAGGAAGAAGAAAGACTTCTGAGAACTTCTTTAGAAGCTGAGTTCTAAAGATACCTCCAGTGTTCTTCATCAGGCGAGGACTTTTCTCTGCCTAAGAGACCGAGCGGTGGCTGCCGGGGTGGGGGATGAGGGGAGACACATCGAGGGTCTCCGTCAGGGAGCTTTGGTGGGATCTTCGCAGCACTCTCTTCTTCCTGCCCTCCCCTAGGTGAAAGCAGCTTCAGTTTCCTAATCTGTAAAGTGGGAACAATAATAACCAACTTCCATGGTGTTTTCCTTTGAATTTTGAGAATTGAGCCTGACTGTCTTTAGCATTATTCTCCTCTACTCGTGTGCCTAGTTTGAAATCTGAATCAACAGTTCTCAGAATAATTCAGGTTTGGGAGTGCGTGGAAGGGGGAGGGGTGGGGGGCCTGGTCAATGGTTTAGAACTTTGCGGAAAGGTTGGAGATGTCACACTGACTGTCAGCAGAAGTGTGTGAGAAGCTCAACCACACAGCGGTCCTGGGAGGGCAGGGCTGGGTGAGGTGAGGCTCATCAGAGAGGTGGGGACGAGGAGAGACTTCAGGAACACAGGAAAAGAAGGAGAGCAGGAGGGAATTTCTTTTTGGCCTACAAGGGAACTTGTCTCTGAGGAAGGGGAAAGCACAAAATTGACCACTGAATAAGCAGCTACATCGCAGACCAATTTGCACATACTGGTGAGATCAGTAAAAAGAGAAAGGGAAGGAGACCACATATATCATGAAACTAAGCCATAAATAATGAAAGTACCAGTTACTCCCTAGGAGTATCTGTTTCTAACTGACTTTTTGTTAGATGGGGCAGGTATAAGCAAAAATAGCAAGACCAAAGCAGCAGTTATTTTCTGTGGATAATAATTGAACATGAAAGGATATTTCCTACATTGATGTATATGATGGGCCAAGTGCCAGCTGAGGTCTCCCTATCCTTGAGAGATGTTTCATGGCTCCATCCCTTTATTCCACATTCTGTGGGAAGCCCATTGTCCCCTTTGGGACACAGGGACTCTGCTGGGCACTGCTGGGTCCCCTTTCAGCACTCCCTGAGCTCACAATCTCCCTAGGGTCTCGGTTCCCACAACTGTCCTTGGCCTCTCCTCTGCACAGATCCAATGTGGAACTTATTCCTTTTGTGTGAATCCCACACCCCCAAACCAAAGCCCATGATATTAGGTGTGTGGCAAAACATTGCAGGTTCAGCGTGAGAGGGCCTGTCAGGAGATGTGCCCAGACACCAGGCTGCTGCTCTCTTCACCTTCCCCACCAGCCTGTTTCCAGGGCCCTTGCCCTCAGGCTACCCTCCTTGCAGACATTCCTCTCCCCACTTCTCCACTCTCTTACCTCTCAAACTGGCTCCCCATTCAGCCCCTCCCTCAGCCTCAACTCAGGCCTTCCCTTTGCTCATGAAGAACTCAATGACCCTGCTAAAATGAATGGTTTTATCCTTCAGTAACATGGAAGGATTTGCAGATCCTTTGAAAATTTCAGGTTTTCCTTTTCTTTCTCCTCCACCAGTCTCTAAATGTAGGGGAAAAGTATAGAGGTTTTCCCATTGGTGATATCCTTTGTGCCCCGTCTTCCTAGAATGCAGAGCATAGAAAAAAAGCATTAGTTTTGAACAGCCAACATTTTTCCTGTTTCTTCAGTAAGTGAAAATGAGTACTATTGAATAATGCACTGTCATATTACTTGCCCCTAAAGTGACGCTTGCTGTGCCATACTCACCTAAATGTGATGTGGAGGCCTTTCCTCATTCTGCCTTCTCAACCCCAGACCCTATTTCCACACGTGCCTCTCCCCGCCCTCCACCGCCGGCAGTGGTCTCTTCCTCTCTCTTCTACATCACCGGAATCCCATCCTGCCAACTCCAAGATGAACACCTGACCTCCCGTGCTGGACCTGCTGTTTATTTTCTTAGTACTCTTTGTAATTATTTCACACAACTTTGTCTTCTCTCCTTAATTTTAAATGGACTACTTAAGGCTTCAAGAATTTTAAGCCTTGAGGTCTTCTAAATACATACACCAGCAGTGATGTGTCCTTGGTTATATAACCCCATCAGTCTAAGTGTCTGTCTCCTCACCTGCAAAATGGAAATGAAAATAGTACCTTCTTCAGAAGTACTTCAGATGCTGGGAGGATTAAATGAGATTACGCTTCAAAGGGCTGTGCACAGTGCTGACACCTGAGAAGGTCCCACTGCACAGTGCTGACACATGAGGAGGTCCCACTAAACGTCAGCTTTCATCATGCTGCGGATGACGATCAAGACGGAAGGCATGAGCAAGACGAAGAAGATGAAGATAATTTGACCAAGTCAGTGAAATAACTGATTGGTCAAGCAAGGGGAAACACACCAGCCCAGGAAGCTTTCTGAATTATTGTGGATCAGAAAGAAGCCAGGTTGTTAGCTTGACTTCTTAGCTTTTCAGCCTGTGATGGCATGTTTTGCAGACAATATGGTTTCTTGGGAGATTGTTCTAGCTACCACAAACAGCACAGTGTGTCCCCTCTGCAAAGACCACTCTTGTCCAATAGTAAGAATAGGAAGTGATGGCAACGCCCAGTCCACTGGCCAACTGGAATGGAAGGGGAATTCTTCCACAGATCATCGTAATTCCCCAAACTGAAAACTTGACCAAGTAGCCAGAAGGTTCAAAAGGGGCCTCTGCTTGTCAACCCATGGCAGTCTGGTTGGGTTTCAGGCAGGGTATCAGTATGAGCTTTTTTCTGCAGCGCAGGCTGGCATGTTGCTTCTGTCCTGACTCAAGGAACTACTCATGACATTCTGACTCACCAGCACCTCTTCCTGCAGCTTCTCTATACAAGACTCTCTCCCCCAAGGGCTAACGAATGACAAAACTCAGAACCAACAGTTATTAAACATGTACTAGGTGTCAAAAGCTGTGTTATTATAGCCGCATAACAGCCTTACGAGGTGCCTACATCTGTTATCCCCTTTTTACAGAGGAGAAGACCGGGCTGTGATGTTTGGGTGAGTCTCCCCAGATTACAATTTGTAGTGAAATGCAGACCCAAGCTCCATGGCTCCAAAGTCCACATTCTTAACTGCTGGACAAAGAGACTGAGCACATCTCAGCCCACGTAATTTAGGGTCATGGTCAGTATCGTAGTTAACAGATTAAATAAGTGCATATCTGGTATGATTTGAAAGGCAGTAAATGGCTATTTAAAACAAACAAGCAAGCAACAACTAAAATATCATCTGTATTTCCTGAAATTCTTATACTGCTCATCTCTTTAGATCAACACATAAGACTCTATCTACTAGGGAAAGAAATGTTATCTATTAAACAGATGCTATGTGTCAGGTAACTGCCAGGGATCCTGGGCGATTCTTGGGCACATTAAAGTTTGAGAACCTCGCCTTAGAGCATGTCTCCATTCTCTCCGCTTCACCCGTCTCCCCTTGTAGATGACTCAGAACTCTCTCTGTTCCTGAGCTCAACACCACTCTTCTGGTAATCTGACAGTATCTGCACCCAGCTATCCCTTTGGCACTCAGTGGCCTCAAAGTCAGACTTTTTTTTTTAATAAACGTATTTATTCTATTTATTTCATTTTTAGCTGTGTTTGGTCTTCATTTCACGTGGGCTTTCTCTAGTTGCCGTGAGTGGGGGCTACTCTTGGTTGCGGTGTACGGGCTTCTCATTGGGTGGCTTCTCTTGTGGTGGAGCATGGGCTCTAGGCACGCGGGCTTCAGTAATTGTGGCTCGTGGGCTCTAGAGCGCAGGCTCAGTAGTTGTGGCGCACGGGCTTAGTTGTTCCGCGGCACGTGGGATCTTCACGGACCAGGGCTCGAACCCGTGTCCCCTGCATTAGCAGGTGGATTCTTAACCACTGCGCCACCAGGGAAGGCCCAGACTTTTTAAAAATCCTCTCTGACTTCTCCATTCTAGTCAGTGTTGACACCATTCCTTCACCACCCAGGCTGGAAAACTCAGTCTCCCTGGATTCATCCTTTAACTTGAGAGAACCAGTTGAGTCCTATAGATTCTGCCTTTGGATGCTCCTTGGAACCTCCTTCCTCTGCTTCCCACTCCTGTGGCTTCGTCCCTGTTCAGGAGCTGTTTGTTCTCCACCCCACCCACCACCACCAGGACTGGACGAATGGCCTATGCTGAGAGCCGCTGTCCCAACCCCTGTCTCTCCCCACCACCGTCCCGTGCACACCACCGCAACGCGGACCACATCATTGCTGTAAAGGCCTCCCACCGTCAGAGGCTGTCACTGCACGTCGTCCACTGGGTGGCTCTAACCTACCTTGGTGCCACCTTCTCCAACTCCCAGGCAAGCCCTGGCTCCTCCTGCCCTACCACAGCCCTGGCTCCTCCTGCCCTACCACGGCTCATACAGCTCTCTCCTCTGGAGTGCTCTCGCCCTCTCTCCACATAAACACTCCTGAGCTTTTATAAGACCCTCTCAAAGGCACACTTTCTCCAGGGCTTTTGCTGGTGGCTTCTGCCTCTCTGTCCCAGGAAAGAACTTGGGGACAGGACATGTGAGCCTCAATCCCGACCCAGTGCTTAGCGGCTGGGTGGTCGCAGAGAAACCAGCCCTGCAGAATGGGATTGAAATGGATAGGTAGGTAAGATGTGGAATAGTGGGAACCAGGCTATCTTAAGCACCAGAAAGACAGTGTTTGCATCTTAGCTTAGCCCACGGCTAGCCACGTGGCCATAGTCGAATTGCCTGGACTTCGATTCTTTATAATTGGATTTTCTTACCAGCAAAAATGAGAATAAGTATCTCTTTTAGAGAAGTTCTGTGAGGATGAGAATTACCAGATGCAAAGTGCTGCGTGCGTGACCCTCGGCAATGGTGTTTTTATTGCGTTAGCGTGCCTCCTGTCCAATAAGCATTGCACACAGATACTGTGATTATTGCTCTCGGCCCTTTGCACCTCCCTTAAAGCCGTATCTTTCTTTGCCACGTTTTCTACTTATTTTAAGATTGTCTTTCCCGTGACTAAACTTGGAACTCCCTAGAAGAGAGACTGCTTCTTACTTATCTTTGTATCTGTCATAGAAGCTAGCAACATGCCGGGCACACAGAAGTAGCACAGGTATGTTGGATCTGGTTAAATTTGAGGAGGAGAAAGGAGTCCCAGGTAGGCATGGAGGGTGGGAGGGCGTGTCCTTTGAGGCACAGCAGTGGGGACCTCAGGGACAGCTAGGGGGCAGCCTGAGAACAGCAACAGCAGAGAGGCCCAGGGCAGCCAGGGTCATGGGTTTTCAGAATCTGGCAACTTCACAGTTTGCCTCCTGGGGAGGATAGGAGGCTTGTGCTGCAGTGCAGTGTGATGTTCACGAAGGAACAGAACCTTCAGTCACCCAAGCTTGGGTTCTGCACTTAACTAGCTCCCTCAGCCTCCGTGCACTCATCCGTAAGGCCGAATAAGAATAAGAAGATGAGCTCCAGAGGGTTTTGAGAAGAAGGGTTCTCGGCAAAGGGCCTTGCATACAAATGTGCATCTTGCAATGTGATGACTGAGAGATGTGAGGGAAAATGGCCAATGGGCAGGATTAGCCTAATCGCTAATCCTGTAGAAACTCCACCACATGACACCATCTCTTTGGTTGTAGGAAAGCCCCCTCTTGGTCCCTGCCCTCCCATGGGCTAGTAACACAAATGCCAACTACTGGAAGTGATGCTCTACATCATGTGTCATAACCACCTGCATCCAGGGTGTGCACATTGGGGCGGAGGCACACTGGGTGAGGGGGTACGGGCACACGGGCCATCATCCACGCTACTTAGAGCCCAAAATGAGCTGAGAAGTCCAACAGTGGTCAAGTTATTGCCAACTTAATGCTGAAGGAAGCTTCAAATCCTGGCTTGTCCGACTTCAAACCCAGGCTCTCTCCTTGAGGCCACGACGTCTCAGAAATGAAGAAGACATAGTCCCAGTTCTCAGGAAATTCACAGTCTAATCCCAGATTTGGAGAAGAAATGAACTGATTGATTGATATGATCAGAAGGAAGAAACATCACACGCCCTTAATGACCAAAAATTAAGACTAAAAAAGCCCCAAACTCTTTACTGATCAACTTCCTCCTACACTCCCCTGCACTTTAATCTTCCCTTCTAAGCAGAGGACCAGGGCGAAGACCAGACAAAAACCTCTGCTCCTGTCTGTTTTCTGACATCTGTACTTCTGGAGAGAGGTGCTGCTTCCTGAATTAATGTTCCAGAATCAGAGCAACTTGAGCCGTGAGATTTCTAAATCCCATCACATGAGGTACCAAGTGTGTGTGATGCTGTTTGGTACAGAAATCTGATTTCCTAAAAGGAAAATGCCCTTTTAGCAGCAGCATTCATACTGAAGGGAGGCTGCAGCACCTCACTGCCCTGAGGGACTGAAAAGGGGCAGGAAAGCTGGTCGAAGATTCCCCTGGGGGAGGGTGTTGACCTGAGAGACGGTGGCGACTTTTCTGAAGGTCCTTAAGCTCCTCGAAGGGTTACGTTCTGAGGGTTTACCTTGGCAGAAAAGAACAGGCTGGAAGAAACAGGGGAAAGATATGCTGACATGGAGGCATGTAATAGACTATAGACCCAGAAGCAGCCTTGGAGATTTAGTCAGTCCAACCCTCTCATCTTACACACAAATAGACTAAGGCCCAGAGAGGTGAAGGAGCATGCCTAAGGCCACACAGCCAGCTAATGGCAGGAACCAAATTTTCTTAGCAGCAATTCAACACTCTTTCCACCACATCAAGCTGCAGAACAATATATTACAGCCTTGGTGGGAAGTGGGGAGGCCAAAGCAGCTGTGCAAACTCCCAACCCTCCTCACAGATTCTGAGTCCATCCTTTCCCAGCCTGGAGTCATAAATTGATGTGTCAACATCCTTGAGGAGACAATCCATATGTTGTTCATTTTTTATGTCTTCCCAGCCCCGCTTGCATCCTGTCAAGCACCACACCTTGCAGGGAAGGTGAAGCAGGTGCTGAGGGCACATGGGCCACTTGCTGGGGCTCAGTATGATGAGCTAACAGAGCAAATGTAAAATAAAAGAATAAATCAATGAATTGTCTATATTTTCTTTTTTACAACCTAAATCGATATCCTCCCTAATTAATAAAAAATGAGTGAGTTTTAAAAATATAGATGCAATAAAAAAAGTATTTCACATCTGCTCACGCTTATATATAACTTTTTTCACATATTCAGATTGTATGCATCCGAATATCCTTAAATATTATTTTATACATTTGTTCACATAAGCCCTGTATTTTAGTTATATTTATTCCTAAGTATTTTTCCCTGTTTAAAAAAAATTTCAAACCCACAGAAAAGACAAAGGAACACCTAATTTACCTTTCACCCTAGATCTATCAATTGTTAACATTTTGTCATATTTGTATTCCCTATCTCTTTCTCTGACAAACCGTCTGAAAGTATGTTGCACAAATCAGATCACTTTACCCCTAAAAACTTTTGCATGTACTATCTAAGAACAAGGACATTCTCCTACATAACCACAATAGCATTGTCGCAGCCAAGAAATTTAACATGTAAAGACATATAAGTTTTTTAATGTGATTTAATTTGGAGCAGCATGTGTTGAAGAAATCTGGAAAAATTTGATGCTACTTCTACCGGATTGACTTGAATCAGCAAAGTCTCAATTTTGCATTAATGCCAGTCTGGGTTCTGCCATAGCCTCCACCACCTTGCCCACCCCCTGCAGATGTTGACCTTTTCACACCTTAGGCACAGGAACTCTAAAGAAATAGGCTCAGGGGAGGCTCCATCCTTTCTCATGCAGGGGCTGGCTTTTAGGCTTCTCAGCCAGAGTCATGAAATATTAGTATTAGACTAACTTCAGAGGTGTCACTGATTTGAAAACATATATAGCTTATTTCCATTTCATGGAAGCCTCTTGTTTTCAATTAGACAGAGCAGAGCATCGTGCAGATGTATTTTTCACATTAATGTGATGCACTTACTTACTCTGCCTTCTGAGGTGGCGTTTCTAATCGAGGGTGCTAGCAAGGCGCCCAAGTTCCTGTAAACGCTCCCAAAGGCTCCAAGTAGCTGGCTGTGTGAAACTACAGCTGAGTGGCAAGGGAAGGCACAGTGACACAAAGGGAAGAGAAGGAATGAGTATTCCAAGAAGCACACCCAAATGGTTAAATTTGACAAGAGCCGCAACAAACGTGAAACAAGGGTTGGTCTTCATGGAGAGACTAGAAACTTAAAAAAAAAAATTTAACACAGTTGCCAAAGACACAAAGAAGCAACTTGCAACCTCTAGCAGGGTCCTTAGAATGCTTCTATCTCTGAGCTTCCTTAAAATGGATAGCTATGGTGACTTTAAAGTAAATAATATCCTGCCTTTGAAGACTGAGATGCTCAATTAAGGGATTAAGGAACATTCAGAGTGTACTGCTGGGTCGGCCACCAGCTTTTTTGCCTGCTGCTACGAAGTCCTCAATTTCAGTTATTTAAACATGTAGAGTGGCGTCTGGGGAGAGAATACACTTTCTGATAAGAAAGGAAACTTATTTTTTTTGAAACTGGTTAAAGATTGTCAAGTTTGTAATTCCCAGAGCTGAAAGAGCTATATTACTAAAGGAAGTGAAGACTCTGTGGTCCCATATTTGTAAGATGACTAACAATAACAAGAAAAAATGAATGAATTCACACGCATATTAACAGATATGAAACTTCTACTTTGGCTTCTTTCCTAAAAATTGTTTTTATTTGTCCCAATATTTTCCTCAAAAGAAAAAAAATGTAAGTGGGTTGTAAAGATAGATAGTTGGCATCTGTTAGGGTGGAAATTACTGTAGAGTATTTTGTAATGGTCAGAACAGAAACATCAAATGACACAAACAAGCGAAAAACTTTGCATCAATGCCCATACTGCAGGTTCACTTTTTAAGTAGATAAGCAAAGTTTTAAGAACTTTTAAACATAGTAGATCTGTTGAGGATGGAAATCTAGACCGTTGTGCTTTTCTAAATAATAAAATGTACATTGGCCGCAGGAGGTGAATGTGTGCTTCTGAGATTCTCTTTCTGTAATGTGAAGGGTCAGTGTTCTTTTTCTTTTATCTGATGGTGGAAAATGTCATAATGATACATCCAATTATATATTCTGCTGCCTCTTTTTCTTTCTTCTATTTTTCTGAGATCACACATTTGACTTTCCATGTCCCTGTGTGGTCCAGGGAGTGGAAATTCCGAGAGGTCTTACATGGGGCGTCCCCTTCCCTCCCGCCCCTCACACCCAAAGGCAGAGCGATGAGGTGTCTGAAGCCTGACAAGCTTGGCTCTAAAAAGGGACACTTGTTATCCCATGCATTTTCTTATAAATGTGAGGGTATCATTTATTTTGGGTGAAAGCCTGCACAAAAGTGGTTTAGTAAAAAGCACATCAGAATTAAGCTGCTTCCGCTTTCACGCTTGTAGTTTCACTCCTAATTTATAGTTGTCAGAATTGAAGCTCCTGGGTTTTGCAACAGTGACAGTAACAAAATCCTCTCCCACTTCTCCGTCTGTTTGCTGATGAATTTGGGGAAGAGGGGTTTGGGTTTGACTGGTCCTCCCAGCCTGTGCTTCGTGCAGCCTCTCCACAGCCAAACACAACGTCCAGTTACCAGAACAAACTTATGTCCCTACTTCAAACATAGACTCTCTTTGTTATTGTTCATTACAGCAGGTGATGATTCTCTTGGAAGTAATTTTAAAGGAAGTCTTCCAGCCCATATGGCCCTTGTTCGGCTTATTTGGCTTTTTTTTTAATTTTTTTTATTTTTAAAGTTTTTTATTTATTTATTTATTGTTTGATTGCTTGCTTGCTATGTTGGGTCTTCGTTTCTGTGCTAGGGCCTTCTCTAGTTGCGGCAAGCGGGGGCCACTCTTCATCGCGGTGCACGGGCCTCTCACCATCGCGGCCTCTCTTGTTGTGGAGCACAGGCTCCAGACGCGCAGGCTCAGTAGTTGTGGCTCACGGGTCTAGTTGCTCCGCGGCATGTGGGATCTTCCCAGACCAGGGCACGAACCCGTGTCCCCTGCATTGGCAGGCAGATTCTCAACCACCGCGCCACCAGGGAAGCCCAACTCGTGTAATCTTACATGGTTTTGTCAGTGTGGCCTGTCTCCACAGTAATGTTTTAGCTTCCTGGATCTCATTTTGTCTGTCTCTCCACTTGCAGTGTGGGAGAATGATGGCTTAACCACAGTCCAGGTTCTAGAAGGCTTGTGAAGCCCTCGTGCACAGTCTAGTTGGGAGAGGCATGGCTGCGGAGGGGGTGCTGAGAGTCAGACCCGAGGCTGCACGTCTCTTTTTCAGGAAGCAGAGCTGCTTTCTTCTGCGTGCAACCAGCCTGATCACCTGGGGCGGGGCGACCACGTGTCAGGCCCAGGAGCAGACACTGTGGGTACGTGCGCTCATTAAAGCCCAACAACAACCCTGTGAGGTAGATCAGATGACCATCCCTTTCCAGAAGAGGAAGACCAGGCCCGCGAGGCTCATAGTGGTGACGTAGGGTTGGAAACCTCTTTGCAGCACAGCATGGCAGGTGAGGGGGAAGTGGGTGCCCTCAGAAAGCCCTGCCAGTGCCATGGTTGAAAAGCTACCACCTGCCTTGGGCATCAGGCAAACAAAATATCTCATCCCTGCTTTGTGAGTTTTTATCTGAGTGACTTCATCAAAGTTGCTTAACCCTGACCCTCATCTCTTTCATATGTAAAACAGGGGTCAGAAAATTTACCCCACATTTACCATGTGAAAGCAATTAACTGAGGGCCAGTTCTGCCATAGGTGCTCAGCACATGTTAGCTGTGTTCTGCTCGTCCCTGCACCCTCCCACCCTCAATGCCCGAGTGACTTCACACACCAGGCAGAGGGTGGTGCCAGCTGCTGCCTGCCTCACTCGCCCTTCCTCTGCTAGCCTAGCCGGAGCTACACCAGCTGCCCTCCTGCTGGGAGAGGGTGTCAGGGGTGAAAGAGAGTGTTTTCTAAGGGATGTGATGTGCAAATTTCCCAGGCACTGATTTCTCCTTTAGCTCTATTTACCCCAGTTGGAATTTAATAGCTCCTGAGTGGTGCTTATTCCCAGGGACTAGGTTGTCCTGAATAAGAACTGCGGGAGGCCTGGACAGGAAAGCATGATGTTTCGGAGCTCCACCTGTGACACCCTCTGGAAACATCTAAAGGACCTGAGAGCGTGGCATAAGAGCCATTCCTCCAAGAATTACTTGCAAACATTTCTTCCAACTAAGTGTTGGACAGTCTTTAAAATGAAAAATAATTCTTGCTTTACATATGCCCGTTTTGTGCCAGGCACTACATGAGGTTCTTCACCTACCTTACTGCTAATTTTTACACCAGCTGTATGAAGTAAGTATTACTATATCCATTTTAGAGATTAAGAAACTAAGCAGAAGTAGAAATAGATTTAGAAAGTGACAGAAGCAAGCTTCAAGTCTGGGGCTCTCTGAATACATGTAACCTTATCCCTCCCTCTCCATCTTTGGTTCTCACCTCCATTGGCTGCACCCCTATTCCACCTCTCTGGCTTGGGCAGAAAATCAAACCCCCTAATCCCAACTCTGTACCTTCACCCCAATGATCTGAGCATTTGTGCCTCACTACAAGGGGTCACTCCTGCTTCTCTTCAAAGAGTAACCACCTCCTGGTCAGGCCAGAGTACCACTCTCTGCCCCCACCTTCCTGGGCTCTAAGTCACCTTTGCCTTCTCTGCTCCATCTCTGTCCCTTGACCCTCCAGCCCCAGGTCTCTCGACTCCATTAGTGCACTGGCCCCGAAACCCCCTGTCCGGGCGGATGCAGCCTCAGGCAGGGAAGTAACTTCATGAAGGATGTGACTCACCTTGCAGAGCCCCAGAGACAGGATGTAACCTCCTTTAAGGGCACTGGCTCTGCCCCTGCGTCTCCACTGGCCTCAGGCGAGAGGCAGCATTTCGTGTGCTTAGGGCTCAGGCTCTGCCTTCACGGGGGCTGGGCGCGTAGCCAAGCTCCACGTGTGCTGGGAAACCTGGGCTTTAATCAGCCATTACACTCTTTGTGAAATGGGAATAAAGTCTCCCAGCAGAGTCATTAGGAGGATCAGATTATAAAAAAGAGAACCCTTATTTGACATCTCTCCCATTACTGGGAGCCTGATAGAGGCAGTTACTATCCGTTTGTCTGTGTTCTTATTTTCTCTGAAAAATGGGATTTGAGCAACACCGGAGCGGGCACAGGTGGCCACGGTGCCACGTCCTTCCGCGGGGGTCATGGTGACAACAACTCACTGTCTCTGGGGACACAGCTGGGGCGATTGGGTTCTCCCTGTTTTTCTCAGATGTCTTCACTCCTGACCCCCAGCTCCCTTTCAACCAAAGGTAAGCATTTTTCTGAAAGAGCGGTCAGTCTGCGGACTTGGAGTGAAGAGAAGTCCTTTCAGACCCTGGACTGGAGACCCCGGCGCCCAAGCCTCTGCAGCACCTCCCTCCTAGGAGTCACCTCGCACATGTGCAGTGACTTCTGACCCTGACTACCCCAGCTGGGCCAAACGCCACAGGTGAAAGGCAAGGCCTCTCACCAGACTGCCCTCACTTCTGATGCCAACCACAAGCTCCAGGGTCCCCAGGCCACCTGCACCTCCGACCAACAAGCTATAAATTCAGAGGTTCCCACAACCCCTCAGGCTTGATAATTCACTGGATGACTCACAGAACTCAGGAAAATGGTACATGCGCGATTACAGTTTTATTATAAGGGATACAAATCAGGACCAGACAAAGAACGTGGGGTCCTGAATGCAAAGCTTCTGCGCCCTCTCCCCATGTCCTCAGGAAGTGTCACCCTCCTGGCACATCAATGTGTTCACCAAGCAGGAAGCTCCACTGAGGCTTGGGGTCACGAGTTTATTGGGGTTTCATTCCACAGGCATGATCGATAGAATCATGAGGTTGAGTCAATCTCCAGCCTCCTTCCCTCCCCAGAGGTTGGGCTGACCTCACGTGGCTCAAAGCCTTGATCCTCTAATGACATCGTTCATCTTCCCAGTATGGCCAGCCCCCATTCAGAAGTATCTAGGGCCCACCAGGAGTCACTTCATCAGCATAAACTATCAGGGCTTACCATGAACAACAAAGTTACTCCAGTCACTGGGGAAATTCCAACGATTTGGGGGTCCCACCCGGAACTTGGACAAAGGCCAGTTAGATTCTTTATTAGGCAGGGGTATGTGTATCTACTTGCATGAACATTCACACACATGCACATGTATGTGTCCTCTGTCATCCAGAGGATAAAACCGTATCTCCTAAACATGCCACACAAAGTCCTTCATTATCTGGCCCCATTCCTCCTTCCCAGCTCTCCCTCCGGCTGCACAGAACTCCTCACTCTTCCCGGGACACCAGCCCTTCCACTACTTCCCAGGTGCACGTCTCATCCTCACTGCATGACGTGAGGCTCCTTCACGGCCAGAGAAGGAGCCTCATGTCCATGGCCCTCCCCAGAGAAGCCCTCCCCCAAGAAGCCCCCCCCAGGGAAGTCCTCCCCAGGGAAGCTCTCCCCAGCTCCTTCCAGCAGGGCTGATTGTTCAGTCTTTGGTGTAGCCAAAGCTCTCTGATCATATTTCTGTAATCATAATTAACATGATTACTTTTCTTTTTAATTTAATAGTTTTCCCCACTTGATTTTTAAGCCTGTGTATACATTAAATTGTGTTTTTGGCTACAAGTAGTAGAAAAATCTGGCTTACATCACAAGGACATTTCTAGTTTACTTAATAAGTCTAGAGATAGCTGAATCCGAAGTGTTTCAGCCGCTCAGTGCTGCTGTTGAGGACCGGGTTCTTTCTGTCCTTCTACTCGGCCATCCCCGGAGGGCTGGACCATCTGCCGAGGGTTCATCATTTAATGCGGAGAGATGGCAGCCGCCTCAGCTGCAGGCATCATATGCCTTCACAGTTGTCCGAAGCAGGAAGGGAGGGCAGGAACAAAGGACTTGCTCCTCCTGCATTTCTCTCCCTCAGGAAGGAAAATAGTTTTAAGTAGCCCCCAGCACACTTCCTCTTAGATCTCATTGGTCAACACTGGATCACAAGCTCTCTCCTAGACCAGACCCTGGCAAGGGGAATAAATTGCTACACTTTATTTGAGCTGTCATGTGTTCCCTAAGCACAAGTGAGGTTGTTTTAGGAAGGAAGATGGTGGGAATGGCTGGGGAGGGGTGGTCCTTTGACTTGGAGTAGTTGTAGAATGTGTCCTTAGACAACAGAAAGGCAGTCAAGGGTATGAGGAAAGGAAGGAAGGAAGCAAGGAAGGAAAAAGGAAACAAGCAGGCAGGCAATGGTGAGAAGGGGGAGAAGGAAACAAGACAGAAATATTTAAACAAAACAAAACCAAAAAAAGCAAGGTTCTAGCCTGTAGAAATTTTTAAAACTCAATTTATGTCACAACTAAACCATATTATCATCACCTACTATGGCTTAATAGTTTTCAAACTTTTTGAAGCAAACAAACTTCTATGTCAAATAAATAAAATCTTGGTTTTTTTATTTTTAAAATTTTTATTTTTTATTTTTTATTTTTTTTATTCTGTGGGTCAATATAAGACAAAGATAACCTATTTTCCATCTGGAAGTGACTTGCACCACACACTTTTTGGCTTATTCCTGGTTTGCTCTTGGGAAAAAATGCTCCTTCCCTTTTTAGAATGAAGATAAGCACTTTCTTTGGAGATTGACAGGGAGACAAAACAGAATTAAATAATAAACTTCTGCAAATTTCAAATTTAATTTTTTTCAAAGGACCAGTTTCTCCCAATCCCTCAACTTGTGATGTCCTTGTTGAAGTCCTCCCTAGATTCTCAGGCAGTGCTGGTGGAAACTCAGCAACCGTGCTCTGGAAAGATTGACGAGCCTTCCTTCCATGATGCCTGCATTGGCAGAAGGGCAAGACAGAAGATGCACATTAGAAGTTGTGCCCCAGAAACAAAGGACAAAGGTGCATGATTGCATCCCTCCCCACAATGTCTAAAAGGAGAGAGGGGCTCAGCCGAGCAGTGGGTGGTGATGTGTGGACCTATTCTCACTTTCCTGCTGCCAGATGGATCCAAGTAAGTTTCCATGGTTTTGAAATGAAACTCACCTGGGTGTATGTGGTTTGGTTTCATTCTTCAGGTGTAGGTGCTCCCCAAGGTCAAATTGAAACCCTCAAACTGGTGCCTCTTAAGAGGCTGACCCTTATAAGTTATGCAATGTGTGCTTCAGACCCCCATCACCTGAAACAGGTGGATTCTCACAGCCCAACAGGACCCACCTCCCAGCCAGTGACCCCATGGAGTCCTGAGCTGACAAGAGAGACTTGTGTCCAGCTCCGACTCAGAATGAAGGCATCTTGGACCCCAAAATAAACTCCATTTACTCTAGACCTTGCCCCCTTAAACAGATTTCCAGTACACAAAGATGATGTAAATCCTTCAAATTTATACCCAAATGAAATCATTATAATTAAATATACATATATATATAAATATACAGTATGTATGTCCACACATGTTTTTAAGTGTGTGTGTATATATACAATTCCAAATCTTGCTTTTTCACTTAATGATATGACTTGCAGAATTTTCCATATGATCATATTTAGATCTACCTCATTCTGTTTAATAGCTGCAAAATATTCCATGGTATGTATATGCTACAATTTATCTAGTCTTCTATTTAGGAAATAGGAGGTTTCCTCTCCTTCCCTCTTTTTTTTTTTTTAGCCTTACAAATAATGCTGCAATAAACAGCCTTAGACATAGATATCTATAGATAGATAGATAGATGGATAGATAGATAGATAGATATAGATAGATAGATAGATAGATGATACCTATTTACTTAAAAACACATGTCCATGGGGTATATAGATTTGCCTGGAAAAGAATATATGACTTTTAAATTTTGACAGGAATTGCCCACCAAAATTATTGCACAAATTTGCCTTCCCACCAGCACTGCAGGAGACTTCCAGGTAAACCTCACCAAAACAGGACTTTATCAAATTTTATTTGGTGCCATAGTTAAATAGATGGCCGTGTATATTGCATTGTTATTTTGATTTGCATGTCTTTAATTATGAGTGTAACTGAGAAGTCTGTTTGGTGGCTATTTACATTTTTATTGTCACGAACTGAATGTTGATATATTATTTTTCCATAGAATTATTCACTTTTTTTTTTTACTAATATAACAGAGCTCTTTGTACAGTAAGGAAAGAAGCCTGTGGTCCATCATGTTGCAAAATTTCCCCAGTATATTGTTTATCTTTTGGCTTCGTGTATTTTTTATGTAAAAGTTTAAAACACTTTTTGCAAAATTAATCAATATTTTTCTTTATTACTTCTGGCCTTCCTTTATCAAGATGATTTTTGAGATCAACCATCTTTTCTTAGAACTTACAGTTATAACTAATTTTAACGTATCACACAGCTTTTAAAAGATGATTGTTAATTCATAATCTCAGTGATTCCTGGATGATGTTCCTGTGAAAGCTTTGGCACTTGTTAATGAACTTTTGTCCTAAGTGACCTTTTCTCAAGGAAGACAAAGTCATTAGCTGCTTGCCCTTCCCATCATACTGGTATGTGAAAAGATGAGTTTTTGAGGACGCTGAATGCTGGTTAAATAATTACATGAACATTCATGGTAACAGCTGCCAAGTTTCCTGATTTTTTTAATTGTGAAAGATTCCTGGGCTGTTAGAGTCCTAACTTAATCTACAATTTACCTTATTCAATGGTAGTGCCATTTATTTTTGTTTAATTAGAGTGATATTTCTTTTGATGAAATACTTTGGAAGAGTGGCCTTAGGGACACGCTGAGCATGCTCAGTACTTGTGTCTATGGTGGGGTTGGGTGGGAGGAGGAAGGAGGGGGATGGGGCTTGGGTGAGCCAGCAGTCTTTTCCATTCAGATTCTCCTCTGATGCCCTGGGCCCATGCTTCCCTTCCCTTTGGAGTATAACTTGTGGTTCTGGTGCCTTTAGGGAATGGGTCAAGTCATGCTAAAGGTTGCTGTGGTGGGAATACATATCACATATCAAATGGGAAATTGTTCTTCAATCACTCACACCAATGCTGCGTTATTTTTTTTCACTTACTTTTCAGTAATTTCAATCCTTATGTAATGAACACGTATTAATTTTACTTTTTAAAAGAACAATGGATGTGGGGAAAAGGTAAATAACAATAATGTAGAAATTTAACTCTTGTTGGGTGAACAGAGAAGATTCCTGAGTTCATTCATTTTGAAACAAATGTGGGAGGGTGAGAATACATGAGCTGACAAGGGGCCCTAAAGGTCACCTGGTGATCAGATGTCCACGTGACAACAAAGGCAGAGACTGGAGTGATGCAGCTATAAGCCAAGGGATGGCAAGGATGGCCAGCAACCACCAGAAGATGGGAGAAAAAGAGATGTGGCCTTGCCGACACCTTGATTTTGGACTTCTGGCTTCCAGAATGTGAGACAATCAATTTCTGTTCCTTTAATCTACCCAGTTTGTGGTAATTTGCTATGGCAGCCCTGGAAGCTAATACAGATACTGAGGCTCATTAAGTAGAAAGTATGACCAAATCCACTCAGCCAGGATTCACACTGAGGTGTCCCTGATTCCAAAAAAGTCATGTTTTTTTCTCTACTCCACACTGCAAATGAGTGGTGGAGGTGACCTGATGGTGCACCCCCCAACCCCACTGCGCTAGCAAAGATAGAGTGGAAGGAGGCGGGAGGATAAACCTCTCCCAGGGGGGTTACTTCTTCTCTGAGCTCGGCAATCATGCAAGCAGGTTTTCTCAAAGCAATAGCTATCACATAGAATAATCACAACGCCACAGTTCAGCTAAGGAATGGTTACCTTAGGAATACAAATCAAGTTAGAAAAGGCTTAATAATAATAATAATAGTGGCAGAAGAATAGCTCAGGTGAAGAGCTTTGCAAGCGTCATGTTGTTTATTGTATCTTGTCCTCAAGCTAACACTACTTGTCACCGTTTCTCTAATGAGGGACTTGAGGTTCGGAGAGCATAGGTGACTTTCTTAAAGACACACAACACAGAAGTGGGGTTCTGAGTTTTAACCCTATGAACTGACTCTACACCAAGTGCTGCCCTAATAGAAAGTTGTCCTAAAGGATGAGCCCGCGAGAGAGCTTTGAGGGTATAATTAGGTCACTTCCACTGGGGCTTCCAGACTAAAGTCTCACTATCAGCTCCTGGGGAAGATGCATTTGTCCTTTCAGACTCTTGGCCCAGGAATCTTTTTTTTAATTTTTATTTTTTATTGGAGCATATTTGATTAACAGTGTTGTTAGTTTCAGGTGTGCAGCAAAGTGATTCAGTTATACGTATATGTGTATCTATTCTTTTTCAAATTCTTTTCCCATTTCAGTTATTAGAGAATAGCGAGCAGAGTTCCCTGTGCTGTCGTTGTTGGTTATCTATTTTAAATATAGCAGTGTGTACATGTCAATCCCAAACTCCCCATCTGTCCCTCCCCCGACCCTTCCCCCCAGAAGAAACTGGATGTGGCAAATTGGAGGCTTGCCTGGGGGGCCCTAGCCTTCAGGGAAGAGGGAGGGTGGGACTGAGGGATGCCAGGGAGGAAGGAGGCTCCTCTCCTCTCCCTCCCGGCCTCTCCACATGCATATTAAAAGTAGTCCATAAAATCTCTTCCTTTCAAAATATCTGGGTTTGTTGTTTGGTACCAATTACCCCAATCTTTTCTTTTCTCCTCCTCTTCCCTGTTCCTCTAAAGCTTAAAGTCACATAAACAGATGACACTGGATGAAAGTAGTGTTGGGCGTGGGAGGGAGACTCCGTGGGCAGATGGGCCAGTACCGACAGAGGGTACTTGTGGGTGGAGGGGCTGCGTCCTCATGGATTGTTCTGATGCAGCTTTTCAGTGTGTCAGGAGTTGTTCCCAAATCCTTTGTCAGAAATTCATCACATCTTATTAAAAGGACTGTTTTATTCGTATACTCTCTTTTCTTTTTCCACAGTGAACACAGGGGAGCCTAAAGAGAATTTAAACTCAGGTTTAAATCAAAACTCTGACCAGTGAACATAAATATTTTCCCATTCAAAAAAGAAAGGAAAAAAAAGGTTTTGGAAACTTCCTTGATGACTTGATTTTCCTTCACTTGTTGTGCCCTCTCTTCTCTCTCTCAAGGCCTCTTTCCATTTTTTCAGACATCACAAAGCAGAAAAGAAACTTATCTTACATAGACTCATCCAGGACGAGGAGCCCACCGCACACTGCAGGCTGTAAGGGTGACTGTGGTTAATCATTTCACAGAGAGAAACCTCTTTCTGGGGAGAGCAGACAGAGAAGAGGTTGAATTTTTTGCTCACTTGGAATTGACAAAATAAAATTGGAGAACTGGGGTCTGTAAGACCAAGAGGGACAGAGAAATAATGAAACAACAGCCTGATAGAATATCTCACCAACCTGTGTCTTTCAGAACCCCACTGCCCTCTCTTCATGCTCCTGGAAACCCAGGTGTCTGGGGAATTTTATCTGGGATGGTGATAGGGAAAAAGTAGGGTTCTAGGAAGAACTGTTAAAACAATCAGGAGTTTTGGATTTCTGACCTCAAACCTGTGTGGACAATAGATAGAACTTTCTATATCCAAAAACAATTTCTTCTTCAGTGTCCATTTTGCCTGTTGGGAGAAACTTGTTTTCAGGCAAGTCAGGCCCTCACCCCCTCCCACCCCCCAGGATTGTGTTCAAATACAAAAGCAAAGCTCTCTTTCTACAGCCCTGTCCCCCTCTGGACCACTCAGGTGTGCAGGAAGTCCCTCTACTGATGGCTGCTGGTGCCACGCTGGGCACCCAGAGACCTAGAGAGCTTCCTTGGGCCATCTTCCCAGATGTACCATTTCTATTTTTGCTTTCTTGGTAATCCCCTTTTATCCTCTCAACCCCCAGTAACACTGTTCCACAAGTCACCTAGGACTTCAGAGGAAAGTATTTTGTGACACAAAATGCAGTGAGAACTCTACACTAATGTTGTTTTTTGATCCTATAAAGAGAAGGAAAACTCCTGAGTTGCTGCCAGCCTATTTGATTTTTTGTCTTCTTTCGTGTTACTTCAGGACTCCAAAACATCAACTAAAAATCAGAGTCTCGTCACAGAACAAAAGTAAAATGCCGTTTTCCCCATGATGTGGATAAGCAAACACATACGCACCAGTTCTCAGGGCTGGGCATGCTGTAGCACCATGCAAGTCTCATTCACCAATGGTAGAAATATAAGTGGTCTACAGCCTCGTGGTGAGGAATTTGGCAGTAGGCATCTAAAAACCTTACACATTTGGAACACTGATCAGTTCTACTCGGAAAAATTTTAATTATAGTTAAAAGTGACTCATATACCCCAAAATGTGTGTACACGATATTTATTAAAGTACTGCTTAAATAGTGAATAATTTGAAAACATTTAAAAATCCAAAAATGGACTCACTAAATATTTTAGGGTATTTTCATACAATGGAGAAAGTATGCAGCCATTAAAATTTGTTGTAGATGAATATTTAACCACATTAAAAATGTCACTGATATATTGGAAAGTTCATATTACAAAATAAGATTTATAGTATTGTTTTTGTAAAAACTTATATTTATATTATGTAATATGAATAGAACAAAGACCAAAAAAACCCCTAAAAGCTGAAATGTTATCATTAGTATTCCTAGATTATGGGCAATTAAAATTTCTTTCTTTTTCTAAAATGCTCACAATGTATTTTCTATACCTGTATAGTTTATAATTAGAACTTTTTAAAAGAAATTCCCTGGATGAACAGTGACAATACTTTTTAATATTTTGTTCTTTCCATCAAAATGTTCTCTCCAACATAAAGCCCAACAGAAGGCGGCACAGGGCTCAGCCCCTCATACTTTATGCAAGCTGGAAGAAGAAACTTCACAGAAATGAAAACTATTTGTGTTTCACACACCTGTTCTAAACTGGAGGCTAAAGATAACAGCTCCTGCTGAATTCAAAGCAAATTTACAAAAAACAAAAACAATCTCCTCAAAAAACAAACAAAAAACCCCACCACCTTCCACATACTCTTTCAGTGAACACTAAATTCACTTTCTAGTTGATTGTCCAATTCCTCCCTATTATTTTTCCTGTAAAATGAGCCACTAGGTTCATGATCACTCAAACCAGACAGCTCTTATTGATCATTAGCAACACTGAAATCCAAGAATATAGAAATTGCACAAACCTGAGACCAAATCTGCAAAGGACAACCGAGAGGATGGTCTAACAAAAGGAATTGCATGTATAAAGAAGTGGTATTTATAGTACATATATATACTTTTTTCTTTAAGATTCTTTATGATACATATATATATATATATATATAAAAGAAAAAAATTATAGTTGGAAAGTCTCTTAGTAAATAAAAGGGAGCTCTTACTATATATCATTACATCACTATTAATTAATTTTAACTTCTGAAAGAATGTACTTCATAGAAATAAAAAACCACTGATGTTGCAAAATGGAAACAACTGTTGAAATGATACATTTATGTGACTTGACTGCGTGCAGCATCTTTGCTCTCTTCCCCTGCCGCACTCCAGAAGGCCAGTGTCCCCCAGAGAGGAGCTTCTACACAAGTCTGGTGCCCCAGTTCTTATGTCTGGTGCCCCAGTTCTTAAGTCTCGTGCCCAACTTTTCGCAGCTGCCACCCAGAAGACACCCCTGATCACCTGGCTCTAGAGGCCAGGGGGGCTTAAGTTCCTGGGTTCCATTGAGACTGTCACAATTGGAGGGATAGTATTTGGCAGACTACTGCTCCCAGGGCACTGCAAAGACAGCAGGCTGAAACACACCTCAGTCTTTCTGAGAAGGAGGCCTATTTGCTTGTCCAGAAGCTTCAGCTTGAGGGGCAGGCTTCTGGCATGCAGCACTTACAGGGGCCTACAGAGATGTTCCCAAGAAATGGAGGCTGGTGGAGGCAATCTTCATGCTTTGCCTCTGCCTTGCCCCAGATCACCAGTATCTTACAGGAAGGAGTTTATACCCTTCTCCGGCACCTTGAATTTTGTGGCTACTGCCAGGGGACACCTCCTCATCTCCTGGCTTTGATGATTAGCATGGTTTGTGCTTACAGGTCCCTCAAGACTGTAACCAACAGCAAAAGAATACTTAAATAGCTACCACCCCCAGGGCACAGCAAGAGGCAACAGACCAAGGAGCTCAGTCTTTCTGGAAAGAGGCCTATTAGCTAATCATCATAGCTGCAGCTTGAGGGGCTTCTGATTAAGCACACATCTAAGGGCTGACTGTAAACCTTTCCTGATACCTCTGAGGGTGGGCACTGTCTTCACGCTATCCCTCTGTTGCATGCCAGAGAGCCAGCATTTCTTGAAGGGGAGCTCTTACACATGTCTGGTACCCCAGTTTTCATGTCTGGCACCCTGGCTTTTGCAGCTGCCACTCAGGAGACGCCCCTTTGCCTGACTCTGGTGGCTGGGGGGCTTGCACTCCTGGCTCCCACAGGGCTGTAGCACCTAGAGGGAAGGCTACACCACCAGGGCTCTTACACATGTACAAGGCACTGCACAGAGAGCAACATGAAACACACTCCCAGACGTTCTGTGAAAGAGGCCTACGTGCTTGTCTTGGAGCGTCAGCCTCAGAGGCAGCCTTCAGGTTTGGCACATCTAGAGGTCTATGGATGTGCTCGCAGGGAACGTAGGCTGGAGGATGCCATCTTTGTGCTCTCCCTCTGCCTCACTACAGCTCACCAGTATCACCCAGAAGTGAGGTTGTATGCTCATCTGGAGCCCCAGTTTTTGCAACTGCTGCCCAGGGAACAACTCCAGATCAACTGGCTCCGGGGGCCAGCAAGGCTTACACATGTGGTCCCACAGGACTGTATATATTTGCATTATTTAAAAGCTGTTACCTGAGGGTCTGGCTTCCAATCAGCCTGAATCTAAGTGCTGACTGCGATCCTCCCCTTTGGGACACTGAGTGGTCTCAGCACACCTTCAACTACTGGGAGTTATTAAAAATAAAATAGGTTGCTTCAACAATCACAAAGGTTCGAGAGACATCCAAGGCCATGATTGAATGATAAGGTTTTCCTACACAAGGCCAACCCTTCAAGATTGGGAGAAGTGGCTGTTTTATCTAATGTGTAGAAACTAACACAGAGAGTCAAGCAAAATGAAGAAACAGAGAAATATATCCCAAATGAAAGAACAAGATAAAACCTTAGAAATACAGCTTAATGAAACAGGCATAAACGATTTACTTGATAGAAAGTTCAAAGTAATGGTCATAAAAATGCTCACCAAACTTGGTAGAAGAATGGATGAACACAGTGAGAACTTCAACAAAGAGATAGAAAATATAAGAAAGTTCCAAATAGAAGTCACAGAACTGAAGAATACAATAACTACATGAAAAAAGACACCAGATGGATTCAACAACAGACTAGATGAAGCAGAAGAAAGGATGAGTGAACTCAAAGACAGGACAAAGGAACTCACCCAATCAAAGCAGCAAAAATAAAAAAGAATGGAAAAAAAAAAAAAGAGTGAAGAAAGCTTAAGAGACTTATGGGACCACATCAAGCAGACTAATATTTGCATTACAGAAGTACCAGAATGAGAAGAGGGAGAAAGGGGCAGAAAACTTCTTTAAAGAAATAATGGCTGAAAACTTTCCTAACGTGGGGAAAGAAACAGAAATCCAGATCCAAGAAGCCCAGAGATTTCCAAAAAAGATGAACCCAAAGAGACCCACACCATGACACATTATAATTAAAATGTTGAGAACTGAGGCTCAAAGAAGTGAAGTTGTCCCTATTGCAAGGTTAAGTAACCAGATAATATCAGAGCCAGGGCCAGAATCTAGGTCTTCTCATTCCTAGTCGAGAAGTCTTCACCTCCACCACATTCTCCTAGATCACATCTCAGAATAGTGACACAACTTCCACTCCCTAGAAATGTTTGCCCTCTACATCGCCTAGGCACTTGAGGTTCTTGACTAACTACTGCTGCCCAGAAGAGGAAGTGGAGGGACTCAGTGAGCAAGCCCATTGCAGCTCAGGGTTTTGGAGTGCCGAGGAGACTCCGTGGGGATAACTTCTCTCTGTACCTTGAGTTATCACTATCATCATTTCAGCGTCCAGTTCAGTGACTACACTCATTTCTTTGGGCAATATTATGAACAATGGCTTATAACTGTTTATTATTTTTAAATCCATCTATTGATCTCTCCTCGTTGATTTTACAATCCCATTTTTCCTATTTCTCTGTGCCCTTTGACCGGGAGTTTAAAAATAATATTAGAGACAGACAAGTTATTCTTATGCTTGAACCAATTCCAAGAACAGTGTTTTCCAGAGCAGGGAATGAGGAGGGGTTGCTTTGGCCTGAGTAGAGGTAGAGGAGCATTATTACGGCCTCGGACTGGGTCTAGTGCAAGCATCTCCTCTGATTAAGCACAGGCATCCTCTGAGATGCAACTAAAGGCACTATTGCCTTTGTGGCTCCTTTACATATAAAAATTTTTTTTAATTATTTTATGGTTGTATTGATACAATGACAAACAAAATCCAGGTTGGAGTCATCACTATATACTCACTATTATTATATTTATTGTTTCTTCTGATTTTAAAAGAAATTAATATTAATTATTTTTGAGGGTAGCGTGGGCCCTGGGCCCCATGCCTCCCGTGCCTGTTGGAAGAGTGGGCCTTCATCAGAATTAGATGGGCTGAGGCAAATCCTGCTCCCGTTGCGTACTCTTCGTGGTATCATGAGTTCCCCAAACCCCTGTTTCTTTTTCTCTAAAATGGGGATGATCATCAATATTCTACCCAGGGCTGCTGTGAGGATAGAAGGAGATAATACATATAAAAGGAATATCTCCCCCCATCCCTCCATCTCCTCCCTTTCCTGGCAGACTGATCTGCAGCATGTGTCCTGGATTTCTCCCTTCTGTAATAACAGACAAACCACTGGTCAGTGGCATAGCCATTAGCAGAATCTAGTTTTCTAGATATCAGGTCATTTTTCTCCCTCTGCTCTTGTCAACACGTTCAGAACATTGCTAAAACTTTCCTATGATGACAATTTCCAAATGATTTCATATCTCCCCATTTGTGCACAAACACAAGCTAACCTCATGTATAGAATAATTCACCTTGAGCATCTTTTTAAAAATTAGCTAAATAACAGAGTTACTTCAACCACAGGAGACAGAGGAGGAATAATGTCCAATTAATGGTGAAAATATTATTCATTGATTCAAATTATTTGTTTTATCCTTTTACGTGTCAGGCACCAGAACAGTCTTATAAGCCAACACATCGGTATCTTCACAACCAAAATTCACTGTGAAAATAGACAAAGCATTTTTTTACGGTTACTTTTGGTACCTCAAAATCTTTGAGACAAATGCTCTAAAGTGTCATGTGATAGGCAATTGTATGGCTTTTCCAATAAAGGAAGTGTGACAGTTTTTACTCATGTAGGATAATAGGCATTACAAAACTGGCAGTAATGACTCCAGAGTTTCTAGTATAATTACCAAACTCTGGTGCAGTGATTCTAAACCGTTAGTTCTTAAGGCACAGACTTCCAAATCAGAAAAATTTTGATAGTATTTGTGAAGGGTATAAAAGATAAAGAATGAATAAAAAAATGAGCACAGAATTATTTATAATGGAGAAAAGTAAGGAAGTAAAAACACCCAACAGGAGGGACTAGTTAGCAATTATGGCCTATCCATATGATGGAATGTTATAATATGGATTACATTTTGGGGATGGGACAGTGCTCATATCATGCAGAGCAAAAGCTGAATAGAAAACAATAGTGATAGCATGATGCTCTCTAAATGGCACACAAAAACAAAAATGGTGAAAATAACCAAGATTGATGCATTCTGTAGTATCCTGAGGCCTGCCTTCCTCAGCTATTCATTTGTCATGAACAGTTGTGAAAGATTTCAAAGTGGGGAAAAAAGTGGGTGAATATATGGTGCAAATGATTCTTTTTCATATAAATGCAATTTAATTGTGTCCTATTGGAAAGCAATTGATCATTGCCCTATGGAAGAACAATTTTAAGACTATTTGTAAATTCATTTTATAGTTCCTTATTCCCTCCCTATATGGTTCTTAGAATTCTCCCTTGAACTGGTTGCAACATCTTACTGCTTCCCTTATTTAATTAATGAGTACAATAAAACCTTTGATACATGTTCATTTTATATTTGTATTAGAGTCTGATTTTACCTTTTTGTAAAATTTTTCTTTGACATATTTCATCACCAATGATGAGATAACTCTTCCCTCCTTTATACAACCCCATCACCATCTGACATGGACCAAAGCCTAAAACAAGGTCTTTAAATCATTGGCCCATGATAGGTCTAGATTATCTGACAGAAGGAAAAGATATCAAGTAAAACAGATGCTATAAGATGAACAACCTCACTATGAGAAGTCTGGAAACCCAATCTCTAGTTACTGGTTTGAGATCATCAGATATGCATACTTTCCTTTGATAAATTTTAAATGTATGTGTTGTGCTAGGCTGAACTACATGAAATTTCTATCTTATAGGTTAAAATTGTCAAATATCAGCATATTCAAACCATTCAATCTAATATATAATATATATATAATATATGCATATATACACATACATACAGCACACATTTATGCAGAGTAAAACCCTAAATGATAATGGAATTTTCTGGGCTAATTTAGGAATAAGCAGAGAACTGCATTTCTTTGTGTTTCTCTGTTTCTTTAAGCTCTTGTTTGTGAAACTTTCTGTGAAATGTCAAGAGGAGAAGCAGTGCAGTATTGTAAGAAACTTATTAATCCAGGAATTAAAAGACTTTTAGTCTAACTCTTGCTCTAAAATGCACTCATTCCATTAGTAAACATCACCTTAGAAAACTTTTCTTTGATGATGAAGGATCTTGCAGTTTCTCTGGAGTACCATTTTGACAATCTGTTTTTCCTGACGATCTGGAATGAACAGGAAGTAAAGTAGAGTTGGAGCTTGAAATTCTCTGCTTTACTTTTGGCTGGTTAGCGTCAAGTTTTGAAGAAAAGCAATTCTTATTATGAAATTCTTTTTCTGATTGACTTCTTTCTACCAAAGGGGAGAGCAGCAAACACAAAGCCTGACTGAGATTCCTTCAGCAGAGCTTCAGTGATTCTGAGTTTGACTCTCCTGTATTTTCGTTCTACAGAGCACATCCCTCCCACACAAACTCACACTCTCCCATATCCATCATGGTGAGTGTGCCACTCATGAAGACAATGGCTCAGGCATGCAGGAGGAGGGCGATGCCCTGCCCGTAATACCACGTGCGCTCTTGCTTCCAGTTACGGCAAAGACTTGCATTGAGTCATCTTCACGTTCTCACCTTCTCCTTGGCAGTGCATGTGACCTTCAAGCACAGGTCTTAGAAGAATGACCAGGATGATGGGGAGACAAAAGAGAAAGGGTACACATTTTTTGTATAATAGCTTTATTGAGATATTATTCATATACCGTAAAACTCAACCTTTTAAAGTATTATATTCAGTGATTTTAATGCATTCAAAGCGTTGTGTAATCATAGCCAATAATTTAGAGCATTTTTATCGTCCCCCCCCAAAAAAATCTCTCTTACTCATTAGTAGTCAACTCCCTATTTTCCTCTCCCCCAGCCCCTGGCAACCAGTAATCTACTTTCTATGTCTACAGATTTGTTTATTCTACACATTTTATATAAAAGACTCATACAATATGTGGCCTTTTTTGTCTGACTTCTTTCACTGACCATGTTTTCAAGGTTCATCCATGTTGTAGTATGTATGAGCACTTCATTCTTTTTATGGCTGAATGATATTTCATTGTATGAATCTATACCATATTTTGTTTATCAGTTCATCAACTGATGGATATTTTAAATTTTTCTACTCTTTGGCTAGTATAAAAATGCTGCTACTGTGAACATTTATGTACAAGTTTTTGTGTAGATGTATGTTTTCATTTCTCTTTTTTTTAATTGAAGTATAGTTGATTTACAATGTTGTGCCACCCTCTGCTGCACAGCAAAGTGACTCAGTTATACACATATAGACGTTCTTTTTTTATATTCTTTTCCATTATGGTTTATTGCAGGATAATGAGTATAGTTCCCTGTGCTATACATTAGGACCTTGTTGTTTACCCATCATTTCTCTTGAGTATATATCTAGGAGTGGAATTTCTAGGTCATATGAGTACTCTGTATTTAATATTGTGAAGAACTGCCAACTGTTCTCCAAAGTGGCTGCATCACTTTATATTCCTATAAATAAAGCAAAAGTGTTCCAATTTCTCCATATCCTTGCCAACACTTGTTATTATTTGTCTCCTTGATTATAGTCATCCTAATGGGTGCAAAGTAGTATCTCATTGTGGCTTTGATTTTCGTTTCCCTAATGGCTAATGATTTTGAGCATCTTTTCACGTGCTTATTGGTCATTTATATATTTTGTTTGGAGAAATGTCTCTTCAGATCCTTTGCCCTTTTTTAAAAAATTGGGTTATTTTTCTCTTTATTATTAAGTTGTAAAAGTTCTATATTTATTATGAACACAAGTCCCATGTAAGACATATGGTTTTGCAAATATTTTTTCTGTTATATGAGTGGTCTTTTCACTTTCTTGATGATGCCTTTTGCAGAACAAAAGTTTTAAAATTTGATCAAGTACAATTCATCTATTTTTTCTTTTGCCACTTGTGACTTGGTTTTGTATCTAGGAAGGCTTTGCCTAATTCAAGGATATAAAGATGGACTCCTATAATTTCTCCCAAGAGTGTTATAGTTTTAGCTCTTACATTAAGGTTTATGACCCACACAGAGTTAATATTTGTATATAAGGAAGGAGACCAACTTCATTCTTTGGTATGTGGATGACCAGTTCTCCCAACACTATTTGTTGAAAAGATTTCCCCATTAAATTGTCTTGGCACCCTTGCCAAAAATCAATTGACCACAAATGTGAGGGTTTATTTATGGACTCTAAATTCTTTTCCATTGATTTACATATTTATCCTTATGCCAGTACCACACTGTCTTGCTTTCTGTTGTTTTGTAGTAGGCTTTGAAATCGGAAGGATGATATCCTCTTCTAACTTTGTTCTTATTTTACAAGATTGTTCTGGCTATTCTGTGTCCCTTGATTTCCATATGAGTTTTCTGCCCAAAAAAAAAAAAAAAAAGCCAGCTGGGATTCTGATAGGATTTTGACTTGCGTTGAATCTGTAGATCAATTTGCGGAGTATTTTCCTCTTAACAATAAATATTAGGTATTCCAATCTATGAACATGGAATGTCTTTCCATTAATTTAGGTCTTCTTTAATTTTTTTGATGATGTTCTGTAGCTTTCACTATACAGATCTTACATTTCCCGTGTTAAATTTGTCCCTAAGCATTTTATTCTTTTTGAGACTATTGTAAATTGAACCATTTTCTTAATTTCATTTTCAGATTGTTCATTGCTAGTGTATAAAATCAATTATCTTCTGTACATTGATCTTGTACCCTGCAATCTGGATGAATTCGTTTATTAGTTCTAATATTTTATTTTGCGGCTTAAGATTTCTGTATATAAGGTCGCGTCATCTGCAAATAAAGATAGTTTTAATTCTTTCTTTACAATCTGGATGTCTTTTACTTCTCTTTCTTGTATAATTGCCCTGACTTGATCCTCCAGTACAATGTTGAATAGAAGTGGTGAGAGTGGACATTCTTGTCCTGTTTCTGATTTTCGGGGAAAACTTTCAGTCTTTTACTATATAGTGTGATGTTAACTGTGAATTTTTTATAGAAACTCTTTATCACACTGAGAAAATTCCTTTATATTCTTAGGTTTGGGAATGCTTTTATTATGAAAGGGTGTTGGATTCTGTAAAATTCTTTTTCTCCGTCTATTGAGATGACCGTGTAGCTTTGTTAATTATTCTATTATTATGGTGTATCACATTGATTGCTTTTACAATGTCAAACCAACCTTAGATTCGTTGGATAAATCTTATTTGAATTAATCCTCTTTATATGTTTCTGGACTCAGTTTGTTAGTATTTTGTTGAGGACTTTTTGTCTATATTTTTAAGGGATTATTGGTCTATAGTTTTTTTTTAATTTTTATTGGAGTATAGTTGCTTTATGATATTGTGTTAGTTTATACTGTACAGCAAAGTGAATCAGCTATATGTATACATATATCCCCTCTTTTTGGATTTCCTTCTCATTTAGATCACCACAGAGCACTGAGTAGAGGTCCCTGTGCTAAACAGTAGGTTTTCATTAGTTATCTATCTTATACATAGTAATGTATATATGTCAATCCCAATCCCCCAATTCATCCCATCCTCCCTTTCCCCCTTGGTATCTATACGTTTGTTCTCTATGTCTGTGTCTCCATTTCTGCTTTGTAAATAAGATTGTCTATACCAATTTTTTCAGATTCCACATATAGACATTAATATATGATATCTGTTTTTCTCTTTCTGACTTACTTCACTGTGTAATAGTCTCTAGGTCCATCCATGTCTCTATAAATGACCCAATTTCGTTCCTTTTTATGGCTGAGTAACATTCCCTTGTATATATGTACCACATCTTCTTTATCCATTCCTCTGTTGATGGACATTTAGGTTGCTTCCATGTTCTGGCTATTGTAAATAGTGGTCTGTAGTTTTGTTTTCTTTTCTTGTGGTGTTTTAATCAGGTTTTGGTACCAGTGTAATACTAGCTTCATGGAATACGTTGGAAAGTATTCCTTCATGTTCTGTATTTTGAAAAAGTTTGTGATGAATTGGAGTTAGTTATGCTTTAAACATTTGGTAGAATTCATCAGTGAAGCCATGCGAGTCTGAGCTTTTATTTGTAAGAAGCTTTTTGATGACTAATTCAATCTCTTTACTTGTTATATGTCTATTCAGATTTTCTGTCAGTTTTGGTAATTTGTTTCTGGTACACACATGTTAAAAGAAAAAAACTTAATTTGAAACTTCTTTCCCTCCGTCTCATCTACCTTGTTAATTAGATTCATCTCCCTGACAGTCACTGTAGAAAAAAATGAGAAAGAAAAAATACTATCTATTTACATATTGCAGAATCCTTTAGATTTTGCTGCCCATGGTTTCTCTTCATATACATGGTTTCCTTCTAGCTACTGCTCCTTGTCTTGAAAACTACTCAACTACAGAGAAACATAAAAAGTCGGGGGGAGGGTGATGGGGCAGGGGAGAGACTGCTCCAGTAAGATTTAAGTCCATGTTGCTTGGCCACGTGGATAAAAAGTTAGGCACACCAAATTTCACTAATGCCCCCATGTGGGCATCATAAAGCTCTTACAGTGAGTAACTGTTAACACAGGTGTGATGATTCATAACTTCAGCAGAACTGAGAACATGAAATCCTATATTTCCTTCCTCCTTAGGATTGTTCAGAGGGAGAGAATACTGTTTCTTCTAGGAAAGTTAATTGCAAGTTTCTTTCCTTTCTTTCTGAATCAAATCTTACATTTATTGATGGAGAACCACTTCCACAAAGAATAAGGTAAAAAAGACTACAATTCTCATATTAATTCCAAGGTGATTTAACAAAGAGGCATCAATACTGTTGTTATTAGAAGGAGATGAATTATTTTCCCCTCAATGTACTTTAAAAAACAAAAACTAAACACCACACCACCAACAATACCCTTAAACTTGTATTCAGACTGCAGTGAGAAAAACTATTTTAGCAAAGTTAGCATTTTCCTAGTATTGCCCCATCTTGGATTTGAGTTTTTGAATGGGCATGAGCAGTGCCTTTTCTTCTGAGAGATTTAACAGCCTTTTCTGCAGGCCATTCCCTCCAACTCTACCTTATCACCCTGCACTGTAATATTTTATTTTATTTACCAAGAAGTAAATGTTACAGTCTTGGGGACTTGACTGCACAGAAATTATCTAGCAGTTGTGTCCACTGAAGGGTTTCACTGCATCTGAATTTGCCCTAAACTCTCCCCGCCACTGCACGGCTATTAGGTCATGAAAGGAAGACCAGCGGCTTCTCCATGACCTGGACCCTGGCTTATGGTTTTACAGTTAACTGTGTGCAACCCTGGGATAATCATTTACACTCAATTCTATAGTTTCTCTTACATTTTCTTAAAGCTGCTGTTCCTTACCTTTATAAAAATAATGCTTGATTCAGATTGATTGCCAGTCTTTTCATTTACTTATAAACTTGTTATTTTGAAATAATTTCAGACTTGCAGAAAAGTTGCAGAAATAGCAAAAAGGACCCCCATATCTCCTTCACCAGGTGTCCCCAGGTGGTAATATTTTACCAGATTTGTTTTGCCTATGTTAATGTTTTTAAAAAAGCAGTGATCTCAAGGGGGGATTATGGAACGTGTGTTCTCATTCCATCAAGGGGCAGGCAATCAACTATCAATAAAATGTAAAACATTAACAAGGCAGCTTTGTTGCTATTCAAAACTCATCTCCAACTTTCTTAATCAGTTTTTTCTTGTTTTCCTTCTTAGTTTGTTTGCTTCTGGAGCCCTGTTTCAGAAAGTCTTAGAACATACGTTCTTGTCCATTTAATAAACATTGCAGGACCTGAAAAAGTCTGTCCTCAATTATTTCATAACTGAAACTAAAGCAAGTTTTAGCATGTCAATCTGATATTGTAAGCTACACACAGGAAGCCCACGTTTGTCATAGAGTGTCTTAGTCCTGAATGGTAAGCAAGGCATTATTGCTTCTTATAAAGTAGTCTATAAAGTAAGGCTAACACTCATTTATCAGCATGTATAGCTTAACTCAGATATTAAACAAATTAAAGAGACCTTTATTTTCTACCTGACAGTGACAAAGTAAGTGTCACAACAGGTAGAATAATAACAAAACAAAAATATTTAATATGTCATAAAATGTTTATTTTCTAGTTTGAGAGAAACAAGGACATTATTTTGACACTATAATTACTCTTTCTTTTCCACTTTCTTTCTTGTTCATGGATCTTATCTGCACAGACTTAGATTATTCATAATCCTTGGTTCATGACACACTCACCATTGGTCCATATCTGGCTCTTATATTAATTAATTAATTTATTTATTTATTTATTTTTAATAATATAAAAACACCCATGAACCCACTACCCATCATCACCAACACACAAGCCAGTACTTTGGCAATAATTTGGTTCTAGTGTTCTGGTCCTCTCCCGTTTTATATCTGTGCTTCTCCCCACCCAGTATTTAGGACTGTAGCCACCACCCTAAATTCTTTGTTTATCATCCCATTGCCTTTCTTTTTAATGTGAATTTTTTTCTTTGCTCCTCTTGATTAGCAGATCAACTTATTTTGTTTATTTTCAAGTCCTTCCCAGGTTTCACTCAGATATGCCTTTCACATAATTGTATTTGAGAGAATGTTTTTGTTCATCAGTGTTGGGGTAATCAATTCTTCATTTATTCTTATGACTGGCAAGGGCAGGGGAAAAACCCCATCTCACTGGACAATAAAACCAAGAAGTTGTTCTGTGAGTTGTCTTAGTTACCTCATGCTGAGTCTTCTCATGACACGCCAGCTTTGGGGGGCTTCTCCGCCACTCACTGAACAGTACCTGTGGCTATAGCCAATAGTACCTGATGACTGACGCTGTGAGTTTCCTTTTCAAGAGTTTTTCTATATGATGGCTGACTTATGAACTCACACTGAGGAAGTTTTAAAGAAGGGAGGCTGACTTTGGGGGCGTTTGGCTGTATTATCCATTGAGGTCAATGGAAGTTGGTTCCACAGGAAGGGAAAATTACAGAGTAGTACAAAGAGCACTGGCTTCAGAGCTTGGAGACATGAACTGTAGTTTCGGTTCTGCTGCAAACTAGCTGTGTGACCTTGGGCAAGTGGTTTTTACCTCTCTGGGCCTCAGCTTCCTCTTCTGTAGAATAAATACTTAAACCAAATAATTTCTAAGGGCCCTTTCAGAGGAGGAACCTGCAGAAAGAGTGGTTAAGTAGGCTGCTGAGGGTTCCAAGGCTCTTCCTTCACGCATTTAGTTGTAGAGTCAACATTCAATCCCTTGAGCTCCTACAATGTGCCAGGGATACAGGGATGAATAAAACACTTATGGATCCTGGCCCAGGAACTCAGAGTCCTGCCACACTGGGAAGTATTGTAAAATGTATTTTTCAGTCTGACTTACTGAACGAAGATCTGCTTATGGACAGGACACCATGTTAAGGCTCTTTTGAACGTAAGCAACAGAAGCACATTGGCACTAACTTAAGCAAAAGGGGAGATTTATTTTAAGAACACAGGAGTATGGAGTGTTTCATGAAATCATAAGCAGAAATACAACTGGGACTCAGTAAAAGACCAGAGACATTAGCTTGGTTGTAAGGGGCACCCAGGAAACCATCTCTCTCCATCTTTATCTCCAATTCTCCTGTCAGTCTTCTTCATTCTTCATTTTTTTCAGTAGCTATCACTTGGCAGAATATAGCTTTGACAATTACACTGTTTTATATGGAGGGAGACAAACTCTTTTCCTCTTGGTCTCAATTCCCAATTCCTAGGAAAGAACTGTGATTGGCCCATTTCGTGTCAGCCACTCCACCCTCCCAATCCAATCTACTGTGGCCAAGTTGGGGTGGAGGTTAGGGAGGTTATGTCACACCAATATGGCCTCTAGCTTTTCCACTACAAGGATGGGGTGTGGGAGACATGCCTGGGAAAGGCATTCTGGCCTCCAGCTCTGACAGAGGCCCATAATCAACAGTGGCTCACTCACGTCTCCATGCTAGGCTCCAGCCCAGAATGGGTACTCAGTATATGCTTTTTCTGGGGGGGAAGGGTATAGTTGCTTTACAGTGTTGTGTTAGGTTCTGTGGTACAACGAAGTGAATCAGCTGTATGTATACATATATCCCCTCTCTCTTGGACCTCCCTCCCACGCCCCCATCCCATCCATCTAGGTCACCACAGAGCACCGATAAATGCACAAATGAATACTATCAACTAAAAGTGAAATTTTAAGGAAAGACTCACCAAGAGAACCCCTTTTTTGGCTTTAAAATGAAACTAAAAGAATATTAGCCCAAGAGAACAAGTCACACAATTCTGAAATCGATGTTCCTAGAAGGCAGTGAAACTTGACACTAGACACAGTGCATGTAGCATCATGTATTAATCCACGTGATGGGAAGAAAGGTTGATTATGACCCTTAGGATGAGCGTGCATTTTCTTATAAGGCATCGAACAAAAAGGACGTGGTAATAGAATGATATCTTTTTTGAGATTTCAGTGACTTCGAGGTCTTTCTCAAAGCTCCTCACATTCCTTTAAAAATAGACACCAAAAAAGAATGGCCAATGTAGACAGGGAAGCCCCTTTGCAGTTTACCTTCTAGTGGTCATGACCTTAAAGTCTAAAGAAAGCTTCGAATGAAGACTTGTGGCACTTTAGAGCTGAAATGAGCCTAACCCAACATCTCATTCTTTGCCCTAGTTCTATAGAAGAGACTCAACTCTTCACTGCCAGCTAGAGGCAGTGACCCAGCGTGGTGTTCTGGAGAATCACCGTCTTTAGCTGTCACTAATGCTATGTGTGTACAATACTTAACATCTGTCCTGTCACTCAGAGCTGAAGAGGAGAACCAAGAGCAAGAGGCGTAAACTAGGACCACTAACCATTTAGTCATTACTGACGCAGTAAACAGAAGTCTGGCCCTGACCTGGATGTGCTCAGAGCTAAGCATTGTGTTTGCATCCAGCTACTTGCTACGTATTATCTAAATCAGTGCTATTATGATGGTATTTTGACCTGATTTGTGCCTGGGTATTCTCATCCTCCCGGGCCTGTCTAGCAAATGCTATGTCAAAGCCGGGCCCGAGCCCTGCTGGCCCCTGTGTAGGTGCTCAAAGAAGGGTTACAGGTCAGCATTTATACAGTCAGCCAGCTGGTCAGCGTATGAACACACTGTGGTAGGCGAGCTGTAATACTGTATGTTACATTATATTTATTTTTTATAGATAGAAAGATATAGATAGGTATGTATAGATATATATATTTACATAACATATTTATATAAACGTATATATTAAATATATATATAGATATACAGCTTGCAACACGGGTATCCTTTCCCTAGATTTTATCTATTTTGTATCTCATGGGACTTTTTTAAGGGAAGGGATATTCGGCAATTTTATTATTAAAAATTTAAAGCTGATCACCTTAAATTAATTTAAAGTTTTAACTTAGATCTAAAGTTCCTTGGGGAAAAAAGCTCATGAAAAATGTTTCAGCATCAGAATTCCACTTGTATCATTTAAGAACAATATACCCATTTACAAAGCCAACATGTTTTCCTCTAAAGCACTGAATGTGTTCTAGGAAAACATAGTTCCTGGAGAAGTGATTTCCTTTTGAAAATTTATTTTATTTTGCTCTGACTGTTATTGGTTGGCTAATGATGAGAAATCTCCCATTGGTGAGGTAATTCTAAATCTGATGCTGTCACCATAGGGGAAAGAATTTCCCCTATGAGAAATTTCTAATTTCTTGCTAAGAGGAAGGAAGTCAGTGCCTGGGACAGATAATCACTTCCCTGAAAGAATAACATCTCTTGATAAGTTGAACTTTTTAAGCTTAAAAATTAATTTTTCAATGCTTAAAAATTGAAACTATTGCTATAATTGGTAAAGTGGATACAAATTAAAGATTACATGTGTAAGGTAAGCATGAAAAATAAATTTTATGGAAATAGAATTTCTCGGATATTCCTCAGGTCAGAAGAAGGTGTGCGCCAGGTCTTTTGAAAGCAACCCAGAAAATGTTCTATATCTCATACTGGTGGAGGTTAAAGGAGTGTCTACATATAAAAGGTCAACAATATTATGTGCTTTACTGTATGTAATTTATACCTCATTTAAAAAGGCCAAGCAAACTAGCAAGCCAGCTAGGGAGCAGTGCAGAGAGCTTCTCTGCACACTTGCTATCAGCTTTAACCGTGCCCTTCTCTGCTCCGGGCTCTGAGCCGCCGGGTACTCTGCTCAGCTTTGACAAGTTGCCTGAGGGCGACGGAGAAGCGGTCTGCACTGCTCCGGCTTCCATTTGGTTGTTGAGGAGGAATGATCGCTACCCACTCCTGATTCGACTCCTCCCCCACCTGCTGGAATCTGGAAGGGGAACTAGATGGTGTGCAGCCCCTTCTGCCTCTTTCCTCAGCATGAGATGCTCATGGGAAGCCCACGTTTGCCACGGCTCCTCCGTGCTGCAAGTCCTGCAGAGACAGTCCTCCCCACGAGGGGAGGACTCCGACATTACCTGTGACTGGGCTGGGAAGCCCATGCTTGCCTGTACATATAAGTTATTTCTTCATTAATATATCAACTCATCTACCTTATTTCTTAATTGGTTCAAGCCTTAGGTGGGAATGAAATGTGACGATCGTTAGGTTCCCACAAAGACCCTAACACTTGCCTTCCAGGCAAGAATAGATAAAAAGCTCCCTGCTTCTCTGAAACTAAAACTGGCATACCTGGTTTAAGCCTTGCTAAAGCCTCGTAGAATTATTATATAAAAGTATCAGCTGACTTTTATTTGTTAACTTTTAAATATCTTTCATTTTGAGGAAAATTAAATCTACTATTATTTTTGATGTTTGAGAATGAAATAATGACACACAGACACAGAAGCCAGATGTGGATCAACATATTGGCTTTGCTACTGGTAAGGTTAGATTAAAAATCTTGGCTTGCACCCAAGGCCCAAATGGTCTTCAAATTACCACCCACCCACAGGCAAAACAGCTGTAAGCCTCCCCCAGCAAGGGCAGCACCTGGCTTCTTGGGCTCACCCCAGGAGGGGACGAGGACAGGTGCATCCTGTGGCCAGCCTGTTTTAAAAAATGTTGAGAGAGAGAGACAGAACACCAAGGTGAGGGAGGAGGGGGAGAAGAGAACTATATATGTTGACCCTGATCCGTAATGGGTAGCACCACTAGTTATCCTTGCTGAGGAGTTAGAGAAGGGAAAAAGAAGAGAGGGAAAAGGTTCTTTCCAATACTTCTGAAAAGTTGGGTTGAGGCAGGAGCAGGTGGGGTCAGGGAGATGTCTCCCTTTGATGGATGATTCCAGTAGGTCACCGAGAATGTTATTGTGAGCCAAAACTGAAACTAGGCTTTGCCTAATAGGGCTTTGCTTGTAATGCACCAAAACTTGAGAGCCCAGCAAAAGTTTTAAATATCATTTAAAAAAGACTGTGCATGCATTTAAATCCCATCTCCCCAACAAATACTCTGCCACCAGCACTATAGCCTCACCAAAAGAGGTCATGAGCCCAGATCAAGTCTCAGGTCAGCCTGGGAACCAGCAAAGATCATGGGACTAGAGACTCAATGTCCCTCTGTGGGCATAGGGAGTGTCCCTCTCTTCCTCTCCCCTTCCCTTTGCCTGCTGGTGCCTCTTTTGATTTGAGGAATTTTCCTTGTTGCTTGTCTCTAGCATCCAAATTGGTAGTTAGGAAGCTGAAGGTAGAAGAGTTCCATTCCAGTAAGTGTTGGAATTCTCTCAGCAGTGACCTATTGAGTACTTACTATGTGCTATTTTAGGTGCCAGATATGCTACACCAAACAAAATGGTTTATATTCTAGTGGAAGGAAGCAGCAGTGAACAAGTGATTAATTTTTGGAGATAATTTTGCTTGTATGTGTTTGCCTTTTACATGCTTTCCCATAAACCAGTACATTAATAAGACATATTTCAGTTACTTCAAAGACAGTCACTGAGACAGTTCTTCGAGGAGTGATTATTGTAAGAAGGCATGAGTGACAAATCACAGACACCAACGCAGATACAAAAAATTGATTTATTGACCATTCAGGCTGTGCAACAAACACTTTCATTTAAAAGCTTACTATATTGCAGGAAGTATATTAAAACCAAAAACTGATTCCTTTTTAATTGTGGACAATAAACCTTGAACTCACATCTCCGCTTTGTTTTAACCAGATAACCAAAAAGCAACAGTAAAAGCTTTTGGCCTTTTCTTTTTTTTTTTTTCAAATAAAGACAAGTTTGGGAGGCAGATTTTCAAACTTATTCTTTAACCAAGTCACTTTATTGATCTGTGCCCAGTGACAATTGCTTCTTGGAGCCCACATCCTCGGGCTGCCTATGCCTTTTGCCCTTACTGGCTCTTTATAAACAACCATTTATTTATTTTGCAATCCAAAGAAAAGACACTTTTGTCAGATTGCAGCCTGCTGTCTGTATGTAGACTTATAGATTCAGCATGGGAGGAGCCTGAGACACCATGAAGTCCAATCTTGCCTGCAACATAGCTGAGAGATGGTCATCTATTTGGTGGCTGCAGGGCCCCAGTGAGCACATGCACTTCTGAGAAGGAACAACTATTCAGTTGTTGTCCAGATGTGATTGTTAGAAAGTTCCCTCATATGTTGTGATACACCACATTAACAAATTGAAGAATAAAAACCATATGATCATCTCAATAAATGCAGAAAAAGCATTTGACAAAATTCAACATCCATTTTTGATAAAAACTCTCCAGAAAGTGGGTATAGAGGGAACATACCTGAACATAATAAAGACCATGTATGACAAGCCCTTCACTAACATCATACTCAGTGGTGAAAAACTGAAAGCATTTCCTCTGAGATCAGGAATAAGAAAAGTATGCCCAGTCTCACCACATTTGTTCAACATAGTATTGGAAGTCCTAGACACAGCCATCAGACAAGAAAAACAAAAGGCATCCAAATTGGAAAGGAAGAAGTAAAACTGTCACTGTTTGCAGGTGACATGACACTATACATATAAAATCTTAAAAGACACCATCAAAAAGCTACTAGGGCTCATCAATTAATTCAATAAAGTTGCAGGATACAAAACTAATAAACAGAAATCTGTTGTATTTCTGTACACTAACAATGAACTATCAGAAAGAGAAATTAAGGAAACCATCCCATTTGTCATCACATCTAAAAGAATAAAATACCTAGGAATAAACCTACCTAAGGAAGTAAAAGACCTATACTCAGAAAACCATAAGACACTGATGAAAGAAATTGAAGACAACAACACAAACAGGTGGAAAGATATACCATGTTCATGGATTAGAAGAATTAATATTGTTAAAATGACCATACTACCCAAGGCAATCTACAGATTTAATGCAATCCCTATCAAAATACCCATGACATTTTTCACAGAACTAGAACAACTAATTTAAAACTTTGTATGGAAACACAAAAGACCCCAAATAGCCAAAACAATTTTAAGAAAAAAGAACAGAGATGGAGGAATTACACTCCTTGACTTCAGACTATACTACAAAGCTACAGTAATCAAAACAGTATGGTACCGGCACAAAAACAGACACAAAGATCAATGGAACAGAATAGAGAGCCCAGAAATAAACCCACCCACTTATGGTCAATTAACCTATGACAAAGGAGGCAAGAATACACAGTGGAGAAAAGACAGTCTCTTCAATACTTGGTACTGGGACAACTTGATAGCTACCTGTAAAAGAGTGAAATTAGAACATTACCTAACACCACATACAAAAATAAACTCAAAATGGAATAAAGACCTAAATGTTAGACTGGAAACCATAAAACTCCTAGAAGAAAACATAAGCAGGACACTCTTTGACATAAATCATAGCAATATTTTCTTAGATCAGTCTCCCAAGGTAAAAGAAATAAAAGCAAAAATAAATAAATGGGACCTAATCAAACTTGAAAGCTTTTGCACAGCAAAGGAAACCATTGACAAAATGAAAAGACAACCTACTGAATGGGAGAAAAAATTTGCAAATGGTATGGATAAGATCCATACCATTGCAAAATGGTATGGATCAAAAACACAAACAACCCAGTTAGAAAATGGGCGGAATACCTGAATAGACATTTTTCCAAAGAAGATATACAAATGCCAACAGGCACATGAAAAGATGCTCAACATCACTATTCATCAGTGAAATGCAAATCAAACCACAGTGAGATATCACTTCCCACCTGTCAGAATAGCTATTACCAAAAAAGCAAGAAATGAGTGTTGGTGAAGATGTGGAGAAAAGGGTACCCTTGTGCACTGTTAGTGGGAATGTAAATTTGTCCAGCCACTATGCAAAACAGTATAGAGGTTCCTCAAAGAACTAAAAATAGAATGCCCACATAACCAATTAATTCTACTTCTGGGTATATATCCAAATAAATCAAAATAGCTTATTCAAAAAGATATATGTACCCCTATGTTCATTGCAACACCATTTACAGTAGTCAAGATATGGAAGCAACCTGTGTCCATTGATAGATAAATGGATGAAGATGTGATGCACACACACACACAATGGAATATTACTCAGCCATAAAAAAGAATGAAATCTTGCCATTTGAGGCAACATGGATAGACCTGGAGGATATTATGCTAAGTGAAATAAGTCAGACAGGGAAAGGCAAACACCATGTGATTTCACTTACATGTGGAACCGAAAAAACAAAACAGGGGCTTCCCTGGTGGTGCAGTGGTTAAGAATCTGCCTGCCAATGCATGGTTAGGGTTAGGGTTCAAGCCCTGGTCCGGGAAGATCCCACATACCACAGAGCAACTAAGCCTGTGCGCCACAACTACTGAGCCTGCGCTCTAGAGCCCGCGAGCCACAACTACTGAGCCCGCATGCCTAGAGCCCATGCTGTGCAACAAGAGAAGCCACTGCAATAAGCAGCCCATACACCACAATGAAGAGCAGCCCCCACTCACCACAACCAGAGAAAGCCCACACGCAGCAACAAAGACCCAACACAGCCAAAAATAAATAAAATAAATAAGTTTTTAAAAAGAAAAAGAAAAAAATATAAAACAAAACAAACAAAACAAAACACAAACAGACTCAGAGATACAGAGAACAAGCAGATGGTTGCCAGAGGGGAGGGATATGTGGGGGACAGATGAAAAAGATGAAGGGGATAAAGAGGTACAAACCTCCAGCTATAAAAAAAAATAAGGCTTTCCATAAACTTTGTATAAAATAGATACATAATAAGGACCTCCTGTATAGCACTACAGGAGGGAACTCTACTCAGTACTCTGTAATGACCTATATGGGAAAAGAATCTGAAAAAGAGTGGATATATGTGTATGTATAACTGATTCACTTTGCTATACAGCAGAAACAAACACAACATTGTAAATCAACTATACTCCAATAAAAAATTTTTAAAAATTTTTCCCAAAGGAAAAAAAATAAGTTACAGAAATGTAACATACAACATGGGATATAATATTGTAAAAACTTTGGTGACATGTGGTAATTAGATTATTGTAGTGATCATTTCATAATGTATAAAAATATTGAATCACTATGTTGCTATGTTGTACACCTGAAACTACTATAATATTGTATGTTAATTGTAATTCAATAAATAAATCCAACAAATATAAAAATAAAGAATTAGATTTAATGATTCATTACAAGAACTTACAGAGTTTGGCAAAGCTGTTATACTCATGGTTACAATTTACTACAGCAAAGGATACAGATTAAAATCAAAAAGAAAAAGACACATAGGGCAGAATGCTGGAGACCAGGCACAAGCTTCAAGGTGTCCCCTCCCATTGGAGTCTTTTTGATAACATTTAATTCTTCCAACAATGATGTGTGACAACATGCAGAAAGTGCTGCCAGCCAGGTAAGCTCACCCAAGCCTTTATGTCAAGGGTTTTTATCCAGGGTCAGTCATGTAGACATGGCTGACTCTGTAGCTGAATTTGGTCTCCATTAAGGCCCAACCATAAATCAGGGTATCAGCATAAACTCTCTGGTGTGGCCTCAGGTACTCTTAACTGACAGGACTTAGAGGCTATCTCCTGGGAGCCCAGCAGGAGCCTGACCTTCCTTTGGAAAGTACAAGTCTGGATGACCCAGATATGTTGTGTTAACCCTTTACTGCACAGAACGTAGTCTTCTATTTCAAAACTTTTGCTTTGATCCATTTTAGTTAATTAAAACAAATCGTAAATTCAAAAGAAACAAAATGGTATACAATGAAAAGTATTCCTCTCACCTCTACTCAGTTTCCCTCCGAAAAACAACCTGTGTTCTCAAATTCTTGTATGTAATTCCAGTTGCTTATGCATATATAAGCAAATATATGTTGTATGTTTGAAAACTCTACTACAAGTAGCAGCTGAGAATTTTGAGTGGGAAAATGACACATTAACCACCAGGTTTTTTGTTTTTTTTTTCTTTTGAGGCCACTGTTTCTTCTTCTCCTTCTTTTTTATTGTGGAAAATTTATACAACATGAAATTTATCATTTAAAATATTTTTAGATGTACAATTCAGTGGTATTGATTACATTCACAATGCTCTGCCACCATTATCACTGTTTCCAAAACTTTTTCAATCACCCCCAAACAGAAACCTTGTACCCAGTAAGCTATAACTCCTCATTGCCTCCCCACCCCCACCCAGCCCTTGATAACCTCTAATTTATTTCTACCTCTGTGTATTTGCCTATTCTAGATATTGCAAATAAGAGTAATCATGTGATTTTTTTGTCCTTTTGTGTCTGGCTTATTGCATTTAGCATATTGTTTTCAAGGTTCATCTGTGTTGTAGCACGAAGCAGAACTTCATTCCTTTTTATGCCCAAATAATATTCTATTGAATGTACATACCACATTTTATGTATCCATTCATCTACTTGTGGATAATTGAATAGTTTCCACCTTTTGACTATTGTAAATAATGCTGCAGTAAACATTGGCATAAAGTATCTGTTTGAGTTCCTGTTTTCAATTCTTTTGGGTATATACCTAGGACTGGAATTCCTGGGTAATGTGGTAATTCTATGTTTAACCTTTTGAGGAGCCACCAAACTGTTTTCCACAATGGCTGAACCATTTTAAATTACCATCAGCAATTTCTAATTCTAATTCTAATTTCTCCACATTCTTGCCAACACTTATAATTTTCTATTGTTTTAGTTATAGTCATCCTGGTAGGTGTAAAGTGGTATCATTTTGATTTTGATTTGCATTTCTCTAATGATTTAATGATGTTGAGAATCTTTTCATGTGCTTATTGGCTGGTTGTATATCTTCTTTGGAGAAATGTCTATTCAAGCCCTTTACCCATTTTATTTATTCTTTTATTTGTCTTTGTGTTGTTGAGTTGTAGGAGTTCTCTATATATTCTGGATATCAATCCCTTATCAAATATATGATTTGCAAGTACTTTTCTCCCATTCTGTAGGGTGTCTTCCACTTTCTTGATAATCTCCTTTGATGTACAAATTTTAAAATTTTGATAGTCAATTTATCTATTTTTTTCTTTTGTTGACTGAGCTTTTGGTGTCTTATCTGAGTATTCATTAACAAATTCAAGGTTATGAAGATTTATTCCTATGTTTTCTTCTAAGAGTTGTATTATTTTAGCCCTTATATTTAGGTCATGACCCATTTTGAGTTAATTTTTGTATATGGTGTAAGGTAGGGGTCCAACTTCATTCTTTTGCATATGGAAATTCAATTGTCCTTGCACCATTTGTTGAAGAGATGATTTCTTCCCCCACTGAATGGAGTTGGTACCCATGTCAAAAATCAACTAGCCATAGATGTATGGGTTTATTTCCAGACCCTTGATTCTATTCCATTTGTCTATATATCTATTCTTCTGCCAGTATCACATTGTTTTGACTAGTGTAGCTTTGCAGTCAATTTTGAAATCAGGAAGTGTGAGTTTTCCAACTTTGTTTTACTTTTTCAAGATTATTTGTCTATTTGGGGCCCCTTGCAATTCCCTATGATTCTGAAGATCAACTTTTCCATTTCTGCAGAAAAGGTTATTGGTATTTTGAAAAGGACTTCATTGAATCTGTAGATTGTTATGAGTAGTATTAACATATTAACAACATTAAATCTTCCAGCCCATAAGCATGGGATGCCTTCCCACTTATTTTTGTCTTCTTTAATTTCTTTAAGCAATATTTTATAGTTTTCAGTGTAAAGTCTTTCCTGGTTAAATTTATTCCTAGGTATTTATTATTTTAGATGCTAATGTAAATGAAATTGACTTTTAAATTTCCTTTTTGACTGTTTACTGCTGGCGTACAGAAACACAACTGAATTTGTGTGTGTTGATCTTGCAACCTACAACTTCACTGGATTTGTTTTCTTGTGGATTCTTTAGGAGTCTGTATATATAGAATCATGTCCTCTGCAAATGCAGATAATTTTCCTTCTTCCTTTCCAATTTGTATGTCTTTTGTTTCTTTTTATTGTCTAATTGCTCTAGCTAGAACATTCAGTACAATTTTGAATAGCAGGAGTGAAAATGGGCATGCTTGTCTTGTTTCTGATCTTAGGGGAAAGCTTTTAGTCTTTCACAATTGAGTAATATATTAACTGTGGGTTTTTAATAAATGATTTTTATCATGTTTAGGAAGTTTTCTTCTATTCCTAGTTTCTTAGTGATTTTTCAACCATGAAAGGGTGTTGAATTTTGTCAAATGCCTTTTCTGCATCAATCTAGATGATCATATGTTCCCCCTTCCTTCTTTTAATGTGATCAATCTATTACATTGATTGCTTTTCTTATTTTGAAACACCTTTGCATTCCTGGTATAAATCCCACTTGGTCATGGTATATTGTCCTTTTAATATGCCATTGGATTCCATTTGCTAATATTTTGTTGAGGATTTTTGCATCTATGTTCATAAAAGGTATTGGTTTGTAATTTTTCTTTCTTGTAATGTCTTCTGACTTTGATGTCAGGGTGTTTCTGGTCTCATGGAATGAGTTAGGAAGTATTCTCTCCTTTTCTATATTTTGGGAAGAGTTGATAAAGGGTTGATTGTTAGTTCTTCTTTAAGTGTTTTGTAGAATTCACCAGTGAAGCCATCTGGTCCTGGACATTTCATTGTTTGGAGGTTTTTGGATTGCTGATTAAATCTATTTACTTGTTACAGATCTGTTGAGATTTTCTATTTCTTCTTCAGTCAATTTGTCCATTTTATCTGGGTTATCTAATTTGTTGGTTACAATTGTTCATAGTATCCTCTTATAATCTTGTTATTTCTGTAAAATACATGTTCCCACTTTTATTTTTTATTTTAGTTATTTGTGTCTTCTCTTTTTTCTTTGTCAGTATAGCTAAAAGTTTGTCAATTTTGTTATTTTTTCAAAAAAACAATTTTTGGTCTTGTTGACTTTCTATTTTTCTATTCTTTATTTCATTTATCTCCACTCTAATATTTATTATTTTCTTCCTTCTTTTAGTTTTGCAGAAGGATGTGTAGTTTTCTCTCTCTCTCTCTCTCTTTTTCATAGATCCTCCAGATGTAAAGTTAGGTTATTGATTTGGAATCTTTTTTCTGTTTTAATGTAGATATTTACAGCTATAAGTTTCCCCTTGAGCACTGCTTTTGCTGCATCCCATGAGTTTTCATTTTTCTTCATCTCTAAGTATTTTCTAATTTCCCTTGTGGTTTCTTCTTTGAGCCATTTGTTGTTTAAGACCATGTTGTTTAATTTCCACATATTTGTGACCAGTTTTCCTTCTGTTTTTTGTTTCTAGCTTATTCCACTGAGATTGGAGAAGATACTTTGTATCATTTCAATCTTTTAAAATTTACTGAGACAGTTTGTGCCCTAATATATGTTCTATCCTTGGGAATGTTCCAAGTGTACTTAAAAAGAATGTGTATTCTGATGTTGTTGGGTGGGCTGTTCTGCATATCTCTGTTAGATCTAGGTTTATAGTGTTATTTGAGTCCTCTGTTTCTTATTGATATTCTTTCTCTATGTCCTATCCATTATTGAAAATGATATATTGAAATCTTCAACTATTATTATAGAAATATTTTTCCCTTCAATTCTGTCACTGTTTGCTTCATATATTTTGACTCTGCTGTTTTATGCACATATATTTATAATTATCAGATTTTTTCATGAATTTACCCCTATACTCTTGCCAACACAGTGCTATCAAACTTTCATCTCTGCCAATATGTTTGGTTTATTTGAACTTTTCTTATTATGAGTGCAATTGAGCATCTTTTTATGTGCTAAAAGTCATTTGCTTTTTCTTTTCTATAAGCCCTCTGCTCATATTCTTAGCTCATTTTTCTGCTACTTAAATATTACTGACATATATATATATATATATATATACATATACATATATATGTGTATATATAAAATCACAGTATATTGGGGTAATTAGTCCTTTGTTTCAATGTGATTTGTAAATATCCATTTACTCAGTGTATCATTTGTTCTTTGACTCTGCTTATGATGGCTTTTGCTATGCAGAAATGTTTGACTTTCGTGTATCTAAATTTATGAATATTTTCTGAGTTTAGTATAACAGTTAGCCAGGGAAACTTCACTCAACGGTAGTTTTAAAAACTTTTTTTTCTTTAGTTTTTAGTTTCTTTAGTTTTTTTTGTTTTGTTTTGTTTTGTACCTTCTGGTTTCATTTTTTTTCCAAACTTATTATTAAATAAGTTCCATTGGGAATGTATGCTGGTGCAAAGTATAAGGTATGGATTCATACTTACTTATTTTTCCAGATGGCTTTCCAATTATCCCAGACTATGTATTGGCAACAAGCTTTTATGTGACTTAGCTTTAACAATCTGATGTTTTCCCTGATCAGCCAGATTTCTACTCACCACAGCATTACTTAAGAAAAGCCCACCTAAGAATGTAACTGTGTCCTATATTTTGCTACCAAATCTGTCCATAGTAGAAAAGGCATCTATGGATCCCTGAGGTAGATAATTTGTCACCAAGTCAATATTCCTGTTTGTTCTACTCTGACCTGTTCCAGTTTAGTAAATGGGCTTTCTGTAGTCAAGAATCCATCTGTACCCCATTTCAGGACCATATCTTTATTTTGTACAGATTTGAGTGGGCCACTGCCTTGAAAATTTGTTTACTACCCTTATTTCCTTCATGACTGAGAAATGGAGCCCTATTATAACTTGTAGTGAGAATACTCTAAGGCCAACCATTTATCAGATGATCTGTACCTCTGAATGTCGTTTCCTCAGACTTCCTATTGTGAAGCTCCATGGAGAAAGTATTTGCAAATCACACATCTGCTAAAAACAAACAAACAAACAAACAAACACCTTGTTTTGTTCCTTTTTATGGCTAATATTCCACTGGATATATGTACCACATCTTCTTTATCCATTCATCTGTTGATGGACATTTAGGTTGCTTCCATGTCCTGGCTATTGTAAATAGTGCCGTGATAAACATTGGGGTGCACTGTCTTTCTGAATTATGGTTTTCTCAGGGTATATGCCCAGTGGTGGGATTGCTGGGTCATATGGTAGTTCTATTTTTCATTTTTTAAGGAACCTCCATACTGTTCTCCACAGTGGCTGTATCAATTTACATTCCCACCAACAGTGCAAGTGGGTTCCCTTTGTTACAAAGTGAAGTAAGTCAGAAAGAGAAAAACAAATATCGTATATTAACGCATATATGTGGAATCTAGAAAAATGGTACAGATGAACCTATTTGCAGGGCAGGAATAGAGATGCAGATGTAGAGAACAGACGTGTGGACACGGGGTGTAAGAAGGGGAGGTGGGATGAATTGGGAGATTGGGATTGACATATATACACTACCATGTGTAAAGTAGATAGCTAGTGGGAACCTGCTGTATGGAGCAGGAGCTCAGCTCGGTGCTCTGTGGTGACGTAGATGGGTGGGGAGGGAGGGTGGGAGGCAGGTCCAAGAGGGAGGGGATATATGTGTACATATAGCTGATTCACTTCGTTGTACAGCAGAAACTAACACAACATTGTAAAGCAACTATACCCCAATTAAGAAAAAAAAAAAACCTTGTATCTGGAATACATAAATAATTCTCAAAGCCCAATAATAAGACAATAAACTACCCTATCAAAATGTTCAATTTGTATAGACATTTTAACAAAGAAGATTAACAGATAGAAAATAAGCACAGGAAAACATGTTCAGTATCATATGTCATTAAGGAATGAGATACCACTTCACATCTATTAGAATGTCTAAAATTACAGAGAGTGACCAAAATAGGTGTTGGTAAAAATGGGGAACAACTGGACCTCTCACACACTTTTGGTGGGAATGTAAGTCAAACATATTCAAACGTACACCTACCATACGATACAGCCATGTTTATACAAAGATTATACATAAATATTTATGACAGCTTTATGTGTAATAGCCATAACCTGAAAACAATCTAAATGTCCACCAACAGGCGAATGGATAAACAAATTTGGTATATCCATACAGTTGAATAGTACTCAATAATAGAAAGGAAATCAATATTGACACATGCAACAATATGGATGAATCTCAAAATAACTGCAAAGTGAAGGCAGACAGACCAAAAAAGTGTACAAATTCATGATTCCATTTATATAAAATTCTAGAAAGTACTAACTAATCTTTAGTGACAGAAAGCAGGTCAGTGGTTACCTGGGGATGGAAGGTATACAGAGAGGGGAAGGAGAGAGAAATTACTAAAAGGTTCATGAGGAAATTTTGGGGGATGATGGATAAATTTATTTACTCACTTGATTGTGGCGATGGCTTCAGAGGCAAAACAACAAATTATACAGTTCAAACATGTACAATTTATTGTATATCAATTACGCCTATGTCAATAAAGTTGTAAAAGATAGGTATATAAGCTGAGAATTGATATTCGAGTCTGTATGCAATAAGCGAGTCACAGGAAGGTTTTGAGAGAAAGGTGATGCCCATAGGGCTATATGTAAAATTATAATCGAATTGATGAAACTGATATTTATGGGAAATTTTTTCAAATTATTACGCCCTAGAATGAAAAATGTGGTACTAGGTTAGAGTTAGAGACATCAGAATGAGCTCATGTTTAGCTTAACACAGACATAGATGGATAGATAAAGAAATTATACATAGTTGTGTATACATGGGTTAGTGTATATATATATGTGTGTGTGTGTGTATATATATATATATATATATATATACCATATATGTCCTAACTCTGTCTACTAAGAGGGCCTAGAAGCAGTGGGACCATAGTAGCAATGAGCATACTCAGATCTTGATTTCTAACAACACCATTCTCTGATAAAAGGAACAAGAGCTCTTTAGAGAAAAGGCTAATTCTGTGGCAGGGAAAATACAAGGTGAGACTGGAGCATCTAGTACTGCCAGCAATAAAGGAAGTACTCAAGAAACAAAATGATTCAATCATGTCAAAGGGACACAAGAGCCAAGCTGAAAGAGCTCCCAATGGCAAAATTTGGAAAACTTTGAGCAACAAAATAAATAACATAGTATTGGACTATAACCCAAAGTGTAAAATAAACATCCATGAGGCCATACTGATATAAATACGTGGCTGAATGAGTGAATAAATGAAGAAAGAAAGAAAGAAAGAAAGAAAGAAAGAAAGAAAGAAAGAAAGAAAGAAAGAAAGAAAGAAAGAAAGAAAGAAAGAAAGAAAGAAAGAAAGAAAGAAAAAGAAAGAAGAAGAAAGAAAGAAAGAAAGAAAGAAAGAAAGAAAGAAAGAGAAAGAAAGAAAGAAAGAAGGAAAGAAAGAAAGAAGGAAAGAAAGAAAGAAGGAAAGAAAGAAAGAAAGAGAGAAAGGGATCTTATATATAGAAGAATGACAAATAATTTATGTAGATACTTTGCCTTCCAAGAGGTATTGCTTAATCCTTCCTCCCTGCCCCAGACTCCTCTTGAGTATGGGCTCTGCTTGATGACTTGCTTCCAAGGAGAAGAATAAGGACAAGGTAGGGGTAACTTTACAGTAAGGATACCTGGAAAACACTACTTCAGCAAGGTGGTCAAGATTACCATCACTGATAAGTCACATTGATAACATATAACCCTAATATGATCAGAATGGCACTTCACCTCTGTGGTCTTCCTTCTAAAAACCCATAACCATAGTCTAACCATGAGCAAACATCAGACAAACCCAAACTGAGGAACATTTCTACAAATACCTGACTAATATTCCTCAAAACTTTCAAGGTTATCAAAAACAAAGAAAGTTTGAAAATCTGTCAAAGGCCAGAGGAGATGACTAAATGTAATAATTGTATCCTTGATGGGATTCCAGAATAGAAAAAAGACATTAGTGGAAAATTAGTGAAATCTGGATAAAATGTGGAGTTATTTAACAGTAATGTACCAGTGTTGGTTACCTAGTTTTGACAAATGTACTATGGTTTTGTATGATGTTAACAATGGGGGATAAGTCAGACAGAGAAAGAAAAATACGGTATATCACTTATATGTGGAATCTAAAAAATACATTAAAGTAGTGACTATAACAAAAAAAGAAGCAGTCTCACAGATATAGAGAACAAACTAGTGGCTACCAGCAGGGAGAGGGAAGAGGGGAGGGGCAATATAGGGATAGGGGATTAAGAGGTACAAACTATTGGTATAAAATAAGCTATAAGGATATATTGTACAACACAGGGAATATAGTTACACATGTAGTATAACCTTTAAAAATTGTGAAACACTATGTTGTACACCTGTAACATATAATATTGTACATCAATTATACTTCAATAAAAATTAAATAGATAGAGAGATAAAAGACAATGGGGAAAGATAGAGCAAGTTTCTGCCCTTTCTTTGCAACTTTTCTATAAATCTAAACCTATTCTAAAATAAAATGTTTATTTTAAAAAGTATTATCTACCTTATTCTGATCTTTAGGCAGACTATTACAAACCCAAACAAACAAACAAACAAACACAAAGTAAAAACTATGGCCAAGATCAACTTTGTTCATCTCAAAGTGATATCTCATGAGAAAAGAAGAGAAAGTCCTCCTATTCCAAATCTAACACTTGGCTCTGGGTGTTACTGCCTAAATTCCCAAAGTTTTATAGCTTAAATCTGAGGTCTTAGTATTCCCAACCTGATAAATGAAGTTCCATAAAGGAAATCATTAGTGGGCTAACAGGGGTCTAGTGAACTTGTTGAAGGTCCCCAGAGAAGCAAATTATGTTGACGGCTTCTTCCATCTGGTGAGAGAAGCCTTAGAAGAAAGGTGCTGGAAGGCTTTATCCAAGGACAGAGGGTGAGGGGATGATCTCCACTATCAGAAATAAAGGCTGAGAACACAAGTCTTTGAAGTTCCTGGTTGTCGTATTTTAAGTCTCCCTGAAATATCATGAATTTCCTGTATCCTCCAACTGGGTTAGATCCCCTACTCTGCTTTCAAAACACATTAAATATCCCATTTTTGCACCTGTGATTATTTAGTTAGTATTTCTTTCCCTAGCCAGAGGGTAAACTCCATGAAGGTCATGCCTCTGCCTGTATCCTTCCCCACTCCCCTCAACCCACTCTGACCTTGTGCCTTGCACTCAATAAATATTTTTATTAGTTTCTGCCCTAACATTACCACAAACTTAATAACTTAAAACAACACAAATTCATTAGCTTACAGTTCTGTAGGTTAGAAATCTGACATGGTTTTCACTAGAATAAAATCAATGTATTTGAAAGGCTACATTCCTTTCTGGAGGTTGTAGAGGAAATCTGTTTCCTCCTAATTTGGCTTGCTGGCAAAATCCAGTTCCTTGCAGTTGTAGGATGTAGGCTCATATTTTCTTGTTGACTGTAATCTGAGAGCTATTCCTAGCTTCTAGAGGCCATGGGATTCCTTGGCTCTTGGCCCCCTTCCTCCATCTTTAAAGAAATGGCACTTTTCACACTGCATCTTTCCAACTCACTCTTCTTTTGTCATCTTCCACTTTTAAGGGTTGAGCCAGGATAATCTCCCCATCTCAGGGTTCTTAACCTTAATCATATCTGCAAAGCCCGTTTTGCCATTTGAGGTAAGATATTCACAGATACCAGGGATTAGGATGTGGACTTCTCCGGGGGGAGAGCATTTTTCTGCCTACCACCACATTTGCTGAATGAGTCAAATTATAGAGTGAAATGTTCTGTTTTAATACACTACAGGAACTTTGTAAGTTTTGTAATTTCTTTACATTCGTTTTTTGTTGTTACATCATTTCATTTTTTCTGTAGTGATTAGTTTTGTTATAATTGGCAGTGACACTGTAAAAAACAAAAGAAGAAAGTGTTCCACTTTAGAAAATTAAATCATAAAAGCCCTTACTAAGCACTAAGATGTCCCAGGGACTCCGCTAAGTGCTTCAGATGCATTGCATCCTTTGATTCTCACAAACCCTAGGAATTTAATACAGGTATTATGTCCTCATTTTGCAGATGAGGAAGCCAAGTTTAAAATATTTAATAAATCTCCCAAGTTTATACATCTCCTCACTAGTGGAGGAGCTAGAATTCAAAACCAGTTCTGACGAAGTCCAGAGCAGAAGTAGCTACCCAAGGAGCAACTCTGCCTAGCAAGGAAGAGGTTAATACAGGAAACCCTCGCATTAGCCCTTAGCTGAGTTTCAGAGTTAAAATGTCCCAAGAGTTGGAAAGGATGGTGTCTAACTGCCAACAGAGAGAAAAGAAAAATGAAGTCTTTGTGGCCTGAGCAAAGGAAAAAATAAGAACAAGTAGGACAAGGCTGAAACTCGGGGTGGATGAGAGGAGCTGATCTGAGTGTGGGAAGGGATCCAGGAACTGACTGCTGTCACTCTACTGAAATTGTATATGTATAAAATTTATTTTTGTCATCTTTAAATCTTCTCAGCATTTCCCCCAACAGCGTTATTGAGACACAATTTATTGCCATAATATTCACCCTTTTGAAGTGTAAAATTCAATGGTTTTTAGTATATATATTCAGACAATCGTGCAACCGTCATCACAATCTAATTGCAGAATATTTTTAATTACCTAAAAGAAACCCAGTACCCACCAGCTGTCACTCCGCATTCCTAATCCCCGCTCCTCAGCCTGAGGCAACCACTAATTTATTTTTGGTCTGTATAGATTTGCCTATTCTGGACATTTCATGTGAATTGAATCATGCAATATTTATCCTTTTGTGTCTGGTTTCTTTCACTGTGCACAATGTCTTCAAGGTTCATCCATGTTATAGCATGTATCAGAATTTCATTTCATTTTAAAGCTAAATATCATTCGAGTGTATAATATACCACATTTTGTTTACGCATTCATCTGTTGATGGACACTTGTGCTGTTTCCACCTTTTGGCTATTGGGAATAATGCTGCTATGAACATGGATGTACAAATATCTGTTCAAGTCCCTGATTTCAATCTCCTTGTGTATATATTCAGAAGTGGAATCCTGGATCATATGGTGATTCTGTGTTTAAATGTAATTACACAGAATGTAAAAGCATCTGCACTATTTTACATTCTCACCGAAAGTGTGAAAGAGTTCCAATTTCTCCACATTCTCACCAACACTTGTTGTTTTCTGTATTTGGGGGTTTTAAAATAATAGTCATCTTAGTGCTGTGACATGGTATCTCATGATTTTGATGTGTATTTCCTTAGTGATTAGTGATGTTGAACTTTATGTATTTATTGGCCATTTGTATATCTTGTATATCATCTTTGGAGAAATGTCTGTTCAAGACGTTTGCCCATTTTTGAATTGTGTTGTTTGTTTTTTATGGTTGTTGAGTTTTAGGCATTCTTTATATATTCTGGATAGTAATGCATTATCAGATATGTGGTTTGCAAATATTTTCTCTCTGTGGGTTTCCTTTTTACTGTATCATTAGTGTTTTATGCAAAGAGTTTTAAATTCTGATGGAATCTGATTTGTGTATTTTTTCTTTTGTTGCCTGTGATTTTGGTGTCATATCCAAGATATTCCAAATCTAATGTCATGAAATTTTGAGTTAATTTTGTATATGGTGTTGGGTAAGGCTCTAAATTCATTCTTTTGTATATGGACACCCAGTTTTCCCAGCACCATTTGTTGAAAATAACATCTTTCCCCTTGAATGGTTTGAGTGTACTTGTCAAAAGACATTTGACCATATATTTGTGGGCTTATTTCTGAGCTCTCTGTCTCATCTATTGGTCTATGCATATGTCTTCATGCCAGTACCACACTGTTTTGACTTCTGTAAATTTGTATTGTAGTAAGTTTTTAAATCAGGAAGTGTGAGTACTCCAAAGTTGGTCTTTTCTTCTGGACTTTTGGGGCAATATAAAGTCCCTTTCAGATTCCATATGAGTTTTAGTATGATTTTTTTATTTCTGCAAAAAAAAATTGTTGAGATTTTGGTAGGGATTGTATTGACTGTATAGACCCCTTTGGGGAGTAGTGACATCTTAAAAATATGACAATTGAACATGGGATGTATCTCTATTTATCTCTAATTTCTTTCAACAATGTTTTATAGTTTTCAGTACAAGTTTTTCACCTCCTTGGTTAACTCCTAAGTGGTTTATTATTTTCAACACTATTGTAAATGAAGTTGTTTTCTTAATTTCCTTTTTGGGTTGTTTATTGTAAGTGTATAGAAAAGCAAATGGTTTTTGTGTGTTGATTTTGTATTCTGCAACTTGGCTGAAATTGCATATTAGTTCTAACAGTTTTTGCTTCTCTCTGTCTCCGTCTCTCTCTCTCTTTTGCTCTGTGTGTGTGTGTGTGTCTGTATGAAATGTGGGGGGTTTTCTACAAATAAAATCATGTCTTCTGTAAATAGATATGATTTTACTTTTTCCTTTCTAGTTTGAATATTTTTATTCATTCTCTTGCCTAATTGCTATGGTCATGTTATGGACTGAATGCTGCCCCGTCCCCACTGCCAAATTCACATGTCGAAGCCCTAATCCTCAAACTGCTGATATTTGGAAATGGATCCTTTGGGAGGTAATTTGGTCCTGAGAGAGGAGTCCTCATGAATGGGATTCACACCCTTATTTAAAAAAGAAAAAAGAAAGCACAAGAGAGATGATCTCTCTCTTTCAGCAAAGTGAGGGTACAGCAAGGGGGAGGTGATCAGCAAACCAAAAGTAAAGTTCTCACCAGGACCCATATGGCCTTTGATCTTAGCTTTCCCAGACTACAGGACTGTGAGAAATAAATGTCTGTTGTTTAAGCCTCCTGGTTTATGGTATTTTGTTACAGCAGCCCAAACTGACGAAAACAGGCTAGAACTTTCAATACTCTGTTGAATAGAAATGGTAAAAATTAACATTCTGGTTTTGTTTCTGATTTTAGAGGAAAAGCTCTCAGTCTTTCACCACTGAGTGTGATGTTAGCTGTGGGTTTTTCATATATAGCCTTTATTATGTTGAGTAGTTTTCTTCTATTTCTAGTTTGTTGAGTGTTTTTATCCGTGAAAGGGCATTGGATTTTGTCAAATGTTTTTCCTGCATTAATTGAGATGATCATGTAATTTTTCCCTCTGCATTCTGTTAATAGGTGTATTTCACGATTGATTTTCATATGTTGAAGCATCTTCACATTGCAGGAATAAATCCCACTTGGCCATGGTGTATAATCCTTTCAATATGCTCATGAATTCACTTTGGGTATATTTTCTTGAAGGTTTTTGGATCAATAATTCATAAGGGACATTCATCTGTAGCTTTCTTTTCTTGTAGCATTCTGTGGCTTTGGTATCAGGGCATTGCTAGCCTCTTAGAATATGTTTAGAAGTATTCCCTTCTCTTGAATTTTTTGAGTTTGAGAAGGATTGCTGTTATTTCTTCTTTAAGTGTTTGGTAGACTGTACCAGTGATGCCATCTGCTCCTGGGCTTTTCTTCGTAGGGAGGTGTTTGATTACTGATTCAATCTCCTCACTAGTTATAGATCTATTCAGATTTTCTATTTCTTCAAGATTCAGTCTTGGTAGGTTTTGTGTCTCTAGGATTTTGTCCATTTCATTTAGGTTATCCAATTTGTTGGTATACAGTTGTTTATGTGCCCTCTTATAATCTTTTGTATATCTGTAGATTTGGTAGTAATTTCCCCACTTTCATTTCTGATTTTAGTAATCTGAGTCTTTCTTTTTGCCTCAGTCCAGCTAGCTAAAGGTATGTCAATTTTGTTGATTTCTTTGAAGAACCAACTTCTGGCTTCATTGAATTTCTCCATTGTTTTTCTATTCTCTATTTTATTTATCTCTGTTCTAATCTTTATTATTTCCTTCCTTCTGCTAGCTTTGAGGTTAGTTTGTTCTTCTTTTTCTAGTTCCTTAAAGGATAAATTTAGATTGTTGATTTGAGATCTTTCTTCTTTTTTAATGTAAGCATTTACAGTTATAAATTTTCCTCTTTGCAGTGTTTTCACTGCATCTTATCAATTTTGGTATGTTGTATTTTCATTTTTATTCAACTCTAAGTATTTTCTAATTTCTTTTGTGATTTCTTCTTTGACCAAGAAAGAAGAAATCTTTGCTTGTTAAAGACTATACTTTTACATGATTACATATTTGTAAATTTTTTTTAACATCTTTATTGGAGTATAATTGCTTTACAAGGGTGTGTTAGTTTCTGCTGTATAACAAAGTGAATCAGCTATACGTATACATATATCCCCATATCTCCTCCCTCTTGCATCTCCCTCCCACTCTCCCTATCCCACCCCTCTAGGTGGTCACAGAGCACAGAGCTGATCTCCCTGTGCTATGCGGCTGCTTCCCACTACCTATCTATTTTACATTTGATAGTGTATATATGTCCATGCCACTCTCTCACTTTGTCCCAGCTTACCCTTCCCCCTCCCCATGTCCTCAAGTCCATTCTCTACATCTGCGTCTTTATTCCTGTCCTGCCCCTAGGTTCTTCAGAAACACTTTTTTTTTTTTTTTTTTAGATTCCATTTATATGTGTTAGCATACGGTATTTGTTTTTCTCTTTCTGACTTACTTCACTCTGTATGACAGTCCCTAGGTCCATCCACCTCACTACAAATAACTCAATTTCATTTCTTTTTATGGCTGAGTAATATTCCATTGTATATATGTGCCACATCTTCTTTATCCATTCATCTGCTGATAGACAGAAATTTTTTGTTTTCTTTCTGTTATTAATTTCTAACTTCAACTTGTGTTTAGAAAAGGTATTTTGTGTGATATCAATTTTTTAAAATCTATTGAGACTAGTTTTGTGGCCTAACATATGGTCTATCCTGGAGAATGTGCCATGTGCACTTGAGAAGAATGTGTATGCTGTTGTTGTTGGATGAAGTGTTCTGTGTATGTTTGTTAGATCTAGCTGGTTTGTTGTGTTGTTCAAGTCTTCTGTTTTCTTACTTATTTCTGTCTGGTTGTTCTATCCATTATTTTTTTAAATAAATTTATTTATTTATTTATTGGTTGCATTGGGTCTTTGTTGCTGCACGCGGGCTTCCTCTAGTTGCAGCGAGCAGGGGCTACTCTTCATTGCAGTGCACAGGCTTCTCATTGCAGTGGCTTCTCTTGTTGCAGAGCACGGACTATAGAGCATGCAGGCTTCAGTAGTTGTTGCACACAGGCTCAGTACTTGTGGCTCGCGGGCTCCAGAGAGCAGGCTCAGTAGTTGTGGTGCACAGGCTTAGTTGCTTTATGGCATGTGGGATCTTCCTGGACCAGGGCTTGAACCCATGTCCCCTGCATTGGCAGGCAGATTCTTAACCACTGCACCACCAGGGAAGTCCCTGTTCTATTCATTATTGAAGGTGGGGTAATGAAATCTCCAACTATTATTGTAGAACTGTCCATATCTCCCTTAAATTCTCTCAGTTTTTGCTTCATATATATTTTGAGCGCCTGTTATTAGGTGTGTAAATATGTATAATGGTTATATAATCTTGCTGTATTGAAACTTATTAATATATAATGAGTTTTTTGTCTCTTACAGGCTTTTTTTATTTAAGTCTATTTTGTATGATATTAGTATAACCTCCCCAACTCTCTTGGTTACTATTTACATAGAATACCTTTTTCCATCTTTTCACCCTAAATCCTTTTGTGTCTTTGAATCTAAAGTGAATTCCTTGTAGGCAGCATATAGTTGGATTATTTTTAAAAATCCAGTCTGCAAATCTCTGTCTTTTCATTTGAGAGTTTAATCCATTTACATTTAAACTACTGATAAGGAGGGGCTTGCTTCTGTCATTTTGCTATTTGTTTTCTGTAGGGTTTATTGCTTCTTTGTCCTTCATTTCCTGCCTTACTGTATTATTTTGTGTTTAATTGAAACATTTTCCTACTCTTCTCATTTCCTTCTACGTACATACTATAGCTATTTCCTCTGTGGTTACCATGGGGGTTATATTTAATATCTTAAAGTTAAAACATTCTAATTTGAGGGTATACCAGTTTGAGTTTAATACCATACAAAATCTCTGCTCCTATACAGCTCTGTCCCCACCCTCTGACAGTTATTGTTGTCACAAATTACAAAGTTGCACACTGTGTTTCGTAAAACAATGACTAGTAATTGTTTTTCTACGCATTTGTCTTTTAAAACTTGTAGAAAATAAAGAAGAGTTACAAACCAAAAATACAATAATACTAGTTTTTTATAATGCCTATGTATTTATTTTTACTGGAAACATTTATTTCTTCAAATGGCTTTGAGTTCCTGTCTAGCATCCTTTTATTTCAACCTGAAGAATTTCCTTTAGCATTTCTTGCAAGGAGGTCAGATGCTAATGATCCCCCTCAGCTTTTGTTTATCTGGAAATGTCTTAATTTCTCCTTTATTTTTGAAGAAGAGTTTTGCTAAATGTAGAATTCTCAGTTGACAGTTTTCTTCTCTCAGCACTTTAATTATCTCAACCCAATGCCTTCTGGTCTCCAAGGCTTCTGGGTGTCATGTGTGTGATGAATAACTTCTCTCTTCTACTTTCAAGATACTCTTTGTCTTTGTTTTTCAACAGTTTGAGTGTAACTTGCCTCAGTGTGAATGTCTTTGAATTTATCCTGCTTGGAGTCCACTGAGCTTCTTGGATTTGAAGATTCATACCTTGCTTCAAATTTGGGAAGTTTTTAGTCATTATTTCTTCAAATATCTCTCTGCGCCTTTCTCTCTCTCCTCTTCTGGGACAATGCATATGTTCCTTTTCTTGATGATGTTCCACAGATCCCTTAGGCTCTATTCCTGTTTCTTCAACCTTTTTCCTTTCTGTTCCTTAGACTTGATCATTTCAATTGTCCTTTCTTCAAGTCTACTGATTCTTTCTTCTGCCTGCTCAAATATGCTTTCGAACCCCTTTAGTGAATTTTTCATTTCAGTTATACTTTTCAATTTCAGGATTTGTTTTTGTTCCTTTTATGCTTTCTGTGTCTTTATTGATATTTCTATTCTGTCCATACATTGTTTTCCTGACTTTGTCCATGTCTTCCTTTAGCTCTTTGAGCATCTTTAAGAAAGTTGCTTTAAAGACTTTGTCAAGTCTGGCATTTGTTCTTCCTCAGGAATCATTTCTATCCATATATTTTGTCTCTCTGCATGGGTCATACTTTCCTGTTTCTTTGTATGCCTTATAATTTGTTGTTGTTGTTGAAACCTGGACATTTGAATCTTATAATACGATGACTCTGGAAATTAGATTCTCTCCATTCCCCAAGGTCTGCTGTTTTGTTTTGTTTTTTTCCCTATGAAGAAAGGCAGACAAACTTTTGAAATATTGGGAGCATTATATGCCATGCACTCTGACCTTTACATGTGACATTTTATTGTTGAAAACTATTTGTGAAATGGAATGAGACCTTTCCCTTATGTTAAAAAATGTATAGTGTAATAAATCTTTGACATTTGCTAGATTATTTTGAGACCTTTTCCATTTCCCCAAATTTGCAAATATCTTTGTGTCATAGCAGTTGAATTTCTTCTGAGGCCATCTCACAAAGAACAAAGCTTTTACCTATTTATGGTGATGAATAGAGCACAACAAACCCTAAACGAAATTTGGATACTGATCAGTGGGTAAGCACACATATCAACTAAGTGACTTGGTCCTACACATTATAAAGCAAAAATGATTCAAATTTGCCTCAGCAAAATTATACATGACCACATGTTAAAGACCTTTGACATCTCTCATGTTTAATCTTTAAATGCCTTGGTACAGATTTAGACCATAAATAGCATTTATATTTTTCCTTTGTTCATTTTAGTTTTCTCTCTCTCTCCCTGCTTTCCTCCATCCTTCCTTCCATCCCTCTTTCTCTCTCTCATGGCAGAAAAAAGAAAATCTGAGCTGCTTATTTAGGACAGGTCTTGTCATTGTGCTTAATTTAAAAAGTCACAACAGCCTTAATAAAGATGATAGAATCCTTATATTCTGTACATAAAAACGACCACCAAGTACTTACCATGTGCAAGACACTGAGTTGTTTACATGTGTCTTTGCCCTGCCCATGCAGTATAATCACCCAGGGAACTTTTTAAAACACAGATACCCAGGTCTAGGCTCAGACCTGCTGAACCAAAGGCAGGTAACCAGTGGATTCCTGGGCTCCTAGCTACACTAGCCACTTTCATACATATCACTTAATTCTCATAACTGTGCTAGGTGGTATCTTGTCACACACTACGACTGAGATGACTGACTCACTTTAGCAACTTGCCCAGGGTTACATGGCTGTTGAGTGTAGCAAGATTTAAACTGAAATCTGTTTGATGCCATAGCCCATGTTCTTTCCACTGTGTGATAAGTTAACAAATGCTACAAAAATTTAATCTTTGTAGGGTTTTTTTTTTTCTCTTTCCAGCGCTTCTCCTTGATATCCTTGGCTGTACAGTGTGTTTTATTTAAATGGAAAAATATATCAAGAATTTCCCTTTTGTAAGAACCTCTTTTATTTTTGTGGTTCCTATAATACCAGCTCCTCCTCCATTTCTCTAATTCTTTTTTGTTTGTTTGTTTTATTGAGATATAATTAACACATAACATTGTATTAGTTTTAGCTATACAACATAATAATTTGATATATGTATATATTGTGAAATGACATCACAATAAGCTTAGCTAACACATATCACCTCACATAGTTACGAATGTTTTCTTCTGTGATAAGAACTATTAAGATCGACTATCTTAGCAACTTTGAAATATACAGTATTAATAACTATAGTCACCATGCTGTTCATTATTATATCTGCAGAACTTATTTATCTCATAACTGAAAGTTTGTACCTTTTGAACACCCTCACCTACTTCTCCCATGCCCACCGACTGCTTCTGGCAAATACCAATCTATTCTCCTTTTCTCTGAGGTTTTTTTTTTTTTTTCCCCACATATAAGTGAGAGCATACTGTATTTGTCTTTCTCTGCGTGAATTATTTCACTTAGCACAATGCCCTCAAGGTCCATCCATGTTGTCACAAATGGCAGGATTTTTTAATGGCTAAATAATATTCTATTATAGATATAGATCTATAGAATCACATTTTCTTTATCCATTGATCCATTAATGGACACTTAGATTGGTTCCCAACCTAGGCTATTTTGAAAATGCTGCAGTGAATATTGGGTGCAGCCATCTCTTTGAGACAGTGATATAGTGATTTCATTTCCTTCAGACATATACCAAGTAGTGGAATTGCTGGGTCATATGGTAGTCTTATTTTTAACTTTTTGAGGAAACTCCACACCATTTTCCACTGTGGTGTACCAGTTTACATTCCCACCGATGGTGCACAGGGATTCTTTTTCTTCACAGCCTTGCCTGCACTTGTTATCTCTTATCTTTTTGATGACAGTCATACCAATATGTGTGAGGTGATAAATCATTGTGGTTTTGATTTGCATTTCTCTGATGATTAGTGATGTTAAGCATTTTTTCATGTACTTATTGGCCATCTGTATGTCTTCTTTGGAAAAATGTCTAGTTCTTTTGCCCACTTTGTAGTTCAGATTGTTTCTTTTTATGTTGTTGAGGTGTATGAGTTTTATATATTTGGATATTAACCCCTTATCAGATATATGATTTGCAAATATTTTATCCCATTCTGTATGTTACCTTTTTATTTAGGTGATGTTTTCCTTTGCTGTGCAGAAGCTTTTTAGTTTGATACAGTCTCATTTGTTTATTTTTGCTTTCGTTGCCTTTGTTTTTGGTATCAAATACAAAAAAATTTTGTCAAGGCCTATGTCAAAGGGTTTACCCTCAGTGTTTTCTCCTAGGAGTTGTATCGTTTCAGTTCTTACGTTCAAGTCTTTAATCCATTTTGAGTTGATTTTCTTGTGTATGGTATAAGATAAGGGTCCAGTTTCATTCTTTGGCATGTGGCTGTCCAGTCTTCCAAACACCACTTATTGAAGAGACTATCTTTTCCCCATTGTATATTCTTGACTCTTTCATCATAAATTAATTGGCCATATGTGCGTGGGTTTATTTTTTGGCTCTATATTCTGTTCCCTTGATCTATGTGTCTGTTTTTATGCCTAGTCTATACTATATTACAAAGCCATAGCCTTGTAATATAGTTTGAAATCAGGAAGTGTGATGCCTCCAGCTTTGTTCTTCTTTCTCAAGATGGCTTTGGCTATTTGGGGTCTTCTGTGGTTCTATACAACTTCTAGACTTGTTTATTCTATTTCTTTGGGGAAAAAAATGCCATTGAAATTTTGATAGGGATGACATTAAATCTGTACATTGCTTTGAGTAGCATGGACATTTTAACAATATTAATTCTTCCAATTTATGAGCACAGAATATCTTTCCATTTATTTGTGTCATCTTTAATTTCTTTTCTCCATGTCTTATAGTTTTCAGAATATAGGTCTTTCACCTTCCTGGTTAAATTTATTCCTACGTACTTTATTTTTTTTGATACAATTGTAAATGGCATTCTTTTCTTCATTTGTCTTTCTGATAGTTCATTGCTAGTGTATAGAAATACAACTGACTTTTGTATATTGATTTTGTATCATGCAACTTTACTTGTTTATTAGTTCTAACAGTGTTGGTGGAGTCTTTTAGGATTTTCTATATATAATATTATGTCATCTGCAGATAGAGAGTTTTCCTTCTTTCTTTTCGATTTGGATGTCATTTATTTCTTTTTCTTCCTAGTTGCTCTGGCTAGGAATTCCAGTATTATGTTAAATAAAAGTGGCAAGAGGAGGCATCCTTGTCTTGTTCCTGAGCTTAGAGAAAAAGCTTTCAGCTTTTCACCATTGAGTATGATGTTAATAGAATCCTCCATATAGGTAAATAGTTTTGAGAGGGATAAACAGGCAACAGTAAAGGTTACCACTTCTGAAGTATTAGTGCAAAACCTTATTCATATGCTTCATATTTTTTGTAGAATCATCACTAGACATTTCTTGCATTAGTATATTACCTTTAGTTCTCACCAAATGAGTTAAATGAGATGTAAACATTAATTTAACTTAGTGAATATATTTCCATGTTATTTGGAAAAACTTCTGCCACTACACTGTGTTGGCCATCATTATCACATAATAAAATCATGACCCAGTCATCTAGTCAGAATTTCAATTTTTAAGTTTCATCCATATTTACTTTTTTAGCATTCACAGACATCACTTTGCTAAAGGTTCATCTAACAATTACCATTGCTCTAGAATAGTCTTCAATACACAGGGTTAGATGTCCAGGGTTAGGCCTTGTCTGCACTAAATGTCCCTGACTTCAGGGTCATAATTGATAAACTCAGGGGTGGGCATCTCACCTAACCTGGGCCAATCAAATTTTTTTCTCCCAGGGATTTAAAGTCTAGAAGTAAAAACGCAGATTTATATTAGGAGTTGTTGGAGGAGAGTCACATTATTGTATTATCTAGGGAAAAGCTTCACAAATCCCTCTTGCTCAGATCCTTGGAGACATGCTGGGAGTTTCTCTTCTGACTATTGGTTGCTTTATTTTTCCTTTGATTCTGTGAGACAACTCATTGTTCATTGCCTACTCAAGAACCCTCCCCTATTCTTCTTTGCTTAAAACCCCCAGATATTTCCCATGATGGTCTCATGAGATGACTTATAATTGCTCTAAGACTTTCCAGACAATATAGTTCATCTTTGCCAGGTACTCTATTTTTTATCCTTTCTTGCAACAACGGTGGCCACATGACCCTGTTCTGATCAAAGATACATAAGGAAGTTTGAAGGAGAGATTCTGTAATAGCGCTCCCTCTGTTTTCTAACCTTGAAAGCAGACATAGTGCCTGGGACTGCAGCTACATCAGGAAGTCAAAACACTAAAGATCGTGGAGCGGAAAGATGAAAGAGGCCAGACCCTGATGGGCACCCAAACCCAATCTCACTGCCTCCAGACCCCATTCTATCACAGAAAAATAATTCCTATTTCTTTAACTCACTAGCAGTCAGGTTTTCTATTTGCATGTTCAAAATTCTTAGCGAATCTCTATGTATGGTAGGCAGAATAAATCAAAGATGTCCACATCCTAATCCCCTGTGAATATGCTGCCGCCTTACATGGCAAAATGCACTTCGCAGATGTGATTAAGGTGAAGAACCTTGAGATAGAGATATTATCCTGGCCCAGTCTAAACACGTGAATCCTTAAAAGTGGAAGACAATGAAAGAGTGGTTCAGAGAAACGCAGTGTGCAAAGGATTCAGGCTGCTAATGCTTTGAAGATGGAGAAAGCAATGTAGTGACCTCCAGAAGCTGGAAATGGCCCTCAACTTACAGCCAGCAAGAAAACAGGGACATAGGTTTTACGACTGCAGGGACTGAATTCTGCCAGCAGACCAATGAGGAGGAACCAGATTCTCCTCTACAACCTCCAGAAAGGAAGGCAGCCTGCCAACACCTGGATTCTAGCCCAGTGAAACCCATGTCAGACCCCTAACCTGCAGAACTATAAGCTAATAAATTTGTTTCGTTTTAAGCCACCAAGTTTGTGATAAATTGTTACAGCAGCAAGAGAAAATTAATTAACATAATATTCTCTCAGGAAATTCAATTTCTCTCCCTTAGAACTAGAAGAATTTTTGTAATTCAAGAATTTAGTTTTATAAAATTAAACCCGTATCTTCTCTGAGTTAAAAGGAAACTATGCTTTCCCGAGACTCTCAGACATGTGCCTGGCTGTGCCCAGTATTACCATTTTTTTGTTTTGGTTTGGTTTTTTTTGGGTAGTCTATACTCTAAGAAGACAAGGAAATTTCTCTATTGCTCCCTGTTATTCTTCAGAATTATATCTGGAGTTGTGGTTCCTCTTTGTTGCTTCCTCCATCAACTTAGACAAACTCAGCCAAGCAGAGACAAATATTTAGCAGATGTTCTTCTTTTAGCAGAATTAGAATCACAGTAGATGTCTAGAAATGTAAGTGTGTGAAATAAAAAACAGTAAGTTCTAATCTGTGATTCTATTAATCAGTTCAACGTATGGAAAAATTTTTAATATTATTAAAAATTAAAAACTATTTTATTATTTAAAAAATGGTTGTTAGAAATCCATGCGGGGTTGCTCTGTAATTATCTCTAATGAAATACAGTGTTGTAAGTAAGTGTGCACAGTACAGAGAGAATTCACATTGGAGTAGCGGTTAAGTGCTGGTGCCCTGAAGCCACACCACCTGGTAGAAATACCACACTTTCCACTTACTCAGCACATGATTATGGGGAGTTACCCTCTTTTAACTTTAGTTTTTGGTCAGTTAAAATGGGAATCATAGAACCGTAAGCGTTAATAACCCATACTAATGCTGAAAAATTATTTGTTGTGTATGTAAAATTCAAATTTAATTTTTTTTTTTCCTGACAACCCTACCCATACTTGAGCTGCCAAAGATATGCAGAATAATCTGACTCCATGGGAAGAGGGGAAGCCCAGTCCTGGAGTCCCAGGCGCACAGGACCCACCTGAGACTGAAGCTAGACCAGGACAACAAAGCAGTCTCCTGTTTCCCATCACAAAGATAGTGAGCGCTAAGGAACAAGCCACGGCCGTCTACCACTGGGAGGTGACATATTTACACAGAATTTCTTTTATTGTTTTTGTGAAATTCAGATTTAGCTCTAGTTTTACTTGCTAAATCTGGTAACCCTAGTGTTGCAGTTCCCAGCCCTCTCCCAGTGGCAGGAGCCCTCCAAGGTACTGGTATGGGATCCTGGGCCAGGACTGTTTTCTGTCCCTCCCCCAAAGATAGATGGTTTTTATTTTTAATCTTTCCTCAGACACAACGCATGCTCCTTCGTGCACGTCCCTCTCCCAGGAACGTAAAGCTTTAGTCGCAAAGGGGAGAAAGGCCTGGATGGGACTCGGATTTCCCTGGGCTGGCAGCACTCCCCTCCTCCACGTCTGCGCCCCACAGGGGCTGCCTTCCACCTCCTACCCCCAGCCCCAGTCGCACCCATAGGGATCGGATGGAAGTCTGTGGGGAGGAGCCTGTGAGTGGGCACAGAGTCTCCTCATGCCACCTGGGGGCCTTTCACTCGTACTTGGCCTCTAGCAATCTGTTACCAAAATTTTAGCTCTTACCTACTTGTACGGTGCCCGATATCTTTTCCTGCTATGTTCTACCATGGGTGGGCAAGTGCTTGTGTCCTGTCTATCCTTGAAAGGGCCTACCTTTCCTTGGACTTGGGGCTATTTAGTTTACCTGTGACCTCAGGTCTCTGATGGGTTCAAGAAAAGTTATAATTATATAGTTTATCTAGTTTTTACTTGTTAGAGTAGGAGCAAAACTCCTTATCTTCTGTATGTTTAGAACTCCTTGCCTTCCTATTTTTTATGTCTTAAGTGAAATTTCAATTAGGACATAACAAAGTACATAGTTTTTTTATTGCAATAAAGAAAATGCATGGTGCCTTATCTTTCTTATTATCCAAATATATATTAGGGGCATTTGTTTGACCAACAGTATGTTTTTGCAAGGGACTTTTAGGAGGACTGAGGGCCATTTTTCAAGGAGGCTATCTCTCTTTTATACTACTTGGCACCAGAGGAATACCTGCTGACCATAATTAGGGTTGTCAGAACTACCAAGCCACTGAAGTTGAGGTGGCTGATAAAATAAATCATTTCGAATTAAGATCTCATAAAACCATCTTTGGAGTCTCTTATTTAGAATACACAGGCATCTTTATTATCCTTACAAGTTTCGGTATTGCATAGTTCACTTCCTCATTATTTGTTGCCTATTGGAGCTCATTTGAAATGATACACTAGAAAGAGGCCTACTACATGACATGTATAATTTGCTCTACCAGTGGGGCTTGAGAGTTGTTGCCTTTATCTGGCCCTTATTCCTATTATTATTTTCTATTGCTGACAACGTAACTGGAATGTGATTTATGAGTAGCTTAGTCGTCAGGCTAGTGTTCAGTTGGGAAACTTGAGACATACCATGCCCATATTTCATTCCATCCTCTTTGGGTCACTCTTTTGTTTCATTTTTGTAACTCCATCAGCTATTCCTGGAAGACTCTATTTTATTCATCTTTCACTATTACCTTCCTAGCTCCCAATACCTATTTTAGTACTTTATGTAAAATTGGAACAATAATTGTTTGTTTAAAAAATTATTGAAATAACATGCTTATAACTATGACCTAATCATGGTGGTATTTGCTTATCTCTCAGAACAAAGGTAGGAAAAATAATCACTTTTTAGAGCAATCAAAATATTGTGATTTATGCTGTAAGATACAACAAAACTTAAGTAATCGTTGGGTTTTCTGTATTTTCTGGAGTAATTTAGCTCTGTATTTTCTACCTGCATAACCCAGAAGTATCTGAAACTCGGCATGTCCAGACAATAATCATCACTCTCCCACCAACCCTGCTCCTCCTCCTGTGTTCCCACCCTTGTGAACGGCGCCACCATCTATACAGTTACCAAAGCTAGAAACCTGGGGGTAACCCTTTGCTCTTCTCCCTTTCCAATTTCCTATATCCAATTAATCTTCAAGTCCTACGAATTCTCCCTCTTCCCTTTTCCCCAACCAGCCCTTCTCTCCATCCCCTCTGCCAATCTTTATTTAAGGCTCTCATTATTTTCCACCAGGCAATGGCCTTCTAAGTGATCTCCCCATCTTCAGTCTCACCTACTAAAATATGACATACTCCAAAAAGCCCTCAAGATGCTCATTCTAAAATCCAAATCCTGCAAAGGGTCCCCAGCATCTCTGAGAGGGAGTCTAAACTTCCTGGCATGGCATATGAAGATGTCTTTAAACAGGCTCTGCCCCCCTTCCACTGATGTCTTGCCTCTCTCCACTTTGCATTCTATGTTGCTACCTTGGTAAACCACCTCAGGTCCCCAGAGGTGCCACAGTCTCTCTTGCCAACATGCCTTTGTGTCTATAACATCCTCTTCCGGAACTGTCCTTTATTCAGGCTTCACCATCTGGCTGATGGCTACCAGGGATGCAACCTGGACTGGTGGCTTCTGAGCTAGGCAGGCTTGAGTATGAAAACTGGCTTAGCCATTTGCTCAACCTCTTTGAGCCTAGTTCTCTTATCTGTAAAAAGGGGAAAATAATACCAACCTTCCTGGACTGCTACGATGAACTAGAAATAATAAATAGAAAGGGTATGGTGGTAAAAACAACAACACACACAACGCATATTATGGTACAAGTAAGCTTCTAAGTACTTTATTCATATAAACTCATTTAGTGTTCCACACTCAGTTCAAGAGTCACCTCCTCCATGAAGCCCTTCTTGATTTTTCAAAACTTGATGAGATGTCTTTGCTGATCATTTTCTATTTGTCCCCCCGAATCCATTCTTACCCTTCTCTGTCCTGCAAGTGCCCTGGGAGAGTGTACATGTGGAACAAACCGCTTGGGCTCCTTTGCTGGCCTCCAGGTAGGTTTATTTTTTAAGTGAGATCAGAGAGCAGTTGGAGAGAGAGGCTAGGGTATCTCTTCCCCATGGCCTCCCTGACAAAGTCATGGTTCTGGCAGTGGCTGCTTCCTTCTCTGTATTAGTTTGCTAGAACTGCTGTCATAACAAAGTACCACAGACTGGACAGACAACATCTGTTATTTCTTTTAACAGCAGAACATTATTGTCTCACAGTTCTGGAAGCTGGAATTCCAAGACCAAGGTGCCAGCAGGGTTGGTTCCTCCTGAGGCCTCTCTCCTTGGTGTGTAGACAGCCGTCTTCTCCCTGTGTCCTCATAAGGTCTTCCCTTCGTGTGTGTCTGTGTCCTAACCGCCTCTTCCTTATTAAGATACGATGCTTATTTTTATAGAAAAGAAGAGCCAGCTAAGGCAGTTCTGAGCGCCCTCCTCTAAGTTCCAAAAAGCAAGTTTTACAAACTCAGAGTATATCATATTACATGGAAATTATTTATGTGCAAGTCCCTATTTCCAATGAACTTATAAATAAATGTGAGTCAAGTGTGGGGCAGTTTTGTTTTTATTTCTGTATCCTCAGCTTCTGGCACAATGCCTAGAACATAGTAGGTTTTCAATAAATGTTGCTCGAATGAATAAAAATGTCACCTTAATGCTTGGAAATGGGGTTGCAAAAGGATATCTAAGGCCATGTTACCTGGGGAGCAGTAACTAGGCTGAGGGACAGTAGGCAGTGAGGGGGATTTAAGAGGAGAAAGAAGATGCTCAATTAAAGCATTTATGTACCCAAACCCTCCACTTCATGAAAATCTAACTGCTTTTAGGAAACTGTCCATTTTCCTTGAAATAAGTACTCTTTCAAGCATTGTGATCTCGTCAATTTAATATTATAAGAAAAATCTATTAGGCTCTCATGGTTACTCTGAGATAGTTTCTAGGGAAAATATTCAAATTGAACCTAACACAACTACTGATTTGTTTTGGGGAAGATCAATGTGCATTTTTCTTCAGGGAGAAATACTGACATTGACTTTTCTTTAGCCAATACTTCCCTTCTGGAAAGTAGCAGCTGCTATAACTGTTGAGGAGAGACCAGCTCCTGCCACATAGAAGCAGCTGAAGACAGCCTGGCTCTGTCCAGTAATGGGAGACAGCTGCTCCTTTTCAACATTTCACACCTGGAACTATTTGTAAATAAAGAGGAAGGTGCTTAAATAACCATTAAGTATTTTTTCTTATTTAAAGCTAATGTGTATTTCCCCAAAATACATCATAGATCGAGGGTAACCAGCTGTCCTGGGTTGCCAAGGATTAAAGGGCTTCCTGGGACACAGGACTTCCAGTTCTAAAATGAGGGAAATCCTGGGCAAACTGGGACAAGATAGTAACACTCATGACAGATGCTTTATACTGAGTGAAAGGACCAAACTGTCCCCTCTTTTTTATGTGATCACTAAACATTTTAGAAATAAGAAATTTCATAAAATTAAAAAGAACAGAAAGTGACTGATACAAACTAAAACCACATATTTTTTTAGGAAATAGGTAAAGAGGGCTAAGGGATTATTATCTTAACTCAGTGAAACTTTACACTTAACAACTAGAAGAGAGCATGGTCTGTTTCAAGGTAGTTCTGCCTACCACAGAGTAGACATTTTACCTCTGCAGCCCTATCTTAGCCAGATATGTAATTCTGGAGATCAGAATCAACACTTATACTGACTCTGAAGTTCTAGAGTTACTATTACTCAAGGAAAAAAACCACACACATACCTTTATACCAAAAAGAAACTTCATACATGGCTTGAATAAAATAACCACAAAGCAGAGAGCTTCCTGCCCCATTTGCTTGGTTGTTATGACTGCAATGAAAATAGTGAGATTTTAAAAGCAAAAGTTCACCTTAAATTGTACATTTTTTTATTATATTCAATATCTTGCAATAACCTATAATGGAAAATAATCTGAAAATGTGTAATTGGGTTTCCCTGGTGGCGCAGTGGTTGAGAATCTGCCTGCCAATGCAGGGGACACGGGTTCGAGCCCTGGTCTGGGAAGATCCCACATGCCGCGGAGCAACTGGGCCCGTGAGCCACAATTACTGAGCCTGCGCGTCTGGAGCCCGTGCTCCGCAACAAGAGAGGCCGCGACAGTGAGAGGCCCGCGCACCGCGATGAAGAGTGGCCCCCGCTCGCCGCAACTAGAGAAAGCCCTCGCACAGAAACGAAGACCCAACACAGCCAAACATAAAATAAATTAATTAATTTTTAAAAAAATGTGTAATATATATAACTGAATCACTTAGCTATACACATGAAACCAACACAATATTGTAAATGACTACACTTCAAAAAATTATACACATTTTTAAAAGCACTGCAGTGAGGAAAGATGTCCACATACCATACTGTCTTATATATCAATTATCTATCTCCCTAACCAACCACTGCACTTGCCCTTGGGCTGCCTTACAAAACCTTGACAAGCAGGAGAGGAGATTGCTATTTAAAGTCACAAAGTTTTCTATGTTTAGAGACAGAGATCTCACATCACCTTGAAGACAAACTGTGCCTTTGAAAGGGTAAAAGCACCATCATGGACCCTTTAATTACAAGAGAGGTAAAGTAAGCACTCCCTTGTATTCTGGAGCAGAATGGGGGAGAAACTGATGCCACTATAAAGCCAAATATAAATGTTTTTAGATTGAGACATTGCTCTAGTCTGTACAGTATGCAAGTTGTGTGCTGGTGAATCAGGGCGAGCATTGCCTCAGACTTTCCTGCCCGCTTTCAGGGGTTACTGGATGTATGAGAGGTGAAAGAGAAACACACCCTAACTTCCTGTGAACTGAATACACCTCGTGCTACAGTGGCTTGATCCTCCTTGCAGCACTTGCTCCTGTGCTAGTGGTTGTCTACGCAGATCTGGAGTTGAAGCCCTGCATAGAAAGGACACACAGGTATGACAGAGATGGTAAAAAGTGCAGGCCAACTAGCACTGGAAAGGTGCCAGTCTTTGAAGAGCAATATGCAGCTCTGAGTGAAACTGTCTTGTCTGGGTGGAGGCAGGTGGTCTCCTGCAGACCAAGAGATGGTCAGTGAGAAAACACAAATGCCCTGCCGTGGATAAGAAAGAAAATGACCCTGATCTATTGTCTAGCCTGAGTAGCACTTTATGTATAATGGTCTTTCTGTAATTCACAGGGTTTTAATGATGAATGCCAAATCAAAATAATGATAAATATTAACAAATTGTCCAACAAGGTGTTGAACAATGACACCATTATGTCATATGAAATGGACTTCCCCTCTCACAATCAGTGAAATTTCTCTTGGGACATTCCATCCTCTGAGGAAACCCCCTTCTCCCTCCAGCCCCCTACCCAGACACTTTTTAATGTCTTCAGATCTAGTTCAATTTCTGTTTCACATAAAAGGGGGAAAAAAACAAACAAAAGTAACCAACATGAAGCTCTTCAGTAGGAAAGAACTCTAAAGTAACATTCAGCAGATGGGGGTCAGTTTCCCTAAGGAGAGCTGCCCTTGCCCAGCTGTTTCTCAGAGCTGGGGCTTCTCTTGCCATCTTCTCTTGTGTCTTCACTTCAGGGCCGCCCCCAACCACCAAAGGCATTTGAAGAAGCAGAAGTACGCCTCCAAGAGGGCAGCTGGGCATGCAGGTGTGGTAAATGCAGACAGATCCTCTGACCAGGGACACTTAGGGACTATCCCACTCTCCACTAGATTGCAGGCCATGTGGTCACTTTGAATAGGGTTTTAGGAAGATCTGGAGACCGTGAAAACAGTACTACAGGGAAGTACTTGGTGTGTGTCCTTGCACCCAGATGAGCTAGAATAAAAAGCAAGGCCCAAGTTGTATCTTATGCCAGCCTTGTCACACACAGATGGAAAGGACAATTATTCTACTGAATCTAAAATACATTAGTTGTTCAGATTTTGTCAGCTGTTTTGGGCTGGGATCATCAACCATGAAAGGTTTCTGGTTTTTTCACCATAAAAAGTTTTAAAGGACCTGTTTGTTGTCTCAGGTAGACCTTCCTTAGTAGAGAGAGGGAAGTACATAGGTGGAGTCAACCCATTCCAGATAAGAAAAAGAACCATAGCCAACCTGCAAGACGATGTCCATAAACCAGGAATGCTTTCCCAACCAAAGCTCAAAGAACAGCATGATGTCAAGGGCAGAATTACAGAAAGTGCTGGGCTCTGCCAACCACAGCTATGGCTGCAAATCAAGAGGAAGGGTATGGCAATACACGGGAACACTGTGTTCAATCTCTCTCTCTCTCTCTCTCTCTCTCTGTCTTTCTGTCTCTGTCTCTCTCTGTCTTTCTGTCTCTGTCTCTCTCTCTCACCAGTATATACTGCATCAGTTTCAAAAACAAAGCACAAGAGGACTTTGGTCACTCCTAGATCACAGCCATCCCACATGGAAATTGCATTGCTCTAGAAAAGGCAGGCTAAGTAGATACAGCATTGACAGAGTATCTGGCATATAAAGGGATGAATTATTTGTGAACCTTACATCTGGATAAATGCAACAATCTCCCAGTTGTGTTTTCTCTCCTTAATCAACAAACATCTGAAAGCTTCCCCACATAGTAGGGGCTATTTCAGGTGCTGGATACTAAGATTGATGACAACTTGTCCCTGCCCTCATGAAGCTTACAATTCTGGAAACTAGGTATACTGACAACACACAGGTATACATGCTACAACCTGTAGGCTGACAGTAGTGTCACCTCCCTCCAGTCTTTAGGGACCCGGGCTCTGTCTTATTCCCCCTTTGCCTGATACCCTGCCCTATAATCTGCCTCACAGCTCCATTCCTCCACAACCAGGCTTGCCTCTGCCAACCCAGCTGGGAGCTCTACATGTCAACGTAATTTCTTGATCCCCAACTACAGGCCTGCTGGCGTCTCTCCACTTACCTCCTCCCAGACTCTCCACCACGTCTCTCTGCCCTGCTTACCTACCTGGGTATTCATTCCTCCTGCTGTCTTCCCCTGACGCCACACTCTCCAGTTGTCAGCGCTCTGAGATCTGAGGTCCCCAAACCTCTTAAGTGGAAGGAGGAAACCAAGTTCATACTCAGGAGACTGCTTGGAGGGCTGGAAATTAGTGGCCTTTCAGACGCTGAGATCACTGAAGGGGCCATGCTCACGGTCAGGCTGCTCGTATGGCCCCACGCAGTCAACTGGATACGTACTCTCTTTTTGGACAGTTCTGGAGAAGCAGAGAAAAATGTTTTGTGCTTTTGCTTCAGTAGTTATAGACTCTTTTTTTTTTTTTTTTACTTATTTCCACAATTCATTAGGTTCTAGCTTCTTTTTTTTGTTTTTACTTATTTCCACAATTCATTAGGTTCTAGCTTTTTTTTTTTTTTAACTTTCAGTCATGTTTTGGTTAGATTAGCTCTTCACCTTAACTTCTTGTTCTTAATTTGTTCTAATTGGACCGTGTGGCCTGAGGATTCTGCAGAGGGCTAACATCACCTATTAGTGTACATTTAAGTGGTTATCAAGTGAGAGAAAGAGAGAGGGAAAGAGACACACAGAGAAAGAAATTTCGTCCCTAAAAGATCTCATCCCTATGGGCCCACTGCACAAACAACACCGGCAGCAGCTGCATTTGCTCTCCAAGGGCTGCAGACATTTCTGATCATCGTGACTGAGGGGTGCCACTGGCGTCCAGTAGTAGAGGCCAGGGGTACTGCTAAACATCGTACGATGCACAGGACAGCCCCACGAGAAAAAAAGAAAAGAGATCTAGCCCCAAATGTCAGCAGTGCTGAGGCTGAGACACTCCAGATTACAGTATGTTCAAAAGGCCAAGGAAGATTACTTAGCTACTTCCCACTTGGGCCAAGGTTTATCTCAATTCTCTGAACTATCAGCAACACCCGTAATGACTTGGTTGGCTCTAACGGCTGAACTTCTGCTTGTGGGCTTTTACACACTCCCACCTTAAAGTTCAAAGTTATTGCTCACTAAACACACCACTAACTGGTTATCCTTAACCACATGCGTATGGTCCCTGCTGGCCCACGTGACTAGTAACCATTCCGCACTGTGCACACATGAAAGCTTTATTTGTTTGGGAGTTGCTGCCAAAATTTGTGGTGTTGGCTGTGCTGAGACACAGGAAAACAGCAGGAAGAAAAGTAGAAGTAAAAATCTTACATGGAGTGAAATTCCACTAGGCTTATGATGCCTTAACAATTTTACGAATAAGACAGAATGCAAGTGAATAGATTCTACTGTAAATGTGAAGCAAGCCAGCTTCGTCTAGGAGTCTTCTTCCCTCCCTTCTTTCCATTATCAGCAGCTATAAAGAATAAACGAGGAAGACAGGGAGGAGCTTGGAAATGAGTCACCTGTTCAGCATGAGAGCTGAACCTGGAAATCTCTGCGGTGGTGCTATGAAAATTAAAAGAGAAAACCAGGACATGTCAAAATGGATCAGACTTTCTCTTTTCCTTTTCTTTAGTCACAGAATTGCAACACATGACAATGATAATTTTGGGGTTATGATGCAGGGAGTTGGGGTTAGCTTCAAGGATAAGGTGGACGGGAGTGCAGGGAGATAGAGTCCCTTATGGAAAACTTTCCCGACACACCACGCACGCACAGACACACGCACGCACAGACACACGTGCACACACATGCACACAGACACAGACACAAATACAGACACACAAACGCACACACACGCACACACCATAGCTGGTTCTGAGCTTAGGAGAGCTTGTTAAGCAGATGGTCTGAGCTAGAAAAATAAGTTTATAAGAAATGAATAAGAGAAAGAAAATGTTCCAAATGGATGGCAGAAGAAAAACTGGGTATGGCTCTGTCATTTATGGGCAAATACTAACTCAAGAATTGTTCATGTTTTCGAAAGTTCATCTCAACTGGAAGCAACAACAGCACAAGCAGAGGAGGGAAATACAATCGTTCACTGATTGCTGGCTAGGACCTTTGAAAATTCACAGTCCAATGCTCTATTTTAAGGAGGAAAAAATGGTTCAGAAAAGTCGATCATCTTGCCCAATAGCTCTCTGAGATTTAGGAACACAGGTTGGTCTTGGGATTCCCCAGGCAGCCCGCTAACCATGCTGTGCTGTCCATAAGCAGGAAGGAAGTAAAAGTAATGACGGTGAGGAGCAGAGAAGGTGGGCCGTCCAGGTGACTGGGAGGTGGGAGGGCAAAGAGGACGTGAAGGTGGGAGGGAAGGAACACCCCAGAAGCAAGGGACAGGAAGGGGCCTATCCTACCCACGGGGGACAATCTGGGTGCACACCAAGGGGGGCTTCCTACACAGGGGCTCTGGCACCTGTCGTGGCCCAGAAGACATCAACAAGGAGGGAAATGACTAAGATGGAGTCTGCAAGTTCTTTTCAAAATGTCAGCATTCCTTAGAACCTCACTACTGTTTCCTCAGTCTTCTGGAATCTGTGAATTTATTCCACAAATATTTACTGAACACCTATTTTGTGCCAGGCCCTGGCCCTGGCCATGTGGCTGCAGCGGTGAGTAAGACAGACAAGGTCCTTTTCCTCTGCAGGATGCTTTCTAGTGAGATAGATAGCAAATAAATACGAGAATGTCCACTCATCTTAAGTGCTATGAAGAAAACAATACAGGGTGATACGATGGTGACTGGAGGACCTCCTTTAGATTGGGTGGTCAGGAAAAGCCTCTTTGAGGAGGTGACATCTGGGCTGGGAGCTTGAAGAGAAGAGCCAGCTAGGGACTGAGATGGCTGGGAGGAGAGCACAGCCCACACAAAGGCTCAAGGCCATGGTCAAGTGATCAAGCGCCAAGGGTGGCACGTTCAAGGAACACGCAGAAAGTCTGTGTGGCTGCGACCCGGGAAAGAAGGAGGAGCAGATGAAATGAGGTCATCGGAGGTGAGCCCGGCCGTATCAGAATGAGGCATCCGTTCATTTAACAAATAATTATCAGGCACCCGCGACGTGCAGGGCATCGCTGAGGGCATAAAAATGAAACGGCTAAACGCCGAGTTCAAGGATTCTGTCCGCAGGGAAGAAGTCAGGAGCTTAGTAAGGGTGACAGAATACTTACACAATTCTGCTACAGGTTAGAAAGTATTCCACTCCAGGCAGAACCACAACGCAGACATCACCGTGTTGCCTAGCAAGGAAAGGGGCTTTCCGGAAGCAACTGTATCAACATACCCATGCAGCTACCAGAGCCAGTTTATAATCTGAAGGGGACACACTGGCCGTCCAAAGTCACGGTATGACGTCTGACATCCGGACATCTGCTCCGCCAGGGTCGGGAGGTTAGGTCATCCCAGAGATGAGTCACCGAGCCCTCCTTTCTGCACCGGGTGAGCCTTCTCGCTCTCCGTGGGTGCGGCAGGGCCGTAGGAATCCCCCCACCCGGCCTAAATCGGCAGCACTCAGAAAACCCAGGCCGGGGAGCCTGCAAGACCAAGGCTTCGATTAGCACCTGATTCACCCAGGCAGTCAAGGCAGGGCGGCGACTGCTGGTAACAGGCCCCCAGTGGCCCGGGGGAAAGGCCTGCGGGAGTTTTGGTGACCCTGACCCCGGGGGAGCGACCCGCGACACGCCTCACCGCGTAGGGGCTGCGCCTGCGTGACCACCGGCCCCGCCCCGCCTCGGAACGCGCAGGGCGACGGCGGCCGGGGCGGGGGTGCGCGTGCGCCCTGGGCCCGGGCCCCCGAGGAGCCAGGATCCTGGAGGCCCCCGCTCCCCGGAGTCATGTCCCTGCGCCCCGGCCCCCGGGAGACATAACCCCTGCGCCCCGGCCGGGCCCCTAGGAACCGCGTCCACAAGTCCCGGGGGTCGGCGTGGCAGGCGCCGGGCTCACTCCGGGAGGGGGCGGGCGCCGCGAGCCCCTTCCCGCAGGGGCGCCTGTGCCGCTGCCCGGCGGCCGGGGAGCCCGGGGGCCGCGGGGGGCAGGAGCGCAGCGGACAGAGAGGCCTGGGCGCCGCCGGCCCGTGTTGCTGTTTACGCTGCGGGCGCGCAGTGCCCGCTGCTTCCCCGCCCGCTCCAACATGCCCTCAGTGCGCCTGCCGCCGCGCCCCGGGCGCTAGACCGCGCGGCCGCCATGGGGAATGGGATGAACAAGGTAACGTGGCCCTCGTCCCTGCCCTCTGCCTCCACTCCTCAGCCCGCCTGCCGGGGCTTTGCCGGCGAGGGCAGCCCTGCGCGCCCCCGGCCCCCCGAGAGGCGGGGGCCGCCGCGTGCCTGCGTCTGCGAGGCCCCCGGGCCCCGCCGCTTCCGGCTTGTGGCTGAGAACTCGCCGTGCCCTTTAGCAGCGCCGGCGCTTGTTCTGCCCCGACTTGGGCTGAGCTCGCAAGGATTGTGGTTTCTGCCTTTTCTCCCCTCCCCTCACCCCCAGACTCGGCTCTTGAAGCATCACCACCCATATCATTACTAAAGTGGAGTAGATCAGTGTCTTCTCTTTCGTAATTTCCTCTTCCCAGATTTTTTTTTTTTTTTTCCGTGTGCGCAGATAACTTTTTCTTGTGGACAGAAAAGTTGACAGAGGCCTAAATACTGAGGTGCTTTTAATTCCCTGGGGGGCGGGGTGGGGGCGGGTGGTGAGAGCACAGATTCAGAGCTGATTTATCCGGATCCTGTGGTTTCTGCGCAGGCCGACCTGTGCCTTCTAGAACAGAAGACCCGGGTTGCTCTGCTCTCCGGCGCCCCAGACCCTTCTTCCGAGGCCGTGGGATGGTCTGTGCCTTTCCTGCCGGTGGAGGGGACCAGATTCCAGCTCTTACAGTTGAGAGTTGCCTGGGGTGTATTCATGTCAAACGCAAGGTTAAGGAGTTTTTGATCTGGTACTGCTGGTTTAAAGAAAAGACTTAAAAAACTTTTTTTTTTAAAAAAGCCCTCATCTTCACGCGTCTTTGAAACGGTCCTGGATCAGAGATTAGTCTCTGGTCTGCTTCTCTTCCCCGGTGTATTCCACTCACCCGCGTCCCCGCGCACTTTCAGCTTCCCTACTGGGTGGGTATAAAGCTGATTTGTCAGCCCTGGGGTTCTTTCAGCTGGAGTGTTAGCAGTCCAGGCAGGTAGGAAAGGTACCCACTTAACTCTTCACCTGCCACATCAAGTTCACTGTCATGGAGACTCAGTTTATATAAAAGGGCGATTGTGTGGTTTAGGCCTGCGTACCTGAGGTCTTTTGGCAACCAGAATTGTATTCCTTGTGAGGGCTTTTTTGGTGGGAAGGGTGGGTGGAAAGAGACTCTTTCTTTCTTGGATAAGTACTCGCAGTATGTATGTCCCCATTAGCACTAGAATCCGTCAGCCCCATGCGCTTCTGCTTTTTTAATGCGAACAGAACAATAAAGGGGCTTCTGCGAGTTTGTGGTCTCTGTTTGCCTTCCCATTAGTTGTGGTCACACCTCAGCTTTACTTTGTTTTTTTCCTACAGTTATTTCCACTTGAGGTGTTCACTCTCCACCTCTTTCAGCATTTAATTTGTAATATTTTTCTGTTATAACTCAAAGAACGTGTTTAGGAATACAAATCATTGCCTAAGGGTTCAAAATTAATTGCAGGCTTTTCAGCAAAAGCAGTCATATTCATATCATGATTTTTACCTTTCAAAGAAAGCACTACATTTCTTTTTTTTTTTTTTTAATTTTTTTTTAAAAATTTATTATTTATTTATTATTTTTATTTTTGGCTGTGTTGGGTCTTCGTTTCTGTGTGAGGGCTTTCTCCAGTTGCGGCGAGTGGGGGGCCACTCTTCATCGCGGTGCGCGAGCTTCTCACTATCGCGGCCTCTCTTGTTGTGGAGCACAGGCTCTAGACGCGCAGGCTCAGTAATTGTGGCTCACGGGCCCAGTTGCTCCGCGGCATGTGGGATCTTCCCAGACCAGGGCTCGAACCCGTGTCCCCTGCATTGGCAGGCAGATTCTCAACCACTGCGCCACCAGGGAAGCCCAGCACTACATTTCTTGATGATGTTATTCTCATGACCATCTTATATTGTCACCATTAAATCAATGAATTGTTATTGTGTACTTACTATTAGCCAGGTGCTGTACTGGTTGAGGGGGCTAGGGGAGGTGCAATGGTATAAAACACAGAGGTCTTTCACAGAACCTTCAGTATAGACCAACAATTGCCCAATAGAAATATAATGTGAGCTATATATGTAATTTAAATTTTTCTAGTAGCCACATTAAAAAAGTAAAAAGAAACTAATTTTAATAATATATTTAACTGAAATATGTTGAGAATATTGTTGTTTCAACATTTAACCAGGATAAAGTTACTTTTAGAATGGTTTGTATATTTTTTTTTGTACTAAGTCTTCAAAGTCTGGTGTGTATTTGATACTTAAATCACATCTCATTTGGGATTAGCCACATTTTAAGTACTCAAAGCCACTGTGGCTAATGGCTACTGTATTACACAACACGGGTTGTGTGAGTGTGTGTGTGTTTGTGTGTTTGAAAAAGGGAGAGAAAACAAACACAAGGTGGGGAGGAGTGGAGGCTCCAGAGGATAAGGTAGGCAATTTTTCGAGAGTCGGGTAAGTAGATGGGATGAGTACAACCTAGAAGCAGCATTCAGTCCAGGCCAAGGATCATGCTGGAGAAAAGATGTTTAGGCTGAGATCTGAAGAATTGCTCTAAGTTGCAAGGTTATTTAGTGGCAAAGTAGATTGCTGGAAGCGAGAAATTAAAAGGCTTAATTAGAATTTGCTCATGTGTTAGTGTGTGACTTGGAAGTAGGCTTCATTTTTTATGGTAAAAAAAAGAAAGGAATGGTTGATTTGCAGACCTCGTGGAATTAGTATAAGGTGCTAGCCATAGAAATGCTTTTCTAAGAACATTTATAGATAAAAACGCAATGCCTTTGGAACTGAAACCTTTATTTGCTGTGTGTGTGCCCTGAGGTGCCTGGGACAAGATTTATTTCCAGTCTCAACAAAAGTCGGTCATCCTTGGCAAAAGGAAACTTATGAACTAAACAATGCAGCAGTTTTTGAACACAGCATTTTTTTTGAATACAGCAGTTTTTATTTCTATTCTGTGTCCTCGTGGAGGATCTTCTCATCAATACGCCCCAGTCTCCTGTGTGGCAGAACATCATGCCCATCTCAGTTAGGTGTACACAGCGTGCTACTTGGGGAGTGTTAGGGGAAGAAGCATCTGTATTCTGGCCCGTGAAAGATGATGAGGAAACAGAGAAGAGAATACAGCAGTTGTAATCTTTTTTTTTTTTTTTGAGCCTCATACGATGTGCCTGCAGTTTATAAAATCTAAGCCTCACTATAGCCCTAGGAGTCAGTCTGTCTTATCTCACTCTCTGTGCAGATTAGGAAATGGAGACTCAGATAAGTAGCATGTCTAAGGTCCTAATGCTAGGAAGTGGCAGAGCTGGGTTTTGAACCCAGTTCCCACTGATGTTGAAGGTAGTAGAAGTCTTTTCTTTGAACTAGAATACCAGTTCATTCCAAGTGATTTCTAAAGACACTGAAAAAAGCTCCCCAGAGTCCCAAATTAGTTGCAAAATAGGAAAAGCCATCTCCTCTCTCCCTTCATGTTTGATATTGATAAGGAGGAGAGGGTTAAGTCAGGCAACTACAACTGTTTTTTCATTGTTTTTTGTGCAGTTTCCAAATAGATCCTCTAAAGTGACCAAAATTATAGTCACTAATGAACTTACAGTGTGCCAAGGCCTGTTTTGAGACTTCACCACATGGAGTAACTCATCGAATCCCCACCGCAACTCCATGAAGCGGGTGCTGCCGATTCCATCCCTGCTTCACACATGACCTGGCCAGAGCCACCCACTGGGTGAGTGGCGGAGCCTGAACTCGAAGCCCGGTGGCCTGGCTCTTGGCTTCGTGCGGGTCGCCCCGCCTTGCCGCTGAAGGCCAGTCTGTCCAGTGTCTCTAGTAGGATTAGGTGAAACTAAACAGGTTGCTGCAAGCAAATGTGTTTCTGTGGAGCCTTTGAAAATTCCTAGTTGAGTCGAAGGTCTCTCGAAGGTCTGACCCCCAAATCTTTTGGGGGAGGGCCTATAAAGAAAAGTCCTCATTGTCATCTTATTAGTCTTGAGTACTATAATAACCCGTTACAAACAAGAATCTGATCTCTCTGGCCAAGCATTCTGTTAGAGAAACGTGCATGTTTTTATCCTGAGCAACCTGAACTAATGGTCCAAAAGTGGGCTGAAGCATTACCATTCTAGGGCAGGTTGTAAGGACCCAGCGTTGGTTCAGTCCATCCAGCACACAGCTGCCCAGTCTGGTGGCCTTTTCCTTCCTCACTGCCCGGTGTCCCCTGAAAGCATCCTACCTGGTGGAAGCAGATGCTGCCCAGTATTTCATGGGCAACTTGCTCATGGCAGCGGGAGGCAACCACTTAGCTTGGTGCCTCACTTTCCTGTGAGAAGCCCACTGTTGTGAAGGAGAGGGGCAGAGCTATCGGAAGGCCTGATTTGGGGTGTCTGCCACTCCGCCACTGCGTGGGTGTGCGCTTGAGCAAGTCACTCATTGTTTCTGAGCATCAATTTCTTTATTGCCCTTGATTCATAGGGATGGTGGTTTGCTTAACTAGTCTCCTTACTTGGCTCTAGAATGAGTATAATGTTACTTCCCCCAATTACTACCCAGATTCTTGGGAGAAGCAAATGAGAATGTATTAGAAGACATTTTGCAAAGTGTGAAGTACAAATACGCACTGCTGTTAGTGTTCTTGGATTTTTCCCATCAACGGTGACAGCTATGACATCTGCTTTAGATATGGTTGACACCTGTTTGAGGATGACTTCTCTTCTTAGGAAGACAGGGGAGTACAGTTGAGAAAGGAGTATAGTCCAAGGGCAGAGGGCAAGGAGAATACGTCCCCCTAGGCATAGACCGTTCCTCAACCTCTGTACTGTTGACATTTGGGGCTGGATCATTCTTTGATGCGGACCCCAGTGGGGGCTTCATGGCGTTGTGGTGAACAACATACCAGCCTCCACCTGCTAGATGCCAGTAGCACTCTCCCCTCATGGTGACAACCAGAAATTTCTCTGGGCACTGCCGGATGCCCTCTGGAGGGTAAAACTACAGTTGAGAACCACTGGCCTAGGGTTCTCCATTCACAATCTCCTGAGCCCTGTGTGATATGGAACTGAGCCATTATCAGAAGGTGGAATAAGGCTGAAAGGTTGAGAAGCGTGGTTTTAGTTTGGAAGGGGCTGGAAGGTCAGACATCCTTGTGCTGCTAGATGCTGCTCTTTCCACAGTGGAGCCCCAGATGTGGCTGCCTTCAGAACCCATTCGTCTGTCCATTCACCGGTTCATCAGATCAGGTTATTGAATTCCTGCTATTGTCAAGGCACCGAGCTAGATCCTGTAGTGGGAAATAACGTGAAAGGCGAGACCCTGCCACCCAGATCGGTCACAGGCAGCACGCAGAGGAGTCCTGCAGGAGGGAGCGTGCCGCAAGTGGCGCGGCTGTGGGCCTGGTGGACGCGTGGTTCCATGCTGGTGGCTTCTGTCTTCTTCACACCACCCCTTGAATATTTTTTCTTCTCAACATTACAGTTTTATTTCATTTTAAAGAAATAGATGCTTAAGGCACTGTTCTAAGTGCACACAAGAGTATTCTCGGATTCTTCTTTTCATAAATGCAAACTGTTAAGTCCATGGCCAAATGGCATTAAGAAAGTCTGTGACATTTAGACCTTCAGGGAATCCACCGAAGTCTTCCCCGTCGCCCCTGGCTTTGAAACCGACAGAGTCCTTTCCAACCTAGGAAGAGTTAAGACCCCCGCCCCATGACCGTGTACTGCTGCTTGGTCAGGAATTTTATCTTACATCTGTTTGGGTGGTGCTCTCAGATTCCATGGTATCCTGAAGTACTAAGAAAAATGTTTAAAAAATAAACTCAAAATATTTCCTGTCTTAGAAGCAATGATGCTTTGTGCCCAAGTGCTTTTTTGTGGCGAAGGATTTGATTCTGTCCATGTCTCTGTGGTCAGCGTTAGTACGGTGTGGCTGTGAAGGACGCTGACCAAGAGGGGCCATGAGCGATCGTCAGACAGGGTTTCTGCAGGATGACCTTCGTCATCTCTCCCAGATAGTGTTTTAGGAGAAAACAAGAATCATTTTTGACCAGCAGAGTGTCAGAGAGTGTTGCCCTTTGTGATGTGTTTCATCACCTTTTATTCAGAGATGATCGCTGCATGTGCCCATCTCTGGGCCTGGCGTTTGGGACACAGCAGGGAACAAGGCAGACACAACCCCTGCTTCAAGGTCAATCAGAAAAGTAAGCAAACAAATGAACAAATTTTAGGTACTGATCAACGTGATAAAGAAAATAAAACAGGGTAATGTGACAGAGGGTGCCAGGGAGTTTGATGGTCAGGGAAGACCTCCCTGGGAGCTGTTATCTCGTATGAGATCTAAGTGACAAGCAGCCACCCAGGTGGATGATGGGACATGAAAATCACAGCAGAGGGAAAGAACAATGGTGTCCAAGGCCCGAGGATGGTTGGGACCAATTCTCTTCTTTTAGAGCCATAGAACATTCCCACGTTGCATTTACAGACTTTTTCCTTGATCTGTCCTTACTTCTCACCAGGTGGTGATAACTTCACTCCCCCTGTGTTCTTGCTTCTGGCTTGAGTGCAGACTTCCATGAATTCACTGGTCACAGCCACTTTGTCCCAGGTGCACGCTCTGCTCTTCCCTGGCCTCCCCCGTGAGCCAAGAGGAGCCAGGAGCCTGCTGGAAAAGTATTCCATTTCATTTTCTCTTTCTCTGTACTTAGGGATTACCAGCAACAATAATATCGGGGAAGTCAACCAGTCAAATTTTTGAGTTTTAAGTTTGAGCTGAGGCTGACTGGTGTAGAAGTTTAAATATTTACGGGCTTTTTATTCTCCTTGAGAACAAAAATGTAATTTCTCTCCCTGGCAATGGCCAGTTCTCCAGCCTTCCTGGATCTTGTTTTGTAATTTTATATGGAAGAAACTGCAGAAACTGGGATTGAGCAACTTGCTTTCTATTTCCAGCCCCTGAATCTGTAGCTTATTCTCCTGGTCTGGAAAATGGAGTTAAAAGTTTACTGGCACAACTCCGTCCTCTCCTTATAATTAAAATATTTAAGTGAATGTAAAATGTGCATCTTAAATGGTTTTTGGTAAGTTGCCTCCTTGATTTTGCTAAGTTCAGACCTCTGTCCTTGCCCGCGCTCTGCCCCGGGGTCTCTTCTGGGAGTCGCTCTCCTTTAACACCAGCCCCAGAGCCACTGGCCCTGAACGGAAAACTTCCCAGAGCAGAAAGGGGCAAAGCTTGATCTCTCAGGCCTCACTCATCATGGTTTTCCATCTTTCTCTTCCTTGCTTGGCCCCCTCCCACCTGACTCACGTTGTCTATTTGTTCATTCGTTTGTTGAAGAAACATTTGCTTAAGTATCTACCAATCAGTGGAGAACCACTGAAGTTTAGAGAAAACATACTCACAAATACGATGCAGGCAGCAGATAGAGGTCATAAACTGGATGTCTGTGGGTCATACTCAGCCTACAGATATTTTATTTATCACAGTATTTAAGGTTTTAAAAAAATATAGTTGACAGTATTTGAAAATTGGGCTGTTTCCCGTAAAACCCAGATGTTGGAATTGGGGATCCTGGCCTGCATCTCTGCATCATCACCTCGGCCAGGCATGGGGCGGAGGCTACAGACATAGAAACCTCCATCCTTGAAGGTCTCTCTTGCTGAGGTGTCGAATTTCTGATAGCTACTTGGAGCCCTAAGGAGATTTTAATCTGAAGTCATGTGATCACCTTTGCACCTTGAAGGAGGCTTGAGGAATCCTTTGGAGGGACCAGTCCAGAGGTAGGGAGGTCTCTACGAGCTGTTGCAGTAGGTCAGGTGGGAGCTGAACAAAGGCACTGCAGCAGGTCCCAGGGGAGCAGACTAATTGGGGATCCGTGGAGGAGTGGAAGTAAGTGCTGACTGAGGCAGGAGCGGTGTCCAGAGGAGGGAGGGGTCTCCTGTTGGTTCCTGGCGTGCCGGTGGGTAGGGCTTTGCTAGTCTATGACTTGCTTGAAGGTCTGTGCAGTTCATTTGCATTTGTGCATTTTTCTGGGTTGAAAGGCCAACATCAGGGTTCCTGGTTGTAAGCAACAGAATCCAAATGTGGCTGCTTTAGGTAGAATAGGTCAGAAGGCTGGGAAGTCTGGAGAACCAGATTTAGGCTACTCTGCCAGGAGCAGATCCTAGAACTGATCTGGTGAGAGCATTTCTGCGGCTGCCCCAAAATGCTACTGCTGCCGCCAGCGGGTCCTGCATGTTCCACCTGCCCTGCTGCAAGAGAGGGTGCTCTGAGTCATCTCTGGTCTGGCTTCTAGTCTGGAGGAGCTGTGGAGACGTGTTGCACTTAGGTCCCATGTCCCTGCTATAGCAGGAAGGCAGATGGGAGTGGGGATCTGATGTAGGAAGAGCTGGGCTCTGCTTCCCACTAAGACTCCAGAGTGGGGATGGGGATTCTCCAAACACAGGAAAGGCCTTCAGAGGCTAGGAAACCAATAAACTCACTGTCAGTTACGGGGTTTATAATTTTCGAACATACCCATGGGGTGAGGGACCCCAAAGAGTGAGCATCTCTTCCCTGTTCAGAGAGAGTATTGGGAGCAGAGCAGGCGATATTCCAAGGTGGAACCAGTAGGGGATATTGGACATATCTGGAACCAATAGGGGATATCTGGCTTGACTGGAGATTGAAGAGAAGTGGGGAACCCTTTAGAGGTAGGAAGCCATGTTGAAATTTTCAGTTCATTTTCAGTTTTGGCCTTCATTTTCTTGGGAAAGGGTTTGCCAGCAAACATTTTGACCTAGAAAATGACCCAATGAGGATCTGTCTTTCAGAAATTAATTTGATGAGACAGAGAGAGAAGTTCAGTGGCTACTGCTCTAGCCTCTGAGGTTCTGGACTGGGATCCTTGGCCTCACAACCAAGAGGCAAGGGCCGTGATGGGACTTGGTAGCCCACTGAGGGGTGCCCTGCTGGGAGCGGGCTCCACGTTTTTCATTCTGGGTGACGGGGAGAAGGTGACACCATGAGGGGGCAGGTGGGATCGATAGTGGGGGTGGGAGGGTAACGGGATGCAGGGTGTGGAAGACGCCCTGGAGGTGAGTTCCAAGGGATGGATTCAAGGATCATAAAATCAGTTCGAGAGCAGTAGAGCCCAGAGGTGAGCTAATCTCATGCCCCTGTTTTATTTTATTTGAAAATAATATGAAATATATTCACTTATGTTTAGTAGAGAAGGTAGTAGAAGTACAAAGAAGAAAAGCAAAAATGGGCCATAATCTTTTCCCCAAATAACCCCACTTGACTTTCTGGAAAAGCTCAATTGAAGTAATGCATGTGCACGATATGGAAAAGTGCGAACGGAAATATAAAAGTGGTCTTTCCAGACCTCCCAGCCCTGAGTGTCCCCTTCACAGAGGTGAGCACAATAAGGAAGGCATTCCTTTATATTTATCATGATCTTTCCAAGGTACAGTAAATAGAAATACTTCTTTCTAACAGCCCCACACACCTAGCGTCTCAGTGGCACTTAACCTAGAGCCTGAACACTTGCAGTGGCTGCGCCTCCTCTGTGCCTTCCGTCTCACCTCCTTCCTGCTTGCTCCCAGGAGAGACTGGCCTTCTTTCCCAGGGCTGGCCGTCTCCACCGCTCCCCTGCCTGTCCTTCCTCTCTCCCAGCCCACTTCTGTTGGACATCAGGGCCCCTGAGTGTCATCGCCTCCTGAAAGTCCTCGGGGACCCCAGAATGGTCAAGGCGCCTCTTCCCTCCCTAGGCAAGCATCTCAGCAAGGGAAGTGGGACACTGGCAGGGCCATGTCTCTTGGGCACACTGTATCCCGAGTGCCCAGAGGGTACCCGTGTGTGACAGGAACTCAGTAAACCATTCAGCCACTGTAATACATTCTGTGACTTTGGGGAAGCAGACATGCTGCATGACTATGTTGTGGTCCACTGTAACTGTCAACTGTGTGAATTGGGAGACTTCTGTGGTCAATGTTAGGAAAGAAAAATAATTTTGACACATTCGAAATGGCAAGGAAGATTTTATTCAAGACCATTACAAGTGGGAGAAGGAGCTCCACTCCCAGTGCAACCGGGGCAGGTGAGGGAGTGGATGGAAATCACTGATGGAACTTGATCAGATGCCAAGGGTGGAGGAGGAGGAGCTTGGCTGACACCAAGAGCGGCTGGGCGCTCGGCAACTGGCTCAGCAGGATTCTTGGCTAAATCTGGCCAAGGACCAGCCAGGTGGAGAAGACTCGAAGTTCAGTCGGGGAGGAAGTCTGTGTCCCCATCAGCCAAAGGAGCTGGGTGATGATTTTGCCCTTGAGTATCTAATAAAGATAGGAGAGACCCTGGAGAACAGCAGATGACACGTGAAAAAGCTCTATGCAGGCAAGAGCTGCCAGAGAGCATCAGTTCGAGGTGTCTCCCAGGTGAACTTGCATTGTTCTTACGTTGTTTTAAAACAGGAATGGTGAACTATTTACTCCACCCTTCCTCCCGGGAGAATCCCAAAGACTGATTATGTTTCAAGAAAGACCTGTCAAGTGTTTTAGTTCCTTGGCAGTTTTACGTTTCCTGGTTCCAGGGCTAACCCCGCCCACCTCAGTGCTGTGACTTTCTCAGTCCCCTGGGGCACTCTCCAAGCCAACTTTGCCTCCCAGGGTACTGAGTCAGCCAGAGTGAGCACATGTCTCCATGACGACGATGTCACTTCTGGATTTTGCCTTTTGTCCTAGATTATTAATAGTACCTCTTTTCACTCTCACAAGTGCCCTACTTTGGTCGATTAGTTCTGTGGTCCCCCATGACAGACGCTGACCCAGTACTGCTGTGTCCCAGTAGCTCCCCACTGACTTTTTAGCAGGCAGCTGGTTGTCAGGAAGATGCTTGAAGGAATCCAAGCACGTAAAGGACGTTACTACCTGCTGCTTTCAGCCTTCTTAGTGCAAGTGGAAAAAACAATGGGGAGTGTGAAGCAGATGGGGCTGAGAGGTGTGTGTAGCAGTGGTGCTGACGAGGGTGTCGCCAGGGCACCAGGGGTTGCCGTGAAGAGTCACCAAGGCCAGTGTGCTCTATGCACTTGGAAATCATACAGGTGGTGTAGCTTCCAAAGCAGTGTCCATATTTGGATTTCAGAGTTCCCATACAGAGTATTGGCAGGACAGGAATTAGCTTCGTGTTTTGCAAAGCGGGGAGTGCTTTAGGGTGAGAATTACAGTCACCCATTCCCATCTCAGGTCTACGGAATCATTCTGTGTGGAGCCCGGGGCTGGGGGCTTCCCAGAAATCTGAAGTTTTAATAGATTCTGCTGGTTCTGGTGGATAGTCGGGCTTGAGAAGCACTGCCTTAGAAGTAGATGTTTTGCAGCAAATGTATGTTCTTATTAACATGCATGTTTAGACAGTTCTTTCATTCATTTAGCAACTCTTTATTGAACGGTAATCACGGGCCAAGCCCTGGGCCAGGAGCTGGGTGTGCAGCCCAGCGGAGGGGACAGACCTCCGCCTAGTAATGTACGTGACAGCATCACTGCAAGGGGAAGACGGTGGGCGCTGAAGCAGGGGTCCCCCCAGACACGGGGCTCAGGACAGGCCTCCCCAGGGCATGAGTCGGAGCTGGGGCCTGAAGGATGGGGAGAGCGGGAGTAGAGCTGCATGCGCGAAACCTCAGACTGCAGAGGGCGGGATTGCTGGAGCTGAGAGAGAAGTGGGAGAGGAGGAAGCGGGGGGCGGGCAGGCAGGACGGGTGGAGGGGATGCCGGCAGCACTTGGTTTGGGGCCGGACTCAGAAAGCCGGCGAACACCGCGAGCCCTGGAGACAAGGATGCCTTGTCGTCCACGCTGTCCATCTGGTAAGGTGCTGGGAGGCGGGTGTGGTGGGCACAGGCCGGGGCTGTGCTCCCACCTCCGGGAGGGCCCCGCCTCTGTGCCAGATGCTGTCAGCCGCGGGCCTGTAACACTCGCGTCTGGTCTGTGTCTCCCCCTAGATCCTGCCTGGCCTGTATATCGGCAACTTCAGAGGTGAGTCCTCCCTTTTTATTATTGTGGTAAAATATGCAAACTATTAAATATGCCATTTTAACCTCTTTTTAAGCGTGCAGATCAGTGGCATTAAGTACATTCACACCATTGTGCAGCCATCACCACCATCCGTCCGCAGAACTCTTTCATTTTCCCAACTGAATCTGTCTCCATTGGACACTGACTCCCCATGCCCCAACCCAGCCCCTGGAAGCCACACCCCTACTTTCAGTCTGTGAATCTGACGGCTCTAGGGACCTCGTATGAGTGGAGTCATGCAGTATTAGTCCTTTTGTGACTGACTTATTTCACTGAGCATAACAAGGTTGATTCATTTTTGTAGCCTGCGTCAGAATTTCCTTCCTGTGTAAGGCTGAATAATGTTCCAATGTATGGACGAACCGCACTGTGTGTGTCCATCACCTGTGGATGGACACTTGGATGTCCCCACTAGTGGTGAGCTCACTTTTTTAAAGATTACCTTCAGGCTCTCATGCGTGATGGAGTCCAGGCGTAGACGTCAGTTCATCTAGAGTCTGGTCTGGGCGTGGCCACCACTGTGCTCTGGTCCTGGTACCCCGACGCCTTGGCCAATGGCTGGCAGAGTGGCGTGGAGCCCTGCGGATTCCACCTTGACCTCTGACCTTCTTTTTAACTCTGCTCGCTTGCTGGAGCTTTATTACCAAAAGGAGATGGCTAAAAGGCACGTTTAGTGGCCATGTAACTTGTGTATCATCTTTATCACTTTTATTTTCTAGTTATTAATACATTTTCAGAGACCCATTTTTTTAATTACCTGGGGAAAACAAGTGGCAGTTTCATCTCTAGCAGATTATTCTTATCCTGTGTTGACTTTTCTGCTTACACATGTCTCTGCAGCTTGTTGACTATGTTGATAGGCTGTCTGCTACTGACCTTTTATTTTTAGCTCATTTGTCTCAAAATGCTCTGTAGATGCAAAGGTGAGTAGAAACCCACGGAGCAAAGTGCATGCGGAGGGGAGGGGCTGGTCCCCGCGATGTGAGGCGTTTGAGTGTGTGTGATGGAGAGCCCGGTCTCGCTCGCACTGGAGCTGGGCTGTGCATCATCCGTGGACTGGGCCCGGGGAACGTGCAGAAACAAGTCTCCTGTTTGGGTGGAGAGGGCCCTCCTCACCACGCCTCCCTCCCCAGACGAATAAGAACACACTCCTGTCTGTTTTCTGGTTGTTGCTTGAGTCTGTGAGTTCAGGTTCACATCGATTGTTAAAACAGTCTCAATGACTTCTCTGCGTGATGTTCATTTCCTTTTCCCCCTGGGCTCCGAGGGCAGCTCACTGGCCTCAGAGAACTCAGCGCAGTGAGCTGACAGCTGCTGATTGCTGCTAGAACATGTTAAAAATAGTCCTGGAGTTCCTAAATTAGTAAGCTCTGTAGTTCTGAAAAAGCAGCGAGTGCTTTGTGGCAGGTAGGCGAGAGGTGCTAGAATGCATGAACATCTTTATGGTTATTTAATGAATTATTATGAGCGCTTTCATGGGGAGAGGGGAATGTCTTTGTTTTTGAAAACAACAGAATTTAGGATAAATTCTTGGAAGTAGAATTGCTGGGTGAATAGTTTTACAAATCAAAAATTGTAATAAATACCAACCAAATTCAATACTTCTGCCGACAGTTTCCAGCTCACAGATGGTGCCAGGCTGCTGCTTGCCAGACCTCGGTTTGAGCAGCAAAGGACTAAGTTCTCCTAAGATTTCGTGCTCGGGAAGAGCTTGTGCACGTGCACGTGGGCTAGCTGATGACCCCACGGCAGACCTTCCAGCTGCATTCACACTCGTTACCACGGTGCCCATGGCTCTAGACAGCCATCCACCAATAACTTGTAGTCCTGAGGAATAAATGGCATCATCCCAATAGTGTTGGCTGAGCGCTTATGCACGTCAATGGGCGGACAGAGCCTGTGCTTATGGGAGAGAGTAATCCCAAGGTGGCGTATGCATGCGGACGGGGCTGCGAGAGAATAGAAAGGAGCACAGAGCCGAAGGGGCAGAAGCATCTCCAGGAGTCACTTCTGTTTTCTTTGGGGCCCAACAGTCAGTTTTCTCACTTGTGGTATCAAGGGTGGTTGTATTCAAAAACAAATAATTTTATCCCCAAACCACCTTTTTTGTTGTTGTTTATCTTAATCTGTGTTACAAAAGTATATTTATGGGGTGATGAAAATACTCTAAAGCTAGACTGTGGTGATGGTTAAACAATTCTGAATATACTAAAACCCATTGAATTGTACGCTTTAAAAGGGTGAATTTTACGGTATGTGAATTACCTCAATAACACTGTTTTTTAAAAAAGGAAAACACGTATATTTAAACAGTCTTTAAAATTCAAGTCCTGGGCGGAGTCAGAATCTGGAAGAGCCCGGCCTGGAGCGCCTTGCGCTGCTCTGGAGACCCCCCCGCCCGGAATTCAAGTCCTGGGCGGAGTCAGAATCTGGAAGAGCCCGGCCTGGAGCGCCTTGCGCTGCTCTGGAGACCCCCCCGCCCGGCTGCCCCAAACGCCTCTCCCGCCTCGGCTGCCCCGCCTTGTCCGGGCGCCAGAAGCTCCAGCTTGACCTTGTTTCACTGCTCCTCTAAAATGCACCTGCTGGTGGGGACTGGAAAACCACACCTTGGTGAACATGTGGGGTCTTCCTGCCTGTGGGACCCTAAATAATTCCAGTTCCCGCCGAATTCAGAACTCACTGAGGCCCCAGCTTGGGGTAGTTGGTGGAGGGTCTGCCGGGCCGGGTCCTGTGTGATGGACGCGGAGGCTGCTTGGGGCTGTTGCGGCAGTTAAGAGAGTCTTAAAGTAAAACCAACGTTTTAAAATTACTTTTAAAGATCAGTTTCTTGACTCTAAAAATGTTACATGCTAATTGCAGAATGTTAAGAATGGTGTTTCTTAGTTTCTGCTTAATCACCAAGGCTTATTAGAAATGCAGGTTCCCAGCCCTGCCATAGACCTTGAACTAAGTTGGAGCCCAGGAATCTGCCTTTCTAAAAAAACCCAGGTAGTGAATAGGCATGTTAAACTTTCACAACCACCTGTGTTGAATACACACAAAAAAACTATAAAGAAGAAAAAAATTTTAAATACTTGTATGTAATTCCATCTCTTCAAGATTATCACCGTTTGGGCTAATTCCTTAGAGCAGTTTTCCCCCACTGTGTGTGTTTGTCTTTGTGTGTTTTTACAAATTGAGTTTATGTTGTATTTGTAGTTTGGTACCTGCTCCCCCTCTCCCCCGCTAATACCGTATCCTGAGCATTTTCTCATGTCATTAATATTCTCCAGAAACATCATAATTAAACATTTGATTTTCAGTCCATTTTACCCTGTATCATTTTAAAGGGCTTGCCCCAGGCCAGAACAGGGGCATAGGGGGAGCGGACCGCCTTGATTCTTGCTGGACCCTGTTTTGTAGATTAGCAGAAATTCCAACTTGAGGGTATTTATTCCGACTTTCTTCTACAGGTATGATCACTGGAAGGGAATGTAATTTTGGTGTCTCCTTAGTTTCATATGCAGATAATTTAATAGCCAACTTATAACTTATGGACTATTTTGTTTGGAATTTCCAGAAAATGTCCCATTTTTAGTTTTGCCATAAAGTGAATGTAGATGTTACAAACCACGGTCTTACCTGCATCTGGAGCCATTCCCTGCTGTTTGACGTTAGGGTTGAGTAGTCTGGCAGATTCCTATATCTTATATAGTAAGTTGCTTTTTTGTATTTAATTTTAACTTAGATTACTAATCATTAAGAGGTAGTTAAAAAATATTTGAGGGCTTCCCTGGTGGTGCAGTGGTTGAGAATCTGCCTGCTAATGCAGGGGACACGGGTTCGAGCCCTGGTCTGGGAAGATCCCACATGCCACGGAGCAATTAGGCCCGTGAGCCACAACTACTGAGCCTGCGCGTCTGGAGCCTGTGCTCCGCAAGAAGAGAGGCCGCGATAATGAGAGGCCCACGCACCGCGATGAAGAGTGGCCCCCGCTTGCCGCAACTAGACAAAGCCCTCGCACAGAAACGAAGACCCAACACAGCCAAAAATAAATAAATTAATTAATTAATTAAAAAAAAATATTTGAAACATCTTTCTTATTACATGTTTCATGTGAAAGACTAACCTAAGGGTCTACAACTTAACAAGTGTCAACTACAAAGTGACTTCCTTTAAACAGTAACACTCATTATAACGTTTATTAATCTAAATACATTTCATGTTTTATATGACTACTTTTTAACAAAAGATGTGCCAATCAGAAGTAAACTTAGTTATCTGCAGAATACCTAAAAGCAATAATCCTAGATTCCCTAAGTCTAGATTATTCTGGTCTAATCAGTTATGAATTTTTAAGAGAGAAATATGCAAGTCATTTTGTGATTTTTTTGCCAGCTAAACTTAAGGAGTACTTCACTTGCAGAAAATATTAAAATGTCCTCCTCTTTCTTCTATGACAGATGCCAGAGATGCAGAGCAATTGAGCAAGAACAAGGTGACACACATTCTGTCTGTGCACGACAGCGCCCGGCCAACACTGGAGGTAAGAGAGAGCCGAGCTGCACGCGGGTCTGCACTGCGCTCCTGGGTCCCGGGGCCACCGACGAAGCAGCCGTGTCCTGTCCAGCACCAGTGTGCTCCTGCGTCGCTGGCTGTGTAGTCTTGCGCTCAGGCCGTGTCTGTGCCTGTGCCTGGTCCGCGGCGCGGCGGGAGGACGCCTTCGTTTTCTGACTGTCCTCCTGTTACGTTGCTAGCTTGGCTTTCTTGGCCAAATGCCGAAGAACAAGCTGATGCTGCCTTTCCCTTTGGATTTTAAGGACATTTAAAACCTATTTTAATTCCTTTCAAAATTATCTCCCATTTTAGAATCCAGAAGAATTCAGGCTGCTCATGTCCTGATTTTTTCCATTTAAGCTCAATTATTTACTAGGAAAAAAAGGCAATGGAGGATAAATTGTCCCTGGAGATTTTCCGGGGCTTCTCTGTGCAGACTGTCAGTGCAGAAGCTGCTGTTGTGTTTTAGGTTTTAAAGTAAACAGGGTGTGTCTGCCTCTACACTAATTCCAAAAGCATCTTCAACTTTACGCTAATGGACGGTTTGAGCTGTTGGCTGGGAGCAAAATATATTTCTGTTTATTAGCCTTGACAGAGCCCAAACTACCTCATTTTAGAAAATAATGCGAGTGTGGTTGTGATGAATATGTTTTTCTATTTTAGGGTTGGGTGTTGGAGAGGGAGGCGTGGCTTGTTCTGAAAGAAATAATCCCAGTTCAATCAGTTTACACTTAAATTCATATTATACAAGAGTAGGTAATATATTTTTATTTCGAATTTATCTATTTTACTTGGCCATTAGAGCTGCCAGATTTCAGTCAGTTTCAAATAAATGAGGATATAGAGTACTAAGTGATTCTACTGACATCACCATACAGAGGACGGTGGGATGTGAACAAACCTCTGTTCCTTTCTCCAGATTTTTGACCTTGCACTTCCCTTTGTTGTTTTAGCTCATGGGTTTTGTTAAGGTGCTATGATTTGTGCTGCAGCATGATTTTATTGGAAACAACAACAACAAAACATCACTTTTCTGGAGCCTAACATTTCCCTTGAAAATAGCTACTCCATTTTTCATACATCAACAATAGTTTATATTAAACATATAGCCAAGCTATGGCCTAGATGATAAGTTAAACGTAAACTGGTCATGATTTACTTCCTCTTAAATCACAAGATGAGGCTTGAGGTTTCCTTTATTTTAATAAATTACATAGATGTCCTCCCCACCCTCACCCTCTAGGCTGCCTCTCAACCTTGTGCCCTGTTCGGCACAACACGGTGTCAGGTAGGAACACGGCCCCGAAATCCGTCCACGCTGTGGCTTCCGTCCAGATACCAGGTCTTCAAGCTCACAGAACTTCCTCCATGCGGGACTTCTGTGAGTCTTGCTGCCCTGTCCGACACTGTAGGTGCTTCTCTGATGGATGAGATCAGGTTTGCTTATCCTCTGAACCCTGGGGTGATGTGGTCAGTGGAGGGAAAGAGGTCCGAGCCTCCAGGTACCAGATCTACTGCCTTTTCCCCACGGGACTGCTTTTGTTTGGCAACATCCTGTTTCAGCCTTTGGGTGCTTTTATTACCTCTCTTGATAGTAAGTACTTTCCTGTGATTTCATTTTATTAAGGGTTAGACCTTCGTTTTATAGCATGACATACTTTAACGTTGCCCCTCTTACTTTATTCATTTTTAACTTCACAAGTAATTCATGAATATATTCTTAGTTTAAAGATTAAAACAATAGATTCTCTGATTGCACAAGTGGGGAAAACTGAGGCATCAGAAGTTATTTGATCGGCCATGCTTGCCTTAAGTGATTGGGATCGAGGAAGTTCGCCAGGGTCCCAGAAGTTCTGGACCTTTGTTTAGCCCTCTGCCTGATGCATAAAGGCAGTTGTCTCTCTTAAATTTCAAACTCAGTTCCAGAAGCCATAATTTCACCCAGCCCGAGATGAGTCCGGGAAATTACCTGTTTGGAGTCAGTAGGGAATTAACGGATAGATTTTATGTTTCAGCAGCTCCATGTTTTGCTGGCCCTGATCCTTGGATGGAAGTAGGGCAGGGATGAGGTGAGAGGGCAGATGGTTTCAGGGCCCTGATAAAGGGTGGAGAGATGAGGGATAGGAGAGGAGGGAGCTGACACCTCATGCCCTTTCTGAGATCTTCAAAGCCATGCATGTTTATAGAACAGGCCCTAACTTTCTCTGGGCAGCCCTGGGCTGGGCTGGGCTGGGCTGGGTTGGAAGTGGGGAGGTAGTTACTATCTGAAATGGAAAGGTTTCAGTCCTGTCACATCCGTGCGGGAGTTCTGTGAGCCTTGCTGCCCTGCACGACACTGTAGGTGCTTCTCTGGTGGATGAGATCAGGTTTGCTTGTCCTCTGAACGCTGCGGCGAGGTGGTCAGGGGAAGGAGAGAGGTCCAAGGCTCCAATTACTGTCTCTTCAGAAGAGTATCTGAGGGTTCGATCTTCCAGAATAAAGAGTCTTAGAGACTTGGCAGAGACTTAGGAACCTCACGCTCACCGAGTCAGCTCTAAACTAATATCTGAGATTTTGAGGCGCTCTGGCTCCGTTTCTATGCCTACTGCTCTGTGTTTGACGTAGAAATCCCAGCTGAGCAGGGTCCTAGAGATCACCCACCTGACCCATCACTGTGGACAGGACGCTGAAGTTCAGAGGCAGGAAGGGACTCTCACGATCCCACAGCTGTTGTAGGTAGCTTGACAGAACCTGGATCTTCTCTCCCAGGCCAGAGATTTTCCCAGAATGCTCCTTGCCTTGGTCCTCTTCTAGCATGACTGATGCTTCTGACTTTGCTAGCAGTATTAGTAGACATTGACACATCAGCTTTGGAAAGGTGGTACCATTTGTACCCTCACTGGCAGTGTATCAAAATACCTGTTTCCCCAAACCATCACCAGCACAGAGTTTTGCTCTTCTTTACTTTTAATTAGCAGTATTTTTGTTTTGTCTTATTTTCTGTGAATGCCTTCCTCACACTGTCGAGTCCCCTGTCCAGACAATTCTTCCGTTTGAAGGCCGGGAGTGGCTGGTTTGCTCTTGAGCTCCTGCTACGTGCGGGGCCCTGGGGCAGGTGCTAGAGGTAAAGTGAATGCCAGTATCTGCCACGGTGAAGCCCTCAGTGAATAAACAAAATACACACGGTAACTCTTTTATACATATTACTAATAATTACCGTCAGGCTCAAGGCAGGAACCACTCAGAGAACAAGGTTCCTCCTTTACCACGTCAGTCTGGAGGCATTTGCGGTGCTAGGCTTTTGGCTGGGCCTTTGGAGACAACTGGGGATTTAGAAAATCTGGTTGGTACCGTTCTGGCTGGTAGAGTGCCAGGATATGCCTTCGGGTGGGGCCCTGACTCCACAGAACCACGTCGGTCCTGCTCATCCCCCATGGGCCCTGGGGACCCAGCCTGGAGGATAGCAGTGTCCTGGTTCCTTCGTGGCATAACCAGACCTGGCGGCCTGCTCACGTCACCTGCTAGCAAATGGCAGAGCGGGGGGAGAAATCATTGCCATGTAGATGAATTTCAAGTAGGAATTAAGCCGAAATCTGTAATTATAACATTTAAGGGGGAAAAATCCCTTCCTCCGATTCCACATTGAAGACTGGGTGGGGCAGTGGCCTGCCTTTGCTGAAAGTGTTTCCTGATTTGTGAGCTGTGTTTTCAGCGCCTACGGGTTGCTCCAGATTTGAGGGATGGTGAAAACTCCTGTCACAAAGACAGTGCTTTTTCAAATCAGAAGCCCCGTGTTGTTTGTAGGTGCTGAGGAAGTAATATTGAGCAATGAAAGGTTTCTCCCTTCCTCTGAAAAAAGAACCAGAAGTCTATCTTTCTAATGTAAAAATTTCAGAGTTTGTTTCATTTTTCATGTTGGGTATTTAACCAGAGCACCTGCAGGAAACAACTATTTTTCACTATTAACAAAAATGCTTTAAAAAGTATTCTCATTCCTTCACTGGGCTAATAACAGAAACAATTTAATTTTTAAATGATTTATATTTTAGGATTAAATAGAAAAAAAATAGTTTATATACATATATTCAAATCAGGGCATTGCATGCATGCCAGATAGATTTTTTGAGCTTGAGTTCAGCTTGGATATTCTTCCCATTTTAAGTTGTGACTTTTGTATTTTGAACCATTTAAGCGTTTGTTTTTGTTTTTGTTTTCAAGAATAGGATGTTTTCATAGGCCAGCATTTATTCCTGGTGATTCTGTTTTATATTTCCTTTAACACCAAAGACATTTTCTTGAGGTATCCAGACTCAGAATTTAATGTCGTTAGTTTTGTTTGTAGTTGACCACTTCTCCTGGTTCTGATACTTACTGTTATTTATGTGTCTGTATGTAGAAGTGTGTATCTCCAAGAGATGCCCAGTCTGCTTGGACAGTGGCACTGAGAGCCTGAGGGGCTCCTATAGGGACCTCGTTCCCCTGCTGCATTTCTGTCTGGTGACCCACCCCGTTTCTCACCCTCAAAATTTTTGTTGGCTTCCTAAATGTAAAACAAGCCCAATCCAAGGTGTGAAATGGCATTTGAAGTTGAAGAAACTGTGCTTCTGTGTCCACTTCTTTCTTCCACCCTTCTTTTGCCCACCCAAGTCCTACCCTCCCTCAGACCTTGACCCAGCTCCTTTTCTGAGAAGGACACTCCCAGTGACCTCCAACCTCAGGAATTCTTCCCTTTTTCCTGGAATACTTGTAGTTTGCACTCTTTGCTGGGTCCTGAATTGTGCGTGCCCCGGGACAGACCCTGCAGGTCATCACATGGCTGGCTGACCTCCGTCTGATGGCCGAGCTTCTCAGCATCTCCGTCCCGGCTCCTCAGCTGGGCTTAGGCCACTGTGGGCAGTGGATTTCTGCCGCGTTGGATTTCTCGGTCTCCCCAGCACTCAGCCTGGATCTGGTTCTGCAGATGCTTGCTGACAGACTCAGAGCCAAGTGCATTTAAGCTCCACTGCCAGGTGAGAAGCCGTGTCTTCGGTCGTTTGTGGCTGACTTCAGGGTGTGAAAGAAGAGCAGTGTCAAGAATGGTATACTGACCACCAGTGATCTGTGAGGCCAGAGGTCCGTTAATGCAGCTCAGCCTCACTGCCCGCCCCCCGCTGTCAGGAAGCCTGGGCAGGTGCAGATAGATGTTCTGCCATGCACAGCTGGAGTGGCCTCCAGTTCAGAATTCCCTCTTGCTAAGTTCCTGCAACCACGTGACTCTTCTGTGACTCTCTGGCTGACCTCTCAGCGGTGCTTCAGCTACCTTTGGTCTGCGTTGGAAGCCTGGTCCTACAAGGAAAGCACAGTCTAAGACAAGGACGGTGACGACCAATTAAAAGAAGACTGGCCACAGACAAGGCAGCTCGAGGTCGGGAGGGTTGGCTGAGACATCCTCTCGGATCTCGGGAGCTTGTGGCCGGATCATGAAAGGCTGGGAGGACTTTCCAGGCACCGGGGCCGTGTTCTGACTCATTAGGGAGACCTTGGTTACCTTGTCCTCCTCTGGAGGCTTCGTAGGCAGACCCAGCTCTGCCTTTCTGCCTACCTGGTGACCATGTCAGCTCAGCTCTTAGGACTCTGAGGCCCCCCCTGTCCATGACCTTCAAGTCACAGGGGCTATTGGCCACATTTCCCCTGGCACGGGGAAGGGAATTGCTGAAAGCCACATGCCTTGTCCTGTACACACAGATGTAGGCAGGGAGGTTCACTGCAGCTCTGTTTGTAATGCAAAAAATTGGAGCCAACCCACATATTCAGCAGAAGGGTACCTGTCAGCTGTGATACATCTGTATAAAAGAAATACTCTGCAGCAATTCAAAAAGAAGAGGAAGCCTTACATGTGTGCACAGTAAAAGGTTAATTGCTAAGCAAAAGAAGCAAGTTGTAGAATAATTTACACAGTATGATCCCATTTGTGTAAAATTGCATATCAATAATGTATTCCTGTATGTACATAAATAAGTGTGTAAATGCACAGATAAGAGTTTGAAAGGACCATATCAGACGCCTAGGAATGGAAAAGAGCAGTAGGATAGGAGAAGAGGGTGGAAAGGATGAGTTTCACTTTTTTCTCTATTTTCTACAATGGGAGTATCTTCATAGTATCATTTTGAAGGAAGAGGGGTAGGGAAGGAAGGTAAGCAGGTGGCCACACTTGGAGTCTGGAGTAGTGCCAGGCAGATTGCATTTGGATGTCCAGGCTTGGCTGGAATGGGTTCTGTGTTTGGTAACAATGTTTGCCATGGATTCACATGTGACTGTGTGACCTCAGACACGCTGCGTGCTTGTCATCCTCGGTCAGTGGATACAAAGCATCTCTTTTAGTCAATCTTAACCTTCAAAGGGAGGAGAAAGCCCGTGACACACCTTTCAACTACATGCATGTTATTTTCAATATCGGTCATGTTGTGCTTCTGCTTGAATGTTTCAGTTAAATGAGTTTATGTCCTTTTGTAGGATTCACAGATCCCCTAGTGATACAGCTTGAAGCACTGGGCAGGGTTTCCTGGTCGGATTGGTCGGTGTGGATGAGTTCTGTTACTTTACTGGCATTACAAAAACCACCACACTATCATAATTGCTGATGAGGTCCAGGGCCTTTGAAAGCAAATTGTTGTTCGACCTGGGATCGTTCTCAGGTTGACAGTTGTTTCCATCTCTCCGGTAAAGTCTTTGAGTATCAGTGGCACCTCCTGTGCCAAAAGTTTGCAGCTTTCATGTGTTGAGGTAAATTTGTTTGAAGCCAACCCCAGACTTAAATAGAAATGACTCAAATAGAAATGATTATGGTAGGTATCGAAAACTGTCTAGTAATCGCTCTTTCTTGAATCCAGCTGTGTCTGAGTTCCCCGTGTATGGGCCGTCAAGTGCAAAGAAGGCGGCTCCCCTGGCTGCGGACCTTCTGTGACAAATGGAATTCTGAAGCCAGAATTCCAGCGCGGATGAGCCAGAGGGGCTGAAATTGCCGAGGCCTGCGTTGGTTCCAAGCAGGAAAGCAGTGCTTCTTGTCTCTAAGTGAAAGAGATGTGTTAACTTCCCTTTGCCCGGCTCCCTGGAGCTCCTGGCACTTCAGCTGTGGGCGTTCTGTCTAGTTCTCACACTTACTGACCAGGCTCCACGTAACTGAAGACTTTTGCAAAACACTCTTCTTCCTAGACTTTTCCTCTCAGTCAAGTCCCAGTTTCTTGAGCATCTCCTGCTGAGCTTCCGTCTCCTCTCTCTTCTGCAGACTCCCCTGTGCGATCACGTCCTGAGCATGGGTGCCAAGCGCTGCTTCTGGAGGGGGCACTCCTAGCTCAGACCCCTGCCAGTCCTCAGCGGGGAATATGCTAGTGGCAGGATCTGCCAGGATTTCCAAACCAAGGTCTCAGGAGCAGCGTGTGACACGTGGTCTCTCCCCTCTGCTCCAGCTGGAATGGCAGTGTGCACTGACACGCTGCAGCGGGGTTGCCCGTAAGCGCTGGATGGTAGTTGGTCTGTTTATACGACATCCTCATGCCCGTGGACGGGGGTTGGGGAAGACTTTGTGAAGAGGAGTGTTGAGGCAGCCTTGCAGGACTGGTATGTCCCGTTCAGTGGGGAGGTGTGTCTCAAGTAGGACCAGCCCTTCCGGGCTGGTCAGGAAGGGGGAAATAAGGACACGTGTGGATGTCGTCTGGTTACAGAGTGGAGAGGGTGGTCAGCATGGTGGGGTGAGGGTGGTGCCATCTTCAGTTCTCCTTTTGGCTAAATTGGGAGTTATTCCTTCAGATTCAGCAAATGTTAATTGAGTACCTACCTTGTAGCAGGGATTGGGGATAAAATGCAAAGAGAAGTAAGCTGTGGCCCAGCACTAAGAAGAGACAGGCACGGAGACCCTTAAACGGTGCGGAGTTGCGGATGCACGACAGAGCTGAGGGGCCTGGGGCACCATCCCCGCTGGGTCAGCCAGCCCTCGCCACAGAGCTGGCAGTGTGGAGTGACCCCACAGGATAAGAGGGTCTGCTGGGTGGTGGTGGTGAGGAGGGGCAGTTGGAGTGGGGGATGGATTCTGGGTGAGGGCGTGTGTGCAGGGCACCAGGTGTGCAAAGCACAGGGCTCAGCAGGGCAGGGATGCCAGGAGCCAGGCTGGAGGAAGAGGCGTGGGGAAGATGAGGAAAGGTTTTATTCGTCAAGCTGAGGAGTCTGCGCTTCGTCTTGTGCGAAGCAGAGACTCAGCAAAGATTTATGAACAAAGTCAGGTGACACATTCACATTTCTTTTCCAAGATGTTGACTAGGGGATGGGATGGAGTGAGGGAGACAGATACCAAAGAAACTGCTGGGAAGCTCTTACGGTAATCCTGGTCAGAAATCGTGAGGGCTGAACTGGGACACCGGGAAGTAGAGGAGTCATCTCCACAAAGTGACACAGCAAGGTTAGAAATCAAAGGATGGGAAACGGGGCTACAGCAAACATGAACCAAAAGAAAGGTGGCATAGTAATAGTTTTATCAGACAAAATAGAATTCTTGTGGGCACTTTATAAAACCCTAAGCAGCTTTGCTATTTTCAGGTGCTCCTATAATTCATTACCAGGTAGGCACTGCCAGTGGGCCCTGTGCCTGCCACACCTGCAAGGGAAGTGGCCCAACCTGACTCCAGAAGCTGGGGGTGAAGCAGCGGTACCAGGTGGTGTCATCGCCTCACTGCAGCCGAGGTCCTGCCTTCCCCTCTCTGTGCTCTGACTCCTGGGATGTGGCGGGACGTTTGCGTGTGTGCCGGGGCAGAGGGTGGCAGAGGCCCCAGGTCTGGAGTGAGAAATTATTTCCCTCCCCTCAGTTATCACCGCGAGGAGCGCAGGTGTGGTTTCAGCGTTCGTAACTGAGCGGGCCGTCTGCAGCCAGCTCTGCGCGCTCTTCTAAGGGAAAATCACTGACTCCGCGGTGAGGGTGGAGGGCTGGCTGCCGGAGAGGACACGGGTGCCTCTGGATTCTGGGTGGGACCCTCCTCCTCTTGACGGCCAACTGTGGACAGGCTTGGTTGCTTCCCAGGCTTTGTCCCAACTAAAGGAAGATCATCCATAGAACTACTGCCAGAGCCAGAGAAAGGAGAGGCCACCCTGCCTTGTCCCAGTGGCTGCAGAGGGACGCTGCCCGGACTGTGATCACCTGAGGCGTCTCAGACGACAGAGTGGAGCCTGGACTTCGGCTTGAGCGTTCTGGTCCTGGAAACTGTTCCTAACCAGAGTAGTTCAGAGGTCATTGCCGACTGTACTGGCCTTCAGAGTCATCAGGGCCTAGCGACGGTGGAGCTGGTCCAACCTGAATTTACCTGTTTAACCAGACCAGCCCCACGGAATCCAATTGGAAGACACTCCCAGATCCCCAGATCAACCCAAAGGGACTGAATTCAAACGGCCTCCTGGAACACCCCGACTCATGGCGAACAAAGTGAGAACGACCTTCCCAAGTGTTTGCCTTTCTCCCACGCCCACTCCCGTGTTCCTGTAACCTGACACTTCCCCACTTTTCCACTGGGACCCTCTCCTGCTGCCAGCCCTGCACTTGCAGTGGCGTCAAGACCAGTGGTTTCAACCAGTTGTCTTAACGTCCTGCCCACCCCCAGGAGGGACCTCTGGCCTCCCCACACAGTTCTCTCCTCTGTGCCCACTGCGAGAGGATGCAGCTGTCAAAATAAAAATAGCCCGTCAGCTTGCTTTCAGCGGCAGCCGTCGGGGAGGGAGGGCTTGGTGAAGTGTTGCCCTTCAAGGAAGGCGCCCCTCCCCTGTAGTGTTGGGGGTTGGACCCCCGCACTGTGGTATGTCGGTGACCCACGTGCCAGGGAGATCCAGTGCAATCTGGCCGTCCACACGTACCTGCCTTGGAGAGCGCGCCCTCCCTCACGCCCCGGAGAAGCGGGAGTCACGGACGCACGCGCTGGCCTTTACCGCATCCCACCTCTGCACGCCCTTACCCCAACGCCCCCCACGCAGGACTGGCCAGCTCGCAGGGCAGTGCCCTTCTCTGGGTCAGTGTTTGCTTCATTCTCGAAACACACCATTTCTGGGGTCTGACCCCACTTGGAGGACGTGATGTTAGGCCCGAGGGACCTTGAATGCTGCTTAGAAAAAGCTCCTGAAGTGCCGAGGATCGAGCCCCAGTGGGATCTGCGGCATTGGCCCCTCGCCTGCGGGAAGGTCTCGTCCCACTGGGGGGGAGGGAGTCTGGACTCATTTGCTTGGCCGCCTGCAAGAGGGACCACAGACAACGTTCCAAATGCTGAGCTCCTTGCGGAGGAGGGGCTGGGCACCCTCCCGCACAGAGGCGAGGCCAGCCGGCAGCGCACCCATGTGTGAGCCCGGCCCTCCAAACCCCCGGGCGACACCTCTGCAGCCTGGTCTGTGCTGGTGACGGCTCGCGCCTTGTCGTGAGAGAAGCTGCAGGCCACATGCAGATGAACAGGCGGGCTGTGTCCCGACACACACGGGCCTGTTTGTCACCTCTGGTCTTGGTGGCCAGGTGGCAGGGAGCGTAGCTCGGGTGCACCTCAGGGACTGAGCCAGCGGCTTCCAGGGGCCTGTGTTGGATCTGAAACTTGGGGCCACTGAGTCCCCAGTTTAATGCACTCCTGGAAATTTCTGAGCATCTGGCCAGCCTCCACCTTAGTAATCGTTTTTCATGGTTAGTGAGACCGGCCACAGCATCCTGCTGAGATTTAGAGCTCATAGGACCCTGCAGATGGAGACATCGCCCTTTAAGATGGCTTGGCCTGCCTGCCTGCCCTGGGTGGTGCTTCCTGCCAACTCTAGGGACCTCTGGCCCCCCTGGACACGGGACTCTCAGGGCACATTGGAATTTAAGATTCTAAAAGTGGATCTCCCTTCCTTCACTTAGTGACCATGTATTGATGATCTCTGGAGAGAGAGGTGCCAGGGTGCTGCAAGAAAGATGAGTGAGATGGGACCCAGGCACTGAAGGAAACTGGGGTCTAAGGGAGATACCCTCAAATCAATTATCGTCCTCTCTGCTGGGGCCCCGGCACCCTTGGGGTCTAAGGGAGAGACTGACCCTCAAGTCAATTACCGTCCTCTCTGCTGGGGCCCCGGCACCCTTGGGGTCTAAGAGAGAGACTGACCCTCAAGTCAATTACCGTCCTCTGTGCTGGGGCCCCGGCACCCTTGGGGTCTAAGGGAGAGACTGACCCTCAAATCAATTACTGTCCTTTGTGCTGGGGCCCCGGCACCCTGTGCGGCCCGTTGGGTGCTGGGGGGCAGTTAGAGAAATCGCTGGAGTCAGCCTGGGACGGGGGTGCTCTCTGAGGAAGTGCCCCCCAAGACTCCTGATGGAGAGAAGGATCCACAGGAGCCTGGGGAGGGGTGGGCAGGAAAGTGCAGGACGCCTGGGGGACTCAGGCAGCAGGTGCCCGGGCTTGGTGAGCTGGAGGAAGGGGGGTCGTAACAGAGCCACAGAGCTTGGGAGGGGGTCTTTTTACTTTGCAGACGGGGTGTTTCACCAGCCGAGACACATGATCAGATAAAAATCCACCTTTGTGTCTTTTACAGGCAAACTTGGTCCACTGCTGATCACTCCTGAGGAGTGTTTCATTCACGGTGACTTTCAACATGGTCGTGTAGCATTAACGCCCGTTAGGTTACACTGCAGCATTGCTCGATTTGGAGAGATTTTGCCGAAACTGCCCTGTTTTCACGAGTCACGTCGGGTGCACCAGCAGGTCCTCAGACAGAACCCAGATCGCGGAAGAGGGTTGGGTGGTAGACTGGCGTGACCTCCCCATCGCCCACCCTCGCAGCCTGAGGGACTCCAGCGGACTGTGCCCGCATTAGCAAAAGGAGTTTGAGCAAAAATAAGCCTTTGGGTTCTCCACCTGTTGACCTGACGAGTCAAATGTATGTCGTTTTTTGACTAACCTGAAAGAAGCCAGCAGGTGCTGGAGGGTTCTCATTTGCATTTTTTCTCACAAAATCAAACTGAGGGCTAAATCTTGTCTCTCCACTCTGACCTTCCCACCCCTCCCCTCCCCACCAAGCACCACAGAGTTCTTGGAAGTTGTTATTTGTGGTGGTGTTTCCTAAATTTAGCTGATGCAGGAAGAATCAGTGGCAAATGGGGACGTTAAGAAAATGCATCTTCGGTTTAGAACCTGGATTTAAGACGTGTATTATATGGCACAACTAAAGGGCCACATTTAGCTTCTGGGGTGATTTTCCACAGTAGTTTCTTTGAGATTTTTGCTGCGGTATAAACAACCAAAAAGAGAGATGGCGGGAACCTCACCCTCTGGACCTTCCCTGTTTGGTCTTTTATGCTGATTTCCAGTTCTTAGTCCACAGACGTACATCAGGTTTTCCAGATGTAATCTCTTTATGGATATAATTTTGTACTGTACTTTTTCCCTTTAAAATGTTATTGGCTGGGTGAAAATTCTTAAATCGAGGAAAAATACTAATCAAAATGTATGTGCCAGGAACTGGGCTTGGCTTCCACATACGTGAATGATTTGGGCGTCTTCATGGGCCTTCTCTGCACTGAGACTCTGCCAGGAGGGGCCCTGGAAACAGACAGTGAGGCTGTCAAACCTGGTATGTTTGTCCAAAAGCAATTTCAAGTCAGCAGTTGCCATCTGTTGGGTATGTGACCTTTAAGAGTGTGGCCAGACTAATTTTTTCAGAGTTTACCTACCTTTAGGTTTATATAAAAGTGCAGAAGTTGTCAAATTCATAGAGACAGAAAGTAGAAGGCTCCCAGGGGCTGGGGAGGGGTGGGAGCTAGTGTTTAATGGGGACCGAGTTTCCATTTGGGAAGATGAAAAGGTTCTGAAGACGGGTGGCAGGGATGTGAATGTGAATGCATTTAATGCCTGTGAGCTGTATACTTAAAATGGTTAAAATGGTTAATTCTATGTTATGTATATTTTACCACACCGAAAAAGTGGAGAGAGTGATTGTCTCAAGTGAGAGAGACTTTTTTAAAATTAGTATATAAGCTGTGGCCCTGCTTCTGATCAGGTGTGAGACAGTTCAAATTTAATTCTTTTTTTTTTTTTTTAACACTGTACTTCCAGTTCTATTTATTTATTTATTTATTTATTTTTTATTTTTGGCTGCGTTGGGTCTTCATTGCTTTGCGCAGGCTTTCTCTAGTTGTGGCGAGCAGGGGCTACTCTTCGTTGCCGTGCACGGGCTTCGCATTGCAGTGGCTTCTCTTGTTGCAGAGAACAGGCTCTAGGTGCGCGGGCTTCAGTGGTTGCAGCACATGGGCTCAGTAGTTGCAGCGCGTGGGCTCAGTAGTTGTGGCTCGCGGGCTCTAGAGTGCGGGCTCAGTAGTTGTGGCGCACGGGCTTAGTTGCTCTGCGGCATGTGGGATCTTCCCAGAACAGGGCTCGAACCCATGTCCCCTGCATTGGCAGGCGGATTCTTAACCATTGTGCCACCAGGGAAGTCGCCAAATTTAATTCTGTTTAATTTTATGTTTCTTTTCTGGACTCAGAGTTTTTTGGGAATGTGGTGAAACTAGCTCTTCATGGGGTCTTCAGCGTACTTTCTCAAGCCGTGTAGTACAGCCCCCAAACATGCTGGTCAAAGGAAAAACGCAGTCTCTTCAGGGGTCCTCCCATGCACACCCAAGTTGCTGCTGGCACTGGACGGAATAAATGAGAAACCAAGATTTCTGATTATGTCGTTTCTGCCTGGATTTCCCGATTCTGGCCCCTTAGTGAGCCCCTGCTCCTCCTACTGACGTTTCCTCTTAGGTTGTAAACAGGCAGAAAGGAGTTATTTTCTATAACTGGTCTCCATTAGCTTCCTGGGAGAGAGAAGACAGCTCTGAAGGGCTTGGCCTTTCCTTTGAAATGTAGAATGTCAACTAGGTTCTTCAGAAGACTCTTACTTATGATGTTTCAGAAAGAAAAGAACAGTGAATTTTAGAAATTGTACTTGAAACAAGCGAGAGTTTGATTCCTTCACTAGTCCTGAAATCAGAACCGTGGCCCTGCTTTTCAAGTACTTGCCTACGTATCGTTTTAAGTGTAATCTTTAGTTTCAGGCCCAAAGAAAGGCAAAAACCTTACTCTTGGTGGTTACTATGCTTGTTGAAACAGAAAACTGAAAATTATTAGAACTTTTGAGAATACGGACTTAGAAAGCTTTAACCTTTTGTTCAAGAAGAGCTTCTGGAATACTTTCTAAACTTTCTTTTCAGTCGAGTGGTGACTACCGCTTCTTTGAAAACCTAACAAAAACAAAACTTCATCCAAAAAGCGCTCCTTGGCAAATCCCACCTAACTCTTACTTCTTTCCTGTGTTTTCCTAATTTTTTTCCTACATTATGTCACATTAGTGTGACATTATGTCACACTAATTGATGTGTCACTTGGTATTGTGAATATTTGTTTTTGGCCTCTTTCCTCCCTCTGGTTCCCATTTCATCAGTATTGGTGCCATTCTCAGGACATGTGAGGCCGTTCAAAATGTCATGTAGTCCAAAGAAATCGGTTGCTCTTTCTTTGTGCCTCGTAGAAACCATGGCCGTCTTAACTGAGCTTATTTTTGTACTTCACTGGGCACTCCTGGGCCAGCTCTCTAAGTTGAGAGTCTGTAACTCGACATTTATTAGCTCCATAAAAGTTTAATGTCAATTAGCTTTCCAGCAATCACTTTTTTGAAGCATCATGGAAATACTGAATTTTTATTTATTAAGAATTTTGTTTCAAAGAAGATAACTGATTTTAGGGTTTTTGAAAAAATATTAGTGGTAATATGAAGGAGGAAATACCACCTAGCAAATGCTATAGTAAGGGAAACATTGCTGCTATTTTTACTACTTATGAATTTTTCACATTGCTCTAGAATTTTGTCCTATAATAAGATGTTCTTTATTTTTTTGCTAAACTTTCCATAACTTAGCTAAACATCTGTCTCTCTGAACTCCAGCACTACAGAATGGTCCTTTGTTTAGGTCCAAGTAGATGAAAAATTCTGTTCCACATCATATTAAAACATCTGCAGAGCCCAGTCCTTTAATAATTTTAAGTCTGTCCAGCTTTCTCATTAACGTTGAGGTCCTTCACGCTGCCAGCACTCTTGCTGCTTTCTGAATTAGTAATTAACTGAATTGTACACATGTGCAGGCATCTGAAGCCTTTTTTCAGGCACCTTATGTTCTGCAGTCTGTGGCCTCCAAGAAAGATACTTTTTGTGCTTTGTTAATGACTAAGCCAGGATAAGTAGACGTTCTTGGGTGGTGAGCAACTGAACCTTTTCGACAGTTTTGACTCCTTTCTTCACTGTATTTGCATAGTTTGTTCCCTTCTTATTGTAGATCACGGTGAGCTGCTTCTTAGCTGTGTCCCGCTGGAGCGTGTGTGTGCGGCGTGCCCCCAGCGTGGCGTGGCTCTTGTTTTCGTGGTCACCAGACTAAGGCCTGGGCACTTCACAGTATTTTTCTCCCCTTGTACTATTCTTGTGATGTGATCTTCACGTTAACCGATTTTCACCTTGTTCTTACCATCCAACAGACATTTAGTAAGTGCCTGTGGTATGCCAGGCATCATTCCAGGGAAGGTTATTAGTGCTGTTATTCTGTCTTTGAGAGAACATGATCTTATATTTTATATTTTCAGCGTCCTTCCTTTGCAGTAGGGGATCCCCAAACTTGTGGCCAGGAGCCCCTTTGTTCCTCCTTAAACGCGTCACAGATGGGAAGCCGTCATTGCCACATGCCCGTCCCAGCTAGTGAGGCTGAGGGGACCCACGTGGCCGAAAGGTGCCCCTTCACCCTCGGCAGGCACGGAGTGGGGACACCCCTTGCCACCTTCTCCCGGTTTGCTCCTGCTGTGTGGCGCTGGCCTCTTTCCCTTCGTACATGAGGCACCACAGAGGGGAACGAGACCCCGTCCAGAGAACCCTGAAGAAGCAGAGCGCTTCCCCCGACACCATGCTGGCGTTGATGGTGGACGCTCTCAATAAGCTAAGAGCCATTTACCCTCCCCTCCTCTCTTCCTTTTCTCCATTTTTTTCTCTCCTCCCGACATACGGGCTGGGCCGGTTCTAGATTCTGCAGAATTAAGGGGCTGTCAGTCGGAAAGCGTGACAGGTGCTTTCACCCCACATTAGAGGGACCCACCTCAGCGTCGCTGACTGGCGAGTTGCTGAGACTGACAGTCGCAGGAGAAGGGAAAGTGGAACCCTGAGAACCCTTCGCGTCCCTCTGGAAGGGTTGGTCTGAAGGGAATTGGGGGAAGTGTGTGGGAGGGAAGCATTTCACAAGCTTCTGGGCCTGATCCAGCCAACTCTCACTTAAGAGTAAAAGGAAAAAAGTAAATGAGTCATTTCAATGGCGGATTACAAGGTGATCAGTGTGTGTCTACACCAGCAAGCCTGTTGGCCTCCGTGAGGGGAGGCCTGAAATGACTCTTTTTAACAGTATCGTTTCCTTTTCCATTTTCTTTCCCTGCAAATCAGGGCTGTCAAACCTCTCCGGGTTTGGAGGTGCTTTAGGACTTGAGGCAGCTGCTTCACTGTTTCCAGCAGAGCACAAGGCCCGGAGTCCAGGGGGACGGGGACAGAGACAGAAGGGGACAGTGAGGTGACGAAGCGAAGCTCGAGTGAGGGACAGCCTGCTGCTTCACATTCTTCTCCCAGCAGCTAACCCGTGGCGTGTTAGCGTGTTAGCACGTGTGGCCCCATGTGGAGTGTTCCTCCGTGAATAAGTAGCAGTAAAACTCATCTTCTTGGAGATCCAAAGGAGCCTTTGTTGGAAGGTGTCATGACTGACTCAAAACTGAAAAATATATATGTACATACATACATATACGTGTGTGTGTGTGTGTGTGTGTGTGTGTGTGTGTGTGAAATAAGCAGGAGAAACGATCTTTCTGACCTCTCGTGACGGCGGGGGACAGGAAGGGGAATTGTGCCACTCAGATCGTAGTTGCAGACAGCAGATTCCACTCTGAGGCACCTCAGCAGAAAGGGGCTTGCTAAGAGAGAGCCGAGGGCTATGATCTCCTCCGAAGAGCTGGAGAGACAGGCTGCCAACTGCAGCTCGAGGAACAACACCCAGTGCACAACATATGACTGCCCACTGCGACCTGCTGCCACGTCCGCCCAGCACTTCCCGCCTCCGCCGCCACCTGCACCTGCCGAGCAGGTGCTCTGTACCCATCTGACTCTTCCCGTGTCCTGTTTCCAAATCTGCCTCAAGTAGGTGTGTCAGATGATGCAATCAGGTCCCGAGTCTGCACCCTAACAGCAAAGGAGGTTGAGAAACATAGTTTCTGTAGCTTCTGTGTTAGAAAGTGGGATCCACAACGTGGAGAAGGACCACATGTTCCTCACAAGACTGCACTAGCAAATACAACACAGAAATTCCTAATGATATGAGTTGAGTGTAAAATTTTAATGACCAACTGCAAAAAAATTGCAAATAATTCTAGAAATAATAATTTTATGCCTTCAACTGCTAAGGGACTTGCGGTTGTCTGTACCATGATTCCACATATTTCTCCTTCTTTGACTCTCTTAGGTTGGTTACTTTTCTAGTTTCTGATATGTTTCCCCCCATTAATCATCTATGACCTGGTGGCTAGATTCTATTAGATTAGGCTATCAAGAGAGAAAGACTTAAAAGTGGTTTATTTAAGTCTTCATGAAGCCATATTCCTTCGCAAAGTTTGCTGAGATTTCTAGACCTTGTATTTTTACTTGACATTGAAGACCTTTCGTATTATACTTTAACTCCCTCCAACGAAGAGGCAACCAAGTTTTTAATAAAACTCAAATTTGGCATGATTTTTTTATAGTATGAATTTATGTAAACATTTTTATAGATTTTTATAGTGAACAATGTGAAGTTCATTTTTTTTCAAATTGGGTCATCCTTTTAAAAAAATATTAGTTTGGTATGTAAACTTTTACTCTTCTGAAAAGCAAGCAAAATAAATCAAATTGTTTCCAGTGAGTGAAGCGCCTACCATTGCATCAGTGAAACTGTAACTCTCCTCCTCCTAAGACTGTCATATAACATGTCATCATGGTAAGGTTTTTACTATCAGTGCTTCCTTTTTGGCCATTCAGGATCTTAAATGAAATAGATTTAAAGAGTAGAGTATTTGAACAAGCATCAGAGATGATAGTTTTGAAACTTGTAGACACTTCCTGGGAAGGACTCAATTATCTCGCTTTTTTGATAAACCCTACAAACTAACCTACAAACTAGAGCATGAATATTTGTGTGCATGGTCATAGAAAATGACCAGGAACTTAACTAAGAGTCTTCCTCCAGTTCCTTGGCAATAGAAGATGAGTGAAAAACTTCTCCTTTTTACTTTTTATTTTTTGACCTGAGTAAATAGTTCCTTTAAATGTTTTTCTCCACAGAGTATCATCTTTTTATCTTATTTTATTTTTTATCATTCCACAGGGGGTTAAATACCTGTGCATTCCAGCAGCGGATTCACCATCTCAAAACCTGTAAGTTTTTTTCTGTATTATTTGGACATATTAAAGATAAAGGACTTCAAGTCATCAGAGCAGAGGGGCCTTGATGCACAGCTGCTGCCCTGCAGCGAGGTGGGAGGCCCAAGAGGTCGGTGCTCCTGGTTTGCCGGTCCTTCCACTGTGCAGCTCTGACGCTGGGATGTGTATAAGGAGCCTAATTTTGCAAAGGGTGCCTCAAACCAAACCTTTAGCATGTTCACCCTTTCCCTAGAAGCTGTTGCATTTTGTCCAATAGAAACAGAATATGAGCCACAAACACAAGCCACACATATAATTTTAGATTTTCTAGGAGCCACATTAAAAAGTAAAAAAGAGACAGGTGACAATAATTCTAATAATATGTTTTATTTAACCCACTATACTCAAAATACTATCAATTCAACATGTGCTCATCATTTTAAAAATGAGATATTTTATATCCTTTTATTCATACAAAGTCTTCAAAATCTGGTGTGCTTTTTACACTTACATTCCGTTCGGACCAGCGTCGTCTCAAGTGCCCAGCGGCCTCACATGGCCAACGGCCACCTGAGGGACAGCTTCCTTGGAAAGCTGGTCTGAGTTGAGAGACCAGGTTTTTCTGGTCAGGAAAGTCCTGCCCTCTCTTCCCCGCAGCTGAATACATCTCTGATGCCGCTTTAGCTCTCTCTGTCCCTCCAAGGAGAGATTCGTAATCGTTCTCCTTTGCAGATTCCCCACAGTCGTACAGGACCTGTGGGACTGGGCTTTGGCGGATGGGGGACAGGGGTTGGAGACCACCGAGGTTACAGCTGTGACACCACACTCCTCGGTGTCTGGAGGTGGCACGGACTAGATGAAAGTCTTCCTGAGCCTGGATCTGAGCCAGGCAGGCTGAGGGGCACAGGAGCCGAGGACGTGCCTGTTCAGGACGTCCGGCGACCCGGCCTCTGCCTCGCAGACTCACCTTTGCTGCCTGTTTTAGGTCAGACACACGACCCTTCCAGAGTGACACGTTGCTGCGTTTCATCAGGGAAGAGGCTGTGGTGGTTGAGAACTGGGGAGTCCACGGGCTTGTCAGGATTGAGAACCTTCATGGTTCTCAAGCGTTATCGCCTGCAGGCCCGACATGGCAGCAGTACAGACCGTACAATCTTACCCCTCTGAAGGCAGTCCAGTACTGAATGTCAGCCAACCTTGGTTTTTCACTGCTGGAGAGCAGAGAAATCACAGGTTATGCAGTAATTTTGTGAGGTCTACCTGTTTGGAAAAACGGGAGGCTATAGTCAGATGGACTGATGGGGGAAAGAGCAAAGGTGAGGGCAGGGGCAGGAGGTGTAGAGTCAGACCAGGAAGGGGCAGGGGAGGCTGGACGGAGGGCCAAAGCCTCCTACCCAAAGCCTGTGTTTCCACAACAGCTCTCCATATTTCACAGAAAAAGTCAATCTTTAAGATCGAGGATGGTGAAGGAAAGGTTCTATAGGATCACCAGGAAAACAGTAGTAGCCTAGATCTGGAAGGAGAAGAAGTATCAGAGAACTTCCTTGGTTACTAGTCGTGTCGAGAAACAGAAGTGGTTGGAGGGCATGGTGTATACGGAAGGAAGTGAGCCACTGCCTTTCTCTCGAGACCACGGCAATCTTCTGCCCATGTTTTGGTGGCTATTTTAAGAATGGTTGCTCTGCTCTTATCTCAAACCGAAATTCTAACACTGTTGAACTTGTCGGTACCTGATTGGCATTCTGACCCTTCGGAAGAATCCGACTGCAACAGCCCGTGGGTGTTTGTGGTCAGGGCAGATGGCCACTCTGCTCGAACCGCCCCAGGACTCTTCAGCTTCGGTAGAGGCAGGCCCGGTGCTCCACGTCTGGGGCAAGGACCCTGACTCACCAGGTGAAGACGGCGCTCAGCGGTCCTGCCCTGTGCAGACAAGTGAGCGGTAGACCCAGACCGCTTAGGGATCTCAGGTTCAAAAGCAGCTCCCTCTGCCTCGGGCCAGTCATTCTAACGCCCCTGCACTTCAGTTCTCTCATCTGCAAACGCCTGCCTCCAGGATTTGTGGAGATGAGACCGTGTGTGTGGAAGTGTTCTCCGTGACCTCCGAGCACTTTTGAAAATAAGAGTGTGATTTTACTCAGAGTGCGTTGGTGGGGCCTGAGAGTTACAGGAAGGGTAGCTCTGGTGCTCAGGAGGCCCTCACGGATGCTGGGAAGGTGTGATCCAGGGAAGGACGGGGACAGAGGGTGCAGCCGCCGGTCCCCTGACTTCCGATGTCTCCTGGGTCTGTTCAGATCTTCTGGCAAAACCAGCCCGAGCACAGTCAACCTGGGGCCAGAGGACTAGCTCGTAAGATTTGAACTAGTTCTCTCCTGTCCCACGTGTGTACGGATGTCTGGTTACGATGTGTGGTTTGCTTCTTTCCCTTTCCTTGAACCCGGCCAAGAGTGTGGTCCAGCAGGTGGGTGCTGCGGCGTCCGGGCTTGGGGCTGGCGACAGGCCGAGCTGGGCAGTGGCCGTCGCTGCTGTTGTGACTGAAGCCCTGCAGCAGCCCGAGCTGGGGTTCAGGTGGAAAAGGGCGTCCGGACCATAACTCAGCGAAAGACAGTCGTGCTCATAGGCACGTGTGTGATTCTTCAGGGAAACTTCTATTTTTGATCCATTAGTAATAGCAAGGCTTATATACAGGTAAGGATTTAGGTGCATGAATGTCCACGATTCTATAAATGTTTCTTGCTTTAGTGAAGTTATATGGAGATCGTGAAGTTAAGCTTGGAATTCGAGGGTACTTCGTATGTTAAGAGGCAGCCTATGAAATAGTTTGAGTTTCTCTACCTGTTACAGATATTTCACTGGAAAGCACAGCGAGCATGCATTCATGATACGGTGAGACGGTTAACGCTGGCAGGCAGAGCTCTTGACTGCTCTGTATCACCCACCTCGCTTTGGGTAGCTCGTATTTATTACTCACCAAGTAGTAGGAGCATGTGCCTTCAGTTTCTGTATCATCAGCCAATGTAGATGGTCAGGAGACAAATCCTCTAACTGCTCTGGAAACCCAGTTAGAACCAGGGGTCCTTCAGTCTAGCAGCTTTTACTTCCTGGTGCCCAAGAGTTCCTATATTTAATGACAAAAATAAATTCTAGAAAACTGTATTGCTTATATTTTTAAACTTAGTTACAGATTTTAAAAATTATTTCCAACTTTGGATATAACTTAAGGTTTTATATCCTAACTCTTTCCCCACAAATCCCTATACCAGCAGGAATTCTTCTTGCTAGTTATGCTTAGTAAGAGGGTTGTGACCTTTGGAGACTAACTGCGTTCGGTCACCGCAGACGCTCCAGGAAGGTCAGTTTTCTGTCTTGGCCGTACTCCTCACAAACTCCCCTCTGATCTTCCAGGAACCCGAAATGCATAACCCTGGCTGGAGACAGCAGTAACACATCAGAATTTTAGCTTGGTCCCCACTACCACCCCGCCTCACAAAGTCAGGACACGTGGAAGTTCAGGTCCTCACAGTGGCCACAACCCCACAGACCCCAGGCTGACGCGTTCTGCGTGATTTGCAGAATTGGAGGCGTCGTCGGGTTTACATCAAATGCACACCCCTTCTGCCAGTGGCCGACGTGCAGTGGTTGAGTGAACTGAGGCTTCTGGAAATGTTTGCTTTTGCTTTCTGTCTGTGCTTCCCTGGGCAAGTCATTTGAACCTCACTTGTCTCCCCTGTGGAATACCTGTCTCACACGATTTCTGTAGCATTAGGTGAGGTAGTGCAAGTGTGTAAAGACACTAAGTGTCTCCAAAGAATCAGATTCCATATTTTGCCTCTTCGAGAAGGGAGTGTTAACGTGTCTTGAGAGTGAATGGTTGGAGGTATCGCAGCTTATTTTATTCATTCTTAGTTTAATGTTTATCAGATTGCTATTAGTATTTAGACACCATCAGGGGAGGGTTATCTTCTTTGTCTTCTCTGTGGCGCTGCAGCGTCACATCTTCGCAGCAGAAACTTGGTGACAACAGTGGCTTGAGAGTCGAGCAGGGTCTCAGGTTCCTGGGGTTTTTGTGGAGAGAAGAGGCACCAGAAATGCAGAGCGCTTGCATTAAACCCTCCTTGCTTTATTCCACCTCCTGTCTTTTTGTGTGTGTTTTCTTTAGTTTAGCTCATGTCTTCTGTACTTCCAGCTCTCTTTTTCTCTCATTTACATTTTTCTTTATTTTTATTATTAAAAAGCAGTTTTGCGAGATCAGAGCTAAGTGGGCCCTGATGTGCTCTGTCCTGCTTCCAGACAAAGATGCACATACACACCTGCACACACACGACTCCTGAGGACTTTGCGGTCGCAGAATGAGAAATATGTGGAAAATGTGTATTGCATTTTTCATAAGACTTCACTCATTCAACTTAAAAACCTATTTTTTAGTCTTAGACTATGTCGTCCTTGCTTTTTTGGGGTGGAACTGCTCTTTGTGAAATGACGTTGTAGCAGATGGTAGAGAGGGGGTGTGTTTTTGTTTGTTTTTTAAATGACCTTATTTGGCAAAATGAAAAGTACAGTACACATATTCCCCGCGATTTTTCTTTAAATGTTGACAGTGCAGGAAATGTAAAAGTTGCGGAAGCCTTGACATAAATGTGCTGAAGGCTGTGTGCAGCCTGCTCCGGGTGAGGAAGTTTCCTTCCCGCTCACCTCGGGTGCAGTGAGAGCTGCCCGGTCAGCGCAGGGCCTGGGGGGCTGGGCTGACTCTGCCCCGGGAGGAAGCAGCTCTCTGACCTGAGCCCACCCTCCAGAGCCCGCACCCAGAGAAGACACTCCACCCGTAGGCTTTTTTTTTAAACATTCTTTTCTGAGGGAAAAAACCCCTAAGGTGCTGGCCTTTCCTGGTCTTTTTCTCCTTTGCTGCGCACACGTGCATACTGCGCACACGTGCATACACACATACACACACACGTTCATACTCTGATGAGGGGCAGGAGAAGCGGCCTGGATCTTGTGGCTTGTGCTGTCAGCGCAGCCTGGTATGGCGCTGCTGGCTTTGGGGTGAGCCCAGCTGCCCCCCAAGGTGCTGGGCCAGACCTCCCACAAGCAGAGTCCTTCCCAGCAGGACAGGACCGCCTCAGACCCCCCAACAGTGGGGACCACAGCCTCCAAGTCTTGCAGTCTTGGAGTAAGAAGAGATGGTCCAAACTCAAAAGAATGAGCGTCAGGTGGTGTGGCTCTGCTAGGTTCGTCCAGCGTCCTTTCCCGAAGGTCAGGAAAACCCGGCTGGTCCTGCCCTTGGCCTCTGGATGGAGAGGGCGGGCTGGGATGCACTGGCCCGTGGGGAGGGCCAGCACGGACTGCGGAGGAGGAAGGAGGGGACAGTGGCACAGCTGCCGGGCTGTGCACCAACCCCACGGAAGGGCACCTCTCGCCTGGCCCCCGCGCTCTCGGCGATTGTCGGCAGCCACGTGCGCGTGTAGGCGCGCGTCCTTGTGGACGTGCCCAGCTGGCTGTCCTCCGACAGAGCTTGCCCGCGTGTCTCTGTGTGGAAGTAAAGGTACAGCACAGAGATCAGGAATAGGGAACCGGCGTTCAGTGAAACAGCCTGTGGCGGATGTGCTTCCCTCTGGGCTTCTGCTTTGATCCAGGGTTGAGCAACGTGCGGCCCGGAGCCCCGGGTATTTCCCACTGTGGAGGAGGGGTGTGATGACCGGGCCAGGGCTTATGTCACGAGCTTCCCTGGAAATAACCTACCCCAGGAGCGCTGAGCGCACCTGCCTCCTGGCTTTCCTTGGAAGAGGCACTTCGAGGAGTGTCTGTCCGGCTTGGCCTCGTGCCCGGTCTTGCCCGTGAGTCAAGTTTCGAGGTGGGGCTCTGAGCGGGCCCTCCGTGGGCATCATTAAGCTCCTGGGCCGGAGCCCTTGTCCCAAAACAGTGATGGGCCGGAGCCGTCGGTGGGTTTTTCCTGGACTTGACTCCTGATGCAGACAGAGCTGAAAGAGGAAAGGCTGGGGGGAGACCCTCCTCACAGCTTCCTTGTCTGGGGGCCCCTCGCACACACGCTCTGGGCTCTGGCCACTTTGGATGTTTCCCTGCTGACCACACCCCACCTCAGCCTCTCATGCCGAGACGTGGCAAAACTGACCCTTGAACCCAGCACCACGCCTTATTTAGGACCTGGGTTTCCTCGTGCGTGTGGTTTCGGACATGCAGGTGTGAAAGGCAGGCGGAAGAGGTTCCCACCCAGGGGTTTCAGTAAAGGGGCTCACTTGTCACTTGTCATCTCTGCAAGGTGTCGGTGGCCTCCCCAGGGCCGACAGGTCCCCGGGACAAGCCACCCGCCTGGTGTAGCTTCCACAGTGTGTTCCGAGGCCGTCCGTGCTCCCCACGCGCTCAGGCCGTTGTCTCTCGTTTCCTGATTCGCTCTTCCTTTGCTGGGAGGGTCTTCTTCCCACCTGTCTCATCTCAGACACAGCTGTCCTGGACCAGAAAGAGCCCCACAGAGGACAGGCGAGAGCATGGGCTGCAGGCATGGAGAGGCCTCTTGGGAACCCTTGGATACTGCAGTGTGGCCAGCCTAGGGTGCGGAAGTGTGTGCCCTCAGCCGCTAGCCTGCAGTTGAGATGGGCCTGGGTCCTGGGCGAACTGCCTAGCCCTGGACCCACAGTCAAAGCTGCCCACCCTCTGGCGTGTCTGCAGGGGAAACCACGAGGCAGAGGGTGGGCGGGCAGCCTGTAGCCGCTCCTCGGCCACTGAGTGGCTCAGTGTCTTTAAAACCGTTGCGCTTGTTAACATCAGGTAGGCAGTGCTTGACTGTAAATAGCAGAATATCTGATTGACAGTGTTTTAAGTTATAAAGACGTTGGTTTACTTCACTCCCTACCCAAGAAGCCTGGGCAGCAGCTCCTGGAGCCCCTTCCACCCCGGAGGCCTGCCACCTGTGGTCGCGGGGCGGCTGACGCAACTCTGGGCACAAGCCACTTCCCAGTCTCCTGGCAGGAAGCCTGGGGCAGAGATGCCCTTCCTTTTATCAGGAGCGGCCCCCAGCCCACAGCCTCCCCTTTACTTCTCTGTGGCCGGAACTGGAGGGAAGACGGGCCTCCGAGGGACTGGGAACTGCTGCCCGACAGCCTCAGGGTGATGGAGGAGACCCCCGCAGCCCCAGCCCTTCCCAGGCATCAGAGGAGTTCACCGCCAGCTCCGCCTGCTGAGAGACAGGATGGGCGGCGCTCCCCGCCCCAGACCGGACCTGTAGCCCCCAGGGCCACACCCTCTGCCCCTCCCTGCTCTGCTGCCTGGCCTTCCTGGCTTCTGCCTCACGGCCCTGCTCCGAGGTCTCCTCGGATTTCAGGATCACAGCAGGAATCTTTCCTTGCCTGTTTTACAGCAAGTCGGTTTGGGGGAGTAGCGTTGCGGCGCCCTGCTCACTTTGTACGTTTACACTGGGAGCGTTTGCCCCTGGGAAAGTCAGCAGAAGCACCCCTTGCCCTGCTCTATAGTCAGGTTTCAGGCGAGAGTCTAGAGTCTGTGGGTGGGACCCTGGCCCCTCCACACGTGGTGGCATCAGGCCTGCCACTACAGTTTCCTCTGTGCCAGCTGCCCTAATCCAGCCGGGCACCGGCACTTGGGTTTCTGAGTCTCTTCTGCAGTCAGGAGCTGCTGAGTCTGCTTCTCTTGCCTGAATTCCCCGTTCTTACTCCTGTCATTCACCCTGACAGGAGACAGCGGTCCTAGTTTGCGTGGCTGGGAACGACATTTTATTCAGCTCTGAATCTCTTGCATCTTAGCAGAGTCCCTGCTAAGTAATCACTACTCAGTAGGTGTTGTGACTTTAGTCCATGGGCAGCTTTAGGTGTTTTGCTGCTTTATAAGCCATTCAAAGGCAGGAGACGTCGAAAAGCACATACTCGGTGGTTCCCCTCAGAGTACTTGTACTTAACCCACCTACGCATCTAGAACATGCTGGTGCGCACAGCTGGGCATGAACCAGGGGCGGGAGAAGGGGGTCGTAGACAAGCTGAGGGTCAGGAGAAAAGATCATGGTGTCATCTTCATGCAGGACCTCAGAGTTTGCAAAGCACGTTGGTATACGTTTCTTTGTCCCAGCCTGTGAGACATAGCTCCCACTTTCTAAGTGAGGTTAAGGGAAGCTAGGTGACATTCCCAAAGTCCCATATCCAGTGAGGCCGAGCAGGACTGGAGCTGCAGCTCCCCTTCCCCGGCCTGGAGGACGGGCAGACAGGACCTATCCACAGACTGTCAGAAACGAACTGGCCTTGGGGCTCAGGGAGCCCACACTGGGTGGGCACCTCCCTCACCTGAGCGGCTGGCGAGCAGGTCAGTGTACTGCTGAGTGTTGAGGGACCCAGACTGACCATGGGGCTGGGCAGGACCCACGCCCCAGCAAGTCAGTGGCGTTCAGTGAAACAGCCTGTGATGTCACTTCTCTCCTTTTTCCTCACCCCAGGACAAGACATTTCAAAGAAAGTATTCAATTCATCCACGAGTGCCGCCTGCGAGGTGAGGGCTGCCTTGTTCACTGGTACGTGTGCCCCTGCCGGGTGACCCCGGGCCTGTTCTGCTCACCTCCCCCAAACGCCCAGTACACACCCCACCCGACCCTGCCTGTTTGTTAGCCATTGTTTGCTTTTGTGCAAAGAGAACCGTACATCCTTTCTTTCCTTTTCACTTAGGATTTTCATTTTCTCAGTTAGGGTTCTGCAGGGACTGTTGAGGTCACGACACAGAAACTCCTTTTCCAGCCTTCCTCCGAGATCCCGTCAGAATATGAGCTCCGCCCAGTGTCCATGCAGAACACTGCTTCTTGCTGGAGAGTTTTGATTGCACGTGTGGGCGTTCAGCATTGCGTTACTGTCACACCAAAATGACCATTGTTTCTCAGTTTATAGATTGGAGCTTTTATGTGTTTTGGGCTTATACTTTGCTTTAAAGAGAACTGAATAGACTCTTAGAACTGAGCAATTCCTATGCAGCTATCCACCCGCATTCAGCTGCAGTCTGTGTGGTACATACGCATACACCTGGGCACACATCGTGCAGAGAAAGCTGCAGAGAAAGACACAGAACTCAGGCACAGTGCCCTGCACCTGACACATCGCAGGCACTCAGGGAATGTGGGCCCTCGTTTCATCACTGCCCATTTTCATTTTACTTTTAAAAAGAGCGGGACATGTAATAAACACAAAGTGCAGGTTTTGTGACATTTGCTCGCAGTTGCCTCAGAACACTTCGCGGTGCAGTCAGAGCCGTTTCAAGGGGCTCTGGAGCCTTGTGCCTGGTGGGTTAGCACCTGCCCGGCTGCAGCCCAAGGGGATGTATTTTTCTTTAACGCTTTCTCAGTTTTTCTGATACACAGCCCGAGGGAAGAACCACTACTTGAGAGTGGTTTTTTACTATTATTTATATTTGAATATGTGCAGGCCTGATATTCTAGGAATTTGTGTCTCATACAGTTGTGTCAATCTGAAGATAGGCTTTTCTAAAAATGAGAAACTCGCTAAACTTCCCCATCTAAACCGTTGCTGAGTCTGACGCAGCACCACCTCTCTGTGACCACCTTAATTTGCATGTGCATTTAAAATCGGTCCCCTTACTCAGCCTGTGAGAGAAAATTGACCGTTATGGCCTGCAGAGCGTGCCCACGCTGGCACTCTGCTTATGTATGTGAAGAGGATCACAAAATATTTGGTAAGGGCTTCTGTATTTAATGAGTTTTTTAAGTTATAGACTTGGCCCTTGTATCTCTAAGAAAACCAGACTTTAAAAACGTGAGGCTGTCTAAATGGCTGCAGATCATAACTGGGTTTGCTGCTCAGATCCTGGACCCCTGCAGTCCCTGGATGTCCTTTAGTTACTTCGTCTGTCCAGGGAGATGGGACTATCTGAAGAGGGGCTCAGGCGCAATAGAGAATCAGAAGATGGAAGTGTCCGGAGCCGCAGCCAGTAGAAAACCAATAAAAAATGAGGCTGCACAGGCGAAGAACGCCTGAGCTTCTAGTGGCATAAAGCAGAGAGAGCTGGCGTGTCCTGCGTGATCGCCTAGTAACGTACTGGCTTGCTGTCCACGCGCGCTCCGAGGCAGGAAGGCTTCCTCGGTGGGTCCTCAGGGTCCCCGACCCTCCCCTGCCTGTGTGGTTCTTGGCCCCGCAGCCTGGCCGGCGTCTCCAGGAGCGTGACTCTGGTGGTGGCATACATCATGACGGTCACCGACTTCGGCTGGGAAGACGCCCTGCGCACCGTGCGTGCGGGCAGGTCCTGCGCAAACCCCAACCTGGGCTTCCAGAGGCAGCTCCAGGAGTTTGAGGAGCGCCAGGTCCGTCAGGTAAGCGTGCTCGGGGGCTGGGAACGCACCTCCGTCCTTCCACGCCCGCCCAGACTTGTGGAGGCTGGAAAGGCCCCCCGAGGTCGGCTGGTCCAAGGACACCCCTTGAGCCCCTCTGCAGTATCACTGGCCCCTCGTCCACCAGCCGCTGCGGTCATTCCCTTTTCCCACCGTCCTCAGGCCCCATGGTAGCTTCTGTTTCTCTGTCTTGGGGTCAAGTGCCATTTCCTTGGTCAGGCTTGCTTTCACGTTCTCAGGCCAGAACCTGGAAGAAGCAGTCATTTCTCTTGCTAACCCTAACCCTCAGAGCTGACTGCCCGATGCCCCTTGGCCCCCTGTTCATAGGGGCAAACCTGCACCATCAGGTAGCAGGTGGGAGTGTAGGGGGTGAGCTGTGTGACGTCCTGGTTTGTTTCACGTCTCCAGTTCCGCCAGTGGCTGAAGGAGGAGTACGGAGAGAGCCCTTTGCGGGATGCAGAAGAAGCCAGAGGCATTCTGGGTAAATACAAAGAGCAGGGGCGCGCGGAGCCCCCGCCTGGCGCCGGGCGCTGGGGTGGCCTCCCGGCCGCGCCTCCTCCGGCCTACGGCAGCTGCACCACGGAGACCTAGCCGAGCCCTCGGCGCCCCTGCCCGCGGACGGGAAGGGGTGTCCCGGTGGATCCAGGTCCCCCCCGAGACCCCAGCAGCCCCACCCCCAGCTTCTGCGCCGCCCAGACGCTGCTGCCTCACACCCGTGGGCAAGCTGGGGAGCGTGCACGCGCGCGCGTGTGTGTGAGTGAGTGAGCGTGAGTTCTGAACGTGTGCGCTGCGGGAGCTGCCTTGAAAGCCACACTGCCGGCATCGGCCTCACTGCCTTTCCCCGTGCGAGATCCGCTGGAAGGCACTTGGAGGTGGCCGTGGAGGAGCCGCCGGGCCTGCAAGCGGGCAGTGGGGAGGCCTCAGGGTGGCCAAGGGGGCAGCAGGGGCCCCCTCCGCCTTCTGAGGGCGGCACTGGGCCCCGGGGCCCGGAGGTGGCCGAGCGGGCCCTCCTGCCGCCGCCGGCCCTGCTCAGCCCTGCCCTTCCGAGCCCTGCTCGGTGTGTGCCCGCCTGAACCGCCGGCCCTTGGGTGGTGTGGGGCGCAGCCCAGACGCCCGCCCTCGGCTCCCCCGTCCAGCTTCCCCTCCTCCCAGCCTCCTGCTGTTCTCACTCTGGGGAACCCCTCGCAAGGCTTGCATGCACCTTCGGGATTTAGGAAGAAAGAGCAGTTGTTAGGCACTGTCACGGTTTGCGCTTAAAAATACATTTAATGCCTGAGCACTTATTAAGCACCTTCATGTCTGCTGTGGATTTGGGATTTGATCTCAGCTACCTCATTAAACGGTTTTTGAAAAAGTGTTTTTCATTATTCCAATCAACTCTGCCTCACGGTTGAAAGCGTTTGGTCACGATTGCTTTTGAAGCCAAAGGGAAAAGGATCATATCATTGGGCCACTCGAAGCTTCTGATGCGGGCTTTGGGAGCGCTTTGTGGTGGGTAAATCCGACGTCAGGCCAAGCCAGCTGGCCAGGCTCCACACTCGTGCAGGCCCCAGATGTACAGCAAGAAAGGAAAGCGCAGCCGCGGAGCTCCTCACCTACAGCCAAGACAGTTTGCTCTAAAGTAATGTTTTCCTTAAACCAAAAAGAAATGTAAATATGTTAACAGAAGAAGTATTTAGGAGTCAGCTTGAAGACTTAAATACGGGTACAACGTGAACGCCTAGATCTATTCCTGTAACCTGAAATGTTGTCCTAATATCGGTCGCCAGTAACATTCTTTCTCCACAGCCACCCCAGGGATTCTGAAGTACTGCGCCTCTCTCAGAAGACTGTAATGTACCTGAAATATTGCAAAGCCAGAGTTTAGGTGCTGCCCAGAAGAAAAGCAACCAGAGTTCATTTTTCGGTGTCCAGAAGTAATTTGTGAACTCGCCTGTTTTCATTTTAAACAATACATATGCAATTGTGTCATCATATGTTGGGAACTACGCGTCCTCTTTGACAAGGGAAGGGTTTTTACCTAATTCCTCTGCTGCGGCTCCTTCTTTGCCCTTAGCCCTGCTGCCCCCAGGCCATCTCAGGGCCCTGCTGCCCCACCCGGTGACCCCGCGGTAATCGTGGTTGCCACCCCCGAGGGCCCTGCTGGGCACACCTGCCCCTGGGGACTGTCTCCTGGGCTGTTTCGTCCTGGGGTCTCGCCTCCACCACACGTGCATGCATCTGGTGAAGGGCAGCTCCACACGCTGCGCCCGCCCTTAGCTGGGGTGTGGATCCCACTTGCTTCTGCCACGGGCGCCACGAGGCACGTTCGGAGGCTGTCCCCCGGCAGTGACGCTGCTTTATTTTAAGGCCACTCCCTCCTCCAGAAGGAGGGTAGTGACGGCAGGAGACGTGAACTCCTTTCCCCGGGAGAGAAAGCGGGTCCCCCGCTTGAGCAGAGGGAAGTCTGGGGGGTGCGCAGGGCCGTCTCCCAACTCCGCTCTCGGCTTCAACGTGAAGGACACTAGCCGGTGTGAAGAGCAGTTTAAGTCTGTTTCCCAACGTTCTCTCGTCGAACTCCAGTGGGGGAAGAAGGAAATTTAACTTTTTACTTAAAGGAGAGGTTTGGCGGGACTACAGGAGCTGAGGTGTGTGGGCTCGTTGGCTGAAGGAGGCTTGACCTGTGTGCTGCGTCTCCAGTGCCTGGACGCTCCTGGCAAGGGCTCGGGGCAGGACACTTTGTGCCAGAACGGCCCCTGATGGGTGTGGGATGACGGGCATCACGATGCTTATTCTGACTTGACAGGCCTACCTGGGTGAAGAACAGGTGATCCAGGTGGAGGTGCCAGGCCTCGAGGCCCTGAGGTGTCTCCACTGCCCACCTGTGAGGGCGTGCCAGGGGGCATGAGGAAACAGCATGAGGGAAGCAGGGTTTCCGGCGAGGGCCCCAACCCTGTGGGCTCCCCCGCCCCTCGTGGCACCCACGACAATCACCTAGTAATCGGTGCTCTGCAGGTCACGAACTGTCACCTTGAAGCTGTATAAACCCACAGAGAAGGTATTATTTCATTCACTTGAGGCTCAGAGAGGCCAAGAAACACACCAAAAGCTAAAAATGTTAGCGCTACTTTGCCTGAACCTGGGTCTTTTGATCTCAAATCAGTGTGCAATGTGAGAGGGAGGGGCGGAGTGCCCTGGGCTTTGCACTTAGAGGTTTGTGAGGCTCTGACGCCAGGGCCCCTGGGAGAGCCAGCACCACTGCCGTGTGCACGGCTGTCCAAGCCAAAGCCTCTGCCTGCTCCCCCAGTCTCTCGGGGTTTTGTTTGGGGCCATGGTGGGTGGTGGCCAAAAGCACACGGACGTTTCCGTTGGGATGGTATTGGCCGTGCTTAGACGTTAGAGGCAGAGGCTCCTTCTCCGAGACCAGAGCAGGTGTTCAGGTCACGTGGACATGGGGACGGTGAACCCCCCTGCCCCAAGGGCTTTGTCTTGTTAGAGGAGGGGGTCGTGGCCCTGGCAGTTTCTTTAGGCTGTCTTTTCTGTGATGTTCTTTGGACACAGGTCTGTCCAGCCTGGGTCTCAGGACCGTGGCCCATGGTGGAGGAGACCTGCACTGCCTCTCTTCATTCACTCATTTGCCAGTTCGCTTGAGAAATGCTTATTCATCCCAGCAGGCGCTCTGGGACTCAGGCAGGATGCACAGACCCACCCCTGATTCTCAGACTAGCTTGGTGGGGTTGGCAGTTAGGAAAACTGGCGGTTACAGAGCAGGCCATACGCACTGGTATAGGTGCTCCTGGTGCTGTGTGTGGGGAAGGGAACCGAGAGGCCACTCCAGTTTGGGTGAGGGAGGTCGTGTCCCAGGACGGCATCTCAGAGGAGGTGGTACCTAGTCGGGGCCTGAAGCATGAGTGCTGGAGTTGGCTGGCACAGTGGGTGCGGGGGAGTCCTGGCAGGGGCGTGGCACGCGTGCAGGAGAGGCCACAGTCACTCTGGGTGACCAGAGCAGGCACAGGGGTGGGCGCTGATGAGAGGTGCAGACAAAGCTGCAGAAACAGGCAGAGGCCCAGGCTTTCGCTCTCTGCTTGGTACAGTAACTGGTCTCCTCACACCAGCCCTGGAGCTGACCAAGCTCAGAGGGCGGGTGCCCTGCAGCTTCCCGCGGTCTGGTCCCCAGGCGTGGAGCTTTGCAAGCGCGTGGATGCCGTTTTGCGGGCACGGAGTGGGGCTTGCCGAACGTGCTGGGCAGGCAGGCGCCATGATGGTGCAGGGGAAGGGGGCCCACGCCGGGGGCCTGTCGGGAGGCAGCAAGCACGGCCATCCAGGCGACAGCCGTGGCGCCCAGAGCGGGGCTTTGGTGCGGAGGCGAAGGGGCTTGAGGGAGAGTGGGGAGGGGGAGGCCGGTGCCCCCAGGACCAGAACCCCTGAGGGGCTTGCTTCCCCGGCCGAGGCGGGGTGTGGACTCTGGCACGTCGAGGGCAGACTGAAGGGGCCGCTGGCCAGAGGCGTCCACGAGGCTCACCCCCTGCTGGCACCCAGCTTCGCGCCCCAGGGGCTCAAGTCTGTCCACAGACCCGGAACAGACTCCCAGGCACCATACTTGTGACAATTCATGTCCAATCCAAATGTCCAGTTTATTAATTTATTGTGAGAGATAAAACATTAGCTTTATGAAGACTAATTTTATCCCCTAACTAGGCTGTCTTTCATTATCAGATTTTTGGGAGCCAACATGCTGTACACCTTAACTTACACAATGTTATATGTCAGTTATATCTCAATAAAGCTGAAAAAAAAAGGAGTAAAGCATCTCGTAAGTTAGTCCTGAGGTATCTCCCTACGCTCCTGGATGTGGGGCTGAGACCTGGGGGCGGGGTCTCCTGACGGGCGTGTCCCGAGAGGCGTGCTGCTGCCATAGCGCCCGGGAGCATGTCTGCAGCCTCCGGCCTCCTACGTCCCTGTCCTCGTCCCCAGCAGCCACCCTGGTACGCGCTCCCTCTGCCTGAGCTGGTTCTCTGACTTAACTCACGTCTCTCAGAGCAGCTTTGTTAACCTTGGGCTTCTCCCTGGGGATAGGTTCCCACTGGGGGCTTTTTTATGTATGGGGTGCTGGTTCTCTCCAGCTTCTGTCTCAGCAGGGGACCCCACTTCCAACTTCTGGGGCTGCTTCCTGTTGCTGGTGCATGAGACAGCGTACAAATTCCAGGGACTAATGTGCATGCGTGTGTGTGCACCCAGCTGTGTTCTGTTGTCTTAACTTTTATTTTAGAGGACTCCTGAGCCTTCAGGGGACCCATGTGGGCAACGTCAAGGGGCATTGGGACCTTGGGCAGCAGGACCTGGGCGCCCAGGGAAAGTCAGAGCTGGTCACGACAGGCTGCCCTGCACACCAGCATCTAGTCTTGAAAATAGGGAACATGCTAAGACTCAATATCCTGTGATCCCACATTAGGTGACCCCTCCCATCCTGACCCTGCGTTATTAATAATTTTATCGAGAATGTGCTTTCAACACGCTTGTATTTATAGATGTACTTAACAAGAAATCACCAAGACTTCGGAGGGAAGTTCCTCTTCCCTTTCCTTTTTATTGCCCAGAGAAAGGGAGGAAGAAAAAAAAAAAAAAAACGGCCTTTGACTTGTCCCCGGAGGCTGGAGAATGTTCTCTGTCCCTTCTGAGGATTTACTGGGGTCTCGCTAGGCCCCCAGCTAGGACAGCCAGGCTGTCAGGTGCTTGAATCCGGTGACACCGGCCGCATTTCACAGGGACGCTTTGCTCTCTTGTTTCCTCCCAGCTGCAACAATGGGACGTGATTATCGCAGCCAGGACCAGAATTAGCATTCTCTTCTGCAGCCTGGGCTCCTCCAGCTCGTCGCGAGGCTGCAGGTCTGGTCTGGGCTCACTGTCGGGGAAGCGTTGCGTCCATGGCTGAACGAACACCTGCAAGTCTGGTGTATTTTGGCTCCAGACAATTATCAGGAGTTAACAGTCCGCAGTTCATTTCCTGAAGCTTCTGGTTCAGTTGTGAGAGTGGGTGTGTAAAGGGCTCTGTCAGCCTTGACTGAGCACAGGCCGCCGGTGTTCTGATCCAGGCGGTGTGCTGCGTCTACGGGGATGGGATCAGACCTGAGAACGTCCTCTATACCAAGGCCTGTGTAGGAAAACTAGATGGGGCAGGGGGGCTGCTTCTGGGGGAGAACAATCCCTTCTAGTATCGATAGTTCGGGACAGTTTTTGGAAACAACGCTGATCATGCCAAGTGCGTTTTGTGAGCTCGACCCAGGGAGACACATCAGCTCACGGGGGTCGGGGCCTGGCCCCCCGGACACTCTCACGATGAGCACGTGTGTGGTGGGACCTTGACGTGTGTGTCCCTCCGGCCACAGAGACGGACAGAGTCCACTTGCCCCAGACGTGGCCAGACCAGCACAAACAGGAACCGTGCTTGCTGGCGAGCGGCCCTGCCTGTCAGTCAGCTCTGGGTTTCCCCAAGGCACTGATGGGAGGAAGACTTTTTGGAAAATAATAATCAAAAGGCCTCCATGTGCCGCAGAGAAATGTCACCTTCTGCTTTGCAAAGGGTGTGCCCTTCACGGCAAGAGGCCACGGCGCCCAGCTTCCTCAGGGCATCCAGAGAGGCCCGCCCCGGCTCTGCCGGACGCTCCCTTCCCCGTGGTGTGTGTGAAGCACGCGGATGCCGACAGGAACAGCAGGAGGGTGTGAGGTCAGGTGCATCTCAGGTGTGCTGCGCGGTGGGCCCTTCCCGCGGCACAAGGGCCCCTCCCGAGTCATCCGCGGCTGGGAGCTCGGAGCTGCGGGTACCGACGTGCAGCTCGGGGCAGAGGTGGTGCCGGGCCGGGAGGGCGCAGCCGAGGCCTGGACCCGTGACCAGGTGGCCTGGTAGAAGTCCGCTGCGACCCCAGTTCCCTGGAACACCTCGGGAGCCCCCGAGGAGGCAGCCCACTCCGTGGGGACTTCTTCTCAGACCCGCATGAAAGAAACTGCCTGGGAGGGATGGGCGGGGCTGGACGGCACCCTATCTGGTGGCGCACAGGTGCGGCCAGAGCCCACCTCGCGGCCAGCCGGGGTGGCCCCTCATGGTCTGGGAAGGCCCCTTTGCCCCCCCCCCCACCTGGAGGACAGGACAGGCAGCCTCTGGACGGTCAGCAGTCACTGAGCACTTAGTGTGTGACGGCCCCGAATCCACATCCTCTCCACAATCTTGTCACATAGGTTTTACTTTTATCCCCAATTTTCAGGTGAAGAAACTCCAGAAATTCTAGAGAACTTGCGTGTTGCCCAGTCTCAGGCCAGAAAGTGGCAGAGTGAGGCCTGGAGTCCAAGCAGCCTGACCCCACTGCGCTAAGGTCCCTTGTAAAACGCCAGCATCCCTGGGGGAATGCCAGTGGGTGCGGTCATCCATGCTGGGGTTCTCTCCTGAGGTCGGGGCTCGTGGGGAGACTGAGGAGGAACACAGGTGAGGCACGAGGGAAAGCCTTTCTTCTTCCCACCACATCCCCTTGCGTGGACGCTGTGTCCGCCATACGTGCCTCCACCAGGCCTTCCTGATTCCGCCCCGGGTGGCGGGCAGAGTCCTGGGGTGTCGTGGCGCCCCATGAGGCCCTTTGCAGGAACACAGAATTGGACCGGAGTGGGGTTGGTGCTTGCAGCCCAGCACCCGAAGCAGATGGTGTTCTGTCCTCGAGGTGCAGCGTTACACAAGTTGAGGGGCTCCGGGAGGGGGTGTGCAAGAAGCCCAGGGATTTGCTGTTATTCAGCTCAAATAACTCAGTGGAGACCCATCAAGGACAGAGGCAGGGGAAGCAACAGTGGGTGTTGAAGGAACTGGGGGCCTCCTTCCGACTTTGGGGCTGAGGGCATGGCTGGGGGCAGGGAGGCAGGGCAGGTCTTCAAGACGTACGGGCAGGCGTGGGGCAGAAGCAGTCCCCCGCCCTGTGTCCTGTCCTGACTCCCCAGACCCAGTGGGATGCTCGCTGACAGGGTATTCTGCTCGCTGTGGGCCAGACTCCCTCCTACAGGCAGCCCTGGTCCTCAGCATGCGTGGGACGGAGACTCCGTGATAGGAAGAGGAAATACCACCGGCTTCCAAGAAGTATCGGTGTCAGCAGCTGATGCTAAAAGTAGCTCTGAGAGAGGAGCCTGGGTTTTCCTCCAAGCTTTGCCCCAGAAGCATGCTGTCGGGGGCTTGGCCTGTGACTCACCGCTTTCATCTTTAAAACGCATCCTAGAAGCATCCATGCCTGCCAATGTGCCCAGTGTGCCCCCCGATCTGTACTTCCCATGGCCCATCTGGAGAAATGACACCCTCCAAGGGAAGGCCAGCAGGGTCGAGTGGCCTCTGACATCTGCTATGAACTGTCGCCCCCTGTGAAGGGCGGGGGAGGACGGACTGCGTTCCTCAGCCGGGGCCCAGTGCCCAGCTCGTGCAGGTGCCCAGCAGCCCGTGCAGACCGCCATGGGGAGGGGAGGAGCCAGGCGTGGCGGCCCTGCCTTCAAAGGCTTTTCAACTGAGTTGGGGAGAGGGGCCAGTCACTCCGGAATGTCCCGTGAGCAAATGCTGAGCTAGAAGCACAGATGCAGGCCAGGAGGCCCCTGCAGAGGAGGGTGCGCTGGCTGGGGGTGGAAAGGGAGGGGAGTCAAGCGCCTGCTGGGCGGAGGGCGAACGAGGGGGCGGCACGGCCAGGTGCACTTGGAAGCAGACGTGCCGGGCATCTGGGGGCCTGGCTATGACTGGCGGGCAGGATGGGCTGGAGGCGGGGGAAGAGCTGTGAGGAAGGGCAGGCGTCCCAGCCCGATGGGCTCCCACAGGACCTTCCCAGATACGAATCCACCAGGCCAGGGGACTGACATAGGTAGGTCATCGGCACCTTGAAGTAGTGGCGGGCAGTGCTGGTTTGCGTTCCCCAGAGGCAGAAAGGGTCAGGTGCCAAAGGTGACTGGCGGGGAGCACCTGTAACGGAAGGGGGAGGAGGCTGGCGGGGCAAGGGGCTATCAGGCCGGGGGCGGGGGCGGGGGCCCCAGAGAGTGGCCAGAGCCTGGCGGCGCTCACCGTGCTCACAGGCTGGGGCGGCCGGGCCGCTCTCCGGGGTCCCCAGGTGCTGCCATGCGACCCTGCAGAGGTACTTCTGCGCAAGGGTGTCCCCAGCAGGGCCGCCGAAATGCTTCAGCCGAACTCCAGACTCCAGAGCTGGAGCTTCCAGGCAGCATGGTCACCGGGTGCCCCTGGCGACCCGAAGTCCCCTCCCCGCCCCCAGGTGCGGCACCAGGACTTGGGGGATCCCTTTTGCCCCTCCTCACAGCCGTCCCTCCAGGGGGGCAGCAGGGCCCCACCGCTCCCAGTGCAGGAGATGTGGAGACGCACTGGCCACAGAGCATTTACTACAAATAACTTTTAGTAATAAACAACTAAACGTTCATCTGTCTACCAAGAGCCAGCAACCCTAAACCATTCCAGTGCTAAAATACTCCTCCCCCAAAATTTCTTTGGTTGATCCAAGTCTAAATAACGGCTGTGTCTGCTGTAGAGCCTTAATAATATTACCTCCCCTTTAGATGTGGGTGTTTTTATTACGTCATCTTTCATTAACAATGTTTTCTACACGATGCGAACGTAGAGAATTCCAGTAAACAGGCAGCACCGGCACAGAGGGAATCAGCCAGTCTTAGTTTTGTCTTTTTCTTTTTCACTAAATTCAGGAAGACTTGGAATCCGAGCCCCATGGGGGCAGCTTGGTCTCCAGCCTGCAGAGTAGATTTGAAATAACCAAGGGCAGCCCCTATGTACCACCTGAACATTTACTTGCCTTTACAATTCTGGGGCTGGAGAGATATTTGAAAGCTACCAGAATTGGTCCCAAAGACGCATAGACATGCTACTTATGGAATTTGATGTGAAATGGGTTTTCTGTGAATCTCGCCCAATCTTATGCTTTTAAAACTTTTCCTAACTATTTGTATCGATATATCTGTTGCTTAACATGAAAGAAAGTTTTCAAAATTAAAATAAAGCAAAAGAGGTCTGTGATCAATGATGAGTGAAGATAGACTGACAAATCTGACATAAAGAGAAGTTCGGTTCTCCTTATGTTTATTTGTTAACTTTTGCAATAAATTTGCAAAAGTTAAGGCTTTAAAACAAATTGTGATTATTCATTAATGTGACAGACCAACATACAGGTACATACGTATTTCCCCAATTTTCAAAATATACTTTATTGCAATTGAAAAGTATTAGTCCATGACTTTTTTCTTCTTTTTACTGTGATATTTATTTTATTTTTGTTCTCATTTATTTATTGGAATGATAAGTATAAAATTCAACAAGAACATTTTTAACAGCATGTGTTTCTTTTCTGTCCCATATTCTTTTTTAATTCCGTGACCATTACTGGCTGTCACACGAAGGACCCTGGTGTCATATATGCTGTGTGGACCTGTGCTCACAAGTCCCCTTGGAAACACTGAGGCCCCGAAGCCCACTGTTTTACTGCAGCCTATGTGCGTGGGTCCCCCAACCCCATTCTGATTTGTTTTTTTCACATTTCCTAATACCCGAGACTTCACTAATCTGTTTCTATTTCATTCTCTGTAGAGGCACAAGTGAAAAGATAATGAAAATTCTCTGATTTTTCAAATGTTCATTTTTTCTGGTCCTCTCTTCAAAGATCATTGAAGATTATTATTGTTATTTTGGGGGACCCTCGGTGAGAAAGCTGCTCTGTGTTTCCTGTGCAGTGTTCTCCTGTGGGTGTCCCTTCCACTAAGAGGCTCACATATGAGAATCTACACTTCACAAGAGGTGAGCAGAGGTTGAAGCATCCCCCCTCTCCCATCAATGTGTCTTTAAATTGCCGTCTCTCCTAGTGCATTTCAGAGACTCAGATATATAATAATTCTATGTACATACAACTTATTAAGACTATCTCCTCTATTGCAAAAATCACGATGCACCTCTATTTGGTGAAGGACCTAATTTAAGTGTTTGTGAGATTTTGATGAATCCCAGTCACAAAGCATGCCCTTCCCCTGTGCCAAAAATCACCAAGTGCATTTCTTTCTTTTTTTTCTACTGAAGTTTAGTTGATTTACAATATTGTGTTTGTTTCAAGTGTACAGCAAAACGACTCAGTTTTACATACTTTTTTCAGATTGTAAGTTATTGCCAGATACTGAGCAGAGTTCCCCGTGCTGCACAGTAAATCCTCGTTGCTCACCAAATGCATTGCTAAGGTGGGAGTACCAGCCTCGGCAGTGGGCCCTCTGCTTCCTGGGGGCGGGGCCTGGCTCGCGGCAGGAGCTTGAGTCTTGTGGTCATAGCTCCCCGGAGTCTCGCTCCCATCAGGCTGTCCTGCCCCCTTGGGCCAGCAAGCACCGAGCGGGGCGCCCCAGAGGCCCCAGCTCTGCCCTCCTCGCTCCCCGACCCCAGGTTCCGGTCTGTGCTTTCCCTCCTGGCCCCTCACGACTGTGCGCTGTGGGAGCCCCGTCTTCACTGTGGAGCTCGCGAGAGGGTGGGCTGAGCCATCTGGCGGAGGACAGCAGCCCCTCTGCCTGCCCACCCACCCAGCTTTCAGGAATGTGCTCAGGACCTCGTTTGCCCCCATACAGTTAGCCCCTTGTAAAATAGGAATCTGAGCCCACTGTGGACCAGGCAGGACCCGGTTCAGCCCACCTGGAGTTTCGTAACCTCCCCTGTGTGCTGACATCATTTGTTTCTGGGCCTTTCTTTAAAAAATAAATACAGAAAAGTCAAATGTTCTGGGAATTGAATCTTAGCCTCTTAAACATTCTTTTTATCAAGGCCTCACCACTAGGACCCTAATCTTATTTTATTTTCCTTCTTAAGCTAAAGAAATAATTCTGCTGACATGTTTATTTCCTTTTCCTGTATTTAAGTCAATCAGTCAAAACTATTGGTGGCCCCCCGCTGTGCTCACAGCCCCGGGCCAGGTCCCCGCCCAGCCGAGCCCATGTGTCCCCCCAGGGTGCAGGGTGCCTCTGGTGCAGAGGAGAGACCTGTTCCGGCGTCTCCTCTGCGGCTCCCTTCTGCAGCCCCAACCAGAGCCCAGCCACACTTTTCTGGCTTCAGCCACCTTCCTGTGGCTTGGATTTTTAAACTCTTACATATTTCTTACAATACCGTGGACCTTATTCTTGTTACCTTTCACTCCAATCCACGCACTTGCTATCTGATAGCCTTGTTCTGTTTCCTGGATTTCTTCATTCACTGCCTTTCTCACAATTTACATTCATTTCTCAGAAGAGTTTTGATGCTGATTGTTTGCTGTGAAACTAGCTCTGGACAAAGTTCACGGTACCAGTTGAAACGGTTGCTTAAAGCCACTTTTCTTCTCTCTAGAGAAACACAACTTCTGGTCCTAGAATCACACACCTCTTTGGAAAAGGCACGAGCTGACGTCGGGCGGCCAGAATGTTGCCCCGTAAGCCAGCCTGCTGGCGGCAAGGCTCCTGTGCAGCCTCTTGATGGGATCTGAGGTGCTTTACTGTATCACAGTCTCCAGACACATCTGTTCTATTTTACCGCTTCTTTTCTTCAGCTTTCTCTGGGAAAAGTCCAGACTCTAGATTTTCTGTTCAATAGCTTCTTCCTGAGATTATGAAAATTTGTTTTCCCTCATTCAGAAAATTACTTTCATTTTGTAAATCCTATAACGCTTCATAAAGTGTTTCCATATAGAGAGGACCTTCACACGCGTTAATTCGTTTTCCCAGCAAAGCTGTGGAGTCACCAGCACCCACGTTCAGCCGCTAAGTAGCAGAACAAGACCTAGAACTCAGGTCTGACGCATAGCCCGTTGCTCTTTGCTCCATACCATGTTGGAACCAATGAGCAACGCGCTCTCCATGTGAGCAAAACAAAGATAACCTGCCAAAATAATCTAGAAACAAAGGTTGAGGCAACATTATCATGTGACATAGTCGGGTCCCAGTGGATTGATGTATGAATTAATAAAGTGGGATTGAATCGCAGAAGAGGCCACAGTTACCTGGTCCACGAGAGACCAGGTCATGCCTCCACATGATACATTTACACAGGGAAGTGTCTTTCCTCAAGGACTGTGGATCTGAAATCGTCTTGAGGCTTGTAGACTTGAATTGGTTGTGTCTGAGATCCACTAAACAGGTCTAGACATGCCAATGGGTGGCATCTCGGTTAGAAGGGGCAGCAGGTAGAGATGGTGTCTGTCTAGGAGGGACCTGCTGGAAGAACCAAGACAAAGGTGCGGAAAATAAGCCAGAGGCAGGGCAGAAGCTGCCGGGAGAAGCAATGGGGCAGGTGGCCCAAGAACTGAGCAGACAGGAAGGAGGGACATTGGTCCAGGTGGGGATGGACCGTCCAGGAGCAGTGCCCTGCGGTCCCGGGGACCCGCCAGGCGGAGTGAGGGTTGCTGCTGTCTACACTGCACAGGTCAGCACCGAGTCACACGGCCTCACACACACAGCTCCGGACCAATGACAGCTGTTCCGGCTAACACCACATCATCCGACATATCTTAACATACTTTTAAGACCAAACAATCAGCCTCCTCTTGTCCAGAATTGTTTTGCCCCAAAACAAAACAAAAACAAACAAAACGAAACAAGACAAAACAAAAGCTCTCAAGTCCATGGAAAAGAATTGACTTTTTCAAAAGAAATGTTTGTGTAGGAAAGGAAACAATGGGGCAATTGGAAAGTAGTTATAACAACCATAATAAAAAGGCAATGAGTAAATTACTTTAACAGACGATGGTGAAGTATAGTGGTGAATACATCTCTGACTTGCTTAGCTAGAATAAACCCAGTTGCATTGTTGAATCAGTAACCCCGCCCTCCCTCTTTGGTTTCTATAAGCTTAAAACTCAAAGCTAAGAAAGCAGGGAACCATCATGCCCTTTGGAAGTAAAAGACAACTTCGTATTTTGGAAAATAGCCTAACCTGTGCCACTTAGGTAGTGAGGGCTTTTACCCCGGCCACGTGCCTCTCGCTCCGATCCTGGCACTTGACAACTGCCAAGATCTGGAAAGAAAACTTGCAAAATTACTTCTGAAGCTTATATTTATGTATTTGTCAAAAAGAGGTAGGCAAAAAACCACGACTTTGGATCTTCTCTAGCGATGTCACCTTTTTCTTATTCCCATGTTTTAGGAGATGCTTATTTTTAACATGTATTTGTTGCCTGGACCCTGTTCAGCAAAACGTCACTGCAAAATTGTGCACATTTCACAGAATACGTGTGAGACAAAGAATTTTCTAGGAAACCAGTGGGATTTAATTGGGTAGATCAGCATCCTTCCTGCCCTCAGCCCACTTCGGAAGTTGGGCCTAATCAGAATTATTTATCGTACAGTTATTTTTCTGGAAATGTTGTCAGGCGTCACCCGCCTTCCTAGCTGCCATATCCGTCAGGGCCGGTGTGAGTTCTCCTGTCCTCAGTTTACCGGGTCTTAAAATAGAGACAGAATTTCTCAGAATTTCAGTGTTTTGTCTCAGGTCAGATGTAGAGTCGTTAAAAGAGAAAAGTATCTTTTTGTGTGCGTGGCCTTTGGGGGAAATTTAAATTGTTGAAATGATCTCTTCCAAGCCCGCACGGCTTCCATCTAAAGGAGATGGGGGTGAATTTACTATCAACACCTTCCTTTACCCGAAACTTTGCCACAATGAGGTCTTGGGATAACTTACCCAACCAACAGCCTCAATTTGTAACCCATTTCTCGATTTTCTTGGGTCCATCAGAGCTGAAGATTCTAAAAATTTCAATACACACAATTAAGGCTGTGTGTGTATTGGGTCAAGTAGGTATTTATAACTTGACCAGGGAAAGCTCTCCCGCCTGAGACAGGTTACCAACCCCTGGAAACGGCTAGCCCTCCAGGAAAGAGAGGATATTTCCGTTCCCCAAGAAGGCATGTGCTGTCCCATTTACAATAAAAGAGACCCCAGAATTTCTTTGAATAGCAACAACAGCTGTTATTTAAGGCACACCAAAGGAGATAGACTTGGTTTTTTTACTGTGGCAGAGGTTTGAGTCGGCCATGGGGGATTCTGGGGGGTTTCAAACCTTTTTCCCCTTTGCATTTCATGTCACGCTAGGCATGAATTATTTCACATGCTAACAGAAAACGGAGAAGGTCTTACAGGGCAGAGCCCTGCTGATCGCCCGTCTTCTTCCTGGCCGGGTTGGACATGGGTGGCCATGCGTACACAATGTTTTCCATAGAAAGACACACACCAGCACTGACTACACAGCCCGTTGGGTGGCATCAGGTGCTAACAGACGATGCAGCTGTTTGGCAAAAACACCTCAGGCTTGTTCTAACGGTCATTCGGGCCAGCAGAAGGCGGGGGTCTGACCCCTGTTTGGGGAGACCGCTGCCCAGAGTCAAAGCAAGTCGCTGGGATCAGGTTGGCCCCTGTTTTGATTCCTCCTTCTGCAATACGTTTACCCTCCTATTGTTTTTTTCATGTTTTTTTAAAAACAGCTTTATTGAGGTCAAATTTACATGCTATATGTAAATAGTACACATCTAAAGTGTACCATTCAGTGAGGTTAAAACACCGACCAAGCTGTGCAGCTGTCACCGTAACCAGATGCAGAGCCTTGCCATCGCCCCTGCTTCCCGCACTGACACCCGCCCACAGGTGCACTTTCTTTCTCTGTAGAGCTGCCTCGCAGGGTATTTCATACAAATGGGACAGTGTGTGGTCTGTGGGTCTGGCGTCCTTCCTGGTATAAAGTTTTTGAGAGTCATCCACGGTGTATCTTGTGTTGGTGTTTCTTTCCTTTTGATTGAACAGCCTGTTTTTTTTTAATTGGAGTTAAGGGTCTCCATGGGGCCTGCCTGTGTGATGTCTGGAGGCCCTGTGACTCCACGTGTGGAAGGCGGCTGCTCCTGGCATCTGGTGGACACAGGCCAGTGATGCGGCTCAACATCCGCACGCGAGTAACGACCTGCCCCACAATGTCAGCGGGGCCGAAACTGAGAACCCCCGGGCTGGGCTTCACAGGATCCCCTCTCATCCTCCGGGTACGTGTCTAAAGCCAAGTGTTGCCTGACGGGAGCCTTCCCTTTGATTGTACTGCATATCACTGAATTGGGATTCTGTTTGTCTAATTTATATGTATGTTTAAATTACAAACTAATTTGTGAAACATCATTTTTTTAACCATTTGGGAAAATTTTGGAATCTCCTAAAATATTATTCATTGGGTTGCACTGCCCACCAGAGAGAAGGGTGAGGAAAAAGAGTATACAATTCTTGCTTCCTGGTTGAGATCTCAGCATTACTTGGTTTTGGAAATTTAGCGACAGAAAAGTAGCAAATGGTGTGGCTTGTACAGCTTTAAGTTCCAGGAGCTGCAGGAATCGTTGGGAGGCTTATAATAGAGGAATTTAATAAAGGACATTAAGTTTGTTTAGCAACAAATTGCACTATAATTTTTGTGGCTTAGGGTCCAACGTTACGTACTCTGGTTATATTTTTCCACTTCAGCTCCAGAATTTTGACTCTACTATGTCATTCTTAACATTAATGAATAAAGTTTACAGGGGGCAGGGATTAAAAGAAACAGATCCAAAAAACAAAAACAAAACTAAAGAAGTTCTTATCACCCAGCATAAAACCCCTCTTGGGAAAAAGAAAAAATCAGTCAGAATTTAAATACTTTGTTTTATCTGAGACCAGGGACCTCGGACTGCTCGATTTTTCCTCTGGGGTTGTGGAGGTGCCAGGAGGCGGGATTCTGTCTTGGTTCTTTTGAGCTTTGTGTGATGATGAATAAGAAACACAGTTCTCTGGAGCTTAATAATGTAAGAGGAGACCCAAGTGCTGTGAGTCGGTAAACCATCCTTGGCAGGGTTACCTTTGGGAATTTGACAAATAAACAGTGCATTTCAACTACCCTGGGTAACTTCTCACTCCGACCACTCTGGGGTCCCAGTGGGTGCTCTGCCTCAGCCCCGGGGGAGGGGGGGCCGGGCAGGAGTGCTGGTTGGCAGGGGCCGGCAGAGCTGGGTCTCCTGCAGGCTCCCCTGCATCTGACCTCCTGTACCGCCTCTGGGTCTCATCAGCACCGCCTGCCAGAAATACACGGTGGCAGTAAAATGAGGGCAAAATGCAAATGTACACACACACGTGTGCACACATATAATACACATGGGCACCTGCATATGCAGTATATGCCTGTACAGTCCTACGTGCACACACACCACACAACACATATACACAGACACACAACATGTATGCGCGGCACACGTGCACACGCACATTCCTCAGAATGACCGTAAGCCCTTTGTACACATTTATTCATCACTGCCAGAGAGTTATTTTGTGTCTGTGTTACAGTGGAGGCTGCTTAGGCTCAGAGAGGTTGAGCAATCTGATCAGGGCCACACAGCTGATAAGCAGTAGAGTTTAGAAATTAGAACGAAGTTTTCTGTAAATCCAAATTCCAAAGAAAGAAGCAGTACAAAAGGAGATCTGGCCTTTAAAAAGCTGTAACCCAGGGCCTTCCCTGGTGGTCCAGTGGTTATGAATCCACCTTCCAATGCAGGGGATGTGGGTTCAATCCCAGGTCAGGGAGCTAAGATCCCACATGCATGGGGCAACTAAGCCCACAAGCTCTGCAGCCTGCCCAGCACAACCAGAGAGAAGCCCGCACGCCGCAACGAAATACCCTGCGTGCCGCAACTAAGACCCGACGCAGCCAAATAAATAAATAAATATTAAAAAAAAAAAGCTGTAACCGCAACATAAAAATACCACTGGTTGTGGCAGTGGAAGGAGATGAGTAGACAGTGCAACTACTGTGTATGATGTTATAATGTGGATACATATCATTATACATTTGTCCAAACCTGCAGAATGCACAGCACCGAGAGTGGACCCTGATGTGAACCATGGGTGATTCTGATGTCGTAACTGGGTGTCCATGTAGGTTCATTGATTGTAACACCTGCATCATCTGGTGGGGATGCTGATAGCAGGGGAGGCTCTGTGTGTGTGTGTGTGTGTGTCTGTGTGCGTGTCTGTCTTGTGTGTGTGTCTCTGTGTGTGTCTCTGTGTGTGTCTCTGTGTGTCTCTGTGTGTGTCTCTGTGTGTCTCTGTGTGTGTCTCTGTGTGTGTGTCTCTGTGTATGTCTGTGTGTGTGTCTGTGTGTGTGTGTCTGTGTGTGTCTGCCTGTGTCTGTGTGTGTGTGTGTCTGTGTCTGTGTGTGTGTGTGTGTGTCTGTGTCTCTGTGTGTCTGTATCTGTGTGTGTGTCTGTGTGTGTCTTGTGTGTGTGTCTCTGTGTGTGTGTGTGTGTGTGTCTGTGTGTGTCTGTGTCTCTGTGTGTGTGTCTCTGTGAGGGGGGGCAGGGGCAGGGGTACATGGGAGATCTCTATACCTTTCAATTTGGTTGTGAACCTAAAACTGCTCTAAATAAAGGAAGTCTGTAAAAAAAAAAGATATAACTCCACACTTGTGCTCCAGCTCAGTTGTTTCAACACCCTTTGCAGAAGATTCAACTTGGTTGATCAAATGCCTGAATCTGAAGCTCTGCAATATGATCAACCTTGGTCTGTCTGTCTCTCTCAAAATAAACGTAGCTTTTTTTCTGAAGATAAAAATGACATATGCTAATTACTGAAACAGTATACATGTATATGAAATATTTTTTAAAAGTAAAAATTATCTCCACCTCCTCATCTAGAGATAAGCAATGTGAACACATCCAAATATTCCTCCTGCAGTCTCTCTAGGCAGAGTAGATAGATAGATGACAGACAGAGAAAGCTGGTAGAGTTTTACATAAGTGATACTAGAGTATAGATAGGTAATTAAAAGAAGGAGACCTAAGCGGAGGTCTCCTTCCCACTCTCACTAAAAAACAAACTATCGTAGGCATAAGTATTTTGATGTTCACTGGCGGAGGTGAGGGAGGGGAAGTGTTCTGAGAATTACCTTTGTGTTCATCTTGGCTCCACGACTGATTAACGGATGAAGCTCCCAGAACCTCAGAGAGAAGCAGCTGTTTGTCCTTTTTACCATCTCCCCTGTAAGAATGTGTCTGTTCTTCCATGACGGTGATACCCTGACCCCTGGGAAATGCTCACTGCCAGCACAAACCACAAATCTCCGGGTGCAGGAGATTCTCAGTTCAGTAGGAAACTGCTCCCCTTCAGAACTTTACCCCCAAGCCTGCGTTCCCGGGACAAAGCTGCTCTGTCTTGACCGCGGCCTCCTCCCCGGTACCTGCCTCCTCTTTTCAAGCCTCCCTTCTGCGACCTCCTTCTCATTCTAAGGTCTTCTTTGGAGACCTTTTTTTTTGTAAATTAGAGGACTTCAATCACTGTTATTTTCAGCTGATGTCACTTCTATGTGCTGAGCCCCCTGCTTTCCAGATTCACACATCATCTCCTCTGACAGCACACGGCTCTCTAACGAGATTTGTAGCCCTCACGCTGCTGCTCTTAGGAAGCAGAGGTGCCGTTCACCGGTCCTGCCAGGAGGGACCCGTTTCCTGTTGGCTGCCCCCCGGAGAGCGGAGGGCGGTGCCGGCCCCCTCCTCCAGCCCCATTTGCCGAGGGCTTTACTGCCCCACGTCACTCGGCGGCAGGTAGATCTGACCCTTCCGTTCGCAGACTGCTGGTCACATAGCTGGAAGCGGTGTCCCCAGGACTCAGATGAGCGTGGCCTTGACCCCGCTGTGCGCTGGGTCGGAGGCAGAAATGCCCCCATGAGCTCTTGCCCTGCCCCAGGCCAGGGACGAGGCCCACAGGAGTGTGGAGAGCTTGGGTCCTGACCACACAGGTGACCTCCGGGCAGGACCTCACAGGCAGCTTCAGGCGAGTTCTTGCCCCACCCTTGCCCTTGGGGAGCTGTCGGGTAAGCCCCCCAGAGGAGTTGATGAGAAAGTTCTGGATTATGAACCGTGAATGCAGCAGGGCCGTCAACCACCTGGGGTCCCAAGCTTTGCTGGCTTTTTAAAAAAAAAATCCAAAATATACAAAGTACAATATAAGGAACCCCCAGGTTTCCACTATAAGTACTGGTACTTAATAGTCTGTCATGTTTACTTTTCTATAAAAGGCTACAAATATAATTTCTAGATCCTTTATAAAAACAAGCATATACTATTCACAGACGTACATATAAAGGCTAGAAATAGGTGGGGAGATAACGGGCCCAAATTGCTGTCGTGGTGCCTCTGGGGAGGGCCTGGGGCAGGACCGGGGCGGAAACTGCAAAGCCAGGAACACCCATGCAGAGCGAGTGACCCCCCTGCCCCCCCAGGACAGAGAGATTCACTTGGAATCACAAGGTCTTCCAGAAGGTCCGCCCGGCCTTCGGTACAGGCCTTCAGCTCCCCGGGAGGGGCTGTGCTGCACCGGGCTGTGGAGGGCACCACGTGGCGTGGCAGAGCCTGGGGGCGTGAACACGCCTCTCCCCGGAGCCTCCTGGGCGCTTCCCTCCCAGGCTGCTTTGCTGTCCCCTGGGATGCCACGCACGCTGAGGTGTCCTTGCTTCTGCACAGCTGACCGCTCAGGCTGGCCTGCTCCCTCTCGTGCGGCCTGTCTCGGGGGAAGACGAGCTCCCTCTCCCCCAGGGCTCGGCTCCTCCCCCCTGAGCCCTCCCTGCTTCCCCCAGGCACGTCCCTTGCTGCACCCACAGAACCTCGTCCTACAGAAGCCTTTTCACATGTCACTTATCACACTGTACTGTGCAGTGTGTGTGCACACGTGTGCATGTCCGTGTGTGTGTGTGTGCGTGTGCGTGTGTGTGGAGAGAGAGCTCCGTTAAGCCGGGGTAGTGCCTTAGCTCAGCACCCAGCTTCTTACATGCTGTCTGGCATAGGTTATTAAATGAGTCATTCATTCAGTGAGCGTGGCGTTTGGGTGATTCTAAGCCAGTGTACTCAAGACTTTTACATGATCACTGGGATAGATCATTAGCTGATACTTCAGGGTAAAACGTATGTCTGGTGTGAGGTTTGATGTTAATGACAGAAGGTGGAAATCCACCGTATTAGTTTGACTGGACTGAGGTACAAACTACCACAGGCAGCTTCAGCAACGAGCGTTTATTTCTCACAGTTCCAGAGGCTGTGACACCAGGATCAAGGCGTCGGCAGATCTGGTGTCTGGTGAGGCCCCCTTCCCGGTTCACAGACGGCTGCCTTCCTGCTGTGTCCTCTCATGGCAGAAGGGGCGAGGGAGCCCTCTGGGGTCCCTTCTGAAGGGACCCTGACCCCATTCATGAGGCTCCATCCTCAGGACCCGATCACCTCCCACCTCCTCACACCATCACCTTGGGGTTAGGGTTTCTCACGTGAATCTCGTGGGGACACAAACATTCAGTCTATAGCATCTACATTTCAAATAGCCATTCTGAGAATCACAAATGTTGGGGACTGATTTCCTGTTAGATTAGTACTGCACGTTTTTAGCCTGGAAACAGCTGACAAAGAGCTTGTACTCGGAGTGAAGAAGGCTCTGGGCTGCTGTTTGCTTTTGCTCTTTATTACCGCCATCTTTCATCCACAATTTCTAGCTAATAGTTCTTTTGGGGGCTGTCTGCTCAACACCTGCAAATCCACATAAGGGACCCCACAGTGCCCGGTGGCGGTCACCACTAGGACCCTCCCCGTGGAGGGGCCACTGTCACTCTCTAGGCTAAGCGTGAGGTCGGCTCATTTTTTAAACTTTATATTAAAACAAATAGAAACAGAAGTTCTGATATATCCTTCTGGAGATGCCTTTGTGCTCTGCTGACTGAGGAGGCACTCACCTGGACCCGCGGCACCCCAGCCCCTAGAACAGCGTGGGGCACGTGGCAGGTACACGACACAGGCTAGTTGAAGGAGAGAAGGAATTAGGACCAAAGTCACCTTCATGAATCAAAGACTGACGTGGGGCAGGTGATAAACGGTCAGGTGGAGCTAAGCCTCGGTGCTGTCTTCTCGAGACTGGAGCTCGCTCTAGCCTGGGGGGGCCTCAGGCGGCTCTCCAGACTTCCACGCATGCGCCCCATGGAGTCTGAGCGGGCAAGTGATGCCTCGGGAAGTGCAGGGAGTAACGGGGGGGCCTGGGATGAGAACTCGGGGGTGTCCGTCTTTAGGCTCTGTCTTTTGTGCTGTCACCTCCCAAAGTGAGTCGGGAGCCAGGCTGACACTGAACAGCTTGTGCGTCCCTGTGAGTTGGCCCAGGTCCCTATGCTGTGAACCCGGGAGTCCGCCGGGCCCCGGGGCATCACGGGCAAACCAAGAGAGGGGTCTGGTCTCACTCGTGTCACTCAGACCTTATTTTCGAAAAGTTCGATGTCAGAGTGTCTCACAATAATAAAGGTACATGTTAAAGTGCTTCATTGTAGACGAATTCAACAGCCATGCTCAGCGGCAGCGCCTCCCCCTTGCTCCTGGGGCCGCCGCCCCCGCCCCCGGGGCTCTGGACCCCCGCCCCCCCCACGCCCCCCTCGTCCCCAGGGGCTCTGGACCCCCACCCCCGCTTCCCCGGGGCTCTGGACACCCGTCCCCGCTTCCCCGGGGCTCTGGACCCCCGGCCCCCCCTTCCCCGGGGCTCTGGACCCCCGGTGCCCCTGCTCTCCTGTGGGATCCTGCGTCCAGCACGTGTGGGCAAAGGAGCTTTTCGGATCCGCGTGCGTGTGCGCGTTAGAGGCCGAGCTCCCTGAGGTCCTGTGACACACGTGTCCCTCTTTCCTGGCTGCTGGAAAGGCACTCAGTTCTGTGGAGGTGACTTACACTCTCCTGGATTGTTTCCTTTGGAGCTACTTTTAGAAAAACGAGGACAGACGCTTGGTTCCTAGTTTCCGGCTCCCCAGGCTGGCGGAAGCTGGAACTGTTTCCAAGCCCGACGCCTGCGGCCCACTTGCCAGCGGCCGCTCCTGAGCGATGCGAGTCCGGGGTCGGGGCGGCGTGGCACCGCTGCTCGCGGCCAGGACCGCCCGCAGCTCGGGCTGAGCGACGAGAAGGACTCGCTCCGGGCCGAGGCTCCCCCGGAAGGTGGTGTTTGGCTGCAACGGTGACTGTGAACCGGAGACTCAGAAACCGCGGCGAGGTTCCAGCGAGGCCGCCCTGCAGTCTGTTCCGAACAAGGCGACCTTGCCGTGGGGTCCGGTTGTGAGCCTGAGACGTGTGGGGCTAGAAAACTGGGACGGGTTTGAAAAACAGAGGGAGGTGCCACGAGGGCGCAGACAGCCCCCCGAAGGAGCCCCCTACGGTCAATACCTGCCTGATGTGAGCAGCCAAGTAGACAGCGGCTCCTAAAACATCCATTACAAGAGTTGGATCCTAATCCACAGAACAAAGTAAGTATTCATGAGTCCACAGTGATGTAAATAAACAAATAAATAGATAAACAACCGGCAGAGACAGGCAGCTCTTCCTTACAGAGCTCAAGTTAACAAATGTGGAAGAAAGGAGGAAAGTACCAAATCACCAATAGGCAAACATTACAGTAAAAGTCACTGGAGGAATGATCCACTGATGGATACAAAAATCACTGGGCTAATGAAGAACCTAGTGGCAAGACGGGAATAAAGACACAGACCTACTAGAGAATGGACTTGAGGATATGGGGAGGGGGTGGGGTGAGATGTGACAGGGTGAGAGAGTGTCATGGACATATATACACTACCAAATGTAAAATAGATAGCTAGTGGGAAGCAGCCGCATAGCACAGGAAGATCAGCTCGGTGCTTTGTGACCACCTAGAGGGGTGGGATGGGGAGGGTGGGAGGGAGGGAGATGCAAGAGGGAAGAGAAATGGGAACATATTGTATATGTATAACTGATTCACTTTGTTATAAAGCAGAAGCTAACACACCATTGTAAGGCAATTATACTTCAATAAAGATGTTTAAAAAAAAAAATCACTGGGCTAAGCTTTGAGAAAAAACAGGGTATTTTCATAGTCTCAACTTATCTCCCCCAAGAGATTCATCAATCAGAAAGAGAAAAATAATAACTTTATAGTCTTTACCATGGAGAACATCTGCAGCCGTCGTAACCAAGTGAGGAAAGTAACATCTCCAGGAAGAAGATGCACCCCTGATGTGATGCTCTGGGGAGGACCAAGTACCATCTCCATGGGATTCCTGCCAAAATGCATCGCCTCAACCAATCAGTACTGAGAGATCACTCTGAGACTTTCTGCAAGCTCACTAACTAGAACCATCAAGGGTCAAGGGTGTGAAAGACAAGAAAAGATTGAGAAACCGTAAAAAAAATTCCAGTGATCTGTCTGCTCTCCTAAAAAACAAAGAGATGAGGGTTGAGATGGAGAGCTGCCCGTAAGCCCTAGCCGGAGCTGGGCGTCGCCTGGAAGGCTTGAGAGTCCGGTGAAATGTGGCCCTGAGGTCTCTGCAGGGATGAAATGAAGTATGAGAGAAAAGCATCTGAATGTGGCCAACGTAGATGCACAGGCAGGATAGTGCCAACTCAAATTTCTTATTTTAAAAAAATTAGCTTCATTTGAAAAATTGCCTGAATTCTCGACTTCACGTTGGCCGCCAGAGAGCTTACTTCGTACAGAGCGCTAGTCTACGTCCTGCGAAAAATAAAAGAATTAGAAAACGTGATACTTACCTTTAGAACTGGGGGGGACATAAGATATTACAAGAGAAATACACAAATCAAAGATTAAAATATGCCTCTAAGCACTAACCACACACTTCCCTCAACTTCAGTGTTAGCTACCAGTCTGATCTTTGCCTCTAAGTTGCAATAGTTTCAGGACAGTTGTCAATCTATCCATGGCTCCTCTCACAGCCTAAGGAGTGCCTTGCATGCTGGAAAAGGCACTCAAACATGTTTGCTGTATGAATAAAATGTCTTACAGTTTTTAAAAATGCTTATAACGAATGGATAAAGAAACATCGTGTATACATACATGGGATATTGTTTGGTCTTAAAACAAGGACATCCTGCCATTTGCGACAACATGGACGGACCTCGATCGAGGACATTGTACTCAGTGAGATAGGCAGACGCAGGGCAGATCCTTTGTGGCCTCACTTGTAACGTGGAATCGCAAATAGTCACACAGAAGAGGGGAGGAGAGTGGTTGCCAGGGGCTGGAGGAGGAGGGGAGAGGTAGGTGATGGCCACACGGCGCAGCTGCACTTGTGCAGGACAGACAAGTTCCGGAAGTCTGTGTACAGCCTGGTGCCCGCTGCTGAGAACACTGAGAAGCACTCACACTTGGCTGAGACCTCTGACCTTATGTTAAGTGTTCTTACCACGGAACAACAACAACAACAGTAGTAGTAATAGTAATAATAAAAGGGGATGGGGGGAAACTTTGGGAGGTGATGGATATGTTTCTGGCCTTGATGGTGGTGATGGTTTCACAGATTATACTTATCCCCAAGCTCAAGTTACATACATTAAGTATGTACAGCTTTTTCCATGTCAAACATACCTCAATAAAGCAGTTTAAAATTTAAATACATAATTAATTAATTTTTAAAAGCCATGCCCATAGGTATTACACATACTCTGATGTAGAACTTCTGCCAAGCAAAGGGACAGCCCATTAGAGGTGAGTGGGACAGATGGGACCAGCCCAGGAAGAGGAAGTCGAAGCTGTGGTTGAATGCTTGAATTCAGGCTGCGAGGAGAATATTCTGGGATCGAGAGAGACCTACCTTTTTCTGCTGAAGACACAGCACTGAGTCACGAGGAGCTGGTGGAGGTGAGAGGCAGCAGTGGCGTTTGCTTTTCTGGTTGAAGAGGGCAGAATAGGCCACTGGGCCCAAGGTGATGAGGGTAACTGGTGTCAGGAGGATAAACATCTCTGAATTACTTGGTCAGATGATCAGGGTTGGTTCAAGAGCACCGTGAGGCCTGGAGATGCTGAAAAGCAGGAAAGGAATTCAGTTAGACACCAACAGAAGATGAGAGAGATGATTACAGGGCAGGAGTCCCTGAAGACCAGACCCGAGCACATCGTGGGGAAGGGGCTGGTCGGCCTCTGCAGAGGAGCTGAGAGCTCAGAAAAGGCGTGAGGCCATTGGATTTTTGCCAGAAGTATGTCATTGGTGGTTTGTTAATAAAAGCAGTTCCTCCAAGGTAAAGACCAGAGAACCAGAGGTAGTCAACTGAAATTTTATTGAGGGCAGGAAGCATACTCTAATGTATCTTTGTATTTTCCCAAAGCACCTCGCTTGCCCAGAAGACCATCTTTGAATTTTGACAGTGGAGTTCTGCGTTTCCCTGCCAAGAGCTTCAAACCAAGCCAGACTTCAAGCAATCTAGAAAAAGACACCAGCGTGAAAATAGGAGTAACTTGAACCAAAGACGTTTGAGGAAGGAATTGTACAGCAAGAAAGAAGAGAATGCAAGCCTGGCACAGACTGAGGGCTGCAGAAACGTGCAGGTCAAGAGGTGGTATCATAGCGTTTGACATAAACCAACATGGGCGATCAGTCTTAGTGTGTGTGGATTTTCTGTCCTTAGAACATGTTTTTATGGTTTTGGTTATACCATATTTTATCCCTAAAAAAGTGTAAACTTCAGAAAGAACATGGAGGAAAGGACAATTCATATAAACAACGCGTGAGCTCCCGCCATGGGGTCCCTAACTCTCGCGTGTTTTCTCAGTTAAGACCACACTGCATGTGATTTGCATCCACTCTTCTCCTTTAACTTCATATCATAAGCATTTTCCCAAAATTAACAAAGATTTTCGGAACTGTAATTTCCCAGCTGTGTGGATGTACTAACGTGTATTTGATTGTTCCCAATGATTAGATATTTAACTTAATTCCAAGTGTTACAGTAACAAATGCTGAGGTGAGCATTTTGAACAAGGATGTCCAGCCACACTTGTCTCACGTGGTCTCGTTTAAATGGGTGTGAACTTGCCATCCCTTTGCAGTGATCGCTCACTCGTGTACTCGTTCACGGAGCATCTAATGTGTGCGGACACGGCCCTGCCCTCACGGGGCCGCACTTTGGAGAGCGGAGGTGACAGGCGTGGACGGTGAAGGGCAGCAGAGGCCGCCCCGCGTGGGACCTGAAGGACTGTCCGAGCCAGGGCTGCTCCTGAGCCGCAGTTTTCAGTGTCGGTCACTTTGGGCTCCACTCAGAGGAGGCGGGTGGCCGAGGGGCCTCTGTGCCCAGCTCGTCTGATCTCAGGGCTTCATCCCTAAGTGTAATCACAACACCTGCCGCCTTCCCCGCCAGCTCTCAGTGGGCTACAAGGAGGCAGAGAAGGGAGCCCCTCATGGCAGCCGCAGACCAGACACAAGGTTGGGCCTCTGCACGGGCCCCGAACCCTGACCCAAAGGGAGCCTGGTGGAGACCTCTGACCTCCCCGCAGTCGTGGGAACGGTCATGGCCGTGGGAACCAGCCCCTGACTGCTCCCGGCCCCGCTCCCCACTTCCAGGCGGGCTGAGCCAGGGGCTCCAGCGTGCTTGGGCGGACCCTCCACAGGGCTGCTGTACTCACACGGCGCCCCGCCGTACTTGCCCCTCTTCTCTCCTCATCCTTTTCCCTCCTCTCCTCGCCCTCCCAGCGCGCCTGCGCTGAGCGGCCGGTGCGGCGTCTCCTTCCAGGGCCGGGGAGCCTTAAAGGCTCCCACCAGGGACGCCCCAAAGCCGTGCCAGTGAAACCTCCTGGGAGGGAAGTGTGGCACCAAGGTCAGGGGAAGCCGAGTCCCTCCCGACCTCCCCCTGCCCCCAGCCTGAGCGTCCTGGGCGGGCAAATAGAGAAGCTCGCCGGCCACCTACCGCAGGACCCTCCCCTACCGCCAGGGGCCTGTCCGCCCGCCACCAGCCTGTGCCCTGCGGGCCTGCCTCCGAAGCGGATTCCACTCCTCTTCACGGGCCCACCCGCCCAATCGTCCCACTGACCCCGGCGTCCGGCTCCCAAGTCAGACTTGCCACCCTCCGTCCTAGACGTGGTCACCCTCTGTGCTGGCCCACCTGGCACCCGTGCCGCCCTCGCTGGGACCTCCTGGGCCCCCAGTCCCACCAGCGCCCCACCTCCTGACCCACCTCACCCCGCCGCAAAGTGGTCTTCCTGAAGCTCAAGCTGGGCTGTCACTTTCTGCTCTGAAGCGGTCAGTGTGCCCCCCATGGCCCCCCTTTCTCCCAGCTGTGTTCAAAGTGAGTGGTCCTGGGACCCTGGAGTCAACCCCCACCCTCTGGTGGAAATGCAGGCTCCTGGGCCCAGCAGCTGAGCCTGAACCCCTGCACTCACAGCGACGCTGAAGAGCCAGTGTCCCGCCCACACAGCGCAGGTCCCTCGGCTGTTCGTGAGGCTCCCGTGGTCCTCCTGGGGGGCACTGAGCCCCCTCCCTGGCCCTGTCACCCTGAGTCCCCCTCTCCCCCGAGCACCGTCCCCCATGGCATCCCAGCCTCTAACGTCCTTCCCCTCTTCTGGACGCTGAAGCCTTCAAGGTTCAGGTCAAACACCATCTTCACGACGCTCTGAGTTCCCTCATGGCCGCCCCCTTTCTGTCTGTCTGATCAGATTTTCTTCGGGGGGGGGGGAGGGCGGGACATGTGCACCGCGAGAGGGGGCAGGGGAGGGCGCGGCGGGGGACCCCAGGCAGGCCATCCTCCTGGCTTCCTAGGTGCCTGGTGCCAGGCCTCCTGGAATCTCAGAAGAAAACCTTTGCTGAGATTCAGGGTGTAATTCCAGCCCGAAACGGTTGCGAGGGAAATCAGGGTCCTTGCTTCCAGTTTTGGGACTCTGCTTTCCAAAGCCCCGCCTTCCTGGAAGAGGGGGGCGTGCAGCAGAATCCTACTGAGGGAGGGTCTGTGCCAGGCTGGAGAGGGGTCTCGGGACGTCACAGGAGTGTTCATTACCACATGGGGAGGCCAGCCCCTGACCCCATCTGGGACCCGCAGGGCGGGCACGGGGGCCAGATCACGGGCGGGGCACCTGCTCCTACTGAGACCTGGCCGCAAAGTGGGGGTCGCAGCCTGGGGCAAAGCTGGGGCCCTGAGGTTCTGCTGCTGCAGGTTGAGACACCTGGACGACAGAACGGAAAGCTGGGGACGCACTGATGGACGGACACCGGCGAGCTCATGGACCCTCCTCACAAAGCACTGGAGCGCCCACATCACCGAGACCTGTGCGTGATTTCCAGTGTTTCACGAATAAGCTTTTTCCCTGAACACTATTCAGTAAGCTAATGCAAAAAAACAGCACCCGCTAAATGTATGCGCGTCACCTGGGTGTTTTAACTTGAGAATCAAAATAAACGGGGACTTTGCTGATGGACCCTGAACTTGATTTTCAAAAGGAAGAAATTTTGAAGGAATTGGGAAGTTTCAATGAACTTTTAAAAAAGAATATTGATCTTTAATTTATAAAGATGGAGGCAGAGAAGAATGGATTAGGAGGACTTTTGTTATAGATGCTACAAAAAGAAGTCAAGAAATAGCAAAAATTTACCCCCAAAAAAGATGGCATTTTAATTTATAAAATAAAAAGTTTATATAAGTCACAAATTGCCAAAATGCAAAATTTTAAGGCTCCCAAAAGTTCTATGTAGGTCACCCAGGAGGAACACCCCCAAGTACAACCTGTAAGACTCCACTTACAACCTGTGACCATCTGGGACACTGGTGACACTTTGTTCAAGATAAAAGCGAAGTGCTTCTACCAAGGAAACTGAATTAGGGTGTTCACAGGGCAGCTCCACTGAGGCCTTACCTTCTAAGTTGGTTCCTTTTTACATTTGACAGACGATACCAAATAAAAACAGAGAACCGAATTCAGTGAGCAGAAAGGAACACTCAAGTTCATGGGTTTATTCAAAATGCACTGCCTACTGGCTTCGAGTGATGATTCTGCAAAGAGTTGAAAGAAAAAGCACAACGTTTAGAGGAGAAAGGGAATTTCTGAAGGGAGTTTCAAAGCAGAAATTTCAGTTTAAATGAGACGAAGGACGCAGGCTCGTTCAGCAACCACTGAGAGCCTCCGGGGTGCTGGGGGTCCGGGAGGAGCTGCAGGGGTCAGACAGTTTCCGGGGCGCTGCGAGGCCACACACAAAGGGCCAGAGGGGGCAGAAGGGGAGGGCGGCCCCCACAAGGTCGGCAGGGAGCAGAGCTCGCCGCCCCGCCGGAGACCTCAGCCGTGTCCCGGCAGAACCGTCCCCTGCTGCTCACGTCAGGGCTGTCACTGGTGCGGTCCGATGAGCCTCGTGAAAATCAACCCACCACGACGTGTGCCTTTCGACAAAGCCAAACATCTGTCACCGTCCAGATTGTCCCCGTCACTCCCCAGGGGCCATGAGTACCTCGGCCACGTGGACCTTTCAGAGCTCTGAAGATAGGAGGCGAGTCGGCCAGTCGGGTCACCGGGACCTGACTCTGCGTGGGCACCTCCAGCCACCCCTCCACACCCTCCTGTGGCCTGTGGGCAAGTGCAAGTGGGGCAGGAACCCCTCGATAGAGGAAGCACCTCGGCTCCACGTGCAGGAGGCGGCCGAGGGCCCGTGGGCTTTGCTCCTCAGTTAGGGCCAGCTGAGTGAGGGAGGGGCAAGTGGAGGAGAGCAGGTGCTGGTCCTGGGGGGCCCGGCAGGGAGGTCGGGTGAAGGATCCGAGGCCAGGGGGCTGCGGGCCTCCGCAAGGTGGGGGGCCTCAGTGACCAGCTTGTTCTGCTGACATCTGTGCCTCTAATTACCCCTCGATCACACGTGTCCATCTCTCAGACGGAATCACAGCACTCGCCTCACTTCCCCACTGACCAGGGAAACTACCCTTGACCACGTCACAGAGCCTGTCCGACGTGTCAGGCCGTTGCTGGGCGTGGGGAGGGGAGAGCGCCAGGCCACGTCCCTGAGCTCGGAAAGGGCAGACCGCGTCTGGGGGCCGGGCTGGGCTTCCTAACCAGATGGGGCCGGCCTCGCTTCGCCCTCAGCGTCCCAGGAAAAGTGTCAGGTGCCATGCACCCTCCCGGGGGAGACCCCACTTTTGCAGGGCCAGGCTTTGCTGCATTCAGAGCTCGGAAGCAGGAATTCCACATCGCATCACCCAGGAAGGAGGAGAGAGCGCCGGCCGCACCAAGGAGGGCAGGAACGCCTCAGGCAGGGAGGGTGGTGGGAGAAGGGGCGGGACCTTCATGCCCCACAGCAGCACACGTGGCTCAGGCAGCCTGGAGAGGTGGGGGGGGGGGTGGTTAGGAGCAGCGGCGTCTTCACTCCCAGAGACCTGCAGGGAGGGGTGCCCCCAGCGTCCCGTCTGGTCCCCCTCCGACCTGCTCCTCATCCCCCATCTTTGAGCCTGGAAGCTCCAGTCATTTTAGCTCGAGCTCCTTGCACATGCACCCGGGCCCCCTGCACGCTGCCGCCCTCCTCTGACCACCCTCCACGCACCCTGGTCCGAGAGGCCCTCGGTCTCCCTGGGCTCCCCCGGGGCTCCTGCCTCAGCCAGGCCACGCCAGGCCATCCTTCCTTCTACCAGGGGTGCAGGAGTCACGGGGAGAGGAAGCTCAGAGAACAGCACTGGCCCTTCCTGACCCCGTCGCTATGCCCTGTGGCCAGGAAGGTTCTGGATGCACGCAGCTTTGTTGGCCTGAGTTCTCAGAGTGGTGACGAGCAGGGCAAATGACTCGCGTGAACAAGAAGCAGCCCTGCGTGGTTCCAGGCCCCTGAGGTTGGGGGGACCGGGTACCAGGGCATAACCAGCTGTCACAAGCTGCCACCGACAGGACCCTCAAGTCTCAGAAGTGACACTTCTTATGCGACAAGTGGCAGCGTGCCCCACAGCGTCCAGCTGGAAGGAGGGTCGAGCTGGAGAGTAACCCAGCCTGTGAACTGCTGCAAATGGGAGGAACTGCCTTTTCACCTATTGCTTCAATTTTCAGAAAATTGCCCAAAGTCTTTGCAAACCATCTGCCCTTTTGTTGGCTTGGTGAAGGGAGTTGGCAGAATCATAAGGTCCCTTGTTAAAGCCACGTCACTGCTTATGTAGAGTCATAGAAAGGACGCGTCACAGGAGACTTCTCAGAACACTGGCAAGAAGAGGAGACAAAAGGGAACAGCTGCTTACACAGTGTATTTGACTCTGTGACATTTTACTACATAATTGATTAAAATCACAAGTCCAGTTTCCTATATGCCTGGCAGTGGGTTGTCCTCCGTGCCAGTGGGCAACAGGGTCCCAGAGCCAATGCTCGAGGCTGTTGTGCAGAGCTCGTTCATTGAAGAAATGTAGGGCACTTAGCAAATTAAATTAGGAAAGTGTATACAGCTCTGCATGAAAAAAGATCCAGGTTTAGATGCCCTGTTGGTATTGCCAAAGAGTTCATCACATTACCAAGTTCAACTCAATTCCTTTAAACTGGGTGTGCTGTGACAGCATTTAACATACAATTTCTTTTCCAGAGCATTCCACCCCAACTGCTGTCCTGTATAAGTAGCTTATACGGTTAGATTTTCCCAGAGGATTAAACATTTGAAAGCAGGACCTGTTTCCTCAGAGTGAATATAGCTTCGTGGAGAAGAATGAAGTGAAGACCAGAAGTCAGGGCAGTGGCTTTTTTTTTTAAAAAGGCAGTTTTTCTTACTCTGAACTTACCATAACCAGAAAGGCCACTGGTTCTAAGAGCCGAAAGAAGAAAACAATTGTTTAGGGCTGGAAGAAGTTTCAGTGCTTGCTGCTTCCAGCCTCAAGGGAGGCTGGAGAAGAAGTGGGGAAGACCGCGTCTCGCCCACTCACGGGAGGGGGCCAGGCTGCCGTGCAAGTGCCACCAGGCTGACAGGCCCGCGCTTGGAGGCCGCTTCTGAAAGATTATCGCAACAGGCAGCCAAGGACCTGTAGACCAGGGTAGAGGACAGAATGGGTCTTAGGGTAAGCCACGTGGACCTCAGCGGACCCCTTTGAATCTCTTTTCTTATCTGTACCCGGGCCTGAGCACCGCCTGCCCTGCCCCCTGGGGCAGCTTTGGTTGGAGATCAAGTGAGATAAAGTCTATGAAACTTCCCTAAATGTTGAAGCACAATGTAAGTGATAATAGTCTTGACTTGTTGAACACGGGATGTGCCAGGCATGGGCTCAGCACCATCTCGTTATCACAGAACGCTGGGAGGCAAGAAAGCTGTCAACTCCACTGTACACGGGAAGGTAAGACTTCCGTTAAATAGTCCATCAAGACCTCAGGAACTTGAACCAGCTGCCCCACACCCGAGCATTTAATTATTAATAATATCATAGAGTAAGAATACCATATCACACACCACAGCATTATGTCACGATATAATACTATGATACCTTAATATACAGCAATACTGCTACACTACACTAGTACTGTGATACACGAGCACCATATCGCTGTAGTATCAGAGTATATTGTATGGTATATACTGTAGCATATTACTATATTACTGTATTATTACTGTATATTACTGTACTATTACATAGTATATATTACTATTTATATGAAGACATAATAATACAATAATAATATAATAGTACTGCCATATAGGATGCCACGGTCAAAGGCAATAATTACCATTGCACACACATACAGCCAAAGAGCATTAGAGGAGCTCTTTATCTTATACGAACTGCACCATAACAAAAAAACATTTTCAGTATTTTCCTGTTTTTTTTACAAATAACTAAAAATCACTGCCCTTTAAATGTTTTCAATGATATCGTTGCACTGTTTTTAATACATTTAGTTCCCTCCTTCTGAAAGAATAATTCGTGAGAAAATAGGTTTATCCACAACAAGGTTTGAATAATTTATTTTTTGTGTCTAGTATGGGTTTTTCTAAGATACTTTTCTTGCATACGAATGTATAATTTTAAAAGATTGATTTTTAAAATATTGAATTTATGTCAATTCAACTTCTCTTCCAGTTTCTTTACAATAAACATGAAATGGAAATTGAGCTACAGCATTCGGACCAGGCTGCATCCACAACAGCACTTCCACGTCCGGACAGTTCACTGAAGTACATAACCTCCTCACAGAATACGATGATCAGCTCTGTTTTGGAGAGACATTCAATTAACTGAGTTCTTATTGGTTTTCACTTTTTTACAAGCTGTGACATTTGAAGATAATGTCTAGTCTTTCACTGAGGGCACTTTGATTTCCTCAAGTGTTGCGGGGGAGGGCCAACTTTACAGCTTCTGTCATTTCTGCTTCACCTGTGACTACGATGGAAAAGTCTTCTGTGAGCAGCTAGCGGGGCCTGCCTGCCACCCACCACTCCCCAGGGCCGGTGAGGACACCAAGAGTTTCAGTGATTAAAATACACTATTCTTTGTATCCACCTCATCATAAAGGAGAAAATACCACTTCTGGTAGATCAATATGACAAATGAGTAAACCAGAAGATGGCGTTGAAGGTTTGCAATCACATTTTAAAACAAGGTAACGTGGTTTTCAACGTCTGAAAGCGGATGAGTGAGGAGAATGTTGAAGCAGCGAAGTCTGGGCAGAGGACACGTGTGCGAAAGTACAAAAGCTCAAGTGTGCCATTTTTGTTCTTAGCAATCTCCCGTCTGTTGTTGGTGAGCACTGATTAAAGTGTAAAGATGTTCCCTTCGTTCACTGAGGTATCCCAGGTGCCAAGAACGGTTCCTAATAAGCAGAGGTGCTCGAAAAATATTTGTTGAACGAATGAATCCATGAAAGAAGAAGAAAACCCGCTGTGACCAGAATTTTCTTTGAAAAAAAAAAAAACCTGTTGTTTATTACATAGATTCTGATAATGGAAAACTTACTTAAGTGAATAAAACCATGGCATCCTGTTAATTTCTGAGAAAGTCATTGGTTTGAGGAAAAGCATGCCCCACTCTGCACCTCACGCTTGTTTTGCTCTAGCCTGAACTTAGTTCGTTCTTTGGGTGGGAGACAGTGGCCCAATATATAAGATTAAAAGAAAAACTGAGAAATCAGTGAAATCAAAAGCTTTTCAAAAGTTGCGAGTTGACCTGGGATGGTGGTGGTCTAAAATCATATAGAAACCAGTGATCTGACGGTTTACCTGAAATTGTTGACTACACAAACATGCTGAAGCATCCAAGATGCTCTGGGAGAGTTTAGTGGGCAGGTGCTCAGGGAGTTTATTTTGATATTAAGGAGATCCTGGAAAATTAAGTAAAATCACTCCGCTTAAATATTGTTCCTATTCTGGACATTTAAAACCCCACTTGTAAATTGTTTCTTACCAGGTTAAGCTTAAAACTATGTCACTTTGAGGTGAACTGAAGCCCAGAAGCAGTTAAGCACTTGGATACTTGGGGCTCCTTCCCGTTCTTTCCTGTTGCCGTAATTAAAGCGTCGGGGGCTGTGCATTGTCTGAGTCACTGCAATTCACCAGTTTAATAGACGCACGAGTATGTGAGCGTTTCAAACATGCGGGCAGTGGGTGAGCCGCAGTTCATAGCTCAAGGGATCTGGGACATTTCCTTTTTTCTTTTCAATGAGTATGATGTTCTCTAAACACCGCGGAGGGGCGGGGCTCTCGGTGACAGCGGCCGAGCCTAGGGTGGCCCCCACCTACCCGCGGGTCTTCGGTGTGGACAGCCCTCTGCCTTTGGTTACGCCAAGCCCCCTTCGCGCCAGACGGCCGCTCCTGCACAGCCCCTGCTTCCCGCCCTTACAGCGCCGCTGTAGCGTAACTTTCGTTAGTTACCGGCGGGCCTCCCGCAGTCCCTGCGCGCAGGCCGAGTCCCCATTCGCGCCTTGCCCTTGGCAGGAAGCCGCCCGACTGAGGTTCCCGTGCGCCCAACCCGAGGTGCGTCCCCAGCGCGGCCCCGCGCGCCCAGCTCTGCGCCCGCAGCCCCCGAGTCCCGCCAGGAGGCGCCCCCGGTTCGCCCCGCCCCGCCCCAGGCCCCGCCCCAAGCGGGGCTTTTAAGCTTTATAAAGTTCCTCTTTCGCACTTCGGAGGCTTAGTTTCACTGCTTGAACTTGGGACTCACCGCTGCTCTCAGCTCCGCGTCGGCGGCAAGGTAAGACTTGGGTCGGGAAGGAGCACGGCTGCGAGGCGGGCACCACCGCGAACCTGGCGCGAGACCAGAGGTCTCGGGGTCCATCTCGAGGGCAGCGCAGGGGACCCCAGCGTCGGCGCCAGCAGGGCTCACGCCCCTCGAGGGCGCCGCGACGCCCGTTCCATCCGCTCTTGGCCGGGCACTCCCGCGGCCCCAGCGCCCATGGGTCGGCCCAGCCCGGGCCCTGGGAGGCCACGCTCTGGACCGGGTCGGATAACGAGGTCGTCGGGGCCCAGGAGTGGCCGAGGCGGGGCCGTCGAAGGGACCCACACCGGGCGGCAGGCTGAACCGCGGGGGACTGTTCCGTACCCCCGGGGCTGCTTCTCCTGCTCCTCCTTCTTGAGGGGCTCAAACTCACCTCGGCCTCCGGCTCTCGGCTTCCCGGCTGCTGGTGGAAGAGGAGGCGCTCCAAATTTCGGCCACTCCGGGCCCTGCGTGCGCTCCGCTGCCTCCGTCCCCGCACTCCGCGACCCCTCGCGCTGCCCGGCACCCTCCCCGCCTCCGCTCTCCCCGGCCGGCCTCCGGCTCCAGCTGAAGCTCGGCGCGCGGGGATCCCCCGCTACGAGGCTGCGCTCCTCGCTGAGGCTGGCTCGCTCTCTGCCTCTTGGGGCTCGCGGGGCCCACCTAATCGTCGCCAGCTGCCGGGGCCCAGGGGCAGAAGAGTATTCCTGGGGCAAAGAGTGCGGGTCCCGGAGAAGGCCGCGGGGGAGCTGCCGGCGCCGCGCGCCTGGAACGCCGGCCCGAAGGGGGGCCCGCGTGCGAGACACGCCGGGCCACCAAGGGAGTGGGAACTTGGGAGAGGGCACGAGTGGCAACGGACAGTGGCGCGGGGAATGGACTGGCCTCGGCTCGGGCCTGGGCAGGGGAGCAGGAACTACGAGTGCGCAGAGTGCCACTCGTGGTGGCGGCGGGATTTGGGGGGGCGGTGGGTGCGCGAAGGCCAGAGCCGCGAGTCTGGGCAGCGCGCGGGCTGCGGGGCGTGACAAGAATGGAGAGTCCGGAAGGTGGGGTGGGAGGACGGCCTCCGGGGAGGCGGCAGGACGGCGCGCGCCCAGGGCACCACCCGGGCCGGCTGAGAGGTGCCTTCTCTTGCGACCCGAGGCGCCCCCGACTCGGTAGCGCGCGCGTCTCGCCGCCTCGGAGACTCCGGGGCCTCGTGGTCATTGCCGGAGGGCGGCCCTCCTCTCCCCCGCAGCGCAGAGAGGGTGCAGGAGCGGATCTTGGGCGTGCGAGGGGACTGTGCCGGCGCGCTGGACATGAACCTGGAGGGCGGCAGCCGAGGCGGCGAGTTCGGCATGAGCTCCGTGAGCTGCGGCAACGGGAAGCTCCGCCAGTGGCTGATCGACCAGATCGACAGCGGCAAGTACCCCGGGCTGGTGTGGGAGAACGAGGAGAAGAGCATCTTCCGCATCCCCTGGAAGCACGCGGGCAAGCAAGACTACAACCGCGAGGAGGACGCCGCCCTCTTCAAGGTGCCTGGGGCGGGGCTGGGGAGGGCCCGGGGGCCGCGCGCTTCCCGACCTGACCCGGCTCGGCGGGGCCCCGTCCGCGCCCGGCAGGCCGGCCGTTCTCAGCGGGGAGGGACGCGCGGGCGCCCGGCAGCTCCAGCTGGCCAGCGTCCCACGCCCCGGGAGAAGGAGGGGTTTCAGCTTCTCTAGTAACTTCGCAGAGGGAGGGCCGGGTCCCAAGTCAGAGCGTGTGGGGCACGCGGTCCCGGAGGGTCCGATGCCGGAGGCTCGCCCACCAGGGAGAGGGGCGGTCCAAGGCCGCACCTCTGCTTCCGTCGGAGCCTCTTTGGGAACCTCTGGATCCCTCTTCGCCTCCCTTGATCAACACGCGTCTGTGTCTCAGGGTCCCCTTCTGTGAACGCCGGTGGGTCTGCTGGACCGCGCCCCTCACTGTTGTCTGTTCTCTCCCGTCTCTCCCTGAATAGTTTTGCTTCTTCTCACTCTCCCTCTCCGGCCTGCACTCTCCTAGCTCTCTCTCCTCTCTGGTCCTTCCATCTGTGTGTCTCCCAATGTCGCACTGTCTCTGTCCGGCTCCCTCTTTCCAGGTCTCTCTGGAAAGTTTTCTCGGGTCTCTCTCCCATCCCCATCCCCTTTGGTTTCTCTCCCTTCCTCTTTCTCCCTCTCAGGGTCTCTCTGGGGGTTTCTCTCTGGCCCTGTGTGTGTGTGTCCCTGTCCTGACTGTTTCCCCCTCGGGCAGTTTACCCAGCGACCTGCGCATTAGGGCCCAGCCCTACCACCAGTGGGCAGAGCAGGAGAAGGGGACTTCCTCAGGGAACTGGCTTGCAGAATACCTCAGATCCTCTGACGTCCAGAGGTGCTCTGTGGGTGGCCCCTCACCCCAGAGCTCTGTCCCTACTTCCAGGCCAACTCGCTCCAGACCCTGTGGGTGGAGCCCTTCCAGGGGTCCTCCAATCTCAGCTGCCTTTTACAAACACCTGCTGTCTTTCTGTCCCACATTTTGGGCAACAGTGTGAATCTGAAGCCCCTGACACCATTCTTTCCTTTAGAAATACAATTCCCAGATTCTTTTTTGAAAGACCTGTATTTTAAGTTTTTTCCCCTCTTCTTTCCCGCCAGGCTTGGGCGCTATTTAAAGGAAAGTTTCGGGAAGGCATCGACAAGCCGGACCCTCCTACCTGGAAGACACGTTTACGATGTGCTCTGAACAAGAGCAATGACTTCGAGGAGCTGGTGGAGCGGAGCCAGCTGGACATCTCCGACCCCTACAAAGTGTACAGGATCGTCCCTGAGGGAGCCAAGAAAGGTGGGGCTTCCTGGCTCGGGCCGCCTGACCCTCTAACGCCTCTGTGTCACTGTGAGGGCCCCTTTCTCGGTTTGCTGCTTTCTGTAGCCTGCCTGCCTCAGCCTCCCATTCAAGCCCAGCAGGCGATTTACCCAAGTTCTCTGGGTCATAAACTGAAATTCTCGTGGTTTTAGTGTAGAATAATTTCTCAGACTCCAAGTCTCTACCTGTGTGTGTGCTTTCCAGTAGTTCTACTAAGATATGGGCCAAATTTCCAAGCCCAAAATGGAAAAGCTGTTTGAAGCTTTACTTATCCACCAGTCTCTCGTGATTAGCCACTTTGTAGAAGGGAAGTGTTCATGACCCACATATTGTTACCATTCATAGTGATAGAAGTGTCAACGTTTAGAGTGTGCCATGGTCAACTGGGGTGCTTATTAAAATTCAGATTCCCACCTTCCAAGATTCTGACCTGTGTGTCAGAGTAGAGCCCGGGAATCTGCAATGTAAACAAACCGCTAGGTGACCTCACTAGCCGCGCATCTTGCTGGGGAGCCCTCGATGCCACAAGGCCCACCACACACGGGCTTCATCTGTTTCTCTACTGTGCTCCATACATTGGACCTTGTAGGAACCAGTTTAATGGCCTGGATAAATAATTGCCCAAGGAAACTGTAGAAAAATGCCTTACTTGTCAGTACTGTGTTGTGCATTCTAGGAATTAAACTCTCAGGTATTTTTCTAAGCCCTTCCAGTTCCCTTTTTCAACACTGTGCATTTCCCTTTTGCCCAAACACTCAGGAGCGAAGCAGCTGACCCTGGAGGACCCACAGATGCCCATGAGCCACCCCTACAGCATGCCAGCTCCTTACTCCTCACTCCCAGCTCAGGTATGGGAGGGGCAGGGCTTCGAGAAGGGGAGGCTCGGTCTGTGTGGGGCCACCTGAGCCAGATCCCACACCACGGGAAAGACCTGCAGACAAAGCAGCAGAACTCCGTTTTTGCTGTTTGTCAATCTGCCAAACCAAATCCCGGGCCATTGGATGAACGTCTCAGTTTCCACCTGGTGTTGCTGGTTTGGAGTTAGGGAGGGGAGGGTGGGGGTGTCTGCCTTGTCGGTTAGACTCTGAAATCTGGGAAACCGACCTTAGAGTCTAAGGTTTTGGGAGCAGGGCTTTATCATGTGAAACCGCAGGGCAGCTGATCCCTACAGACGCTTCTGATGTGAATCACAGCTCTGTTTCATTCACTTTGCTGGTAAAGGAAGGCACATTTCCCTGCGGTACTTTGGTGCCAGGTTTACCCATATGATGAAGCCTCACATAAATCATCACTTTACAACACTGTCTCCATTGTGCCTTTTGGTTCTTCATGGCGGGTTTCCACCAAGCCTCTTAGGAAGATAAGAGAGCTCCCGAGGAGTCTGGGGGCTCCCCGAGGCCGTCCCCGGGCTGGTCGCTCTCCCCCCAGCTCCCCTCTGGCCCCTCCAGCAGGCTCACACCTACATGATTCCGCCCCACGACCGAGGCTGGAGAGAGTTCGTCCCTGATCAGCCCCACCCGGAGACCCCGTATCAGTGTCCTGTGACCTTCGGGCCTCGCAGCCACCACTGGCAAGGCCCAGCGTGTGAAAACGGTAAGGAGGGCGCTGGGGCAGTTCCTGTGGCCAGAGGGCCTGGTCCCGCCTGGTCTGTCCCCTGTGCCGTCCCACGGCTCTCGCCTCCCCCGAGCCGCTAGGAGAGGCCGCACGTGCAGTGAAGGAGGGAAGAGGTCCCCAGAGGAGGACACCCAGGCTTCACTGACGCCTGCTCTGCTGTGTGCCGGGGCCCAGGCTCGGGGCTGCCTCATGGAGCCTTCTTTAAGCATTGCAGGGGTCTGGCCAGGCACCCGAAAACTGCCCTGTTTTGTATAGGGATTCGCTCACGGAATGTAAGCAACGTGCCCAAAGCTACTCGGTGAGAGTGAGGGGCTGGGTTCAACTCCAGATCCCCTAGCTCCAGAGCCCGGCCACGTAGGACGCGGATGTCAGGTTTCAGATTGGTTGGCTATATGTTTTAAATTAGCTACTTAATAAGTGAACGTGTTTCTTCCTTCCTGAATAATCTTAAAGTTTATTTTTAATCTTGGGCAAAAAGTAGTCGGTTTTGTCAGTCTTCCCAGAGAAGACTAGACTGTCCCTTAATGCCGACTGTCTCCGTCTACACTTCTGTGAAGTCAGCGTCCCGCAGCTGAGCCCAGGCACCCCTCCACGGGGACACCAGGAGATCATTGCGCTGGTGGATTTCTCTCAAGCAGTGGTGTGCCCACGGCAGTTGTTGCTGGGATGAGAGGTGATAGTAAGAAGGGGATGAGTAAATACTGTGAAGAAAACATAAAAGGTCTCCACAAAAGGTGCCCGGCTGGTGCTGGACTAGCTTAGACGTGGTCCCCCGGAGGCCTTCCCCAGACGTCAGGATGAGATCTCTCAGCGAAAGCGCTGATTTGCTAAGTGCAGATTAGATTTCACACAGTACGTTCGTGCAGCAAAGCACGGGCTTTCAGGACTTTTGAGCTGTTATTTAAACAGAAATCCTGAGACCAGTCAACACGCAGATGGTTTCGTGTGTTCTAGGAGTATCTTCTCCTTTTTCCAGCCAGGCCCGGGTCACTCTTGGCTTGTGGGATTGAAGACGTATGCCATTATTTAAGATTCGTATTGAGTGGCATGTTTACAAAAAAGCTGAGAATTTGGTTTTATTAGCTTCTCAAGAGTGATTTGCAGTGAAGGTTTGTTTTCCGTACTGTAGTGGGGGAATCAGCTGACGTTGGACGGGTATCTGGAATTCAGACCCGGGTCCGGGGCATGAGCTCTGCTGAACTAGTGACCCTGGTGAAGAGGCAATGCCTAGAGCTGTGAGAGGATAGACTGGTGGACATATCTTGAAGCATAAGTGACATTAAGTGACACGCCAGCACAACGAGGTTCTACCACATACTCTTTCTCTGCTGACGTTTAACACAACACACGGCAGCTGTGCCAGCCAGGGACATGGCTCAGCCCCTCCTGATTCCAGAAGCAGCGACGAAGGGAATGGGGACAAAGCCACGTGCAGGGTTTCGATCCGGCTCCTGGGCGTCAGATCTCACGTAGAGAGACCTGGGCTCACAGCTCTGCCGCGAACTTGCTGTGTGAACAGGGGTGAATCACGCTGTCTCTCTGAGCCTCAGTTACCCTGCGTATCAGTGACGGAGGACTGTTGGTCAAAGGGCACAGACTTCCAGTCAGGAGATGAATAAGTTCTGGGGCGCCAGCCTGGCGGGCACAGTTAGCTATGCTCTGCTGTGTTGAAAGCTGCTAGGAAAGGAGGTCTGAAATGTTCTCAGCGCACGAGCACGTGCGCGCACACACACACAGGTAATGATGCGAGGCGCTGGAGGTGATAACTAACAAAAAAAGGAAGGAAGGAAGGAAAGAAGGGAGGGAGGAAGAAAATGACAGAGGGCGACTCCAATTTCCCTCCAGCTCTGAAAAGGCTCCTCCCTCCTTCAGCCTTGGTTTTCCCCACTGGACCTCAGCCTCCTTGCCTCTCCAGGGCCCAGGCCCTCCCCTGCACCCCGGGGGCCGGCGGGCCCCCCTCAGGGAGCCGCCTCCTCCCCCTCTGCCTCGGATGGACTCTGTTTAGGCCGCATCTGATTTTTATTTGCAAATGCAGGTTGCCAGGTGACAGGAACCTTTTATGCTTGTGCCCCGCCCGAGTCCCAGGCCCCCGGGATCCCCATAGAGCCAAGCATAAGGTCTGCCGAAGCCTTGGCCCTCTCAGGTGAGTGGGGCTCCCCGGAGGCGGCGTCTGTGAGGGTCCCCTCACCTTTGGGTGGATTCGTGGGGCTGGTGAGCACCGCCGGGGCCTGGAGCGGGTGGACCCCTCTGACTGCCAGCTGCGGGGACGAGGTCAGCAAAGTCAGCACCGAGAGGCCGGCTTCCGACCCTGATCCGCTTCTGCAGGCTGGTCTGAACTGAGTCATTCTAAGCTCTGCACTGGCGTCTGACTGTCCAGGAATGTGCAGACACTCCAGTTCCGTTTACCGAGGGCCCCTCTTCAGCCAGCACCTCCGTGACGCAGGGAGCTTCTTGCAACAGCGCAGGGGCTGCTCGTTTGGGAAAGCTCATCATCCTTGCAGGCTTAGCCGCAGGCAAACGGTTGGCCCCCATCGGCTTCCCGGGACGCGAGTTCTGGGTTCTTTCTCCTCGTCACGTTTGGTGCCTAAGTGAGGAGCATCTTGCTCTCCTCTGAACATGACATGTCTTGCAAACACATACACATCAGATCTGGCTTTTCGAGTCTCTTCTCTAGAGGAGTCCCCATACCTCAGCAGTCTCGCCTGTTTTAAGGAAGACACCTCGAGGTTCACTGAACACGTGTAGTGTATGTATATTTATTTTTTAGATAATGTTTTGATTGTTTTAAAATGAGATTTGCATATATTAAAAATGGATAGCTTAAGCTTCCGAATTCTCACCTTGCCCCCTGGCCTCTTTGAAAATCAGCGACAGAAAACATAAGCTGAATTCTCAAGGTTTCAGGAGAGGAGAGCTGGGGGCCCTTCCTTGCACCCAGGGGAGCTGGCCCACTGTCGGGCTCCTTTTGGTTCTGAGATTCTGAAGGAAGCTTGCTGCCTTTCTTCTTAGATGCTCCTGGACAGTGGAGGGAGGAGAGGTTTCTGAGCAGAAAGGCCTGTTTGTTTTTAGGAACTTTCAAACCCTTTTCTTGAGCATGTAAGTCTTGTGTGGGTGCCTGAAGAGTAGGAAATAAACAGCTATTTATATCCCTGTGACCTCGTGACTTCTGATGACGCTCAGTGAAACGAAACCCCGCGTGGCCGACACCCACTCCTCGGGGCTCACGGCGGCGGAGTCACAGAGAGGCAGTGATGTGGGCTGTCTGAGTCTCAGAACCTGCCCTTGAGGGAGGAGAGGCTTTTGTGGGTTTCTCTGGGTGTGCGCAGTACAGACTAACTACCAGCCTTGCCCGTTTATCAGAGGACTGCCACCCGCTCACGTTTGAACCCCGCAGTTACCGTGGGAGCTGTTGCCTCTCGGGAAGCCCTTTGGCACTTCAGGTCAGTGGCCCTTGGCAAACCTGGCTTGGTCCTTTCAGCCCATGGGTCGCATTTTAAAGAAGGTTCTAAAATCAGCAAAGTTTCAAAAATGAGTTCATCTTGTTTAGTGTTTGAGAAGCACAGTTCTAGAGCCAGCCTCAAACTCAAACACAAAGCGAAGTGGGTCTCAGTGGACTTTACGCTTGGGACGTTTCCCTCACGAGGTAATTTTATTATAGAAGTAGTACGTACACAGTGGAAAAATAATTTAAAAATCAGAAAAGCAAAAAATGGAAAATAGAGACGTCATAGTCCCACCACCCAGAGATCACCACTGTCGAGGCTTATCCTTCCCGAAACTTCAGTGCGTGCTTGGACGTGTATAATTTTTTTTCTGTAACTGGTATCATATTGATATTTTAGGGTAGTTTTGGATATGTGGACATATTTGCTTTTTTTTCTGAAACACCGTTGCACTCTTTTTGCTACTAGAAATCATTTAAACTTAGGGTTTACTTCTTCCAAAATCAAAACTGATCGCTGTGTTTAAAATGAACTTTTGTTTGGTGGCACATGACTCACCGTATTAGACCTAAGTGTTGTCGTCACCACTATTGTGCTCTCCCCCCCCCCAAATCCATGTCCCATGCATTTGGAAAATGCTGAGCTAGAGGACATTACGCAGACTCGTACAGAACTTCTCCACCATGGGGTGAGTCTCCAGGAGGGACGTAAGGCCTTGCAACGTCCGTCCCCCAGGCCCCTTCTTACGAGCGTCCCACCAAGGACACTTTGCTCTGGGCAGTCATTTGGCATCCTGGTGGGTACCAGCACCTTGGCTCCTTAGCACTGACCCCGACGGGTCTGTGTTTGCAGACTGCCGGCTCCACATCTGCCTGTATTACCGGGAAGTCCTGGTGAAAGAGCTGACCACATCCAGTCCTGAAGGCTGCCGGCTCTCCCACGCCCACACCTACGACGCCAGCAGCCTGGACCAGGTCCTCTTTCCCTACCCGGAGGACAACGGCCAGAGGAAGAACATCGAGAAGCTGCTGAGCCACCTGGAAAGGGGCGTGGTCCTCTGGATGGCCCCCGACGGGCTTTACGCCAAGAGGCTGTGCCAGAGCAGGGTCTACTGGGACGGGCCCCTGGCGCTGTGCAGCGACCGGCCCAACAAGCTGGAGAGAGACCAGGCCTGCAAGCTCTTTGACACGCAGCAGTTCTTATCAGGTGAGGTGGCGTGTGTCTGTCGGAATGGGCCCTACCTGTGAGGCTTGGGGAGGGCGGAGCTGGCGACGGCACGCCTGCCACAGGGGTCAAAGGCCACGCCCAGCAGGTCTTCCTTCTGTGAACCCCTGAGCCCGCTGGGCACGATGCCAGAGCAGGTCTCCTGTTGGTCCACCTGCCACCCCATCAGCAGAGGGTTGTGGAGAAGGGGAGGTTGTCGGGGGCTGTGGTTCAGGCTGAGGTCTTGAAATGCTGGGATTCATCCAATACTCACCAGCTAATAAGGTTCATATTTTACTGGCAAGTGTGTTCTCAGCAAGCATATCTGTTGATGTTTCAGCTCTTTTAAGGTTCCTAGAAAAATCGTAAGGTTATAAGTATATTGTGAGTGTCCGTGGTTGTGAGATGTATCAACTCTGAGCAGATGCTTTCCAGCAGGTGGGACCACGGCCGAGTGTGTAGAACTGATTTTGCAGAGCGGAAATTATGAGACAGCTTTGAGCTGTTTCTAGGTTTCAAATCACATTTTCCAGAACCAGTAGGTTTTGTTTTCCTGGTTTTGATTTCATGACAATTAAATCAGCCCTGGGCCGGCTTCTGTGAGGCCTTCGGCCACCTTCTGGTGGAAGGTAGTCCAGAGTTTCCACTTAGCTGACCCCATTCACAATGCTGCTTCTGGACGGAGAAGCGGTTCTCCCTGCTGGCTACTGTCCGTCCTTCCTCCACCTCATTCTTAACTCTTCTTGTACAAGCGCCTCCTCAGAAACACCCTGTGTCTCTGGGCTTTCACGGGCCTCTCCTTGCCCTGAAGCTGCTTCTTGATTCAATTCACGTGAAGCACAAAGCACCTGTGTGCTCTACCGCCAAAGACGCTCGCTCAGCCTTTGGGGTTCAAGTGGCCCACATTTGCTTGGGCTCCTCCAAATGCTCTTTTGCTGCCCCAAACATGTCCCTGGATGACTCACACTCCCCCAGAGGCGAAACGGGAGGAAGAGGGAGAGCTGAGGCTCTGGTCTCCAGGTGGCCCCCCCCGGACCCAAGCCGCGAGCTACCTCTGAGCGGACTGTTCTGTCCATCCTGGGGCCCAGCGTGTGGACCGAGGGCGGCTCCAAGGAGGGGCCGAGGGCCGCACCTCTGGGGTCTGAAAGAGCCCTGGCTTTGGATCTCCTCCGAGGCCCCGGGTCTTGGATGCAGAAGATAGGCTGGGCCGGGGGCTTCATCCAGGGAAGGGGCCTGCTTCTCTGGCAGGCGGGACGCCGACGGTCGGCCTCCTGGGGCGGTGCGCTCGCCCGTGTTTGTCTGCGACCAAGAGCTGCTTTGGTTTGGCTCCTTCCTCTGTGACCCAGGGCTGTGCTCTGTGCCCAGTGCAACCTCTTATCTTGAAGTGTTTACTGAGGTTCAAGGAGGAAACTGTGAACTTAAAAGCTGCAGCTGTGCAGACCAGCCCCATAGTCGCGGATTCCCGCGAACATTCTCGAGCTACCAGGCATCTCGGCAGACTTTTTCAGAGAACTGTGCCAACGCGGCAGGCGTGGGTGTCACCTCCCACCTCGCACTGTGGAGGCTTTGCACACGTTCTGCCGAAGTCGGTTAGGTTTGATTTGAATTCTGGAAGAAAAAAAGCAGGAAGTCAAATGGTCCAGTGAGTGAGCTAGAAACTTTTCTTCGGTTGAAGAGAACAGTGGAAATCTTTGACATCCACCCATCCAGGACCTGCAGGCTGCTGGGGACAGCCCCGCCGCGCAGCGGCTCACGTCCGACAAGGCGGCAGCCGCAGCTCTGCAGCCGGGCTGGCGCCCGCGGGAGCGCGCTTCTTCTGGGGACCTGACCTTTGACCCTAGCCGACAAGCGGGACAGCCGGAGGGAGGCCGGAGGGTGGGCGGGGACGGCGTCCCGTCTGGGTGAACGCAGGCGCCTTCGGGACACGCGTCCACAAAGGTGGGCCCGGCGCTTCCTCCAGCGCCGCCCCCCCCCCACCCCCGACCTAAAAGCCACTGGCCGCCCCTGATGGGCTCCGCCTCCCAGATTCTGCGGTGCCCGAGTCACGTGGACCGCGGGTTGCAGGGCTCAGCAGCTCTGAGATGAGGGTCTTAAGTCATCCTGGGTCAAGTCAGAAAAGTCTGATTTTAAAAGCAGATTTCTCCTTGTGTGAGTGATTCTTTTGGCTCCATTTCCTTTTCTTCCTCCTTCACCCCTTCCTGCTGCCTTCGCCTCCTGTGGGTCCAAGGCTGCAGAGCAAGGTTGCCCCTCTTAGGGCGCGGCCCCCTTGAAGTGGAGGCGGGGCCTCGGGAGAGCCGCGTGAACACGCGTGTGCGCCCCTGTGCCTGCTCCCACTCTCACGCCTGCTCTGGCCTCCACGTCGGCGTGGCTCCCTCCCCAGCCTGCGTCCGCGCTCGGCCTTCTGAGCGGTTTCTCTCGCGGTCTCTGCAGAGCTCCAAGCCTTTGCTCACCACGGCCGGCCTCTGCCAAGGTTCCAGGTGACGCTGTGCTTCGGGGAAGAGTTTCCAGATCCCCAGAGGCAACGGAAGCTCATTACTGCTCACGTGAGTGTCCAGTCCCCTTCGGGTGTTTGAGTTTCCCTGACCTTCGTCAGGGGCAGGGCCCCATTTAGAGCAGTTCAGATGAGAAATAAGTGTCCAGGGACCTGGGCAGGGGGGGATGGAGGGAGGGAAGGTGTCCAGGGAGTGGTGCAGGGGTGCAGCCCAAGGGCCATGTGCCTCCCAGCCCTGGACATCTGCTCATCGCCGCTGGGGGTGACCTCCAGCCCTGGGTGGCACCCGTCCCGTCTTTTTTATTTTTCAAGGAAATCGTCATATTTCCATTAGATAGGGTTTTAAAGGGATGATGCTAAAAGTTGCCCTTTAAAATTCTTCACGTTTAATATTGCTTTTAAAATGCCATCCAGCTGATCTTCACTTGAATGGGAAGCTTTTCCCAAATGGGAAGCTGTCCACTGACTTGAGTATTTTGTAGGCCCCCTCCAAATGTCCCCCCAAATCCTCTTTTATCTCTGGATTTTTAGAAACTATTTAATTTTTGGAAACCAAGGGCCATGTGCTATTTGGAGGCGTGAAATCTCGCAAGGACTTCAAGTAGCTCAGGCCACAGTCATGTTCTCCAGCAGAGCTTAAGATGCATTCACCTGTGCAAAGTAAATATCTTTCACAGAAAAGGAAAGAGAAAGGGTTAGATAGATAACATGTAGCGTTAATTTGCCACAGAAAACAGAATTTTGAATACTTAAGATTTTTGAATTTGAAGACTCTGTATTGCTACATACCTGCGAGGGTTATTAATGGGCCCAGGTAATGAGCAGCAACAGATAAAAAGTTACATCAAATAATAACAGAATTCAAGTCAGATTTTATTTTTTTTAAACATCTTTATTGGAGTATAATTGCTTTACAATGGTGTGTTAGTTTCTGCTGTATAACAAAGTGAATCAGCTATACGTATACATATATCCCCATATCCCCTCCCTCTTGCATCTCCCTCCCACCCTCCCTATCCCACCCCTCTAGGTGGTCTCAAAGCACCGAGCTGATCTCCCTGTGCTCTGAGGCTGCTTCCCACTAGCTATCTATTTTACATTTGGTAGTGTATATATGTCCGTGCCACTCTCTCACTTCGTCCCAGCTTACCCTTCCCCCTCCCCGTGTGCTCAAGTCCATTCTCTACGTCTGCATCTTTATTCCTGTCCTGCCCTTAGGTTCATCAGCACCATTTTTATTTTAGATTCCATATATATGCGTTAGCATACGGTATTTGTTTTTCTCTTTCTGACTTACTTCCCTCTGTATGACAGACCCTAGGTCCTTCCACCTCACTACAAATAACTCAATTTCATTTCTTTTTATGGCTGAGTAATATTCCATTGTATATATGTGCCACATCTTCCTTATCCATTCATCTGGTGATGGACACTTAGGTTGCTTCCATGTCTTGGCTATTGTAAATAGAGCTGCAGTGAACACTGTGGTACATCTAATAATGTTCCTTACTGAAATCTGAAATAAAACACTATCTAATCTTAAACACACACCCCCTGCTTCTTGATTATAAAATCAAAAAACAACCAACCAATAAACAGAAATATAGTCCCCATAAACTTTAGAGTTTTCTCATGGATTCTCTCCAGTGATCGATAGATTTATCGATATAATAACTGATTCTTGTTAACAACTGTCAAAGGACTAAATAGTCTCGGTCCTGGTGAGTAACATCTCTGAAGGCAGTGGTGAGTCCCTGCGTCTGAGTCTCAGGGCTTGGACACACCGGCCTGGGTTGGTGAGGATGCAGCCCCAGCTGGGACCATGAGCCCGAGTTGATGGAGGATGGACGCGTGTGCACCCAGAAGTCCTGCTCCTTTTATTATGGATTTAATTTACTTCAGTTACCTCAAATGAGTTATGCTTAAGTCATTTTATGTCAAATAACATAAAGGCTCACTTTAATAGCACAATCGATTGGCTGAAAGCATTTGGATCTCTTAGATGCTGCAAATTCAGGAGAAGCTGAATGTTGGATACTTTCTGGTGAATGTGGTCCACACTAACTAATAACCAAACTAGAGGAATCTTGGGTCAGTTAACTTCTCTTTTTCCACAGTAGCAGTTTTGCTGTTGTTTGGTTTTGCTTCTTTCTTTTTTTCTTTCTTTTATCTTTGGTTTAGAAATATACAGGTTACCAGGTCATCCATGAATAGTAAATCACTGAGCCCCTCATCCCTGTCAAACTGCAGATGTGGAAAAATAAATCCATTGGCCTAAATTACCCGATTACCTTAAATTTACCTTTAACTTGGTCATTTTATCCGATTTGCTTCATTCAGTCCTAGTTTAACGTAAATTTCAAGCGGCAGTTGGTTTACAAGTACCGTCTTTACCTTTTCCTTCAACTGAAACCCAGAATTAAGTATATTCTGTTTATAGGTTGGTGTATGTAAGGACTCACAAAAAATCAGTTCTCCAGAAGGCTCCCAGTATGACGTGTTTTGATGAGTCATAGCACCTAACTTTAGACTTGACTGTATACTTAGATATGGAGGGTTATTGCAGGATGTTAGAAAAAAGAGCTCAGTAACATCTTTTTTTTTTTTTTTTAATAAGTTTTTTAAATTTTTATTTATTTATTTTTATTTATTTATTTATGGCTGTGTTGGGTCTTCGTTTCTGTGCGAGGGCTTCCTCTAGTTGCGGCAAGGGGGGGCCACTCTTCATCGCGGTGCACGGGCCTCTCACTATCGTGGCCTCTCTTGTTGCGGAGCACAGGCTCCAGACGCGCAGGCTCAGTAGTTGTGGCTCACAGGCCTAGTCGCTCCGCGGCATGTGGGATCTTCCCAGACCGGGGCTCGAACCCGTGTCCCCTGCATTGGCAGGCAGATTCTCAACCACTGCGCCACCAGGGAAGCCCTCCGTAACATCTTTTTTCAATCTTTCACTAAAGGTCGAACCTCTGCTAGCCAGACAGCTGTATTATTTTGCTCAGCAAAACAGTGGACATTTCCTGAGAGGCTACGACATACCCGAGCACGTCAGCAGCCCCGAGGATTTCCACAGGCCCATCCGCCACTCCTCCATCCAAGAGTGAGAACGCCAAGACCAGAGACGTTGCTTCATTGTAAATACTCGACTTGGAAAATAGCTGACTGAACCCCTACTTCTTCTTTTGAGGAATGTGGAAATTGGGGCTTCAGTCCCACACCTGAGGAAAACATGTGTAGAAAATCAGCTCCACTTAATTGACAGATGAGCTTTTTCCAAAAGGAAGAATGGTATTCAGGGTCTTCTGTAGACCCTGACGATAATGTGAAAACTCACTAAAATGTGTTTACATTTACTGAAATGCCGTGTCCAGTTTGATGTGGACTCTTTCTTGCGTGAAGACTGAGAAACCTGTGTTTCAGTGCTGACCACTAAGGACGGCATGAAGGCGCCCAAGTGCCGTTCTGTTTCTCAGGGAAGTAAAACCTAAGTTTGAGTCTGCTCTGCCCACAGGAGAAATGTACCAACACCTGTGGACGGCTGCTCTGTAGGAAACGCTTGCTGATAGAAGGACATAGAGTCAGCCCTGGGGGTCCCTCCCCAGGGTGGCCCCCGCCCACCTCCCATCCACGCTCCTTATGGCCCCAGAAGCCAATAGGCAAGACTCTGCTGTGTTTTCTTGAGCCAAAAGCATTTCTTGAGCCAAAAGCATTTCTTGAGCCAAAGAATAGAGCATTTTGTCTACTAATGACTGGTTAAGATAGTTGTTTGTCTTTTTGTCTCTCATTCTATAGAAATTATTGCTAAAACTTTTTTTCTTAAAGACAACAAAAAAAGACAGATCCACAATCCAAGTACTAAAGATGCATTTTTGAAACTTGGTCGACATTTCCCCTCTTGTCCTGCTTGTTTGTTAGGCGACCAGTTACCATGGCAACACTAAGAGGAGGCGCCCCTACTTGTCCCGGCGGTGAGTCCTGTAGGGAAGGGAGGAGAGGGCTTCGCAGATTGAGTAACTGCGGGCTCAGTGAGCTGTTTTGCTTATGTGGTATGTTACATGCTTCCTCATGCCAGCGACGGCTTGACAGGGCCTTAAAAATGCTGGGCTTTTTCCAAGTACAGCTTTTCGTAGAATTACTAAGATCTCCACTTGCTTACTTAAACCTCATCACTTACTTGTTGTTCCTTCTGGAAAAGTAGAGATGTTTAGACTGTGATGTAGCAGCTGTATTTTTGTCCTACTGGGAAATAACTGCTGTTACTTTTAGGCTCAGCACAGGACTTGATAGTTCTCTTATTCGAGTCCATATTTTTAATTCATCCAACAGACTTGCATTTGACAGACTGTAGCTTTTATCCAGCTTAGTAAGTAATGAAGCCTGAGAATGTCGTTTCTTTCTCTTTTTTCTTTTGAAGAAGTTTTTAGGGATAAAATAATACGTATCAACTACAGAAAATATAAACTGTATAAAAGGGCAAAAGCTTAAGTGAATCTTCCTTTTTTCCAGCCCAAATCCTCCCCCCTAGAGAGGTCCACAAGAAGAGTTTGATTCTTCCAACACGTTTTACTTTTCTATAAATATACATAAACTTAAAGCAACTCGGGGGTCTTCCGTGCACTCACTCTCGTGCAGCGTTCTGTTAATCCCACGACACAGATTCCCCTCATTCTTCTCAGAGGCGGAGCTTCAGGATCCACCTCGAGGTCGTCAGCACAGTTTACGGTGGTGCTTTAGCCACTCGGAATAAACACATTTGGACAGTAGATTGTATTCTGTGGGCTGCAGTGACTTATGCATCTTATAGATGCGAGGATTTGGGGTACATTGCCCCAAGGGGGAGACAGATGGGCCGCTAGCTCCCAGAGCGGTAGGTGTGGGCCAGCTGTGTCGCCCGCCCGGCTCTTCAAGGAGATGCTTAGTTTCAGTTGCTGTTGTGGACCCTTTCCTTTTTCTCCCTTTTCAAACATTAAGCTGCTTTGACTCTGGAGTTACATTTTCTGGAACATGCTGTTGGCCTGGGCCAGGCCCCCTTCCCACCTCCACACTCAGGTGCGTTGGCGTTCTTTAGTTCTGAGGGATCCAGAGCGTGAAGGGTAAATGGACTAATTATGAAACGGTCCCGGTGAAGGGTCCTGACAGTTGTCTCAGGACCTTGAGAAGGGGCCTCCCTTCCCTGACAGTGGCCTCAGCAAACCAGAGTTTAGTTTGTTCGCAGTGGAAGGTACTGCAGAGTTTAGGCCCTTGTTATTCGAAGGAGCTTTTAGGTTCGCAGGAGGAGAAAGTGTAGGCCACAGGGATGTTCCTGGCTTATTTCTTGTTCTTGAGATTTAGGAACACCACAGGCAGTAACCGGTGTCTTCCGGAACACTACGGAGAGCTCGTTGAAAACAAGGCTTTGGAAGCCCCTCGGTCACGGTACAGAGCACCCAGAAAGACGGCCGTGTTTGAGACTGCTCCCCTGGGAGAGAGCCCACCACAGTGTGGGAATCACCTACACTGGCCATGAGCAGAGCGGCATCCGTGGGGCTCAGGTGTGAACAAGATCTTCCCGTGTCACTGCGTGCAAGCCTTGGTGCGGGTCTGCCGTGGGCTGGCGTCCGCGAGGCTGGCGATGCGGCTGCATCCACAGGGAAGGCTGCAGCAGGGAAGGTTTTTGTTTTGTTGCATGAGTCATTTTTTTAGTAAAAATCCAGACACAGTGCAAAGCCCCTTCCACTCCTCTTTGGTCCCGTTTCTCCCCTTTCTCCACGGGCGGATGCCGCTCTGACGGCGGCGCGCTTCCCTAAGCTCTGTATTTTAACACGCGGCCCCCTGAGCGGCTTGTAGCTGCCTGGCGCCGATCTCAACGCCGCTTTCGGGCCGCCCCGCCACAGGCACCGTCGTGCAGCTGCCTCTTCCACGGCCCGTCTCAGAGCCGGACCCCCGTCAGCGGGCAGGGGTCTCGCCCACCTCTGCTGCCTGCGGTGGAGGAGCCGTCACGTGAATGCAGCGAAGGTGGACTCTCCTGGTATTTCTCTTCCCGGCTTTCAGGAGGGCACGTGAGTGGAGTGGGGCTGAAGTGCAGGAGAGACGGGCCGACCTCCTCCAGGGTCAGCTCGCGTCTTGCCTTGGACCCTTGGAGACGGGAGGGGCCTGACAGGTCGTGGGTGGCCCTGCGTCCCGCTGTGCAGGTGGCTCCGTCGCCCCGCTGCCGTGCTGCGCAGCCCCTGGGCGCCCGGCTGAACGTTCCTTGGACAAGCGTACATCATCGTGTCATGAATCCCGCTGTAAATCGCTTTTCAAAGCAGACTGATATTTGTGATAACGCGGTGTTTTAGATACTTGATAAATAAAGACTTTTAAAAAAGTGATCTGCTACGGGCCGTGCGTGTTATCAAGCCTTTATCTGCAAAGCTTTTTGATACTTCCTTCTTCCGCTGCGTTCGGCATCCTGTTTCCTTCCTGGTTCCTGTGAGCCTCCCTAAAATCAGATCTCAGAGCGCACAGCTTGTTCGAAGACACCTGCCCCACGTGCCCAGCAGCGAGCAGCAGCCCCCCCGCGCCCACCCTCCGACGCCCGCTAAGCGGGGCCGGAACGACCCTCGCCCCCCGGCTGCGTCTCACAAGGTCCCGCAGAGCCGAGTACACTGTGTCAACGTTTCCTTCGATTCTGTCGCTGTTGCTAAAGGGCAGGGGCTGTAGGTTCACCAGCATCCTGAACGTGGAAAATGACATAAACCCGTGTGTGGGGAGCACAGATGAGGCCGTGCGCCCTCCTTCCCCGGCTCTTGCCGCTGTGACCCGCCCTTCAGCCCGCCAGCCCCTGTTCGCCGGTGGTCATGGTGTTAAAGTCCTTGCAGCCAAAGGCTGTGTGGAGCTGTCAGCAGTGATTGTACTTTGCATCCAGGAGCCCAGAATGTTAGATAAGAATAATTTTGGATGTGCTAAGTGGTAGCCAAACAGAAATAATGGGAAAATAAACTATTACACTGCTTTTGGGGGCTCTGTCTGCTCAGAAAGTGTGGAAGGACGTGGGTCAGTATCATAGCAAGCATTATTCACATGATCTATCAACTCATTACATCTGAAAGAGGGTTTAAAGGGATTCTGTGCCCTTGAACTTGTTCTCAGGTAATTCTGTCCCTCTGTCAAGTACCACATTTGTAAGATTTTCTTCACACACAGGGCACATTTGGCTGCATTGGATCCAGTTTCCCTGACAAGTAAACCCTTTTATGTGAAGTGCATAAGCAAAGCATGCCTCTGCCAGAAAAATCGTCACCTTTCACATCATCTCTCTGGAAAGAAACTCCAGGGGTCATACTTGGTCATTTTCTTCTAGGAGAAGCTATACCTAAATTAACCCTGGCAGATGGATCACCATCTTCTGAATTAGAGGAGCGTTATGAATTCAAGGCTGTTACAGGCACCTGGAGAACTGGGAACTCTTTCAGTGACCCCTGTCCCCCAGGGGACAGTGTGTGTCCCATGGCTGGCCTTGGAGACTTCCTGGAGGGCAGAGGCCTTGGTGCTGTCAGCAGGCATCTGGCACAATATATCGTAAAGTTCATTTTATCCCAGTCCTTGAGCGAATGGTCAGAAGTTTGGAATCTGTGGCCACTTTATGATCCTTGAAAGCTGTTACTTTGCTTCTTTAGAAATTACCATTCTCAGTTTCCCCCCTTTCCCATCTGGCGGGCATGACGGTGGCTTCGTAGAGAATCATCCCAGCAAACAAAACATCTTTGCCTCTTTTGTCCTCTCCTTCTGGGTCAGGTTTCCACAGCAACCTTCCTCTGGAGGAGAATCAGCAGGTCATCCAACACCTCTGTCTTCATTTCTCACCATCCCCTCGGTCCTGCTGAGCGGCTGCAGGGCCCCAGGCCCCTCCTCTCTCCTGGAAGACCACTCCTGCTGCCACATGGCCACCCCTTTCCTCCACCAGGTCCCAGCTCTGACAACGTCCCTTTCTGGAGGCATTTCTTCACCCCCAGGGAGCCTTTCCTGGTTGCACCCTCTGTTTGGCTCAGTGAAGGATAATGTTGAAATACTTAAGAAATGCCCCTTCTATGTACACCCACCTTGCTCACTCGCAGGGCAGAAAGGGGACACTGTGGCTCTTGTCCTCCAAAGACACCGGCTCTTGTTGAGAAAGGAGTGGACTCAAGGAGACTGGGAACTTAAGAAAGATCAACCCTTTCAGCCCTTCTGGACTCTCACCCAGACTAGAGAACGATGCTCAGAGCCGAGGAAAGAAGACAGAATGAGAAGTGAGGGTGCAGTTGTCAGTGGCTCCCAGGTGAAGGAGAGCTGTCCTCTGTCTCCTGGAAGGAGACTCCAGGGAGTGGACCTGAAAATAGCTTGTTGGAGGAGCAGTTCACGCAGGTTCAGAGGGTGGGGGGCTGGACGGGAGGGGAGCGCCACGCACGCTGTGCGGGCTGAGCGGTGGACACTCGGGTGTGTCTGAGCGGAGATCAAGCTGAGGACCAGTGCCCCACACTTTCTCCCCTGCCCAACCACCTGGCACCACAGAGGCAGCACCAAATTTAGTGCCAGCTCAAGGAAAGGGGAGTGATCCAAAGTGAACTGAGATTGAATTTCCCTGGCGGAGGAAGAGCTAAAATGAAAATTACACTGTTAAAGAAAACATGAATTATATTTCTTGAAAACATTAGCCAAGGCTTAGATTTGTACCTGCTGTGTCTGTAGTATGACACTGGCTATTCTTTGTTGTGGTCGCCTATTCATTAATTTTCTTCCCTAAATAAACTGCTTGAAGACGCGCGTTGGGCCTCACCATGTACAGTAAATCCCCTGCATACGAACCTTCAAGTTGCAAACTTCCGTGCAACGTGCGTTCACATGCCCAATCACGTAAGTTAGTTCACGTGTCTGGCGTACGTTGTCACGTGCCTGCACCCTCTACAAGTGGTTGTACTTTTGTGTACTTTACTATACAGAGTACAGTAGTACAGTGTCTTTATTTCAAGCCCAGGATGTCCAGAAGCACGTGTAAAGGCTGTAGCTGGTACTACTATACTTTCCAAAGTACTGTACTGTAAGATTAAAAATGTTTTCTTTATTTTTGTGTTTGTTTTTTACGTATTATCTGTGTGAAAAGTACTATAAGCCTATTACAGTACAGTACTATATAGCTGATTGTGTTAGTCGGGTACCTAGGCTAACTTTGTTGGACTTACAAACAAATTAGACTTACGAACGCGCTCTTGGAATGGAACTCGTTCATATGTAGGGGACTTACTGTACCTGGTACCTGCAGGGCAGCACACACGTGACTCGGAAGGGTCTGTCCACTACGTCCAGCAGCGTCCAGGGCTTGTGAGCTAAACGAAGGCCACATACAGCGTGGCACACCATGTCCCATTTCAACACGTGCGGTGGAGAAATGTTTGTTACGTAGTTAGGTGAAAAGAAAGCAGGTTTTAAAACAACGTGATAAATGTTGAAAATTTTTATGAAATCCATGTGTGACATTTTTAAAAATAGTCAAAAGTGTAAATTGTAACTGAGTGTTGGAGTGATGGGGATTTTTATTTTTCTTGTCCGCTTTTCTGTATTTTCCAAAGTTTCTCCTATGACCATATATTTAGTACCAGACGGGGAAAAAAAAGCACAAAATGTAGTCCTTCTAGGTTGGTATATCCTTTTCAATGTGTGTGGGGGGGTTTTCTTTCTTAAGTTGCTACATGGGGTCCCCAGTGGTCCCGTTTCCAGGGGACACAGAGCACAAGGTGGCCTTCCTGCCAGGCAGCGAGGGACCTCGGTGCTCAGCCCTCCCCTGGCCCCAGGGGCTCCCAGTCTCCCACCCTCCTTGGGTCCTTCTCGTCCTGCTATTTCCCCTGGGAAGACTATCTCCTCAAAACCATCTGTTCTCCACCATGGACGCATATCATGCTTGAGGCCCTCTCCGGTCCCTCTGTGTCTGAGGTCCTCCCTAACCCTCCATCACCTCCACGCTCCCTGGGGGACCTCCCTTCCTCCCTCCCCCACCAACCCTATTTGCTCGTGCAGTCTCGCTCTTTGTCTTGGGCCCCACTATTTACTTCGTGTGAATGGCAAAAGGTAGGGTTGCTTGAAAACAGGAAGGAAAAAAGCCTTGATGTATATTTTTAATTGTGGTAAAATGTATGATCTTTAAGCCTATAGCTCAGTGGCATTATGTACGTTCACTTAATGCTGTGCAACCTTCACCACCATCATCCCCAGAACTCTTTTCATCTCTCAAACTGAAACTCTGTCCCCAGTGACACTAACTCCCCCTCCCTCTCCCTCAGCCCCTGGAAACCACCATCTACATTCTGTCTATGAATCAGACTCTAGGGGCCTCATGTAAGTAAAGTCATTCAGTACTTGTTCTTTGTGACTGGTTGATTTCATGAACATAATGTCCTCAAGGCCCGTCCGTGTTGTAGCCTGTGTCAGGATTTCCTTCCTTTTTAAGGCTGAATAATGTTCCATTGTGTGGATGGACCACATGTTGATTATCCATTCATCCTTCTACGGATGGACATTTGGGTTTCCTTCAAATTTTAGCTACTGTGACTAATGCTGCTGTCAATACGGGGGTACAATATCTGTTTGGGACCCTTCTTCTAATTATTTGGAATTGCCAGATGGTCTGGTAATTCATTTTTAATTTCTGAGGATCCTCCGTACCGTTTTCCACAGCAGCTGCACTGGTTCACACTCCCACCACCAGTGCACGAGTGTTCCAGTTTTTCCACATCCTTGCCAACATTTGTTATTTTCTGAGGAACATTTTTTTAAAACCTCTGTTCATTAACAAACACCTCCTGAAGATCCACTGTGTTCCTGGCCCTCTGCTGGCCTGCACGGCCTCCACAGGCCAACATCCAGGCTGTCAAAGGAGGGCCGCGGACCGAACAGGTGCTGCGGGCAGGCGTCTCCGCTGGCTGGGCGGCGGGGTGGCTTCCAAGAAGGATGCATCTTCACCCTTCATTTTTAAGCTGAAGAAACTGAGGCTCAGAAACCCTACAGTTACTACCTAATGTTGACAACTACTGAGAGGCAAAGCCAGGACTCTAATGTAGATCTTTCTAACTTCAAGCTGTAGTCGAGGGGCAGAGAGGCTCAGAGTGCCCAGCCTCGGCCATCAAACCCAGACTTCCTGAGACGCTTGGCCTTTTTCAGCAAGACAAGACGCACAGGTGGGGGCCCATCCCTGTAGATGGGAAAGCGACCAGAAGCAGAGGCTTCCCTAAAGGGAGAAGAACCAAGGATGCGGGAGCGCATGCTGAGGTACGGTAACCCTCTCTCGGGTTCTCTTTACTGTTTCCCAGGTGCTAAGCTCCTGTGATCCTTGACGGAACCCTAGCGGACAAATATTGTATTTCTCGCCTGTTGTTGGGGAAACTGAGAGCCGTGAAAGTAGGTACCTTGTTACAGTTGTGTGGCCAGCAAGTCCCCGGGAAGGGACCTGACCCCAGCTCGTCTTGCACCGGGGCCCCATCTTCCTGCTGTAAAATGCTCTGTTTTTGAGGGTTTTTTTTTTTTTCTTTTCTTTTTTTTGGCTGCATTGGGTCTTCGTTGCTGCACACCGGCTTTCTCTAGTTGCCGCGAGCAGGGGCTACTCTTCATTGTGGTGCGCGGGCTTCTTATTGCGGTGGCTTCTCGTGTTGCGGAGCTCGGGCTCTAGACGTGCGGGCTTCAGTAGTTGCAGCACGTGGGCTCAGTAGTTGTGGTGCACAGGCTTAGTTGCTCCGCGGCATGTGGGATCTTCCCGGACCAGGGCTCGAACCCGCGTCCCCTGCGTTGGCAGGTGGATTCTCAACCACTGTGCCAGCAGGGAAGCCCTGGTTTTGAGTTTCTTCTCAAAAATGGGGCTTGCACTTCATGAGGATGTCAGCATCATTGCGTCAGATGCTGAGAGTTAGTGACGTGGAGATGTTGGCGGTTGTTAGGTTAAGCTTGGCATTTATCACGAGCTCCTTTGAGGGGAGGGAAGGTATCTTATTTCAGTGTTTCCTAAATTTTAGTCACATATATTCTGCCTTCAAAATTTTGTTTATAATTATGTAAATATTATCTAATTAACATTTATGATGACAAATATTATTTATTCAATACACTATTATCTATGTAAAATGTGGCTTCTCAAAATACATTTAAAAGTCCTGTTATTTTTTAAAAATCTTTAGGTTGACTCACTTTTCAAGTTGAAATGTCTGCTTTAGCATCACTGTAAGCAATGAAAACTTGTAAATACACAAAGCGGATGTGCTTGTTATATATCTATTTTCCAATATCCATTTAAAATAAATAATAATGACTGAAATAAAAAGGCCCACCCCTGAACCATCTGAAACACCCCTCCCGGGGAGACACCAAGTTCCTCAGGCCCCCATCTTCCCACAGCACCCAGCATGGTCTTTGTGTCACAGTGTTTATCAAATGAATGGAGTATTTAATCAATTAGAAAGAATTAATTTCTTGACTATTGACTTCATGGGAAATACATTCCACCCCTAACCTGGTCACTTTCATAAGCAGTGACATCTCCTATTAATGAAAATGCTGTAATACACTTGTTTCTTTTTTTAAAGAAGGTTCAAGGGTTCAGTTTGCAGAAATGGGACATGGCAGGTCCTGAAGACACGCCTCCCCCGGGGACCACGCACCGTCTGCCCACTGGCCTCTCGAGGGCCCGGGGGGGGGGTCTCTAGCGCTCAGGCGGGGCAGGCTGGGAGGGGCAGGCTCCCTCTGACCCCCCAGGAGCGACCCCACCCCGCGCATTCACTCTCACCCCGCGGACCCTCTCTGTGATTCCGGTCTCACATCCCTGCTGCCCGGGGCCTGGAGGCTCCCGGGACGCAGCTCAGCGGCTGCCTTCCATGGCAACAAACAGCGGCAGCAAATTCAAGGTCTTCTGACACTTAGGGCCCCAGTCACCGTGTGCGACATTAAACTTTGAAGGAAAAAAAGAGAACCGCTTAAGTTTGGATAAAAGTATCTTTTCCTCTTCTACTTTTGAAGCAAGTGTGAGGGCTGGCGACGGGCAATTAATTCTCCGTCCGTGAGAAGTGCCCGCCTCTCTGGCCACTTTCTTCCTCCCTCATCTGTGACCCGCGGGCGGCCCTGGGGGTCTCTGTGCGCCTTCCAGCTGGAGCCAGGGCTCCCATCACCATGGTGACGGGGATGGGTTACAGAAGATTCTGCGGAGGGCGCTCTCCCACTTGAGGGTCTAGGAGGCGGGGTGGGGGGGGGGAGGCAGGGGTCTGCACGCTTCCACTCATCCCAGATGCCTTCTTCTGCCGCGACGACTCTGAAGGCAGAAGGGCCCTCAGAAGTCCCACTGGAGATGCCGGCAAAAAATCCAGCGATTTAACACAGCTATTTGGACAATAGCGAGATTTGTGGGGCCAGAATATTTGAGTGAGAGTTGGGTGGACCCTAAGCATCCTGGTCAAAGCTTCCTTCTGGGGACGTTGGGCAGGAACATGGCCCCTTGAAGGATGGGCCAAAGGGGAGGAGAGAGGGGTTCAGAGGGGGGCGTCGGGGGCAAGGTTGGGGGAGCAAACCCGGTCCTTCCCAGGACGTTGCCCAGTGAGCTCCAAGGAACTTTCGGCCTCTTCCGCTGACAGGGAGTCGGAGAGGGCGGGGCTAAGGCCCTGGCAGGCTCCTCCCCCGCCCCGCCCCCGCGGGCGCCCACCGGGGACCCGCGGGAGCACAGGGCGGGGCGCAGTCGGCGTCAAGGCGCCCGCCGGCCGCTCACCCTTCCCGGGCTCCTGGAGGTTCCCTCAGCCCCGCGTGCCGAGGCCGGGGCGCGAGCGAGAACCCCCGGCCAGCCTGTTCCTGGAAGCCCAGCAAAAGCCCCCTGCAGCCCGGGGCGATGAATGACTGCTTCGCAATTAGAAAGCAGCACTAGCAACGAAAGCAAAACCTCAGGTCGGGGGAAAAACGGACCTCTGCTCATCCGACAGCCCAGGCCTCGGGGCGCCCCCCCGGCGCCAGCAGCGTGGGCCCCCTCGGGGCTCTGCGTCCCTGGGGGCCTGGGGCGGAGCCACCCTCCCCCGTGCGAGGGCTCTGCCTTTCCCCTGCGGCCTCGCGCCTGGGTCTCCTCCAGGGTGTCCGCCAGCCGCGCGGTCCCCTCGGACCAGGGCGCCCGCAGGCTTTCTCGAGCTGCGAGGCCCCCGTGGGGCTCGGCTGGGAGCTCCCGCCCTGGCGCTGCGGGGCTGCGGCGTCAGCGGGGCTGCGGCGTCAGCGGGGCTGCGTCGGCGCGGGGGGGCCGGCGGGGACCGCGGGGCGGCGCAGGGGCGGAGCCTGAGGCCGGAAGGCGGGGCTGGCGGCGGAGCCCGCGGGAGCGCGCGTGCGCTGAGCAGAAAGCCGGAAAGGCCGCCGCTGCCTGCTCAGGTGCCTCTTTGCATGTCTCCTGGGGTCACTGCCGCCTCCTCGCCGGGAGGGGAAAATGAGTGCCACGCGGGGTTTCCTGTGAGTCAGAAGCTGGTGTGCTCGCTGCTCTGGGTGGTGGGCGCGAGGGCACAGGAGGGGGAAGGCCGCGGCGACACCCTCGGGCGAGGACGCGCCGGCATCGCTGGTCCAGCCTCTGCCTCCTGCCCCCCGGCTCCGGGTCCGCTGGGTCCCGTGGCCGCTCCATAGAGCCACTGTGGAAAATTAAATTATATAAACGTGGAATACACCATATTAAAAGACAGGCAGCAGGTCCTCCAAACACTCAGTATTTCCAAATTGTTTGGCTACCGTTTACTGTCGTCTCTGCGCTGGACACTATGTGCGTAACCGTGTCTGCGCTGCGGAGACACTACACGGCCCTGAGCCTCCGCCCGGGTCTCCCGACTGCGCCCCTGTGACCACGGTGGGAGCGTTCGCCCCACGGCCCTCGGGGGCCGTGGCACCTCCTCCAGCCCGGCCCGCGGAGAGGAAGGTGCGGGTGGGAAGGACCCAGGGCCTCCCGAGCGGGCCCAGGGGAGGTTTATAGGGGCGAGGGGAGAACGCGCGCTGCTCCCGGACTTCAGGCTGGCCCTGCTCAACTCCGCCGGCCACTTGCTTGTGCGGGGCCTGCTCTTCCACACCCGACGGCGGCCGCCCCGCACTGTGGCTCGCTGGCCCTCTCTCTGCGGTCCCCGTTCCCCTTCTCTTGGCCAGGGAAATGCGCCACGGACCTCTCCCGGGTGCAGACTCTCCAGTCCCCCCAGCAGCGTGTTTCCTGGAGCCCCTCCCTGGGCCGGGGCACAGGAGAGGCAGCCCACGCCCCCCGCCCCGGGGCAGGGGACACACAGGCGTTGCCTGCCGTGCAGTCTCTCACCCTAACTCTCTCTGAGGCAGGAGAGGCGGTAGGGACCTGGGCAGGGTAACCCCCGGATCACTTCCCGATTTCTTTCCTGAGCGGCCTTCTGCTCGTCTCTGGTCACTGGCTGCTGCGCCAGCCCGGCGCCCCACAAGCAAGAGGCGAGCTCGGGAGGGACGGGGTGTAACGCGTGTGCCTCCGGGGAGGATGGGCTTGGATGGACCCTGAGCGGCGCTCCTCCGTGGGGTGGGGCAGCTACAGAGCGCCCGGTGCAGGCTTGCTCGCGGGCTTATCCTGGAGAGCAAGCACGGAGCCTCTGCCCGTGGCCCGCACACGGTGAGTGCTCCTTCATCGTAGCCGTATTTGCCATCAGAAAAGGGACCTCCAAGGGCAGGGCCATGGCCACGTTTGTGCAGTGCCTCAGCGGGCACACACGCTGAGGAGCTCTGTCCCTTTGCGTTTGTGTGCGTGTGTTGGGGGTGGGGGGTTCAGCAGGGACCACCCACTCCTCCAAGCTCATCACTGCCTGCAGCGCAGCAAACCTGCCACCTAAGAGGAGGTGTCCCCGCAGGGAGGCCTGGTGAGAGGGCTGTCGCCTTCGCAGCCCCTTGTGGTGGGAGGAGTCACCAGGGCGGGCCCTCCAGGACACAGGCCCAGCAGCCCCAAGAGGCTAGCCTCCACCTGTGGACTCTCTCGGAAAGGTCCAGGACCCCAGGTGGGGTCAGCCAGCAGGAGAGATGCACCACGATGGCCTGGTTAGAGGGGAGTCCCTTGGGCCCAACAGAGCAGGTCACACCCTGCTCTTCCCAGCAGCCGCCTCCCCACCCCACCCCACCCCCCCCACCCCCGTCCTGATGCCCTGCTCTTCCCATACCTAACAGTTTAACTCAGCAGGGGTGGGAAGAGGGACATACAAGAGGGCAAAAATATACAAGGGAAAGTGGCCCAAATGGCAGGCTCAGCCCATCTCCCAGCTGTTTCCACGGCACCATTGGTTCTGTCCCATGCTTGTCACCCAGGCCAGGAAGGCACGTGGCAATGAGACGCCCAGGTGAGCGGCGTGGCTTTCTGGGGTAAGGACTGCCTCAGACCCCAGCCCTTGATCCCGACACAGGCTTCACACCTTTGAGTGGGTTGTGTGCACCGCGTGGGTGACCTGCGTTCTGTCTGCCGTATCCTGTTCCTGAAACACTGAAGGTCAAGGCTGATTCTCCAGATGCAAACAGGGCCCCATGGAACAAGGGGAGACTATCGCGTTGCTGTTTCTACAGGCCAGGTTTCTACCAAGTGGCTGAAATAATGTTCGAACTGTCGTGTAGACAGAGGGGCCCCTCTCAGAGGGTGTGCGTCTGGGGTCTGTTTTCTACATCTTTATTCCAATGATGTTATTCTCCTAATTTGGACACCTTAAATTCAGCTGCATACCCGTACCGCCGTTATGTCATTATTAGTAATCCCAACTTCTTGTTTAATTTGCATGCAAGATAGGGCTCACCTGTAAAAGGCACTGACAGAGGCAGTGCTCTATTTTTAGTGAAAGAGATGTTATCTCCAAATTACAGGGAAATGATTACATCAAGGTCCTCTGTTGATGAAATAAATAAACCATGAGAAAGAAAGAACGTGTATGAGTCGTTGAGAACCAAAGCTCGTTGGCTTTCTTGCATCTGAAGGTCCCTTTGCCCACAAGTGTCGTCCAAGTGAACAGGTCGCGTGGCCGTGCGCCCTTCGTGGTTCAAGGAACAGCGACTGTGACGCTCCTCTACGTCCCAAGAAAGTCCTCGACCACAGCCCACCAGGGCAGGCGAGTGTGTTTAGGGGGACGAGAAGCAATGTGTCCCTTTGGCTTTTATGTGCAAACTCGCGGTGGACGTCCTTCCACTCTTCTGGACCCAGAGACGGAGGTGCAGGGCGGGGAGGCTGTGAAGACAGAGACCCCTGGACGCGGGGTCTCGAGCCCCAGCGCCACTTCTGCAGGGGTAACCTTGACAGTCTTCTGACGTCCTTGGGCTCAGGCTTCCCCAGGTGCAGAGCGAGGTCAGCCTGGTGCCCTCCGCTGCCGTAGCCACACTCTCCCTGGGCCGGGGTCCTCACAGGGTGACCTCCCTCCAGGGTTCTGGGAAGGACGCCCCTTCCTCAGAGGGCCGGTCAGGTACTTCGAGTTGTTAAAAACGTGTATCAGAAAGCTCCCATGTTCCATTTCTCTGATAATTAGTGATGTTGAGCAGCTTTTCATGTGCTTTTTGGCCATCTGTATGTCTTCTTGGGAGAAATGTCTCTTTAGATCTTCTGCCCATTTTTTGATTGGGTTGTTTGTTTTTTTGACATAGAGCTGCATGAGCCGTTTGTATATTTTGGAGATTAATCCCTTGCTGGTCGCTTCGTTTGCAAATATATATCTCCCATTCTGTGGGTTGTCTTTCTGTTTTGTTCCAGACGGGCTTGGATACGGGGCTTGATGTTTACAAAGACACGGTTCCTGTGGGGGGATGGGGTGGGAATGCTGGACTCCCTGCCTACTTTTCCTGTAAAACCTAAACCTGTTCTAAAAGATAAAGCCTGCGGATTAACAAGAAGATGGTATCACTGCCGTCTGGGTGATTACAGTCAGCGCCATGCTTAGCCTGCTGGGACCTTTGTGCAGATTAGACAGGGCACCTCTTTCTTAAGGCATTTTATTGCCAGCAACCAGGGAGTTGTGCTGGTAACTATATAAATGTTGTATATGTCTATATTTATAAATATGGACACAAGACTGAGGGTCGTGCAGTGTAAGACCTACACGACCGTGCACGGAGGCCCTGCTTCTCCGTCAGTCCACGGGGGAAGCAGACACGCAAATTAGTTACCTGACGGAAAGGCAGGATGAGCCAAGTCCAATAACGAGCAGAAAACAAAACCACGGGAAGGCAGAGGATGAAGAGAACAGCGCGGCCGGGAAGACAGATGTCGGAGGCAAGAAAAGAAGTGGGGCCGGTGAACGGCCTGGACCCTCGCCGTCTGCGGTCACTGTTCGGGGCGAGCAGAGGGTCTGTGATGGGCTCCCGGCCTGGCTCTAAGGACGAGGGTCTGCGCGAACCTCGAGGCCATGCAAACACGAGACACTGAGTGGCCTCACGACTGTCCTGGGCGACACTTACACCAGGAAGGGACTGTCCTCTTCACTCTGGGTGTCACAGCCCCCAAAGCAGCCTTGGAACTCGCTCTGCCCCGCAGGGCTGAGGCCATGACCATAGCACAGGGCGTGAGCGGAACTGTCTCCCGGTGGTGGAGCCTTGGCTCCTGCCCTCGCCTTTGCCCAGATGCCCACGGAAACATATTTGGAGACGGCTGAGCCCCGGTTGGCGCCCACTGGTTTCCGGGTCATGGCTTCAGCCTTCCTGCCCTCGTTCACAAGACAAATACGCTAAACCAGCCTGGCTCAACGGAGAGCCGCCCCGTGTCCGTGTCCGAATGAGCCACCAAAGCTCACGCCCAGCGGCGGCAGAGGCATCCCTGAGCCCCCGCATGGTGTCCTGCAGGGCAGGGCGGGCGGGGCGGCCAGCCGGGGTGGGATCCAGCCCACGTGGGAGCGGGGCAGCCACGGCCGGGCAGAGCCCTGGGCAGAAACAGGGTGGTGGGGTCCCATCCACCAGCGCTTGTCTCGCATCCCAGCCGCCCTGTCGAGGGAGAGGCTGCAGGAGAAAGGCCAGAGCTGCCGGAGCACAGAACACACGAGCCGTCCTCACCACGGAGGCTGGGGAGACGTGGGCTCGAAGAGGTAGATCTTGAAAATTGGTGGCACTCTCCACTTCCGTTGTGTTTTTCCAGAAATATTCCATTTTCACTCTAACTCTCCAGCTATATTGTTTGTGGATATTTACATGTAAGTAGTGAATGAACAAAAACAGTCACATAGAAATTATACTCATCAACTTCAGGACAGCGACTAAATCTTTCAGACATTAGTGGGGGGTAGGCAGATGGGCGTCTGTTATATTAGTATCTGCGTGTTTGAAATATTTCATTAACAAATAAACCTCCACCAAAGAAGCTATACGGATGGCAAGTAAGCACGTGGATAGATGTTCAGTATCATTAGTCATTAAAGAAATTCAAATTTAAACTATAACAAGTTCTATATGCATACTGGAATGGCTAAAATAAGAAAGAAAAAACCTGACAAGAGCAAGGGTTGACAAGGATGCAGGGCAACCAAAACTCTCATAGGTTGTTGGTAAAAAGGCAAATGTGAGAACCAGTTTGAAAAAGTTTGGTGGTTTCTTAATAGAGTTAAACATACACTTACCATATGACCGAAATATCCCACTACCAGGTATTTAACCAAGAAAAATGAAAACTTATGTTCACATAAATTATTTCTTAAATGCATTTTTTAAGTGAAAGGAGCCAGACTCAGAAGCTACCTACTGTATGATTCCACTTATATGACATTTTGGAAAAGTCAAGAAACGATCAGGACAGAGAAAAGATCGGTGGACACCATGGGTGCAGATGTGGGAGTTTGGGGAAGGCTGACTGGTGGTGGTCACCCAACTGTGCGTTTGTCAAAACTCGAGAACTGCACATCAAAAAGAGTGAATTAAAAAAAAAAAATGAATTTTACTGCATGTACATTAAGGAAAAAATAAATCTACATCTAAAGTAGGTTTACCTAGTGACTTCAGATCTCAGGAAAATCATTTTCCGTTCTGAATGTCATAGAATTCTGTTTTTCTAATCGGTAACATTCCTCGAAGTGCCGACTTAAATTTCAGAAAGAAAAACAAAGGAAAGAAGCTGACATCACTGACACCTTCTGTGGGTCCCAACACGGAGGGCCAAGAAACGGTCGGAAAAGAGAGGCCAGCCTCCAGAAGGCCACGGCGAGCGCCTGAAAGCCACAGAAGTTTCAGTCGGAAGGCATTTCTGAGGTCGCAGTTTGCTTCTCCATCAGTGTGGAAGCTGAGGCCCCGTGTGCTCCGTGTGGGCTGAGGACGGAGAGGGGAGAGCGGACAGCGGGGCAGGTGCCCCGAGGTGTGAACCTGGTGCCCCCCTGTGTCTGTCACCGAACTCCCATGGCCCTTTCCCTTCCCTTGGCATTTCTCTCTTGCTGGACGAAGTTTCAAAATGCCAGGATCCAAGAAATCTTCAGCAGCTCCAGCCAGGTCCCCCGAGCATAGGAAAGTCAAAATCCCGTGGTCACTCCTTTCTTGGCCTGCCCGCCTGCTGGCTCCCCCAAGACTCTGGGAGCCCGTGGTTTGAAGATGCGGTGGGGTCCCTGGGCGGTCGGCAATCTCCCTTCACTGTAGTTCCGGGGCTGCCAGTGCTATGGGCTGTGTCTCGCTCATCCCACATCCCCAGAGACCGACAGATCGTTCCGGTATCATTGATTTGTGAAGATGCGCAGAAAAAAAGAAAGAGCAGGGCACCTGGGCTCGGACTCCTGCCTCTGGCTCTGCCTCTCCCAGGAAGGCGGAAACTCCTGAGACATAAAAGAGCAGATCTTTTGGGGGAAAGCTAACTAATCTTCGATGGGTTATTTGCACAGCACCTCAGACCACACACACTCAGAATGAGTATTTCATAATTGAAATGAGAATTACCTTAATTGCAGAACCAGCCAAGGGATTTCTAAAGAGAGTGCGCTCAGTCCCCTTTGGCCCAGCTAGAATGCACAGGCACTCCTGTGTGCTGCGCTGTCTGTTCTCTGCCGGGGGCCTCGCCTATGAGACCACTGGTCGTGCGGGGCAGCAAAGGCACAGCAAGGAAGAGCAGCGGCCAAGACGAGCGGTCAGAGCAGGGACCCATCTCACTGTCCGCAGGACTGATCAACGTTCGCTTTCACAGGGAGAACGCCCAGGTCAAACTCAGTTCTTCAGTTATTAGAATTGCCATGTGGTTCCCCAAGTTCTTGGCCTTAGTCACCGGCACGAGCCGAAGTGCAAGAGGAGGTCTGCCTGCAAGCTGGCCTCCTTTGTTTCTGATTAAGATGAACTTTGTGTTAGACAGGGAAAAGAAACAAGTCTTTCTGAGGTGTTAGGGCCGGAGTTTGGGCTTGGGACATGCAGAGATAGGAGTTCTGGCCCAGAGGCTCTCCTACTCCACAGGCTGCAGGAGAAACCTTGGAGCCGTTGCCCCGAGGGACGGGCACCTGCCAGCCCAGCAGGGAGGAGCCCTTGGCCTCCCAGCCTCTTGGCCCTGCGGCCTGGCCCAGGCTCCATGTCTTGAGACACTTTGTGGTGGTCCCACATGTGGGCCTCAGAGCTAAACACTTCCGTTGAAGGGACCCTGAGTAATATTTGGCTGTTTCCCCAAATCAATCTCACCGGCAACTATTGTGAATACTCAAAAGAATGCATTACGTTCCACTCTGGAAAGAGTTCCAGAAGGAGGACACTGCCTGTGACTCTGAGGTTTTTATACACAGAACATAAAATTGACCACCTTGACCACTTTTAAGTGAGAGCTCAGTGGCCTTAAGTACATTCACACTGTAGTGCACCCATCACCGCCGAACTCTCTTCTTCTCTGAAACTGAACCTCCGTCCCCATTAAACACGGACTCCCCACCCCCTCCTCCAGCCCCTGGCACCCACCCTCCTGCTCTCTGTCTCTGTGAATCTGATTCCTCCAGGGACCTCATGTGAGTAGAATCACACAGTACTTGTCTTTTTGTGACTGGTTTATTCCACTAGGCATCACGTTCTCAAATTTCATCCATGTCGCACCAAGTGTCAGGATTTCCTTCCTTTCTAAGGCTGAATAAGATTCCATTGTTTGGATGGACCACATTGTGTTTATCCATCATCCTTCCACGGATGAACACTGGGGTTGCTTCCACCTCCTAGCTATTGTGAACAATGCTGCTGTGAATATGGGGGTACGAATATCTTTTGAGACCCCACTTTCATGTCTTTTGGGTGCACACCCAGACGTGGAATTGCTGGACCACGTGGTAGTTCCATGTTTGGTTTTTTGAGGAGCCTCCATACTGGCTTTCCACAGTGGCTGCCCCGTGTCTCACCCCCCTCCTGCCTTGGTCAGTGTGGGCTGCCGCAACCAGCTACTGGGTGTTTATAAACAAGAAGGGTTTACTTCTCACGGTTCTGGAGGCTGAAGGCCAAAGGGTGATGCGGGCAGGCTTGGTGCCTGGGGAGGACCCTTCCGGGTTCATAGACAGTCGTCTTGTGGCCGTGTCCTCACATGGTGGATGGAAAGGGCAAGGGAGCTTCCTGCGGTCTCTTTTACAAGGCCGCTAATCCCAGGAGGTGAAGCCTTAGGACCCGGTCACCTCCCAAAGCCCCCATATCCTCATTCCCTAAGCCTAACCCTGACCCTGACCCTGACCCTAACCCTGACCCTAGCCGTAGCCCTGACCCTGACCCTGACCCTAACCCTAACCCTAACCCTAACCCCATTACTTTGGGGTTGGAATTTCAGCATATGCACTCGGGGGAACACAGACGTTCAGAGCACAGCATCCCAGGACTGAATTTTCTTTAAGTTAGAGACAGACAGGCGCAGTTGTAAGTGAATGGAGTCGGTGGGTAACGGGCGGTGGGAGCAGGAGCCCCGGGTCAGCTCACCACCAGCCATCCAGCATTTTCAGGGGCCTCTTCAAAAGATGTGTCCTTGGTGGAGGTTTTTGTTTTTTTTTTTTTTTTTTAGGGTGTGGTGGGAGAAACTATTGCCTTTTTCAACCGCATAGCACAGGAAGATCAGCTCAGTGCTTTTTTTTTAAGAATGAACCAGTTTTTTTGTTTTTTTGTTTTTAATGTGATGATCCATTTATTTATTTGTTTGTTTGTTTATGGCTGTGTTGGGTCTTCATTTCTGTGCGAGGGCTTTCTCTAGTTGCGGCGAGCGGGAGCCACTCTTCATCGCGGTGCGCGGGCCTCTCACTATCGCGGCCTCTCTTGTTGCGGAGCACGGGCTCCAGACGCGCAGGCTCAGTAATTGTGGCTCACGGGCTCTAGAGTGCAGGCTCAGTAGTCGTGGCTCACGGGCCCAGTTGCTCCGTGGCATGTGGGATCTTCCCAGACCAGGGCTCGAACCCGTGCCCCCTGCATTGGCAGGCAGATTCTCAACCACTGCGCCACCAGGGAAGCCCCTTGGTGGAGTTTTGAAGGAAGGCACTTTGTCAGGAGGCAGGGAGGGACACAGACGTGCTGCGCAGCGCCCATGCAGAGTCCCCGGCGGAGCAGGGCCATTGCCACGTCCTCAATGTGGACTGCGGGGAAAGCCCAGGGGGTAAAGTGCAGCAGCTTAAACCTGGCAAGAGCTGGGAGCTCAGTGCACCTGGGGGACAGATTGGGTTTTCAGATTTTGGGGTTTTTTTTGGCAAGGAGGGTAGATCTAGGAGAATCAACTGCAGGGAACTGCTGACGTGAATTCAGACGCTTCGAGGGTAATGATCACAGTAAACATGCAAATAGCCATGATTCACAGGTGTTAACTTACTGATTCCCTAACACAGCTCCACGAAGGAGGAAGTATAAGCCGCCACTTTACAGAGGTGAAGTGAGTCAACCAAGGTCACGTGGCTTACGGGGAGGAACTCGGATTCAACTCCGGGCTGTCTGGCTCCAGAGCCCAGGCCTCTGTGCACTGTTCTGTCTTCTCTGCACAAAAAAGCGCCTTGAAAACCCAGACGCCTGCCCTCGAGGTGAGGGCGATGCAGGTGGGGAGACAGAAATGAACGAACAAACAAACAAGATACGTAGCACAGGGGCTGTCAAATGTAAATATTTTTGGCTCTACAGGCCAAAAGGAAAAGCCGAGAGTGTTCTGTCCGTCTCCGTGGCAGCTACTCAATGGCCCCACTGGGTCGAGACGGCAACAGACAAGACAGCCGAGAATCCCGTGACCGTGGCTCCAATTCAAGTCCGTTTATGGAAACTGACATTTCATGCCTGATGAGCTTGGGCCCCCAGAACGGGGGGCTAGGGGACTTGCACCTTCATTTTTGTCTCAGACGCATCTCTACCGGATACCATAGAAGGGTCTGCAAACCACGGTCCACAGGTCCAGTCCAGCTTCTTAGTTCCACCATATTTGACCTCACTGAACAATTTCCATTATCTACAGCAGCACCAGGAGTTGCTCTGGTGCCTTAAATGACCTTGTCGGCCCAAAGTGTAAATAAAGTGACTTTTAAACCATCTATACCACATGCCAAGCACACAGCCTGGGGCATGTGCTCAGGGCAGCTCCAACAGTTCCTGAGGTTGGGGGGGGAGGCTTTTGCTCCATCTGTGACCCTCCTGCTACCCCCTCCGCCAGGAATATTGTGAAATAAATCCCAGGCATCACACCAAGAAATAAATTGGTTTTAAAAACACATATGCCTTAGAAAACTTTTTATTTAACATAAATATATCAAGCAAATCAATTAAGGATTATATTAAATGTCCATGAATTTGTATTGCTTTAGATTCATCTGAGTTTACCAGAAAAACCCTCAATATTTCCTGATATAAATGCACCAAAGACATCTCACTAATCTAGTTGAACTGAAATCAGATTTCAGGGCACATTCATTTTCAAAAAAAAAAACAAAAAGCCAAGGCCAAAGAGAACATCACGCAATATTAGAAAACACAGGAAGGTTTAATTTCCCCAGAGAGCCATGCTGACCTGCGGTTGGGGGTATAACAAAGCCACTCCTGCCGGAGCTGGTGTGCGATCCAGAGGAAACCCAAGGACAGGATGTTTGCAGCCACTGCTCTGAGAAAGACGGGCTGACACGCATGCAGCTCGGACCAAAGTCGTCCCTAAGAATCAGCATTCTGTGACCTGTAACCTGTGCCCTGGGTCACGATGAAATGTCTAACGTTCACCCAGCACTTTTCAGCCAGCAAGGCACTTTCTCTCCCACGTCATTTCACTTGTGCCTCTAGGAACCTTGTTCAGAATCAGGAGAGCTTGGATCACAGCCTGTCCCTGTAAACCTCCGCATCTGGACACAGCCTCTCCCTCCGCTGGGAAGGGACCTTCTGGTCACATCTTTCTGCTGAACTACATTTGTCCTCAACAGCCTGGCCAGAAAGAGGCCTCCAACCTCGGGAGACGGGGCTGGGGCAGGGGCAGGGCACGTGTCCTGGAGAGGACCAGCCGGCAGTGTCCCTGGGCGGCAATGTCCCCGCCCTCCCGGGGGATTGGGGGCAGGTTCCGGTCCTTCCACACCAGCCAGTCAGGGCCTCGGACACCCTGTTGCCTATGGTTGAGGCTGCGCCTTCACCTGCCAGCCTGTCCCAGCACCACAGACAAAACCCAGTCACCGTCGCGGACTCTTCTGGGCTCCTCACCTTCTTTGCAGGTAAGCACGGCCGCGTCCTTGCAACGGATGAGATGTGAGAGGAAGCGCCACGAGTCACCCGCAGTGGCCGCCCTAAGAGCTGGCCTTCGCTCTGCCCCGCGTCCCGAGTCAGGACGGGGCCTCCTGCACCGCAGGCTGCAGTGGCCGAGCTCCGCGGCCTCGGGGTCCGCGGAGAGCGCCCCGCTTCAGCTCCAGACGCGCTTTTCCACCTGCGGACGAAGGTCGAGTCTGAAGGGTGGTTTAGCGGTGGGGCGCTGTGGGGCTGCGGGCTCGGTGCGTCCTGCCCTGCGGGGCCCGCGCGGCGGGCGCTGGTCTGCGTGCTCCGCGCCGGGGCCCGCGGCCACCGGGACACCTTGCAGACCTGCGGCGACAGCCATCCCGCTGCCCCGGACGTACTGAGGGGCGTTCCCGGGCCCAGGAATTCCGGTCTCGAGAATGGGACGGTCCTGGGCCCGTCTGGACAAGGTGGTCGCCGCCACGTGGCCGTGGGCCCTTCCCTGCACTGGCCCCTCCCCCGGGCATAGGTGACCCCCTCAGAGGGAAGGGGTAACGCTTTTCGACCCAGGCATATTCTTTTCCTCCCCCTACAATATGCCGTTTCCTTTGTTGTTTTCCTCAGAATGCAGAGCCACGTGCAGGGTGAGCCGCAGCGCCTGTGCCTCAGGAAGCGCGGGGCTGAGGCCCCCAGGCCACGACGACCCGGACTCCTCTGCGCGTCCCGGAGCCCGAGGAGGCGCGTGACGCCCCGCGTCCCACCGGCCGCAGCGGCCCTGAGGGTAAGCAGAGGGGCCGCGCGGGCTGCACGGCCCCCCCTTCCGTCTGCTCCCAGACTGTGTCCCCAGAAAACGGGAAGACGGCGGCTGAGTGCCCTCCTGCCGCACGCGACCAGGGAAGCTCCGGGCCGGGTGACCCTGTTCTAGAGCTTTCTCGCGGGTGAACGGTCGGGGGAGCGCTGCCTTCGGTGGGGGGAACGGTTCTCAAAACTCCCAGTTCCACCTTTGCGCCGGGGCGGGGCGGGCCCTCTCGCCGTCTGTCTGTACCGAGTCGGCACTGGGCACGCCGCGAACGTGCAGGGTGACCAGCCGGCCCCCTGCCCGCGCCCGCGGGGCTCCCGGGACGCAGGCTGGCCGCGCACGGAGGCTTTCTGCACGTCCAGGCTCCTCGCTGCCTGCACCGCTGTGCCCGTGGCAACACCGGCCCATCGTCAATCCTGTCTGTGGCGTTTGGGGCGCAGGTGGGCTCGGGACAGACGGAGGAGCGGGGGCGGCGGGAGCTCGCCTGGCACCTCACGGGGGGTGGGTGCCCGTCTCACGAGGAGGTCAAGGCACGGAAGGCGGTAGCAGAGCCTCCCGGGAAGCTCTATGCCCTGCCCGGCCAGCAGCTGGACACCACCTGTGAGCAGGGGTCCCGCCTGCGGCGCCCCCGCCCTGGCGCCCCGGCCCCGGCGCGCACCTCCCACTCGACTCCTCACGGCCAAGGTCGGGCTGCTCCCGGGGCTGAGAAGCACCGCCTGCGCCGTCCCCGTCGCCGTCCCCGTCGCCGTCCCCGCTCAGAGATGCTCAGGGAGGCAGCTCTTCCGCCCCGCCCCCAGCCGCGCCCACCTGCAGGGACCCCAGGCTCTTGCCCTCCCCCGCTCCTGGCTCGGTGCCGACCCTCGTGCCCTGCAGGCGCCCGCTCACCACTCCGGACCCCACAGACCCTCCCTCAGGCATCATGGGGGCCTGTCACTGGTCAGAGCATTTAGAGCCTGGGACCCGTCTGTGTGTTCGTGTCGCCGAACTCCCAGGCCCATAAGGGTCCCGGCGGCCCTGCTCGGCCTGTGAAGCACTCCTTCCTCAGCCCGTCCCCCCGCCCTTCATCCCCCCCCCCCCCGCCCCGGGCTCCCTCCTTGAGGGGACGGCCGTTCTCCGTCTTCACGTTTCCTGGCCACAGACCGGCTCGGTCCCTCCGGCCACCGTAGCAAAGCACCACGGACGGGGCGGCTTCAGCGGCAGACATTTCTGTCCCACGTTTCTGGAGGCTGAGCCCAGGTCAGGGTGCCGCCCGGGCTGGTGTCCCGTCGCTCGCCCTGCTTGCAGTTGCCATCCTCTCGCTGTGTCCTCACAGGTCCCCTCAGAATGGCTTCTCATGAGGACACTAATCCCATCACGGGCCCCCCCCCCCACGTGGCCTGATCAACCCCAAAGTCCCCTCCTAGCTGCACACCTTGGGGTCAGGCTTCAGCACACGATTCTGGAGCACACGTTCGTCCCATGGCAGGTGTCCCTCTTACCAGCGTCCCTCTGTCACCACACGCTTTCTCCTTCTTCCAGTCACGCCTCCCGACGGCCCAGGTGGGGCTGGTGCTTTGCTCCCACCTGGAACGTCGGGCCCAGGCACTGTTGAAGGGGGCATGCGCACCCTTCGGGCACAGCACACCCTTTTGCTTTTCCTCATTCCTCTCCAGTGTTTGCCCGTAGTCACGTCTGTCCGCGTGGCTGTCACCGTAGAACAAATCGCGGTACAAGTGACTCGAATACAATCAGCATTTTCCGTGTTGCTGCAGAGAACTCGTAATGTGTGGCGTTAGTTCTCTGCTGTTAGCATGCAGGTTCCTCCATCACCCGCATTCCTGTATGTCCGCGATTATTCCCAGACGGTCACGTGTCGCCGTGGCGTGAACGATTCCCAGGAGGCCCGGGGCTCTGCAGGGCAGGCGTCTCCTCACCTCATCAACCTTCTCCCGCCGTTTAAACGGCTCTCAGATGTCTTCCTTTGTGTATTTTTATTTTTGGACTGTTCACGTTTGTCCTCCTCCTTCTCTTGGTGCTGGAAACACGCAGCTCATAAAACACCAAAGCACGTGCTGCTCTCTGACCCTCTAAAGGACCCCGGGAGGGAGGGGAGGAAGGACTGGTCACCCAGGAAGCATCGCCCGGGTGATACCGCCTGCTGCTGACTGGCCAACCGAGAGTCTGGTTCCTCTGATTCTTAGCTCGCCGGTCGGTCTTTAAAAATAATCATCAAGGTGACGGGCACACGTGGTAAAGACCGAAGGATGCAGCGCAGCTGCGGTGGAAGCCGCACGGGCCGCGCCTTGTCCCCGCCGGCCCCGTGTTCTCTGACCAGCCCCTGGCGGACGCCCCTGAACCCCGATGTTTCCCACCGCCCTTCCCCAGGGCATGGATTTTAAGCGAGTTCCTGCGCTCCTGCCCGGGGGCCACAGCTGCTCGAGCTTTGGCTGCTTGTCTCTGAGACTCAGAACCGTGCCCACATCTGGCGGAGCCCGGAGACCCTGGCCTCCTCTGTGAGCTGCATGGTGGCCCCAGAGCCCACACATTCCCTCCATCAGCGAACTGGCCCCGAGGACACGGATGTAATGCTCGGCCAGCCCTGTCCCTGGGGGGCTGACACCGCAGCCCTGCTCCCCTGGGCCACGGGCTCTCGCAGGGTCCCCGATGGACTACCTGGGCCCAAGGTGGGAGACGGTGGGAAACAGGACCAGGAAACGCTGGTCTTCGTTTCATCCCCAGGCTCAGCAGAGACCAGCGAGGGCCTCCTCGGAGCCAGAGGGCACGAGGGCACCCCTGGGGTCTCCAGCCCTGGAGGCGAGCGAGCCCGGAGGACACAGCTATGGTCAGGAAAGGCACACAGATGGGGGTCACGGAAAAAAGGACGATTCACTGAGAGAAACGTCTGCACGTGAAACAACAGGGCTTCCTGGGGGCTGAAGAGGTGACCCCTCAACGCCCTGTGAGGCCCTTGATCCCACCCTGGACCAGAAACAACCGTGGTCGTCTTTTCTATCGAGAACATTAGTGAGATGATTGGTGAAGTCAGAATATTGCCTGGAGAGCAGATTGCAGGACCGAGGTGATGATTCTCGACGTGGGTACCGAACGGTGCCAGGCTGTGCAGGATGCCTTTGTCTCTAATTTTAGGGAACACACAAGAACTTAGTGGTGAAGGAGTATGATGTCTGAGCTCCGAAACGGTTCAGGAAAAAAGCGTGCAGAGAAAGAGGTGGGTGGGGAGAGGTAATGGGAAGCGAGTATAAAACACCAACTCAGAAACTGGGTGGAGGGAACATGGGAATTCTTTATACTATGGTAGCAACTCATGTGTAAGTCTAAATGATATCAAAATAAAATGTTGAAGAACAACCACACAGACAGGATGGGGTCAGATGAGGAACCCAGCCCACAAGCAGTAGCGCAGACGCGCTAGCCGAGGGGCGGCGGGCGCCGGTGGGTGGGAGGACCCGGGCTCAGGGACCCTTGTCGGGCAGGAGCTGCGGGGAAAGAGGCGGGTGGGCCTGGACCCTCTCCCGGAACTCAGAACGCTCTCCGCTGGGGACCCTGCCACGCACAGTCCTGACTCTCAGGTGGTTTCCTTTCCTTCAGCTGAAGCTGTCTTTTTCCTCCACTTTCAATCCATCCGACTGGAGTTGATCCCCCCTCCGCCATGAAAGGCTCCCTAGTTACTCAGCCTCTAATCTAACATAATCTGATCTGATCTGATGCTCCCTTAGAAACCAAGGCCCAGTTCTGCTCCTGCGCCGGAATCCCACCAGGGGACTTATTTGGCTTTTCGAGGTGGCCCTGGCTTCGTGGTCAGGCCTGTGTGCCTTTGTGTCGTCCGAGCTCTGCTGCTGACCCTCTGGGGCGACCCTGCTGGGGCTCTGCTGTCCACTGATCGGCCTGACAGCGTGACCCCAGCCTCTCCCACCACTAGACACTCGCTGGGACACAGCTGTACCCACCGCCAGCCTGCCCTCTTGGCCCTGCCTGGTGGGAGGATCCCGAGGGGGACAGTTGGCAGGGGGGAGCCTGGGGGTAGAACGGCGTGGGGAGGGGGCAGCCCGCTGAGGCACAGAAGCAGGCATGTGGGGAATCCACGTGACAGTGTTGTGCTGAACGAGTGGTGAATGAACTTGAAATCAAAGACGAAACCACAGCCCGTGAGAGGAAATGAGGATGGCTCTAGAGAGAGTGAGGCTGCATGCGCAGCTCAGAAAGGATGGAAAAGCCGGGCCGGAGGGTGGGGTGTAGGGCGGGGCGGGGGGGGGGCCTCAGAAGCCCAGACTGTGTGAGGCTTTGGTTTTTCCTTTTCAGATGACGGCGGTGATTGTTTTCTTCTTTTTCAGACTTAGAAGTGATCCATTAGGGGATTCATAAGAATCACGGTAAACAAACAGCCTGGGCGCATCTTCACGACCTGCTGGCGGCCACTGGTTTCCGTGGTTTCAGCGCCATTGTTACGACACAGAGTCTGGAACAAACACGGATGAGGGTGGAGAGCTGCACCCAGGAGCCCAGGTCTGGGCCTTTCCAGAAGCCGTCATGGGAACTGATCAAAGAAAATGGCAAAAAGTGGATTGGCAATGACAAACGCATCTTTCCTCAATAAAGTGCATCTTGTATTAAAATTAGAGATTCCAGCTGGGAAGCCACAGGGGCCATGGGCCCCTCAGGGAGCCGGGAATGGAGACGCCCTGATCCTCTGGGAGCGGACGGGCCCCCACGGGGGTCCCGCGCATCAGGAAGCTGCGGCAGTGGTCTACAGCAGGTCTGGCCCTCAAGGAGGGGACAGCGGGTGGGGGCCATGGACACTGGGGTCACGTGGGTGTCCAGAGGTCTCCACGGGCTCAGCGCCAAGTCACATTTTTAATGGAAATATTTGGAACCTGTCCCTTAACTCCTGCCCCAGGTTCCGATCTTGTGTGGGTCTGCCCGTTCCGGCTCTGGGCCTGGGCTTCCAATCCCTCTCCATCTGATTCCCAGGACCTGGCACCTGCCTGCCCGCCAGAGCTGCAGACCCTCCCCCAGCCCAGCCCCCACGCCACTCAGCAGGACGGAGAGCTGGATGCCCTCCGCGGGGCTGGGGGAGGGGCACAGGCAGGGGAGGGATTGCTTTAGCCGCGGCACCTAGAAAATTCTAGAGCAGATACAAGTTAGCAATGTGACGTGGGGGCACGCAGGTTTGAGTGACAACAAGAGGAAGGCTCCACTTGTGTCCCCCGGCGGCTGCCTGCCCGGGGCCCTGGCCTTCCGCGGCTCGTGCTGGCGTGGACACAGGCGTCACCCGCAGCCTGTCCTGAGCGGCGGCGCCGGGGGCGAGGCTTTACCGCGTTGGGAACGTGGACGGCGGGTGAAGAGGTGGAGCTCACCTCTTCCAGCCTACTTTGTGGTCGACGCGATCTTCACAAACGCACAGGACGGACACACACAAAACAGCCCTGCCTCCTGATGGCCCCGGGAAGGCGAGCGTCTCAGTGGAAACAGTGATGGAGCCGCGTTTGGCCGCGCTCGGCAGCGGGTGTGAGCACCCGGCCTGACTCAGGGGAAGGAAGTAGTGTTTCCACTCAGCTCAAAACAAGTGGTTTCAGGACGGCTTGTGTGTCACTGGCATTTCCCTGTTGTGTTTATGAGACGAGGTGGGAATGGGCCTCGTGGTTACTCTAATCTCGTCTTTTACAAGAAATAAGAAGCCCCTAGTGGAACGCTGGCGGGGGGCTGTGCGGCCCGGGAGACGCTGGGGAAACCCGAGGGTGCCCGCGGGGAGGGGCCCCATTTCAGGGTGGAAACCTGGGCCGCCTTCTCTGGTGGGCCGTGCAAGCAGCAGGCGCCCGGGGATGGCGTGCGGCCAGGGGCGCCTTGGAAGCCGGGTCAGCACGCAGCAGGCGTGCGGGGCGCAGTGACCCCCCGTGTCCTGGGGACTCTTGCTGAGGTCGGCCGTTTCCCCGGAAACCAGATCCACGGTCCAGAGGTCACAGCTCCCACTCTGCGGGGACAGGACTGCATTGATAAGGGTTGAAGCGAGGAGGGTGACTGTCCCAGAGATGGGTGGACGGTTTCTGCATCCCTGGGGAAGCCGGGCCACATTCCCAGAATGCAGTGCCAGCAGAGGCCCAGACACAGGCCCAGGCTGGAGGGCCGGGGGCGGGGGGCTGGGGGCTGGGGGAGGGGTGTCTGGGAGCCGGGGGTCTGGGGGGCCGGGGGCTGGGGGCTGGGGGAGGGGTGTCTGGGAGCTGGGGAGCTGGGGACCGGGGACTGGAGGCTGGCCTCCTCTCCCTGGAAGGCAGACTCCACTGGAATCTCCCAGTCCGAGCAGCCCCAAAGACTAAGCTGCCTTTGAAGTGACGTCTCGGGTTCGTGTCTATATTTAAACTGGAATGAAAGAAAATAAACCAGATGAAAGAGTTCACTAAAAACAGCCACCTCGGGGAGCAGCGACGCCTGCCAGCCACGCCGTCTGGGCGACGCCCACGTTCCACTCACCTGTTCGGGTTGTGATCTGGCAGCAAAACAATGGGAGGAAAAAATCCCCACATTTTCACAAGGAGGTTTACTGGAAAATCTTCTAATAAATAGTCAGAAGCACAGCAATCTCGAAACCACCTTCTCATCGTTGAAATGTTGTTTTCAAAATCGCCCCTCTCCTTGGCCACCTCTGGTGGTCCGGCGGTCACACGGCTGCACCCCAGGCTGCACCGGTATCACCCGTCAGGGGCTGAACTTGTCCCCCCAAAATTCGTACGCTGCAGTACCTCGGGAGGTGCTGTGTTTACAGGTGACGGGGCCTGTAAGCAGGTGATTAGGTAAGATGGGGTCACTAGGGTGAGGCCGTAAGCCCCCAGGACTGGTGTCCTCAAAGAGGAGATGAGGACACAGACAACAGGACACACACAGGATGACACCACCCGCAGGCACGGGGAGGAGGTGGCATCCACAGGCCCAGGAGAGAGGCCTCGGGAGGGACCACCTGGCCGACACCTTGGTCCCGGCCGTCCAGCCTCCAGGACTGAGAGGAAACAACCTTCCTGTGTTCAAGCCTGCCCGACTGTGGAACTTAGTTATTTGCGGCGGCCCTAGCAGACCCATGCCATCTTCCTAGAGACTGTTTTCTTAAAAAAGGAAGCTTGGAAGTCAGCGAGCCCCCTCACTTTACAGACGAGGAAAATGAGGGAGGCCCCAAATCTCGGTGACTGAACCCACAACCACTGAGCAAACCGACAGGCCCCCTACTGTACGGAGTGGCCAGGAGGCCCCCGCAGGGTCCAGGCAAGAAGTGAGGGTGCCAGCGGGGGCAAGTTCTGGACATATTTTAAAGGTAGACAACGATATTTACCAGTAGATCGGATGTGGGTGCAAGAGAGAAAAGAACAGCCAAGAATGATGCCAAGAGTTTGGCTGGAGCGCAGAGACCTGAGGTCCTCGGCTTGGACAAGGTCACCAAGGTCCCAGATGGGCGGGGGGGGGGGAGGGGGAAGCCGAGGGAGCTCCAGGGCCGCTCCAGGACGCAGCGGAGGCCGAGATTCAGGGGCTGAGCGCCCGCTGCGTCCCTCCCACCTGGACGTGGATTCTGGGTCGCGACACACGGCCATCCCTCAGTGTGAGAATGTACGTTACAGTTGCCTCCTTCCCATCTGGTGCTCCTGTCATAAATCTTCTTCTACATGTTACAAACCTCGTATTACCTTTTCCTACTTTTGGTTTAGACAGTCTTTTAAAGCAATCAAAACTAAGAAAAATGTCTTTGATGTATATTCTCATTTTGAAAATGTGCAGGGTTCTTCGGTGTGTGTGTGTGTGTGTGTGTGTGTAGATAATTTCCACCTAGCATCTTCCTTTTGATTGAAAAATTTCCTTTAGCATTTCTTGTAATGTAGGTCTGCTGTGAGTTCTCTCAGCTTCTGTTTGCTGGAAATGAATTGCCTCAGCTGCAGTTTATCTGAAAACACCTATATTTTAATTTTACCCCCTCATTCTGGAGGGAGACTTTGATTTGGTAAGAAATTCTGGATAGGCAATTTGCTTCAGTACTAAAGATGTTTATCCACTGTCTTTGGCAGGCTTAGTCCTCCTCTAGTTTCCACTCATTAAACCTACCTGTTTAGGCGAAAAATAAGTTCAATACATATTCTACGTGATAGCCCTTCAAATACTTGAAGACAAACATTATTCATCAGTATATTAATTTAAAGACTTAGTGCCAGTGTGCCAGATACGAGAGTAACAGAAACTAGAGTCAGAGACAAAAACAGTAGAATTCTTGCTTTCTAGGACCTCGAGGTCTAGTAAAGACAGAAAACTAGCGCAACATGGTAGGTGAACTTCCACAGAGAATTGGGGAGCGCAGAGAAAGGACACCCGGCTGGAGGGACAGAGTGAGGAACAGGCGTCTGGGAGGGAAGCAGGAGCTCGCTGGGCCTGGGGCAGGGGGTGGGGGCCCCTGGGCGTGGACGCTGCGACACGGCGCATGTGTGGGGTGAGGGCGGGGGAGCGGGCCTGGACCACATCGTGGGGCGCTGCCCTCTGCCTCGTGCGGCGAGAGCCGCTCACACGTCTGGGCAGTGGGGCAGCCTAGACACGGGGACACACATGTGACGGTGTTTCTGAGCGCAGAAGCAGAAGGGCGCTGTTCCCGGCTGTGCTCTCAAGGCTAAGTCAGCCCCTTAGAAAGAGAATCTCTGCACGCGCGCGTCCGAACAGGGTTTCACAGGCAGAACAGCGTGGGGGACGCACGGAGACGACATTCAGCGGGCTGGGCCGGGGCCTGGGATGCAGAGACAAGCGCCATCGGACAGAGACCCAGGTGCGGGCAGCCGCCTTGGGAAGCCCCCGGGAGCAGGCGAGGCCGGGGTCGGGGCACAGGTACGGGTAGGCCTGAGACTGGGAGGGAGGATGACGGTCGTTTTAGTTAAAGCTTAGAGGGTGAGGGGAAGCCGTGCCTGAGGAGCAATACAGAGAAGCCAGGGATGCCTGGCACAGAGAAGGCTGAGCGCGTGGCCTGGGGCAGAGGTGACGGCTGAGGCGGCATCCGGGGCGTGGACAGGACTCGTGGTCGACCTGGGCAGCAGCTGGGCGTCCGGTGGGGCCCACACGCCGCGCGCACCAGGGTGACTGGTACCACGGAGGCCTCGGGGAGACAGGGGTGCGGGCTCCCGGGGGTGCGGACCGCAGCAAGCCCACCCCGTGGGAGCCGGGAAGGAGGAGGGCCCAGAGCAGACTCAGCAGCGAGGCTGGAGGAACGTGGCTCAGGTCAAGGGCAAGGTCGCCCTCGCCGCAGCTCCCGCCAGGCCTCCCGGTGCCCTCCACCTCCGGAGCCGCAGTGGGGCTGGGCAGTGGGGCGGTGAGCCGGGCAGGTGCCGTCCTGTTCCCGAAGCTCTCAGCGCTCCACCACCTTCCCCAGCCCTGCCCTTTGCTCTCCGGGCACCCTCTGAGCCCCTTTAGGTGGTGGTGGGGGGTGGGGGGTGGGGGACTTGAACTTCCGGCAGGTTGAGAACATGGTCCTCAAATTGCCCCCTGAACTATGTCTTTTGAGATAATTTTAGGCTTCAGGAAGATGGCGAAGACGGTAAGGGGAGCCCACAGCCGGCGCCCGGTTCCCCTGATGTTAGGATCTTAACACACGTGTCATCAGTGACCAGCACGAGGCCCCAGGCCTGTAGAAACACGGCTTTCTATGCAGGTCTGGCCGCCGGAGGAGCTCTTGCACACCCATCCCAAGTGAACAAGCCCCGGGGATGGAGCGAGAACGAGCCCTTGATGTGCCCTCGGGGAAGGGGCCAGCGGCCTCCACCCTGACGGCGCCTCCCCGCCCGGGGCTGGGGAGAGACGGGCTGCCCGAAGGCGCAAAAATGCCTGAAGGGGCAGGCTCACCTCTGGTGGCAGGAAGGGCAGCTGGAGGCGGGGGCTTCTGCGGGGTCACGGCCCAGGGAGGGCAGCCGCTCCACATCTCCAAGCCCATTTCTGCTCTCAGTGTTTCACTCCGATGTCCTTCCCGACTCAGGTGGGAAAACTCACATCGAAGAGAACAGAGCTGATGTGACCGGGTCTTCAGGGCGTCTTGGCATCTGAGATGCAGGACCGAGGGGGTGCGGGACCCGCCGCCGCCCAGGCCCAGGGCAGGGATGTTCCCGGCCCAGGGCCCAGACGCGGAACCCTGACTCCTGGCTCCCGAAGCCCCCGATTTCCAGGGGAACCTTCCCGCCTAACGACCGTGCTGCATCTTGATGTTTTTAAAATATCCCGAAGCACTTGAGTCTCACCTGTACGTGAAGGAGCAAACGTATCGTCTATTTTTGTAAAGAAACGTTTTATTTTCTGAATGAAGGTGCGTTGGGATCTTCTCACAAGTGAGGTGACACCGAGGCTCCCCGAAATGAAGGAATGAGGTCCGCCTGGCCAGGGTGGACGAAGGGGCCTCAGCCCTCGCCTCGGGCTCAGCTGGAGGGAACCGCACACCAGAGGCCGTTAGAGGGTCTGGGCTGAAGGGCGATCTTCACCCCCGCTCAGCCGGCTGCCCCCGCCCTCTTATGCAGACGCCGCTCTTCTCCAGGGTCTCCTTGAAAGCCGGGAAGGGAAAACCAGGGTCTTCTCTTGGCCAAGCCCCTCCCCCAGCCCCTGTTGTAAAACGCGGAAGTGGGCACGGGGGGAGGGGCCCGGCTGGTGAGGCTGATTCCAGGGCTTTGGCCCCCTGCTCCTGGGGACGCCCCAGCCTCGCAGGCAGAATCGTGTGTCCGGGTGATAAGCGGCCTCAAAGGCCGGCCGGGCCGCACCCGACCAGGTTGAGGTTGGAGGAGAGGCTCAGAATCCGGGAATTTACACCGGAAGCCTGGCTGGAGCCCTTCGGGTTCACGGACGTGGATTTAATGAAACAAGATCCCTGCAGGGAGGGAGGCAAAGTAGAGGGGAGTCCGTTCTGGGGATAAGCGTGTGGAAACAGCACAGGTGCTCAGAGCAACGCTCGGGTCGGGTCAGGGACCCCAGAAATTCTAGGACACGGAGCAGCTAAATGACTAAGTTTGAACACGTTTTCTAAAAAGTAGACTTTGGTGCAACCCCTTCCTGTCGCCTTGGCCCGGGAGCCCCTGCGCCTGCTGGGTCCCCTGTGTCCTGCACTTGCCCCAACCCGTGACCCAGGAGTCCTGTCCTGGACCTGCCCGTCTTCCTGTCTGACGTGATCCCATCCCTCCGTGGCTTTTCTTGCTCACAGCCCTGGGGGTCCTGAGTAGTACATCCGATTTCTTCAAACCCAAACAGAAATGTCAGGGAGTTGGGGAAGAAGAGAATAAATGCTAATACGTGTAAACTCAGAACAAGACTGACAAAGGGGAAGTGCTCCAGGCGATCAAGGTGCCCGAGGTCAGGGCGCAGAGTCTGGGAGGGCAGATGCTCAGACCGTGTGACCAGGGTCACCCAGTGCCTGGGCCCCCCGCCCGTGGACGCCACGCACACTGACGTCAGCAGGTAGGCGAGTGGCTGGGCGCTGGTGCCACATCCTTTCAATCAGCGGGAGCTGGAGAAGCCGGTGATGGGGACAGTGCGGGAAGCACACCTCACCTGTGTCTCCATATGTCCGTAGACACACAGGCAGTTTTCAGAGGTTCTGATGAGGAGCCTACAAGCGTCATTCACACGGTCAGTGCAGGTAACACACCACGCACTCCCTCCCCCCATGGAGGGTTTCCTGCTGTGCCCTGGTGCTGTGACACTGAGGTCATGGGCCTAAAAGACCCCCCAGCCGCCTCCTCCTCACAATGATCTCTCTTCTGACGAGGATGGAGGTCGTGTGTGAAGTGACAGGACCGGGCGGAGGGGCCGTGAGGCTCTGGCTGGCTTGGATGTCCGCCCTCCCCATTGACCATCAAATCCAGGGCCAGGGGCTCAGTTTGATCACAGGATCATCTCGTTTTAAAAAGCGGTTTATGTTTCCTGTTTCCCCCTTCTTTCCGGCCTCTGTCTCTGCTTCTCACGGCGTCCGCCTGGCCTGTCTCTGTCCTGCCTTTGGACCTGGCCGTCCCTGTTGTATCTCTGTTTCTATTTTCCTTGGGATCATTAACTTTTTCCTTTTACCTTCTGAGTTTGACGCTTAGCTCATGTACGGTATCTCTTCCTCTTGAAGTTTTTCTTCAGCTGCATCCATCTCACATTTTGGTGTAAAATTTTTCATTAGTATTCAGCTCTCGATTTTTTTCTAATTTTTGTGATGGTTTCTTCTTTGACCAATGTGTTCTTCAGAAATCTGTTCTAGAGTTCTCACACATGTATGGGGTTTTAAAAGTTATCTTCTCATTACCGATTTCTATAATAATAAAATTTTATTGTGGTTAGGGAACTTGATACTGATTCTTTGTTATTTCTGGAGACTTGCTTTGTGGCTACTATGTGGTCAATTCTCTAATTAATGAATGTAAGCTTCTATAAATTTCTGCCAGATTGTCTTCTAATTGTGCTTTTCAAATTTTCTTTAAATTTTATAATTATTTTGCCTACTTAATCCATTAATACTGAAAAAAATGTGTTAAAAATCTACCAATCTGATTGTCGATTTCAGCAATTTTAAAATTATATACCTTGAGGTTATATTATTAAGTGGACCTAAATTTAAAACTACTTTATCTTCCTGGCAAATTATTACTTTTATCACTACGCAGTAGCTGTTTTTATTCCTGAGCACATTTTGCCTTAAAGTGTCCTTTATTTGATAACAAATTAGCACTACTGGCTTTCTTTTTCATCAATATTTTCATGGCATATTTTTTTTGGCCTGACATTCTTTTGCTTTCAACCTTTATCCTTTAGGACCCAGAAATAATATATTTAAAAATACCATACAGATGGAATTGTTGTTCTAATCTGAGGTTCTATTTTATCTGAAAACATTAGTTTGTGACATTGTGTCAATTCATTTAAAAATATACTTACCTTCGTATTCACATATTCCATTTTCTCTTTTTCGGGCTTCGCCTCCCCCCCGCAAATTAACTGTTTCTACTGTTTTTTTAATTCCTCACCAATATACACTGATTTGAAAGTTTTCTGTATTTTTCTTTTTAAAAAATTAAAACACTTTTCATTTTTAAATAATTTAAGACTTACAAAAAAGTTTCAAAAATAGTATAAAGAATTCACATATTCCTTCTCTTCACCCAACTTCTCCAAATAATCACTGCACAATGACCCAAACCAGGAAATTCACACTGATAGGATTAATTATTAATGCATCTGCAGATCTTATTCAAACGTCACCAAGTGTCCGCTGATGACCTTTTCCTGGTTCAGGATCCCATCCAGGACCATGCATCACAGGTAACTGTCGGGTCTCTAACCTGGGACAGTGCCTGGTCGTCTTCTGTGACTCGACCCTCTGGAGACGATTAGTTTGGGATTGTGTGGAATGTCCCTTAGTTGTGCTTGTTTCGTGTTTCCTTGTGATTAAATTCAAGTTATGAGCATTGCTTCTCTGGCATTTTTGCCAACAAATATGTTCATGCTGCCAGTTGGCAAACGAGGTGTTTCGTTCCAATGTGCGTCCTCCTCCAGATACTCTGCTCATCACATCCTGTTCTGGCCACACCCCCTAACTGGCAACAGGAGGAGCGCAGGCCCAGGCAGCCCGCTGAACCCCACAGGTCCAGAACTGCCCCACGTAGCTGCCTGGGGTGTCTGACGGGGCAGCCTCTTGGGAGCCGGTCTGGAGAACTTAACTTGAGATGGTCCAGTACTACTCAGAAGGATGGCGATTTATTAAAGTCTGAAATTTCAGTGATGTGCTTCCTCCTGGACATCAGAGCCATATTCTAAATTGTTATTTTAGGAATCCAGTAACTTTAAGAAAGAACCTTATTTAAAGAGAGCTGGGGGCATATTAGAGATGCTCCTTGTGCCTGTCTTACCAGAATTTATTTTGAGGCAGAAAACATTTCACTTTGCTGAGTGTCTGATTAAATCTTAAAAATAATGCAGACAACTCATAAGGGGAAATAGACCCAAAGAACAAAGACAATGATTTTCCAAGGGCCTCAGGAGCAAGTCAAACAGAAATCAGCTTGGACCTCCTACCTCTGGTTTGCAGTGACTTCGAGAACAAAGTCACCAGCAGGTAAGTCAACGGTCTTGTGCATGAGGCAGAACCAACCGTTTGTGCCCCATCTATGTCCCTGGAATACATTCCTGAGTACTGAGAGAATACAAACCAGTCAATCTCATAGCTTGGAGACGTGATCGCATTTTGAGGCTTCATTTATTCAGCATCTTTACTGAGAAACTGCCAGTACATACTTATGGTTAAAATCCCACTTCTGTTCCTTTTCAGCCTCGGAAGCACCGAGAAATCTAGAGCACTGTGTGTGTCATCTGAGCCCGACCACTTGCTACACAGATGAGTAAACAGATGCATCGAAAGGTGAAGAGCTTTCCCAGCATCTGCAGAGCTGAAGCCGGAGGCTGGATGGAGTGGCCAGCTCAGAACCCTCCCGACCACCTTCCACCCTTACTGTCCTTCATCCCACCATGTGGGGCTTCCTTTTCCCTTCTTATCATGGGATCTTAGGTCGTCAATTCACATCTGTTTTCTTATCTAACACAAGCATGTAAAGTCCATAACTCTCCCCTAAGCGTTCCTTTAGCTGCATCCCCCAAATTTTCATGTTTTTTTTTTTTTTCCCAAATTTTCATGTTTTATGCTTCATTCCGTTCATTTACTTTCCATTCAGTTCAAAATATTTTCTAAATTCTCTGGTGATTTCCTCCTCGACTCGGGTTATTTAGAAGTGTTGTTTAACTTCCAAATATTTAGTTTTTCTAAATATTTTATTGATTTCTAATTTAATTCTCTGTATGATTCTATGCTATTATTTTTAGATTTGTCTTACAGCCCCGTGTATGGTCAGTCTATCCCGGCAAATGTTCCATGGAACTTAAGAAAGAGCATGTACCCTACAGCTGCCGTGTAGTGTTTCATAAATGTCGCTCAGATCAAGGTAGCTAGTAGCATGACTCAGAACCTATGTCTTTCCTGGTTTTTTTGTCTAGCTGTATCAATTGCCTAGGAGTTTAAAACTCTCCAAATAGGAGAATAACGGTATCGCACATTTCTCCCTTTAATTCTGTCAATTTTTGCTTCATGTATTTTAATGCTCTATTATTAGGCCAGGCACATGTAGAATTATGTCTTTCTGACCATTTTATAATTATGAAAAATTCTTCATCTCTTATGACATTTTTCATCTTGAAACACCTACTTTATCTCATATTAATATAGCCATTCCAGCCCTCTTTATGCTTAACTGTGTGCATGGTGTATTTTTTCCATCCAGTTACTTTCAACCTAACTGTGCCTTTAAATATAAAGTGCATCTCTTGGGCTGCCCTGGTGGCGCAGTGGTTGAGAATCTGCCTGCCAATGCAGGGGACACGGGTTTGAGCCCTGGTCTGGGAAGATCCCACATGCCGCGGAGCAACTAGGCCCGTGAGCCACAACTACTGAGCCTGCGCGTCTGGAGCCTGTGCTCCACAACAAGAGAGGCCGCGATAGTGAGAGGCCCGTGCAATGCGATGAAGAGTGGCCCCCGCTTGCCGCAACTAGAGAAAGCCCTCGCACAGAAACGAAGACCCAACACAGCCAAAAATAAAAATAAATTTTAAAAAACTGCTAAAAAATAAAAAATAAAGTGCATCTCTTGTATATAGCATAGTTGATTTATGCTGTTTAAAATCCATTCTGACATCCTTTGCCTTTTAATTGAAATGTTTAGTGCATTAATGTTTGGTGAAACTGTTGCTATGGTTTTGTTTGGGTAAACCATCCTGTTGTTTGTTTTCTACTGTTCTGTTTTCTGTTCTTCCTTTCATGCCTTTTAAATATTATTTGAATATGAAATATTTCAAATTGTAACTGAATTTTTCCTTTACAATTTTCCTATTGCTTTTTAAGCTATACTTCTCTATGTAACTGTCTTGTTGATTGTTGTGGGATAATAATTTATCCCCTTTGCACAGTCCATTTGCAGTCAATTATTATTTCATGTAACATGTAGAAATCTTACAACCAGATGTCCATACCCCCTTCTCTCATGTTACACCTGTAGGTGCTATAAACCCACATCAGACATATTATGAGTATGTCACATATATCATAAACATCTTTAGAGAAGAAAAAAGCAAAGAAAGTTTTGTACTTCCTCAGCTCTGAGATGTATTTATATAATGCACATAGGTGTCTGTACAAATAGTGAGGTGTATTTACCATCTCAGATGCTCTCTGTCGATTTTTGAGGACGTGAGGCTCCATCAGATGTCACCTCCTCTCAGTTTGAAGAACTTCCTTTATCATTTCTTATGGTGCAGGTCTGCTGGCAACACGTTCTCTTAGTTTTATCTGAAAATGTCTTTATTTTGCTTTCATTCTGGAAGAATATTTTCACTCGACGTAGAAGGCTTGTTGACGGTTTCTTTCTTCCGTCACTTCAGACGTGGCTATTTCACCCTCTCCTGGGTCCGTAGTTTCTGATGTGAGGTCAGAATGAATTCAAAACCTGCCCCACCTGTGACAGCTTGTTTTTCTACTGCCGCTACTGGAGTTGCTCTTCATCTTTTTTGCCTCTCTTATTTGTTCTCCTTCTAAAACTCCGATTACACATATGTCACACTATCAGGTTACATCTAACACTTCATCCCAAGCATTCTCCTCTCTAGTCTACATTTTAGATAACACCCATTGATCTACTGAGGTTGGTCTCTGTTGATTTTCCTGTTCTCTTGAAAACGTCCTCCATTTTCCTTGTTCTTCACGTGTCAGGTAATTTTGGGTGTTAATTCTAGACATTAGGAGATAAGCTGCTAATAATCTGGATCAGCAACCAACTGCAGTTGATTTGACTTGAATTGCAAACTCAGTCTTTGCATGTTTCTTGACTGGTAGCTTTCATCTCAGGCTGCGTCTTCATCTTTAGCTGAACTGTTCTGCTTCATTCGGGTGCTGTTCAGGGGTGTCGGCCAGAGAGTTAGACAAACAGAATTTGGGGGCCTCTACTCTGGTTCCTTCTTTTCTAAAATTCTCCCTCTCTCTCCAGTAGTTGCACTTTTCTGGATACAATCTTCTAAGAGCAGAAACACATTAGTTTTCCCACCGGCGCCCCTTGTAACCCTCTTCACACCGGGTGTGCCAACTACACCTGGTTCCCAGCTAAAAGCCACAAAAATGGGAAATCACTCCATGTACCTCTGATAATGTGAGTGTGGATTCTGCCTGCTCTGTTCACTCCTTAGTGCCTTCAGGTTGTTGCTTTATGAATTATGGCTGTAGTTTATGGTTATCTGCAAGAGTGTCATCTGACAGGATTTTATCCAGCAAGGAGAAGAATTAGAACTCAGTACCTTTTGAAACATTAAGCTTTACTCTATAATCATTATCCCCTAAAATACTAATACTCCTAGTGTGCATAATGAAAAGGAAATACTTTCATTTTTCTACATAAAATTACCTCCTTTTATAGAGATCATCTTTTTTCTGAGACTTACTTTCAAAATATACCCACAACGATATGCTGGAACCTATGCCTGTTGCCATAGCGGCAGCCATCACCGCCCTACTTATGCTAAGACAAGACTGCAGCTCTGATTTCTCACGACGTGACCCATGAAAACCTGCCTTAACAAAGAGCTCAGCCCCCACCTTCTTGTTCGGCAGGACGTGCAGGCACACAGTGCTCCTCACAGTGCCTCTCGGCCCCCTGCAGGTGTCTGATGCTCCCTCACTCCCCAGCCATCTCTTTCCAATCATGAAAGGGTTCGATATCAATTACCTGTACTTGGTTCAGTTGATTACACTTTAGTATAAATGAGCTGGGTTATTCAGTGGCTATCTCTCTATGTCTGTCCTCCTTAAAAAATTTTACTATGGAAAATTTCAAATATATCCAAAGTGAAGAGAATGATATATGTTTCTCACTTTAAATTATTAAGCTTAGTGAGGAAGGCATGTCGAAAGGTGAGATAAGGCCCTTGTGACAGTTAGCCAAGTTGTGAAGGCAAAGGAAAAGTTCTTAAAGGAGATGAAAAGTGCTCCTCCAGTGAACACACGAATGGTAAGAAAGTGAGACAGCCTTACTGTTGATACGGAGGAAGTTTTAGTGTCTGGATAGAAGATCAAACCGGCCACAACATTCCCTTAAGCCCAAGTCTAATCCAGAGCAAGGCCCCAACTCTCCTCAATTCTATGAAGGCCAAGAAAGGTGAGGAAGCTGCAGAAGAAAAGCGTGAAGCCAGCAGGGGCTGGTTCTGAGGCTGAAGGCGAGAAGCCGTCTCCGTAACAGAAAAGTGCCAGGTGAAGCACCAAGTGCTGATGGAGAAGCTGCAGCAAGTTATCCAGAAGATCAAGCTAAGATAATTCATGAAGGTGGCTCCACTGAACAACAGATCTTCAACGCAGAAGAAACAGCCTTCTACTGGAAGAAGATGCCATCCAGGACTTTCATACCTTAAGAGGAGAAGTCAATGCCTGACTTCAAAGCTTCAAAGGACAGGCTGACTCTTGTTAGGGGCTCTTGCAGCTGGTGACTTTAAGTGAAACCAACGCTCATTTACCATCTGAAAATCCTAAGGCCCTTAAGAATTATGTTAAATCTACTCTGCCTGTGCTCTATAAATGGAACAACGCCTAGATGACAGCACATCTGTTTACCGCATGGTTTACTGACTATTTTAAGCCCACCGTTGAGAACTACCGCTCAGAAAATAAGATTCCTTTCCAAATATTACTGCTCATTGACAAGGTACCTGATCACCCAAGAGCTCTGATGGACAATGAGGTTCATGTTGTTTTCACGTCTGCTAACACATCCATCCTGCAGCCCATGGATCAAGGGGCCATCTTGACTTTCAAGTCTTATCATTTAAGAAATACATTTCGCAAGGCTACAGCTGCAGTAGATAGTGATTCCTCTCATAGATCAGGGCAAAGGAAACTGAAAACCTTCTGGAAAGGATTCAGCAATCTAGATGCCATTAAGGACATCTGTGATTCATGGGAAGAGGTCAAAATGTCAACATTAACAGGAGTTTGGAAGAGGTGGATTCCAACCCTCATGGATGACCTTGAGGGGCTCAAGACTTCAGTGGAGGAAGGAACTGCAGATGTGGTGGAAACAGCAAGAAAACTAGAATTAGAAGTGGGGTCTAAGATGTGACTGAACTGCTGTAACCTCAGGATAAAATCTGAACAGATGAGGAGTTGCTTCTTATGGATGAGCAAAGGAAGTGGTTTCTTGAGATAGAATTTACTCCTGGTAAAGGTGCTGTGAAGATTGTTGAAATTCTACCAAAGGATTTAGAATACTGCCTAAAGTTAGCTGTTAAAACAGTGGCAGATTTTGAGAGGACTGATCCAATTTCGAAAGAAGTTCTACTGTGGGTAAAATGCTGTCAGACAACATTGCAGGCTACGGAGAAATCGTCCGTGAAAGGAAGAGTCAGTCCATGTGGCAAACTTCACTGTCTTATTTTAAGAAACGGCCGCAGCCACCCCAGCCTTCAGAGACCACCGCCCTGATCAGCCAGCAGCCACCACCAAGCCAGGCAAGACCCTCCACCGGCGAAAAGATTGACTCGCGGAGGGCCCAGATGATGGGTAGTGTTCTTTAGCAATAAAGTATGTCTGTCTGTATGTATGTCTGTAGGTATGTATGTAGGTATGTATGTATGTATGTATGTATGTATGTATGTAGGTATGTATGTATGTATGTATGTAAGTATGTATGTATGTATGTAAGTATGTATGTATGTATGTATGTATGTATGTATGTCTGTATGTCTGTATGTATGTCTGTCTGTATGTATGTATGTATGTATGTCTGTATGTCTGTCTGTCTGTATGTAAGTATGTATGTATGTATGTAAGTATGTATGTATGTATGTATGTATGTATGTCTGTATGTCTGTATGTCTGTCTGTCTGTCTGTCTGTATGTATGTATGTATGTACGTATGTATGTCTGTATGTCAGTATGTCTGTATGTCTGTATGTCTGTATGTATGTCTGTATGTCTGTCTGTCTGTATGTATGTATGTATGTATGTATGTAGGTATGTATGTAGGTATGTATGTAGGTATGTAAGTATGTATGTATGTATGTATGTATGTATGTATGTAAGTAAGTATGTAGGTATGTATGTAAGTATGTATGTATGTATGTATGTCTGTCTGTCTGTCTGTCTGTCTGTATGTATGTATGTATGTAAGTATGTATGTATGTATGTCTGTCTGTCTGTCTGTCTGTATGTATGTACGTATGTATGTATGTATGTATGTCTGTCTGTCTGTCTGTATGTATGTATGTAAGTATGTATGTATGTATGTATGTATGTATGTATGTCTGTATGTCTGTATGTCTGTCTGTCTGTCTGTCTGTATGTATGTATGTATGTAAGTATGTATGTATGTATGTCTGTCTGTCTGTATGTCTGTCTGTATGTCTGTCTGTATGTCTGTATGTATGTATGTCTGTATGTCTGTATGTCTGTCTGTCTGTCTGTCTGTCTGTCTGTCTGTATGTAAGTATGTATGTATGTATGTATGTATGTCTGTATGTCTGTATGTATGTCTGTCTGTCTGTCTGTCTGTCTGTCTGTAAGTATGTATGTATGTATGTCTGTATGTCTGTATGTCTGTATGTCTGTCTGTCTGTCTGTCTGTCTGTATGTATGTAAGTATGTATGTATGTATGTATGTATGTATGTATGTATGTCTGTATGTCTGTCTGTCTGTCTGTCTGTCTGTATGTATGTATGTATGTATGTAAGTATGTATGTATGTATGTATGTATGTATGTCTGTATGTATGTCTGTATGTCTGTATGTCTGTATGTATGTCTGTATGTATGTATGTATGTATGTAGGTATGTAGGTATGTATGTATGTATGTATGTATGTATGTAAGTATGTATGTCTGTCTGTCTGTCTGTCTCTCTGTATGTATGTATGTATGTATGTATGTGTCTGTCTGTCTGTATGTATGTAAGTATGTATGTATGTATGTATGTATGTATGTAAGTATGTATGTATGTATGTATGTATGTATGTATGTATGTATTTATTTATTTTTGGCTGTGTTGGGTCTTCGTTTCCGTGCAAGGGCTTTCCCCAGTTGTGGCGAGCGGGGGCCACTCTTCATCGCGGGCGCGGGCCTCTCACTATCGCGGCCTCTGTTGTTGCGGAGCACAGGCTCCAGACGCGCAGGCTCAGTAGTTGTGGCTCACGGGCCCAGTCGCTCCGCGGCATGTGGGATCTTCCCAGACCAGGGCTCGAACCCTTGTCCCCTGCATCGGCAGGCAGATTCTCAACCACTGTGCCACCAGGGAAGCCCAATAAAGTATTTTTTAATTAAGGTATGTACATTTTTTTTTTTAGGTATAATGCTATTGCACACTTACAGTATAGTGTAAACACAACTTTTATACGCATCGGGAAACCAAACAATCTGTACGACGCTTCCTTTTACTGCAGGGTCCGAAACTGAGCCCACAACATCCCCGAGGTCCACCTGCAGTGATTCTGCTGATTGTCAATTGACATGTTCTTCTGTCCCCTGTGTTTCCTATGGATTAAGTAGCTCGATCTAGGTGTTCAAGTTTGACTCTTTGGTAAGACTTCGTCGTTGTTGTATTGTGAGACTTATTTCTAATTATGGGATAAAAGATGTTTTCTGCACACTAAGTCTGATTTGGTACCGTCAGCCCCCCGGGATGGGGAGCGGTGTCATCAGAACAGGAGGCCATGGCTCCTCTCCCCTAACACTCCTTTCAATTTTTGAAAGTTGCAGTAAATGATCATATCTTGTGAGCAACAAACCTGAAGACCATGCACACGTAAGGAGTTTGGTATTATGATCAAACAAAACAAAAAAACAAAAAGTTAACCTGAACTTTCAGTTACAGACGGCAGACTGAAACCACACATTAACCTTAGCTCTAACCAAAACCCTACGAAAATGACAGTGCATGTGTGTGTGTGTTGTGTGTGTACACACAGTGTCCATACCCAGTATACACACACAGTCCATCTACTGCATACCACGGTACAGATGTAGTCATATAGAGATAGAGAGCTAACAATACAATTAAATAGATATGTATGTGTACCTGCAAAGAAAAAAGAGAAGAGGAGACGAAATAGTCACAGGAGTTTAAAAGCTGCCAAGGATATGGGCGAGTGGAAACTGATGTAGCTGACCTAAAAAAGTCAGATCCTAAACTGGCAGTATGAAAAACAAGGATGCAACCTAGTTTACACTGCAAAATTGAGCCCCAAAGGCTCAAGAACTTGTGGTGTGGGAACTCCCGAAAGTGGGGATAAAGTTGGGCTAAAGCTGAATGGTCGGCTCAAAGGCTGATAAGAAAGAGGCAGATGTTCCCAGGGCTCCTCACCTGCCCCCCTCAGCAGAGCCAGAGCTTCCTTCTCCGCGATGGTAAATGCAGGAGCTTGTGCGATACCAGGTCCAGGTGAGAGCAGGGGTACTGCCCTGAAAACGTGACCTCCCAGCCTCCTTCCTGCTCTCGCTTCCAGACGCTGAGGGCACCTCACACCCACTTGGCATGAGATCAGAAGAACCCCCTCTGGGAAATCTGATCAGCCCCAGAGAAGTGGCCTAAATATATCAACTTTGGGGATTCCCCAATGAAAAGGCCCATCCACACCACCCTAATTGAAGCCCATAGTTGATAAACCCTTTCCACCGCAGGGAGCTTACAATCCAATTCAGCTTTATAGTGCTCTACTGCTAAATATAAGTAGATATCCAAGCTTGCTAGAAATCTGAAGAAAGCTTATGACGTTTATTCTAATGCATAAGACAGAAGAATACAGCAAATCGGAGACTATGAAAAAAGAAAAAAAAAAACTTCTAGAAGCGTATTATTATTCCCAGAGAAATAAGAAATAAACAGGACCCTATAAAAAAGAATATTCAGGGGACAAAAAACTCATTCATTAAAAACAACATAGCAGAAATGAAAAACCCAACAGAAAGCCTGGACAATGAATGTAAGAGTTTCCCAGAAAGTAGGATAAAGGCAAAGAGAAAACAAGAGGGAAAAGATTTTTAAAATTTTAAAAAGGTCCAGGATAGGAGATCCTAATACTAAAAACAAAGAGAAAAAAACAAAACAAAACAAAACACACCAGGGGCAGAGGAGATTCAAAGAAATGATTTAAGACAACTTCCCAGAATCTAAAGACATTTGATTCAGCACTGGGAACCAAAAGGCATCACAACCCAGAGCAACGTCAGGAACTGAGAACTGGGAAAAGGAGACGATCCTCCAAGCAGACAGCGACGGAGCCGGGCACTGAGGTCGACGGTGCAAAGGCTCAAGAGCTGAGAAGGAGGCCTCCCAGCCAGAACCCTCACGCGGCTACTCAAGGTCTCAGACACTCACCTCCGCCCACGCTTCTCAGGGAGCTGCCAGACCAAGGAGGGACGGAGCCGCAGCAGCGGGCCGAGGCGGGGACCCGAGGGGACAGGCTGGGCGGCCTGCTGAGCCTGCTCTGGGCAAACCTGAGCACGTCTGCAAGGCCCTCCGCGGAGCTGGGGTGGAGGGGCTCTGGGGCGAGGGAGGACTACGTAGAAAACACAGCAAGGGCAGCAGCAAAGGCTCTCAGCACGTCCCTGGCTGAGGGCCCAGGAGCGGCGACCCGACGGAACTGACCGGACACACCCGGAGCCCAGGAGGGGCCTGCAGGCTGACCCAGCGGCCGGTGCGCAGTCGGTGCCGAGTCTCCAGTTCCTCCAACTCCTTCCCTGTCGCTCTCTGGTCACTCCGGAAATCAGGCAACTGCCAAGCCCAGCCACCCCCTCTCCGCACTCATCCCCTGGACCCCCGCCCCGCCTGCCGGCGGCCTCTGCTCTCACCGCGATCCCGTCGCTCCGTGACCGCTGCGGCTCGGCCCCACTCAAGTCCCCGTGCCTCCCCGGGCCATCAGAGTCGGCAGTGGCCTCTGTTCTCAGGGGTTGTTTGTGCCCGGCGGGAGGTTTGTAGGCAGGGAGGGCGGGCAGGGAAATTCGAGAAAAATGTGACAGAAACAACGAAAACCAGCACAATGGTCAACAGTGGCCACAGTCACAAGCCAGGACAGTCATGGTTCCAAGCTGAGGAGGACAGTGCGGCCAGCTCCAGGGCCAGCTGGTCGAGGGGCGCTCCTGGCTTTCACCAACAGGCACACCCGCAGACCCAGCTCTTGTTTGGAAAACATTTTTGTTATGTATTTATCACCTGGCCAGGCACAAAAAGGCTTTCCAGTGATACATACACTGAAACTGAATGAGAACTGTGGGTGAACAGAAAGTGAGATGACCTCAGTGCACAAAGAGCATGATGAATCTCACATACAACAAACGTGCAGCCTGCATTTACAGCAAAGCTAAAGTCATTGAAATTGATGTTCTGTGTTACGCGTATCAAACATTCAATCCATGTTTTAGATTTCAGTGTATTTACCTTCACGACAGTACTGCTAGGTAAATGTTTTATGACAATTACTTTAACCATGTATTAAATAAAACCTAGTTGACCCTACTTATTTTAGAACCCTCATCTTGATGTAAAAGCTGGTTCAAACACACTGTGGCTCTCACACAACCACCAGCTGCACGCCTGAGAGCACATGATCAGGACAGAGACCCAGCACCGTCTTGAACCAAATCAGAGTTGGAAGTGCAAGCTCTTCAGCTCTCCTTCTTCAAGAAAACTGGGTGAAGGACGGGGACGGGACAGTGACTTGGGTGCCGCGCCCACCGCAGCGACGCCTGTCTGTGACGAGGGAATCATTTCTGGAACATGCACTTCCATGGGACACAGATACGGGGAGTCTCAGCAAGCCCAGACCACTTCCAGTACCTTCCTGGTGCTGAAGGCCAGGCCGACGTGGCTGTGCTGGACCCAAGGGCCTCTGGGTGCCTCGCGTCTTCTCGGCGCCTGTTTTCGCCTCTTGTAAATTGGCTCTGCGTCCTGCTTTACCTCAGCTTTCTTCTAACTTCACTACAGCCAGCAATCTCCTCTTAACCACTAAATCGTCCTCTGTAGCCCAAGCAGCTGTTCTTCCAGCAAGTCCTCCGTGAACCCCCTCCTTTGGGTTTCAGGTTCTTATGCTCCTAGGCTCCATTCCGAGCCACAGAAGTGCTTCCCTAGTCCTCTTTTGCTGAAGTGTTATTGTGCTTCCCTGAGCCGTGAAGTCCTCGTCTTGGCTCCTATGGGCCTGACAGGGCGGGGCCCCCAACAAGAGGTGAATCAGTGGGACTCCTGGTAATGCTTTCCAACAACGATCAGACAAACACAAGGTAAACTGGGATTTAAGCACTGGGTTGGCCCAAAAGTTCCGAACAAACTTTTTGGCTAACCCAATATTTATTGTGAGGGTTATAACTAGACATATAAAAAGTTACATAGCTACTGAAAATGCTGAAATAAAGATGCTTAGGGAAAAAATGTCAACTAACTTACATCTTGTATTAAAGACACACTCTTTATTGGCTGAAGGCTCTGCATCAGATATTTAAAATAACACAAACACTCAGGACTGCAGTTTTGTAACTTAGTTCTCAGCTGTGGTAGATACAATGGTTATTAACATGCTTAGGACAGACGACAGTCCGTATATTTCTTAATAAGCTTTACCCAGCACATCTGTACAAGGTGAAACTTTCCCTTCTGGTTGCCACGCCCCACCCCCCCAACACCGGATGCACAAACACAACAGGGACTTACTTCAGACGATGGACACTGCTAGACTGCAGAGTTCCCCGTATTAATACAGACCTTAATGCCAGCGTTGAAAAGGGGATTCTGTGACATCCCTGGAAAAATCTAAAACCCTGCCTGACTCAGTTTTCTGAAGCAAACGGTGTGACAAAGTCAGGTCGGGGAAGCTGACTCTGAAGGTCACGGCAGCCTGACCTGCTCTGGTAACGGTGTCAGCGGCAGCTCCCACACCTGGTGACACAGATGCCACCAGAGCAGAGCCCCCGCGGCCACCGAGCAGGCCACCCGAGGGGCTAGAAGTGGCGCGGAAGGTGCCAGAGGGACGGCGCGGGCGAGGCGCCGGGGCCCGCCGCTCCCCACGCGTGCAAGGGGGTCCTGGGGCAGGAGGCACGATGCCGTGAAGCCCACATCAGGTTCAGGGCGAGTCACACAAAAGAGGCCCGATGTCACGAGCGCTATGAACATAGAAACCGGCGGCAGTTAGCTCACGGATGGAGGACCACAAAAAGCACACCCCAAACGTAACACCTTTTTATTCAGACCACACGTGTTTCTAAAAGTCTACCTGAATCGGGAGCCACCTATATGAAATAAAGGTTTTAAGCACAGATGCACAGTTTAGGACAGCTGAAGCTCCAGATGCTCGCACGTAACTTCCTGATGACTCTCTCTTCGCTGCCCCATGTGCCCTGGAAGCTGCAGGAGGCCCCGGAGGACGCTTCGGTGTAGGCCTGAGCCGCCCCGTCTCCCGCAGGCTTCACCACGCAGCATGCAGCTACGAGAGAAAGCTCTGTCTTTTAAAAAGGTATTTTAAAGTCATACGGGGCCTAACGTAATAAAAGCGACAAAGCAAATGCTGCTTGGACATTTTACATCAGGTCATTTTGGTTGAAATAAAACATATACCAACATCTTCCTAAGCCACCAATTCAGGGGAAAGGAAAGAGAGAGAGATCGCAAGCCTAACGGGTGCTTTCCGCCCAGATATACCTGTGGGCGCTCGGGGGAGCGCGTCATCTGGAAGGCACCTGCGTCTTCACGGCAGGCGGAGGGGGGGCCTGGAAGCAGGCCAGCTGCAGGTGCACGCTGCTCCTGACCCGGCTCAGCAGCCACTCCAGCAGCCTGTGGGGAGAGGCGCTGACAGCCACGGGCGGGGCGGCGGGCGGGACCCAGACACGCTCGCCCGGTCCGGCCCCCCACACGCCCCGCCCCACAGTGCCTCCCTGGGCCAGGAGAGTCATTTATCTGTGGATTCTGGACCCGATGACAGAAATAAGCCGACCAAAGAAGCTAGCTGAAAGGAACATATACGTACAGACGTGTTCACCTTTATACATAAAATCGCCCTTCTGTCCCCTTCCCCTAGATTAGTTATAGTTACATGCCTCCCCCAAACAGACTGATGTTTGGGTATTTGAGCCTCTGATTTTAAACACTTCACATACACTGAAATGTACTCTTTTTGGCATCAGTTCCGTGCCCGTTGCTAAACGCACCGCGGCAGCCTCACGACCCCCGCCGTCGGGGCAGAGCGGTCCCGTCACCTCCAAATCCGCCTGTGCTACCCGTCCGTCGTCACCTTTGCCCTCACCCCACCCCCTGGCAACTATTGGTCTGTTTTCTGTTCCTCTTATTTTGCATTTCTGCCTTTAACACTGGAGAAGGGGACTGAAGGGGTGAATTAAGCACGGGAACACCCAGGGTCAGTCCCAACCCCAGCAATAACCCGCCTGGCCCCTGTGCTGGCCTGGCAGAGCCACATCATTTTGGGGCCACAAGGGACCTTACTGCTCATCTGGCTCAGAGGAAGCAGCCAAGAAATGAGCTTACTGGGGTCAAGAGACTACTTCCTGGCTTAATGGCGCTCCCCGCCGATCTGCAACAGCCCCCGTACCGGCCTTCACCGGGGTGTCTGCTGCTCCTGACTCCCTCAGAAGCACTGGTCTCTTGAGACTAGCGAGCACTAGTCGCACATGTTAACGATACGTGGTTGCTTTAATCTTTCATTATGTTTACGCTAAAGGGATGAACAGGGTTTGAACCATGTGGTCAGTGAGAGGAGCAGGAACCTAGGAGGGTCTGCCGCCCGTTCTCCCGGCCCCGTCCACATCCCCACGGGCTCCCTCTGCCCTCTGAGTGTCCACAACACCCTCTGTGCTGTCCCAGGCCACACCGAGGGCGTCATGTAGTCAGGGCTCCGTAACTGTCTGCCGTGTCAGCCAACTGCAAGGGTGGGCGGACCTTGGCCGGGCTGGGGCAGGGGCCCAGGCCGGCGGTGTTTCCGCTGTCTCAGGTGAGGGGAGGCCGGGCACTCATGACCTTTGCCTGGCCTAGACTTTGTCTCGGGTCAGAATTTCCTGTTATGTGAGTAGCAAAGTTTGAGGTCAGGCTGAGACCACTAATACAACATTAGCAAAACGTATATAACTTTATTATGTCATGTCTACAAATTTAGTCTTAATACTGCATATTATACAGAGCACAAAATGTACACTGCTGACCTACTGGAAGGAAAAAATCATTGAGTCCTACATTTTACTATGCTGTCCTCTCTTTTATGTTTCTCGAAGTATTTCCTTAAAAATTTCAGATAATAATATAGTTTACTGAGTGAGTCAGAAGGGACTGGTACGGTCACTTAAAACAATAAAGGAACCAATTTCTGAATCGTCATAAAACCCAGGTTTTACCACCTTCTGTCGCGTGGGAGACAAGCTAACACAACGCGTACCTGAGGGCCACCGAGTACCGCCTTCCTCAAGGCCAGGTCTCCACCTGAAGAGGAGGAGTTTGGGTCCCTGAGACCAGCACCCAGACTTACTTTCTGTCCGCTCCGCTCGAGAGCTGCGGCAGGGCTTCCAGGGCCTGCTTGAAACTGGATCTGGAAGACAGACAGCATCCCAGGCAGGGACACGGCGGCCCCACCGGGAAGAGGAACGTCAGAAAAAGTGCGTCTTACATACAGAGAAACATACAGGCCGGGCAGCCAGTAGAAGCAGGGGGAAAAGTGAAAGTGAAAGTGAGGGTTTGTAGGAGCAGGGCCAGAAGAATTCAACCAGCAAATAAAACATGACTTGAAAAGCAAAGGAGAAGCTGATTTTTACACAAGGGTGCTACTCCTCGTGATAGGTGAGAGCCTGGTGTGGAGTCATTAAATTTAAGGAGGTCTTTACTTTCAAAACAAAGCTGAAGTACATAGACGAAACAGCTGGTAAGGGAGGAAGAGGGCTAAGTAGAAACAGGGATGATCTTGTGCAACAGTATACAAAGGGGGTATTTCTAGAATTGACCTGTGCAGGGCCTGATTTCCAGCCAACCTCTTATAATAACTGAACATGTCTTAAGAGGATTTAGCTGTTATCATATTTAAAATTTGTATGATAATGGAGAGGGGTGTGTGTGTGTGTGTGTGTGTGTGTGTGTAATTCAACATCATTTCATTTCATGAAATACGGAAAAGGGAGTGGATTTAAAAACCACCAATTTGGTATGTTTAACTTTTTAAAGTAGAAAGTACCAGAAAAGTTACTAAATCAAATGAAAAGCATTTTAGGGGCGATTATTTGGTAATAACTTCTGTTGTTCACTAAGGAACAGTTCTTCTCATCTCTTTTTGGTTTATGACTATTGACTAAAGTAAAGAAATAAATGTAATTATTTTGACTTCAAAGTGGCCTTTGATTTTTTTCTTTTTGTAAAAACGTCTGCATCAGTGGACCAGGAAATAAACTTTTGAGCGATGTTTCTCAAACTAGGGGCAAGTATCAGAGCAACACACAGAGAGACAGCAAAGTACCAACAGGGCCCCAGAAACTGGCAGGGTGCTCAGCTGTTCCTGGTGGGGCAGGTATGGGGGGCGGTGGGGACAGGTCACAGCTTGTGGGCACTTAGTCCTCTTCCCTGACGTGGAGAGAAGTCTCTACCGCCGCCTCCACTGTCACCTGGTTTCCTGTAAACCTCTTCTCATTCGGTGAAGAGAAATGTGAGGCCACTGCTCTTTATTTTTACATCACGACCGTGAAGAAGAGGATGAAGATGACCCCACCAAGAGTTCAGTGGGTGGCTTGACATAGTTTCTCATTTAATTCCCCCAAAACTTTGCCTAGAAAGTATTATTATCTTCCTGTCACAGATGAGGAAGCTGGGCTACGAAAGGTCAAGCCAGTGGGAAAGAACACACAGGTCCACCCTCATGCAGAGCACCTCGCCCACGGGTCCTGGGCGGGCGCTTTCTGGTGTCCATCACTCAGCACTTGGTGCAGAGCGGCAGTGGCGGGAACCAACCAGAAAGGCTCCCGCTCAGCCTCCAGAACAGAAGTAAGAGGCTAATAACCTCACGTGTTAGGAAAAAATGGAAAAGTCTTTTCAGCTGTAGCAATGACAGTCAGGATGACGGCACGAGCACACCGTCCAAAACTGGAAATGAACGGTTAAGTACATCGCACATCGTGTTTAAGCGGTTTCCCTGTGGACCCAACACTTCCCAGGCAATACTGCCAATGGGGTAAACAATCTTCTGTAGGTAGTGCTGTTTCAGTTCACCTACTGATGTTTCAATGATAGGAAATCCTGACTTTCATTCAAAACAGCTAAAAATTATCATCAAATTTCCACTACAAAATTTTGCAGAGAAACCACAAGGTCTTCCTCTTATGCTGATACTCATGATGCTTGAACTGTCCTTCAGAGTCTGTGATGAATAGACTGACTCAATTCTTATTTTCTCCTTTTCAAAAGAAGTATGCAGTGCTCTGCTACACCGCTCATGAGACTAAGACTTACCTCAGTGAATGAGAAACATGAAATTACATTAAACCTTTTTTCCTTCTGTGCTACAAAGAAGCAGTCTCTGGAGTCCTTGGCTTACTGTAGGTTTGTGCTTTTAACAAAACAACTGGTCACACATGAACTATGAGGCCACAGTCACAAGCGCCCACTGTGATCGGTCCCCTTCACCTGGGACCGCACACCTGTACGACGCGCCTTATTACAGGGGCTTTCGGAGCACTCAGCACGGCCACGGAGCATCTCACCTGCTCTCTGGCGTCAGGTGAGCAGCCACGGTGTCCCTCAGGGTGCAGATTTCAAGCCTTGCCTGGAGGTGAGAAAGAGACAGGTGACCATGGGAACTGCGTTGCCTGTCAAACAGAAACAAGGCGAGGGTCGGCCCCCAGCCTGCTCCATGCAGGGCAGACCCCCATGGCCACAGTGGCACCTCGTTACGAGTGAGCAGACCTTCTAAATCAGCCCAAAGAAACGGGCCACAACAAAGTTCCCTTTCACTGAAAACTGTCCGAGAGTCAAGTCTGACTGTGTGGAGGCAGGGGTCCTGCTCTGAAAGGTAGGGACTGTGCCAGGGCCGTCCAGCCACCGGACGTCACCATCCAACCAGTGCCTCCCCTGGTCTCTCTGGGGAGGAAGTGGAGTCTCACTGTCCCGAGACTGACAGGAGGTGGAAGGACGTGGGCTGCCACACTGCCTCCTGCCCTGCCCTTCCAGGCTCCACGACGCTAACCTCAGAGCTAAGCTCTGCAGACTCAGGGCAGCGCTATGAAAGTCACAGCTGGCTTTTCTCCTTCCTTTTTTCTTTTTAAAAACAAAACTTGACAAGTTGATCCTAGACAAAACAATATGGAAACGGAATAGCACAGTTGGAGAAACTCAGACCTTCTGATTTCAAAACTTACTGCAAAGCTACCATAATCCAAACAGTGTGGCACTGGCACATGGACAGGCATGTAGATCAACAGGAACACGGCTGCGTGCCCAGAAACAAACCCTTACATTTACGATCAGCTGACTTTCAACAAGGTGCCGAGACCATTCGGTGGGAGAGATGGTCTCTCCAACACACGGTGCTAGGGACAGCTGGACAACTGAATGTCCACACTCAAAAGGAAAGAAGGTGGGTCCCTTCCTTAAAAACTAACTCAGAATGGATCACAGACCTAAATGTAAGTGAAAAAACTATAAAGCCCTTAGAAGAAAACAGGAGTAAACCTCTGTGACGTTAGGCTAGGCCTGCCTTCTTAGGAATGACATAGAAGTACAAGTGACAAAAGAAAAATTAGATAATTTGGGCTTCATCAAAATCAAAACATTCTGTGCTACAAAGGACACCATCACAAAAGTGACAACCCCACAGAATGAGATACTGTTTCACACACATGGGGACGGCTACGACCAACCAGACGGTCACAGGTGCCGATGAGGATGTGGAGAATCTGGAAACCTCATACGCTGCTGGTAGGAAAGCACGTGGTATAGCTACTTGGAAAACAGTCTGGCAGTTCATCGAAAGACTAAACACAGAGTAGCCATATAACCTAGCGATTCCAGTCCCGGGTGTATCCCCAAGAGAAATGAGAACACGTGTCCACAGAAAACTTGTACACAAGGGTTCACAGAACCTTTCTTTGTATCAGCCAAAAAGTGCAAACCCAAATGTCCATCAAATGATGAGTGAACAAACAAAATGTGGCATATCGCTACAATGGAACGTTGTTCAGCCACAACAAGGCATGACACAGGCTGCAACAGGGACGAACCTTGCAAGCATTATGCTCAGTGAAAGAAGCCAGTCACAAAAAGCCATATTCTATGACCCCACTTATATGAAATTTTCAGAAGAGGCAAAGCAGAGACAGAAAGCAGACAGGTGCTTGTCAGTGGCTGGGGTGGGGGCTGGGAGGGACGTGGACGGTGACCGCTAACGGGGCTGAGGTTTCTCTCTGGGGTGATGCAGCATTCCACAGTGGATTGTGGTGACGGACTGCACAACTCTGTGAACACAGCAGAAGAAAACCCACTGAATTGTACTCTTTTTATCTTGCAGACACACGGTACGGCAAATGAATTTCATCTGCGTAAGACTTTTAAGAAAAAACAGGCTAACCTAATGCTTCTACCTCTTGGCAAGGGTGGAGAGGGTGTGCTCTGCATACAGCTTGCTGCCCTCGGAGCCCTAGAGCCCCCAGCGAGGACACCCTCCTTCACCTCAGGTACCGCAGTGTGCGCGCTGCCCAGGAGGCTGTTTCAAAGACAGGGCCCTCACCTCTAGGTGTGCACAAAACACAAACAACAATGAAAGACATGGCTAGTTTTTAAATTAACCAATCAAGATAAAAGCTGACTTACATAAGATACAGTACGTTCAGTGAAATGTTCAGTTTGGAAAGCAATTGTTTGGTTTCATTTTTCAGGGGTTTAGAAGCCTGAAACAGTTTGTAACGAGAAACTGTAGATATGACAATTTGTCTCTCTTGTTTATATTCTAGTGTATATAAAAACGAACCTACAAGGAAAATATCAAAGAGAAAAAACAAGGTAGAACTTTCGGCTGAATATTTTAGGAGAAGGATTAAATCACTGTAAAACTAGTATCTGCTAGAAATTTTATTCAAACAAAGTGATAAGGAATTAACCTATGAATTATGCCAATTGTAAAAGCTGTGATTATTTATACAAAACACATGCACCGTTTGCCAGAAAGCGCCCCTGCCGGCGGCTCTCGGGAAGGTCTGAGGCTGATGGCTGGGCCAACCCTTCACGCGGGCCTCGCAGTGCCATCTGATCAGGAGGAGGTCACACACAGGCATCCCCAACGGCAGTGGCCAACGTTTCACAACACAACTGACGCCAGTCTCCAGGAGGCACAAAGCACAGGAGGCCGGGCCTCCAGCCGGTTCCGACGTCTCTTTCTGCCCATTCCTGCTGACCCTCCGGCGAGAGGAACTCAGTCATCAGCTAAATGGGCTGCAGAAAAAATCTGCAGGGAGGGGAGCTTTTTGTTGTAATTCCAGGACCGCCTAGGCCCAAAGCAGCTACTGCCAACTTCCTTTTAATTCATCTTCACATACACAATTCCTGTTACTGATCTCCTCGTGCACAACTCTTAGAACAGCCATGATCATGGAAATATTATGAAGTTTCTGTGACGGATTTTCCCCTCGCCAGCTTGCCAGGTCAACACACATGCTCAATCCCTTTCACCCTGCGTTTCTGTGTGAACTTTTTCAAGTGCAGAGACTCTGGGAGAACTTTACAGCGAGCACCTGTGCAGCACGGACTCCGCCGCCAACGTTCTCCACAGCACACGCGTCTGCCACAGGCGTCACTGCCTGGAGCAAGCTGTTGCAACTTTTCCGATTCTGTGAGTTAAAACTTACACACTGCACGATGGACAAATCTCCGAGTGCACGTCTGGTGAGTTCGGGCTGCTGCACACGCTGTGCGCGGGAACCATCCCGAGGGGTAGGACCACCGCCTGCAGAGCCCCCTCAGCTCCCCCACTGGTGTCAACCACCCAGGGGACAGTGTCGTCCTGGGGTTTTCGCCACGAAAATGATATCCATCCAGTACAAGGCCCCCTTCACGTGGCTTCCCTGACGCTGAACGGTAATTGTTTTATGGATCCACCATCTTTTTGTTTACCCTATTGATGGACACCTGGGCTGTTTGCGGTGTTCGGCTGGGTAAGTGTATACTTAGTTTTTAAAGAAACTGCAAGAACTTTTCCCGAAGCAGCGGTACTATTTCACACTCCTGCCAATGCGTGAGAACTCGTTTCTCTACAGTCTTGCCAAAACTGGGTGTTTTCAGTCTTTAATTTTCTTCTTCCTGCTGGATGGGAACTCACTGTTGTGTCAGTTTTCACGTCTCAAATAACTAATGATGTGGACCATCCTTCACCTGCTGATTGGACATGGAATCACATGTCCCAGGGTCCCTAGAGCTCTGTTTATTTTCTCCCAATTATTCTTCTCTCTGTTCTTCACATTGGATAACTGATGTTTGGTCTACACATTCACTGATTTTTTTCTTTTGTCCTCTCTATCCTGCTGTTATTACCACCAAGTATATTTTAAAATATTAATGTATTATACTTTTCTACTCCAGAATTTCTACTTAGTTCCTATTTTAGGGCTCCTATTTTTCTGCTGAGATTCCCTGTCTGTTCATTCATTAGGAGCATAGTCTCCTTTACATCACTGAACACAGCTGCTTTAAAATCCTTGTCTGATTTCTAACAACTGGGTCATCTCAGGGCTGGTCTCAGTTGATTGTCTTTTCTATTGAGAATGGGTCATGTTTTCCTGTTTTGTTTTGCTTGTGCATTTCAACTAAATTTGGATTGTATCCTGGACATTGTGAATGTTATCTTGAGAAGATTCTGGGTTCTATAATATGCTTCTGAAGAGCTGATTTTTGTTTATTTTAACAAGCAATAAACGTATCTGGACTCAAACTGTAAACTCTCGGCTCTGGGGCAGCTTTTCAGTTCTTACTTCGGTTCTTGCCCTATGTGGGCTGGAGTGGAGTTTGACCAGGCGTGTGGTTTAGGGGCCAACTAGAGACCCAGGCAGTGTATACAGAGAACTTACAGCTCCTGCTTCCTGCTCCCTGGGACACCTCCCTTGCTTTCCTGTAGTTGTGGCTGCCCTGAAGCCTATTCTTCTAAACGGAAAGACAACAGGTTTTGTGCAGTTTTAGTTTCCCCTGGGCCTGCATTCAGGCCAAAATCCATAAAAAGTGAGGAATTCACCCGAGTGCCATTTCTTCCAGAATCAGCCACTCATGTTCACTCTCGAGAGTCTTCAGGTTTTTGTTTTTACATTTTTTATTTTTATATATTATTCAGGATTACAGTTGTTATCTGTAGGGGGTTGGCCTGATAGGAGGTCCTCAGCCATTACTAGAAGCAAAACTTCTGGTACTTTAAGGAGACACCCTCACAATGCCCTTGGGCATGAGGTCCTACAGGGGGGCTCACGCCCCAGTAGGCCTGCACACCCTGGTTCCTACCGATCTGGCTACAGGCAAACCAAGGCTCACCTGACTTACAGAGGTCACCTTTGCTATTGTAATTACGTAATTTAAGTAAATACAACATAAACCAATGGAATATGAGTAGAAAAAACCAGTTATTTGTTGTTTCTATGCAAACTGCATTGAATGCTTTGGAAAGACTATTTACAAGGAAGTTTCTAAAAATTTCCTGTTGAATTGAATGTGGTGAAGACAACTGTAAAACAGAAAAAATCACAGAACTTCAGAAGGAATCTGCATTCAGATAGTTTCACAAGAGTCACTGTACTCTAAAAGGACAGGAACTCTGGAACTGTCGACATCCTGGATATGGCTCACACAGGAGACCATGTAGCTCTCCAACCAGCAGATCCACAGAAAAACACGGAGCCTGTCTGGACCTCCTGAGACTGATGACTGAAAACACATCTCTGTGTTTTCAAACAACTAAGTTAAACACAGAACTGAGCGGCTGTGGTACCTGCAATGCTCCGTTTTTGCTGAAGGATGAGACGCACTGCATCAGCCTACTCAGCTCTTCAGAAACTGCTTCCACCACCCTGGACAGCACCCGAGGCACCAGGTCTTTGGAAATAGTGAACACCTGATAGAAGGTTGAAAATAAGAAGAAACGATGCATTACGAGGACTTTCCTTGACCAGAACTTGTTAAAAACAAAGGGATGCACGTAGCAAAACAACCCCCAGGTCTCCTAAGCTCTATTTCTGCAGGATCAGAATTAACGAAGGAAAGGCAGACACGGGCTTGCACACAAGCTGTATTCACTGATTCGTGACAAAAAACATTCCTCTTAAAAAATATTGGCGAACGTAGTTTTGAAAGGTATTGTTGATGGTGACAAACTGAAATAGTTTTAAAGATTTCTTCCTCCTCTACCCTTTTCACAACAAGAAATACGATTTCTAAAGAGGAAATTATAGAAACATACTGGGTCAGACTCTCCTTGGGTCAAAACAAATGCTACTTCATACTGGATACATTATTCTGTATTGGCCAACAGAGTTCCCGATTTTACTCTTTGCTGAATTAAATATATATATTTCCTTTCATTTGACAAAAACATTGTTTTCAAGCTTTGAATTTTGATATTTTCAAACTAACAGTTTGGACATTTGGTGAAACATATTACTATCCTGATTTGTAAGTTAAACTAAATCGTATTTTCTTTTTAGCTTTTCCTTTTTTCAGATTCAATCACTAGTATTAAAACTTTGGGTCAACCCAAACATAACCTGAGTACTGAAGAAAATTTGGGGCAAGTTAAGATCATGTGGGAATAGTAAATAGTAAATGTTAACTACAAAATTCTGCTTTCAGCCACTGGGATATATTAAAAAGGGCCTTGAAAAGCCTAATACAAACAACGTCGTGGTTATCGACCGACAGTGGACGTTAATCAAAGCTGCCTCAGTGGGAATCACCATCATCACTAAAATGCCCACATATTCTGCAGCTCCTCTGATTACCACCTGCCCACCTACGACGGAAATGTCTCCACTGCCTGATGATTTAATGTTGCACTCTAACTTTATCGGAAGCTAAACCTAACAAAAAAGTGTTTTTATATGTCTTTGATAAAATCAGGGTTGAAAGTATATCACTCATCATAAAAAGATGTGCATGGTAAATTCCTGCCTGAGTCAAATCACATAGAAACTTTACTTTATGGAGAAACATGTATGCTCTGCCTCACGAGGAAATGGAAATTACAAGACACCCCGCTCCGCTTTCTGCTCTGGCTGCTTCAGACTCAGAGCCACGTGGAGGCTGCAATCTGCGTCCTCTGCTCGCTCTTCTGCTTCAGCCTTAATGACCCACATTTCTCCAGTTCACCTTGGTAACCCAGGCAGCACGTGCGCGTGTGGAGGGTGACTTAACCTGACACCCCCCGATGCACCTGCCCCAGACGCAGACGCTCAGAAGGTTCTCGAGCAGCGGTCAGCTGCGCCTGAAATCTTCTACTGAGAACTTCTTTGCTGGGCCCATTTCATCTGGTGGACAACAGTCCACTGGCCGCAGCCAACCTGCAAGTCCAAGACTGCGGAATTACAAAGGCAGTCACAGCAGGGACAACGGTGGGACGCTAAGCAGGAAGTGCCATGGGAGGGCAGGCTGGGTGTGACCAGCAGCACCAACGTCCAGGGGCACCTCTGTGAGCCGCTGAGAGGAGGGCACCACCGAACTTCCTTCCAACACGCCCCACAGCTGCGAGACTAAGGCGTCAGCGCTCATTTGTACGCTGGTTAAAAACAGGGCAAGGAATTTTCCCAGTTAGGGAAAAACATCCTTTCAATCTCTCTTCTCTTTACCTTTCAAATATTCATGAGTTTAGTTTTAATTATGAGAAAAAAACATACCCTATTTCAGAAAAAGACTCTCTCACAGATAAAACACACACGTGTGTGCGCTGAAACCAGACTTGTATTTTATTTACACCAGAGATACATTCTAAGGGAAAAAGACCACCATAAAACCCATCGAACTGGCCTCCTCTTCTTTTCTCCAGTTACCCACGTCCCTCAGGAATAGCTAAGGACGGCTTACCTCTGCATGCACAGCAATTATATTCACCAATGCTTCTTTTAAGTAGTTTCTGACACCTGAAACCAGATGGGGGAGGGAAAGGCATTTAGTGAGACACGCGTGTGGGCGCTGCTGCGGCTGCACCTGCCTCGCACCTTCCAGGAGAGACAGAGGGCAGCACAGGCCCGGGCGCCTGAGCGCCCAACGGCCCGAGGGCTATGTTCAGTCAAGTTATTCTAAAAAAAGGTTAAGTTAATTAGGAGTTTTCTTTCATTGTTTTTCCATTTCTGTCATTGTTCTGTTCTCTGTAATTGCTGATCAGTCTGCTTCAAAAGTGAAATTTAAAACTGCCCTTCGGTTTCTTCATACACATATTCTTCATACGTGTACACACACACACACACACACACACACACACCCGACACCCCCCAGACAAAAACCAGAGGACAGAAGGAGGATATTTACCGAAGCTTATGAAACATATGCTAAACATCTACTATAGCATCTTACTTCCAAATGTAAAAGTCGAATTATTATGCAGAATGACTATTTTGATCTTAAAAAAATTAGTTCTGGGCGAAACTTCTGAAAAAGACACACTCCAACCCGATTCTGTAAAGCAAGTTAGAGACTGGACAAACCCACGACTTCAGGCATGGCTGCCCTCCAGGGCGGGCGCACACAAGAGGGCAGAGCGCGGTCTGCAGGCAGGGGGCGTGGGTCCAGTCCAGCCTCCTCTCCACAAGCGGTGACCTGCGGCAGGCAGACAGGGACCCCGCTTCGTCTTCTGTCGACAAGAGTGTGAGCGCGCACCCCTGTGCGGGGCTGCAGTGATGGGGTCCTGGCGTTCACAGGGCTCCTTAAGAGCTTCATCGCTATTTGCAAGGAAAAAAAATATAAAAACAAAATGCTGCTTTATTGTAACTCCAAAACAATGGCTTTCACTTGGAGTGGAATTAATATCTCAGGATTCCTTCTCTACAAAACAGAAAATTCTACTGTATTGCAAAATCATGATGATGTTGAGGAGGATCTTTTCCCATAATGTCGTCCAAGCTACTGATTATTTAGGAAAGTTGAACTGCAATCACCTTGTTGACCTGGCATCTGCAGATTCTCAATACACAGTCAGCTTCTGGTTCCGCCATGTACCATGGTGTGTAAGGAGGCACAAGGCTTTTCTTTTGAGGAGCCAACCTCATCAATATTTCTTGGGGATATGGAGGTCCAGATGTTTTTAATTCTATTTTGCTGACGGAGTAACTGAGAAAACTGGTTGAAGAATAATTAAATACAATCCAGAAACAGGTCGATTCTTCCTGAGAGAAAGGACAGCTGCAGAGTAACAAGTCTTCATATCAGCAAAGGTGGAACACGTGACTTGTGCTGACGACCAGGAAAGCTTTCTGCCCGCGAGAGGAGGGATGTCCCCCAGGGCCCCAGGCTGGGCGTGAGGCAGACCACGAGCACGGGGTCCACAGGCCTCAGCCACTGTGCTCTGGTCAACTCCGTGACCACTGGACTCAGGTCTCGAGTCTTTAAGCTGCAACCGTGCGGAGAGCTGGCTCACGCACGTGCAGAGAGAAAACGCAGTTACTGGAAGTTCGGCCTGACACTGGGCCAGTGAGGGTCTAAGCCAGAGGAGGGGCTCCCACGGCCCGTCTCCATGAAACCGGGGTCCTGTCAGTGCTGCTGGGACCAGCACCAGGAGCTGGGGCCCAGCCACGTGCCTGGAACGTGAGGGCAGCTGTGAGCTCCTCAGGTTCTTCAAGGGAACAGAGACGAGTGGGACCAGAGAGCTGCCTGAGAAGCAGAAAATCGGACTTAATGACGAAGCCAGCTGAGGTCACGTGTGGGCGAGCGCTCGCCCTGAGCCCGACGGCCACGCTGCCCCACAGAAGGCGGCTCCTGGCAAGAGCACGGGTCTCGGCGCGGCCAATAAGCCCCCCGAGGAGGAGGTAAACCTACCTCACTATCCAACTCCAAACACACAGCTGTGGAGGTAAGAATAAGAGCGCAGGTGCTTCTAAGCATCAGGACCATGTTTCGTTGACAGAAAATTTGAAAAAGAAATCGAGCTTCCCGTTTTATGTGGCTATGGGGTAACACACCGGGAGGAGCATAGCGCCTCAGCCTTGGACGAGTAAGAACACTTTATCTTTCCTGGAGACTTTCCTCTGGTGAATAGAAAGAATGAAATAATTATCCTCCTCCCAAACAACTGTTTCAAGGGGTAACACGGGAGGGACTTCCCTGGTGGCGCAGTGGTTAAGACTCTGTGCTCCCAATGCAGGGGTCCCGCCTTCAATCCCTCGTCAGGGAACTAGATCCCACATGCATGCCACAACTAAGGAACCTGCAAGCCACAACTAAGGAGCCCGCCTGCCGCAACTAAGACCCGGTGCAACTAAATAAATATTAGAAAAAAAAAAAAAGGGGGGTAACGTTGGAAACAGAGAAGGGAAAAGCTGTGGTCCTGGGATGAGAGGACATACAGCTGCTCCTGGACCATCACACGTCACATCAGGAGGGGGGGCAGGGGGCCCACAGTCCCATCAAGAGGGGAGCGGGGGGCCCACAGTCCCATGAGGAGGGGGCAGGGGCCAGCGGCAGGTCTGAAAGAGCAGGCGGCCCCGGGGGGAGCTCGCGAGACATGATCACAAACTCCGGAGCAACACATGTGCTGGTGTGGTAACAATAAAAACTTAAAAATACAAAAATCAATCATTGACAGCCTCCCTCCAAACAGCTAACCGCTGTGCTGCAACTGGTTAGCGCTAAGGGAATGGATTCATTCACCCAGCATCAATCTGCTGGTTCGACTACATGCCGGGCACACGTCGGAGGTGCTTGGGCACTGGGTCCTCCAGGCAGAATGTGCGTAAATCCCCAAAGTGCTAGTTCCCGAGTTTCGCCCCAAGGTGCTGGTGCTCATATTTGTGCCCAAGGGGCAGGGAGAAGTAGTGCCAGGTGCCCAGGGGGAAGGGTTGTGTGTTGTAAAAACGATCGCTGTTCTCCGACGGACGCTAACCTGTGAACCATTTCCGTGCCGTCCCTGTTCTGTGGCGCTCCTGGAAGGTGAGGGGTAGTGTGCGGGGGTGGGGAGGTGGAGACCATCAGGGGCACGGGCTGGGGCCTAGACGCCTCGTGTCCAGGGACTGAGGTCTGAAGGCCACAAGCGTGCAACAGATGAGACCGCTGAGGTCTTCTGAGGTGGGAATCCCAATTCCTCCCTCTAAGGAGAGACACAAGGCCAGTGTCACCCTGCTCGTGGCCCTGCTCCCCAGCCCCTGCCCTGAACCTCGCAGGGGCCACACTGACACTTTGGGGTGTGTTTCTAAAGCCTGAATGCAGATTTGCCCCTTGGGTTTAACTGCCTGTTGAGTTTCCTGCTTTAAAATGTTGCTCCAAATCCAACTGTAAGAGGATGTAGGCTCTTTCAAGCCCGCAGCACAAGAAGCCTGGCACAGTGGAGGCACCAGAGGGCACCCCCCGGCCCGGGGGAAGCTCCGAGAAGAGCTGCAGGCACATTTGTCACCCGCGTGGCTGAGGCTCAGAGGGCAGGCGGGGAAGCTGGGGACGCGTCCGCAGGGACCGTGGTCAGACGCCCGGCATGGGATCGGGGTGGAGTTCGGTTACAGTTTCCAAGGGGTCCACGAGAGACACAGGGACCATCCTTAGTGACCTTCAGTGATACATGCTCTCTCTCCACTGCACTTATCTGTACGCTTTTAATATGATGAACATTAATGGTTAATGACGACTTTCAAGTTCATCAAGGTGACAGAAGGGACACTCAGTGTAAAGTCAGAAGACTCGTGGTCTAAGTTCTGGCTCACCTACATACAAATGACGCGGCCATAAGACAAAAATCAGTTCACCTTCTAGACAACTGCCTACTTTGCACAAGGTAGAGATTGCAACATCTGCTTTGCTAACAAAGCTGTTATGAAAATGTGATGTGTGTTTATTCCCTTATCCTTCAAACACCTGCTGGGTACGGCCAGTGGGGTGCACCCCCGTGAGCCAAACAGGCGAGACCCGCCCCCCCACCGAACAGCACGCACGCACCCTGGGGTCAGGACTCCAGAGAAGCCTACCTATTCCAGGTGCCGTTTCTTAAGACATAAATAAAAAGTCAGCCAGAAGCCATGACCACTAGAAAATATACACTGATTTCTTTCTGAAACACACGGTGCAGAATCTGGACAACGCCATCCGGTCTCGCCTTGAAGAAAACAAAGACAGTCCTTCTGAAACAATTTTTCAGAACCCATTTGAAAAATACAATTTGAATAAAGACGGTATAGCAGGACAGAATATTGCTGAGGCTAAATACATTTGCTTTCAAAATACGATTTTTCTAGCTACATCCTAAAGCAAAAAGCTTGCTCCAAATAATAGAACACTCAACACTTACTGAACGCGCGCTGTGCCAGATACCTAGGAAGACGCTCGGCTTATCAGAACGTATGAACACTCAGCAAATGTGCTGCCTTCAGCTTCGGCTTCAACGGCAGCGGGTCATGAATGCTGACTTGACGGGACTAGCTGCAACGCGAGCACGTGCACAGGAAGAATAAAGCAAACTGACAAGAGCGACTTTACTGTGATGCAGTAGTTAAGTGTTTGTAGGAAGGTTCCTGCCCCACAGCTTCCCATGTTATTTAGACACAGAATGAGAGCAGCTTCTAAGTATTCACAATAGTATCTCCTCGACGCTCTGAACGTGAAATTAGGATGTGTCATGATATTTGACCAAAAAAGTGCCCCCAACCACGCAGCATCAGTCCAGGCCGTCACTGAGCAGTTCACCCAGTGGCCCAGGTGAGAATTCCCCACGGAGAAGGCAGAGCCCAGCGCTTCTGGGCAAGAGCCTCTGGGCCCCTCGCAGGGTGGGCTTCTCGTAAGGGGGCCTGGACCTCAGAACATCTTTGCCAACAATGGTCTTGTTTTTCATACAACGAAGTGGAAAAGAAGTCTCTTTTCTTGCTCTATTTGTCAGTTACTTGTTTTAATCAAATAGGGAGGACACTTAATTTTGGAATAACTAGTAAAAATTTTTACTGAGTGTCTATTACTATTACATGCCAGACTCTATTCCATGTGCTGGGGACACGGAGTGACCTCAAGAACAAACCCACGAAAAACAAAGGCCCCCTCCTCACAGGGCTTACACACCACTGGGGACGCACCCAGATTGGAAAACATGGCCACCTTCCACAGGAGAGAGCCTCACTTCATCTCTGAAATAGCCCCCAAGAAAGCAAGTGCCTGAAACAGAACTGTTTGGCAGCAATAAAACAGAGGGCTTCTGTGTGATGAGAACCCTCAGCGCTGTTTGTGGAGAAATCGCCCCGACAGGCGGAAAGGAAGCAGCGCTCCCATGTGCCAATCCCAGCTACAGCCTGTAACAGCTGATGCATACGGGGACACAGAACGACGTGGATTTAAAGCCTGGCTGGAAAGCCAGTTAATTCACTGAAACTTCAGGTTTTCCTTGAAGTATGGGAAAATGCTCATTCCATTAAAAAGCGTTACACAGGCAGATGGGAGTCTTCTTATAATAGTTTGGCAAACTGCTAGGCAGACCTCTCGAGAGAATGTCCACATTAAAGAACAGAACAGTGAACAATTTTGAATTGATCAAGCCTACATTCTTAATTTATTTTGAAAAAATTAATTGCTCATTGTAAGGAATTAAGATACAGAAGTGTAAGTTTCCTAATAACAAATACAAGCCCAATAAGCTTTCCCTTTATCCTTCTCCCTAGTTTGGTGTGTATTCTTCCAGATGTTTTCCAACGAATATAAATTTTTTCCCCTAAGAAATGAGATTACAGTACACATTCTTTTCTTGAAACTTGCTTGCTTCCTTCCATGATGTACCACACACACTCTTCCATGCCAGTGTGCACACACTGACCTTATAGTTTTCAATGGCTGCCTGGTATTCTACAGCACAGATCTGCTATAAGGTATTTATCTTCTTATTTATTCTGATTTATTTGTTTTATTTTTCACTTTATTCTATTTATTCATAACTTACTCTCCTACCACTCGACAGTCCTGTTGCCTTTCAGTATCGACCATCATAAATAACGACACAACCATAACAGACCTTGTATTCTCGTAGAATAACTGACTTAAGACACCTTGTAGAAGTGGAACTGCTGAGTCAAAGGTTTTGGGTTTTGACTGGTTCTGCCAACCTGTCATTGAAAAGGCTATTCAAGATTAAACCCCTGCTTCTTCATGCCTTTCTACTTTCTTAACTTGGATTCTCTAATTACTATAATTAATAATAACCATAATACATGCTCCTCAACTATGACGATGACAAAACTTTCCATTAAAACACTAGAAGAAGAATTCAAGCGAAATGCAAAGGTCAAAGGAAATTTACTGTGTTGCACAAGATTTATACTCAATCTGACTGTATAAAGAGTATCTGAGAAAGAGCTGGACAGAAAGACAGTGCGTGTACAGAAAACACAGGTACCCCCCTGACCTGTACCAGGAACACAAGCTTTCCTCCGAAGCATTTCCTGTCACATCCTCCAAACACAGACTAGTCTCAAGGTGCCCTGCCTCATGTTGTTTTGAAACACAATACTCAGTCAGTAATAAAAGCAATCTAACTCTGGAAACTCTGGAGATACTACCTACTTTATAAACCACATTTCCTGTTTTTAACCCTTATGCCCTAAATCAGTTACCAGTCCTAGTCTACAGATAAAAATAGATTGAAAAATACTATAAATATCCCACAGTGTACTTTTTTTTTGGTCAAACTGAAACAATACATGAAAGAACTTTGGGGTATTTTTTTTTTCAAGTAAATTATCTATTCAATGACAGTGTGAAGATACATTATTGAAATTACTGCCTATTAAAAAAAAGGCAACCAGAATGGTATCAATACTGTTGGACAGATTAAAAAGGCCTGAACATTCTGCAACAAAATCAGCTTTTGTTGGAACAGAGAACGGGCTTTTAGGTCCAAGTCTTTATGTTTTAGTTCGTGCTTTCTTAAATTAATGACCTTTTCTAAATTGATAAATGTCTTCTGACATGTATAGGATTTTTAAATGAATAACTGGGGTGGAAAGGACACCCTTCACGTGTAGTATATGAACGAATGACATGACCTCTACAGTTTTCTATTTTCCTTCTCAGAATCCTTTTTTTTTTTTTTTGCTTTAATTAATGTATCTCCTAGCTTTTAAATATGAATAAGAAAACTTTTCCCTATGAAGACAAAATATCACCAGCAGTGAAAATAACAGTAAAATTATTTCATGGCTTATTTTTACCATTTGTAAGAAAGGATTTATATTCGTAAGAGTTTAGCCTTCATAAACTTCAGAGATAAGGAGCTTTGAAGAGTCCAATATGGGTAAGGAAATCACAACTTCTCCCACTTCAAAGTTAAAGTCTGATGTGTAAAACTACATGAATTATGTAGTCTATGAATTATACTAACCTAAACTATTACAGAACACTTTATACATTTAGCATGAAATATCAGTTTCAACATTGATACACTGAATTTTAGACTTAAAGGTATAAAAATTTGATTTAACATTAACATAAATCAAATTCCTTTGTTTCAATTTCTTCTTTTGGCAGAGAAAAATTGTTTTCATTAGAAGGCAACTTCAGTTAGAAAAGTGAAAGTGACAAGAAAGCAGAACTCATTCTACGTATGCAAATGTGTTTCACACTGTGAGGTGCTACAGTTGTATATAATACTCCATAAAGGTCTGTAGTACTGATAGCTCCAAATTTCAAAATCTCTAGGAGTATTTTATTTCCCCCAAGAATTACTTCAGTGGAATCAAACTTAATAAATGCTTATGAGAGAAGCCAGGCCGAAGAACGTGGCTCTGGAGCCCGACAGCTTGGTTCAGGACTGCGGCCCCACTACTTAGCCCGTGGCCGTGGATGGACACGCGTGGCCGCTGCAGGTGGCTCGGCCCCCAGCAGCCCCGCCTCTGACGCTGGAGCCATCAAGGTGGAGCAGAGCACCGAGTCCCGGTCTCAGTACAGGGCTCCACCCACAGAGGGAGAGGCGAAATCCAATTAGGGTAAGTTTCTGCCACTGAACCAAAGGAAAGACCTTGGAATCAAAAACAGTGGAGTTGGAATAAAATGGAAGGCAGAAAAAACAGGAAAGCCAAGAGTTAACTTGGATTTTAGTCTTCATTTACACTATAATGGGTCTTCTAAGTCAGCACTTGGAGAAGCCTAATTGTGAGGGAGGGACCCACAGGCCTGGCCCGCACCTGCGGGAGCGATGGAGACCCAGCAGGCGGGGCAGCAGGTGGAGGCCGGGGAGACATCAGCTTGCACCCCTGGGCGAGCCCGGCTCCCAGACTCCCGCAGGGATGTCTGCAAAGCCACAGGGGGCTCCCTCCATTGACAGGATGTTGTTTCTCTGACTCTAGAGCAAAATCTTCACTCCAACATCTCAGATCCATATCATTTTTTCTCTTGAAAATTTTACTGACAATTGCTCAGCTGCTCTTCCATCTTCACTGCCAAAGCTTGCTGTTACCACTCTACTGAATTCGTTGCTTAGGGCCCGGTAACAGGTTTGTGCAGATTCTTTATCCCAAGATGAACGCAATCCTTTATTCTTCCCAGTATCTTTATCATTCATGACTATGAATCTCCCAAGCCTGCGATGCTCTGAGATGGTCCCGAATCAGCCACTGCCGGTCCAGGGAAAGGCAGGCCGGACACGCCCCGGCCTCCTGGCAGCCTCTGCCCGTCTCTGCAGCCGGGGAGCCCGGGAGGCTGGGGTCGGTGGGCCGCGCTCGGCAGAGAGGAAGATGCACCTCAGACAGAGGAAGGCGGAAAGCGCTTTCTAATCCAACTATTTACAAACGGTAGGACATACAAAGTTACACGGTACGGTCGCCCCTCTGGTCTGACCCATTTCCTCACCCCCCGCACCTCTCCAGTCAGAAGACGAAGTTAGACTGTGGAGAGGGAACTGGGCCGAAGACACAGCTGTACTGCTCTGAACAAGCCGCAGACTTTTCTTACTCTCCAAGTTTAAAACATCTGCCCAACAGGGAAAATAGTGTCTTAGGCCAATGGGGCTGTGGGGAGGGGGGTCACTCAGGCGTCTCAGCTCTCGGAGGCCCCCCCTCAGCACAGGGCAGGGAGAGCAGGGAGAGCAGGGACCACGCGGCCCTCGGGCCCCGGCCTCCACGGGGCACGCCTGTCCTCCGCGGGCAGTGCAGGACCACCCCTCCCGGTGAGGAAAAGGGGACTCTGATGAACAGTCCATCACAGTCAATTTTTTTAAGCTTTACATTTAACCACACAAAAAGCATTTCTGAATTGAAATCAACGATTTAAAGGTCTGAGTCTGAGCTGGCTTTCAGAGCTGAGAAAGTACAGAGCGCCGCACAAAGATGTGAGTTTGGAAGAGGTGTCAAGTGGCCGTACTTGCTAATCATGACGTTCTGCTGTCGAGGTTTTTAAGTCTGCAAACAGGGCTTTTCTCCTCTTTTCAAAGGAAGTAGAACTCACACGTAGGGAAGCACGTAACTCCTGCGTACGACGCGATGCTGCGCGTGCCCCGCACACGCAGGCGACCGGCATCCCGAGGGAGACGCGCCAGGCCCGCCCGCGCCCCGCCCCTGTCGCGCCCATCCGCGGCAGCGCGCCACCAGCTGACCGCCGCCTCCCCTGGGCAAGGTGCTGGCTTTCACACAGGCGGAGGGACGAACTTCCACAGGAGGGGCACAGTTTGCGGCTCCCCTCGAGGTTGCGGCCTGGTTTCGTGTGGGAGGGTCTCCCTTGACGGGAAGAGCGCATCACGCTCACGCACCCACCCCGCTGCTGGCGGGCGGGCGGGCTCCGGAGCCGCTTCCAGCCCTCGGCTACCTCAGGCAGAGCTGCAGTGGAGGCTGCTGTCTGCAGAAACACCCACCCCGGCGCCCTGGGGTGGGGCTGGGTCCCTGCCAAGGTGCTCGGTTGCCCCGACGGCTCCGCCAGTCTTCCCACGTAGAGAGGAGAGCAGGGCCCTGAGTGCCACCACACCCCCCGCCGTCCACAGCAGTTTACCTGCCGTCTTGCTGGACGGTGGCCCACATATCCCAAAGCAGCACGTGCTCTAGTTTAAAGAAAGGGTTTCCACGCCTATTTTCCTTAGTATAAGATGAAAAAGCCACAGCACAAAGGGAAAAAAGAAAAGTCCAAGAATATACACCAATTTTTCTTTTCATTAATACAACCCGACCGTGCAGCGCAGGCGTGTTCATTCCTTTGACTTCCATCACATCTAAAGTCTCTGAAGGTGTCTTTGTGATTTCATGAGGCCTATCATCACACTCGTTCAATACACAAACCTGCTCAGACTGACACGCATTCCACGTGTAATCCTGAAGTCCTTATTACCGTAATCACAGGCTGTCACACCATTTCCAATCAGAAATGACAGCAACTGCAAAAATGAAAAATGCGTTTTCAAATACATCATGTGCATGAACCTACCTTGGTTGTCACTCAAACAGTTTGATTATTCGTATGAGATATTAACAGAAAATTGAAGTAAACTGATCCACAAGAAAACTCACACCCCAAGTAGACTTCCTGCACAACGCGAAGATTTTATTCGCGTTACCTTTCACTTGCTCCTAGGGAGAGGAGCTGCTTTGTCTTCCTCCAGCCACCTAACACCTAGCCTCAAACCGTCCCACTGTTGGCCTGTTTACACGGTGGAGACATGGGGGCTTTGCCCGATGAATCCCTTCACTGACAAACGACACAGAGAGACAAGTCCCAGTTTTGTCAACCAAGTGTCCTCGGCTTTAGGGCAGGGAAGCAGGTCTCTGAGCCCCTCCAGGCCTGTGGGTCTCCTTTCTACTGTGGACTCCCAGGAAACATCTGAGACGTCACTGTTTTAAAAACACACTCCCAAGTTTCCTACCGGAATGCGCAGAATGAGCAGCCGTCAACATGGCGGACTGTTAAGCTGCGCTCCAAGCGGTCAGGGGCGGTTGGCCTCTGCTGCCTGTTATTGAGGGAAGATGGTGATGGACGTTCTCGCCTGCTGTTGGGAGAGACACCGACAGAGACGGCGTTTCCAGCCCCGGCGGGACAGGCTAGAGGACGTGAAGCGTCCCGAGGCTGCTCTACGGTTCACTTTTCTCACGGAGCCCCAGAGGCGTGCACCCTCCTCTCCTGGACGAGAGCGAGCTTGGCAGGCTCTGGGTGCGCGGTACGCTCAGGCCGTGACGGTCAGTGTGGCGGAGGAATCCCTTAGGTTCTGTTAACCACTGACTAATACATCAAAGCACTTTTTTGTTAAGAAGTCGAAATACAACATTTAGAATCATCTGAACCTCAGCTTTCTATTGTGATAAATAATGTTTTAAGTAACTGGGAAAGTGAACACTTGCCACCATTTTCAGGTTAAAGCAACAATTCGGAGTTGTCTGCTCACTAGGCTACCAATGCACCCCATCCATCCAAACGCTGAGACCACGACAGCACTCCACTAAAACCCGCAGCTAATGCCGAGAGCAGAGGCATGAAAGTTCATCAGTGCTCTGTAGCCACCTCCTTCACCAGAACTAGGGGAATACGAGCCACGGCTTTGGTTCCGAGGAGGAATCAGGGTGGAGATTAACGTAGCTACAACGTCTAGGCTAAACCCACGGAAATGACGGCCCAATGCCCTGTCGGTCGAGCTGCCAGTGTCCCCAGCGTGGTGCCAGTGTGCTTGCTGGCTGGGCTGTGGCCAAACGGAGGGGCCGGCACAGCTGTCAGCTCACTGTGCCAGGGCACCGGGCCTCCACCGGCTCTCAGGTCGTGCCCCGAGTCGGAGACCAGAACAAAGGCAGACCCTCCAGCGCCCTCCCTTTAGAACTCCTCACACAGAACTCTCTGAAGACAAATACTTGTAAGTTCAGAGTGAGCATTAACCTCAAAGGTAGCCAGGGTCACAGGGAATAAAATAGCTGGGATGAAGAACGGAACGCCAAAATGGTAGGATACGTATGAGTATCCGTCACCTTGCTGTTTCCCACAGCACACACAGCTGTGAAGTGTGTAAATCAGTTTTAGAAGAAGACCCTTAGGTCATAATTAGACAAACAAAGTCAGGTGACGTGAGGAAACACAATCCCGAACACTGTCCACAGGACACACGCTCGTAATTACAGAGCCTCCATGCGGCTTTCCTACGGCCTCGCCGGCCAGAGGGGACGCAGCCCGCCACGAGCCGACGGGCAGGGACGTGATGTTAAGCAGCAGGCCAGCTGGTGCGACCTGAAGGGAAGCGACGGTACCAGTGGGACACAGGACCACCAGGTAAGGTGGTGCTTGTCCAATCATGGACAAGCAACGGACTTTTGGGTGCGATTTAACGAGAGTGAGAGGGATTACAAAAAAGCCAGGGGGCCCCTAGGAAGGACAGAGACATAATGTGGAAAGACCAGAAGAAAGTTAAGAGAGAGGAAGTTTTCCCATATTTCATATCATTTCATTCCCATCCAATGGCTGGTTCCACGTCTGGGAGGAGAAGGCACACACTGGGTGGGACAACTGGACCACAGAAAGCAGGGAAGGCCCGGGGCCCATGGGGGGCCACTCCCAGCCAGAGGGGGAACAGCTTGATTATTAAAACAACAGTGACTATGGCAATGGATTGAAACTCATGAAATATGCTCAAGCTATGAATTAATGAAGATAATTTAAAAATTTAAAAAACACCTTCTTCATCACCTTTAAAAAAAAAAAAACACAAGGGAACCAACTTATTCTGAAAACTCTAAATAAAGAGAAAAAGCAAACATTTATCCTGCTTTTCCTGTATGAAGTGTACTTCAGAGTAACTAAATAGTTGATGAAACTTTCTAGTTTTTAATTTCGTGCTCCAGCTACCAATCATTAGTTTGCCATCTCTAAGGAAACATGATCATGGCAACAATTACCCATGGTGCTAAAACCATTAGATGACAAGTTTATGACAAAATTTTAAAGGGTGGAGCAAGCTGATAACACTTGAATCCAGTTTTCAATCTTAACATCACAAACAGGGAGACAATCAAACGTGATGGACCTGCTGGTGGCAGAATACAAATTAAAACAAAATTGAACCTGAAACTGATAAAGCTTCTTTATTAACCACAAGTTCATAGGAAACACAAGGGACAGAGGAACATGTGAAATGACACCATGAGGAAACAATAAGAAAAATCCAGAAAGTGAGAATATCTATAGAACCATCTGATTTAGTCAACAAATAAGCTGAAGAGCGGGCCCTAGAGAAGGAAAAAAGAAAAAAACTTAAGAGACACAGCAAGTAAAAGCAACACACAGACCTCGACAGAATCCTGGTCTGAGCAAAGTATCTAAAATAAAGCTCTTACGAGAATGCTGGACACTGACGGGGTATTTGCTAAAATTAATGAATTATTATTTTTTCCAGATCTGATAATGATACTGAGGTTATGTTTTTAAAGAAATCGGTCCTTATCTGATCTGTGTGTAGATGGAATGATCCTTCGTCTGGAGGAGGGGGCAGAAGACTGGCCCTGCTGAAGCCGCCATGAGGTCAGGAGCTGCGCTTCCCTGCTCTATTGTGATAAATGTCTAGGAATGTCCAAAATAAGTTTAAACAATGGCCTTCGCAAAACAGCACGTTAGTTTACCCTGGTGCCGAAAAGCTATCAGTTTAAGACACAATAAAATAAATACTTCCAGCAGCTACAGCATGCAATGAAGAAAGTATGTAGGGCCACAGGTCCTGTCAAGGTTAATACATTTCACACTGAATACCATCAGAGCCAACATTTAGCTTTCCTGAAAAATGCTTGGCAGACAAACTGTAACCAAATGTCCGAAGCATCGTATAAACGGTTTCACAGCACTGACACTGATGCATGAAACTGCTTATAAAAAAGGAGAAAATGGCTGGGAAAAAAGTGAAGTTAAATGATGAAAGTGTGATTTAAAAAAAGATGACTGACTAGGACCATCCTCTTTTGAAAAATGTAAAATTGCTTTTCTCTTAAAAATAGATGAAATACAAGTTTATTAATATCTACCTGACAGTATGTTTTAAATGAAATTAAGAAAAACATTCCAAGGAATTGATAAAACTACTCCTTCTGAGAAGTTCAGTACCGGGAAAGACTACTGACTTGGATGTCTCTCTTCAAAGGTGGAGTTCGCGCGACTGGCATCTGTTTCGATGAGAAGCAGATGCGATAGGGTGCCAAAGTACCCCATGACCAGGGCGCAGGAAACCTGTGGAAGACAGGCACGAGAGGACAGCCGTGTCACTGGGTGTTACCACCTGTGTTCCACATTCGAGAAGAGATTTCTAGAGTGTCCAACAAACAGCACCAAGAATATGATGCTCGTAAAGGCACCCTCAGAATTCTGCAAGCCTCAGTCTTCAGAATAATTCTGGAAAGGTGAAATGACATTCAGAGACCTTTGGTGTTAGGATTTTCTCATTTTATACATAGATATAAAATTTTATAATATTCTAATTATTTCTTAATGGGTAGTCCACATGTTATTTTTGGTAACCGTTTTCTTATGTAATCAACCGAAGTTCTCTTCTTTAACATTAGCTGAATTAAGAGACAATTCAATCCGACATTCTGTTGAAAATACCTACCAGGGTAAAAATTAAACTGTAAATTAGTATTTTACTTGCTTGAGTAATTTCCGCCAAGGTGTTTCTCATTCACCAACCAACTGATGGACCAAGTCTGTCAGGGAAGGATCTCCCTGGGCTGGGCACCCCCGAGGGCTGCGGACACGGAGCGGGGGGGCGGCCTGGGGGCCTGGAGACAGTGGGGTGGGGCTGAAGGGGAGCGTGGGAGGGGGCGAGGGCCTGAGGGCTGGGCACCCCCCCTCCAGAAACCAGAGGTGGGCTGTGGGCTGCGGAGGGAAAGACGTCTTGGAGTCCCCTCCTTTTCTACAGACCGTCTCTGTAACTGACCCTTGAACCGCTGGCCGCGGTTATTTTATTTGCAGTAGGAATTAATATTTAGATTCTGAAGTAATTCTGCTTCCTCGTTTATTAATGGGACAAAACAAGTTTTTTGTTTGCTGAAATCAGCTCCTATCTCTTGTCCGCACACCCAGAGCCAGCCACCTCTCGCTGGAAGTTCACATCTGGTGCTTTTAAGGAGAATGGCGTCTCCCCGCCCTTCTGGTTTGGGTGGGGCTTCCCAGAGGGAGGGACAGCCTTCGTCCACCTTTGGCGGGGTCAGCAGCGCATGGGGGTTTGTCCCCTGCTTCTTCGCTACCCCTGCCTGTGGGAGGTGGCGAGCAGGCAGAGGGGCTGCTTCTCGGAGGGGCTGGGCAAGGGGTCTGGGCTCTCACTCTGACCCTCCGGCACCGGCCTTCTCACCTACTGACTCTTGCGTCTTATTCTTCAGTCGGTTCGAAATTTGGACAGAGAAGAAGACTGTTATTCATCGGGATTCCCCAGGCCCCAAGATTCAGACGGTGTTTTTCTTTCTTTCCCTCTGAGCAGGCGGAGGTAGCGATGGGGCCAGAGTCCCTTCTTTCCCCTCCTCCCTGATACTGGACACGACGACTCATCTATCAGGAGGATCCAGAAAGCAGGATCCCAACAGCCCTGTCCCAGCATTTAGTAAACTCCCCGAGAACTTTCAGAGAAAGATTTTCCCTACGCGTGGTTACAGTCTAACAACTAACGAGATGAATGTTGAAATGGAGGTGCTGATCTGCTGAGATAAACGGCAGGCAGCCTGGCCACTACCTCAGCGTTCTTCATGCTGACCAAGTGCAATTAGCTCGCTGAAATACAAGGATCCCGTTAAAATCACAAGAGTATTAGGAGAAAAGTGTTGGGGGAAGAAAACATACAATAGCCCATCAAGATACTCTTCGCATGGCCGTGGAAATATATTTTCTTTAGGAAACTGCAAAGAAACGATGATAACTTAAAGAAAATAAGAGATGATTAGACGGTCAATGAACAGCACAGAAGTTATTTTTCACATTCCCTCCTCCCCCAATAATGCACTGGATTTTAACTTTAAAGGATAAAAAAAAAAATCTCAAGGCCTCCAAGATGATATAATTTTAAAAAATAAATGGATATAAAAATCACAAGAGAACGACGGATCTATTTTAGTTTTTTTGCCACCCCATGCTGTGATCTTTTTCACCAAAACACCTGCCCTCACACATACCGCCAACCACCCCATAACAAACAGAGAAGCATGCACCACAGGTACAGACGCCAAGGTTACGACGTGGTCTCGGGAGCTGCCCTGGGGGTGCTGGTGCCAGGGCTCCCCAGAAGGGCGGGGAGCAGCGCTGGTCCCTCCTGAGTCCCGCCCTGCTCTCCTTGGTGCCACTGGGAGCAGGCCACACGACTGAGGGGGACACGGGTGCATCCCAACCCCCCCGGGTCACAGCCACCACCTCACCTCACACGCAGCACCATCCTCAGCTTCGCTACCACATTTTAACCTTGGAAGCAGGAACAACTCGGGAAACGTGTAGAGTGCCTCGGATGTAACAGACTTGATAATACTGGCTGAATTTGTGAATGAAAAGCAAATCCTCTATCTGCCCATGAGAGGAACATTTTATTACAGACGTTGAGTCAGTAGTCTCAGTATTCCAAACACTGGATCTGACACATGATTGACGTGGAACTCGTTCTGCTCCGGTTCCAGGCATCCCACACAAGCAGTCGGCCGCCCACGCTAACACCCGGCACTCCACTCACTCCCATCACCGATGACATAAATGTCTTCCCTCCTCCTGATAATGTCAATGACTACAATTAATAAAAAAGTCTTTTGAGTTAAAAATCAGCTAAGTACTTTACCTTTATAAAAATGGTTAATTTTAAATTCATTTATTAAGTATCTTTAGGAATATATATAAACTTAAATGCCTTTTAGATAGAACACCAATATTTAAGAGAAAATTTTAAGAAAGATTATTTTTCTTATTTAATATGTTTTAAAGATATGAACTTCCATGTGTATCCGTAAATGAAGACTAAGACTATTCTCAGTTTAGCTAAAACCTATCAAATGCAAATACTCAGAGCTCTTAATAACTGCAGATAAGAATAACGACACAGTCAGTTAAGTGACTCAGAACTAACCAGAATAATCTTTCCTGACATATATACAAATAAAGAGGTGATAATTTAAATATCCAACTGTCAGGTTAAAAAAGCATAGTTATGGCTTTAACGAATATCTCTTCTTGAATCGTGAAATTAATCAACAGGATTTTTTAAAAAAAATCACCACAAACAGTATCAGAAACTAAATTTATTGCTAAGTACAGCAATAAACAATCGGTTACCTACGTGATTTGTAAAATTCAGTTTTGGATGAAATTTTGGAGATGAAAATTCTAAAGATAACACTAAAGTTGTTAACTGAAATTATTTTGGAAGACTGAAGTCAAACTATTTTGGCTGTTCACCTTACACGAGGTCTCAAAACTTCAGTCATCTTTAAAGAAACTAAAAATCACTATATGACTATGCGAGACTGAGGTTCAGTTGGGGATCACGAAGTCAAAGCTACACCAAGAACAGAACTAAATACAGTTTATAAAAGTGAAACCAAAACCAACAATTTCTAAGAGGCTTTGGAACCAGAGAAATGGTAAATGAATGGCTGACAAAGCAGTGGTGTGTGCGTCTGCTCAGGAAGTTTATCTGAAAGACAGAGCCACAGGCCTCAATGCCACAAGGCCAGCAGAAGCTTAATTTTGTATAAAAAGTGGCCCCGATAATGATGACATCATTTTGTATCCATCATCACTCACACTGAGGGCTGGGAAGATGGGAAGTGGCAGAGAAAGGACCCCAGGTCCCTTCAAGGCAGTATCTGGACAGTCTGAGTCAGTCACCCACCTGGAGGCAATGGGACCCAAGACCCTAAGAGCCTGGCACTGCCCTTCCCACACCCTCGTCCTCACAAGGATTGAGCAAAACACACCTCAACTGTCCCTGAAGAGCACAGCGGCGCTGCGCAGAACTGCTAACGTGTCAGGTATCCCTGACACGCATGTTTTAATTCAAACGCAATTGCTCGAGATTTAGGGATTGCACGAAGCTTCCACAGGAGGCAAGTGCTATAACATGCTCACTTCAGTTAAACAAATACGAACACCCACTGTGTACTATTTATTAAAAAGTGAACAAGGAGATTAATGGAAACGAGAACATCACGATTTACTTTCCTATCGGAAAAACAACCGAGAAAAATCACTGTGAACCACAGAGCAAGTACTCGGAAGATAAACTGAGGCTGTAACCTGTGAACTCCCACCCTCAGCTCGCAGCACAGGAGCCGGGGGCACAGTGACCGCCGACGTGCAGGACTCAAGAGAAGGCCGGTGGCACGGGGGGCGGGGGGCAGGGAAGCCCCCGGAGGAGGCACGGGAAGGGCAGGGAGCAGGACAACAGCGGCAGCGCCCGCCCCAGAGGGTAGGTCTGAGCCGGAGGCGAGGGGTGGCCTGAGGGTTGAGCAGGGGAGCGGCGGGCGGGCCTGGCAAACAGGCGGGCGGCCGGGAACAGGAAGACAGGTGCGGGCTCAGGCGACACGGGGCGTCCTGGTAGGAGCTGAGGGTGGTGGCCACAGAACCAGGGCACAGAGAGGAGCGGGAGCCCCGGCTGAGCTGGCTGGTGAGGAGGGCGCGGAACGTCCCGGGGGAGTGCATTTGTCTACGCGGGAGGGAGACCTGAAGCTCAGAGCAGAGATCAGCCTGCGGACGTGGACACTGGAGGCACCAGCCACTCCTGCCAGTGGAGGAAACCACGCAGAGTCCGAGGAAAGGCTAGCAAGCCCAGAGGAAGCCAGCGTCCTGGGGACGCCAGGGTGCAAGGCTAGGCAGGGGAAGGAGACTGAGGGCCGCCCAGCAGCAGTGGGACCACAGGGGCCGCAGGAGGGCCGTCTCTCCCGGGGAGAGAGAGCAGCCCGGGAGCATTCCGATCACGGAGCACAAAAGCGAGCACGTCCACGGATCCAGCCACGGCACAGAGGTGGAGTCGCAGGGGTGCCGGAGATGTCGGGAGGACACGAGAGGACATGGGACCTCACATGGAATCGCTGAGGAACCACTCAGCCGACTTTCTGAAGCTGGGCTGTAAAGAGGAGTGTGACGGGGCTGTGAGTACAGTTAGGGGGACCAGAGCTTAGGGTTCAGTGCCTGATGTCCTAGCCACCCCTCCCCAACCCTCAGGAGGTAATAAGTAATTTGTCTGTCTTAGGATACTTGAAATTTAGAAAATGGTAGTGAGTATTAAGTGATAATCATAGGCGAGGCACAGGTGTTATAGGCACACAAATGACTGAAACTGTTTGCAAGGAGTTAAAACATTTAGGATGTGCATGTGTACATACGTATGTGCGAGTGTGTGCACACGTGTGCGCGTGTGCAAGGCCTGCTGTATAACGACTCCTTCATTTGTGAACTGGGGATTGGTTTACTGCACAAGAGCTCGGTGCAGCAGGGCCCATGTGAGGTAATTCATACATGTCACAGGGGAAGGAGAGAGGCCCCCAAGGGGAAGCAATAGCCAGGCTGGTCTGCAGAGGCTAGGGGCCAAGCACACACCACAGCTGACTACTGGGTATTGTTTCCTTGAGGAGAAAATGGAGAGATTTTATTGAAAAACATTCTGCGATCTGATCCTTGGAATTCTGAACCTCTCAGTCACTGCTCTATAAAACACTTAAATGACGAGAAGTCTGGGAATGTGAAAGAAATCTCCTCACATCTTTGTTTAAAAATTTCCCCAAAACAGGGGAATAAAAAACAGATACAGAAATGCATCTATTACGTTTGTGTACTGAAGAGTTACAAGAGATTAAAAGGACCCCAAACAGCCCTGCTCACACAGGGGAGCTTCCTGGGAAAGCACCTGAGTGGGAGGGGCCCCGAGCGGAGCAGGTGCGGGCCCCCTGGGAGTGAGCCGGGGGGGGGGCAGCGAGGACACGGGCATGGCTCCGTGGGAGCTGCAAGGGGTCCCCAGTTACTGAACAAGTCTTCACGAGCAGGCACCACGCACCATGCAGGAGTCTAGACAAGGGAGACATAGAACCTGGGAGGCAAGATCCTCTGCTTGTGAATTTGCAAATTCGTGCTAAACTTTTGTGGTGGCATGTCTCACCTGAACTGATAAGGATCTTGTTATCACTCCTAATCTAATATTCACCTATTTCTCTGCAGGGATCTCTATCGGGAATATAACATAATATGTGGTATGTGCACTATGTTACCTTCCTAAAGTCCAAAGATATTGAAACTCCCAAAGTCATCTAGCCTGCGAGTTTTGAAAAGGATGGTAGATCAAAAGTTCCAGAGGCTGCTGAGTTCAAAAGTTCCAGAGGTCTGTTCACGTGGAGTCAGGAACCCGGCTTACACAGAAGGTGCATTTCATCACCCACCTTGGATAACTGACCACTACCCACGACCTCACGGATTTGGCTTTAAGAAGCTCAACCAACATAAAGGCAGGTGCTGGAACCACACGTACAGCCTTCTCCCTTGCAGGTAATTACCTTACACATAAAATACCCGTAATTCCCGCGGTTAAATCTAAAACGCCATGCCTGCTCTCCACTGGCCGTGTCACCTCTGCAGGGTGGACGGCTGGTGTCCTGATATTTAAGTAGAGGCCTGAGGACAAAAGGATGCATGAGGGAGAATTACTGTCTAAGCACAGGGAAGGCCCTGGGGGAGGATGTGGGAAGTCTGGGCCACAAGAGGCCCAGTGTGCTGGAGGCGGCTGGAGGGGCCGCAGGGGGCGGGTGCCGGACTCAGCGCTGCCCGCTCTGCGGATTTTACCGCGAGTGAGCAGGAAGATGCTGCAAAAATTTTAAGCAAGTTACTGATAGGCTCTGACTTAAACTGTAAAAGGATATATTTGGGATGTGAACTGTAATCCAGTTTGGACAGAGAAAAACATGGGTACACAAGAGTAATGGCGTGACAGGAAAAAGATCAATTATGGTCAGCCGTAGGCAGAAGGCTCGTACGTCTATAATGACGGTGATTTCAGGAATTAAATACCTGCAGTCACATAAAATATTACTGATTTAATGATTCTGGCTCTTAACTTAGAATTTTGGCATTACTGTATTGTTACCCCTAATATGAAAAATAACAATAAAAACCAAAGGTATTAAAGAATAAACAATGTTATCACCATCTAATGAAAGCATCACACAACAAAAATGACAGGTGGTCACAACGATTAGTTGAAAGAATGAAGGTAACAACCTGCCAGCAGGTCACCGGTACAGCCACACTCGCCTCGAAGAACCGACATCTAATATGAACAGAACCACTTCCACGTCACGCTACATCGACATAACGATGTCAGTAGGTTGCTTGGCTTTATGTATTCTACAGTACTTCATACAAAGAAACAACTATTTGATCAATCAGAAAGTTTATTTCATTCAACAAGCAATAGTTAGTTCTAAAATATGTATTAGGAAGTGATTTAAGTGACTTTCATTTGATGTCAAAACGATAATACTGGAACTGTCAGTCATCCTTCTCCAGTTGAATTTTCTTTGCTAAATTATTATAATAATCTTACTCCCATACGTTTTCCTTGTATCTTTCACCTTTTTGGCATCAGTAATTGGGTCTTCCAAAGAAATGACCAAACGTCTTAAGTAAATTTTTTGATGAAGGTTGCAAGGTCATTGCATAAAACTGTCACTCACAGTCTATTATTTCTATGCAGTAAAGAAATATCATAGGAAGCAAGTGTGCGTTACTGAGATGATCACACATTATGAGGTGTAATTAATTATTCTCTGGAACTTAAGAATATCTTTAACCATTTTAAGTACTAATAACCCCAAGCTATCAAAAAATGGGTAAGCTAATAAAAATTTATATCAACCCCTCAGTAAATATGAAAAAAAAATGGGAATAAAAAGAAAAGCATCTTAAGCCTGTATTGAGAAAAGGAAATCCGTATTTACCCCTCCGGATGCATCTGGAGACTTCAGTAACCTCAAACCACCCACCTGTTGGGGGCAGGCAGTCCTTCCAGTCGAAGTAGCCTGCGTAAATTCCAGGTTCTAAGGAGCCAACGATGGGGTCTGCCTTCAATTCAATGTAGTTTTCAAAGAGTCTTTGGTCCAACTCTTTCAGTGAGGCCATGCTAACCTATAAACACAAATAAGAGTAATTATGAGCTGTCTGCTTGAGGGTGAAGAAAAAAGTAAAACAATGTAAATAAATACTTCAGTAGATTTTAACAGTTTTTACCAACTTCCTACAAAAAGGCAAGATTTTTATTTTACTTTCAGTAATAAGGACCACTCTAGTGCAGCTGTGTAACAAGATAAGAATTAGTCTTCTGTACAGACCAGGGGCCGTCTTCACAAGAAGGTCAGCCCACATGAACTAGTTCTTGCTGGAAGAGCGGGTCAGTGTCAGCCCTGTGTGTCCATGCCTGGTCTCACCAGCACCCAGGGGCCAAGGACTTGCAGAGGGGGTGGGCCGAGCCCTCAACATGGGAGGAGTGAGAATCTGGGGAGTGCAGGGTCGGGGCCGGCACTAGAGGCCATAGAGGTCGTAGACCGTACAATACAGCAAGAAAAGATACCAGGAAAAAAGAGCACAACTGTCCTTTCAATGCATACTATAAAGCTATCATAGTATATGTATAATTATAGTAATAATGAACACAATGTAATACTCAGTAAGAGACAGATCATCTCCCTGAAGATAACAGTTAAAACTACAAAGCCTCTGGGAAAAAGAAATTCAGGACATTGGAGCAGGTAAAGATTCTGACAGGATATGAAAGGCACTAAACATTTTTAAAAGTAGATAAACCTCATCAAAATTTAAAATTTCTACTCAAAGAATATATATCTGACAAAGATATACACAGATTTCTAACATCACTAATAGAAAGGTAAACAACCCAGTTAACAAATGAACAAGTGAACTGAACAGGCACTTCAAAAGAAGGTACCTGAATATGAACAGCTAAATGCATAAGAAAGATGCTTAACATCACTGTTTATCAGGGAACGTCAACGAAAGCCAGGAGATGGGCTAAAATAAAACAGAATGTGAAGTGGTAGTGAGCAAGTGGGGCACCCGGACACGCACACGCTGCTGGCTGAGTGTAAAGGAGATCCCCACTTGGGAATGCTCAGAGGTTCTATCAACTTATTCCATGACCAGCAATTCCACTTCTAGGTATATATGTAAGATAAGAGAGTACAAATGTCCACAGAAAGACTTTTACAGCAGTGCCCACAACAACTTTATTCATAAAGACGTAAAACTGGAAACAACCCAAAGCCCATTACCAAGAATGAGTAAGCAAAATACGTTACCTAAACTCTGCAATAAAAGAAATAAATTAGTAATAGACACACAATTTGGCTGAATCTCAGAAATGATTAGGTCTGAGCAACAGCAGCCAGACATAGAAGACTACAAATTGTCCGGTTCCACTTTACATGAAGTTCAAGAAACGGTGAAACTAACCTGTGCAGACAGAAGTCAGACAGTGGTGAGAGGGGTGCCCATGCAGGTGTCCCACTGCATGGGACGTGGCACAAGGAGAACATTTTATATTTTGATCTGGGTGGTGGGTACTGTGCAAAAAGTCACCAATCTATATACACTTAAGATTTGTATGTTTTACTGTACATAAAGTATACCTCAATTTAAGAAAAAACGTTGAAAATAAATGTATGCACAGATAGGTACCAGGCAAATGAAACAATGAGAATCAACGATACTCACCTCATACATTTTTTTGTGAGGATTCGAAATGATAAATTTATGAGCCTTGTGTTGCACATTTAAAATACATAATAAGGGCTTCCCTGGTGGCGCAGCGATTAAGAATCTGCCTGCCAGTGCAGGGGACACAGGTTCGAGCCCTGGTCCGGGAAGGTCCCACATGCCGCGGAGCAACTAAGCCCGTGCGCCACAACTACTGAGCCTGCGCTCCAGAGCCCGTGCTCCGCAACAAGAGAAGCCACCGCAATGAAGAGTAGCCCCCGCTCTCTGCAACTAGAGAAAGCCCGCCTGCAGCAATAAAGACCCAATGCAGCCAAAAATAAATAAAAATAAAATAAATAAATTTAAAAAAAAAACATAACAAATGCTAGCAGCTATGATTATTATTTTTCAAATGCCCTGTTCATACCATCTGAGAAGCACAGATGTCAGCTGAGTTCACCTGACCGTATTTGAAATGCAAGGATGGGGTCTGTCTATCACGAACCCACCACCTGAGAGTGATGGATGAAAGTTACGTGAAAAAAAACTCTGTTAGGAAGGAAACCACAGTCCAGTAGGGCAGACAGACGAGAAAACATTCGAAAGACAATGTTCACGGAATGTGGCTGACAAGGAAGCAGAGGGAGCAAGAGTGACCAGGGCACTGCTAAGGGGCTGAAAAGCTTCTCAGGGAAGGTGGGGCCGGACGGCTTCCAGGCCAGCCGTCTCTAATGGAAAAGGGGAAAAAAGGGTGCTAGTTCAACAGTTATGTAATTAGAAATAGGTGTTCTCACACAGGTTTGAGCTGTGCAGGTCCACGGATATGTGGATTTTTTTTGGTAGTAAATACTACCGTACTGTACGAACCCGCAGACGGGGAGGGTGGGTACGGAGGGCTGACTCAAAGTTACGCGACTGGGTGGAGGGTCAGCACCCTAACCCCAGTGCATACGTAGTTCAAGGTCAACTGTAGTTCAACAGCCAGTAATAACGTGGAGAAATACAGAGCGTGTTAGGAGGCAGCATTTTAGAGGCTTGTGATGATCTACCAGCTCTCTCTTCGGCAGCAACGTGCAGGTCAAGGTGCTCTGATGTCACATGTGGTCACGGGGGGGCACGTCCAGGAACAAAACGTGGATGGCGGATGCCCTGCTTCCCCGGTGTCTACACAGGGGTCTGTAGCTCACTCAAAATAGTTAACAAAACGTAAAATCATTTCATTGTTGTGATTTAATGTTTCCAACTTAAATTTTCTGCTTTACTATTTTAAAAACTTTTTGGAAGGAATACTTCTAAAAAAAAAAAAGTTTCTGAGAAAGAAAAAAATAGCAGGAAAAAAGCCCTGTTATTTTCATTTCAAAGATGACAGAAAGAGTACATTTAACTGAGCCAGCTCTATAGAAATAAACTCGTCAAACTATAAGCAGAATCTCTATGCAAGTGAATCTGGATTACTAGTTTCAGTCAAATTAATATATTTTTAATTCTTTACAAACAGATGGCTGGACAGTGAATTGACATTCCTTCATGTTACTGAACCATAACTTGTCAAATGTGGACAAAATAAATGCCAAGTAAATAGTTAATTTTAAAAAATAAACCTTTAATCCCTAGTAGAGGTGGCACTATTAAAACAAAAAAGCAAGCTGTGATATGACAGGACATGCTGTCACTCTGACACAGAAGGACCACCTAGGACTTGCTGTCAGGAGCCATTTCTCCTCATCTTCCTTCTGCCGTGGTTCTAACCTGTGACTGATTATGATCTATATATTCCCCAACTGTTCGTTTTCTGTGAATTTTTTTATAATCAAGTTAACCAGCTCACATCCCATTAATCAGGCTTCACCTGACTGCAAAAATCCCTCTCCGTTTACTTGACTATAGCTTGCAGCTGACGTGGCCACCTACAAAGAACCATCTGAGGGCCACTGGAAAGCACTTTACCACCACCATCTCCTACACTGGTATAATGTTTCAAATTGTACTATTCCAGAGTAAGTTAATCGTTTTTCCTGACTTAGTAACAAAAACCAAAAAGAGTTTCTGGAAATGAAAAACAACTTTAAACATAACAGAAGCAGCAGTGGATGAGAAGAGAGAGCTGAAGAAATATTCCTAATCATTACAGAGGATTTAAAGATGAGGGAAAAAACATGAAAGAAGAAGGTAAGAGACATGGAGAATATAAGGTCTGATATGATCCAACAGGAATTCTTGAAAGGAGAAAAGAGTGAACAGGGGAGAATTTTTGATGAGGTAATGGCTGAGAATTTTCCAGGACTGCTTAAAAGTATCAATCAGAGTCAAGGGAAAAAGGCAAAAAAAAAAAAAAAAAAAAAAAAAAAAAGTCATACCAAGAGACACATCATAGTTGAACTACAGAACGCTAGAGGTGAAGAAAATATCTAAAAAGTAGCCAAAGAGAGACTGTACTACATCTTTCTCAGTAATGGACAGATTAAAGACCACACAAACAAACAAAAGGAACAAATATGAACAATTCACACACTTGGTCTAACAGACACAAACAGAACGTGGTATTCAAAACTGAAGGACAATCTTTTCAAGCACGGTAGAATATTTTAGAAAACTCACCATGTATCATCTGCAAAGCAAGTTTCAACAAAGTTAAAAACATGATATTCTGACATCAGAACACTTAAGTCAGAAACCTCTAACAAAGAAAAAACTAACTCCCAATATGGAAACTAACTGCTCCCTCAATTTGGAAATTTAAAATCACACCTCTACATACTGGTGTGTCAAAGGAAAACACACAATTAAAATTAGAAAATACAAAGTGAACAATGAGAACACCATGTGTTAGCATGTGGCACACCACTAGAGAGAGGGAAATACATAGCCTTAAATGTTCATATGAAAAAGGAGAAAGGTTTGGAATCAGTGAGCTGTGTAAACAAAACAATTAAGCTCAGCACCCAAGTTACTGCCTCAGAAAACAAGGATGTGAAGAGAGATCAGTGAAGACAGAGGTTGGTTCTTGAAAAGATTCTGGCAAAGCTAATCGAAAGAAAGACTAAAATATTAAGCATGCAACATTAAGTATAAAAGGGGGTCAAAACTGTAGATGCAGTTGAGATTGCAAGAATATGGAACTATTATAAAACAGTTTTACGCCAATACATTTGAAAATTTAGGCAAAATGGACAAAGTCCAAGAAAAATACAGATGACCCAAATTAACAAGAGGAAACGGAAAGCCTGAGTGGTTCTTTAACCATTAAAGAAAATGAACCAGTCATTAAAAACCGTCTCACAAAGAAAATACAGCCCCAGAAAGTTTTACCAGAATTCTTCTAAATATTCAGATAACAAATACTATAATTCCAACTCTATATAAACTCTCAGAAGAAGAAAAAAGGAGACGCTCTAATTTATTTTACAAATTAGCATAACCTACATGCAGCAACATGGATAAACCTCAAAAACAGTACTGAGTAGAAAGAGGAGTCATAGAAAACTGCATGCCTATGATCCCACTGATGCTATTTAAAACTCAGAAACAGGTAATAGTAAACAACGTGTTAATCAGGAACCACGAAATGCAGACGTGACTCTCTACAAGGGGAGGGAGGTGATGCAAATGTGCACCGAGGGTCCTGATCACGATACTGCATTTCTTCAGCTGCAATTTCTTCTAATTCACATCTATCTACACAAGAGCTATTCCTCTGTAGGGATAAAACATTTCATACAGAAATATGTGAAAAGAATTTAGTCGAGAAAAGAAGCAAACCAACATTCAACTAGTCACAAAGCGAGGTGTCGAATGCGATTCCAGCCTCTGAAGGAAGCATCGCAAGAAGAGCAGAGGCCCTCACCCGTGCGTGCTTTGGGAGAACAGGGCAGGGCAGGGCCACGCCACAGGAGGCTCTCTGTGGGACGAGACACCTGTATCTGAGACGGGAGTTGAAGGATGATGCAGAGCGAAGGGACTTAGGGCACAGAGCGCCAGGGAGGGAGGCTCCTGCGAAAGCACAGTGGTCGGCGGATGAAGGGCCGGGCCTGAGCAGGAAGAGCAACCAGAGGGGTGGAGACGGATTCAGAGGGCGGCTCATCACCCGTCACGAGAGACGGAGGCCAGAACACCCCCAGGGCCCAGCTGGCCGACTGAGACAGGGCGCACAGAAAGGGGTTGGCATGAAGGAGGAGGGCCATTTTGGTTTGGACACAATGACCTGATATCCCAGGGGAACTTCCAGCGAAGACGTCTCGTAGGAAACAGATCCGAAGCCTAGGAACGGCCTGCAGGTTAAAGATCACGGGCACCACTGACAAAGGGACGGAAGGAGTAGATGAGATGAGACTGAGGAGGGCCCGGAGCGCCAGCGTGAGGACAGAACTGGGAAGAGGGGTGGGGTGAAAGACAACTCCAGTGGTTGAATTTTATCTGCCAGGGTTCAAGGTTTTGACTTCGGACCCCACATCCTGCCCAAGTGGTGAACCAATGGTTTTACTCACTTACACCCTGCACGTCCCCAACTTTCCAAACAGACTTTGAGCTTCTCTCTCATCTCTGAAACAACATTTCTATGTGAAAAAACAGCAGCACTACGTATAACGGCCAAGACTTGAGAGCACCCAAGTGCCCGCTGACAGATGAATGGAGAAAGAAGATGTGGTCTCTGTATACAATGGAATACTACTCAGTCATAAAAAGAATGAAATTCTACCATTTGCAGCAACACGGATGGACCTGGAGGGCATTATGCTTAGTGAAATAAGTCAGACAAATACCGGATGATATCACCTATATGGGGAATCTAAAAAAAGACAACAAACTAGTGACTGAAACAAAAAAGAAACAGACTCACAGATATAGAGAACAAACTAGTGGTTACCAGTGGGGGCGAGGGGAGAGGTACAAACTACTGGGTGTAAGATAGGCTCAAGTATACACTGTACAACACGGGGAATAGAGCCAGTATTTTGTAATAAGTGTAAATGGAGTTTAACTTTTAAAAGTTGTACTAAAGGGCTTCCCTGGTGGCGCAGTGGTTGAGAATCTGCCTGCCAATGCAGGGGACACGGGTTCGAGCCCTGGTCTGGGAAGATCCCACATGCCGCGGAGCAACTAGGCCCGTGAGCCACAATTACTGAGCCTGCGCGTCTGGAGCCTGTGCTCCGCAACAAGAGAGGCCGCGATAGTGAGAGGCCCGCGCACCGCGATGAAGAGTGGCCCCCGCTTGCCGCAACTAGAGAAAGCCCTCGCACAGAAACAGACACCCAACACAGCCATAAATAAAAAATAAATAAATAAAATAAAATAAATTAATTTAAAAAAAAAAAAAAAAAAGTTGTACTAAAAAACAAAGTTTTAACTAGAATAAATAAATAAAAAGAGCAGCAAAAAAAAAGAATTATATACAATTAAGTTAAAATAATCGAATATGTAAAATATGGTACCCATGGTTCAAGTGACTCAAAAACCTTTAAAACTGATTGCTGTAAAGGACCTTCCCTGGACATATTTAAAAAAAAATAACAAAAAACCTGTCCTTTCTCCGCCTCCATGTTGGAATACCTGAAAGAGATTTAGGGGCTTCAAATAAAACCTCAATCAAGCATTTAATGCCAGACTTTAATGGCCATTATGACTACATTCCTGAGTCTGTCAAAAATCTGTAATTATCCAAACTCTAAAATCAGATAATTCCTTTTAAAAGACTGGCACAGGTTAAAATATATGTAAAAAAAAAATTCCTTGGAATTATGTAATTACAGCTACCGCAATAAAATTATAAGCTAAGGTTTATTAACCATATAGCTCTGGTTTTCCTTTCTCAAAGGTCTCAAAGAATTAAGGATTTGTGGTTAACTTGGTGTGCACACTTAGAACGCAAAACTCTGTAAACAGTCAACGAGCATATGAAAAAAGTGTTAACCTACCAAGCAGGGAAAGGCATACAGATGAAAATACCATGAAAGAGTATGTTTACCTATCAAATTAGAAACTATAATCAGTGATGATGGCCAAATGTGGTGAGACCGGCTTCTGGAAAGCAATCTGGCAAACTCCACCAGGAGTCTTTGGAGTTGTAATTCCACTTCTAAGAATCCACTGTGAGGAAGTAAGAAATGTGACCAAAGACTATCTTCCCCTCTCAGTAACAACAACGAAAATAACCAGCAGGAAAAAAGTTAAAATCATAAAAATTAAAAAATGGTACATCTGCATTAACAAATATTATAAAGCCATAAAGCTCATCTTTACAAAGATAGTTAATAAAAATGGAAAAGCGCTCACAACAGAAGAGCCGATAGAAAAAGATACATTCAAGGTAAACAGAATTCGGGAAAATGTTCCATTTTTTTTTATATCATATATACACACAGGTATATGGCATATAAAAGACACTAATTACTATATATACTAAAATAAGACAGTGTTCATCTTTGGTGCATTATAGATGATATAAAAATTTTTTTTAGATTTTCAGTATTTCTCTTTTTAAAAAATGATAAATAGGTCTTACTTTTGTAATAAGGAAAAAAAAAATGCATGACTGGAAAAACATTTCCAAGACTTGAGGAAAACTCAAAGGTGCTGGCACTGCACATGGAAACGCACACAGCACTCAGAGTTGGCACTTGCTGTACGGGTTCCATACAGTACATCCACTGAAGGCCTACGATGGGGCCTATTTTAAAGAATGTAACTTGTAGGGAAAGAGGAGTTTGATACTCTGATCTGATAAATTTAATGTTTATTATTTAATGTTGTTTCATCAAGTCCGAAATGATATACATTAATCAACCGGCTTCATGTCCTATTCCTTTGGTGTGCTTTCATGGAAACAATTTTGTTCTTTATCTTAATATATGTATGCTGCTGGGCCAGAAAGCATTCTGGATTTAGCACGAGAAAACTTAATTTTGAGTCCTGCTTTGCTCTGCTGCTTATAGGTCAAGGCATTAACCTCTCCAAGCATTTTTCTGCATGAAAAAAATGGAGTTAATAATACTTTCCTTGATTACTTCACAGAGCTATTTTCATCAAATAAAACTGTGTATATAAAATCATTCTAGCTTTAAAGGATGAGTGATGATTAAATTTTAATAAACGCCTAACAAGCGTGATTATGCACGTACTGTTCCTATGTAAAAATTAATTCTACTCTCGAAGATGGAGACCGAGACAAAGGGAACTGAAAGGGCTGGCCATTTCTGTGCTGCTCCTGGTGGAGTAAGAAAGCAGAAGGAACTATGCCTGGAGGACCCTGGGCAAAGTCCCCACCTGCAGCCAGAAGGAGACCTGAGAGAGGTGGGGTCCGCCTGGTAGAAGCACACCAGGCAGAAGCCCTCGGTGAGCACTTCCCTCTGAGAGCAGAGCAGAGCAGAGCCAGAGAACGGATAACCAATGTTCATAGGACACACACGTGCCCTCGGATTGTTCTAGGATCTGGGCCTCCCGAGCTATCTGAGAAACCGTGAAAAACAGTGGCAGTTGGCAACTTTTATACCTTAATTCAAGAAATATATTTTACTTGATTGTCATCATGAAATTAATGAATTCACTCATAAAAAACAGAATCAGCACAAACACTATAAATCTAGTTTACTGTCTATTCCTTTAATACTCAACTGAATGATTTCAAAATATTCAATTCCAAATTCTGAGTGCCAAGAATAGCCCACCCCCAGATCCTTCATGTCACCTTGTCTCAGAACAATCTGGACAAAGACTGGGAAGGACATCAAAGCCTATCCACATGTCAATTTCATTCTTCTTCTTAATGATACAAACTGAACCTAACAGATAATTCCCACTCATAACTTTGTAAAAACCTAAAAATCTCCCTGCTTGTTATATGCAGTTCCTAATCACTTCATATATTTTTAAAATGATAAAAGATTTCTTCAGTAATAATGTTAGTGTCATTATTGTTACTGCATAAAAACGAAATGCCCACTTTCTACAAATACTAACTTTCTACTGCAAGAGAGCACCTTGCAGTTCTCAACACAAAAAATTCTGGAAATAAGCGCGACATTTGGCCCTAAAGTCTTAAGTCACAACATTTCTCATCAGGATGATTAATCTTTACGAAAAGGCAAGAAAACAAGACACAGCCACCCACTCTGACATTTTCAATCTCTGAAAAAAAAATCCCAATCTAGCTCATGAACTGGAACCATCATTTGTAAGAAGTATGCAATCCATCAAGAGCACGTTTTGATTATAAGATTAACAAGATCACTATCTTTCTTATTCTTTGCAGTGAGGAAACTGTACTGACATTAGAAAAGTGGTTCTAGCTTAGTTTTACTTAGAAATCTGATAAACTTTTGTCCAGGAACCAAGCAACCTTTAATAATAACATGATTACTTCATTTTTTCCTTGTCTGCTTACTTGAAAAATATAATCAACAAAGTGTAACATTAAAAATACCTACTCCATTGATTTATACAGGACTCATTTTTGTCCACCTTTCTACAGGCAGGACTGGAGAGTGGAGGGTATGTCTTTTTCAGGTAAGACAAAGCAACCTACAGCTGTGCACGAGTGTGTGTGTGTGTGTGCGTGTGCTCTGGCAGGCAAGCAGAAGCACTGCTGCGGCCCCCTGGAGCGGGAGGGCGGGAGGAAGAAGAGGTGGCTCTGCAGGCTCAGGGTTTGCTGGCGGCTAGAAGTAGAAGCTTTAACCTAAAAGGAGCCAAATCAGAGATGACTCCTAAAGATCTGGGTTTGAAGCCTTTCTTTCCTTTTCTTCCCTCAGTTTTGAAAAGCTCTAACCTTGAGAGGGCTTTGCTCTAGAGAAAGAGGAGAGCATTATGTCAGTGACTCAGGTGAGCTGTGAGAAGGAGGGACCCGGGCGTGGGGAGGAGCGGGGGCAGGGGGCGGGGGGCGCTGAGGAAACAGCTGGGAACGGAGCGGATGACACCACCACGTGTCCGTTTAACGCGATCCATTTACCTGTGTTATTTTTTCTACTCCCTGGAAGTTGTGCTTTTCAAAATGTTCTGCGATATTTCGGAAGGTGTGACGTTCTAGGTAGCAGCAATTACTCAGGACTATCAAAAGTCTCTGTTCCTAAAACCAAAACAAATTTTTAGAAAATTATTTATAGTAACAAACTGAAAGTCTAACAGATAACATTTATCACTTGTTAAATTTAATTATAATCTCTTGGTGTTTAATATCAATATTCAATGCTTTGTTTTTCTTGGTTCCTTCTTTCCAGTAACAGGGAGAAACACAATACAATTCTATAATTCTACTAATTGCTCGCTATGACATAACACACTAAAGAGCCAAATAATGTTTGACTCAAATTCCTTTTGAAATTTAACAGCTGTATGGAAAAACAGATTGATGCAACACAGTAAACTAGTAAAATACGATCAGCTGCTGTTCTTAGGAAAGGGATTCTACTTTATTGGTTATTCCACTTCATACGTTTTGCACCCAAAAAAAGCTATAAAAATGGATATTTAAAAGTAACTACCAAAAAATGTAGAAACTCTCAGAAAATAATTTCGAAGTTTCTTATAACTTGGAAGGGAATTGTAATGCCATCCACAGATGGGTGCCTTCAAAAACCAGGCCTTCCCAGAATTTCTTACGTAGAAGAGTCTCCCTCTTACGGGGACGCTCCCCCGCTCAGCCATGCAGGGCGCCGGTCTACACTCCCCAGGCTTCCCGCTATTTAAGGTGACTTCTTATCAAAATTACCAGACCCCGCAGGCTGATGAATCAATCATCCTCTCAGAGTTCAGCAGAACTGGCTTTGTAAATACAGTTCTAGGAATGGCACTGTCCCCATGCTTGGGGCTGTCTGAGCACTGTCCCTGCTCCCTCAGGTGTGAGGGCTTCTCTGGAACAACTGTGACTAATTTAGGGCCTTGGTTTAGATCCTTGACTAAAAACTAAGGCAGAACTCCTTTCTAGGAGAAGCTCTCACCCACACTTTGATCGCTGCTGTGTACTAATCAGGGTAACTTAGGTTAGTGTCAGGAAGGCAGATGGGAATAACCAGGCCCTGGCAGGTGCACAGACCACAGGGCTAGGCTCACTGAGCCTGGATCACCCAAGAATTCCATTCAGCTCCCTCAAAATGTGTACAACTTTCCATGTCTTTATTTAAACTTTTACTGTTTAGTTCTGGCAGAGCATGGCCTATTTGCTGCCTTTTGTGATCATCAACAAATATAATTAAAAGGCCCGGGAATTATTACAGTGCTTTCGAAGCAATGAAAGGTTGTCAGTGGCCTGAATGACTCTACAGACAGGAAGTGGCGGCTACAACAAGCCTGAAACAAGTGCGCTGTGCGTCTACTCCTCGCCCACGTTCCGTGTTCAGACCGCGTGAGGTGGGCACCAGGAGGTGACACGTGAGGCTGGGGGAGGCCAGACCCCTGCCCACACCTAACTGTCACGGTTATGTGGCCCTTGTAAAGCGTGCGACATAAAGTCACCGTGCCGCTTCATCAGCCACTCTGAGCAGTGGCATCCCAAATACCTCAACTGGTCTCCCAGCCCCACGATCAGCCCTTAATTACCCTCCAGGCACCGCCTCCCAGCAGCCCACCCCAGCCTGCCGCACCTTCTCTGCCCTCTTCATTCATTACCTCTGGTTGATTTTTACCCTTGTAATCTGAATGGTTCTTCCCCAAGAATGGAAAAACTATCTGAGTGATTTGAAGTCTTACTCTTAGTAAGTGTATTTTTTCCTCAAATGTAACCAATCACAGGAAACAAAAGTGGGAAGAAAACCTGACAAATAATCAAATTCTTAAAATTGAATGACTCATCAAAAGCTGACAAACACCTCAGATGAATACCTATGTTTGAAAATAACAAGTCAACCTATCCACGGCAGCGCCTGCAGCCTGAGGACCCCTCGGCCTCATGGACTGTTCCGGCTGCTCGACAGCATCTCTGTGATGCGGCCGTCAGGCCACCCTCCGTGGCAAGCCCGAGGTTCTTCTGTCAGTAGGCAGCAGACCAGCAAGCGGACCAGAAACCTAGCCCTCTTTCTTCCCACCTCTCTGCTGAGCCCACGTGCCACGTGCCTCTGCAGGTGCCTCTCTGCTGGATAACAGAACAAGACCCTAAGAAGATCTCAATTACCTGGACCAAATCTAACACGGTATCATCCAATGGGGAAAAACACAGGAACTGAATTTGGTACCAAATTTGGAACAATTTCAGGAGAGTGAAATGGGACAGAGAAGGTCCAGTGACCAGCAGAAGCAAGTGCGAAGCATGCAGGGCTCTGGGTGACAGAGGAGAGGAGGCGAAGGCGTGGCTCTGGGGGAGTCGGGGGCTCAGAGGAGAACCACTGCCCAGCAAGCCGTGTTAGCTCAAGAAGGGAACATGTGAGCCCACGGCAGCTGCTCCAAACACTGGGAAGATAGTCATGTAGAAATCAGGCTTGTCCCAAAAGCCCCAGAAGAAGCGTGGTTGGCCAGACAGGCAGCAAGGCCTTTCTCCACTGAGAAGATCCTTCCTCGCATGTCCTTCTCTCCCATTCACAGCGGAAGAACGGTCTGAACTCACCACATGGCCCTCCTCAGCTGCCACTCATCCCTGACCCAGAGCAGGCAGCTGCCCCTCGGCCAACCACATGCCCTCCCACGAGGCCTGGCTTCTGTCTGACCCGGCCTGATGTTCTGTCAGTCTGCGATACCGTTCAATATTCCTTTGCTTAAACACGCTCTCCCACCTGTCCCTGGATTTCCTTCTCTGATTCTTCCTTCTCAGGGAACTTCCAGGCTCTCTGCCTCAGGCCTTCCCTTAAATACTGGCACCCCCAATATTATTTTTATATATTTGGCCCTCCTCTCCTCCTACTGTTTTTCCCTAGTATTCTCATCCACTCCCAGGCCTTACACTGCTGACTCACAAATCTGTACCTAGATCTCTCTTCTGGGGTCCAATCACCCACTAGACATCCCACCTGAACGTCTCTCATTCAACACATCTGGTCCCAAACTGAATTTTTAATCTTTCTTTAGAAACTATTTTCTTCCTGAATTCTCTTCATGAACAGTACTGTTATCTACCTAGTCACCCAAGTAATTAAACCTACAATAGCTTTTTAAAAAAAATTACTTTGATTAAACTCTATTTTTCCTAATATAACAAATCCTTATTTAGGAATTCATACTTATAATAACTGTAGAAATTATATATGGCAGGAAATTTAGTTCACATGTTTTCTTTCTTGAGAGGTACATACACATACACACACATCATTCAAGCTAATGACAAACCAGAGAGGGTTGTTTTTTGTTTTTGTTTTTGTTTTTCTAGGATAGCTGGAGTTTGAATTTCAACAGCTAAATTTACATACAGGATAAAGTGTATGTGTGAATCATCGCTAAACACATGCATATGTTTAAAATATATGTGTGTTTATAGAAAAGGTGATTTGGTTTTGGTTTTGCCATGGAATTTTGTGTTCAAATAAAATGCTATTAGGGAACTTAACAACAACAACAAAAAAAAAAATAGAGAAAAGCAGAGCTTCTCTGTTTAAAGAGGGAAAATACGGAGAAACGGTGCCTGTCCTTTGCCTCCTCTCCAGCTTTCAAGCACCAGGGTACCACACTCAGGATCTCCACACGATGCAGAGAGGAGATGGAGCTACTTAAGCTGCAACTTCAGCTAAAAGATTTTTCAGTGTGGAATATTTACAAAATTATATTTTTACTAAAACTTTCACAGAATAAAACACAGCTCCAAAGTAAGAATAGCATGCTATAGGAGTAATGTGGTAACAAAGTATTAATAATTTAGACTGTTATGAAACAGTCATAATGACATGTTTTATAAAAAATGACGTTTTACTTTCTATTTATCATCTTAATTATTTATGATCTTACTTACAGAAGTCAAACTAAAGTCTTCATGGATACTTCCAAACAAATCAGGAGAAGAAACGTCAACGGAGAGACTGAATAGAGAAGCAAGTAAGAGAACAAGTTAAAGCACTAAAATTAAAAATGGTAACATAATGTTATATGTCAATTATGCCTCAATAAAAAATGCAATGAAACCTATGTAAATTTGACTTTAAAACCTCTTGGTCAAAAATCATATAACTTTCTGTAATATTTAACACCTAACAGCTCAAAGTAGACACTGTGGACTATCTATTAACATGGGCCACGTAAAATGTGCTTTTGGGGTCTTCCCAATAATTTAATTTCTAGGTATAGACTCTCATAACTGAAATGTTTTTGCCCATCAGAATCTAGAGGGGACTTTTTCAAGCTCACGTTCATAGTAAATGACTTGAGGTGAGCTGAGTTAGGAAATTAGTTAATTTCCTAACAAGTGACCAGACACAGAAAGCTGCAGGGGAGGAAACACCAAAGACCCACTGATTAATTTACAGATACAGCAGAATCGCAAGTAACACCTTAGCAGGATTCCTTTTCTTTAAATCTAACCAACTGATTTTAGAATTCATATGGAAGACTGAATAGATAAACATATAAAATAAGTTTAAAATAAAGAAGCAATAAAAGGATACCAATCTGAAAAACATTAAAAAAAAAAAAACCAAACTACTGATAATTAAAACAACAAACACTGATAGGAAACATTTGTGAATGAATAGAACAGAAGATAAAGTTCAGAAATACCTTCACTACATATTAGAATTCAATGATGTAAGGAAGAGAAATTGTAACAAAACAAGAAGACAAGACTTATTTAATCCAAAACATCAGGAAACTGATTAACAATACAAATTCCTGGTAAATTAATGTGCTAATAAACATATAAAGAGCAAAGAAAAACTAGAACAACTAAATATTTATTAGGTCTCAGAGAGATAAGTGTCTTATATACTGAGAGGCAAAAACCATGGAAACATGGAAACAGACAAACATGGAAAAAATTCCAGTTGTCAGTTATAGATTTAAGAGGCATTTATTTCAGTATCATCTGTGTCAGAGAGCATAAACCTTAGGTACACAGAAATTACAGGTGCCAAACAGTCAGAAAAATTAGGTTTAAAAAAAATCCCAGAGAGCAGCATTATAAAAGAATTATCACATGGATTTGGAAATATCAGGAATCGAGATGTGTCCTCTGGAGCTCAACTAACCAAGAATGGCCCAGACAGTGTCCCTTTAACAGGAGTGCCGGGGCAACCCCCTGCACCAGAACCACAACAGCTATCAACGAGGAGTCACGCATTTTAACTCCCTATTTTATTATTTATAAACCCTGTTCCTCTGGATAATCAGTAAGCTAATCGTGTGCTCAGTTTGCTCAATGTGCCTCTAGTAAAGGTGAGACAAGTTCAGAAGATGAAGAAATTGTGGAAAGAATACAGGCCAAATATATAAAAATGTAATTCATATGACTACTTGCTCTCTCTTATTGGAAGTCCCAGGGTATAAGACCAAACACAGAACAAGAGTCTGTATTTTCAATCCCGGTAAACGCCATCGGTGAGGCTACTCTCAGCTCTACTTACTGTGCAGTATCTACATCGGCATCAGGCTTGGTGCTCAACTGTTCCAGACAGTATATAAAAACCTAAGTCAAAAATAAGACGTTTCAGTGGTATGAACGCTTAGATACTAATCTATTTGGACATTAAAGATAATTTTACATAAATAACCAGAAATACAGCGTATCTCCATTAAGTGGTATGTATGCATATATACCTTCTGTAAGTGATAGACTGTATGTCCCACATATAGAGTATATATTCACATACACATAGAAGTATGTAAGCACTGGGAACACACATCCCAATGTATAACGCTAAGTGATAAAAAAAATTTAAAGCACCTATATTCTGATCCCATTGTTAAGTTCTTGAATGTATTTTATTTCCTTCCTCTCACTCATTCACTCATGCGTTCAGCTGGGTTTATGTGCCCACAAGGCACTGGTCCCAAAGAACTTGGTGCTCTAGGTACAATGTAAACAACTGTCATGTCATTTAATCTGTGCTCTAACAGATATATACACACAAAGTACTGTGAGAACACAAAAAAGGGGAGCATAATAAAAATGAGTTATTGGGGTACTGCTAAGCAAGTTGGAACTAATCTTACCTTGAACTTATTTACCATAAACTATTATGTTCTCAGACAAGAAGAGAAAAAGAATACATATTTAATATCTGCTATACACTGATTATGAGTAGTAGGGAAGACTAATAATTTGCATTATTTCAGGCTTCAGGGCATCAGTGCTTTTACAAAGTACCTGCATGATATTGACGCTTAGTTGGCAAACCTCTTCCTGGGTTTTCGGTTGTTGAAAGACCTGTAAGGAAGAATGAGAATTGCTGTACTTGGCTAAGAAAACTTTTTGTTTATAAAGTTTGATAGAAGAAGTTAACACGTGGGAAAGTGCGTCCAGTGTGGGCCACCTGACTCTGAAAGGGGACAGGAATGGAGAGCTGGCCTCGGGCCGAGTGACTGTGGCCTGAGTGACAGGGCAGCAGCTCTGGCATCGCAATGACCCAAACCTGCAAGGGGAGCCCCCGGCTGCCCGGCCCCCGCCGCGGACAGCTGCTCTCAGACACTCACGCTGGCTTCTCCGGGCTTGCACTCCAGGACGTCTCGCAGCGACTGCAGTGAGTGCACCACGCAGCGCTCAAACTGGCACGGCTGCAGAAGACAAAAGCAACAGGACCTGGGCACGCAGACTCCGAGCAGAAGCAAACTCGGCCCCGACGCCCAGATTTCCAGACGTGCGGAAAGGGATGGAGACACACACAGCCTCCCCGCCACCCGGACCTAGACCTGGCATGTTCTGCACTTGATATTTAAAGACCACGAATCTTGACAGTTGGAAGCACATCTAATTCAACTAGAGTAGAAGTTGGGTAGAATGAGAATTTTTCTTCAAAATTCTACTCTCCTGAGAGGCAGATGCCGGGATGAAGCACAGACGTAACATACTCTGGGACGAGCTCCATCTCCCGGGCCTTCCTCATCTCCCAGGGGACGTTAGTACGATGACCCAGAGGAAGGCCGACACCTTTCATTCCAAACCATCTCTACAGTCACCTTCTATGTCCATCAAGTCAGAAATGAAACCTGAAAATATGTCCAACAAATGGGCTTCAGGGTGAGTCTGAATGAGCCCTAACTACACCTCCTCGTGCCAGGCCCACTCCAGGAGACGGTGACACGTGTTCTCGTTACGTGTACATTCTGGGATGGAGTTGACAAAACTGTCACTTTTACAAAAAAAAAGTACAGAAATAACATAAGTGGACTGCAGAGTAGGGTCAGTGCCATGAAGAGAACGAGCGGGCACTCAGAGGAAAGCTGAAGGAGGGGCTCTGCCCTACGCGGAGACGCCCCTGAGCCAGTGACAACATCCAAGCTGAGACCAAGGGCGAGAGGGGCCGCCCGCGGACAGAGACAGGAGCGGCCTGGAGGCGCCGAGTCACCACCACGGGCCAGAGCCTGGTCGAGCCTGCGCGGGGCAGGGCAAGGCTCAGTTCAGCTGAACCAGCTCTGGGCAAAATCTGCTTCAATTACTAAAAGAACTCAGGGAAAAGTCGAACAGAAAAAAAGACACACCTGTATACAAACCAAAGAAAGACAAGTTTACTCTCTCACAAAAAGGAATCCAGGCTTAAGGAAAACTAAAAGCACCTCAACTTAATGTCATTTTAATACTGCACTTTGGAGCCACCAGAGGGCACCATAAAGAACATGCAAAAGTCTAAGTGCAGAGAAAGAAGGTTGGGGGCGGGGGCAGGGGTGGATGTGAGAGAAAATACCGCCTACAGAAACTAAAGCGTCAAAGTCCTGGTAGACACCGGCCTTACGAACCCACCTACCTGCCCCAGAAGGTAGGAAAATCTAAGATGTTACAATAATAACACTGGGAATTCAACCCCAAATCCAATGGCAGGCAGTTCAATGTTCCTGTTCCTGTGCCGTTTCCTAACTGTCTTGCCTTAGAATGTAAACAGAGAGCCCGGAGAGCACTGCCAGTGGGAATGGGAGCACATGAGTCTACACAGCTGCGATTTCTTTTTTCTGAAAAGAAAGAAAAGGCACTATCTCTGCATTTTGTCAGTGAATCACCCAAGCTGGCTGATTATAAGTTATCACATATCATTCCAGTTATTCTGAAAGGAGAAAATTCTCAGAATTATCCAAACTGAAAAAAGGCAGAAAACATTTTCAACATGAGTGGAAAACAGGATGCTCTCCAACGAGCTGTTTCAGACACTCAGCTGAAAGCACAGTCATGGGGGGCAAAGCTCATGTGCATTTCTTTAACTTGATAAGGACTCACAGGGAAAGAAAAACATCCTTATTTCAAACAAATGGGATCAGTACTATGGAAATGCTAAGAAAATGTAAAGTAGTGTATGTAATAGCCTTTGAGACAACTGACTCTCTGTTCAAAACCTGAGAATTTCAGATGTTAGGTAAACACTCAAAGCTGGACCCTGGACATTGCTCTAAGCCTGGATGTACCTTCCCTCTCACGGGAAGTCTGTGCCCACAGCTGACAGCAGGCTCAGCTCCCAGAGGCCTATGGGATTATTAGCACATTTCTTCAACAACGTCCAGTGAGACACACTGGCTGGCACCAAATCACCCGTAAGTGGCTTTAGATCTCTGGCTTGTGTGTCACCAAACATGAGACTAGCTATTCTATGGTTACAGTTTCTTACCATGTTATAAACTTTAAATTTATTAGAAACAAGTCTCTCCAGTAACCACTCTGAAGGACTTTCATGGGGGCTTATCTTCTACAAACAACCAACCAACCTTAGAGGTGGCTGTTGCCTCACTCGCACACACTGGGGACCCGGACGTGCAGCCACCACACGCGCACACTAGACTCTGTGCACAAAAAACACTAACCTGAAGCCAATACCTATTTTATGACTAAGTTGTTCATATTTTGTCAGTTGTTGTTGTTGTTTTTTTTTAATGAACATAAATCCTTGAAAACAGATGCTCTGTTTTCTCAAACTGAACACACATCTTTTTCTTTGCACAAGATGATCTGAAGCTGGTACTAAGAACCCAGGGTCAGGACTGTGCTGTCTGCTCTGCCTGGCTTGTTTCATTTGGGGCAGTAATTCGGCAGTGCTGGTCCAGCGATGTCTCTGGCCTGCCATCCAGGCCTGCTGTGATAATTAGGGAAGACAGGGGCATAGGATAGAGTTTTGATAATAGTAAGGCTTTATGTACATTTAAGGTATTTTTATCATAGTGGTCCCAGTATTGCAAGTATTAGTTTAATAAATTAAAATCCTCTGTATATGTATAAAGCTTTGTAGGTTACAGGTTTTTTCTACAGCATCTCATTTAATCGTAACCAACAACACTGTGAACAAGCATTCCGCTTCTTTAACTAGAGGCAGAGAGGTTAAGTGGCTTCTGAAGATGGCACGGCTACTGAGACAGAACTGAGGACGTAACCGGACCAGACACAGAAGCAGCACAGGGCCTTCCCTCCACACCAGTGCCGCCCAACACAAGTGCAGTGTGAGCCAAACACACGTCATGTACGTAATCTTAGATTTTCCAGGAACCACAATAAGAAAAGTAAAAGAAAAACCTAAATTTTAGTTCATAACGTGTAATATATCAAAGCATTATTTCAACATGTAGTCAATACAGAAAGTTGAGATATTCTTTTCTTCTGTACTTGTTTCTTTCTTTGGAGTCTGAAGCTGTGTGCCAAGTGGCTGCTGTGTTGGATGGCACAGTCTGCTCCACACCTCCTTCCTCTAAATATTGGGTGGGCCAAAAAGTGCCTTTGATTTTTAAGTAAAAATAAAAGACACATTTTTCATTTTCACCAAGAACTTTACTGAACGACATATTCACCCTTTTGTTCCACTACCTTCTGCCATTTTCAGGCAACTTCATAATTCCATCTTCCCAAAACTTCTTATCTTTTTGAGCAAAGAACTGTTCCAGATGCCTTTCACACTCTTCCAGGGAATTGAAATTTTTTCCATTAAGAGAATTATGTAAAGACCGATAAATGAAAATCTGAAGGTGCAATGTCTGGTGAATACGGCAGATGAATCAGAACTTCCCAGCCGAGCTGTAACAGTTTTTGCCTGGTCATCAAAGAAACATGCGGTCTTGTGTTATCCTGATAGAAGATTATGCGTTTTCTGTTGACTAATTCTGGATGCTTTTCATAGAGTGCTGCTTCCAGTTGGTCTAACCGGGAGCAGTACTTGTTGGAATTAATCGTTTCATTTTCCGGAAGGAGCTCATAATAGAGGACTCCCTTCCAGTCCCACCATACACACATTATCTTCTTTGGATGAAGACCGGCCTTTGGTGTGGTAGGTGGTGCTTCATTTCACTTGCCCCATGATTTCTTCCGTTCCACGTTATTGTACAGTATCCACTTTTCATCGCCCGTCACAATTTGTTTTAAAAACTGAACGTTTTCATTACGTTTAAGTAGAGACTCGCATGCGGAAATATAGTCAAGAAGGTTTTTTTCGCTTAACTTACGTGGAACCCAAACATCAAAGCAATCCACATAACCAAGCTGGTGCAAATGATTTTCCAACACTTGATTTGGATATTTTGAGTATGTCGGCTATCTCCCACGTGGTAACATTGATTGTTCTCAATTAATGTCTCGATTTGATCACTATCAACTTCAACCTGTCTACCCAACCGTGGAGCATTGTCCAGCGAGAAATCTCCAGCACGAAACTTTGCAAACCACTTTAGACATGTTCGATCAGTCACAGAACCTTCTCCATACACTGCACAAATCTTTTTTTGCATTTTGGTTGCGTTTCTATCTTTCTTGAAATAATAGAGCATAATATGCTGAAAATGTTGCTTTTCTTCTTCCATCTTCAATATTAAAATGGCTATACAAAAATTCACCAATTTTGATAAGTCTTTTTTTTAAATGCACGCTGATATGACAGGTGTCACATACAATCTAACAAAATTGTTTCAAATGAAGTTAAACACAACTAAGTGCTACTAGAGCCATCTGACGGAAAAAAACCGAACGAACTTTCTGGCCAACCCAATATTTAGTTATAGGATAGTTTGTATTTAAACATAAATACTTGAGAAAAATAAACCAAATAAATCAAAACAAATTTTTATTAAAATTAAATCCTTTAAAATATAATTACAGGGACCTCCCTGGTGGTGCAGTGGTTAAGAATCCGCCTGCCAACGCAGAGGACATGGGTCCGAGCCCTGGTCCGGGAAGATCCCACATGCCGTGGAGCAACTAAGCCCGCGTGCCACAACTACTGAGCCTGCGAGCCACAACTACTGAGCCCGTGTGCCGCAACTACTGAAGCCCGCGCGCCTAGAGCCCGCGCTCTGCAGCAAGAGAAGCCACCGCAATGAGAAGCATTCGCACTGCAACAAAGAGCAGTCCCTGCTCGCCACAACTAGAGAAAGCCCATGTGCAGCACTGAAGACCCAATGCAGCGAAAAATAATAATAAGATTTAAAAAATATATATATATATAATTATGACTTATTAAAAATAAATTTCCCTAATTTCAAGCATGATTTAATTTACAAAAATTTGGAAGTAAGCACTGCTGTTCCAAACACACACTTGTATAGCTTTGTATTAACTTAAGAAAGAACCTTGAACTTTGGAGGAAAAAAAAGAATTTCAACTTGTCAAAAATTCCCCAACTGAGATTGGGATTGACATATATACACTAGTATGTATAAAATGGATAACTAATAAGAACCTGCTGTATAAAAAAATAAATAAAACAAAATTAAAAAAAAAAATTCCCCAACTGTCAGAGGAAGGTTGTGGACAAGCACACAAATTCAAGGACGTGAAGAAATGTTACAGGGGATGGTTGCTCCTCAACAACCTGAGCCCCACTAGTTTGTAAATGTGGGCAAGTCAGGCCGTTTTATTCTACTGTACCTGTCTACTAAGGTAAGGCAGAAACTGTTGGGGCCAGGATTGTGGTCTGCTGAAAAACTACATTTTTTCCAGCCTCTGTTGCAGACAGGGGTAGGCACGTGGATAAATTATGGCCAATTAGATGTAAACAGAATTGTCAGTTGTGGCTCCTGGGAAAATGCTGGACCTCCCTGCTGACAGGAGTAAGGCTGTGGTGGCTGGAACTGCAGCGGCCACCCCATGTCATGAGGCCATCCTGAGAGAGGAGCCACACTAAGGGTCACAAAGCAGGGGTCGGAGGAGCCCTGGACACTGCCCGTACTACATGACAAAGCTGCCACACCAGTCCCAACCTCTTTAGTGGGAGAGAAAAAGGAAATGCCCCCTTGTTTTAAGCCACTGAATGTTTTAACCTTGCCTGACACCCACATACAGGTTGCTGTGGGATCCATGGGACAGACTCAAAAACATGAGAACTCGCGAACTCTAACACTAACACTATTTTCAAGGGGATTCTGAAAATCTCAAAGCCCCGTCTGAAAAGAGCGAACAGACCATGGTTTTAACTGCCCACCTGACCCCTGCATGCGTCTGGAGAAGTTCGCTGTTGCCTGTTTTGCCTCAGGGGCCAGCAACAGCACTGGTTTCCTATCCTGCTTTTCTGAAAAATTCAAATTGCTGGGTAACTTAGAATTACATTAAAAAATGTAACTCAACAAAAAACAGTTAAGAGTCATAGGATGAAGAAAGATCACTCTAAAGGGGGATCCATTATTTTTACTAATTTTTAAATACCTGTGGTTAGTGTTAAGCAAAAATGACTCTGAGAAGGAAAACTTTAAGAAGTTTGCTTTTCCATTTCCAGAAACGTTTTAGAGTTGCAATAGAGAGCATACGCTCATTATCAAAGTAAGTCAATTACTTTGAATATAACAGACACTAATGATTAATCACCGAAAAGAATTTGAACTTACTAGGGACGTCAGGCCTTCACTGTCGACAACCCAGTCTTCCTTTTCAGCCAATCTCTTTACTTCTACAGGGAACACAAGTACACGAGCGCGTCTTATTATAATTATCTCACTGAACTTCAGAGAGATAAAAATGCATAAAGGTTATGGTTTTTAATTGTTTTATATAAGTTTGTAAAAAAATCAGTGAAAGCAGGGAGAGAATATAATTCTGGTAGACTCAAGGATTTAAATGTGTATCACTCACTGGATTTTTCGAATACAACATTAATGTAAATAAAATTGTCTACTGTGTAGCCCAATCTGGAGAATGCTGGGCTAGGCTCAGTGATAGCTTCAGACAACAACTTAGTAGTCATTCAGCACTCCTGATAATATTGAACAGGTACAATATAAGACACACGGCACTTTCCCCTAACATTTCTGATGACCAAGGCGGACTCTCTCTCCGTCCTGTATGCTCCCGACGATGACAACGCGATCCCCACGGAGGGAAGGACACGAGCGGCGCACACCTGAGGGCTCAGCCCCGGCCTGGGCCAGGGGCCGGTTCTGTGCAGATACAGCCTGCCTACAACAAAGTCCTTGGGACAGAGACCAACGGCTTGCACCTTTCACAACAATGTTCTTGATTGTTTTTGAAAATGTTTAATAACCCGAAAGGCTGCTTTGTAAAGATAACCTTTATTGTTTATGACTATATGCAGAAATCCTGAAAACTCTATAAAAGTATAAAGAAAATGAACACCTATAACTTCTGCGGCAAAGAGAAACTGTTAACAGTCTTTCTTCTGATTTTATGCTGATATTTCTAAATTAAAAATTTTAAATATATATATTTTCAAAATTGGGATCATACTTTTATACACATTTTATATTCTACTTTTTCCACTTAACATTTTCCATAAGGATGTTCTTATATTCTTAAATATTTTTCAAGTATACCCATCTTAATTTATATATGGTCTGGCATCTCAAAGTAAGTAGATTTGAGAAGTTTCAAAAAAGGTAAAAAATTATATTGAGCAGCTATAGACAGTCTGAAATACTCAGATTTCTCTAAGAGCATCTTTCATGTTTTTAAGGATTTGGAAGCTGGAAAGAAGTGGCATGTGCAAATAACTGTTGTCTAGCCAATGTCATCAGCTTTTCTCAACATACCTTCCGCTGTGTGCTGCAGTGTAACCACCACACAACGCACTCGAAGATCCAAGATGAGGTCCTGGATCGTCTGTAACAGGTCATTGGGAATCTCAAGGGCAGTCAAGGATTCGTAAGTAAGCCTGTAGAACAAACACAGCAAAACAAATGTCAGCAGAGCGGGATCTGGAAGCAATTCCCGACATCATTTTGGCCAACCCGCAACGATTCACGATGGTGCTTATAAGCTACAGCGTTATGTTGAAAACATGGGGAAAGTAAGCCCATTAACGGGGATAACATCACAGTGACACTGAACTAAATAATGAAAAAGGTGATATTCTCATCAGACAAAAGCACCAGCGAGGTTTAAGAGCTTAGTTATCAGATGACACACGGGAAACAATGGACACAAAAGGAGAGAGTAAAATTCTGTGTTGAGTGTATTAAAAATCATATCCCACACTGAGTGTGTGGCTTTTCCCCCTTTTCCGGAGAACACGCCCACATTTACCTGAGAGTCTGGATGGCGTGAGCGAGCCCCTGCCCAGAGAGCTCGGCCTTCACTTCCCAGCCTCTGCACTGCCGCCCTCCGCCCTCCGCGTCGCTGAGCGGGAGCAGGGCCCCGCGGAGCAGCTTCACCAGACAGTGCATTACTTCCTGGATCATTTTCTAGACAATAATGAACAAGCAAAACTACATTAAAAGGCATCAACTTGATTAAATCAACTGGAAGAGTCGGCCTGCGCAAGACAAATGTCTTCAATGTAGGTCAAGGTCTCTAGTCACCTTGGTTGAGAAAACCCTACCCCAAGAAAAAGTCTACATACCTATCCTTCACTCACCTTAAAATCATTTTGTCTTTGCCTTACATTCTTTGATCTTTCAATATGGCCTGACTTCTCAGCAGTCTTAAAAATTAAAAAAAAAAAAAAAATTAGTTGTCTTTAGAAATAATTTATGAAAAAAAAAAGAAATGCTTTAGCAGTTGTATATAAAGAAAGCATGAAATACAGTCATAACTTGATTAAAAGGAATGTATAAGAAGTAATCTAAGTTTCTGATTAAAGGATGACTAATTAGAACACCCTTCTTATTCCAACAAGAAGCTATTCATCTTCCTAAAACCTTTAAGTACAATTCTCATAAATAAACCTAAGTATTAAACTGACACTTTCTGTAGGTGAATTTCACATGCTGTTTTCATGCACAGTTTGCTACAGTGAAGCCTACAGGCATTCAGTCCACGATGCCGCTCCAGCACCACTTCCCGGGCGGTGGGTGCAGAATGAGAGGAGCAGACGCTCTGGACAAGTGTCCGGACGCCTGTGGACACCCCGCTCCACTCCTCCCGATAGTTTTCGTGAATATGAGCATTAACGCTGGCATTTTATTTTTAAAAAATTACACATCACTGCTCTTCTTCCAGGGGCTTTACAGTCTAATTTAGGAGGGAATGTATTCTAGAACTGATTGTTATCTGTTTACTGATAGCCATGTTTTCCTCTGATTTCTCTTTCTCCTTAATGTGTAGAAGACCACTTTACACTGATTAAAAGAGAAATCTGTTCCACTGGATTTCAGTTAACTTTTTATTACCAAATTTTCTAACAACTAAATATTATTATACAGAATGTCCTAGCAGGGCAAACTTAGGGAACTTTCCAAAGGAAGAAGTAATCACAAAATGGTACAATGTAAAAGAAAATTCAGATACTTCACCAACATAATGTAAAAGTTACCCTTTAAAGGTAAAATACTGGTGTATTTGGTTAGAGAACTTTCTAGTTAGAAACAACTACATTATAAATAATTATGACATTGACGCCAAGGTAATTTAAAAACACTTCAAGGAATGCCATTTCTATGTAAGGTATAAGCTAGAGAAACAGGGTGGAGAGTCGGTCTACAGGACCAACACCACTGACGGGAAGGAGTAAGACAAGGATACGGGTCGCTGACATCTTCAGCAAGTATCAGACACCCTGACAGAAGAGGCCAGCACACACACACACACACACACACACACACACACACACACACACACACACACACACACCTCTTCCGGAGCTCATTTACACTTATCGTGCAGCTTTTATCATTTTTTTCTTTGTAGAGATGCGCTTTAAAAAGAATTTAAGTTTAGTTTTTAAAAAAACTAAACCCCAAATTCACAATAATAATTCAATAAGCAAATTTCTAAGTTCACTGGCCAACAACCATCAAAATTCTTTGTATACCAGGATTTACAGAAATTGATGCTTTTTAGGACAAACGAGAAGTAACTGAAGCGTTTTAGAGCTGCAGTGAGGCATGACCAGAGGGGTTCATGTCGGAGTTTGACCAGCTACAAAGACGAGAGACACAGGGCGAGGTGTGGGGAAAGGGGTAGAGTCTCCTGCCCTCTGCAGGTGGGACACTCTCCCCAACCTCCATGTGTCCTTTGGGGGTTTTATGGAGGCTTCATTAAGTAGACATGATTGATTAGATCACTGGCCACTGGTCACTGAACTCAGCCTCCGGCCCTTCTCCCCGAGGTCTGGCGGTGGGACTGAAAGCTCCTACCCTCTAAACACAGGGTTGGTCCTCCAGACAACTAGCCCCCATCCTCAGGTGGGAGACACTCATTATCACAACAAAAGGCATCTTTTACCACTCCTCACTTAGGAAGTCACAGTATCAAGAGTGAGCAAGATCAAATATATATTTCTTATTATAAATCACAAGATCACCGTTCCAAATTTACATCTCCAGCCCAAATCTTTCCTCTGAGGTCCAAATTTGAATTTCAGGTTGCCTACTTGGTGTCCGCAGAAGGCCTGGGCAGAACAAGGTGAAACGGTGGTGCTTCTGGGTCTGGAGTTTGCTGGCCTCCAGCTGGGAACTGCAGGGTCTCCAGCGTGCTGATTGCGGACTTTGGGGCTTGCTACCCTCCACAGTCACACGAGCCAACTCCTTAAGAGTAAAGCTCATTCTCTTTATATTATACATGGTTGGAAACAGAGCCAACACCCTATTGGTTGTTTTTCTGAGCCCTGGCTCACTGTGCTGTGGAGGACGGATGGGAAGGGCCTCTGGAAGAAGGTGTCATCTGTCCCCGGGAAGGGTCAAGCCCATACAAACCTGCAAGTGTCCTGTCAGATGGGGTCTTTTCTGGTTGCATCTGCCGTAGTACCTAATGCTGAATTTTTTATACAATGGGCTTGTTCAATGGGAAGATTATTTCACAGTCCTTTGTTCTGTGAAATATTTTTGAATCAAAAGAGTGAAAATCAATTGTTTAAAAAACGTCATACCAAAATTTAGGTTAAACTTTGCCAGAACAATTCTGCCCACCAAACAGGTGCTAATGCACGCGTGACGACACCTACTGGACAGAATAACTGTTTAAACGTCGAGGGCCTGTCGCCAAACATAAAAGAAGTGGAGAGGGTAGGGGAACTACCTGTAAGGCATACCTCTTGCAATTGTTAAAAAAATCGTTACTTATTGTTTTAATCTGATGAAGAGTTGAACATCTCCAACATGCTGAATTATGTACACTTTGCCCTACTTTTAAAAGAAAATTTAATTTTGGAACAGAAAGTACATTTTAATTTACATACTATGAGTTATGCAATTTTTAAACATGCTGATTCCTAAAGTTTAAAAATTATTTGGATACTTTAAAAGTTTTCACCTCAAAATACACTATATTTAAAATGTATCTAAAGGTAAAATCTTAACCTACTATTAACCATTTTGCTAGCTAAAAACCTTAACTCTTTCCTGCACACACAGACCAAAACTACTTTGTGGTAAGACCAACGGCTAGATCGCACTGTTTTGATTCACATGTGTTACTTCACATGGCCTTGACTGGTCTGAAGAACTATTTGTTAAACTGTTGGAAACTCCATCTAAATCTTTTAACAGATGAACTTGAAATAAAACAAAACAGTTTTACAACAAGAGAAAATAAGAAATTCCAAGTAAATTGTGTTTAAATGTTAGAGAGCTTTCTTGTATGAGACTGAAACCCTGGAACTCTTCCCAATATTAACTTAATTAAGTCTCTGGATCTCACTCATGACATGATGGCACCCTGTCCTAACTCCTCCATTCCTTCCACTGTCCTCTGGTGTCTTTCTGGCTTTTCAATAGAGGGTCACTTAGTTTAAAAACATGCCCAAATCTGTAGAGTGAATTACACTTAATAATTATTACCATAAACTTTTAAGAAAAGTTTACGAGTATAAACAGTTAGAAATTCCACAGGCACACCCAACTCAGCACAACTGATCACAATGATTTTCCAGTGCTGTGACTCCTGAGCTCATTTATTCCTCATCTGCAACCAAACACTTCATTTAGATGTTTACACAACTAGGTATATAACCTGTGAGAAGGAGAATACCTTCCCTTTTCACTAAATCATCTCAGATCAAAAAACCCTAAAAAGATGCAAGATGAGGCAACTAGTGTCCATGCATGGGGGCCACCTCCAGAAACCGCTCCAGTTGGAAGGAAAACACTCGGCTGGAAACAAAGCTAGGTTTCCAGCCGTTTCCTGGGTTCTGCTCCCTCAGATGCGAGAACCCACCTCGGCAGCATTCAGCACGTCTCTGTTCTACATCAGTCCCACACTTCTCACCACTACTAAGCCTTGTTCACGAAACACCTACTGCGTGCCAGGCCAATGACACTTCAAATGCTGGAATAAATATTTACTCCAAATAATAAGAGCAAATTCTTATTTATCTCCCCGACACTGTTACAAGCACTTCACTTAATATTAACTCATCTAATTCGCAAACCATCCCCCTGGAAGTAGGCTGAGAAGTAGCGGTATCTGCCCAAGGTCACAGCTGGTACGCGACACACACTGGGCATCCTCCTCTAGCCCTGGCGCTCCGCCAGAGACGCGGTGGACGCAGCTGTCCAGCACTGGCGTGGAAGCAGCTCCCCGTTCCCGTCTCACACGAGCTCTGCTTCAGAGGGAGCAGGTAAGAGGGGGAGGGTACAACACGGCAGCAGGGGGTGGCTGTCCCCCACTGCAGCAAAAGGCAAGAAACCCAAACCTTCCCCACCACAGAGGCCGCCACTCTCATCCAGCTGCCATGAACAAAAATGCGGGCTGATCGGGCACGTCTGAAAGCACAACGCTGAGAAAACTTTTTTCAGGACACCTGAAGGCACTCTCTTCTTCAGGCAGCAATGAAGGCCAGCCAAACTCTACACATACTTTAAGGAAGACTGACTTCCTCTGTACAGTTAACTTTTCAACAGAGCTTTTGTATAATAACCAGGTAATACAAAATGGACATGAAAGAGTTGTGAGGTATGTTATTTATTGCTATAATATTTGAATGTGTCAGTAACTGATACACTGCTGAAATTAACGGAAGAAAAAAATACAGGGATAACTCATGCTTAAGAGATAGGTTTTCTGCATGAAGGAGTCTGTTCTTTGCATGCACTATTGTTTTTCTGTTTTTCATGTACTAAGCAAATTTTATGGTTTAGATAACTAACCTTTCATTTAAACAAACATCTAGGGATCTACCCTAAAAGGTAAAGAGATAGTGAAGAGGAAAAGAGATAGTGGCAAACTTCTTTAATGGCGGCATGAGCATATATCCATGGTCAAAGGAGACTGGATGGATCTTGGAGGACCAAGACACCCACCACCTTCTGTCAAACTGCAGAGGTGTCCTTGGTGTAAAAGAGCAAAAACAGTTTTGTGCTGGCAAGTGCACTACCCCCAGGAAGACCCCGCCTCTCCCAGCTTCCCCAGGGCTGTGAAGAGTCTCCTCGGAGATACGAAACCAGAGCTGTCTTCTCCTGAGCCACCAGACCTCCAGGCAAAGGGCCTCAGAGTCTACATTCTGGGACCTGGAGGCCTGTCATGGGCACTTGACGTGAGACAACTGAGTGACGAGTCCGAATCTGTGTGCTACACACAAAAGTCAAGAGTCGTTACTTTACGCTCGTAGTTTCTGTGCTCCAATTATACATGATTAGGACACTAAGTACACGTGCAACTTGTGAGAATGTAAAGCCTTAAACAACTTCTCCAGGCTGATCACATAGGGGCCAGAAAACAGGATCTTCAAGTTCTTTCCAACTGGGAAGCTCCCTCTCACTTGAGACCCACGTGCAAGATGCAAACATTTGATCCCTGTTGTATCACTTGTTCGTCATCAACTGCACGACAGTTTCATCCACCACATGGCCTGACTGGCATTATTCTCAATTCAGATTCTTTTATTCTTTAAGCCACTGTTTCCCGGAGCACTCACCCCTGCCTTCTGAGACAGACCCTCACTATTCTCCTTTACAGTCAAGGACAGTGACCCCCAGAAGAGTTGACTAACTAGTTCAAGGCCATACGGCTATTAAGTGTTAGGGCTTTACAGCATTTTCTACTAATCTTAAAACATCTGACAATACTTAGAGGCTTTAAAAAAGTCACTTCAAAATCTAAAATTTTTAAGACTAGAAACCCACGACGTAGCTACAACTATAGTCAAATCTGTACACATACCTCACTGAAAAGGCTTCCATTAACATACGAAATCCAGAGTTTCCAGAAGTTGGGCAGCTGACTTAAAACAAGCTTGGTCAATTTTTCAACAAATGCCACCCGGTGGGGAGTTTGGTATCTCCATGCTAAAGAGGAAAAGAATAAAATACTATTAATATCCTTTTGAATCAAGACTAAAAATGTGTTTGAATATACTGCTGCTCCCCCACCTAAAAACGTGTCCCATGCTGTCCCACTTGGGCTGCAGAGCTTTAATCTGCTGATAGACCAGTATTTCCTTTTCCCACCAACTACCAACGCCTGTGGCGGCACAGTGGGCAGAGGGGCCTGCTTGCTCAGCGGGCCTCGGGGGGCAGGTGGGGAGCGGAGGCAGGACAGGAGAGCTTCACAGAGGAGGGGCTTCGGCTTTCCAACCCTGTTGTCTTCAGGTTGCTGTATTTCTCTTCAAAAAGCCATGCCACAGGCCACCCCATGGCCAGTAACTAACTCGAGGCTCGTACTAACCCGTCAGAAATGCACTCTGCACCCTACATGGTGGAAACTCAGTAAGGAATCACGTTATCATAAAGGAACATATTCAAGCACAATCATGTAATTAAAAACTCCTCCCATAACAAATAAATTTAACAGAAAGTAAAAATACCGAAGCCTCTTGGATTCCACATCGTTTAACGCAGTTACTGTAGAAAGTGGGAAACAAGGTCTGACAGATTTCTTGTGGGAAGAATAAGTTCAAGGGAATAAAGGTGAATGTATTAGGTCTGCGAGCACCAACCATTTCCCAATCCCCCCCCTTTATCACCTACAGACCAACTCAACACGGACCGACACGAACTGCCTTCCAACGGCGGCAGTAGCAGACCCGGTGTGGCCACAGCTCTGGTGTCACGGGCCAAGGACAAGGCAGGAGACAGGACAAGACCTAAAACCTGAAGCTTTAGAAGACCCACCTCATAAGGGTGCAAGCAGCCTCTTACACGGGATCGTCCCCAAAATTAATTTCAAAAGACTAATTTTTTGAAAATTAGTTTCAAAAGATCCATGCTCCTGCAGCCGAACTGACCTCCGGTTTGCATCCCATGCTGGGAGAGCTCATCGGGCTCCCGAGCTCACAGATCCTTGGCCGGGTCTGCGGGGAACACGTGAAAGTGACCCAAGCTGACGAGTCCCCCTTGGTCTGAAGCTGCGACACCCAGGTGCTCTGCGTGCGCACACGTCCCGCACACGCACCACCTGCTCCCGAGAGCAGTCGGCACAGGATGCCTCCACTGCAAGGGAATGAGGGACCACCGCCTTCTCACTACTTAAAACCACAAAATAAACAAATAGGAAGTAAACTCAGCTTCTCTCTTGTTGAATCCATTAATTAGTAAGTATTCTGGGCTTCCCTGGTGGTGCAGTGGTTAAAAATCTGCCTGCCAATGCAGGGGACATGGGTTCGAGCCCTGGTCTGGGAAGATCCCACGTCGCGGAGCAACTAAGCTCGTGGTGCCACAGCTACTGACCCTGCGCTCTAGAGCCCGTGAGCCACAACTGCTGAGCCCGCGAGCCACAGCTACTGAAGCCCATGCACCTAGAAACCGTGCTCCGCAACAAGGGAAGCCACCGCAATGAGAAGCCCGTGCACCGGAACGAAGAGTAGCCCCCACTCGCCGCAACTAGAGAAAGTCAGCGTGCAGCAATGAAGACCCAAGGCAGACAAAAACAAATAAATAAATGTATATAAAAAAAGAAAAAAAATTAACAAGTATTCTATGTGAAATGATTTTATGATGGGAAAAGTATCTGGACAACTATAAATAAAAACATAAACCAATTCCAAAAGGTTTCCAAAAAGATTCTGGATTCCATTGGTTGAATCTTTCTATAGCAGATAAACTGATAAAATGATTTTGTCTGAATTCCCCTTGGGATGGAGTGTCCCCACCAGAGGTGCACACTGGCTGCAGGGCCGTGTTACCGAGGGGCTGGCACTCAGGCACCAGGGCTCTCGCAAAACACACGGGCTCCTGCAGCCTCCTGCCCGGTGACAGGGAACAATTCTGAAGGTCATGTGTTTTGATCTTTTTATCACCAGCAGATTCTTTACACCCACGTGTGTATGTGTGTACTGAGAGCCCTTTCCCCTTGTTCCTTCTAAGCCTACTACATCCAAATTCTGATCATTATAACTAAAAAATGATTTTGGATTTTCTTTTCTTATTGATAAATTCCCACATGCTCTATCACTGAAAGAATAACTTTAAGAGTTATCTCCTAAGACTGATGAAAAGAACTAAGGGAATATGGCAGGAGTATCTAATTTGTCTCAATATAAGTCATAACGTAGGGCTTCCCTGGTGGCACAGTGGCTGAGAATCTGCCTGCCAATGCAGGGGACACGGGTTCGAGCCCTGGTCTGGGAAGATCCCACGTGCCGCGGAGCAACTAGGCCCGTGAGCCACAACTACTGAGCCTGCGCGTCTGGATCCTGTGCTCCGCAACGTGAGAGGCCGCGATAGTGAGAGGCCCGCGCACCGCGATGAAGAGTGGCCCCCGCTCGCCGCAACTAGAGAAAGCCCTCGCACAGAAACGAAGACCCAACACAGCCAAAAAAATAAAGTAAATAAATAAGTCAGGAGCTCTTTAAAAAAAAAAAAAAGTCATAACATAGGCTTCTTTTGATCACAAGATCAAGAATGAGCTTCCTCAACTTTATTCACAGCTATTGTTTACTGTAAGCAATCCCTCATAATGTTCCAATTTCAAGTAATAACTCTGGAGAAATTAAAGCTGACTTACTTTGCTTTCACTTCTAGCCATGCTGGAGTAACAAGGGCTGGATTTAACCTCTGGTCATGAACAACTAGAAAACTGTGGGGCGGGGGTCGGGGGGGAATATCTAAACAAGCATTTCATAGGCAGCACAGGACTGTGATCCCTAAGGGAAGGGGAAGGGAACAGGTGGGGAGCCCACAACTGCTCTGGATTTCTGCCTGCCATTTCTAGACAAGAGAGGTCAAGGGAGGAGGAACTGAAGCAAAGCTCAGTGGGCTTTCTGAGTTGGAAAGATGGAGTTCAGGGCAGTGGGGGGGAGCGGACGATACAGGGAAGAGTTCTGGAAAGGAGGGAGGAACTACGTGGGAAAAAAGCTCCAAGAAACCACGTAAGAGTGTTCCTAAGTCATGCTCATGTCCAGTGAACTTCACAGCCAGGCAAAGAGCAGCCAGGGAGCAGTAAGGCCAAGCGTTCCCAGGAATCACCCGGGGGAGGGAGCAGTCCTCCTGAGTGACCCCAGGCCATTCAGGAGTGGCCTCAAGTCTCCCTAGAAGGCAGGCTACTGCTCCAGCAACTAACCACAGGCCTTGGATGAATCAAACTTATTTGCAAGTAACCGGTGAAAACAAAGTCTCACACTCTTTAAAGGAAGAGAACAAAACCCAGACACTCAACACCGAACACTCCCAATGTCTGAGAAACAATGAAACACGATTAACCAGGCTAAAAGGCAGGGGAAGGAGAATCAGAACCAGAAACCAGGGAGAAAACTAGTCAAGAGTAACAGAGCCACAAATGACAGAGAGAGAATTAACCCATAAGGACAATGTTCAAGTAAAGGAAAACATGAAATAATGAGGAAAGAAAGGGAAGATATTTAAAGGAACCAAATGGAACTTCTAGAGATGAAAAAGTACATGAAACTTTTGGCTTAGACGCTGAAGATAAAAGATCAGAGAAGTTGAAGGCATAACAATGAACTCTACAGTGGAGCACAGAGTGGAGAAACTGGGGTGGGGAACAGATCCTCAGTGATCTACGGGATAATCCACTGGCTTAACATACATGCAGTTGGGATTCCAGAAAAGGAAGCACAGCAGAAAGATATTTGACAAAATGATAGCCAAAAATTTTGCAAATTTGATGGAAATTCCCAGAATTCGATAAAATAGATGCAAGAAGCTTGACAAACCCCAGGCAGGATAAATTTGAACTGTTCAAGCTGATGTAATTCATTACAGTCAGCCTCAAGTATAATTTCTAACTGTTTTAAGCCTGTTAGCATGTCAACTGGTGGCAGTGAATCACACAAGGGCAAGGAAGGGGTGTGGAAAGGGTTTTCACAGATCATGTGTCATCCTACTCATTAAAGGAAGTATTTTTTTGAAACTCAGGTGGGCTGCACTTCAGGGTCAGGCCCTGGCTGTGTCTGCTTAGAGGGCTGCACGGTACCACAATGCACAGAATCAAACAGTTCTGCTCTTCCCAGTGTTTACTCTAGTGTTTGGTGGGCTGGGTGGAGAATGGGCACAGGACAAGAAGAAGTCACACTGACAGTTATGGAATCCCTTCATTTAGTGCAAATGTATCATTTGATTTTAGTGCTTATGATGGACATTCATTCATATTATTAATAAAACTTTAGAAAAAAAATCTCTACTCCAGTACTTAGAAGAATAATATGAAATACTTTGAAATAATCTTTAGAGGTATTTGAACTTAATAAGAAGTAAGGTATTTCTATTACCTTATTTGCATTTCTTATATCTATTATTGAGGTTATAAGTGACTAATAGCATCTAATCTAATTGGTACACAAATGCATTATAACCAACATGTTTTGTATCTCATATAGGTAAACAAACAAAAGATAAATGTCAACCTCAGGAAGAAATGTAACACAGTTACAATTTGAGATGCCTTATCGTAGAAAAAATGATTAGTAACTAATTTATGATTAATAAACAAACAACTCTTTTCAAACCAAATTTTACAATTCATTAAAAAGGTGTCTACTATTTTTCTGTACTGACTACAGAGATCCACTTTTGTTGCAACCTTCATCCTAAAGATGTTCTCAGAGAATTTTTTCTGTGGCATATTTTAAAAAATTCAACCACAGAAATGTGTTGAGTAACACTGACCTGTGCCCAATGATTTATTAAAAATTCAAATGACATTTCTTTAATGTACAATGTAAAATTCATTTTAATTATCTAAATTTAATTACTGGGTAGTTGCTTAAGTAGACGGGATGATGGCTGGTAATACTCAGCAGCAGTAACACAGGTAATTATGGAATCTTCCAAGAGAAAAACGTTGGCTATTACACGAGTACAAATTTAAAAGATAAAAGTGGGAGGGAGACACTCACCGTCATCTCGACCAGGCTGAAAGCTGCTGCCCCTCTTCAGAGACGCCGTCTGGCCTAGATGACCCGGCACGGAGGCACGCACGTCGCCGTCCAGGTCCAGCGTGGCGCTGTGAAGGCCCGGTGGCCCTGGAAGAGAGAGGCAGCGTTTCCATGGACTCACGGAGCTTACTAAGTGATTTAATGGACCCCTTCTCTGAGAGATTTCTTGCTCAACCGTTCCATTCTTTTTTATTAAAGAAGACCTCTACTAAAGTAAAACCAGAAATATTTTCTCTAAATAGCTTTTAAAAGTCACTCCCACCATACAGATTTGGAGGATTAAATCTATTACTCTGGCTTAATACAGACATGTAACTTACGTATCATTTCAGAATGAATGTTCAGCAAAACGGAGGGGAGGGGGTTCCATAAACATAAAAATCAGGATGAAAAATCATTTTTTGAAAAGCAACTTGGCACTTGGAAAGGAAGGTACAGGGTTTAGTGGAGTAGACTTAACAGCATAAATCTTTGACGTCCCCCTTAAAATTTAAATCTCCAAATACCACAACTTCTTTCTTTGCGATGTGGGATGGGATTCCTTATTTCTATTCCCACTGCCAGCCACCTAGTTGGGACCCTTTTCACCCCACACTGTTAATATTCTAGAAGCCTAACACTTCACTAGAGAATGTCAAGACATTCTCTTTATTGTCCTGGATTAATACCACCAAAATACTGCGATCTTGATTCTCTTCTCAGAAGTCTTCCAGAAAACCCTCAGAATTCCAACCCAAATTATCTAAGAACCAGGAAACACTTTTTCTAAGATGGTTCTCCAGAGTCACCAGGAAAGGAACCCCGTGTTGCTAATCCCGTTAGTGAGAGAGGCTGGCGTTATGAGTAGAATTTGCCTTGTCAGCCTGCAGAGGTGCTATAACCGGCACTCTGAGCTCTGCGGCTGAGCATTCAAAGACCTCCAAAACAAGCTGAATTCAATAAACATTTACAGGGTGTTTACGGTGCAGAGGACACTATGAAAATGCATCATTCATTTTCCTGCCTCACTTCCTACCCTTTTCATCATCCTCCCCATCCTGTTAAACACAAGTCTCCTCCTGCTGTTCCAGCTCAAAGTGCTGTCTACTTTCCCTGCCCTCCGACTGCAGTGAGAATGAACACTGTTTCATTGACTCAACATTCTGCCTTCTGCTGTTCATTAACAGTTCCAATCAGAACTTCTCGGGGATAAGGATCAATATTACGTCTCTGTCCACAGCTGGATCTTCTGCATATAATTCCTTCAATATACACTGGGTGACTGATACTAAATTATTCAATAAGAATGCTCTTCCTTGTTTTATAACTTAACAGAATATGAAAAGCTTATAGATTTGTTTCCAAGGGCAAAAGATGAAACCCATTTATAAAATAATGATTTTATGCCAATGATAGTGTCAGTTATTCAGTAGCATCAAACAAGTCTTTACTGAGCCCTCCCATGTGCTGGGAATTGCAGGCCCCTGGGATACGGTGGTGGGTAACAGGTAAAGGCCTGTCCTCAAGGTGTTTACATCCTGGCAGTGGAGGCAGAAAATCAAGACATAAGTGAATAAAATATAAGCAAAGAGTCTGCTTTCCTGGCTCCTCCCATCATGAGCCACTCAACACGATACGGTATGAGCTATCTCCCCACCTCCTCACAGATTCTACCAGGCAGGTTTTACAGAAATAGAAACCAAGTCATTTGAACGGATATTTTCAGTGGAACAGCATTTTATTAAATACCTACGATGTTTCAGCTACTATGTTAAATGTTTTATTTACATGCACTTCTACTTTGGAACACATTAAATCTAGGATAAGAAGACCTGTAGAATTCAATATTTTAAAACAGCAAGAAAAATGACAGAATAAGAAAACACAAGCATGAAGAAATAATATTTTTTATAATTGATTTTTTTCCCATCTCAAAGAGGAATTTGTGTGGAAGCTTTGAAGATTTATGACATTTTCCTCTGAAGTTTATATAGTCACCACTGCTATTAATTGTAGAATTCAAGAAATTAATATCAAAATATCAATTTTCTGACATACTTTAAAAGGAAATGTAGGGACTTCCCTGGTGGCGCAGTGGTTGGGAATCCACCTGCCAATGCAGGGGACACGAGTTCCAGCCCTGGTCTGGGAGGATCCCACATGCCACGGAGCAACTAAGCCTGTGGCCACAGCTACTGAGCCCACGTGCCACAACTACTGAAGCCCATGCACCTAGAGCCAGCGCTCCACAACAAAGAGAAGCCCACGCACCGCAATGAAGAGTAGCCCCCACTCGCCACAACTAGAGAAAGCCCGTGCGCAGCAACAAAGACCCAACGCAGCCAAAAACAAATAAATAAATTTATAAAAAAAAGGAAATGTAAAAAAGCCCAAACTTGGCACCACATTAAATATTTATATAAAATGTGTAATTCATGTAAACATGTATACTGAAAGGTGCAAGAAGAGAATGCTTTAATTCAAAATGTTTTAAGTTACTACCCTTGAAGGTTTCAGGACTATAAATTTTTGATTAAGAAGGAAAACACCTCCTAGTTTCCTAAATATACACTGTATACCATTCCTACAAAAAAATACAATGATCATTAAGTAGATCCTCAGAAAAAGTTTTTCCCCGTAACTGGTGTGTTTACAGCATTAATTTAAATGCATGATATTAAGTCCTGTATAGTATAATTTAAATAAACCTTGAATTTTGAAACTGTTAAAAGACTGATTTATTTTTCCCTTTAATGACAGAAACTATTAAGAATGTGTGTTCCTTCTATTAGAAACCGTATCATCATTTTCTACGATATCAGGAAAAGAAAGCTTACCAAGAACTAATGTCTTATTTGGAAGTGTCTGTCGAATAGCAGCAAGGACAGCACAGCAGCAGGGCGAGGACGGCCCCCAGACCCTGGGGACAGACGCGTCCGTGGACGTGCTGGGCCGAGGGTCCGGCAGGTGGTGCCCGGCATAGCCCGGGGACCAGCCCTGCAGTGGGAGCCCGGGGCTGAGCCCAGAACTCGCTCTCCTCTAACGGTCTGCTCCTTTCTCTGGTCGGAAAAAGTCTTGCAATGAGTAATCTTATGGGGAATTAGGAGGATTGTCCTTTGAGGAGAAAATTAATGAAAACATTTAAAATCTCAGTTGTCAGAAATTATTTACTATCAAGTGTCAAAAAAAAATAAAACTTGAGGATTCTGATACTTCTTTTAAACTTAAATTACATGACCATATTTATACCCCACAAAATTATTACAAATAATGAAGTGCTTCTGATGATAAACAAACATTATTATAAAAGAAAGAAAAAGATGAAAAAAAGTTTCTGTAACATAAAATCAGCAAACGGTTTTAAAATATAAGAAATCTGTTTATTTTCTCTTGACTGTTTTACCTCACAATACGATAGCAGTGTCTCTTGATATGTTTAAGAGAAATATGTTATATAAAATACACGGTTATAAATGGGGGTAACTAGGAAGTTTCATAATATCATGCTCTCATTTATGTGCAGACCATACACAACTGAAAATTATGTTACTTAGTATATTTTCCCTGAAAACACTAAATTATCTGCCCCGATATCCACCTAAGGACGGTGTTCAATACATACATACACAGGACTTCGGTTTTCATTAGAAGCTTAGTTTGCACTAAGACGTTCTGCAGGTGACAGAGCCTAAAGTTTTTGTAAAATTGTGTTTGACTTTGTCTTTTTCAAACTTAAAACTGCATTACTGAGTTATGAGAGGTCATGTGTTTTCTTGAGAGTAGATTTTCTCTAGAAATGAACTGTTCCTACGATTTTATCCCAGACGAACGTTTTTATCAAATAGGATCACAGCCCAGCTTTCCTTCATTTGTGCTCACGCTGACAACTGCTCCCTATCCCAGGGATCCCCCGGCTCTGTGGCAGAAGGAGTCACAGGCGGCATGTGCTTCTTCACCTGTAAAAATCAGGGCTTGAAGTACACAAGCCTTAGTGTCTTTTTTAGCTCTAAAATTCTGATTCTATGATACAAGATCTGAATTTGAAACTCTGAACCACCACTGAGAACAAAATGGGAAGTACGCTTACTCTGCTCCCTGGAAGAGTTTAGGACAGCTGAGGACAATGATTAGCAGGGTTCTGTCAATGTGTGAACGGTCGGCCTCTACACAGACAGCAAATGTGAGCGTTAAGTCATAAAAGGAAATTTCACCAAGAAAATACTAAAGGCGACAAAAACAGTAACAGGGAAAACGTCACTAGGATTTCATACTTGTTATTGTGGACCTTACAGCTTGGCTATTTTAGAGGCACCAAGCAGAGTAACCAATAAATACCCGCAAATGACAGTGTGCTGATAAGATCAAGATTACTTGGCGGCAATCTGTCCAAGTTATCTGAGGAATAACTATGGAGAAAGATTGCTCTCCTGACAAAACTTCACACAGCAACACTTCCATCAGTACAGTATTTCCAGTCCTAAAATTCTATATGGTGTTTGTAGGGGAAAAAAAAAAAAAAAAAGGATACTAAAAAAATTCGAGAACTAAATAATTCTAGGGTATAGCTGTATTTTCTAAATTCCATGAACTAGTATTTGAGTTTTTACCAATACATCAAAGAAAACATATATATCTTATCTACAGATGCTTGGAAGAAGCATCTTGGAAGAAAAACTCTTTTAAACACTTAAAATTTTTTTAAAATGACTAAGTTTCTGAATTACTGACACTTGATAGAAGAAACGTTCACATGTTGAGGTGTGGGGAAGACATTCTGGCTTATACACGAGTTCACTTGAATTTTATACTAACTAGAACAGCCTGTTTGTGGCTGTTCAATCAAACATACATTGTACGTCTGCTTTAAATATTACAGAAAAGGGCACAGTGACCAGAAGTAAAGAATGTCCACGCTAAAAATAAAGATGAAATGCCTGTCTCCCTGGGCCACCAATGCTGGTCCTCCTCGAATGGTGAGATTCCCTTCCCAGGTGCCAAGGCCACACTGACTCGCTGTGTACATGCTGGTCTGTATCCCTGACATGTTTGATGTTCTTTGTTCTGACAAGATATAAAACTGTGCTGAAAACCATGCTTCTCTGGAACAGTTCCTCAGAGTTATCTGAGAGGCTGTCTTTTGGGCTACAGTCCTCAGTTTGGCTCAAATAAAACTCTTTTCTATCAAATAAAATTCTTTTCCCATTACAGATCATTTATTTTCGTTGACACACTCGAGTCAACATTCTGTTTCTCTGGTTAAATAAAGCTTCTAAAACATGCTACCAGCATTCTCAAAAGGAACTATTTTTCTAATTGTGAGTATGCAGGAGAAATTTAACAGATTACAAATAAATATAAAATTAGAAAAATCACCTTTGGAATACTATATAAACAAAACAGAAATTTACTTTTAATAAGAGAAAAACAGAAAATTTGTTTTCAGAAGTTGCAGAAGTAATTTTCTTCAGAACACTAACAATCCTAGCCGCTTCACCAAAAGAGTAAAAATGGCAGTACAGAAATCAAGTTTAAAGTATATCACTTTTCTAAAAGAAAAACTATTTATCTTTCACAATTTGCTATCAACGAGTTGAAAGATTTGCTATTTTTTTTCCAACTGTGAGATTTTTACCAGATAAAAAGTCTTCAGCTTTATGCGAACTTAAGAGATATGGCAAGATTTTCTGCAAAGCTCAAAAACTTAAGGGTTTACCTTAAAACTCTGAGTCCGACAAAAAACTGATAATGGCTTTAGGAAGATCTGTAAGAAATGCTTATTATACCAAGGATTCCATATCACACATCAGCCAAATCCTTTCAACTCCAGCTAGCTGGGTGCGCTCTCCCTTCTTTAAATGCAGTGGTCAGTATGTGTTTACCAGACTCCCTGAGACACAAAGGGCAGGAGAGGCTTTTCTGCGGTGGGGGAGAGGCCTGCAGATGTGGGCTAGGTGATACATTTGCCACGTGTACTCGGCCCCCGGCCCCCCGGCCAGCTTTCTCCCAGCCCACGTGGTGCGGGGAGCCCTGGTCTACAGCCAACTCTCCAGGCGGCCCACTTCCTCAGCCCGAAACACCTCCAAACACACTTTCCTGTGCACAGCAGGCCCCTGTCCTGAGCAGCAGCCCGACCACCCCCTGCCGCTTGTTGACCGCGCTCGGGCCAGGAGCCACCGCAGACACAGGCCGGCTGGACTCCTGTCAAGCACAGCACACACAAGGGTCGGTGCCTGGGATGGGGTGGGTGCAGCAAGGCAGCTACCAACCTCCAGGAATGAGACTGTGTCCACAGATAAGAATGCTCTTTTTGATCTGATGCTTCTATACATACATTTAAAGTTCCTACAGGGCACTTCCTCAATTTAAAGGGGATCGTTTAATCCAAATTAAACCAAGGAAGGCGTATTTAACAGGCCGCATAACCTCACTCCACTTCTTAGGGCTGCGGGCCAAGTTCTGAACTGTATTCCAACATCGTTCGGAACAAAAGCTGAAAGGAAGAGACGTATTTTAAAAGCAAGACTACAGGCGTGAACCTTGAAGAAGCACTTCTCAACTAACATCAGCTATATAAGCAAGAACCATACATCGTAACAAGCTGGTTAGGCGAATAACCAAAACCAAATTATTTATGCTTTTATTTAAGTACGATCCTTTTCTGCAGTTATACACAGATTTAAGTAGAGAACACCTACTTAGACTGTATAAGCAATAGAATTATTACAAAAATGACAACAGAAGACATAAAATATCTGTACCCCTGAATATTCTAAAATTACCAGGCAATGCTAGCAATTCAAGGTGTGCGGGGCATTTACTGTCAAAGCCGTTTTCTCTTAAGGCTGGAGGGTGTGTCTCCCCCCAAGACAGACAGTGAGCCAAGCAGAAAAGAGCCAGCGCTGGGACGTCACGTGGAGAGGTCCTCCTGACAGAAGCCCTGCTGCCCTGTCTGACCTGACACAGACAGACGCTGCCACCAGGTGACCAGAACCGAGCACAAAACGAGGCAAGTCTCACTCCTCCGACCGCACCCAACAGCTGGGGAAGCACTGACAGGACCTGCGAATGAACGCTGTGCTATTCGAACAGGAAATCAAATGCTCAAGTGCTAGTTTACTGACTTTTAAAAAACTGTTTAAATTACTAGTATTAATTGCTAGTCTTCATTTTAATCTGGAAGCTAAATTTGTCTTTTCAAATTAGATTAAAAAACAAATTTACAATCACGTAAAATCCTGCTAAGCTGTCAGGTAATTAAAACTGCTTATGTAAACTTATACCGTTTACAAACAACAGCGACAATTTCTAACAGGGTGCACTGTGAATCTAATTCATGGCACACTGAGTATCACCTAGGTTTCTTCCCTTTCTGAGAAAAAGGACAAAAGGGAAAGGAAAACCAGACCACCACTTTGCTGGAGAGAAGATTTTTGCTATTACAGTCATAAACTGGTACTTTTCTTCTATTCCTCTCTCCTGAATCTACCTTCTTCTGTATATCCTTTATGGCTTACGAATCTCAAAGTAAGTGAATTAAATCCCACTACAAGTATTTAGAAGCACTGCCTCTTCTAACGCCAACTGAAGTAACAGTGAGCAGGTAAAGCACGATTCACATCGGGAGGACTCAGTCACAGGGACGGGAAGGTGGAGACCAAACCAGTGTCGCCTACCTGTACTTGCAGGAGCTGTGCCTTTTCTTCTTTTTAAATCAACGTCTAACATTCTGGGTTCACGTTGGTATAACCAACATTCAGGAGAGAAAGTACTTTTTAAATCTCCAAAAAATAAACTTTAATAAAAGAAACTTCCTAATGTACAACCTCACGATAACAACTTTAAAATAAAAAATTATAAATTTTATTAGATATTAAATATATGTATAAACATTTACTGTCTTTTCAAACATAGAAACATTTTTGTAGTTACGTAGAAGATCTGATGAATCTGCCGCCAATTTCCTAATGGAGGCGTGCAACCTAATCTGGTGCCCAGGAGCTACCTGATGCCAAATTGTGGAAATACTAGAATTATATTTATTAACCCCACCGATTATCTACATAAAGGTCACATCTGTATTTTTTAAATATCAAGAAAAAATATAGTTTAGTTATACTAAATTCAGGAAACTGTACAAAAATTTAAAATGTAATTTATGCATGTATTTGATGAGCTTGAATTGAAAATATAGACTTTTTATATTGTAGGACCACTGGATAAACAATTATTTCAGCAAGTAGTTAATCTAATAATCTGCTCTGGTTGAAATAATTAAAAGAGTAGCTAATTAGCCTCTATTCTTAATATTTTTCCTCTATAATAGATCCGTACTGTGATGGTTCAGAATAAACCTTTCAGGTGTGACATATCATCTCTTAAGTTTTCAAAGAGAACCTGAGCCACATATAAATGTATTTCCTTCTGTTGTGTGACTGTTGGAAAGAATCTATGGCTTCTATTCTAAATGCGCCATTTGCCTCTGTTCTAATATGTCCTCTGGGAAGTCCTAGTGGTGCAGACAGCAGAAAGTAGAGATAACTGCTCTAGATGCTTCTCCCTGGAGTTACCACATATAGTCAGCATATATTTTAAATGAGCTTAGAGTTAAACTCATTTTCAGAACAAAGGAAAAAACACACCTTTGAAGGCTACCTTTAAAAATCCTGTTTGAGAATGTCCGTAGGGGGTTAAACCAAAGGCTTTTCCTGACAGGAAACCTGAAGGTTTAGTCTAATTTTGGCCCTATTTCACAGAAATTTTAAGAGACGAATGACACTTCTTATGAGGCGGTAAAAGTTTTGGAAGATAAGCTGTACAGCTGACTAGCTCAGGCTGGAAGAAAACAGACCCTTCCACAGGTGTTTATGCTTTCAAGATGAATTTTTTTTTAATGTTGATCTTTATTCCTGTTTTTTCCCCTCATATTTGTCTCCTCTTAGAAAAACCGAAAGATCACCTTTGGGCTACAGGGGCAGGCCATGGAAAAGTGAGGAATTCCCGGATACCTGGCAGGGTGTGTCGAGGCGTGATGGTCATCTCCTGTCTGTGTCCTGGTGTGCATCATCTAGGGGCACCATCTACCAGGTTCGTATGCGTTATTATTATAAAAATTGGAATCCAGAGAAGACTCTAATGCAGTGTTTATAAAAATATCAACCCTATGACCTACCTCTACTGACCAGTGCTTCGTATACAGAAGAATGTAACCTGGACAAATGTGGCTTTTTTATGTAGGACTGCTGTCTCTGAAAATCTATCACCATCTTGGCTCATGAACTTTTCTTGAAGACCACAGACTAAATACAATTAACATTTTAACCCAAAGCCCCATGTAAAGACTTAAAAAAAAAAAAAGTGTATGTTAATTAGGTTTCTTAAACTCATGCATAAAAACCAGCTTTACTTACAAAGACACAAAGAAGTCTTTTCCTGTCTGAAATATTTACAGTCTATCTTTTTAAAATTGTATTTCACTTCACCAGACTGGGTTAATCAATCAGTTACAAGCATTTCTCTTCTCTGGTGTTAAAAGTCCAAGTACAGGGTGTTACAAATTGAAGAACTTACAATTCATTCTTAGACTTAGAGTGCAACAAGCTTTTATTTTGAAAACAGGTTCTGGAGAAGACCTGAATGAAAGCAATGCAGCTTCACAAAAAGGCACTGCCATCATCCTGCCATCGGTTCACCATGTTCAGAAACGCGCTTGATGAAATATTAGCTTCAACCACAGAACACAGAGAGGTCTGTGGAACCATCGTGCAGGACACGGAGAAGCTGGGCTGTCTGTCACCTGGCTTCACTGAGGCAGCTTCCTCACGTGCAAAACAGATTCAAGTCATGTACCAAACCACACAACTTCCCAGGTTTCTTCCAGACCCAGAATGTTGTGATTACGAGAGGATGGCCAACAGAAAGTCCAAATGATATTTAGGAGACTTGCCCTCATACTGACTTCATTTCTATTACACCTAACTGGGACGCTCATAAATATCAATTAGGAGTCTATCGGGAACAACTGGGTGTAGATTACATGAAAGAAAATTTGTACTTATTCCCAGCAAACTTATAATTAAGGCCAATATCTTCCATAAACACACCCACACATGCACATGCCTATGCTATATAATTACATTACCTGTATATGGGTAGGCAGGTACACAGTAAAGAGCTAACGTGTCCAGTGACATATACACACTCTGATGACAACAACCAGGAAGGCATCCAGGTGCCAAGTGGCCAAAGGGGACGCTATGTCACTAACGGCTAATTCTTCTAGGAAACACAAGTTCTGTCTCCATCTGTGTCACTTCTCGTATCATCTGCCTTTGCACTGGCTATCAATTAAAAAGCCACATTAAGTACACACAGTATCCGTGTACTTAAAAAGATACTGGAGGTATTAAACTGCTTTTGAATTTGACAGTTAACTGAATACTTGATATTAAGAAACCACATTTCAGGTAATGATAATAGTATTTTAGTTACCGATTTCACAAAGCATCTTTACCTTTGAAAATTACATACTGAAATAATTACGGATGAAATGATGTGACCTGCTTCAAAAATAATTCAGGGTGAGGGAGGCGATGTAGATAAAACGAGACTGGCTGTGAGGGGATAACTGTCGAAGCTGAGCGGGTACACGGGAGGTTGTGGTATCACCCCTGGTGCTCTTAAGTATGTTTGGAATTCTCCAAAATAAAATAATAAGAACTCCTTCTGATGGTGAGCTCAAAAGAACACACCAACTTTCCAATTAAAAGGCACTTATCTGTTAGGACTGTCTATATTGTTCATATTAGTCGTGTTTGCTGACAACAGATGGGCACGGCTCAGGATGTTCCTCTGAACGTCAAGGACGATTAAATCCTAACCTGTAAACATCTAATGAATTTAGGAAATTTACATTGTATTGTCACCGAAATCTGTGTAGTAAGTTCAAAGAGTCGTAAACTGTTATGTTTCACTTCCTAATTTTAAAGACCAACTTATGAAAATAACTTTAGGTAAACCTCATCACTAACAAAAGGATCCATGTAATGCACATTCCTCCAAGTACTTCATAAGCGAGTGGCAACTTCTACAACAGGCTTGGTCAAAGTGAATAAAAAGGCAGGTCTCCAGTTACGCAGAAGCTAGTGTCTTTTTTTTTTTTTCAAGAAATGCTGATTTTCAGCAGTTTTGGATAAATACATATAGCAATACATAACACCAAGATGACAGGGCAGGAATCCATTAGGTAAGGGTGTGTCTCTATCTTCAAGAAAGATTCAGACCTTTAGTGATGGAATATTGGTTATCAGATCTTTCAGGTATGGGTGCGACAATAAGGTATATGAATTTTCCTGGCACTTCTCCAATTTCAAACGGTCTATATGCTGTCTTCATAAATGATACATGCTTTCCAGAAGTTCAAATATTTTCATAACTAAAGCATACAGTTGGATTGTTTCTTATAAGCCTGAGTAGGGAAAACGTTTGTCAGACCGTGATCCTGTTTGTATCACTGTATATACCAGCCTCTTCACTGGAGAGGGGAAGGGTGGCACTTATTGAGCACCTACTGGGTCTCTGGACTACTTCCCCGTGGCTCTTTCCCTGGAGAACTCACACCCCTCATTTAGGTTCAGGGGCACCAACACCTCCTCTAGGAAACTTCCTTGGGCCTCCCGCTAACGAGACTGAGGCAGAGTTCTGCACTCCCCACTTCGCAATACCTCTCACAGGTACACTTACGTAATAAACAACATGTGATTTGTTTGAGGACATAGGTCTCTCTCACTAGACTACAAGCTCCAAGAGGCCAGAGACCACGTGGGTCTTGCTCATCACGGCTCTTCGGTCCCGAGAGCACATCCGCCACGCTGATTACCAACCGCGGCCGCACCACGGTCTCCTGGGAGCTTTAAGAAGTACTGCTGCGCGGACTGCACTGCTAGAGAGTCTACTATGACGGTCAGGAATGGGGAGGAGGCTGGGAAGCGACAGTCTTGGAAAAAAACCCAGGGGGTTGTGACGGGCAGCCACGTCTAGAGTCCTGCCCAACAGAGCAGACTCAGTACACGAGAACCTGAGGCCCTCTCAATACCCCCCAACGACCTCAGACTGTGTATGTTGCTTGATGTCATCTTCACTTGCTAAAACTATAAAATAATTAATGACATACTAGAAATTTAGATACGGCATCAGTGAAGAGATACGTGGGTTTTCCTAAACATCAAGAATAGAAAAGAACAGACTCACAGCTGGAAAATACTCAACTCCAAGCCACCTAATTCACGACAAAACTAAACTATAAATAAATAATCATGGCCTCTCTGTGGCACCTCCTTCTGTGCCAGGACTGCTCTCATGTTACTTCACTTTCTCGTCCGGAAACCTTGTAAGCATCGCTGCGCCTTATTTATATAATCTATTTGGTGTCTCAGGCCACTGAAACTGCATTTGCCAAGGTCATCAACAGCCTCAGCACAAAATCTAAAGGACACCCCTTTATCAGACTCTTCACCTTAAAACCCCTGCTGACCCTCCTTTCCCTCCCGGCTCCCTGGCCACCCTCCCTCATCTCCTCTGCAGGTTTCTCCTCCACCAGCCCTGTAAAGAACACTCCCTAGGACTCTGTCCTACGCTCTTTAAATTCAGTTACCTACTGGACGCTTCTACTTGTACGTCAGACAGTCGCACACCAGCCGGTCCAAAGAAAAGGGAAGACCGCCTTCTCCTCCTCGCCCCAACCCCACGGCGCACCATCCCAGCCAGCTGCCAAGGTCAGACCTCTGGGAATCACCGAGCCCCTCCTTTGGTCACCAAGTCCTGTCAATCCCAGGTTCCGGACACAGCTCGAATCCCCTCCTCCTCCACACCCATGGCCTCCATGCCGGCGAGATGCCTGAATCACCACAGCAGTCTCCTAACCGGCTCCACTGTCCCCGTCTCATCGGGTCTTTCCCAGGCTTCAAAGCCCTGGACGAAGTCCATCCAGGCCCGGGGCCTCCCCACCCGGCCTCAAGTCCTGCCACTGTGATGGCTGTGAACCAGCTCTGACTCTTCCTCCACTCTCCTCAGGGCCTGTGCCGGAGGCGGCCCGGCAGGCATCCCTCATCCTCTAGGTTCTCTGCTAACACAGAGCCCTGTCTGAGACACGTCCCCAAACCCGCCATCTACCAGTCACAACCTGGTACTTGCTTAGTTGAGCTCCATGAGGGCCGGGACTGCGCCCATGCACCTGGACTTGGCACGGCGCCTGGTGCGCAGCAGGGCTCAACACACACTTGATGGAATAGTGAGTGTGCTGTTCCTGTTGACCGAGCCTAGTGTCACTTCTACAACATCATGTCGCTTCCACAAGAGGTAACTGCTCTGCAAGCCAACCCTCTGTCAACACTGCCCGCCAACCACGAGACAGGCATGCTGAGGGGGCTTTCTCCCCGCCCCGGCTCTCTTACTCGTCCAGGGAGGTGCTAACCGGGGTGGGGGCAGGTACAGCTACAAAGAGAGCAACTCATCCCTCAGTCAAGGGCGTCCCCAGAGTGTGTCGAGTGACGAGGGGGAGGGTGCACGCAGGGAGAAAGGGCCTTGCCTTTGAGGTCCCGCACGCAGCCCTCCCGGCAGCTGTGCATGAGCTGGAGGATCCATCGGTGCTGGGCTCCGATGCACTGCCACGCAGGGTCGCCTGGCGCGTGGAGGTCAGACAGGTACCTGAAACAGCAAGGCCAAGGCTGACCCAGTCAGCTTCTGCTGCACAGCCATCATGAGGACAAGAGGAAAGCTAGCACAGCTTGAAGTCATCACTTAAGAAAACCTAAAATTTTGTCAATTAGTAAAGCATTCGTCAATACTAGTCTTGAATATTCAGTTCTAAACGAAATATATTCAGATTTATTTTCATGCAATTAACAAACAATAAACCTACATTTTAAGAAGTTAGGACTTTATAAAAATACAACCAAGGAGACAAAGACAACTTGCAATGTTCCTATAATGCCCAGTGAGAGCGTATCTTTACGGTTACATTTTGTTCACAGAGTGTTTCTACTTAGTTCTCAGTCACACAGAAAACAGGTGGGAGCCAGCAGAGGCCTCAGCGTGAATATTTCTTCATTCCTTTCTGGTCTGAAATATGGCCACGAGGTGGCAGTGTGACCCTTTTTTCTGTAGGATCCAAACAGGGCAACTGAAACTCAAGACCACTTTATTACACAAAGAGATTTGGTGACAGCAAGCAGTGACTTCTAAGTCTAAACTCGAATTCATGAGAAGATATTTCTTTAGAAAATACAGTATAGATGGGCATTTTTCTTAGTTTTAAAATAGTTCTTAAAATATTTAAATTCTTCTTTCTCTGTAAAAATTCCAAACCCAGATAGACAACTGAAATAGATTTCAGTTGAAAAATTTCTGCCAAATATTATTCAAAACTCGGCCCTCATGAAATATATAAATATAACAAGTTAAATCCAATTAAATCAACTTCAAAAGCTGGACTTATTGTCTTAAAATAACTCATAAACCCTAAGCTGTCTGTTGTCTTGGGGTTAAAAGTTCTGTTCAAGAATAAATTTTAATTAATGGTGACAAGCTATGACCTCTAAACACGCAGGGACACACCTGGGCTTCTCTCCCCAGCTTCTGCAGTACTGAGTATTTCCTTACTCAGTCTTCTCAATTAGCAGCTAATTGGAGGAGAAACAAGTTAGTGACAAATAAAACACTGAGAAGAAACCTGACATCACATTCGGGAACGACCCACCTCCCCTGACCTCCATGGGCTAACGGGGAAGAATGGTTTCCGAGGACAGCGGGGTGTCCCGTGCGGGCTCCTCTCCTACCCGAGCCATGACCCTTTATTTACAGGGGCCAGGAGGCTGTCTGTGCCGAGAGTCTGGCACATCAATTAACAGCATCCCCGGGAGGATCTAACAGGTGACGTTCAGCAAAGCCTTCAAAACCCAATCTGAGTCTTCCCCTCACACAGGCTTTCCTCTTCTATCCTCTGGAATGTAAATATGACAAATAGTACATTGTGTCATTTCTTTCCCCAAACCGTGCGCTTCCACCCTTCCTGCTGGAGAGGAACTGTCTGTCGGAGGTGTCCTCAGACAGGTTTGTTTTGCCCAGAGACTCCTGCTGCACCTCCTCCTGACGCTGGCACTCAACAGCAACCTCAGATCGGCAGCAGCAGAAAACACAGCACCGTCCCTGTCGGAGGGCGGCTTCCCTCCCTCTCTGTGCACACCACCAGCAGCACACAGAGGGGCCGTCACAAGGCTCGCTCTCGAGCAGCACAGCAAGATCAACGTGCCTTTCTGCTCAGCATCTTCTCAGATTATGTCTTTTCAGTATGCTGGCGAGGTCCTCCCAAAATTTAATAATAATCCTCTTTCTATCATCTTGCTAATGGGTATTACATAAGAGTTTTATAAAGAAAGATAAATTTGTTGTCTCAGAAACTCTGCAGTGTCTCAGTGCAAAAGCACAACTTGTGCTAGGCTTTTCCTTGGTTAAATGACTTAATCCAATGAGCTTCCTCTTTTCTTTTAGTATGTAGTTTCATTTCAAAGATCTTGGCTTAGCATATGATACAGGTTATTGCTATTTCTTTTAAATACGTGTTATCTGAGAACACTTTTTAAAAAGACTTTTTTAGAAGGCAGAAGGTAAGGAGTGTTAATTATGATGAGCATAGGCTCAAAATTTTTAAATTTAAGAATTAAAGTCTTTAGCCATACTCGAGCATGATTTTTAACAATTACCAAGGACAGAACCACACTGGCATGGAAGAAGTATGTGGTACTTGGCTTGTTGCTTGAGCTACTAGCCTCACCAGAGTAAGGAGAGTGAAAAGCATCAGGATGCCTTTAGGTAGATACAGCAGTGAACAACAGCACAACAACACAGGGGTAATCTGACTCGCTCATTCCCTGCGCAACTTGGTTACGTGAGAGCTAAGAGGTGGAGTTTTGCTGATGATAAAGTCGAGAGTCTCCACCCCCACTTGGTGCTCAAAGGACTGCGCACCATAGATTCCAAAGTCCAACAGATATTTGGCCTGGCTGTGATTTTGTTTTTGCTATTCATTAATAATGAAACCCTTAATTTAAGAAGGATGATAAAATTGCTCAGTATCTTCTCAAAGTATCAAAAATAAAATAATGATTAAAAAATAAGTAAATGACTTGACATTCTCAGTGACATTCTTGTTCTTTTCCCTTTAAAATGACAGGGAATAAAACATTAAATAGGCCATTTAAAAGAATCTTTTTTTAACACCCACCATCTTTTAAATGGTATCCAGGTTAACCAGTCACAGGAGCTGTACATGAATAATCTACATAAATGGAAATTCGCTACACAAAGAAATCCTGCACTCAATAAGGTTTAATGTATTACTATCAGCAAATGAAAAAGAATAAATGTAAACAGGTAAATAGACACAAAGCCCAATTAGTGAAGCAACATGGCAGAACACAGACAAGATGCTAACCAGCTATGTTTCCTACATGAGAGATTAACCTTCCTAGAACTCTGTTACTTTACACGTTAAAAAAAAAAAAAAAAAAAAAAAAAAGCGGTTGGATAACTAACGTGCAGTTTATTTGCAGCATTAGATTTCTATGATTCTACAGGCCAGAAAAATCTCCCAAATGCATTCTTTCCTCTGGGGGCACTTAGAGAAAAGCAAAGACAGGCTGTGAAGCCAGAGAGCCGGGAGGCCTGTGGCGGTGCGTGCTGAGCAGCGACCGCCCTGAGTCCCAGGTCCTCACCTGCGCGCCAGGTGTGATGCAGACGCCGCATGGCGTCTGTGAGGCACAGTGAGGCTCAGACACAGCTGCGCAGGCTTGTTTGGGGGGGGGGGTTGCAGTCAGCAGTTCCAGCGCCCCTGCGCCTGCTGAAGCCCCTCCCTCTCGGGCAACATGTTCCCTCTATGCTGTGGTGTCCATGGCTTTTGCTGTTACTGCTGTCTTTTTCACGTAAGCCCTCCCACTTCCTTTTCAAGACTGAAAGTTTTCAGAATTTTCTCTGCTGCTGAGCCCTGGCCACTCTCGGGGCACCAGAGACTCTCCCACCTGTGGGACAGTGCCACCCTCTAAGCCAGTCAGGGAGTCCCCACCTGCGGGGGCCCACAGGGAGCCCCCCGCAACCCCGGGCTGGGGAAGATGCTGTGGACGGGAGGAGAGGTGCAATGAGGCTACTTTTCCTTTCTCCAAACCGGCAGGATTTCCTTGCCTTTAAAGAGTGAGTGCTCCCAAATTTTTGAGTACACAAAAGAATTTTGGTGTCCTACACTAGGTATCCCTAAATTTCTGCTACTTGTCTTCCCTTTTACCGTTTCGTCAATCTCCCAATTTCCCCCAGATCAGCTTTAAGAGTTACATGATGTACACAGCACTATCCAGACACATGTGATTTGTCAAAATTCTTGCAGAAGGTTTACCTTATATAACGTTTTTGGTCATGTAAGGTCGATGGTGTCTCAAGCAACTTATCCAGAAGTAATTCTCTTAAAGCTTCAATCCGTGTTTCTACTTCAGCATAATCTGTTTAAAAAGGAAAGAATTACACGACTTACAGAATGAAAATTTAAAATCCAATTACAGAAAGCAGAACAGTGGCTGCCTTGGGGTAGAGGGGCGACTGAGAAGAGGCAAGAGGGAAATTTCTGGAGTGATGAAAACGTTCTCTCCAGGGTGTGGGTTCCATGGGCTTGTGTATTTGTCAAACTCACTGAGCTGCAACATGTAAGCCTGTGCATATCACTGCATGTAAATTTACCACAATAAAAATAAAATTATTTACAAATTTAATCAAGCCCTGTGATATTTCTCCCAGTTAATAAGGCATGACCATAAGGCATTTTAGGCTTTTCTTATTTTCTGTAACTCTAGCCTTAGAGATAATTTCAAAAGTTGTTTAGTTTACTTTAAAGTAGGGTTAGAATTCATAAATATATTGGTCTTTCTGAAGAGGGAAGATTAAAACGTAGATTTCCGTTTCTGTAAAATATCTATAATTGATTCTTTCCAGTAGAAAAGACTTTAAATGGCAACATGATTAACAAGCAGCAAAGAATGTCCAAGACTAACCTATCCTACAGTTTTCACTCCATCTTAGTAAGAAAAGCCATCGTGTTACTTCTGAAGTAACTGTCTTACACTTGAGAAAGGGCACCATATAAACAAAAACTAAAACGAATGTAACATTCTTTGCAGACTACATTCCACATTCTTCCTGTAAAAGCAAAGTAGAAAATCTAAAAGTAATAAACAAATCTTACATTTCTTGAAAACTTGCACCTCCGTTTTCCCAAAAAGTGACTTGGCCTTTTCATAATCATTAATAACCACATCATAATCACCCTTTAAAATAAAGAAACATTTTGGAGACTGTCAGTAAAGTTTAATGAAGACATTTGGTTAAGATAAAAAACATCTTAACAACTCTTTAAAATTTATGACATCTATGACCATAGGTACATAAATATGCACTCTACCTTTTGGATATTCCTTTCAATATTTAGAGGAAGGTTGAAAAGCAACTTAAATCGCTGGAGCACATTGAGTGCATTTCTAGTGGAATCTGCCTTGTCCTTACGACCTAAGACTTCTTGAAATAATGTGTCCGCAGTGTTACTTGCTCCTATTTTAAAAGGACAAAAAGAAACTTAGATAAAAACTAATTTTAATCAGAAAATGTGTCACTGGACCAAAGAAATAAAATGTTAGACTGCTATTGCACTTAATATTAAAACTCAGTAGACTTTTCTAAAAGTCAGCTATATTGGAGTTTTTTTTACGGTTTGCTAAAATACAATTTCCTTTTTGCCTGTGAAGTCTTTTCATATGTGTATACCAATTAATGGTATCCAGTTAAGAATAACCATACTTACCGGGCCCAAACAAATTGTCTAATGTGAATTTACGTTTATTTTAGCTTCTTTTAAGGTTTATAGCATTATGGACCCTTAGGTTACTTCATTAATTCAGACAACAGGTTAAAACCCACACATATACACGCGTGCACACACAAGTACACTAGTTAAATTCTCTGGATTCAATATCTACATATCCATAGTAATAAAAAAAAAATGGAAAAAATTTTTCAGAAAAGTTGTTCAAAAGAAATACTTTAGACCTAATCCTACTTCTACATAAAATTATCTAGCAGGCACAAAAAATGATATAAGCAATTTAAAATGTCAAACTTTAACACACCACTATTAATGAATATTTCTTAAATCAGCTTAATATTTCTTAAAATGATACACAAACTGGACATTCTATATATTTGTATTTTTTTTTACCTTAAAGACCTCAAACTCTATGAATCACTGTAATGAAAGAGTTTCTTTATCTAAAACAAAATTTACTGTGTACAAAAATAGTTAAGCTTTTTCAACTTGTGAATTATTTTTAATTAGTCACAAGAAAAGGGGAGAAAAAGGATAAACTTTTTTTGGCTGTTTGACCACTGCTCATAAAAAGTTTCTACATTATCTGGTCTAGTGACTATACTTTAAGCAAAGATGAAAAAAACGACCTCAGTCTCGCTGGGTGGCTGGCGCGCCGCATTCTCTGGTCCACACTGTGGGTGGCCTGAGTGTGTTAAAAGTCATCTTTGTAACATAATTGTTTTATCTAAATAATGTTTAAATTCTGTTGAAATTTTAAAGGCCTGGTATAAAAACTTTGTTTTGTCAGGACAGCTATTTTCACCACCCGCTATTTAATGTAGAATACTAAATTTCTACTCTGAGAAAAAAAATATATTCCCTTCTTGCCACCAAACCATATAATATAATGATGACTAAATGAATATTAGAAATGTGATTAAGATTAAAAGTATTTTTCTTGGAAGAAAATTAATATTAAGCACTTGTTTATCATTTAGAAATAAACTTCACGAATTGAGGCTTCATGAATGAATTAGATACGTGAATGGGGACTGAATATTTTTAAAGGTTGATTACTTATGTGTGCGCTGCGGATGTTAAATCCCCAAGCACTTTCTCTACAATGAAGGAGTACAAAATATCAAAATTAGATTTCTTTTTCATCTTATTTTAAAGACAATTAAAAAATACAAACTAATAATTTCAAACTCCCCTAAAAAGTATAACAAGCACAGGTTAAAAATCTGCTTAAAATTAAATAAAATATAAATATTTAATACAGAAAAACTTATAGGCAGAAATTATAAACTATAAAATTAAAATTTAGTTTAGTTACACAGAAATGTATACATATAGAGAATTCTAATTTATGTACACATTTTAAGTCATGAAATTATGATTTTAATTTATAGACAATTTCTGTCCATAAATTATTCTGTTGCGAACTTTACTGCATTCACAGTAAAATTTTGGGAGTTCATAGCTCTGATAACTGGATGATTACATACAGTCAGAAAATAAACGAAAGCAGGGAAACCGAGATTTGCGCAAGCAGATAAAACTCAGCAGCAGCTCACCAGCCGCGGCTGAGAGAAGGGCACGCTGGCTCCAGGAACGGAGGCAGGACTGCCCTGGAGGCCACCTGCACCAGCCCACGAGCAGCCCCGGGCAAGTGCAGGCTGAAGGCTGACCCCTTCCCCCCGCAGGGACACTGCATCATGGTCTCGGGGATGGATGCCCCTGAACTGACAGCAATGACACTGGCCTCAGCTGGGCTGGCAGGGCAGTGATGTTCTCCTCAGCATGAGACAGGGAGACGCGGATGGACCCGGAGGGCTCCACGCCACGTGCAGTCACAGGAAGACAGACCCTGAGTGGCTCCACTTACACGTGGAGCCTGAAAAGCCGAGCTCTTGTAAGCAGGCCGGGCTGGGGCCACGGGGAGATGGATGCGCTCTGAGGATGTGATGCACGGCATCGGAAACAGAGCTAACAGTGCTGTACTGTAGCCTGAAAGTGGCTTCAAGAGGAAACCTCAGACATTCTCACCACAAACAAATGGAATTACGTGTGGCGACAGCGCTGGCGGCGGGGGGCGGGGGGGCGCGGGGGGGTGAACACACGGCATCACAGACAGGTATCCAACCATCACACTGCGCACCTTAAACTTGCACAATGTCCCGTGTCAACTATATCTCAACAGAGCTGGAGAATAAGATGGGAAGACAAGTCACTGCAGCACTGCCCACTGACCAATCAAACTCACACCTGCCCTCAAACATGGACAAACACTGTAACTGTGCCCGGAACCCGTCATCCACAAAAGCTAGTCGTGTAATTCTGATGGCGCCTGGTCATTTCAAGCATGTTTATTAAAGTAAACACGAAGCTCTCTCTGGCCCCTTTTCACGGCACTGGCACCCGGCACAGAGGACGGTACGGGTGATGTATAACCTGCGTCTCTGCTTGATGGGAGCTGGGGTGGGGGGGGATGGGAGGAGGGTTCCCCCTACACACCCACGACACAATTTACCCCAGGAACAATAAAGCTGAATGAAATTTAAGGTAACTTTTCAACGTATACTTAAATTCATAGCAAAACCAGGACACAAAGAGACTGAACAACCTGCTGTGTGTCTCGTTTCTCTTAACAGACTCCAGAAAACGGCCAGACAGGCAGCTGTCTGACATTACAGGGCGACCTTACACGGACAAGGTCACTACCTGAGTCACCTAGCGCTCGTTCCCAGCCGGGCCTGGCGCCGGGGTCCCACAACCGCTCTCGCATCACCGGTGCACATTTCTGCCGGCTTCTCCTCTGGTCTCTACCCAGCTCCCTCGGGTGCGTTCTCTGGACAGATGGCAGAATGTTTTTCTAAAAGTCGCCATGTGACTTCCTTATTTAAAATCCTCCCACGGCTCACCAGTAGTCTCAGGATAAAGACAAATTCCACAGCGCCACACAGAGAGCTTGTCACGAGCAGACCCCTCGACCCGGCAGCCTCAGCCCTCACGTCTGCACCCCAGGGTACTCGGTCCTGCTTCATGGCCCACAGCCATCTCCCCTGAGGTCAGCACCTTCCTCCTCGTGCGGCCTGCCCGCCCGGGATGCACCTGGGCCACTTAGTGCCCGCCTGGCCTGCCCCCTCCGCTCCCGAGGCTCAGCGCCCTCCCCCTCGTGCGGCCTGCCCGCCCGGGATGCACCTGGCCCACTTAGTGCCCGCCTGGCCTGCCCCCTCCGCTCCCGAGGCTCAGCGCCCTCCCCCGGCCTCTCTCCATCCACTTTTCCATCAGGTGCCCCTCGTGGGGCTCCGGGACCCCTACCAGCAGAGCACTGTCACACCACAATTTAATCCCCTCCCTATCTGGACCTACTTTGCACTGGATTATAAACTCTCAGAATTAAAGCGCAAGTTTCATCCTCCTGTCCCTGGAATATAAATAAGAACGCTCAATCAACGCTTACAGGGCAAGTACCAGAAACCAGCCTCAGAACCAGTGCCCAGGACGCTGTTCGCTGAGGGAGGGACAGCACAGGGCCCACGTGCAGGACCACGCCAGTGATCGGGCAGCTGAACCGAGCCCAGCAAGCAACCCTAATGATGCGAAAACGACGCTTGTTCTGTGACTTAAAAAATTTTTGCTGAAGCATTAAAAACTTGCTTACTGTTGGTTATACATCAATAAGAAAATGAAAAATCAGTAAACCTAATTTTTATTTAGTACACTATAAAACATTAGAAACACTGAAAATTCAAGTGTTTAATTTCTTCGTAAAAAATATCATCAAGATAGCCTGCCTCTTCTTGTCATAAAGTTTACAGCACGTATCAAGCATCTTTTCTGTGCTCTGACAAACAATCACGCTCGTTTCCAAGTCTGTCTGCTGTACTTCCAGCTTCACGGGTCAGCTGCGAGCGCTCCGTCGGCCTCACTCCCTCTGGGACAGCCTTACCCCCTCGTCACACCTTCCTGGCTTCGGTGGGGAAGTCCACCCTCACTGAGCTCCTCGGGGCTCCCAGTGCCAGTGTCCACACCCCACCACAGCCACTTCTACAACCCAAGTCGTGCTGGATTTGAATTCCACTCACACTGTCACCACTTTCCCTTTTCTGATGCACTTTCATTTCTGTGGGCCAACTTCCCCTTCTGAGTCTCCATGTCTGTGAAATGTCTGCAAGTTTCTCTCTGGGAGACGAGGAGGCTGCACACGGGCACACTCTGCTGTTTGAGCAGGGCCTGGCAAGCGTATGCAGTGGGTCCCCCCGACTCTGCAGGAAGAGCAGCTGGGCATCTGTTACTGGTGAACGTTCAGTGGACCGCAGAGATAGCAACCGGGTGTGTACCTGATGCAACGTGGCAAGCATACTGGTCACTGAAACCCACGCATCCCAAACCAGCAAGGCAGTCTGTAGTTTAAAGCGCAGGCTCAGAGCCAGATGCGTAGACACAAATCCCAGCTCTGCCACTTACTGCTGATGTGACTTTAGGTAACGCGTTCAATCCTTCTGAGCCTCAGTTTTTCGTCAATAAAATGGAGGTTACAGCACAAGCCTCCCAGGGTTACCGCGGGGGCTGAGCATCTGTGAACTGTGGGAGCAAGCCCTGACGCCAGTGAGGGGCACAGAGGTCTAGCTGTCCCGGCTCTGGCGACGCACACCTAGACCGCACGGTCCCTCCCTGCACCTGCCTGCCTAGCCCAGCCGCACCAGCCACACGGGGCTACTTCGACTTAAAGCCAAATTATTAAGATGGAATAAAAATTAAATTCCTCAGCAATACTAGTTCCATTTTAAGTGCTCAAGAGCTACATTTCCATCATGGCAGAAGTTCTGTTGGACGGCGCTGTTCTATGCTCTTGGAATAGGTAACAACACAGAGTGAGATATGTGGATTTGATAGAAATTAACAGTCTTCACTTCATCGCTGGCTTGAAATCAAGAAGGAATTATTAAATACCAAGGCAAATATGAGAAACATGTATCAGTGAAAACAAAAAAGAATTTCAATGAAAGCCTTCAACATTGATAAATTCTGAACAAAAGGGACTGAATTTCTTAGTCAACATCACCCTTTAGAAACTTAAAGTGAAAAAGGTTGCCCAAATTTAAAAAACTTTCATTTAAAATAACTCAGGGAAAATGCACGTTAGTATGTAATTATACACAAGATTAAAGCATTAATATAATCTAAGCAGACGTAGAGAATGGACTTGAGGACACGGGGAGGGGGAAGGGGAAGCTGGGACGAAGTGAGAGAGTGGCATGGACATATATACACTACCAAACGTAAAATAGATAGCTACTGGGAAGCAGCTGCATACAGCACAGGGAGATGAGCTCGGTGCTTTGAGACCACCTAGAGGGGTGGGATAGGGAGGGTGGGAGGGAGACGCAAGAGGGAGGGGATATGGGGATATATGTGTACGTATAGCTGATTCACTTTGTTTTACAGCAGAAACTAACACAACACTGTAAAGCAATTATACTCCAATAAAGATGCTAATAAATAAATAAAAGGAGAAATAGAAATTCGAAAAAAAGAAAAAATATATAATCTAAGCAAACCAGACTACATTTGCACTCCTGCATAATTTCTGTTTCAGTTCCCCGGTGGTACAGCTCCTGAAGACCGGTGAATCGGTGACCCGGGCACGCCGTCGGGGCAGGGGACCTGCTTGTTGGGTGGCAGCCACACCCCTCCCAGCTCCATACTCAATGCTGGACCCAGCACGGCACTTGACACAACCAGTCTTACAAATGTTGGCCAAGCTGACCTAGACTAACACGACTTACCCTAAGACAGCAAACATCAACGTCCGGTTGACATAAAAATGTTTCTAGGAAAAATGGATTGTTACAAAGGAATATAATCTACAGCAAATTTTTATCCCAGAAAGTCCTGAGTCTCAAAGAAGTGACATTCACGTTAAGCCAACTTTACCCAAAAAAGAGCAAATTTCAGTAGAAAGTTAAAAGGACACATTTCTAGAAAAAGTTTGTGCTTATAAAGGAACAGAAGTAAAACCATTTCCCTTACAAATTTTATACCACAAGTCCCAAAGGAGAATTACCTAAACTACTGAAAAGAAAAAAATTACGTTAACATACTATGCCAGGCCTCACCCATGAAACAGATCGTGATTTTTTCCAAACCTGAGCCAATATCCGTTTTCTTCTACTGATACAATGAGATACTTACTAAGCCAGATTGTTCTCACAAGCCACCTTTTAAAAGTTACTGACATAATCTTTTTTTTAAACAGATATCATGGTTTGATGGCAACTTCTCCAGGGAAAATAACATCCCTAAACAGAAAATATCCATCCAAGACGTTAAAATGTCTATGTTAATATAGAAATAGCTTTAGTAAATGCTTATTTGGGCTGAATTCAGAATATATCCATTTGAACAAAGCTGGTGACTTGGTTCTCAGACGAGAACAAGGAACGAGGTAAAATCTCAAGGCAAAATGGTGATGATGATGATAATAATACCAACAACCAGAGACAAAAAAATTTCAAGTGCTGTCAAACTCATAAAGTTTGGGATGAAATCCAAGTACTCAAATTCTACTACCAAGGAAAGCCTATATCAAATTAAAGCTTCTTTCTAGGAAACACTTTTATTATCAGAGCTATCCCCAGGTTTACAAATAGATATTTACAAAAAAGCTCAGAAACTTTTGCTGATGGGGCTAAATTAAGCTGGACGTGCAAAACTGACTTGCTATCACAGTCCTGCATTCATAGAATCACTAAAGAGCTGATGCCGGGGTTCTTAAATGTTTCGGTTATTCTCGACCCTACCCTACTTCCTGGAGAAATCATATGCTATATGTGCTTATACTTGAAAACGAGGACAGTCCCCTGGGCATTACTGCTCCTTGTCAAATATTTTTACTACATACGTGGAAGAGAATAATTTACTTTTAAGCCACTAATATTATAACAGGGATTGATTTATCTGATGAGTTTCTTCTAAATCAGTAGGATAAGTAGCTGGAAGTACAGATGTCAGAAAAAAGAAGGGGAGGTGGACAGGGCCTCCAACTGCATGTATCAGTTTCTCTTGGCCTACAATTCTTACAAAATGTCTCACAGTTAGAAACACTCAAATATGCAGCTGCCTTAAAGTTGTTTTGGAAAAAGACAAGGCACAAATAAATAGACAGCAGCTCGGTATCTGTCACTCTAGTAGCTGATGTTATTTGCATTGATGCTGGCACATACTTGAAGATGCTTTTTCAGGTTTTGGTCAATGACAATCTTGGTTACTGCTGCGGCACTTTTCTATCTTTGATGATGCTATTTATATCCTGGCCCTCTTTATGGCAGCAAATTTTACTTTTTAAGAAGTACACTGGCTTGCTTTCAAATGATGAGTTCTCATAAATAAAATGCAAACAGAAAGAGAACATTCAATGTTGTTATTCCCCTTTATGTTCATTAAATCACTACTATTTAGAAATAAATACTAAAATACAACTTACTGCCTTGTTCTGTGAAACCAGGTCCAAGAACTGTATCAAAGCTCGTTATGAAGTCCATAAATAGTTTTGGGTAGTAGGACAAAACTTACTGTTCAGAACATTCTCCAGTTTCTGCGTCATGGATCCTTCTACTTTTTCCGTTCCATCCGCTTCTAGTTTTTGATGGATGGCTAGAAAAAAGCATCTAGTTAAAACACCGGCTATTTTAATGGGTGGGAAAACATTACGTCAAAATGACATTTTTAAACAGCATAAAAAATGGTCATATTTCACTGCTAGAAAGAAGCACAAACACACAAAAACTCTGCACAAACTTTGCAAAGTAACCAGCAGACACCAGTCTTAAGTCATGGTAGTTTAATGCTGTTAAAATAGTACATAATACACGTACTTAGTCATCTGATCACCAAGGCTGAGTGGTAAAGACGGTTGAATTAAAAAAGAAAAGTGAGGGCTTCCCTGGTGGCGCAGTGGTTGAGAGTCTGCCTGCCAATGCAGGGGACACGGGTTCGAGCCCTGGTCTGGGAGGATTCCACATGCCACGGAGCAACTGGGCCCGTGAGCCACAACTACTGAGCCTGCGCGTCTGGAGCCTGTGCTCCGCAACAAGAGAGGCCGCGATAGTGAGAGGCCCGCGCACCGCAATGAAGAGTGGCCCCCGCTCGCCGCAACTAGAGAAAGCCCTCGCACAGAAACGAAGATCCAACACAATCATAAACAAATAAATAAATTTAAAAAAAAGATGAACTTACATAATTATCTGAAAAGGTTATTAAAAAAAAAAAAAAGAAAAGTGAGGCTTAAATAACTAGTATCTTTGATATCTGGCCATAAGAAAGTCATTCTTATTTCTCAGTTTCACCATCTACAAAATAGAAATACTACTATTTGATATCTATCAACCTCAAAATATTTAATTTCAGCCTTGGGATTTAACATGGCAAAATACGTATTATTCATGTTCTATTCAGTCTGTAATTATTTCCCTGGAGGTTCTCAAGAAATATCTAGTAACATCTACCAATACGTCAATTTGTGGACGTACGAATTACACTGGAGTTGTTTGCTAATACTGACGCACATCTGAATGATTCTGATAAAGAGTATCAGGAAAGCGTTAATTTATATTTAAAAACTTTTACCTGCTGAAGAGAGGAGGTTTTAAACAGCAGATCAGGCTTGCTCAGGTGACTCATTAAGAACATTTTCAAAACAAATCCCCAAATACAATTTCAAATTCAAAACTGTGACACAGTAAAAGTAATAAAAATAGCAAGGCAAATATTATTGAGGCATGACCATAAGCAGAGCACCATGATAAGTTTCTAATGCACGATGCGTATCTGGTAAGAAGCCAATGATGAGCTTCTAATGTTATTTCTATTTCACAGATGGGGAAACCACGGCTCAGTAAAATTAAATAAGCTGACCAAGGTCACAAAGCCAAACCCCAAATTTGAGCTCAAGCGGTGTGATCCCAGGACAAGAAGCTTCACCATATCCTGCCCACACTGCGTGGGCAGGTGACCCAAACCCCCTCAGCCTTTGTTTCCACATCTGTAAACTGGGAACAACAGAACTACTATGTCAGTGGGGAACTGCATTCAGTTGCAAATACAAGACTTCTTTCCAAAATAACAGCTGCTGAGACAGCCAGGATTCTACGCCTTCACCAGACGTGCTGCAGCACACACTCCGCTGCAGGACGGCTCACTGCCCAGCGTCCCGGCAGGACTCCAGGGCAGCAGCACTCCTGGACATGAGCTCTTCTCTAACATTCCAACTCCTCCTTAGAAGGAACTGACAGGTTCTGCCTCAACCCACCAGTCAGGAGTGGCAGATTTACAGGGAAAAAAAGTCTGTCTAAGCAAAACTGATGTGTGTTTCTTTAATCAATTACAATTTCATTGGTTTCCCTTGACTCATTGGTTAGGGAATTCTGGGTCAAATGAGCTTTGAACATCAACTTCTTCTTTTAATTAGTTTCTAGCCTTAATCTTGTCCTTTTTTATACTTTTTTGTAAAACAACCTCAAATTTTGCATGAAACTCTAAAATTATACTGCTTCTCTGTTGAAAAAACACATTCACAGGAAGAAAAATATATATATTTGCGGGGAAAAACCAACTACTGTATTTTTAATTGTCTTGGTTGAGTCAGGAATGAAAAGAAAGTTATTTATCTAATATTTTAAATTTGGATTATGTGATGACATAAAACATTTCCACATACCTTGAATTGATTAAGTTAAATGGGAAAGAATTTTCCTATCTTTAAGGAACGGAGATAAAAAAGCCCAAATATTAAAAAGCGAAACCAGAAGGACGCCTATGTTCCAAACAAGCACATCTGCTCACACTGCTCCTGAGCAGAGGCTGCTGTGTTCCTGACGGTCCTGGCTGGAAGGGGGCGAGTGGCCACGTGGCATGTTGTTAGGTGGTCACCACTCCCGGTCTATCGGTGGCAGTTAAGAGGTTACACCTGAGAGCTTCCGCTCGAATGCTGCTCCTAAGTGAGAGTCTGCACTAAACCAGTCCCCAGCCACATTCTCTGCTACCGACAGGCCCCTTGCCGCTCCACAGGGCCAGGCTGCTGCGCGGCTCACAGCCCTGTTCCTCCACAAAGCGGCTCCCTGCGCCCGTCTCCACACAGCAGACCCCTCAGGCTGTCGGCCAGCATGAGGACCCAGAGACACTGGGATCTGATAAAGGCAATCCTACTTTCCAGAAAACTAATGCAAATAACCCAAGGTCTGGGTCACTTGACCTTTTATTTTCTCTGAAAACATTTTTAAATAGTATAACTCAATAAGCAACTTGGGGGCTTCCCTGGTGGCTCAGTGGTTAAGAATCCGCCTGCCAATGCAGGGGACACGGGTTTGAGCCCTGGTCCGGGAAGATCCCACATGCCGCGGAGCAACTAAGCCCTTGCGTCACAACTACTGAGCCTGCGACTAAGCCCTTGCGTCACAACTACTGAGGCTGCGCTCTAGAGCACGCGAGCCACAACTACTGAGCCCTCATGCCACAACTACTGAAGCCCACGCGCCTAGAGCCTGTGCTCCGCAACAAGAGAAGCCACCGCAATGAGAAGCCCGCGCACCACAACGAAGAGTAGCTCCCGCTCGCCACAAGAGAAAGCCGGCGCTCTGCAACAAAGACCCAACGCAGCCAAAAATAAATTAAAAAAAAAATTGTGACCTTGATAAGCGAAAAACCTCAAGAAAAAAAAAAGAGCAACTCAGTCCACAGTCACAGGCTTGTTACAATTTCTCATGTATTAAAACTTAAATATGTGAAGCAGTTGAACACCATAAATCTATATTTGGGAAACAAAAAAGTATGTATGGAAAAGTTCTACTCAAAGAAAAATCAGTTACAGAAAGACTGCCTACTGATTCAAAGAAATGATTTGTTTTATTGAACTCTCTAACAGAATGTGGACATCGAACTTTCTAATTTCAATTTAAGAATTCATAATATTTGTGTATGCATTTATATAACGCCATTATTAGGTGAGCACTAAGGAAAGGCATGAGTGCAGGTGGAGCCCCTCAGGAGTGTCAGGCACACGGCCATCCACGAGCTAGCTGCAGGCTCTAACCGCTGAACACTGCGACCGGCCTGTGTGCGGCAGGCATTTCAGGCTACACCAGAGACTGGCAAACTACTTTTGTAAGAAACACACAGTAAATATTGAGGGCTTTGGGGGCCACAGGGGGCCTCTAGCACACATTCTTCTCCCTTGTTTTCTTAAACAACTCTTGAAAAACAGGCATGTTTAGCTCCTGACGTGTACAAAGACAGGTGTGGCCCAACTTGGTCCAGGTGTCAACCTCTGAGGATAATACTAAGATAGGACACTAGGCAGGGTTAGGGTGAGATGCATTAATAACTCAGATTTATATACAGCTTTTCAAACATTTAGTTCTCTACTTCTTACTCTACCCAATTTTTATCAGAGTGGCTAAATCATACATAAATTACATCTAAATTGGTTGGGTACTCTATGAATTCTTTCCTTCCTCAGTTATACTGAAAACAACAATAACATAATTCCAACTACTCCTTCGAAGACTAGCAGGTACAAAGGAGCCCACTTAAGACAAGTGGGTCCTGGATAAGTGCGTGCTGAGGTTATCTGCATCCCTCAACAGAGTGGCACCCACTCCTGAAGCAGCAGCAACACACGGACGGAGGGAGGGCCATGCGTGTTCTGAGCAGCACACGCTGCCACTCTGCCTGGGCCTCTTCCCTCGGCCACCCCTCACCTAGCGTATGGTAAAGGAGGCCAGGCCCACAGTTGTTCTCAGAAGGAGCAGTTGATGGGGCTGGACCTGCCACTAAAACAAGTGATTGGCCAGGTGAGGGTCAGAGGGACTGAGGAACAGCCGGCCTTTCCTGTAAGGAGGCCCCACAGGCACCACCGCAAGCGGGGAGAACCTGGGCTTCAAGGCTGTGAGGGCCGGAAGGGCACAGCAGGGCGACAGCCACGGGAAAGTGGAGTACGGTGCTGGGAATATTTTTGCAGGATATGGTAAAGAAAAAACTATAATAATAAACACACCGAGGTTAACATTGGCAGATTAGTTATGCCAGACACACTTCTTGCCAAATTCTAATTAAGATACTCATGGTACACACAGGAATAAAGAAAACAGCATAAAACCTTAAAGATAAATAAAAGCCACGCAAGAAGGTAATTGCTGCCAACTGTACACCTGACTGGGATGGACTGAAAAAAATCCTTGGACTGTGTATGAAAAAAGTCCACTCGGTCAAGAGAAGAACACAGATGATATCAAAAGGGCAGAGAAAGGTATTTATCCAGCTAACTCTGTAACACAGGGTGGCCCAGACATGACACACCTGCAGACTTTTTCCCAAGTCTTCAAGACTACAGAGTCTCCCCTACTGTTCTCACCTCCAACACCTCTTTAAGGAAAGGACTGTTTAAGCACGACCATTTCCCAGCACCCAGCGCGCAGGAGAGGGAGGGAAACTAGCAGAGGGCTCCTCCCCTGGGCACGGCGCAGGGAAGCAGCAGGGCAAGAGGCCTCTCAGAGACACCCCGGGGAGTGACAGCTGACTGAGCAGAAGAGAAGTGTCAGAGCCTGCAGGTATGAGTCTACAGGCTCCAAAAGCTCATCAAGTGTCGGGTAAAATGAATAAAAACAAGACCTACATTCCAATATATCCTGAAAAGGTGGTTTTTTTGTTTTGGGGTTTTTTTTTTAATAATTTAAGGCTAAACAAATATATCTTAAGCATTTAGGCAGACAGAAAAATAAACAAGTCACCTACAAGTAATAAAGAATTACTCTGGCTCAGGATTTCCTCTCTGTGACACTAAAAGACCCTGGATCAATGTTTTAAAAGTCATTCTCTTATGGCCAAGGGGTTGTTCATGTATGAAAGCAAGAGACACTTCTGCATGCAGGAATTCAACAGATAACGCACAAGAGTTACAAAACAAAAAATCCAAAGAGGAAAGATGACACATATACACAACTGGCAACAAACATTAAAGCCAATGAAATGTATGTGTATAAATGGTAAATTTTAAGTAACTGTGGTAAATATGAAATTAAATGCAAAAGACAAGAATAAATCTAGAAACAGAAACATAAAATAGAAAAGGTAAAAAAAAGCAGCTGGGTCTATGACTTCAGATTAAGTTAAGACCAGAAAAAAGGAAAGCACATGAGGAATGCAGATGTGCCAAACTGTTGTCATGCACATCAGGAGTCAGAGACAACCTGTAATAAAATGTAAGACTATTTCTTCCAAATCTGCAAACAATATGGTCCATATAGCAGAGGTAAAAATGAAAAAAGAAAAAATAACAGAACAAAAGGACAGAAGTTTCACTTATGATAAATGTACACGGCTTAAATTCTTCTATGAAAAGGCAGAACCTCTCAGAACGGCATAAAAGAATATAAATCCTACCATTTCTTGCTTATAAGAGAGAAACAAAATCAAAATTTCTCAAGGTTAAAAAGAACTTAATGCATAATATCATCAAGCAAATGCATACAAAAGGAAGGGTATGGAATGTTAATCCTGTACAGTAAAGAATTTAACCTTGCCCAAAGAGAGGGTTGGCCTTTGCCCTCAGCTGCTGGAAGGTCACCTCTAAGCTCTTCAAGCATCTTCTGTGATGGGGCCTCACCGCACAGTCTGACAATGTGGTTTATGGTGAGGGCTTTGGTCACTTGGCATTGGCTCGATCTCCAGAGGGACTGGAGATGGAGGCCAGCTGTTGGAGTCAGCTCGTGTCTATGTGACAGAGTTACAATAAAAACTCCGGACCCCAGGCTTGGGTGCAACACTCCACGCCACCATCTCACATCACCACCAGGAGGGTCGGTGCCACACGACTCCACCCGAGAGGACAACCAGGGCTCCCTGTGGGTGGGACTGCCTGGCCCCACCCCGGGTGCCCTTCCCCAGGCTGAGCTAAGTTGTCTCCCTTCGCTGTAATAAACCACAACTGTGAGTACACAACTGTGAGTTCTGTGAGTCCTTCCAGCTGATCACCAAACCTGCGGTAGTCCTGGGAAGTGCCCCAATTTTGCAGCTATTACTATTACCTTACAGTGTAATATTAGTATCAAGAGAATCCAAGCATCAAAAGTTACAAAGGAAACATGTTTTACATACAGAGAAAAACTGACAGAGTCAAAATTAAAGAGGGAGATTTGTCTGGCATGTTTATTATAAATAACCTAGACTTAAATAACATAATTAATCAGGCACTGATAATAATACACCAATCAGTGTGCCCTGAAAAGAACACGCAGTTGCAGAAAACTGGTATCTCTCAAGAAACACATTTTCTTTTCATAATATAGTTAGACTAGAAACTAACTTTAAAAAACAAAAATCCACTACAAACTACTAGATCGAAGAGGAAAATTAAAATTTCAAATTTTAAAAACACAAAAAAGGCATAACTGAAGAATCAATGTGGGCTTCCCTGGTGGCGCAGTGGTTAACAATCCGCCTGCCAATGCAGGGGACACGGGTTCAAGCCCTGGTCCGGGAAGATCCCACATGCCATAGAGCAACAAAGCCCATGCGTCACAACTACTAAGACTGCGCTCTAGAGGCCGCGAGCCACAGCTACTGAAGCCCGCGTGCCTAGAGCCCGTGCTCCACAACAAGAGAAGTCACCGCAATGAGAAGCCTGCGCACCGCAACGAAGAGTAGCCCCCACTCGCCACAACTAGAGAAAGCCCGTGCACAGCAACGAAGATCCAACACAGCCAAAAATTAATTAATTAAAAATATATCTATAAAAAAAAAGAATCAATGTAAACAAAGAAGTAGGACACACGAGTGAATGAAATTGGTGACAAGGGCCTATTACAATGAAATTTTAATGACTTTTAAATTATAATGCAATTCTAAAAGGCATGAAAATCTTAATGAAATAGAGAAATTCAGAAAGCCAAACCAAAATCCACAGAACACAAAAAGCAGAGATTTCAAAAGTGCATCTATATACACGCTGCCAGTGTCTATATATACACCCCAGGGTCTCTCTCCAGGAGGAATAGACACTAACGCCTCCCGATGGGATAAGATCGGAAGCACATGCTACCACATGTAGCCACAAGGGTCAAAACTGAATCCTGACTGGTATCCAATCAGGTAAGTCCCAGCAATACAACAGAGAGTAAAATAAGCTAATGGCACCCCGAGGAAGTAATGAGTCAAATCCAGAATATGGGATATCCTACAGGACAAACAGCCTCGTGTCTTCAACAAATCAATAGCATGAAAAAAATGAAGACAGGTAGCGAAGGTGAAAGGACTGTTCTAGTTTAAAAGAGGCTTAAGAGACTGAAAAAAAAAAAACACCAAATGAACTGCCTGGGTCTTATGTGGATCTTGGTTTGGACAAACCAAGTAAGTGTAACTGGGGAAATTTGAATTTGGGGCCTTGAATGATGCCGACGGATTACTGGAACTTTCTGAGCTGTGGTCGCGGGGCTGTGGTCGAGTACGCAACGTCCTCATCAGGGGACTCACACTGAAGCGCACAGGAGAGGAAGGCCGTGCTGCCTGAGATCAGCAAACACAAACCAAGCAGCCTCGAAACCTCCGATGAGGCGAGTATGGAAAAATATGACCTGCTAAATCTAGGCGACAGGTATATACGGAAGTGATGGTACTGTTCTCTCTACTCTTAGCATGCTTGAAATTTTTCATAATAGGAGAGTAAAGCTAATTACCTGAGCAGACAGCTTATTAGCTCTTTCAATGTATTAACGCTCTCAAATTTCAAATAATTCCTAATCTACATAACCCACTTCACAGTACGAACATATACTCGTACAGATCCACATGATTCTGTATAACAGTAACACCAAAACCTGATCGAAAAAGCATTTTTTAAAACTACAGTTCAATTTCAATTAAGACTATAGTTGAAAAAATTTTTAAAGAGCTACTAATAAAACAAATCAAATGCTAAAGTATAGGAAAATAATTACTCAGAGGAGCCACCTAAAGTATAAAAGATTTCTAGCACACACAACTATATACACAATATAATTCCAATTTTGTAATATGCACTCATATAAGCTGAGGGGGAAAAAGACCAAAAGGAAATACATCAAAATGTTACTGTGATTATCCCTACAGTAGGGTTTCAAGTCGTTCTTGATTATTTGTCTGTTTAATATTTTTTGTAATGTACATTTACATCAAAAAATAGAAAAGCTAGATATATGTGTGTCTAAAATTTTCTAATTTACCATTAAAATCATTTTCTATACGCCATAGAGTCACTTGCTTATTAGTAGTTGGTCAGCATTATCATCTTTGCTAAACTTTAAATTACCAGTATACTTCTAGGACAAATGTCTAATAAATGAGACTAAATTTAATGCACCAAATAAAACCTCTTGAAATCTGCCAGGAGTGAAGCCATTTACATAAGTAAAACCATAAATAAATGAATACAAGTATACATGTGTTTACAAATACATATGTTAACAAAAAAAGGGTGGAGAGAAGAGTCAAGCATGTTTTTGCTAAGGAAGTATTGTAATTACAATAGTTATGAGAACTGCTAATCACATATGGCAAATTACCACGTGCACAGCTACCAGGCATATCGATAACTTCGTTTAACTCGAGAACACTAAACTCAGTTCATTTATGCTCAAGTTTCTGCTGCTGACATAGCACCACTGACAACTTAGAATATCAATAAGCACAAAGAAAGAAGAAAATAACACCATCAAAAAACGCAGGGCACAGAGACTTTATCAAAGTGCACCTGACTTCTCAGCTCCCTCCCAGGCATTCACAACTCACTCCTTCAAAGACCTAACTTCTACGTGCAGAGAGCTGTACCAGATGCACATGTAACTTGTCAAAAGGCAACCAAGCGTGTCTGGCCCAGGAGGAGAAGGGTTTTAAAAAAGATAATAGGACATCCGAACTGTAACAGTACGAATTAATTTTAAAAACTTACTGAATTGAAGAAGGTGTGGCCTCTTAGTCTACAGTTAGGGTTATAGGTACTTAGCTATACAGGTACTTAGTTACAGGTGTCTTTGTTTTTAAAAAGAATTGGGCTTACTTTTTTTTTTTTTAATATATCTTACTTTTTACTAGATAAACAATAATTTGATTTCTATTAATTAAAGGTAGTTTAAGAGAAAGAAAAAAATAAAATAACCTACCCAACATCTTCCCTTGAAATGTCTAAAGCCACACCATTTCTACTGAATACAATTTCCCTCCCATGTAAGGATGAGTACATGGATGGGGGAGTTAGCTACCGTGCGGGGCTGGTGGGGCGATGGCTACAAAGAAAGGACACGCTATCACCAGTTCTTCCCAGACCAAACACACAATGGGTCACATCTACAGAATTAGTCCCATGTGCAAGATACTGATGGCTGTACAAGGATTTTTAAAATTCTAGAATTCTACCCTTGGGATTTAACTGGACACCGGGCACTGCGGGGAGGCAGCGTGGTCTCCTGTTTCACACGTGTCTGATGGGTGAGCAAAGCCTCAGGGACAAATACTTAAGGTACCAAGCCTTCAAAGAGATCCCAGCCCGGCCGCAAAGGCTGACTGGTGGCCACTGCAGAGCTCCGCTCCAGGGACACGGCCTCAGCGCCACAGCCTGCAAACACTCCGTACGTGCAGGGCCGGGTGTCCGCGGGGAAGCCCCAGCAGATGGCTGAGGGTCACCTTACCTGAGAGGGCGTCCTGTGCCTCAAAGAAAGTACTGAGCCCCCCTTTCACGCACGCCAGGCTGCCCTCGCTCTTCTTGTTAGCCTGCCTCTTCAGGTGGGTGACGGCCATTTTGAGCTGTTCAAAACTGAAGTGAAATGAAGAAACCACAAGAAGATAATGCATCAAGTGTGAAATACTGAAGCCTACCCTGGAAAGATACAGACTGATACAATATGTAATCAGATGAAACCAAGCTTTCAAATTCTTACCTAGATCTAAACCTTTACATGTTATGAACGCAGCAAAGCCAGAGGGAAACCCACGTTACCTCAAGTCTGATGAGCTGCACCCCATGAAACCACACAACACAGCCCAGCACCCACTAACCTGGCGTTGGAGTGGTTCTCTATGAGGTACCAGGCAGCCGAAAAGTTCTCACTTGTAAAATCAGCACTCATTCCAGGGAACAGCATTTCTAAGTCCTTCTGGGGAAATTTACCTCTGAGGGAGGAAAAGGTTTAAGATATATTTTGAGTGCTATTACTACAAAGATGTAACCAACAGTAATAAACATGAATACAAACCATTACAATGATACTTGATACATTTTGGAGCCTATGTTTGTGTGTAAAAAAATATACTTCCTACACCTCAGCTAACTTAACATAAAAACTTTGACTGTATATGTAAGATAGGAAATTAGTTAAAATACAGAAATTACATCAAAAAAAGAATATGATTTAAAGAGGCTGAGTTGATACTTCATGAAATCTATCCAAACATGAAATCATTTCCTACTCAGTAGATAAAAATCAAAATTTGGGTACACTGAAATTAAAAACAGTAAATCAACTTGTTAAAATGCTTTTTGTTAAAGACCTGTATGAAAGTTATTTTAAGACACACTGATGCCCGATGACGCCTACTGATAAAATCAGATCTATGTAGTACCCATGTTTCTATGCCCACGTCTAGATCAATTTCAAGAAAAGCTTACACTAACTGACACTCCCTTATCTGTACCTCACTTTCTTGCCCACATTTTTAAGGTCAACTTCTCGATCAGTTCATTTATCTATTCATTCGAACACGAATTAAGTATCTACCAGAGGTGTCAGGCTCCACGCTGGAGGTGAGCAAGCTGTGTCTGAGAGCAAACGGAAGTGGGCAGGACACGGCCCACTGAGGGCCTGTGAGCGAGCAGTCCTTACAGTGCCCACCCTCTGCCTGCAGAATGAAGTCCAAGCTCTGTGGTCAAGTCCCTCCATTTCCCAAACCTGCTTCTCTCTCAGGACTCATTTCTGCTACCCTAATCCTCGAAGCCGAAGCTCCAGCAACTTCAAAGGGATCACAGTTTCCTGCAAACATCCTGGTCATTTTTACCTCGTTCCCCTCTGACTGAAATTGTTCCCCACCCCCATATGGGACACAAAATTATTTTGTCTCTAAAATTTATTCAGTGGGAGAAATTATCCCCAGCCTGGAAGAAAAGGTGTGCAAGTCTGATGACTTCTCTGAGAGTCTCAATGCTGCATTATCACAGACACAGCCTCATTTCAGAAGTTAGGCAGCCTTGTCCAAGGGCAACATCCCACCTCCACCCACGAGCACTGCCCGCCGGAGCCCCTCGCCTTGCAGGTGACCAGTCCCCTTGGGCACAACTGGAAAAGGCCTGGAGTCCACTCTCTCCAGGGAGAGGGAGGTGCTCACCTGGGCTTGGGGGCCCTGACCGGGTGGCCGGGCAGCCCGTCACACTCTCCAGCAGCTCTCGCCCCCCCCTCCTCTTCTCTACTGGCTCCTTTGTCCCCATTCTCCCCCAGAGGGCAAGGGACATAAGTCCGAAACACAGCTCTCCACGATCTCCCCTGGAAACCCTGCATCTGGACACGGAGGCTGGCATCTCGGCCAGGAGATCCCATGTTCCCTCCTGTTACACTTAACCTCTCTCACCACAGAGTTTTCCTTAATTAGGGGAAGAAAAGGTCTGTTGAACATGGGAGTAACAGACAAGGTGAGATGAGACTAAGGGAGCTGTGGATACCAAGCTGGCATCACATAAGTCTTGGTAACTCGGAGACCAAGTCAACCTTAATCTTTCCTCACTGGCTTCAAGAATGAAGAACAACTGTAGCCTCAATCTTCTTGGGGGATATGTGTGAGCAGGTGTGCCTCTGAGTGTGTGCTTCATAAGCACGTTGGTCATTGTCACCACAGTCTTTGAGAGGGAGTTGGAGAACTGCATTTTTTGAACTTTATTTTGGTTCAGATTCTTCATGCTGGTTTGATACTTAGTAATAAAATCCTGTCACCTTCGGAAGTTTTTATCATTTTATTTATTTATACTTCATGCCTCCGCGTTGGAACTCTGGGGGAATATGCGGCTGAGTGGAGACTTAGCTGAGCCCCAGGGAGGCACCCAGGAGCCTCCCGCTCGCTCTGACAGGCAAGGGCCATGAGCCACAGTTCTACCTTCACCGGCGGGAGGTGTCCGCCCAGGGAGCTGTCTAAGCTGGAAAGGACAGCCTGGTGCACCAGTGGGGCCTCATCAGTGCAAAGAAGTGCATGGTGGCCCACCTACTGCTTTTTTGTCAACGTGGCGCTCTACGCAGTCCTTAAGTTAAATAGTCTTAACAGAATCAAAAATACCACAGAATCACCTGATACCAACTAAGTCCCTGCTATTAACAGTCTTTATAAATTATTCAACTCCATGAAATTCTCACCTAACAAGGGTCAGGTCCACACTCAGAGACTGAAGACACAACTGACAACAAGCAGCAAAAAGGGCCTCTGGGGAGCCAAACTGAGCTTCTCTCCCTCGCTCGGGCCCTGCAGCTTTACTCTCATTGGGTGGTTCCTACCCATCATCAAAGCACAAGGTAAGAAGAGTAGCTGGAGTTAAGTATGACAGGACAAAGAAGGCTCTGAGACAACGACAGCAAATAAAGCAAAGAGGCACCAAATGCAGACATGAAACTAAAAAATACAGAAGTTGTATGCCACGCTGAGATGGCTAAGGCCACGCAGTCCCCACAGGTCTGACAGCTAAGTACTACTCAATGGGTTTAGTTTTAAAAAAAGAAAAAAACTTTGTCTTCCTGTCTGGCATACTGAGATCAAGGTCCACCCACGCTGTTGCAGATGACAGGATTGCCCTCTTTCTCACGGCTGAGTAACATTCCCGTGTTCCTGAGCAACAATGCGAGCCTGGGCACCCACACGTACAACTCCTTTAACCCCTTGTCCGTGGATGCACACTTAGGTTGTTCCCATATCTTGGCTATTGTAAATAATGCTGCAGTGAACATGGGGTGCAGATAACTTTGAGATTCTGTTTTCATTTTCTTTGGATAAATACCCAGAAGTGGGACTGCTGGGTCATATGGTAGCTCTATTTTTAATTTTTTGAGGACCTCCCTGCTGTTCTGCACAGTGGCTGCACCAATTTACGTTCCCACCAACAGCGCAGGAGGGTTCCCTTTCCTCCACACCTTTTCCAACACTTGTTATTTGTTGTGAGCCATTCAAATAACAAGAGAGCCATTCTGACAGGTGTGAGGTGATTTCACTGTGGTTTTGCTTTGCATTTCCCTGATGATTAGTGATGTTCAGCACCTTTTCATGTGCGTGTTGGCATTCGTATGTCTTCTTTGGAAAAATGTCCGGATCCTCTGCCCATTTTTTAATCAGACTGGCTTTTTTTTTTTTTTTTTTGCTATTGAGTTGTAGGCTTCTTTATATATTTTGGATATTAACCACTTGTCAGATGTGCAAATATAAGCCCCTTATCAGATGTGCAAAATATGTGAAATATTAAAAAAAAAGTCAAACTATAGAAATAGAGCAGGAAAGTGGTTGCCTGGAGGTGGGGGAATAGGGAGAGGGAGAAACTTTCACTCACGAGATGAATAAGGTCTGAGGATCTAATGCGTAATATGTGCCTATAAGTGATAATGCCATAGAGAGAACAGAAATTAAATGTTCTCACCAAAAAAAAAAAAAAAGTAACTATGTGAAGTGATGAATGTGTTAGTTACCGAGATGGTGGGACTCCTTTTACAATGTATACGTATATCAAATCGCTAAGACATACACTTTAAACATCTTACAAATTTGTTAATTATTTCTCAATAAAGCTATAAAAAAAGTTAAAAAACAAAAGGTTATATCCTATACTGTTAGGATGCTTAAACTGGCGGTATTGAAAGATAACAAATCCCAACCATCTAGAACTTCCCACACTTAAAGGTGATCTGATCCTTAAACCTTAGTAATATCTCACCTATGATGCCCTAGATTGTTGTTTTTACACATGTACAGGGTCTGCTTCATCACAGGATAAAGGCCTGAAGTCTAGGGGGGCTCTACGAGAGGACTCTGCTGCCCCGGGAGCCCCTCCCCACGCCGTCCTCCGCAGGACTCCATGGGCTCTGCACCCCTGTGCGTCCCTTCAAGCGCAGCCGGCGGGGCGGGGGCTGACCCTGAGTGCTGGCATTAGTGTGAGTGGCGACATTTGGAAGGGGCCACGTGAGAGCCCTCCACTGAGATCTGAAGCATTAATCCACCCCACCCACTGCACTTCTTGTACACACAGCTCCTTCAAGCACCTAAACGGGTCAAGAGTCTGAAAGGTACTGGATCTCTTGGTCAGAACACTAAGTCCTAGTTCTCAAACCCTCATAATCACCCCTAAGAACGAGTTTATTTTAGAGTGATTTCTTCCTGAAGACATTCAACTCTTACCAATCTTACTGTACATTTAAATTGGAAAAAGAGTGATTAGGAATCAGCCGTACAAGAATAAGACAAGTTACATCAAGGATGACAACACTCTGTCACAGAGAGGTCAGACAGCTCGATCCAGACCACACCAGGGGCCCGCCGTCAGCCCGAGAGCCGACATCCCCTGCCCGCTCGCAGACAGAAGCACCTGCAGAGCGGGGCGCCCACGCCTTCACGAGCCCGAACATCAGTAATCCTAAGCAGTGTGCTGACCGTGCTCCCCTTGCTATTGATCGAGTGACTGGGTTTTGACCACAGTGTCTGAGGAAAGAGCTGCTGGAGCATTTCTGGGCAAGGTCTCCACGCTTTTAAGGAGAACTGAGAAGAGACAGTGTCTTTCTGCCCTCAGACTTTACCGAGCTTCATTATTTCCTGGGTATTATTACAGTTTCAACAATACTGGATCTTTATTTTAACACTATTATTTCCTGTGTATTACTGTCGTCGCGACACTAGAAACCTCTAACGCCACTCTGCAGTTATGAAGGAGATCAGTGCGACTCCAAGGGCAGCAGAACAGCAAACCCAGGCTCCTTACATCTCAGTGACACTTCTGAGCCACGGACTCAGCCAATCGTGGAGTCCACCACCTCTGGACTTTGTATATTATGAGAAAATAAATATCTTTTTTGCTTAAACCAGGATGAATTTTTGTTTCTACTACTCACAGCTGAAGCCATCCTGAGTCAAGAGTCTATCCCAAAATAAGATCTTTTACGCAAACACCTCAAAATGAATGTGAAACAAAGATCCAGAGAAAAGAGACAACGAACGACAACACGGGAAGCAACGATGCTCTGTGGGGAGTGTACCCACAGAAGCAGAGACGGCCCACGGCAGTGGTTTAGGAGTGTACCCACAAAAGCAGAGATGGCCCACGGCAGTGGTTTACAAGTCGGCTAGCGTTGTCGGAATAACCTTGAGGAAGATACTTAACCTCTCTAAGGTTCCATTTATTCACGAGGATAATGGGATCATAATATCTTCCTCTGAGGAATATTTTGAGGATTAAAGTAGGTAATGCAGTGTGGAAGGCTTAGCAGTTTTTGACACGTGATAAACGCTCAAAAATGTTACTTGCTGTTATTTTTATTCTTTCCACTTGGTTCTCTATATTTAACAGACTCTTCATAAGAACCATTTTATTTGATTCTTGTAACAACGTGAGTTATGTATTCCCATTTTACAGTCAGGAAACAGCCCCAGAGAGGCTGCATGCAAACAGTCAAGAGCAGGACCCCATACTTCTACTGCCAATTAAAGAACCAGAGAATCTCAGGCATGGAAAAAACCCACAACTACAAATCCAGAAAAACAGAAACTGAGGGAGACACTGATTCAGAATGCAGAAAATTGCTAATGGCCTTGGTAACAGCATGAGGAAGGGCAGAAGCACTGTGTCAATGGAGCACGAAGTCTGGAGAGTTAAAACTTAAACCTCTGTCCACAATAACTGGATCTTAGGCTCTGACCCTCCAAGTGAAGTGATGGCTTAACAAGTCAGTAACAGCAAGGTATATTCTGAGTGATTCAAACTAAATCCACACTTTAAACCCACTAACTGGAGGGTGAAAGCAACACGGAGTCTACCATGTAAACATGGGAAGTGTTTTCATTAAGGAACCAACAGTTTCAGCAGCTGACAAGCTTCATGCCCCTACAGCGCACGCTCCCCATTAGATGGCAGTGTGAGCTCAGATTACACCTCCTGAAAAGGACTGGCCATGAAGACCCAGGTACACGGACCTGACCGACCCAGTGGTCAGAAGCAAAATTAACAGGAATGTCCTCAACACAGCAGCGTTCACTTTCAAGTACGAGAACGACTGGCAGTGATGACCCGCGAGCCAGCAAAACAACAAAAACCCTTCTGAGAGAAAGTCTAACTACCCGCGCAGAGGAGCCTGGGTACAGCTGCACCGCTGTGCTCACACCGAGGCGAACACGCCCTCCTGACCTGCAGGTAGAAAGATGGGAGGAAGGGGGGCTCTTCCAAGTGTGTGTCACACTCAATTCTCATAGCTTTCACTCCAGCACCAGTGTTACTCTGCACCTTAAATATTATGAGCTTGTTTTACGTTGTGTTTTTTTCCTTTTTTGGTCTCACACAGTTTCTGGACCTAGGCACTACATCACAGCCCACAAATCTGTTTTCATAACATTTCTAAAAGGTAAATTTACCCAAGGCTTTTCCCTTCCACACTCATACTAAGAATTATTTTGTCACCTTTCCTTGTTTTCTAAATGGAGCAGGAAAACTGGCCACCTTTTCTTTCTATTGGAAAGCCAAACTGATGAGGAGCAAGTCAGACTTGCATTGTTCATAAAACCTACGTGGAAATAAAGATACGAGTGGTGCATCAACTGACTACTCCAGATAGCTCTTCCCAGGTAGTAATTTCACAAAAAGGTTGCAGATCCCATAAAAACAGGAGGGGGAAAAAACAGGAGGGGCAAAGTTCCATTTTAAGGCCCTAACTCCCATGTATGTACTGTCTCCAAAAACATTACTTATAGATATTCTCCTAGTAGGCAAAGAGTACTTTTAAGAAATAAAACATAGTGAAGGCTTTTACTTATTAATATGAACCTGTTTTTACCTTCTTTTTCAGTTAAGTTTGTCTCCATCATAATTTAAGCAGTGCAAAGAATGCATATTTGTGACAGTGTAGTAAATCAGAAATACAGACTTTTTACAAGCAAATCCTAGTCTCAGTTCAAAGTGAAGTTATTTTTTTCTGAGTAATTAGTAACATTTTTATAAGTATCAAGGCACCATGTGTGCAGAACATCAGTTAAAACTCTAGGAATGTGCAGGACTTCAGCAGCCGAAGGAGGCCCACAAACGCCAGCTGTTAATAAGCCTGTGGGCTGGAAGACGGCGGCGTGCACGCTGAGCACACCAATAAAACATTCACTGACCTCTGCCTCACGCCCAAGAGCAACGCTACATTCGGCTACTCGCGCTTGCTGCTCATGGCCCCATGAACTGGCCACGGCGCTGCAGGGCTCCTCCTGGCCCCACCCTGCACATTTGACTGTGGGCTGAGAACTGCCATGAACACTTCAGCACTGTAATTACCAGGAGCTGATTCCTCTTCCAGAGGCGACCTCACCGCTTTAGTCTGGTAATTCATTAGGACCATGGTACTTTATAACAAGCAGTCATAATTCTTCAAACCTTCTCAATTAGTATATTCCAACAAGCAAGTAATTAAATCCTGTTATTCCTTCTCTGATGACATTTTTTTAAAAATTAAAAATAGGTCCTCTCCCATCTTTTAATTATAAAAGAAACCCCAAATGACATTAATAAACAGAAATAAAAGACATAGTAAAAGGGAATGCTCTCAAGGATTCTAACCTCAATGTAACACCATTCTCTACAGGGACCAAAGCTTTCATCTAAAAGATATTAAGAGAGTCACGGAAGTAAAACCCACACTAATATTTTAACATCTGCTTTTCCTTTCCTACTCTCTTTTTCTAAAATAAGGCTTCTCTATCTGAGGTCAGACTTCAATAAAACAAATGCAGTTTTCCTGACAGTACCTTTAAAAGGTGAAAAGGAACCTGAAAAAGCATTTTTCTGGCCAAACTATATACTCTTCTTCTTGGTTTCTATACCTTTTCCTACCTTCACCTTCCATTTTCTTGCTTCCTAGTATCTCTACCACTCTTTTTTTTTTTTAAGTGAATACTGTTGTTGTTGTTTTTAGAATTTATTTATTTTATTTATTTTATTTTTGGCTGCATTGGGTCTTTGTTGCTGCACATGGGCTTTTCTCTAGTTGCAGCGAGCGGGGGCTACTGTTCATTGCGGTGCACGTGCTTCTCATTGCGGTGGCTTCTCTTGTTGTGGCCCACGGGCTCTAGCGCGCAGGCTCCGTAGTTGTGGCGCACGGGCTTAGTTGCTCCGTGGCATGGGGGATCTTCCCGGACCAGCTCGAACCCATGTCCCCTGCATTGGCAGGTGGATTCTTAACCACTGCGCCACCAGGGAAGCCCTCTATCCACCCTTCCTTTTGACCAGAAAACTTGCGAAAGACTTTAAATGGGCAAAAAGATTCCTGGCCATCCTTTCACTGTCTGGAGGGCCTGCCCAGGGTCCCCTGTCTTCCCCCATCCATGCCTTGTCTCTGCTCTGCAGCTCTGTTACAGAAGCAGAAGTGGAGGGTTGATGTTGACCAGGGATGCCTGGCACAGAAATACCTGTCAGGTGAAGATGCAACTGGTTACTGAGCAGGAGAAGTTGCCACTGTTGCACCTTTCAGCATTCCTCACTGCCCATTATGTCTGTCCTCTGGAATTCCCCCTGAACTGGTTTTAACATTTCACTGGTTTTCCCATTAATTAATGAATTAAATAAAAGCTTGGACATGTGCGCATTTTGTATTTGTATGAGAGTCAAGCTTTTACCTTTTCAGAAACTATCCTTTAGTTATTCCATGGCTGAGCAAATTATTACTGAAACTTTCAAGGAACAACTTGAAAGAAATATTACTGTAAATTTTATCACCGTTTAAGCACTTCTTGAATGTACATAATACTATTTTAAGATCTGAATACAATTCATCACCCTGAAATCTTAAGTCATAAGAAGATTCTTTCCCTGGGGGCAGAGCACTGAGTAGCGCACATGTAAGAAGAGCAGGGGATCACGGTGACGACGACGAACATCCAACCAGCACCCACTGCGAGTGAGTGCCCCCACCGCTGAAACGCACACGCCGCGTGACCCAGGCTGCCCAGTCTGCACCTTGAGGAAGCTGAGCAGACTCCAAGTCACCCTGCAAGTAACAGGAGGGCCAAGAGTTAAACTGAGAGAGGGGCTCAGACCCAACTAGACTGCCTCAGAGAAGAAGAAAAACAACTTCTAAAGAGCCAGGCACTTTTAGTGCTTCTGGCTGGTTACCAACGTTACCTCGGGATTATCCCGACATGTATTAAGAAAAAGAGCTGTAAGAGAGAGTTCAAGCCGAACCCCTGTGTGAGTACTGGCAGTAACAGGAACAATCAAGACAATCAAAAAATAAGCGGACATGAAAAGGTAAAGAGATCAAACGAGGGGTGTGTTACATGCTAAACTAAAAATTAAGGAAATTCATTTTATGATAGTAAGTAACCAATTTAATCCTAACTTTGATAGTTCCATCTAAGGCTCAGACAAAAGTCACACCATATTCCTATACTCATTGTACAAAGGTGCAAAACTGTATCTTCCTTACAAAAGGACAATCCAAAGGGCCCTTCTGCTCCACACTTCCTTTGCGGTGGGCCTTGGAAAGAAGCCGAATCCAGGGCACTGAAGCAGGCCACTGAGAGGCTTACTCTCAACCACAAAGTCCATTCATGCAGGAAACTATGCTCAAATAAAGACCCAGCAATTACTTTTCGTTCCTGGACCTTCTTGATCCTTAAACTCTTAATTTATCGGGCACTGAAACCCTTAGAACAGCTCCAGAATGACCCACGCTGGCCAAAGAGCTTCCCAGCTGTGACCCAGGACAGTCCCCGCTCACTAAAAGCTGCCAAACCCCAGGCCTTTTTCAACACAGGACAACTTCCCAAGACAAACACATGCTCCCTCTCTCTCAGCCAGGGCAAACCCCAGCAGGTGAAAAAGAAGCTTACTTTTGATTTACTAATGGTCTTCAAGTGTAGGCTTGAAGGTTAAATATATAAAGATCAGTGGACAACTTTCTCCATACCTAGAAAAACCTAAAATAAAACTATGGCTAAAGCATTAGCAGAAATAATCTGTCGCCTGCAGAAATGCTTATGGAGAAACTTTCGGTAGTAACTTCACCAGCAGAGTCACTAAGGCCGAGAGACAAGTCAGAAACAACTAACATGTTAGGTGAACTGACTAAGGAAGATGCAAGGATAAAGGCACTGATTATAAAATCTATGAAAACACTGTACTAGGGAATTCCAGATTTGGTCCAAGACATCTTGAAAGATTTACCTGCCACAATTCTGGTAAAGTAAGTCTGAATTAAGTATGAATTACAGGTAGGGGTTGTAAACAAAATGACAAGACTACCTTGGTTCTACTTACGGTCAAATATTTCAAAATCAAAAGCAAAAATCAAGCACATGGAAAATTCTGTTTTAATCTCAAGTACCATCTAAATATTTAAACTTACCAACTCCAGACAACCCATTAATTCTCATATCATTAAAAGTATTAGTTATTCAAAATTTCAAGATACTTTTCCTCTTCACAAAATGTAAACTCAAAAACTGAAGAGGTAAGTAAGTAGCTTCTGCCGACAGTTCTAACCAATTGGAAGGTTCGGTCTAGCAAAGCTGACCAAGCTCCAAGAGATGATGCCCGACTCCCAACAACAGTGGTGTCTTCAACTGTGCTTCCCTGGATGTTCCTGGAGCCTGACTCTCTTCACTCTGAGTGCACAGAACTTTTCAGCAGCTAGAAATAAAGACAACGGAGGCAAGGCAGTACTCACTTTTCAATCTCGATGCCGAGTGGATTAGCAGGACGCAGGGACAAGGGAGGAATCCCTTTATTCCTGTCAGTGCGCATGTCATAGTAATTCATCTCATCAACCCACACAGCAGACTGATCCAAAATACCTACCAAATGAGGAGCACAGCCTTAATAAGATACACACTCCCCAGGCACTAAGTCTTACCATTCTGCTTTACTGTTGAAAGACCTAATACAGAATGCATGCTACAGTAATTTTTTAAAGATTTGAAGGCACAAAAGCTCCAGATTTTTTTTTTTTAAATGGCTGGTAGCTTAATTAAAACCACTAAAAATCTATAAAAAGGCAAAAATAACATCTCTTGATTGCACTGTACATTATTCAATACAGAAGACAAGTTAAGCCTCTGAGAAAAAGTTCTGCTAAAACAAATGTATTTTACAAATAATAAGCAGTACAATTAATTTGGTACATCAACAAAATACCCAACAAACCTTATATCAATATAAAGAAATCAAACAACTTCCACGGAATGCACGGCTTGTGTGATGGAAATGACTAGGATATTCAGGAAAAACAAAATATAATCTCTGAAAACAGTACCCTCTTTCCTGTGGCTCGGACCGGGCCGCAACAGAGGCTGGGCAGTGTGCGAGGGGGCGGAGCAGAGCGCAGGGCCGGGGGACCAGAGGGCTCCTTGTGAGCCTTCTAACTCTACGGGCACCCACAGGTCTGCCAGGATGATGCAAGGAAGCTCTGCCAGAGGGTAAGCTCAGGCCCAGACACTCCCAGGTTCAGGTCTATAGGCCTTTCCTGAGCCTGTGCTGTGCTGAGTCCTGGGCAGAGCATTTTAGCATAAAATCAATACTTTCAAATAAGTTTTCTTCATCTGCTGTATAAACATGATACAAGATGATGCTGGATTCTGTCAAAATGTTTTTAAGTTTCTCCAGAAAACTGGAAACAAGTTCCTGCTTTAATTTCACAGTTCGGTTTTCAAAGACATTAAATAAAAGTGAGTAAACAAAAACAAGAATATTGTATGTATATATGTTTGCATACACACATGTACATAAATGTAAATTCCATTTTTGGTTTTCCCTTAAATTCCTCAAATTTTTATTAAAAAGAATCGAGGAATTTAAGGATATAATGCTGAAGAAAGGCTTTATGCTCTAAGACAGAAAACAAAATTTGCAAAGCTCTTTGCTTTTCTATATGAGAAGTACGGCCTGGGTTTAATTATGCCTGTGATAGTCCTACATTATACAAATATTTATCAAGTACGGACCATGTGCAAGTCATTACAGGACCACAAAGATGAATCTGACAGTATTCTTACTTTAGCAGAGGAGATGCCACATACATAAAGAGCTAGGAAACGAATAATTAAAAACACTAATTTATGCAGCCCTTAGTTTGTGTGAGGACCTATGCTAAGCACTTTCTCCAATGTTCTAACTCATTCAGTCCTCTGAGGTAGGTGGTTCTGTGACTCCACTCCACCCACAGCTGGCTGCTCGTGTGATCAGTCCCGGCTTCTCAGACCAAGCTCTTTGCCCCAAGGCAAGGAAGCACGGGTTCAGGGCACAAAGGGAACACAGGAGGGGGGCTCTAGAGCACAAGAAGAGTGTGATTTCTAGTTTGGAGGCCAGAGGCACACCTAGGTGGGCAACATCTTGTCAGGGCCTCAAAGGACTCAGAAAGTGAAGGAAAACGGAACATTATTTAGGTATTACTGGCTAATTTGGCCAAACCAGGTATGTATTTCACCTCAAATCTTATCTGTATCACAGCAAGAAATGCAATTATTGTATGCAAGATCAAGAAACTAAAATTGGCATTTCGACATGTTAGATGAACAGATTTTACACAGGACAGAACAACAGTTCTTCCAATGCTTATCATCCTTAGAGTTTACCGTTAGCTCAGCAAACTGCCTTTTCAAAAGTAATGCAAACTTTAGCCAATATCCCATTCCTGAAAAAATAAACATAAACTGAATCTAAGTTAATGACATATGAGAGTAAGTAAATTTTATACTAATTTACCAGTTGTCAATTTTAAAAGACAAAACCCACTTTTATTTTCTTCTTTAGAGTAAAGTCATGGGAGATGATACCTATTTTCTCAGGTCTGAGCAGCTTGAAGGAGACTGTGGAGGTTCCTTTGCCACCTGACTTGGTTGTGACAATAATGTCTCCTTTGTCGTTCTTGGCCTGTCCCACGCGACATACAATTTTACTTGTAGACATCCACTCTGCTGTCAGAAGGCAATTGTGCCCACAAATTGTCAGACCTGAAAGTAAAAGCATGCATGTAACAAAGTCCAAAAGAACGGCTATTTCATGAAAAGACAATTCTTCTGTTAGTATCGCCAGGCCTTTTTCATGAACTGAAAAACAGAACTAGAAATAGCATTTCCTGGTACATCAGTTAGTTATTTCTATTCTTCAATATACCCAATATTATTTGCAAATAAACGATTGTCTCTACTGAATTTGTCTGTTTTTTCTCTAATATTTAAGACTTCTTTTAGATTATATTTAAGTTTCTTCAAACATCATTGGAATTAGAAAATAATAACCATAATAATGTCTAGGCACTCCAGATTACTTAACTATGAGAATCTTAGATTGCTTTCATAGGTATTAGAAAGGAATTTATTGTTATTTTTAGAAGTCCAAGTTAGTGCTATAAAGCTCTAAAGTGTATTAATAAATGTGTACATCATTCCCTAAAAAAAATATTTATCATCTTCCTGAAAATAATCCGCACATACTTTTCCTAGTGTTCAATTATACATGATATTACAGAATGAACTGAAGTTGGTAGTTTATGTTAAGCACAGCCTGGAGTCTGTTAAATCAGTAACTGTTCTCAGGCATTACTGGATTACTAGTGCATTTTTCATGTCTGCTTTATCACTCCTGCAACGGCGGTCCACGCTGCCTAAATGTTTCCCTCATGGTCCTGTTGCTGTACTACACTCTGCTCCCAAAATCTCAGCCCGCGCCTGGCATCTCTGCCCAGACCCACGTGAACTGTGATGCAGACAGGGAAGACATGGCCCCAGGCAGAGGACCATCATCCCACCACGTGCATTTCTGCAAAACAGAAACCAATGTGATAAACATTCATGGAGAAAATAGACTGAAGTGTATTCAGCAAACACCCAGACACTCGCACCTTCTTTTCTCATCATTTAACTTTTGATACTTGACTGCTCGGCAGTCAAGTTTAGCAAATGCAAGTTTTTTTGTTTTTTTTTTTTTAATCAGGTACCAGGAACACCTCAACTTAGGCCGAATTCGGTTGAAAAAATGTAGGGAGGGATTCAAGTCATCTTTTGTTACAACTTAAAGCACTGTTTAGTAAGAATGTTATATTAACCATAAAGGAATAAAAACAACTCCATTTTCAAGACGTTTATTGAAATAATTAATTTCAGAGATTTCCCTAAGACATCTATTATTATTTATTCATGTAAGGAATTCAGTTTTTCTAATGACAGCACTTCAAAGTTCCTTTAGGACTAAGTTTTCCATTGGCTTTTTAAATGTGTAATGACATTTACACATTTTTAAATGCATTCATAATTCAAAATTATTTTTCAAAATGGGAGTGTTTGTTAGTTTTCTTGATACTCAATTTTTATTATGAAAAATTTAAGCCATTTAAGAGGTTGAAAGCACCCCCTGGAACTCCTCTCCATCTCCAAGGTAAGCCTGTGAAACACTTCAATACATACAGTGCTCAGATAATTTTTATGTACACATAAATTAGTCTCTGTATTTTTTTTTATATAAATGGGAAATGTTTTAATTTATGAACTGTTTAGTTATAGATGGTATATATTTCAATATCACTCCAGGTCAATACATAACTTGATATTTTTAAATTTTACAATATCAAAAAGATTTTTGTGATTTAAATACTAACTTTAGAAAGGAAATAATGCAACCCAATGTCAGGACTTAATGTATTAAAGTTCCTAATATAAGTCCCCTGCTGGGGAGCTATCTTACGATTAAAACTGAGAAATGGGAGATTTCAGATATACAGACATAAAGTCTTAAAAACATGTTCAGATGAGCAAACATGTATGATATCCATGATGATGCAACTTTGGGAAAAACACCCGGAATAACAGTTTATTCATCTCGTTGTAGCTGCTATCAAGGTTCCTCAGATTTAATATCTGTTCTGCATTTTAACTAAAAAAGTTAATAATCACCATATAATTTAAAACATAGATTTAAACAGATCATTTTAAATGCATGGAAATTAAATAAGATCATACGATCTATTTCTTAAACATGGTTTGCTAAGAAATCTGCTTCATGAAATATAACATCTTTTTTTTTTTAAAGTAACTTGTAGAATTCCAAATAAAGTGTTTTTGTAGTGTTTTACTTGGCTAGTGTAGATGTCACCGGAGTTAAAAAAAAAAACACTTACATTATTTAGTAGGCTAAGTTTGCTTTTTTAAAAAGTGGTTTCTTGGCAATACATGGGCAGGCTGAAAGCTACACTAGCAGGTTTGTAAAAGTCGAGCGCGCTCAGTCAAATAGGAAACGCACTGCCCAAAGCTAAAGCGAGCTCGGCATCCACGCAGACGGGCAGCAGTCACGTGTGAGGCCTCAGTGACTGCCGGTTAAACTGAACCTCCGTCCAGATGGTCTATTTCCATGAATTCTAGGGATTTTTCCACTTTGGATAAAGAACAACCTGGAATGAGCTTTGTCAAGAACCAAGACATAGGATAAGAAAGACTACCTTCATAAGGATAATAAACTTAAGTTTTATTTACTGAAGAATCAAAAACCGTAGCTAGAGAAAACAGTATAAAATGAGACACAGTTAAGTGACACTAGTGAAAAGAACGAGCTGGGGAGGGCAAGACTCAGTAATTAACCATGGTGCCCAGCTCTAATCAACTTTCTCTTTTCCAAGGGATTTCTGGATGGCCAAAAAACAATGTGTCAACCAGCAGCTATAATGCAAGAAAAACAAGCTCCAACTCATAATCTCTAGTATTTACCAAGGGGTCCTTCATAAATTATGAAATGAGTCAAGAGAATGTCTGAATCCAAATAAATTAATGTGTGGGAAATCAGAATACACATTCAGCAGCACATACTGAGGTGCCTCCTTTCCTTATTCTGAATGTATCTGCACACCCTCATGCAGAGTTCACATGAAAATAACCCAAACTGACCACACACCGATATTTATGGTTTGCTCTCTATCCTGGCCGTGCCTGACACTCATCTGTGTTTTAAAAAAAGCAATGATGAGGCTCTATCTTTATCTTTACAGACTGAGACTTAGCAGCTAAGGCAAGAGCATTTTTTTAAGTTCTAGAGAAGATGAAGACAAGCCAGGTGAGAACCACTGACAGACCAGAATACTGAAATAACCAGCAGGAAAGGGTCTCCCCCAGAGGAAGGGGGCACACTGCAAACCAAAATCAAAAAACACTTATGCAGTGCCAAGTGGATGCAGAGTGTTCTATCGCTCGCATCCTTGGGCTTAAAAAGATAAACAGCATAAACTGATCCTAAAAACTAAAATGTAGCTTGCTCTGAATATGTAAACATTAGGGGAACCTAATGAAAACCATGGGTGGGCATGAGTTTGCAGAGAGCCTGTGGCTGTTAAGTCTGGAGGCTCGGTGCTCCCGCCCCAATGGGCATCGGGTGCAGACAAATGCCCACCGGTCCCAGGGTGCGGCCGGGCAGAGCGCACAGGCTCCTCTGGGTGGAGGGAGTTTGGATTTGGTTCCGAGAGCAATAAGGAACAGAAGAGGCCTAGTTCACCCGGCACCTGAGAAGAGCAGACAGCCGTATGAGGGGAGGCCAGAAGAGCTGGGCGGCTGTTTTGGCAGTCTTGGCAGGAGAGGCCAACCCCGAGGAAAGGAGGCAAACCTCGGCTGTGGGGGACTTTCTCAAGGACCAGGCGAAAGACAATACGGGCAAGATCTGACAAAATAATGATTTTAACAGAAAAATCAGAAAACCAAATAATTCTTTCATTTCTATTCAGATCATCCTGTACAGACCTCAGGGGTGTTTTTCTATCACCTTCACTATTTCAAAACAGTATATCTTGCCTCAGTTGCCCAACATAAAAATGCATTCACCATGAACACACAGCATCGTCCCTGCCCTTACCTATGAGGTCAGCTGGCTCAGCGCCCAGGTTTTCTCCTCTAATCGTGACCTTTGTCCACGGGATTCCTTCATTTGGAGAGATGCCTGTCACAAGGGGGGGTTGTCGTGATCGAGACATTCTGCTTGTTGAGGAAAGCAGAGGTCAAGCTACAGAAGTAATCTGTAGAAGAGAAAGGAAAAAAGGGTTAGTGCCAACTGAGATGAGCAGCAACTAGAAATGCCAGAACTAGACATTCAGTACCAAAACACAGCAGTATTCTGCAAACATACAGTGCTGGGTTTTTTAGCTGTCAGTTAGCCTGTCTGCCAACAATTCCTGCACATGACGGTGACTAAGGACACTAGCTAGTACTGGGAGGGAGACATCAAGAACATAAACTTCTGATGTAAGGACAGACAGAACCTAAGGTCCCCCGGAGCTCCATGCCAGCACCTGCTGCACCCGAAGTATATGCTGGAAGTTCCTGAAGGAGCACATTCTGAACTAATCAGATTCATAAAATTAAAGAACATCTCCATTCTCATAGGTGTACTGAATTTCATTTTATTTTTGTATTAGACTTAGTGTAGCAACTCTTTTAAATGTGTTCAAATCAATACACTGACATTTTCGACACGCAGACAGGAGCAGAGACTTGCTAACTGTCCCAATGCGGAGCCGGCAGAAGTGCAGCTTCTGAGTTCAGATGCCCTGCGCTCTAGTCCTGGCACTCTAATTCCGCTCCAAACCTCTGTTTTCATATATGGACACTGCGGCCAGTAACAGAACCTTCCATAAGGCTACAACAAAGATCAGATACATAATACCAGCAAAGCAGAGCACCTAGCGCACAGTAGGCAACCAGGAAATGAGAAAACCTCACTAGTAAACCCACAGAACTCCTCAAGTGCTCAAGGCTTCAGATGCTCCAGAAGACAAGGGAAGGGTGGGTTCAGAGAAAAACAGCTGCTGGTTGTCTGTCCTTTCACAGAGTGAAGTTAGACAGTGGCCCCTGCCTTCACCCCATCATCAGCCAGATCAGCTCCATCTCTCACAAAACCAAACAGAAGGGACCAGGACTGAGGGACAGACACCAGGCACAGAGAGGAGGGTGCCAACCCTCTCACCCGACTCCACTCTGTCCGGGTAACAAGAGTCACTCTGGAGAAACTAAGGAGCCCTGGAAAGAGAGAACCGAAGACTCTAACATGGAAGGGTCCTCCCAGAAAGGACTACTTGCAGCCACGTCACCCAAGGAAAAGCATATACAGACCAACTCTGCCCACGCACAGACTAAACAAGCAGCTGTCACAGCCTCATCCTAAAAGGCACAAGGACAAAGACTGTAAGGTGGTCAAGGGAAATACGTGAGCGAGAGATGAAAGTCAGATTAAAAAAACAGATCCAGGGCTTCCCTGGTGGCGCAGTGGTTAAGAATCTGCCTGCTAATGCAAGGGACACGAGTTCAAGTCCTGGCCCGCGAAGATTCCACGTGCCGCGGAGCAACTAAGCCCGTGTGCCACAACTACTGAGCCTGCGCTCTAGAGCCCGCAAGCCACAACTACTGAGCCCACACGCCACAACTACTGAAGCCTGCGTGCCTAGAGCCTGTGCTCCGCAACAAGAGAAGCCACGACAATGAGGAGCCCATGCACCACAACGAAGAGCAGCCCCCGCTCACAACTAGAGAAAGCCCGTGCACAGCAAGTAAGACCCAATGCAGCCAAAACTAAAAAAACAAACAAATAAATTTTAAAAAAATAAAAAAATAAAAAATAAAGAAAGATCCAGAGGAAACAGAGATAAGGCTACGGGCTAAAGTGCTTCCCTGCAAATTACGTTGAAGTCCTAATCCAGGACCTCAGAATGTGACTGTATTTAGAGATCGGGACTTTAAAGAGGTGGTTAAGGTAAAATGAAGTCACTAGGATGGGTGCTGATCCCACGGGACCAATGTCCTTATACGAAGAGATGAGGACACAGACACACACAGAGGGACAACCACGTGAGGACACAGGGAGCAGGTGGCACCTCCAAGCCGAGTAGGGAGGCCTCGGGAGAAACCAGCCCTGCCCACACCTTGATCTTGGACTTCTAGCCCCCAGATCATGAGAAAACATATGCCTGTTGTTTCAGCCTATGGTACTTTGTTATGGCGGCCCCAGCAAATTAACACAGTGGATAACAGGAAACACACACTCTCTCTCTCTCACACACACACACACACACATTTCAAAAGTACTGTAAACTTTGACCCCCAAATAAATATCTGCAGAAGGAGAAAACTCTTACGTTTAAAAGAACAGGATGCCATGGAAAGGAATCAATCCAAGAATAACAGCTCTTGAAACTTTCAAAAGAGGCAAAAGAAAAAAGATTTATATTCTCCTGTTAATGTAAGAACTGACCGTTGGTTTAACCAAAGTGGTAATAAGGCTGCAAAATAGGCAGGTGTGTATCTGGGAAGAGGGGGAGGGAGTTTTAAATTTTTTTTTTTTTTTTTTTTTTTTTAATAGTTTGTTTATTTATTTATTTACGGCTGTGTTGGGTCTTCGTTTCTGTGCGAGGGCTTTCTCTAGTTGTGGCAAGTGGGGGCCACTCTTCATCGCGGTGCGCGGGCCTCTTCACTATCGCGGCCTCTCTTGTTGCGGAGCACAGGCTCCAGACGCGCAGGCTCAGTAGTTGTGGCTCACGGGCCTAGTCGCTCCGCGGCATGTGGGATCCTCCCAGACCAGGGCTCGAACCCGTGTCCCCTGCATTGGCAGGCAGATTTTCAACCACTGCGCCACCAGGGAGGCCCCGGGAGTTTTAAATTTTATCCAGAAGTGACTATCCAGATATTAGCAGATTAGCCACAGAATCTGGAAACATGGAAGTGGGTGCTGGCAGAGTGAGCTAAACGAGTCTGGGCTGTGCTGGATAATAAAGAGGTGACAGACCTTTGTCCCTGGTTTCTGGGAGGGAGACTCAAAATCCAAGGAGTGTCTTGGCTCTTCATGAACCCTCAGTACCCCGCTCGTACGTAGTGCTCATGACAGCCCAGTACCAGGACTGCCAAACCAGAGACAGCAACCCTGTGATTAGAGGGCTGGGGTTCTGAGCCAGGTGCCATCAGCTTGGCCTCCTCTGAGAAAGGGGAGGGGGCTGGAGACTGAGTTCAATCATGCCTATGTAAACTCGTTTAATGCAATTAAAACAGCAAAACAACAGCAGCAAAAAGCGAAGAACCACAGGAGGTTACCATTCATCTAATAAGCCAAATGAGGCAACCCAAGCTTATCTTGAACTCCCCTCCCTCCCCATCACACCCCCTGAATCAAACAGAATCCCCTGGATTCAGTCCAAGGTCGGCTGCTTCTCTCCCTGGATACTGAAGCCAGCCAGCTCCTAATTGGTCACTCTGCCCCTGTTATCCCTTGGCTGCAATCCCCCCTCAGCAAACACCGGAGTCAATTCTCCAAACTACAGATCTAATCATCATTCCTGATTCAAAAAAAACATCTCCCCCACTGCTCAGTGGTCTCCAGTCCCCACGACATCCTTAGCATCTTATTAAAACCTGTCACCATCAGACTCTTCTACACCCCCTAGGTCATCCTCAGTCATTTCCCACACCCATCTAACACTAACCACACAAGTCCACTCACCTCTTAAGAACCACCAAGTACTTTTTATGCCTTCCTGATTTCATTTACCTTATTTCAACTAAATAGAAAGACTTTCCAAGTTTGTTAAGTCCTTACCAATATTTCAAAGTCAAGCTTAAATGTTACCTTCTCTAAAAAGTCTCCCTGATCCCTCCTCCTTCTATAGCACTTCTGTTATGTAAGTGTTACATCTTAGACACCAAGTCTGTATCTCCTCATTGAAAACACATAATATTTAATCAACTCTAGTTTTCTAATACCTGTCATACAGTACCTGACACAAAATAAACATGCCAGATGACTGCTGACAGAAGTTGAATAAATGTTTTCTGAATGTTCATGGTATCAATGGAATACTGGAATTAAAATAGGACGAAGAGGTACAATGGGTAGAGAATAGGGATGGGGACAGGTATTAGGTACACACATGAAAAAACAAAAAAAAGTTTAAAAGACACTTGTATACAATAGCATCAAAAAGAATAAAATACTCAGGAATGAATTTTACAAAAGTGCAAAACTTGTACTTGGAAAATTATTTTAAAATGTTGAAAGAAATTAAAGACCTAAATAAATTGAAAGATGTGGACAGGAAGACTTAATATTGTTAAGATGGCAATACTACCCAGGGTTAGGGTTAGACCGTTTTCAAGGTCACACACCCAACTCGTTGTAAAACAGACCAGACCCTTGGTTTCCTGACTCACAGGACTCTGATACCGCTCTTTCCTTTAGAGCATCCTGCATCTTACTAGGTCATCTGTGTATCTGATAGTCACACTCTAAGAACCTTAGTTGTTTCTTACATGGCTGGGGGAACTGGCTCATCCTGCTGTGAAACAGAATTGAAATTAGAGTACCTCTGGTCTCAAAAAAAAAAAGGGTGCGCGCGCACACATACATACACACACACACACGCACACAAACAATTAGGACAAGACACTTTCAATTTACTCCCAATTTTCCAAATCCATTTTGAAGGCGTTTACAGAGGATCATAAATCTTACCTATGTTATCCTCAAAGTTTGTCCAAGTAAAACAAAGTAGTGTCTGGTAATAACAGGTAATGTCTGGGCCACTATGGAGAGTCATGAATCAAAAACTATGATCTCTTTTCTTATTTATGATTGAAAAGTACAGCTCTGTTCCAGATATACACATCAAAGGCAGCTGAAAATCCAGTGTTCATTATATTGGTTCATATGCAAAAATTAAATGGCATTTCCTTACCATGAAGCATCACCTACATATCCCCAAGCATGGACAAACCATTATCTCAGGAAGATCAGTGAGCCATTTAACTTACAAATATAAGAATATCTACTTTTTACACTACAATGTCCACAATGCACACAACAGTACCTACCCACAAAATATGCACTCAGTAATTATCTGTGGAATGAATTCTGGAAAGAGATGTCTCTTTTCAACCCACCTCCACTTAGAAACATCCTGCATTATAGGTAACGTTCTTACATTTAAAATCACCAATAAATGAAATACATTATCATCACTCTCAGGAAAAAGTCTAAGCCTTAAGAAAAGAGAATTTAGTTTCTGAACATGTTCAGTTTCACAACTCATGCCGAATTAACAAGGATATTTTTAAAGGAAAACTTCCATCTAGAGTTGTCATTAAGTGCCTATACATTTTCCTCACAAGGATTTTCCAAATGCAATAACGCAATAGTCTTTGAAATTCTGTCATAAGATCTTTCTTATATAAACACACTGAACAGAGGTTAACAAAAGTCTGACTTTCCTGTCGTAAGCCTCATTTTTTAATTAAAACAATATCCAGCGTTTACATTATACAGCCATATAAGATAATGAAAGAGGTGAGGAATAAAAAGTGAAAGAGCCTACCCTAAAATTACACACCACAAGCTAATTTTATCTTTTGAAAGCGAAATGACAGAGACAAGAGGTAAAGTAGCTATTACTTACTCATGTAAGGAAAATTGTTGCAGACACAGAATAAGCCATTTTTAAAGGCAATATCCTCGCCCAAGCACACTAATAATAAAGGATTAAATGATACAAATGGACAAATGATAAAGGCTGACAGCAGCAGAGTACTGTATTAGGAATTTCACATATATACATAGGTACACTTAGATGAGCTGCAAATTGTTACACACTGGCTCTTAGCCTAAGAACAGACTCCATGCTTAAAACCTGTTAGGTACCAAACAGGGTTATAGATTTGCTAAAAAGGAATCATACAGAAATCTGTTGTGTTGCTAAACACTAATAATGAACTATAAGAGAAAGAAAGAAAATAATCCCATTTAAAAACCACATCCAAAAGAATAAAATACCTAGGAAGAAACTTAACCAAGGAGGTGAAAGACCCATGCTCTGAAAACTATAAAGCATTCATGAAGGAAACTGAAGATGATACAAAGAAATGGAAAGATATCCCGTGTTCATGGATATGTTCAGAAAGGATTAATATTGTTAAAATGTCTGTACTACCCACAGCAATCTACAGCTTTAATGCCATTCCTATCAAATTATACATGACATTCTTCACAGAACTAGAACAAACAATCCTAAAATTTGTATGGAACCACAAAAGACCCCGAATAGCCAAAACAATCTTGAGAAAGAAGACCAGAGATGGAGGAATCATGCTCCCTGACTTGAGACTATACTACAAAGCTACAATAATCAAAATAGCATGGTACTGGCATAAAAACAGACACACATATCAATGGAACAGAATAGAGAGCCCAGAAATATACCCACGGTTATTTATGATAAAGGAGGCAAGACTATAAGATGGGGGAAAGACGGCCTCTTCAATAAATGGTGGTGGGAAAACTGGACAGCTACATGCAAATGAATGAAATTACAACATTTTCTCACACCATAAACAAAAACTCAAAATGGATTAAAGACCTAAATGTACGAAAACATAGAAGTGCACTCTTTCACATTGGTCTTAGCAATATTTTTTTGGATCTGTCTTCTCAGGCAAGGGAACAAAAGCAAAAGTAAACAAATGGACTACATCAAACTGAGAAGCTCTTGCACAGCAAAGGAAACCATCGTCAAAATGAAAAGATAATCTACTGAATAGGAAAAGACATTTGCAAATAATATGTCTACTAAAGGGTTAATATCCAAAATATATTCGTACAACTCAATATCAAACAAACAACCTGAATAAAAACTGGGCAGAGGACCTGAATAGGCATCTTCCCAAAGAAAACATGCAGATGGCCAACAGGCACATGAAAAGATGCTCAACATCACTAATCACTGGAGAAATGCAAATCAAAACCACAGTGGACATCACCTCACACCTGTCAAAATGCCTATCCTCAGAAAGACAAGAACTAAGTGTTGGCAAGGATGTGGAGAAAAGGGAACCCTCATGCACGGTTGGTGGGAATGTAAATTGGTGCAGACACTACGGAAAACAGTATAGAGGTTCCTCAAAAAAATTAAAAATAGAACTACCATATGATCTAGCAATTCCACCCCTGGGTATATATCTGAAGGAAACAAAAACAGTAATTCAAAAAGATACATGCACCCCAATGTTCATGGAACTTTATTTACAATAGCCAAGATGTGGAAGCAACCCAAGTGTACATCAACAGATGAACAGATAAACAAGATGTAGTACATATATACAATGGAATACCACTCAGCCATTAAAAAGAATAAAATTTTGCCATTTGCAACAATATAGATGGACCTGAAGGGTATTATGCTTAGTGAAAACAGTCAGACAAAGAAAGACAAATACTGTATGTTTTCACTTATATGTGGGATCTAACAAATAAAGCAAATGAACAAATATAACAAAACAGAAACAGACTCACAGATACAGAGAACAAACTAGTGGTTACCAGCAGGGAGGGAGGGAGGGGATGGGTCAAATAGGGGATGGGGTTTAAGAGGTACAAACTACTACGTATAAAAGAAATAAGTCACAAGGATGTAATGTACAGAACAGGAAATATAGGAGTATTTTATAATAACTTTACATGGAGTACAATCTATAAATATCGAATCACTATGTTGTACACCTGAAAATAATATAATACTGTAAGACAATTATACTTTAACCTAAAAAATAAAAAAAAAAAATTAAAAAGCAATCATAATTCTGACATGTCTCCAGACTCATGTTAATGTATCAAGAACTTTTCAACTACCTGGACCTGAATGGGAATAAACAGGACTAAGAGGACCCTTTTAGGAATTAACCAGGTAATAGACACTTGTCTTATTTCTTTTGATGTTGGTATGGTGTTGATATATTTACAGTGAATAAACATACACTTGAGTGATTTTTTTTTTTTTTTAGTTAACGGAATAAAAATATATCACCGTTATCATATGAATTGCAGGTCTAGTTTATAGCAAATTATATTTAGTGGGACAATAAAAACTACACTGAAACATTTCTGGATATAAGGAAGCACTTTTTCTTTTCAATGTGTTAATTTTTAAATTTATTTATACAGTCATGATTTTACCCTTAAAAAAATAATTCTTAACAGAACCAAGGAAAGAAAATGGATCTACATTAAGAAAGTAAGTTTTTTCAGTTTCTCTAGGTAGACTGAAAAAAAAAGAGAGAGAGAGAGAACAGAGTGGTAGGTGCAAGGGTCAGTAAACCATGACAAGAGAATAAAGCTTTATGTGAAGGGACCAATGAACTGTCCCAATGGCAGGTACAACCCAGAGACTTTTAGAAAGGGAGCACTAACACTTTTGATTGGCTGTGCTTTTTTTCCCTCTCCCACTCATACTCCCAAACTTTTAATACATTCTCCTGCTCACACAGCATGTATACTGGCCAGTGCCTTTTAATAAGGAACAGAGCAGGTAGCTGGAGAAGGCAGAGCTGAGGTTGGCAACGCAGCAGAACCTGAAGTTAAAGCTAGAAAAGCCCGAGTCTAAGAGAATTCTCCAAAACTTGCCAGATATCTGGAGGGATGCTGGGCTCTCTACCCAATGTGTGATGGGTAGGTGATCCAACTAACATTTATTCATGTTATTTTTTAAATTAATAAGCTTTATTTTTAAAGCAGCCTTAGGTTCACAGCAAAATTAAGCCAAGAGTACAGAGTCCCCAGATACCCACTGCACACCCCTCCCCCCCCACCACACACACACAACCTCCCTTATGATGGACACCCTACCCCACACTGGTATATCTACCACAATTCATGAACCTACATTACACATCAGTGTCACCCAAAGTCCATGGTTTACATTAGGGTTCATTCTTGGTGTTGTACATTCTGTAGGTTTTCATGAAGGTATAATGACACATATCTACCACTGCAATATTTAATGTTAAATTTTAAAGGACACATTAATACCAGTTGAATGACTCAGTCATATCCCATTGCCTGATGTCCAGGCACCACATTCCGCATCTTCCTTTAAGCAGCCAGACAAGGTAAGTCTTATCAGCTCTCCTGCCTCCAAGAGGAAGCTGAGGCTCAGGGAAGTAAACTGACTTGTTCAAGCTCAGACAGTACGCAAGGGGCGGAGTTGGATACACTGCCTAACTCCAACATGCCCACTCTTGACCTGATTTTGCGCTACCTCCTAGAGCATCTGTACTTGTGGAAATAGGACCAGGTGAGATATTTTGTTTTGTTTCACTGAGGTACTAATAAGCAAGGCTAATGTTTTGGCTGGAGCTTCACTTGCTTAGTACCTCAATAAGGAAGCACTTTAATACTACATTTTGTCAATGATTTATATTCTGTAGACACAATGAAAATAAAAGCATAAGTGTTTTCTTGCTTCTCAGCAGTGTTTCTCTAAAAGAAAGAAATAGAAGAAGCTGAAATAATTTCTAAACTTGATGCGCTGATTTTTTTAATGTGAGGTTTTGCTTTACCACGGGATTATCATTTTGTGGCAAATACATTCCTACCTATCTATACGAACAAAGGACATCTTCACTCAAGGACAATAATGCCCTTCAAAAAGGTTTCAGAATTTCATTTAAATTTTATCTTTTTTTTTTTAAATTTATTTATTTATTTATTTATTTATTTTTGGCTGTGTTGGGTCTTCGTTTCTGTGCGAGGGCTTTCTCTAGTTGCGGCAAGCGGGGGCCGCTCTTCTTCGCGGTGCGCGGGCCTCTCACTGTCGCAGCCTCTCTTGTTGTGGGGCACAGGCTCCAGACGCGCAGGCTCAGTAGTTGTGGCTCACGGGCTTAGTTGCTCCGCGGCATGTGGGACCTTCCCAGACCAGGGCTCGAACCCATGTCCCCTGCATTGGCAGGCAGATTCTCAACCACTGCGCCACCAGGGAAGCCCTAAATTTTATCTTTTTAGATAAGTAATAGATTCACATGGTAATCTAGACATATTTTAATAAACAGAAGTATATCCAAGCTGTAAGTCGCTGAATGAAGCCTTGATAGAACAACCTCAAAAACTTAACATCTGTGAATAGTCTGGAGATCTAGGTTCTAAGCTGGGCTCTGGCATTAACAACTAAAAGCCCTTGGTTACTCTTATGCGCTCTGAAACAGTTTTCTCATCTGTATATAAGGTGGCTGGATGAGATTATTCCTAAGGCCGCTTTTTAGTTCTCGATTCTATGAGAGTCTTACTTATAGGACAAAGCTTTTAAATTTAGTTACTAATGTTAAGACTATAGAAACTGGCCTCCCTAGCTTTTCACAATTAAACTAAAACTATGATAAAAGCATGTTGTTATTCATTTTAGAATTCTTGTATTTATTATAAAACATTTTTGATATATCATTAGAAGAATCTGAATTTTTAAAATCTTATACTTGAATATTAGGGTATTAGTCTAATTATCCCTTTCATTTTCGAAAGTTATATTGCAAAGACCAGGCTACAAAGCTTTTACAGATACTTTTTAAAAATAAATTATTAAAAGTAAACCATTATAGTTACCAGATTAAAATACACAATTATTTATTTTAAAAAACAAACCACAGGTTTTTTTCATTTCCCCAGTTTTATTAAAGGAGAAACAGATAAAGAGAGAGATGAACAGACAGACTGAGGGAAGGAAGGAGGGGAGAGGGAATGCAACATTTAGGTAAAAAGAGAGACTTTTACTATGGCTTAGAAATTCTCATTAAATAAACCAAAGAAAAATGTGGAAAAGATACTAGAAACAAGCATGATAAGTCATTTCTGTGTGACGGCACAATTAAAAAAAAATCTGCACATCTTATAAGTTTCTGTGTTAAAGATTTGTTTTGCATTTTTAAAATTTTTTTTTTAAACAATAAAAATTTATTGACTATCTACTAACCTTACATCACAAGGCATTATGTCATAAGTAGGGTTTGTATATGGAGAAAAATACAATCATTAAAATAAATTGTTTTGCATTTTTATCTTGCATTTAAAGTCTACAAAAATGCCGATAAGGTCAAGGATTTTAAAATGTTAAAAGCAGTTTTTAAAAAAAATCTTCACAAACAGCTTTGAAAATATTCACCAAGCACTTCTGTATAACTCAGAAGTCAGAAAGTAAACAGCTTCACAAAGCTTAAACTATAACCCTGAAATGGTTATGTATTATTAATTTTAAGACACTACTTTTGAAATACTTCTGAAAACAACTGTTTAACCATCCGGTATTATAACCCTTAGAGTACTGAATCAGAATCTATTCAAAACCGAAAGAGACTGCAGGAGCAGTGAGTTCCTATGACTTGCCTAGGTCTTTTGTTTCTGTGTTCTTTCCACAACACCATGAATGGAATTCAGAAATCAGCAAAACAAAATAAATTAACAAAGTATTTTTATCACCAAATCTAGTAGGAAATTATTCATTACTGATGGAAATACAGTCATGGGAATTTACTGAGTCGGCAAAAATAAAGGCTGCCAAGTTAGTGGTTTCTCTTATTGCATAAGCCATTAAGGAATGAAAATTCAACATAAAAGAATATGAACGTCCCTACTTCATGAGATTTTAATTCACTGTACTAGCCCTTTGTAACCCCTTCTTCCTCTTCTCAAAATAATGAAGCAGTAAGAATTATTTTCTAAATGGAATACTGGAATACTACGGGGAAAAAAATGGAAACTTGGTTTAAATAAAAGTTATCTTGGTCCACATCAACTTGACTATTTCTTTGAATCCTTGTGTGAATAAGAAGCATTATTAGCAAGCCTCATGAATAACCAATTCAAACTTTGTAGATGATAAATCTAAACCCATGAATATATACTAACATACTTTGACGAAATACACACAGCTTGACAAGGACTATGTAACACACGAAATGCTAAACACCTTCTATGTTTCAGGTATCATACTGAGCTCTCTAAATTAAGAAAAATCCCTCAGAAAATGTTTATATTTCTTTTTTTAAAAAACGAAGTTCCCATTTTACACAGTAGCATTTTATAATAAAATACTGACCAAATTGTTTCAGGATTCAAAGTTATTTTTATTTATTTTGTTACAATCTTTTTTCCCCCAAAAAAAAGAGTTGAGTTAGAAAAGCTTTTTCTTGTTGGCACCTTAAAAACCAAGAAAAAACTGACAGTGAACATAAAAATCAACTATCCAACTCTCTTCACCAATGGTTTTTCATGAAAGCTTTGCAAAGCAAGAGGCTCAACAAAAGGTACACCTGTATAAGCCAGCAAGGGTGCAGACTTTCAACCAATTAGCTCAGGGTCTGTGTCCGTTTTGAAAAGCCCGTAAGCTTTATGAAAAACAAAACCAGGCCAAGATGGTGGAGTAGGAAGACCCTGACCTCACCTCCACCAAAGGGCGCAAGAAACTGCAACTACATACAGAGAAACTATTGATGAGAAAACCGGAAGACTAGCAGAAAATATCTTCTGTAACCAAAAACATAAAGAAGGAACCACACAAGACAGGTAGGAGGAGTGTAGATGTGGTGCAGTTAAGACCCACAGAATGGGGTCCCCAGGTGGGCGACTCACAAACAGGAGGGTAATCACAACTTCAGAGGTTCTCCCCAAGGAGAGTGTGGTCCAAGCCCCAGGTCGGGCTCCCAGCCTGGCAGTGCTACACCAGGAAGAGCCATAGCCCCCAGGTCATTTGGCTTTATGATCATGGGGGTTACTTTTGGGAGTGCCAGAGGGCTGTGGGAAATACAGGCTCAACTCTCAAAGGGCGCACAGAGCATCTCACAAGGACCCTGGATCAGACCCGCCTGCTGAACTTGGAGAAACTCCCAGAGAGGGAGGAGACAGCTGGAGCTCACCCTGGGGCCACAGACCCTGGGACCACAGACCCTGGGGCCACAGACGCTGGGGCCACAGACACTGGTGGCAGCCATGTGGGGGAGTTCGTTCTGTCAGGAGGACACTAGTGCTGGCAAGGCCATTTTGGAACCCGTCCTCTAGCTCATTAGTGTGGACCTGGCACCGCCCACCAGCCTATGGGCGCCAGTACTGAGTGGCCTCAGGCCAAGCAACTAGCTGGGCAAGGACACAATCCCGCCCACCAGCAGGCCTGCTGCCTTAATACCCCCTGACCCCTCAGCCATCCCAGGACCCGGCCCTGTTCACCAGAGTCCAGGACCCAGCCTCACCCACCAGTGGACGGGCACCAGCCCTGGGACCCCGTGGGCCCCAACTCCAGCCACTAGAGAGCGGACACAAGCTCCAGGACCACCAGCCTGCTGTGTCAGGACCCAGCCCACCCACTAGCAGGCCAGCACTAGCCCCAGAACCCCCTGGGCCCCAGTCCTGCCCACTGCAGGCCAACACCAGCTTTGGAATACCCTGGACCCTGCAGCCAGCCATGTCGGTAACTGGTCCCACCCACTGCTGAGGGGACATCAGCTCAAGGACCCCCCAGGACCCTGCAGAAGACACTCAGGAACCTGGCTCTGCCCACCAGTGAGCTGGCACTAGCTCCAGAACCTCCTGGGCCTTGTCTGTGCCCATCAGCAGGGCAACACCAGCTCTGAGACATCCTGGACTCCTCAGCCTCAATCCTCACCTTCCCTGCTCCTCTTCCTCCCCTGAAAGGAGCTTCGGGGTTCCCGCCTAGATTGAGAAAAAGACAGGCACGTCCATCGCAGAAACCCGCGAACAGTCCAACTGCACGAAGGGATTAAAAACCATCCCTCGGGGCAAGGAGCCACCTTCACCTCTAAGAGCAGGCGTCCACACACAGCCGCCTCAGTCAGGACGCCCGTGGCGCTGAGGCCACAGGTCCTCCGTGTACCAGGGCACCTAGCTGTGTGCTCTGCAGCCTCATCTACAGGTGCCACAGGTGCCGTGTGCTCCGCAGCGTCATCTAACACGTAAACGACACAAGGGACACCTTACCATGTTTGTAAATACAGATCTACACCAGTTTCAGGCTCCTTAGTATTCCACTGTATGGATGTATAATTAAAGTGGCATTGAGATGGCTTCCAATTTTTTGCTATTGGACCATGACAATGGACACTTGGCTGCAAAAGATTTTTGCACGTTTACCCAATTATTTCCCTTCATTACATTCAAAGAGGGATCGCTGGCCAAAGGATGTACATTTAAGAGCCTAACGTGAAAACCAAACTGGCCTGCAGTGCTATCAGCACATCTCCCACCAGCAACAGTGGGTGTCAGAACCTGTTTAATCTGCAGTGATCTGAAAGGCGAAACAAAATAAATGGTTTCAACTTGCACTGTGTGTAAATTCCATTTTCATCACCTTTGCATCTCTTTATTAGGCTTAATTTCCTTAACTGTAAGATCTCTAGTGGGAATGTTCACCCTGTGTCCACTGTCCCCACTGTCCAAATCTTCCCAGTTATCACTGTCTTTTCACATTGGTTACGGTGCTCTTCGGCCTCGGGAAATTTTGAGTCTTTTAACATCAAACCCATTGACCTTTTCTTTGCCACTCTAGAGTCACGCATTCAAAGTCATGTTCCTGGTACTTTAATGCTGGTTTAATCTTTATGATTATTTACCTCATTTGGAATCTATTTTGGAGTACTGAGAATAGCTGGTCGACCACAATACCATCTCATTGAATAACCCACTGTTTTCTCCACTGATCTGAAATGCCACTTTTATCTCTGACAAAAATTCTCATTTTGAGTCTGTTTCTGGACCCTCTATATTTCACCCCACTGATCTATTTTGCACCTATGGCATAACTTAATTTTACATTATAATCAATTATCTGATAGGACAATTAATCTTTAACAAGTTCTCTTAGCCATCTCTCAGAGATATTGGTCCAGATGAACTCTAAAATATTTTACTTGATTCTAAAACTAACACTACTAGAATTTTGATGGGAATTATCACCACCATGACATACTCTATTTATACTTTTTTGTCTATCTCTACTGACTAGAGTATAAGTTCCAGTAGGGAAGGGGTTTTTGTCTGTTCCACACACTGCTGTACACCCAGAATTTAGAACAGTATGTCATACAACTGATGCTTAACACATATTCGTTAAATGAACAAATGTATCAATTACACAGAATTTCAGGATAATTTCAGGACATTTAAAATAGCTACAACATTGAATCTTCCCACTTACTCATTTTTTATGACTGTCAATAAACTATTCAGCTCTGTTCACAGGGATAGTTCATGTAATTTATCTGAAACCAACTTATTGCGCCTCTCTCAATTGAAATAATTTCCCAAAAGACCTTCTATGTTTTCTCTGCAGAAAATTTCATCACCTTCAAATACTGTAACAGCCTTGGTTCTTACTCTTCAATATTTGTGTCACTTATTTCAGTTGCCTTATTGCATTTGCTGTAACACCCCAACCAGTGTGAACTGTGGTATTCGCAAGCACAGGTGTGACCGTAGCAGGCAAGCCTCTAGAGCAACGCTTCTCTACCTGTTTGCCTTCCTACCCCAGGAGAAGTCTTTCTATTTAGGTCTTTTTCCCAGTTACCCCCAAGAAGTTTCAATATCATAATGTAAAACCTGTATTAGGTACTGTATGTTTATCTGCACTTTATACATAAAGGTTAAGATGTTTTTGTCCCCTCAAGAGCTAATTTTCAGTTATTGCTCCTGTTAAGAATACATGCTCTAGCATTTCACCACTAAGATGTCTGCTATTGATATTATGTAGTTATCTTACAGAAAATATCTTTATTCTTATTTACTGAAAGTCTATTTTTTAAATCAGAAATGAAGTTTTAATTTTATCAAATATTTTTTCAGCATCTTTCAAGATAATTTTTTTACTTATTAATACAGTGAATTGAAATAATTTTCCTGTTAATGAATTAGTGGGCATTCTAGGAATAAACATTACTTGGTTCCATTTTACTAGTCCTTTAGGCATTCCTGGATTTGATCTGCTAATACTTTATTTAGGAGTTCTACATCTTTAATCTTATTTACAATTAGTCAGAAATTATCTTCTCTTTTACTCCATTGCCTGTTTGTTGTAGTAGCAGGAAGCACTCAGCAGTTTACAAATATTATTAAGCATTTACTGTACCCAGAGTGCTATTGCTACCTTATAGAAAGAATCTGAAGTTTTCGATACTTGTCATCTTATAAATAGTACAGGAATATTGTTCCTTGTAGGTTTCCTATTACTGGCCTATAATACCATCTCATTCTAGTACCACGCTGGGTATGATTATTTGGGAATTTGCTTAAGGATTATGGGTATGTATTTTATAAATCTTCAGACAATTTTAGTATATTTTTCAGAAAGTCAGATATTTTGTTCTGATTTTCAAGTTTAATATCATTCTATTTTCTTCCATAGCTGTCATTTTATTACTTTTTTCATTGTCTTGAGTATCTGTAAATGTCTTTTTCATGGTTAGACTGGTCAATATTTTGTTTTAATGACTTTTTATCATAACAGTCCTTGATGTAAGCTATAAATTCTACCTTCTTTTTCAGGAGCACTGTTTCTAATTCATTACTGACAGCTTCAACATGTATTAATTCCTCTTCCTTGCATTTTATTTTGCTTTCTTTTTCTATCTGTCTGGACTGAACACTTAGTTCATTTGTTCTAATCCAATATAATTCTTACTCTTGGTCCCCGCCATGGGTAAGGCTTTTTTCCTCTAGCTTACTTCAATATTTCCTCTTTTTGATTTTCTGCAGTTTGAATATAATATGATTAGAGGCAGATTTTCTAGTACTGATCCTACTTGATATTCTCCGAGCTTCCTGGATCTGCCATTTGTCTAGTATTAACACTGGAAAATTCTCAGTCATTACTGCTTCACATCATTTCCACAGAGAGGGGGCAAATGGAGACTCACCCAGCCTGCCCCCCAGAGTCCCCCCTGACACCCCATGATCATCCCCCCACCCTGTCCTCCACCCTGTCCCTTAATCTGTACACTGAATAAGAAAAAAAAAAAAAATCTTAGAGGGAACAAAGTGAAAAAAAATCACAAAAAGGAAAGAAGCCACCTGTGGTCCAAGTCCCTCTCACCAAGCATCAGCTCCCTAGGTAAAAGATCCAAGACCCTCACACAGGAGCTTGGAGCTTCCTAACGGTGGTTCCTTAAGCAAGAAATGAGCCAATAGTGGCTGGAGATAATCCCCAGTGATTTTCTCACTTTTTGGTCACAAGAACCCTTTACTCTTTTTTTAAAAAAAGAGAGGGGGGACCCCAAAGGGCTTTTTGTTTATATAAGTGACAGCAATTAATAGTTAGTTTATTAGAAATTAAAACCTATAGGATGCTTCAGTGGCTTTTTTATTTCTAGTGTGAAAAGCTGTAGTAATGTTTGCCTTTAAGAAGCTCATAATGTCTACACTTAAAACCATTCAACTCCTTTTTCTTCAAGCTCTAAATGATTGGTCTCACAGTGATGCCACGGCTTAACTGGCAGGATGATCCTCTAAAAAAATGTTCTGAAAAGTATGCAAGACCAAGAGAACACTTAAACAAATTGGTTAAAAAAAATGACATGTGGGGGCATATATACACACATATATATATTTAGCTAACTATTTGCCATTTTAGAATACTTACTGCCAGGAACTTTTTCCATAAATTTAAAATCATTTTTTATATATACATTTGTATATGTATACATATTATGCATATTTATATAATTTATGTATAAATATGTACATATACACACACACATACACCCACACACACACAAATACATACGTAACATAATATATAAAGCTTCCATGGGACAGTTTCCTGACCAGATGTTTAGAAGAGCTACAGCCTGCATATCAAGTGACCTTTCCTGGACAAGACCCTATTGTGAAGAGAGAGAAAAACCTACTCAACTGACACAAGCCTAGCACAGAAAGCTTCTAATAAACAGGTAAACCTGGTTCTGACCTTGGAGGCCTACAAGCTGGGCCACACTGGGGGGCTGCTATCCTCCAGCAACGACGCCAGGCCAGCACCACTGTCCCTCCTGCCCTCAGAGCCAAGGACAGCCTGCAGGTCCAGATGCAGGGAAACAGGTCGACCACCTCAGCCAGCTGTGCTTGTTTCCTGCGATGGATCCAATGGAAATTCAAGCTCTGGGCTAGTAATTTATATGAGCATTTTCAACTTTTGCCAATAAAAAAATATAATTTCTTTCTTTAAAAAATTAATAATTATATAATCTATATATTTACAACTGTGTTACTATATAATTTTTATATATGATTTTAGAATGTATAGAAAAAGTTTAGTTTTCTAAAATGCTAAGTAGTTTTATTAATAATGGTAAGATTATCAGAGATTAAACAGCTTGTCCAAAGTCACAGCTAGTGAGTGGCAGAGTTGGGATTCAAAACCAGTCCTCAGAGCCATGTTATTCTGATTCTCCATGTGGTTTTTCTTTTCTTTTTTTTTTTTACTTTTTATTATGGAAATTTTAAACACACATAAGAGAGACCAGCATAATGAACCTCCATGTTCCCATTTTGTCTCTTTTTCAACTACATCTCCTCCTCAACACACTTTTATGTTGTTTTTGAGGGAGTATTTTAAAGCAAATCCCAAATATCATACCATTTCATCCAAATATTTCAGTTTGTGTCTCTATAAAGGACTTTGTACTCAGCCCAAGTCCAACTGTTCTATACTGTCTCAAAAATTATTTGTGACAGGGACTTCCCTGGTGGCACAGTGGATGAGACTCTGCGCTCCCAATGCAGGGGGCCTGGGTTCGATCCCTGGTCAGGGAACTAGATCCCACATGCATGCCACAACTAAGAGTGCGCATGCCACAGCTAAGAAGCCCGCGTGCCACAACTAAGGAGCCCACGAGCTGCAATTAAGGACCCCACCTGCCGCAACTAAAGAGCCCACGTGCTGCAACTAAGGAGCCCGCCTGCCACAGCTAAGACCTGGTGCAACCATATAAAAATAAATAAATATTAAAACAAAAATTATTTGTTACAGTTGATGTGGTGGAATGGGGATCCAACCAATGCTCCTAAGAAAGGGAAGGAGGGAGGGAAAAAAATCAAAACCAATGCTACCTTTGTACATCTATTTGATGAATATGGACAAAGGCTGAGGACAGATTCCAGAGGTTAACGTTCTTGGGAGAGGGTAGAGGGTCAGAGAAATCATGCTTTTAATACATTTTTATACGGCTTTCCCTGTGGCAGTGAGCACATATGTAAACTTCTGAGGTGCAGTTAGCCTTGGGCTATGCAGAAAGGCCAATTCCGGAGCACAGTACAGAGCAGCCCTCGTGGACGGGGACCCAGGCAGTCTACCAATTCCTTAGGAACAGTGACCACAGGATGTTTCCTCTTGGTAGTTCAGGACCTGCTCACTACTCCTGCAAATCCATTTGCACAGGAGAGGGATAACAATAGCATCCCCTACATTTAAAAAAAAAAAGGAGAAAAAAAGAATTATTGTACCAAGGTCCCTGATAAAGAACAGTCCTCAATGGGTTTGGTTAGGACTGCATCGTATTCTTTTCTGTACTCCCAGCACCCAGCCCAGGGCCAGAACAAGTGGATACTTGGCAGATGGTGGCTGGGAAAAGAGACCAGGGAACACATGGGCTCACTGGCGCTCTCTTCTTCTGGCTCTTCAAGGACAGCAGCAAACCTGAGGCCATGTGGGATTTCAGCTATGAGACACCACCGAGAGGTGGCCTTTGAGAGGGATGTCGACCTGATTTGTCCCACTGCAGGACAGACGCCATTCCTTGATTCTGTACCGTATCCCATTGGTTTTTTTTTTTTTTTTTTAAAAAAGAGATTGGAGTTTATTTATTTATTTATTTATTTATTTATTTATTTTTGGCTGTGTTGGGTCTTCGTTTCTGTGCGAGGGCCTTCTCTAGTTGCGGCGAGCCGGGGCCACTCTTCATTGCGGTGCGCGGGCCTCTCGCTATCGCGGCCTCTCCTGTTGCAGAGCACAGGCTCCAGACGTGCAGGCTCAGTAGTTGTGGCTCATGGGCCTAGTTGCTCCGCGGCATGTGGGATCTTCCCAGACCAGGGCTCGAACCCGTGTCCCCTGCATTGGCAGGCAGATTCTCAACCACTGCGCCACCAGGGAAGCCCCCATTGATTTTTTAAACCAATAAATCTGTGCCACAATAGCAATCACCAAAAACTGCTATAGAAACTGAGTCCTCCAACTGTACCCTAAAAGTTTACTCGATCACCCTATGACAGCGTCTCTGGCCACCCATCCCAGAGGCGCTCACTTTACAGGCAGGTTAGAGTTCGCGCCACAGGAAGGAATCAGAGGCGAATCCAAATTAACCACCAAGACCCGCGCAGAACAACTCCTCTTCTTGGGCTGCCTCTGGGAGGGGTGGCCTCCAATTGTAACGCCCAAGAGGTGAAAAGTTTCCTATTCTATTACCGCTTCCATAAAGAATTACCTGAAAATCAGAAATCTAATGTGTACAGTCAGATCTTTAATACTGAGTCCCCTTTTCCCAAAAAATACTTAAAATGTTTAAACCAAAATGAGTTTTACCCCTCATAAATCTCTGATTAGAAAAATATTTATTTTTCAACCATCTTTTATTTCTACAAAAACCAAACCAAAACTGATTTAAGTTTGATTTTTCAGTTTAAAAACTCCACACATAAAAAAGGAGCAGTACTGAGAATATAAAAAAATATTCCAAAAAAGAAACCACAAAAGACTCCAACTCTTCGGGCCTAAATAATGTAAAGTCCAAACAAAGACAGTGATTTTTCCCTTAGGCTTAAAGATGAATTTGTCTCCAACAGAGAAGCATTTGAAGATGCTATTTTTAAAAATGCTGCCAAGGTATTGTGGCTCTACGGACGCTCTTCTCTGCCCTGCAAAGGACTCACTGCTCTTGAGGGCAGTTTCCACTCCAGTGGCCCCTTTTCCTGCTTCCCTGCTCAGGGCTCATTCCTGGGGGACTCAGCCCAGTAAACTCGAAGCAAGAAATGGAGGGACTCAGTCCAATTAGGATTTATCCACTGAGAGTTCAAACAACCGGTTAGCAATGACACTGATGACACTGTGCAACTCAGGACCCTGCAGGACCGCTGTGGCAGAGGGCTGGGTGACAGGCAGTACACAAGTGGCACTTCTATCAAAGATAAGCCTAGAGCATTTCACAGCTCCTGTTAAATATGTTTCCAAAACAGAAGTTCAATTTTATTTTTAATGATTACTTGACTGTAGCATCTATTTATCAGTGTTTTCTCTCTCTACATAATTTTCATGTGCTACGTAAAAGACATAATGAAATTACTAACACTACACAGATTTTGCCATAGTCAACACACAAAGTTACATATTTTATGATTCCATCTACATGAAAATTCAGAACAAGTAAACCCGTAGAGACAGTAAGTAGATTAGTGGTGGCTAGAGGAGGGGAATGGGAAAGGATTGATAGTGGAGTGATGAAAATGTCAGAGAATTAGATTGTGGTGATGTGTACATGACCTTGTAACTATACTAATTTTGCTTCAGAATGCCTAGGAGCATTAGATTATCATTATCACCACAAACACAGAACCCCCCAAAAATGGACACAAGAGGAAATACAGGATGGCAGTATTTTTTTTTTTTAAAGCATTTGACACTACTAAGTTCTAAAATCTTCTGATACAAGATCAAATGAGACTAAGGCAGGCCAAGGCCAGGACTGAAAGGGAGCAAGGGAGAGGAGGAAGGCTTTACCCTCTCAGCTCATTTACTGAAACCCAGGGTTAAAATCAGCGGGAAAAGCAGTCGAACAACAATAAGCCACCTATATCAGCCCCTCTGGAAAGCGTCAGTGGCCTAGCCTTTCCAGTCCTGAACAGGCATCAGCAACACCAACTCCATTCCAGCAAGACTGCTGGGAAGACAGGGAGAGGAAGAAGTAAACAATGGAAAATCCCAATGACATCAACAGTCCACATGTGCTCACTTTAAGTCACAAGATACTTAACCATCTCTATGAGAATGTTCAGGAATGAGAGAGGAATGAAATCAAGAAACTAAGCTATTTATAATGAAAGAATTAGGAAAAAAAAGATATTATCCTAAATTTATATTATTGCATGAAAACAAAGTTTCATTTGTCTCATTTAAAAAAAAAAACTGAGTAAATTTAAAGATCCAATTGGCTTTATTCAACAATTCATGAATTAGGCAACACCCCATCTAGCAAATAGAAAGGCGGTCCTCCTCCGCGCTGTACCCAGTGGAAGACTTCTGCAGGCAGAAGGGGCTGGATAAAGAAGTTACCAGCACAGAGCTGTTTCAGGCAAGGTCACCTTCCTCCGGGGAACAGCAGAGATTACCTCACTGGCCTGACCAGGTAATTTCAGACTGACTGGTTAAGACTATCTTCCTGGGAAAGCCTGAAACTGCAATTAAATTAGGTATTAAAGTCTCAGTTTGGTGACACGGGTTTTAGCACAAGTGCTTCCATTTGGGGCCTGTTGTCTCTTTTTTTAATAGTCTCGACTTGTCAAATCTTTACCATGAAATAAGCCAATATGACTGCTGACAATATAATAACTACAGTAAACAGGCATGCCAAAATCAATGTAGATTTTCACAAAAGGTCAAGGAATCAACTGTCAGCTTAAATTGGTTACTTTTATTAAAACTGTTATACATGACAGGATGTCACTTAACTCCCAGATTCCTTTACATAAGCAGAGCTGGATTAATTTGACCCAAATTTTGTATAATAGCTTTCCCAATTTCTAAAAATGCATCAACTTTGTCACTTATCTTGAAATTTCTGCTTTACTTCCCTAGCTCTATCTCAAAAGAAACTTCTCCAAGGCCACATATCTTGGCACAGCGAAAGCAAAATCACCCCAGCACTCAGCAGTGCCATGAGCCTCGGGGATCAAACAGGGAGACAGCGCCGGCGGAGGCTGCAGCCCAGCTGGGAGGGATCGAAGCTGCTCGTGCTTAGGAGAGACTCTGGGCACAATCCCGGCATCCGAAAGAAAGTAAAGTAAACAGTCGTGCTCTCTCCCATCCTCCCTGTTAGCAGCCTCTCGGCTGAGGGAGACCACACACTCGGACCACACAGCGCCGGCTCAACTCGCACGCAACCTCCAACAGCTGTCACTCGGGGCCGGGAGGGGAGGGGGAAGGGGAGGGGAGAGGAGAGAGAGTGGGGGGGGGGCGGAGGGGGGAGGGGGAGGAGGGGATGGAGAGCCAGAAAGGGAGAGAGGCAAGACAGCGAAGTGTGGTTTCCCTGAGAAAACAAGCCAGTCCCGGCCTTGTGTGGCCTTGACCTGTACTCCCCCAACCAATTTAGTAGCTGATGAAGGATTAACAAAGCATCCATTTAACATCAATTAACCTCCTATCCATCACAGGTCAAAAGAGAAAATTACCATTATAAAAGCATTTCATTACAATAAAGACAAACGTATTTTCTTATAATCTATAATATATATTTAAATAAATGCATTTTCTTTTAGATTTATATTATGTTGGTTTTAACCCGCCTGCCTCTTTTCCTTTAATGAAGCGCACAGCATGAATATGAAGTGTTTCTGCAACAGAGCTCAGAAAATTTTAATTTTGTAATTTTCCCATATTTCACTGTGGCACAATCTTTAATTTTCCAAAAGACTTATTGATACAAAAAAACACAGTAAATTATTTTTTACATAACTTCAGGCTAAATGTACATAGAAAAAAAATAACAAGTAGCAGCATTAGGGGGGAAAAACAGAAAACGTAACCACAAAAGTAGCTTTAAGAGGATTAAACCAAAATTTTTTACTATTTAGTAAGGAAGAATTTTGATTTGAATAGCAGACAAGAACTCTGAACAAAACGAGTGATCAGGTGTTCTTTCACTGTCAGGTACCCAAAGGCCCAGCTCAGCTAAAGGGATTAGGCCAGGAGTTGGAAAAACAGAAGTTCTGCCTCACTGAAGACTTGGAGAACCTTCAGCAAATAGGCCAAGGAAAGCCTCCTGATGCTGAAGCACTATTTTCTGAGGTCAGGCCATAGAAAAGTGAGTTTCCCCCCCAAACCACCAAATAATAGTAATAATAAACTCCCCCCCCCCCCCCCCGCCTCCACCCCCAAGCTACTCAAGTGAGCATCACCAGGGAGCAGATCAGGAAGGCCGACTCTCAGCAGCCCAGCCCAACCCACTAATACACATCTACGCCACTCTGTGCACAGGAGTGTTTGAGAAGCACTAGGTAGACCTATCCTGCCCAGAGCCGCCCTGGATCCAAAGGACCCCCAGAAAAATCTGGTTGCAGAGCTGCCTAATGAGTCTGAAAAATAAAATCATACTCAACTAGACTCTTGGGCCACCCACCAACGGACCCAAACTGCAGAATTCACCACATCTTCCTGGAGCCACTTCAACCTATCCTAGGATAGACCTGCCCCCCAGGGCAAGGCACAGCAGGGGCAGCTGGCCCCAGAGGGATATCCCAGAGACCTGGGGAAAAGTCTCAGAGAACGGTGATTTACCTCCTTCTGTCCTCTGTAAACTCTACTTTTCCTGAGCAAGGTCAAGTTCTATCACACTGCCACACCCTTTACCATCTCGTGCACAGGGTGGGACAAGTCTTAGACAGAAGGTCGTGAACTCCTGTCCAGTGTCCTAAGTTAATCATCTCCCTCCTCCTGCTCCATCTCAAAATCATGGTTAATGAAAACAGAGTCATGCACAAATCTGAAAGAATCCGTGGGGTACCAAGTGTACTAAGAAGGCTCCTGAGGTCTCAGAAGGGATGTCAGCAGAAGAGCCGGACAGACAAGAGATGCTTTCCCAGCTCTCTCTTTATACCTCTTTCCTTTATTACTCCCATAAAGAAAGTATAACTGAGGTATACTGGGTTTTTTAATGAATGTGTAAGTTTCAACTCATTTGGGGAAAAAAATCCAATGATTTAAAAAATATAACTGATAAACAGGACTTAATTTTTTTTTTTTAAATGGGAAAAAACCCTTCACTCCTGCTCCAATGTTTGGAGGTACGGGATTAAAGGGAGAGAAGGTACACAAGGCGACTAGCAGGGAATGCTGGAAGCCAGAGAGTCCACAGGGAAAGCCTGACAGCTTCACTCTCCAGAGCTCCCACACACCTCATCTGTCACATAAATACTGGATTACCCAGCTATTCCCTTAAAACAAGCACTGGATTCCATCTTAATTAGAAGAGTTTATTAAAACTCTCCTCTATTTCCCAGAAACTATAAAATCTCTGCCTCAGCAGGCTAAGTCTCCTCCTAGGGGACAATTACCTTCACTACATTTCAAAGCTAAAAGCTGTGGGTCCAAAGGTGACTGGTCCTCTAACTCATGCCACTGGACACTGATGACATATCAAAAATGAAACGGAACAGTGCAAATCCATCCCCTCTACCACCACCCTTCAAAAAAAGAAACATAAGAACAAAAACCTCAAAGAAGATACACTACTTACTGGAAGGAAGAAGGAGAGTGCTTCATGTCAAAGCACGGCATTATTCGTTCATCAAATCTATTGCCAGGTGTCCCCATGTCCCTTACCACTTCCTCTTTACTAGATCCACATGGGGTGGACAAAACATAACTTCTTGATATTTTAGGAAACGTAATTTTTTAGGGAAAAAAATATCCAGGTCCCCCTGGAAAGACAGGTCACCTGGACAATACTGAAAAGGTCCTTATCAAATAAAACAGATTTCTATTTTTGTTTAGTGGACCCAGAAGATTTGAGATATATACAGAAACTAGTTACCCAGCACCTCAAAAGATGACAGTGTCAGATTCCCATCCCTAAGAAAAACAAAGAGGGGACTTCCCTGGCGATCCAGTGGTTAAGACTTTGCCTTCCAATGCAGAGGGTGCGGGTTCTATCCCTGGTGGGGGAGCTAAGATCCCACACGCCTCGCGCCAAAACAAAATGTAAAAACAGGAGCAACACTGTAACAAACTCAATAAAGACATTAAAAATGGTCCACATCAAAAAACTCTTCAATAAAAAAGAAAGAGAAAAACAAAAAGATGCAGGTAAACCGGGATCTGAAATGAGGGAGTACCCTCAGGTTGTTCAGTCAAAACAAGTATCTATTAAGCATTTGTTGGGTCTCTGGCACTACACTGGGGAAATGACAGGAACAAGACCTAGTGACAAGGGGGTCCCAGGTGACCTTGGCCTTCAGCAGAGTGGTGGGCACCTAACCAGACAGCAGTGGGGTGACCGATGCGGCATATAAACAACTATTTAAGAAATCTGGCTGGGAAGGGAAGGAGAGAGAGAAACTTTAACAGGTGAATGTGAAATCAAAGGAGGATGCTACCTTTTTACTGTTGTTTTTCTATTTCGCTTTGCTGCTGTCTGTCTGAGCGTGTCTAGAGGCTGGCTGGAAGGAGCCTTTAGCAGGAGATGAACACTGAGCGAAGTGCACCCCAAGGCAGGAGGGGAGGGGTACAGGGACCCGTCCTGGGGTAAAGGCAACCACTTTCAATGTAACCGGGAGCAGGAAAGGTTCTGGAAGAAAGAGCCCAGGATTCTCCTCTGAGAGCTCTTATAGTTCTCAGGTGGCAAGATTATCTGCTTAGTATAGACGGATTATGTGAAAAGATGAGAGGTTTGAAAAGAGTAGAAAACGCTTAAAATAGATTCTGCAGAGAAGCAGCAAGTGGCTAACAAAGAAAACTCTAAAAAACTCTTTGATGGCCACTTGCGAGTTGTGAGCACAGATTTATAGGGGTACAAATCTAGACGCTGTGATTTTCCCCTTCTGGTCTCAGAACCTCAGTTCAAGCATTTAAAAAAGGCGAAGAGTTGAGATGGTCCAGGACTGAGACTCTGTCGGCCAGATGCCATAGAAAGATGAGGGAGGACACAACTGAGCATCCTGGTAGGAGGGTGATGGAAAATCGGGTAAAGGAGCAGAGGGAGGTAACTGAGTGAGGGCTGGAAAGACAAGAGACTACCAGCAAACAGTGGGTGGTCTGAGCCCCGGATTTCAGAGGTGAACCAGTCTCAGGTTGGGGCCCCTCAGTCCTGCTCCCCCATCCCCCAGCACCACACCTCTGGCAGCAGCCAACCCTCCGCGGAGGCTCCAGCTGGGGCAGCTCTGCTTTCTCCTTTGTCCCCCCCAGCTGTTTAGTTGCCCTTTGGGCCTCACTATCCCGTTTGTTCCCTCACTCTGCCCACACCTCTGCAAGAAGTTCCTTTATTTAAATCTCCTTATTTGAACCATCTGGCACGAATTCTGATTCCTGACACCCTGACTTACCCAAATATGTCAATCACATGGGGCTTTCATTAAAATTAAACTAAAGCCAAATACTCCTTGCTTTTTATCTTGTTTTGCCTTTCAGTAAAATTATAATACAACAAAAGTTAAAATCATACACCCCTCACTTTACAAGCAGATATGGCCATAAAAAAATGCACCAAAGCTTACAGATGAAACTAAAGGCCAACCCTGCCAAAAGTGGCGCAGCTAGCAAGTAGCAGAGGCAGAGCTCAGTCAGCGCTGCACAAGGACTTCTGAAAGCGAACCCGTGCCACACAGCACCCCAGGTCGTGCCGAGGATCCGCCTTGCGCAGCTTACATTCTAACTAAGATCCAGGTTTCCTAAGTCCCAGTGTCCACTGGTGTTTCCATACTGGCACCAAGACTAACTGTAAGTGGGAAATAGTAAGTAGAAGGAATTACTCCAACCAAAACGGAAAATTAAGCAAACTGTATAGTCCACCCCAGTCTTAACTGCTACCAACAGTATTAAAGGATGTTAATGAAGCTTTTGAGCAAAGCTAATACAATTTTCCAGGAAAAAAAAGCCTCATAAGTCAGTTCCAAACTCCTGTGCCTGAAGTTCAAGGAACTCCATAATCCAAAATGCACTCACTTCCCAGCCTATGGTCCTCTGTTTCTCATAAGCCACCCAGAGGTTCACGTGCCTTCTCTCGGAAGGGCCACATCCTCCCCCATCAAGGTCTGATCTCCATGAAGCCTTCCCAACTGCTCCAACCCCAAAAGATCCTTCCCCCCTCTGAATTCCTGCTGTACTTACACTGAATACTGCAGCTTAGTTCTTGGCTATTTAATGGAGAGGGCAAAAATATCCCCTTTCTGAATACAGACTAATTTTATTTCTAACATGTGTTAGGCATATGCTAAAATTGGGATACAAAAATGACTAAGGCTAATCCCTGTCTGGCAAGAGCTTAGTCTCCTGACAGACGTGTAAATACCAACAATAGCTACAACCCCTAAGATACCACAGGACAGGACAAGCGCTAAGTGGTTATAGGATTCACTGAATTGGAAAATTTCAAAGCAGGAAGAACTCTGAGATCATCTAGTTTTATGTATTCTCAGGTACAAGGAAACTGAAGCCCAAAAAGGCTGCTACGTAGCTCAGCCCATGCTACAAAGCAGGTGGTGGTAGCACACGGATCCGTGAATGGTGCTTCGACTCCCTAATTTTCAAACTGAGGTCTAAGGATGCCTACAGGTGCGTCCACAGAGATGCATCATTTCTCTACAATTACCGTAAGCTTGTGTTTGTATCAACAATTCTTTCCAATCGACATAAACATGCACACAATCATGTGACCGAAGCTAACACTTCCACCATGCGGTCTCACCAGGCACTCCCGGGGATCCAGGAACACCTTCCCCAGGGTCTGAGAGCAATCAAGGCCCTAGCATACTGCTCAGCAGAGCGATGGACGTTACTTCCCACCCCAGTCGATTTACAATCCTCTTTACCCAACACGGGCCTGAAACCCACGCACTCGGAAAACATGTGAGCTCTACTCTGTGGCGGGCGCTGAATGAGGAACGCTGGCGAGATGACAGGAGTAAGCTGGAGAACGGGTGAACAGTCATGGAGAGGCTAACTGCACAACCAGCATTTCCTACATGGCCTCAGGCTGCCGGGCCCAGCACTGGAAGCTGTCCGAAGTCCTTTATTAAAACGCTGCCTGTGCAGAAATTTTAAGTACTAGTCCCCCTTCCCATTAGAGTCATACAGCACGGGCTCTCCAGTATTTGTGGGATGAATGAAAATTCGACTTAGCATGCTGATAAACCGTCTTTTAGAGAGGTAACTTTCAACACGATATTCAGCTCGGGAAATTAAATGCCTGACAAGAAGGAAAAATCATTTTCTGAAACTTCCAAGAGCTGTTCCAAGTTGCGCTGGGGGGCCCTCTGTGTAAAACTACTAGACTTCTACTGCACCAGACAGAAGAGAGCGTCGAAGTACCAAGCGCGCATCGCCCTCTTTCCATCCCCCGCTGTGGATCCACCACACGGGACACAGGGGCTCCCTGGGAGGCTTCCGGCTGTCAGTTCCTGTGGTCACACCCCGCCTGCCCAGGATGTGAGCAGAGCATCGTCAGGCATTCGAGGGGCGGCGCGCACACCTCAGCGAGAACGCGCTTTTCAATACAGCGCATCCAGGTGACTTACTTAAGCGTTTTAAAACACTGTTAAAGCTCTCCTTGCAAGTTTACTCAGATTTATTAAAAAGAAAAGAAAAGCACAAGTTTCCCAGACTCGCTAGTAGGAGCGGTCGCCTATTTCCCCTCCGAGAGAAGCGCCTGCGCGCCGTTTCCCGCCCGCCTGAGCACGCCCCGGCGTCCGGGCGCGGCCGCCACGGCAGCCCGCGCTCAGACCGACGGCTAGGCGCGCCGCCGCGCTGAGCTCCGTCTCCCCGTCCGTCAAGGGGGGATAACGCAATCGACCCGGAGACACGGCGACGGGCGCCCACTAAACGCTCGGCGCAGCTCTCCAGTGACGCGACCGAGGAAAACAAGCAACACCGGCCTCTTGACTTCGCTCCCCGCCAGTGAACCCCCCAGCCCTACGCAGGGACAGGTAAGCAGGCGCGCCAGGGAGCAGCTGAGGCCAACGGCCACCCGCCCCCGAGGCTCGGCGCTCCGAAGGCGCACGCCGGGAGCCGGGGCGGGGCTCCGAGTCCCCCGCAGGGGCCCCGGACGGCGGGGCGGGGGCGGGGCTCCGGGACCCGCGCAGGGGCCCCTCCGCACGGTCGCGGCTGCAGGGCGGCGCGGGGCTGACGGCGGTCGCCCGCCCTTCAGCCCGCGGCCCTGGCCGGCCTCAGCCAAGGCCTCACCCGCCCCACACCTACCTGCAGGCCCGCACGGACAGGGCCCCGCGCTCGACCAAGGGCTCCCTGGCCGCGGCCGCCCCGCCGCCAACGCCCTCACTTCCGCTGCCGGAGCGCCGAGGGCGTCGATCCGCCGCGCAGTCGAGCGTCGAGCGCCCGACGGCCGAGCCCCAGGGGCGGGGTGGGGGCGGGAGTTGGGAGACGGATGGGAGCGGAGGACCCGGCCGCGACCCCGGTTCCTCAGGAGCCTCAGGCTGAGCCTCCGCGTCTGGGCGGCAGGCGACGCGCAGGCCGGGACGCCATGGTGCTCGCGGCCGGGAGCCCTGAGCATGGACAGTGCTCGGGTTCGGCGAGCGGGCGCTGCCGGGCGCCGGCCTCCGACATTGAAAGGCAGCCCGTCCGGGCCCGCCCAGGGGCGAACCGGCTGCCTGACAGGGAGCGGTCGCCGCGGGCCGGCCGGAAGTGACGGGCCGCCGCGAGCGCGGCGGGACCGGAAGGGAACGCGCTCTTCCGGCCGCTCGGTTTAGTGCGGAAGCAGCCGCGCGTTGTGTGTTCCAGGGCTGAGGTCTGGATGCGCCTCTGCTTCCCCGGCCCTCCTCTCCGCTCGCCTGTGCGGGTTACTCCAGCCGACGGGCCGGCCTGTTTGCTCCGGGGCCTGGGAGTGGGTAGCCGTGGTGGCGGCGATGGAGCTGCGTGCTGCGTCCGCCCCTCCGGACGCGGAGGCCGAGGTGCAGCCGGGGGACGGGGCCTTCCCTCCCGGAGGCCAGGCAGCCACTGGGTGGCAAGCGGATTTCCTCAGACCCAGATGCAGATCCGGGTTCGGGTTAGTCTGCCCTGCCTGCAGGGCTCTGGCAGTCATCACTGTGCAGTTGTTCGCTGTGTCTGATTTATCATCAGGGGGCTTCCCGTGATATCACCTGGGACAGGGACCCGTTTAAGAGTGAAAGAGGTATGACAGAGAGGCCAGTACCGCAAGATGCACTGAGTCTGCCCTACTTCACACACCCAGAAGGTGCCACCCTGGTGGAACATTAGAACGGCCTCAAGGGCACAGCTGTGGCTCTGGCCGGGGATAATGTTTTGCGGGGGTGGGATGCTGTGCTATGGGATGCAAGGTGTATTGTGAACCTCATACCAGCGTACGGTGCTGCGTCCCCAGTAGAGCCCTGGCTCCTGCGGCAGGGAAGGATGCTCTGCCACGGGACACAAGGTTCCACTCAATCTAAAGACTTCTCCTCTCCTGGGCTCCTCATACAGGCGACAAAAAAAAAAAAAAAATGACCCTTATGATCAGTAGGAAATAGGGGCAGGGAGGATTACTTCCGGACTCAGGGCACTCACTGGGCATCTTTTCCGTGCCTGGTGATAGCAGCACATGGATAACGCAGCACCCCTGGCCTGACAGGGGCATGGCAGCCAGGGGCTCAGACCCCACAGGGACGAAGCGAGCAACACCATCACGCAGGCACCCTAGGCCAGCAGAAGTGCTGGTGGAGAGTGAGGGACATCCAGAACGAGTGCTAAAGGAGGAAGATACTGAGAACCTCTATGGCCCCAGGACTAACTGCAGCAGGAGCCCACAGCTCAACCCGTCAGTGCTCCTGGTGTGGGTGTAACAGCGTGAGGCACCAGTGACAAGACCAAGTGAATACAGCAGGGTGTAGCAGTGCCCACCAGAGCCCACCCATACCCCGTCTGCTGCCCCTCTGCTTTCTGACACCTGCTGCTGTGCCTTGGGGCTTTCTTCCTGGACACATGGTAGGCCGGAAGCACGGGAGAGTTTCCTGGCCCGGAAGCAGGCTTCAGCCAAAGACAGGCGAGGAGTTGGCGTGGAACTCTGGTTGCCTGGCTCCTGGGGCGGCTGGGAGGCATGGTATCCAGTGTGTCCAGAGCTGCCCTCGAGGCTGGGTCCCAGTGCGCTCAGGACCACCTTCACCCACACCTCTTCTTGCTTCCTCCCCTTTCCCACCTGGCTTCTCCATCCCCTCCTGGTGTTTCCTGGTATCACCTCCCAAGTTAAATTCTAGCCTGGAAACCATATCACAGGGTCAGCTTCTGGGGGAGTCCAGCCAAGACAGTCATTATCACAGAAAAATAAGCAGCCTATACTTATTACAATTTGAATACCTTTACGTGTTGAATTGCACACCTATATTAGAGAAATACATCCTGAGAAAAAGAAGGTGATATCTTGGACAAACACTCTTAGTTGTGGGACTTGGCGTGACTTTGTTTTTCTTCCCATTACTTCGGAAGGAGTGCTCCCATGTGCAGTAACTCAGCTTTCCCGGGATCATTCACTTTAAACACAGGAAGCACGAGTCAGCGGCCTGAAGCACAGGTCGGCAGTGGTACCCCGCCTCACAGTGAAACTGAACCTGTTTCTCGTCTCTCCTTTGCTCTCGGTGATGCATCATTTCCCAAGTCAGGCGATCCTGCCATTAAGCTGGTATGAATGACTCTTGAGGACTCACAGGTCTTTCCTGGATCAAAAACATGACAAATAATACTGTATCCCTGAGACAGAAACACTAGAAGAAGAAAGAGAGTCTTTTGCCAATATAAAAATTACTGGTAGTGTTTCTTTTTTCTTAAACTTCTGGTCCACATTCTGAAGCCAGCTGGCAAATGTTAGGGCAATACATGCAGAAGCTGGCCGGAAATTAAATCATTAAACCCAAAATTGCTGTAGTAGCTGCTGAGGCAATTAAATATCACTGTATAGCTTGTGTTTTCAATTCTGCATCAGATTTCGTTTGTCCTAGAGAGGAAAAAATAACTTTGAAACATGGAATTCCTTTGGTTTCAGTCGTAGCAAACACTATGACGGCACAGCTCCCCATTCTGTAGATTTTTTTTTACGTTAAGTGAACACCTGAAGTGTTTCATGCTACATGGCATATCAGTTTGTAATGGGCCATAGTTAGTACAGATTCTAATCCTCAAAACAACTATATTTTGCCATATCCGGTGATCCTTTTTACCAAAGAATGACAATTGTTTGATGTGTTAACGCACAGCTTAACAAAGCCCCTTGACGGCAAATTCCTGTCTGCGTTGTAGATACCACAGGGCCTTATACAGCAGGTATTCAATACAGCAGGCCAGCCACTCAGTAGTAGCACTAACCACAACCTACGTAAGTGTTGAATGGAAAACGAAAAGTAACAATCATAACAATACATTATGATAGTGGAAGAGTTGGGGGAGATGGTTGTTTCCAGCAGTCTATTTCAGAATGTGTCTTACGGTCACTTAGAGGCAAAAACGAGCCCAATTTACCGTGTAAATCTTGACAATGTATGAATTGCTGAGAGGTTTCATCGAATACCACCCAGCTTTGTCATTCTTTGCTGGAGTCTTTTATGGTTTAAGCTCACAAGGACAATTTGAAATCCTCTAAGGTTGTAACAGTTATGAGGCTGTTTTAGCAGTTCTCAGATTGGGCCTGTTGGTTAAGGAATCTGGCTACCCTGTACTCCTAGCAGATGCCTTGTGTGGACTTCAGCATCTATGTTTCTTGTCAGCTTCAAAGCGCTGTATCTGCAAAGGCCTCAGAATAAATGTCTCCAATTCTACAGCAAAGCAGAGTCCTTGTGTTTTTCTGCTTACCTTCTATTTGCATATTTTGTTAAGCACCCTGTAAATAAAGCTGGGTCTGCACAAGGATACCGTGTTTCAACAGCGTTACCCCGTTGCTGCCACCAGCACAAAGACGCAGCTGTGTTTATTCCGGGGTCTCTCCCGGCTGTCTGTAGGTGGTCTGGAAGAGGACAGAGATGGAGGACAGTCGCTGGCTGCCAGAGAGACATGAGAGGTGTGGCACCTGGAGAGAGGGAACAGGGTTGGAGTGAGGCTCGTCCTAGCGACAGCAGGGGCCTCCCTGCCCTGCTAGGCCCTGCAGCTGCTGAGGTTCTGTGACTAGGAATTTAGACCTCTTTATGTTCTAAATGAAGGACTTATCACTGAATGAAAGGTAGCATTTTAATTTGTTTTAAAGTGCTAGGCAGCAGTAGGGGGTTGGGAGCTTTTTTGTTTGTCTTAGGTTTTTGAGTGTGAGTGTTTTGTCTTTTCTGACCTTCCACTTTAAGGTCCTGTATGCTTTGCCTTTATCAGTAGCCGTAGAAAATGGTACCACGTTCCCAGTGTATTCCACTATGTGACACTTGCCCTAACAGACTGGGGCTCTTTGTGCTCTGCTGTAAAGGCACACGTCGCCAGTTTCGGTTCCACTTAGGCAGGGAGACACGTTGCCGGCCTCTCGGCTGTCGCGTACCAGTTCAGTCCTCTGGACACTTCTTTATGAAGGCTTCCCGCTTCCCAGGAGTTTTAGGAATGCCTTGCGTACATGTAATCTGCCTGGCCTCAGATCTCATTCTTTTTTATTCTAATGTGACACGATATTTATGAGTCCTTTAATTGCTCGGCTAACTCCTTGGTTTCCCACCAAGCTGATAAAAGATTTTAAACTCCCTGAAGGCAGTTTTCTCACCCTCTGTTTTCAGTAGCTTTCGCCTACATTGTGAACTAAGCTGTACCCCGCTTGGGGTAGTGAATATGTTGCCGACAGCAACATCAGCAACAGCAAGCGTCAGTGTGCAGGACCTGCTCTCCACACCCGTGTCCTGGCTCTCAGGCCTGTGCATCCTGGAGGTTGGTCCTGCCCCCCTGCCCACTGTGAGCTCCTCTGCAAGCAGCTGCTGGTATTCTCCCACCACCCAGTATCCTGGGCCATCCCCCAGCAAGGCAGAGCTCCCTATACACTTTCCGTGGCACAGAGGGATGAGGAGCACACAAAAAATTAAAAGCCAAAGATAATATCCAGCCCACACTTTAGACAACAGTCTGAACCTTTTTCCTTTCTGACTGGACCCTTACAACAAAAGTGATAACATACAGTTCTGTCCCCAGCCATCTACCAAAGAGAACTGGGTCTATATTGGCGCAAAAGATGTGTAAGAGGACATTCACATCGGTGTGTGTGAAATGCCTGTCCACAGCGAAAATAAACACATAAATAGTGGCATATTTATGTCATGAAGTACAGCAGAGCAATGAAAATCTACTCACAGATAATACTGCACAAAAGAAGACAGACACAAAAGAATAAATACTGTATGATTTCAATTATATGGGCAAACAGTAATCTAGGGGTGGAGATGAGACTGGGACAGGACAAAAAGAAGACTTTGGGGTGCTGGCAATAATTGAATTTACTTTTTAACCTGTGTGATAATACAGGTGTGTTCACTTTGTGACAGTTCATCCAGTTTTTCATTTATGATTTGTTTACTTTCCTGTATGTGGTTTTTTTTTTTTTTTTAAACCTATGCAGGTCTTGAATAAGTACCTGAATTGAATAAGTACGTGAATTTGAAGAAAGAAAGAAGTGATAACAAAGTATAGCCAATTGATTTGAGTAAGAATGTACTTTTGTGCTCCTGGTGGAGTTTGAGCAGTGACATACTAAAAATAAACAAATATCCATGGTCCCTGAAAAATCAAGAGTTGACTATACTGCTGTTGGTTTAAATATACATAGATAGATAGGTGATAGATAAATAGATTGATAGACAGATGGATGGATGGATGGATGGATGGATAGGTAGGTAGGTAGATAGATTGATAGAGGATAGATGGATGGATGGATGGATGGGTACGTAGGTAGATATAGATAGATAGATTGGTAGAAGGATAGATGGATGGATGGATGGATAGGTAGGTAGGTAGATATAGATAGATTGATAGAAGGATAGATGGATGGATGGATGGATGGATGGATGGGTAGGTAGGTAGGTAGATAGATAGATAGATTACACTGAGAGTCCAGAAACCCACATTCTGGGCCAGCCTTTTATGGACCCTGATCAGGTGCATTCTTTGACCCCTTGAGAGTTCCGGTGATCTCATTTTTGAGATAAGGTGGTGGGTAGGAGCCACCGTAAAGCCCCTGTAAGCTCTGAACTCACGGCCCTGCTTTCCAGCAAGCGACTGTTCTGCAGTGAATTTGGGCCTTCCTCTGTGCATAGGGCAAGACAGGTGGGGCTGTTAGTGGGGTTTTTTGGAATAACTCTATGCCAGTGGGAGCAGGTCACACTAATTTTTCTTGGTATTCAGTTAAAGGGATCTTTTTGTTCTTTGAATTTGTCACCTATAATGCAATCCATTTTAAAACAGAACTTCTTGGTTGCCTTCTCTGAACTTGAAGCAGATTGTTGATCCTTTTCTGTTTCTGTAACTTTGGCCCCCTGTCCTGAATCACGTCCACACCTCCGCAGCCCCCAGCCCCCGTGAACTAGTATCTTTGCTTCTTTGTCCCTGGCGGTGGCACTGGAGTGGAGCTGGAGTGGAAAGTCAAACCGTAGGAGGTTAGCTGTGAAGTAAAGCAATGAAGAGGGAAACAATACAATGTAAACATGTGGGTTGATTTTCAACGTTGTGTTTTTACTGAATTCCTACTTTTCCATAAAGTAATTCCTTCCACGCTTGGCCACATTTTTCCAGAGCCCAGATGTGTGAGGCTGTGTTGATTTGCATTATTATGCTGTACACATGTGCATCATGCTGCATATCCATCCCGCTAACAGAGGCACTCGAACGCACAGACATGAATGACAGATTTTCGCCTGTGCGTATGCTTTCTTTCCAATAAACAACAGCCTTTCAAACTGTAGACTTGCGAGGCTCCCTAACAAAGTTTTGCTTGAGAACTAGTGGAGAGTATCTCTCTAATGCGGTCATTATAATTTTATCCTAGAAATTTATATGCTCTGCTTGCTGGCTTCAAATTGTGAAAGAAAACTTCAGTGACTGCTGTTAGCCCTTTCACGTCATGTGTGTTTTGGATGTGTTTAAATGTCATTGTCACTGCTGTTAATTGGCCTTCTCTTTGTAAGCTTGTATTTGTCAGAACACATTTAGAAGGAGGTTTTCATTCTTTCTGAAAATCAGTTTTGAACCAGAATTTACAGCCCGTATTTTCCTTGGTTACAGTGCTGGCTTGCTCTGAAGTGCCAGGTCTCTTCCACTGTCTAACGGAAGAGCGACCAGCCATGGTGTGACAAGACACAACATGGGTTAATCGCCAGGAAAAAAATTAAACACCATCCAGTTTAATAGTTTATGCATAAACATGCTGCTAACTACTGACTCTAAATTTGGCAGCAATTTTTCTAGTAAATATAATTTCAGACCAGCAACTGTAGTGTAAAGTAGGACATCATCCAAAAAAAGGAGATGCAATGCATTGCTGTACAGCCCTGGCCGCCTCCGACCCCATGGGTTTTGGCATGCTTTAAGAGAAATAAGAGTTAAATTAATTCTCAAAGAATTGAGAATGTTCTTCCTGAACAAGACCAGGCAGCTTCCCACATCAAACAGAGAGGCAAGCTTTTTGCATTTTTAGTTGATTTCCTATACTTACAGAATTTTCACATTGCTTTCCTTTCTTGGTTTACACACCGTAATTCTTTCCTTTCAAGATGTCTAATTTCCAAACTCACCAAATTGTATACATTAAATGTGTACAATTTTTGTATTCAATTCTACCTCAATAGAGCTGGTAGTCATTTTTTAATGTCTAAGATATCTGTTTAACTGGTGCTAGAGGCAGTTAAATTCTAACAAGCACTTTCAAAAAAAGGTTTGTTTTCTGCACAAAACGAATCATCTAGCCACTAATTCAGAGAGGTCCTCTGTACACGCATTTTGCAGCAATCCGAGCTTGCTTTTCAAATCAACAAGTATAGACACAGTGCCTCACGGTCTGGGCATTGCTCTTTTTCCCTACACGTCCTCTGTTTGTTTCTATAAATTAAGCTTATCTGCCATTAAAGACATTCTAATTATTTGTTCGCAATATTTATTTTCCAAAAGTAAAATAAGAACAACATATTTTGGATGGTGGAAGGTGATGATGATAAATGAAAAATCCTATTTTGTCTTTTTATTTTTTGCATGCAGGTCTTGTTTCATAAATATTTACAATTAGGGCTGAAGCAAATTCATTGTCTGAGAGAATCTCTTGGGGGAAGATTTTAACAAATAAGAAAATAAGAGCTAAAATTCTGAAGTATCTGTCTTTCCTGCTTGTTTTTCAAGCATACTCTAACATATTTAAATCAGCAAATTTTGAGCAGAACCATGTAAAGGACCGGGGTATTGGTTAGGTTTGAGTTAACACAATTATGTAAGCAGAGTTAGGGGTGGAAATAATCCCAGGCACAAGGCTATTGACACAACTAATCTTGTTACAATGCTAGCCCAGATAAACACTGCTTTAAAAGTGAGTGACCTGTACACTATTAATCTTTGAATTTTTTAATGTGAACTTATTCGTGTAGGAAGACGTATATATGTTACAATTCATATTATATGCACACACATTCACATTATTGTGATCTCTATTGGAGATATAGAAATATAGGCCATTTGTAAACTTCATACAAGAATATGATTAAATACACATTATTAAATATACATTATTACCACTTTTTTTTTTTTTTTGTAAAAGGACCATAACAAATCGAATGTACTCTGAAACTATATGCCCATCCTGATTAGGAATCTAATAACTGCATGTTAAACATTTTAAAATTACCATAAATGTTACATATTTCATGACATTTAATGAACCTAAATAACTAACTTAGAATACTGACCTTGCTTATAAAATATAATTAGAGGATGCAGGTAGCTCTTTTATGGAATCAAAGCTTTCTCCTTTATCCAGTGAGATTTCATGTTGTCTTAGCATATAAACAGCAGCAGCAAATTAACTTTTACAAACTTGGGAGACCTTACATTTTTTGAAGAGGGAATTAGAATAGTTCTCATTGTAGAAACATTTAATGAACTGCACTTCTAAGAAGACTAAGCAAGCAACTTATTTAAAGATGAAAAAATTAAAAATTAAAAATTTTAGCAACTCTGATATATGAATTAAGTCTGACTTATCTTTTCAGCATATCTGTAATAATTACAATAAAATTAATATTGCTAACAATATTTACAATTAATAGTAGTCTGCAATTGCTGAGAAACACTTAGAGACAAAAACCTTCTTTCATGTACAAAATCTGTGGGAGTCTGAGGTGTAAACATCTCCATCCAGTTTTGCAGTTCTTTTCAGGCCATTGTGAACATAATCATATGGAGAGCCTCACGGCCAGTCCAGGGGGCACCGCACCCTGGGGGACAGGAGGTGGTGGCCACTGGAACATTCCAGAAGACTGAAGCAAGCACTTGGACCTGCCAGAGACGGTAGCAGCAGGTGTCAACTTCTTATCCCTTTTGCATAAATAATTCATCTTAGATTCACGGGGGTTGATTATATCCTGTGGCTTTTTATTCCTGAAAATCACACTTTCATAGTGAAGAGAAAAATTGTTAGGAAACCAGAAGAGGCAGCCGCAGGCAGGCGAGGACCCTCAGCTGACAAGTCAGGGTGCCGGGGGGAGAACTGAGTAGGAGGGGACGGGGACGCGAGGGCACAGACCAGGGCCCCTTCCCTCCTGCCACCCCCTCCCTTCCCTCCTTCCATTTCCCCTTCCCAACAGAACAAATGCTTCTGAGAGAATTGGAAGGAAGAGTAGCAAGTGACTGCACGGACTTACTGATGCTTTGGCTTTCACCTTGTAAAAGCCACGAGAGGTGGCAGGTGAAGGCAGCCATCCCAAGGGCAGGGCCATGCCCTGCGCAGGGACCCCACCTCGTCTTCGGGCAAGACTCACCTGGCAGGTAGGCCAGGGGCTTGCTGAGCTTAGGCCGGCGGTGGGCACCGTGGGTCACTGCCCGCCCCACACACCCACGCATACGTGCACGCACACATGCACACGCACCCACACCCTCTAAGAAACAAATGAAAACTTAAACCGAGCTAGGAGGTATCAGCCGCTGGGAAGGGCTGCAGGGGTGAGGGGTGGCCCCTGGGGGTCGCAGTCCCACGGACGGCGGGTGTGAGGACCGGGGGCCACCATGGGGGCTGCGGGCTTCGGATGTGCAGACTCCACTTGTCCTAACCCGCTTCAGCCCACCTGCCTCATCCTGTCCCTCAGTCACAGTTCAAATACTTGTTTTCCTCGCAGCTCTTTCATCTTTTCTGTAAATTGAGGCCTTCGGCAGAATTCTGTGTGAAAGGAATGCTGACAGCAACATTCTAATGTTTAAAACATTCTCCGATTGACACACTTCTCTTTTGTGGCTGGCCTCCTCATCACAGGAAGGTTGTAAACTGTGCTTTGCTTTCAATGGCTCTTGAGATTGTCTGAGGCCGTGTAACTGGAGAATCGTGTTTGGGAGGGTCTGGGCTCCACTCCCCGTCTTGAAGGGAGTGGACGGTCTACACTGGCAGATCCTTGGCCTGGAAGTCTGTTAGGTGCCTTGTTCTCTTAGTTATGCACCGCTTTTTGCCTCTATTACAAGAAAGTGTTCAGAAGAACCAGCTTATTTTCTCAAGAAAAAGAAATCAGGACCTGGTTTATTTTGCCTGTGCTTTGGATAAACTAATCCAAATCAGGTAAGTTGTCAGTTGTATACAGTTGGATGTCAGATGCAGAAAACCGATACATAGATCCAACGAGTCTGTTCTCCAACACTGTCCATGTACCTCATTTGCTGTCCAAGTCGTTAAGTTTCCAGAGAAAGCACAGACGAGAAGGTGTTCGTACTCAGGCTTTCGGTTTTCTGTTCCGTGCGGTCCCCGCGGCAGCCTGTTCCCCTGCAGGTGACGGCCCACCCCTGTCATGGAAATAACCCTCCAGCCCAGACTTGGCGGTTTTATTAGGAGTAGTTTCGACAGTTTAGGAATTAATTTCTGTTGGGCAATTCCTAAATTCGGCTGTGAATTATGTCTACGCACAAGTTGTAAAATATACTCTGGCGTCATCCTACATCCCTACCTAAGGAAGCGGCAGCTCCGCCAGACGCAGGGAAGGGCTGGTCACAAGAAGTGGTTTGGTTCTTGTTTGTTCTGTGAAGTACATTCCTTTTAAAAAATATTTTGCTATTTCACATCTAGGGAAGAAATCGTCAGCCATACTAAAATGTATTGTTAATTCCAGCAAAGTGGAAATGATACTGGGAAATATTAGAAATATGTAATTTTTATTTTTGACACTTTGTACAAGTATATCTTTCCCCATATCTGTTCTGACTCAACTACAAACGGCGAGTCTCCTAATGGACTGTATCTCAGATGGCATTTATTTTCCTAAGGTGTAATTTAACATAACAAGACAGACATAAGAAGAGGCCCACTACTGGAAAAAATGATGTGAATGTGAATAATGCGATTTCCTTTTATCATTTTGTTAAAGTCAGTGAAATGAAAGGAAAAATACTACATAAAATATATTTGAATTTACCAAGCTAGTGAAGTTCTGCTAGCTTGTTTTCTAAGCTATTCAGAAGGTCAGAAGAGCTGCACTGGATCAAACATTTGACACGGCCATCCAAGGCCAAGTATCTTCTTTATTTAAACTGTAAAATTTTTCTGTTTTTCATGCTTGGTTCTATTACTATGTCTATGTTTTTAATAAACATACACTTACTTTCCTTTAATACCTTTTCTTAAAGCACAAAATGTAATGTGCTTTTTAAGCAAGCGAGCCTCAAAGAATTATTATGAACCTCAGTTACATATGTTGAAAAATACTTTTGAAGTTTATGAAGAGCTATGTAAACATGAAGTGTTACCATTATTATATGCACAGCATTTCTTATAGAGTTTCAAATACATAATCAGTAGTGCATGAAAAACTATAATTATGTTATTCAGCTCACATCTGTATATTCAAAATCAGTACTTCAGCAATATTTGCATAGTCCAACAGATTTTTTTTTTCCTCTTTAACACCCTTAATTTTAAGACAAAATGTGTGTGGAAAAGAAATCCTATCTATGAATTATAGTGAAGCTTTAATAAGTTTGTTCACCTGAGAAGCCAGATACCTTTATGTACTTATTTTTATGGGAAGATATGTGCCGTTGTCATTGATTCTTTGACAATTTAGCACTATTTCCAATTTTTAAAAAGTAACTCAGAATAGCAACTTAATATTATTAATTGTTTGATTGAGATGGACAGATGCAATTTTTTTATTTCCCAAATCATCTGCCCCAAACTAGTTCAGACGTTTTTGAACATTTTACTTTCAGATCATAACCATGGCAACTTTGCTCTATGAAAAGGTCTCATCAGTGTCCCATTCTGAGGTGAATTGATGTACAGTTAGCGGGCCCGTCAATTACACCACTGGCAGAAATGCGTACAAACCAAGGGAAGGTAGCTCTCAAGATTAAGAAAATGACCTAGACTCAGCCCCATTTAAGACACAAAACTGGAAATGTATTTGCCCCTCAACTGGCACTTTTTCAGGGAGTTTTATTAAAGTAATTGTCTTTGGTAACTAACATTATTTAACATGTGCATATATTTTCAACCATTCTAAATTTTTCTTTTAAAATATTTCATGCAAAATGTATCAGATATTAAAAATTCACTCTATATATACTGTTATTTCAGAAATGAAAGTTGCACACATTCAGGATGAAATCGAAAGGCAGTTTTAAGGTGTAAACTCTCTAAGCCATGTGTATAAATTCAATTTTTGCCAAAATTATGTTTTTACACAACTTCATTGAAATAGATTCCTCTTTAAATATTAAGCAATACAAAACTTACAGCAGTGGTAGATTATTAGAATAACATGGGATAACATCTTGATAAAATTAAAAGTTCCACTGTTAGCCTTCATATTGCTAAGGAGAAATGCCCATGCAAACCAGGATGTGATTTGTACAAAACTCCAGTGCCGCTGTGAAGCTTTCTTACATGCACGAATCCAACAGAAAATTCGAGCCAGTGCATCTTATGAAGATTTAGACATGGACAGTGAATTGCTGAATTTTACCAAATAGTTTTGAATGTTACCTTCTATTTATCTTTCATTTTTTGTGGTAACTGAGCCCATCACCATGTTTTTTTTTTTTCTTTTTAGGGAGAAAGGCAACTTGTCCTTTTAGTTTCCTGAAAAAAACAGGCATTTCTGCTGGTTTACATTTAGTCACAATTTATAAACGCCATCCTGCAAATCCAAATTGGGTACAGTCGTCTTTTGCTGATGGGAACTGGCTTTTCTTCTCATTGTCCTAGTTTGAAATTGAAATGCTGCACTGCTGAGAAAATGCCATGAAAATATAACCCACTGCATTCCAGGAAAATAAATAAGCAAGGCCACCCAAATTTTCAATTAGTGCTTGTGCAGAGTGCAGGAAATGGCAAGAGATCCGTCCCAGGCGCCCCAGGCAGGGTCGTGGACACAGCGCAGGGGCAGGAGGGCTGGAAGGGGATGCCGGCGCAGTGTGAAGATGGCCCGTCTCCAAGGAAAACTGCAGACCAGCGGGGGGATGTGACGCCAGAGGCGGGCGGCGGGCATCGCGTCCTGCCCACGGAGCTGCCAGGCTCCATGATTCGGGGGTTTAGTGCTGAAGGAGCACTTGAAAGTTCTGCTAACGTTATATATTTAAAGCCTAAGCTCCCCGAACGTTCTCAGTATCGCCCACATACAGAGTTTTAGCCGCTGGAAACAGAAACACTCCAGACAGTTGGTGAAAAGTATAAAATGCTCATGAGTTAGAAGTGTCAGGCGTGAGGGTGGGTTGTCTCCCACTTGGTGGCACGGCTTGCAGCCAGTGGGTACGTCATGAGGTAGGCAGGTGGGGCGCCTTCCCTCCCCAAAGCCAGGGCCAGTGTCTCCTGAGTACAGATTTCTGAGGGAGGAAAAAAGTTATGCTGTAGAAGTGCCTTTCCTTAAATGTGTTTTTCTGAAATGCTCAAATCACTGATTTGAAGGTAATACTTGAAAGCCACAAAAGGAAAGCTGGAAAACAAAGGACTCTTCAAGGTTTGTGCGTTGGGACCGACTCCTGCGTTGTTCCTTCACTTGCTTTCTGTTTCACTTCTCAGATTTCACTACAGCATGTGGAGTTTTACAGTTCATCATGATGGAGTTAGTTAAGGGAAAAGGAAAAAGGGTTGGTTTTCCAGCTGCATGATGTTGGTTGAGCTTACAAAACAGCCCCTATTATTCTGATGGATTTTATCTGTGTTGTGGGTCTACTTGTATTTAATTTCAAACCACACAAAGCCTTGATGAAAAGTGAATCTACACATCCGATTTACGCTTACAACCAAGGAGTGCAATGACTGAGGAGTTACTGTGGGCTACAATCGTTAGAACAAGGAGTGAGACTCGCAGGTAACCTCGCCAAGCTGCACCGCGGGGCGGGGCCGGCAGGGCTGAGCTGAAGACAGTGCCCATCACTCACTCCAGCTGAAGATAAAATGTGAAACCCAAATCATGCTTTGTAATTATTGAAATAAGAATGCTGTGTATTTGTCATAAATATAGGAGAGCTTTAAAAAAATGATTATTCATCACCTTACAGAAACAGAGTAAACGGGACCCAAGCACTGACTATTTTTCTTCCTGGCAGATTCCTTCTAGCTGAGAGCATTTTCTTGGCAAATCAGCTATTTTGTTAGGTTTCGAAAGGCTATCGTTTCCTTTTCACAGTAAAATCAGGAATTTCATTTTTGCATAATACTGCAGCGTTTCCTATAATTGAATTCTAATGATTTGGGAGTGTGCTCTTTACCTACTTTCCCTACACAAAACACGGAACAGGGAACAAAAGAAAGAAACCTCTTTCCATTTGCAATAGTTTCGAAATACATATGCCTTCAGATTTAGTAAGTGAAGCAATTTTCAGCCGTGGGGAGATCCAGGGCCGAGTCCCGCGGTGACGGAGCTGCCCTCAAGGGGACGGACGTCCCAGGAGCCGGGAATCCCCAGGCTGCGTTGTCGGGCCTGCCCTCCCCAGGCCCTCTCATGCTGCGTTTTTGTTTCTCCTCCTTCTTCCCTTCCTTCTCCACCAAGGCGGGGGCCATGAACCTGCTTCCAGGAAATCATCTATTGAATTCCCACTAAAGCGTAAGCTATTCATTAGGTTTAACTTATTTATTCAGCCAATGTTCTCACGCACTGCACTTGGTGAGAAATAGAGAAATGATACTGGCGCTTGTCCTTTGGATAAGATAGCAAAACAGATAACCATGAGCCAAGACTTCGGGCTCAACGCAGAGTTGGAAGAGACCTTGACACCACGTGGACCAAACCTTTGATTTTATAGATGAAAATGTTAAAGTCTAGAACCAGACAATTGGAGGGACTGTATTTCCGGTAAAACTCAGTAGGACCCTGCTCGTCTAGTGTTCTTTCTGGATTGCTTCAATAGCACATCTTTCTCACAGGTTGTGGCGGGTGACATTACTGTTTAGGACAGTCCCTGCCCCTCCTACAGGCTCCCCATCCCCCTGGGGTCCATCTCGGCCCCGGGCTTCTTTCCATGGCAGGACAGCAGCAGAGGAAGCCTGAAAAGCAGTCACGGGACCTGTCACCTTCTTTCCCTCTTGGAGAATGTCCGCATCATTCTGGATGAAGACTGCTTCTTCAGCCAAGGTCCTGGGAGAAAGACTGGGTGGGGCAGAGCCGCCGCCAGGACGGGGTCACCGGAGTGAGAGAGAAGCGCTGCTGTCGTCACTCCCAAGGGTTCAGGGTTGTTTGTTTTGGCAGCAAAGCGCAGCTCAGCCGATGTGGTGTTGCTGCAAAGGCAGCGTGGTTCCCCACCTTCTGCCCAGCTTCACCGTGATCGGGGGCCCTTCTGTGTATCACCGTCCTGATTTTTTGCACTAAGCTCAAAAAGTGGGCTTGTGGAAGACAGACACCCATGTGCTCGGCTCCGGGGCTCCGCGGACGGGCCCACAGGGCTCCCCGAGAAAGCACGGGCTCCCCGACCTGCACCACAGGGTGCTGTCCTTTGACCAAATGTCAGAAGCATCAGCTGGGCTGCCATGACAGGAGGGTCTCACAGGAGAGCTTTCTCTCTTTGGTAACTTCAGGTGGCCTCTACCTGGGCCACGTGTTCCCGCAGGCAAAAGGCAGAGACCGTCGCCATGGCGGGCTGGAGAGTTATCTGTTTCTAAGACAGCAGTAGAGCTGGCAACAGAGTGTACTCAGGGGATCCGGAAGGTCCTTTTGGAGGAGGCGGCTTTTCTGCTGGGCTTTGAGGAATGAGCAGGAGCTCAGCGTTCAGAGAGCAGGAAATGGCCACTGGCCCCACGAGTCCTCTGTGATGGGAAGCCACGGAGGAAGGCCTGGAGAGCTTCATAAAGTGTGTTGCATCTTCCGGAACGAATCTTTGACTCAGAGAGTTAGTAGTTACTACACTGGGGCAAGCGTTCGCTTGTTTCGTTTTTGTTTCGATGGGAGAGGAGGTTCTGAAACGTGATCTCTCCCAGCATTTCGCTGATAGTTTGGCTCTGAGTCCTGCACTCGGCTGTTTTCTCTGCTCTCACTCCTGCGTCCCACCCACCGCTGGGCATCAGCACAGGGCAGCGTCTGGCTGAGCTGCGACCCTGAAACCGAGTACGGCTCTTGATACAGGCCCTCAGTGAAGCTCAACCCAATCCACGCTGCTGGCCTCCCTCACTTCTACATAACACTTTATGAAGTGAGAGAGATCCAGGCCCGTCTTTAGCATGTAGAAAAAACATCAGAATCATCGTCAAGGTTCTCCCAACATTTATGATGACTTTTCCTGAACAGCAAGTCAAGTGTCTTCTTTCCTTGAAGGTCACAGCTAAGCCGCACATCTTCTTATTTTATATGTAACTGCGTGCGCCTTTACAAATTCATCGGTGACTAAAATTAAAAAAAAAAAAAAAAAACTGGAAAAAGCAATGTCTGATTGTCCTTTGGAACTGACTGACAAACCATGGCTTTATTTCAGCTCAGTGTTTTAAAACGATATTCTCAACAATCTGAATTTCTCGTCCTGTCTCAGCTCCTGGAGGGTCTGTGTACGTCCCTGAGACCAGAGGTAGAGCCTTAGCGTCCAGGGAAAGCTAGTCCTTGGAGGGATTGCTCATCTGAGAACATCTGTCTGCTGGCCGGTGCACAGCTGCTGGGAATTGCCAGGGTAACGTGGAAAGAACCACAAAGACTATGTAGTCTAATACTGATTTTCAAGAGGTAACAAATTTATTAGCATAAAAATGGCCAGAATGATTTACGTAAACAAAATAGGCACTGCAGAAATCAGGGTCTATTGCTGCCCTCATTGGCGGCTGTGTGGATAAACATACAGAGATGGAAAATGGGCTTTGGAATGCAAGAGACTTGAGCTGAAGCCCTGGTTCTGCCCGGTGTTGCTTTGGGCATCGGAACCCCTCCAAGCTTCAGTTTTCTGAGGAGCTGCATGGAGACCACGTCTTCTGTTTCCCAGCATCATGGTGTCTGGCACAAAGCAGATGCTCCTTAAGGATTTGTCTCCTTCTCTTTTTCCATCATAAATAAGTACCTACCATGAACTTGATAAATACAAAATACTTAACAAGTTCCTTCTTGCACGAGACGGTTGGCTCAGGGCACTGTACCCAGTACTTTTTCTTTTCCTGCCCTTCAATCTCCCCCTCCCCGCCCCCGCTGAAAGACAAACCCAAACCAGAGCCTGTTTAGAGGTCATGGCACAGGGCCACCTCCAATAGAGCAGGCCACTCTGAATTTAAATTTGTCACCGTTTCCTTTAGAGGGAATGAGAGAGAAAATGAATTTAATTTAGTATAAAAAATAAACATTTCTGGGTGCTGGAAACGTCTGTGGGGTTTTAGAGCTGTTATCATTAATCAGTCAAGCGTGTTTACCCGGAGCCCTGACGGCTGTGAAACTGAGCCGCTCGCCCGAGCCCTTCAACGGAGACGCCACTGCGGCCGGGACACAGGGACACATGTGTCCCCAGCCACCACCTGGTGCCCACTAGCTCACGGACGTGGTCCCTTTCCATGGCTCGAGGGGGAGGGACAGCCGGGAGAGTGGCCTGGCCGCAAAGCCCGGCTGCCCTGGGCTTGCCTGCGGGTCTCGACCTGCAGCTAAAGCCTTTCCTCGCGGTTGTGTTTTTAATAGTGTCTCCTGCTGCAGTTTCGAGAGGCAGTGTCTTCTGTGAGCTCTCTGTGCCCTGGGTGTAAAAGAGCGTGGTAGCTGTTACCATCAGCTAACCCCCCCCAGGAAGGGGAGCACGGCCTTCCGGGGGCGGGGCGGGGTTGCTCAGGTGCAGACTTGCAGCGTCCGTGGTCCAGCGCGGGTGGGTGAGGGCTGAGGCGGGAGGGGAGCTCTGATCTTGTCCCGTGGCTGTGCTCCTACCACGTACAGAAGGAACCTTCCAAGGAACCTTCCAAGGAAGCTCAGTGCAGAAAATGGGAAGCCTTAAAAATGAGCAGGTTTCCTGCTGAGAACAGAATTTGGCCTCCAGTAGACACACGTGTGTTAGCAAGTATTATTCTCATTATTAGTGAGTTCAGCAGCTCGGTGGATTCGGTGCCCATGGCTGTGATGAGAAAGTGGAGGGAAACATCGGGAATTCCGCCTCGGAGGTGTTGCATGGAAGACGGTCGAGCTGGGCAAGGGCAGAGCTAGAGACATGGATATGATCTTTAAAGCAGGGGTCCTGAAGGAGATCGTGAGCATCGAGAGGCTGGGGAAGGGAGAAGGAGCCAGAAGGAGGGCCCCGTGTGCTGGAGGGAGATCACACATTTTCTGAGGGAAATGGTGCTTTGAGCCAGAGGCACGTTCAGGTGTGTTGATTCTCCTTCAGCAGTCGGTGAAGCAGGCTCGAGGCTTGACCGTGGAGCGTGGTGCGTGGCAGTCCTGGCGCTGGGACAAGAGGGGCTCCTGCAAGGTCGGAAGCCCACGTGGCCTGTGTGCAGAGCAGGAGGTGGCGAGGTGCAGGTGGCCCAGCAGGGACAGCACCCCGGCTCCGTCCTTCATGCCCTCCCGCCTGGGGTATGCAAGCTTCACTCTTCAAACCCTCAGCCTTCAGTGGGCACTTCTGTAGGGACCACAGTGTCCTCAGCTCCTTCCCAATCTTTTCAAGAAGAATTGAGAAGCAGCAGTGATGGTTCAGGTGCTGAAAACGAGTGAAGCCCCCTGACACACTCATCTAAATGATGCAGAAATTGGCTCAGGGATTTGTGGGTGTAATTTGGAAGTTGAGGGATCCTGTGTCCTAAAACCCATCTGTAGATTGTGCTCTGCAAGCAACAGAAGGTTTTCCTGCCCTTTAAAATGATCGTAATATGCTTAATATATAAAATAAATAAGACATAAGTAATAGCAACGAAGAACAATCAAGCGATTCATATAATTTTGGAAGTCATTATAGATGCTTCCTAACCTAAACAGGTCTTCTTCTTATTATGGACTGAATCTTGTTCCCCACAAATTAACATGTTGAAGCTTAATTCCCACTGTGACTGTATTTGGAGATGGGCCTTTAAGGAGGTAATTAAGGTTAAATGAGGTCATAGGGTGGGGCCCTAATTCCCTAGGACTGGTGCGCTTATAGGAAGAGAGACACACGCACTGTAAGGACGTAGCCACCGGCAAGTCAAGGAGAGAGGAGGCCTCAGGAGGAAGCAGCCCTGCCGACACCCTGGTCTCAGGCTTCCAGCCTGCAGAACTGGCAGAAATAAACGTCGGTTGTTTAAGCTGCCCCGTCTGTGGAATTTTGTTGCAGCCCCAGCAGACGAGAACACTCCCAACCCACTTACCTCGAGAGTTGATTCTACTGCTACAGTATCTCTCGAGCTTATTCACTGTTCGCCTGCCCCTGCGGGGGCCCTGGTTCAGGCACTTATCTCTTTCCTGGGCCATTGAGATCACCTCCGTGTTGGTCTCATGTCTGCCGTGATCCATTCATCCTTCGTCTGTCTCGGGGGCCAGAACCAGGAATAGAAATGGAGTTGGAGTCTCCCTTTGAGGCTCCCCTGGTGTTGGGGCGTGGAGGACATGGGAGGGGGACGCTCACCAGGCCCAGGCCCTGAACACAAGTGGTCTAGCGGGGAGGAAACCAGCACAGCCTGGCACATGCCCGGGAAGGGGCAACTCACAGCACCACTGACGCGTTCGTTGATTTGTTCAGTAAGTAGGCCACGTCCTGAGCACTTGGCGTGCAAACCCAGTGGTGGCTGAGCAAGAGGAGACCCCTGACTGGGCCGTGCTTACGCTCTGGTGGCGGAGACACCACACACAGGAACCGATGAGACGGTTCAAGACGGGGGGGGGGGGGGGTGCCGTGCAGGCTGAGAAAGGTGATGGGGTGGGGGCTGCTTTGACGGGATGGTCAGAGGAGGAGAGGCATGCAGGGGGCCACGTGCGTGCGGAGGGAGCGGTCGGTGCAGGGACACCAGGGCAGGCGTGGGGAGACAGGTGTGGAGGTCTGGCGAGACTGGATGATGCAGTACCTTGTTGGCCATTGCGGGGAGCTGTATTTCCTTCTGATTGGGGTGGGCAGCCGCTGGAGGGTCATGAGCTGGGAGGCCAGAGGGGTCCAGTTCCCCTTAGGAAGTAGGAAGGAAACCCGAGGGACCACTGGGTGTGGGCAGAGGAAAACGGTGGGTGCGTTTGACCGGTGCTGGTCCAGCGGATCATGGGATGGAAGCTGCCCTAAACTAGCGTGTGTTAGAGAGAGCAGGTGAGGGTGAGGACGGAGGAAGAGGGGAACGAGGGCAGGGCAGTGGCGGGGATGGGGTGCAGGAGATGACGTTTGCCATGAGCGGGATGGGCTTGTTCGCCCCCGAGTGGGCTGGACCGGGAGGGACTTGGAGCATAAGTACTTGTGCCCGAGGAGCTGACGTCGGAGAATTGAAGTTTTCTCCCAATTTTAAATGTTTTACACCTTTGCAAAGATATAAAGTTTCTGTCTTATTAATTTTTGTAGAACAGACAATTCATAATTAAAGAAATAGCTTTCGTCTTTCTGCACCGTGAATGTTAAACACTGTCTCTGATAGGGACGTATATAAATGACTTATAAGTATTAACATTAACGTTATAATTTTAAGGAATAATTTAAAGAATTCAAGGACTATTCAAATATTGCACTAGAGTTTGCCACAAAGTAAAACCCTCTCCCGGTATTTCTAGTGAATTAAGGAAAAGGTACTTTTGTTTTGGAGGCAGGTGTGCATTAGCAATGGGGCAGCTTTTGGATTTGAAATTTCCCATGAAATTCTACTGTGCAGAGTTCTGAGATGCCTGTTCTCTCCGGCTCCAAAGGAGCTGCCACCAGGGGGAGTCTAAGGGCTCCTCCAGGAGAAGCGTCGAACGAAATCGGAACAAATCTCCGTCCTAACAGTTACCACTCGCTCACCGGTCTCCTAGGTGGCTGGTGTGATAGTAATGGTCACATGCTGAAGTTGGAGAAGTGAAGTTTTCTCCTTATTTGAATATTCCTCTTGTAAAAGCATGTCTGTTATAGAAGTTTCAGTATTTTTCAACATTTGCAGAGACATATACATTCCTAATGTCTGTAGAGATTTTAAAATGCAACCAAAATACGAAGTGAAACAATGACATATCCTGAAATAACTCCTCTGTTGTATTATGTTCTTAACCAGCCTTAATAAGAAGTAAAAATATAGGCTTTAACTGCTGTTTCTTTGTGGAATTCAAGCCAAAGAGATCCCCTTCCCCTTCTTAGCAGTCTGTTCCCTGACTTTAAACATTCAATAAGGTCTCAGCCAAGGAATGCACTTTTTCCCCTTTTGATACTTTTCTGTGGTTCCTTATTATCCTTTGCAGAATGTACTGTGGTTCTGTTTACCTCTGCCCGCCGTTTCCAGACCTTTGTGGTTTCCTCTACAGCTGTGGGTCTTTCCCATGTGAAACCACAGGTCAGTCCAGAACCACAGAACTGATCCTGGCAATTAGAATTTTAGCCACTGTCCTGTGGGGTTTTTAGAGCCACAACTGTCTCCATACTTAAATCCAGATCTTAAATGACTACCATCTGAAATAATCACAATTCCTCCAGGGGGCCTGGGTCAGCCTTTCTCAGTTCTGTTGCACATTGGCGGGTGCCCCTCTCCAGCTGGAGCTCTCTCTCTGACAGGAGACCCACGGCAATGAGGGTTCCACGTCCCCCGGGCACTCTGGCACCTACCTGGTCACCCAGGGCCTCGTCTTTGCAGCAGGAAAGTGCCCTGCGTAGGGTCTCCGTCTGAGCAGTGGGTCTCAAACGTGTGTCGTCACCCCAGAACCCACCGAGGGCTGGATAAAACCCGGGTGCCGCGCCCCTCTCTCCGAGTTTCCGCTTCACTAGGTCTAGGGAGGCTGTTAGAGAAAATAGCGATTCTACTGCTCGTTAAGGACGGTAAGGAAGACGCCACTCAAGGGGGCACTTCCACAGGCCCCGTAGCTGGGGAGAGAGGTGGGGTTCGCTCAGAGCGCCGCGAGGAGGGTGCGGGTGCACAGCAGGAGGAAACCTCGCGGCGGGGCGGCGGGCCCAACTGACCCCGCGGGCTCGCCACTGAGGGCGACCGGACAGCCGGGGCTCCGGGGGTGAGGAACCAAATCAGATGGCGGCCGTGAGCAGATGTGGGTGGTAGGGCTCTGGCTAAGCCCACCTGACAGGCTTCTTGCTAGGACTGGACAGCGCGGAGAACACGGGAGCCGGAGTGAGGGCCCAGCTGAGAAGAGGGCTCGGAGGCCGGAGCTGGTCCAGGAGAGAGTCTCGGTCTCCGTCACGGTCACGGTCACGGTCACGGGGCAGAACTTGTTCCAGGTGATGCGGGTGCTCGGGGCCCGGGAACCCAGTAGGAGCCCCGCGGGTCTGGGACACTGTGAGCTCCGTGGGGAAGCAAAAGTGCACGCGTTGTGGGTTCCGCCGTTCCCCCTGCAAGCGCTGGCGTCGCTGTGACACCTTGGGGTGGAGCCCCGCACTGATAGGACAAGAGCCACCTGCGTGTCAGGACCCGTGTCAGGCGTGGGGAGGGGGCGTGGAGCCGTCAGACGGTCGGTCTGGAAGTGGGTGGTCCCTCGTGCTGTTAACACTGTATGAGCTATTAACTACTTGTGCTGTTTGACACGGAAGTGTTTGCTCGACCTCCCCATCCATCTTTGTGAGGTGGGTTTGGCCCTGGCCTTGGAGCCGCCAGCACAGGTGGCAGGAGAATGGCCACATCGCCCCGCATCTGTCTGGGCCGCAGCCCGGGCTCCCGGGCTCTGCGTGGAGGCCGCTCGGCCCTCATCCCCGTATCAGGCTCCACTAATGGCCTGGGGTCCTTTCAACCTGCTTATCTGTTTGTTTCAAGGCACCTAGATTCACAGCATCTAAGGCCACGCCCCTCCAACAGGTGTAAGTGGTCCCTCCCAGGCTGGGGGATGAGAAAGCACGGCGCCGCCCCGACCGAGCGGGACCCTTGGTGGAGCCGGGAGGCTGTCTGACTCCCCTGGGGGGCGGGCGCCCCACGCTCCCTCCCCACCGAGCCCCTGCTCCTCTGGCTCCTCTGCCCGGGGGTCGCTCCAACACAGGCGGACCCCTGGAAGTGCAGGAGGGGTAAGGCCCCTGGGGGCGATGCCCGGTGAGCGTGCTGGGGGGGATTAGTGCACACGCCCCCGGCCCCAGGTCTTGGAGAGGAGGGTCTCTGCGGTGGTTCCTCGGCAGATCCCACTGGAACTGGCTCCGTCCCCACAGGGGCAACCAGCTCAGCTACCCCTGCCCACCTTCCCTCCTTCCCTGTCTCTCCCTCTGCTCTCTCACTGCACCCAAATCTTTTCTCAGGCTCTGCACTGCAGAAGGTTCAAAACTGGAGCACAGACTACTCAATATCACTCAACTGCAAAATAAGTAGAGTGCAAAACTGACACAAAAATTTGGGGTACACAATAGCACTTAAAGAATTGAGGGAGGGGCTGTAACGATGTAGCAGGCGTTCACTTTTCCTTCCACGGGGAAGAAAATGGAGAACAGTTGCTCTAAATTCTGCAGAAGGTTCTCTGCTGCCCCTTTTCCTGCTGCACATTCACACCTCGAACCCTGCACTTGGCCTCAGACCCACCTCGTAGCCGAAGCTCCTGATCCGTGACTTCTGATGAGCCGCTGCCTTTGACAGCGATGCCGCCGTCTCCGTCTGGAAACTCGCTCCCCTGTTCTGGACACAGACTCTGGTCTCTGCACCGCGTTCTTCCTTGTGTTGCTCACGTTTCTCAAGTATGGCTTTTCTGTCACTTTGTCTGATAAGTAAAAGCTGCTCCCCCCCACCCATGTTCCACTTATTTGGGCTGTTTACTCTAGAATGTAAACTAAAAAGCAAACCATTTAAAAATAAATTTCCTTAATTCATATTGTTTTCATTGGCATAGGGATAGAAATAGGGTTGGAACACCTCGAAAATTCGTACTTGAGCCCAGACATGCGGCACTTGCAACACCCCAGGTGCAGAGTGATTAACGTGTCAACTGGTGTGATTTGTCATCTTTGAACCATGTGTAAATAGTGATCTGTTAGACACCTAGTAAACTTCATAGAAGATGATTGTATCATGTAATCCTGTGTAAGAGACTGTGGTGACGTGTATTTAATCATGAGAATAACGATGGAAAAAAATTGACACTCAAGAAATAAGATTTAGATGTCTGAATAAACATAAAATGGTTCTTCTGAAATGTATCTGATATGATAAGCGAGTGCATCTTCAATAGAGTTATTTTTATGTGAGAAGATTGAAAAACGTGTTTTAGCATAATACTGCCAAGCAGGCTGTCATTTTCGGGCCAGAGATGCCTAGAGTTGACGAGGCATCAAAATACGGGTGTTTTAAAGATAAGAGGGAAGAGTCTCAACCCGGAGATGAAAAAAGAACTTGCCCCCATGACCATAAAAGTGCTGATGAAACCCAAAAAGTGTAGACTGAGAGGTTATTGCTTTATTGGAACATATCTTATTCCAAGGATCTGTTTTAATAATCATTTAAAATTTTTGTTCACAGTTAGTAGAAACATCCTGTCTTCTCCAGCAATAACTGATCTGTCGTAGGAAGGGCATTCTTCATCGCGCAGAAACACGGTCACGCATCAGTCACTCTGCCTGTGTCTGCTCTCCTCTCCCCCGCCCCCTCCTCTTCTTCACACTCAGATGTTTGCACCGGTGAACTGTGCTCGTCCCTCTTCATAAACATCATGCTTTTCTCTTTAGCTCATGACTGAGTTCCTCGGCCAAGCGCTTTATGGACGTCAGGCAGGGAGTGGGAATGTCACATAAAACAGATTGGTTTGTGAAAACAGGCAGTTCCCATCTCTCCCAAGACACGCAAATCTCTGAACAACCTCCCGGGAGGAGAGAGCCAAGGGCATATTCCGATTTTATAGCATGAGGCTCAGGATATTGAATGAAATACAGTTATGACGTGATTGAAAATGAAATGCATTTCAGAAAGACTTTAAACGTCCAGTGGCGCTGAGATAAGTTTTACTGTGTTCATGATTATTCCTTTCACTCTTTCTCTTCCCATGTGAACCGCATGGCAGAATGAAACACAGCACTATTCCTGCTTTCCAAAGGGTTCAGTCAATACATTCAAAGCTGTTGTCATTTTCCTCATCAAAGGTGGCATTGTTGGAGGGGGCATGTATAAACTTTCCTTCCCGCTGAGTAGACCACGTGGAAAAATGCTTATTTTATTTTTTCTTGTAGGAATAAAATTGCAGTCTTTCAACAGAACATGTTGATTATGCCATCTGGCACATAATTTCCATGCTTAAATTAAGCTGAGAAATCAATTCAGTGTTGAAAGATATTATCCGTTTAACATTTTTCACCCCCAAGCAATTCGAGAAAGTAGGGCAAAAATAAGTTGTTTTCATTTCTAAGTATGTGAATGATACAGGTCTTGAATATTTTCTTCCACACAGAGGAAAATTATAATTTATAAGTGGATCTCTGTGATCTACTGGGATTTCTCGTCCTGCAGTTATACTCGGCTCTGCTGTACTACTAACCGGAGCCCAGCCTGCAGGTTCCGGTGACGGTCGCAGGGGCAGCTCCAGTGAGTGGATGTGAAATGATCCAGTTCGTGTGAGGACCTGTCCTAAGAGTCGTTCACGTTTTGTTCAGACTTTTCTCAGTTAGGCAGTTTGTGAGTCCGGGTTGTTGCCAAAAGTAAAGCACAATAAACAGAGTATAATACGCAAATAAGGGCTATTAGTGAAGCTAAGTAACTAACAGGTGGTGGAAACTCAAAACAAAAGGAGTGAAAATCGCCACTTTCTACCTGGGGATGGAGGGTCCTTCATCAGGATCTCCTGAGGATGTAAGTCACTGCCCAGGCACCTGAGAACTTCCCAGCCAAGAGCTGAAGCCACAGTAACCTTTGCCCAGTGCCCTGAGCGGTGGAACTGGGCAGCCCAAACATTTGCCACAAACTGCCAGGAAAAAAGAGCTTTGAAACTGAAGGTGTAGATTCATATGGTAGAAAAATGGGGGAAAGGTAACAATTGGTTAGAATTTCCTCTTTCATTTCTTTGAGTGATTTTAAAAAGTCATCTTTAAAATAATGGTTAAACTTTAAGTTTTGCTGTTTAGATAAAGAATAATTTTTTTAATTAAGAAAGAAGGAATGGGAAGTTCACATTTACGGGGGAGGAAGAGTTACACAGCTTTAACCATCCGGTGTCACCCTGTCCCTAGTCTTTGACCTCCACCTGCCTGTCGCGGTCAGGGTACACCTGCCCACTGCCCAGGGGCCCCAGGAGAACAGAAGGTTTAAGTGCTTTCACACCAAAGGGAGCTTATGAAGACGCTGCAAGTGGGCAAACGGAGTTTTTCGGGAAGTCTAGATTCTAGCTCTAGTTCAGCGATAGATTCACAGTCTATCTGGAAAATAGATACTGAAAATTTTGCTACAGGGACTTTGCATAATAATAATAGTTCCAATAGCCCTTGACATTCCTGTGAAGTAACCGGCTGTGAGCTAATGCAGCCCAGGGACGCTGACCGGGGCGGGAGCCAGGGTTTGGAGCTGAGGTGGGAGTCCTGGGTCCGCTGTCTACTGGGCACACGTGCTCGGGAGAAGCTCTCTCACTGTGGTCCTGATTTAAAATCATGGGGAATTTCTTGCATTTATAAAAACAAGGGCAGCGTGTCCAGGAGTCTGGCCGGGGAGGTTCTCAGGCGGTGCTCCGTGCATGATTGGGCCTGAGGCACGAGGACCAAGGAGCAGGCAGACAGAAGCCCCTTCCCGCCTGCGGCTCCCGGCGAGGTCTTTGCACTGCCTTACATTCCTCCCGGACACAGTCTGTACGTCGTGGGAACTGGACGCCAATCTTCTGGCCCTCGACTATCGAGAGAGACAGAGATGGAGAGTCAGAGACAGAGAGATGGAGAGAGAGACTAAGAGAGACAGAGAGACACAAAGACAGAGAGACAGAGAGAGATGGAGAGAGAGGGGTGCCAGGCAAGAAGCTAGAAGAGACACAGGAGCATTGGCAAGGACAAGCACAGCCCCGCTTTCTGGCTAGAAAGCTCCAGCAGAGGCCGCGTTCTGGAAGGACTGGCACAGAAGTGCACCTCGGAAAGAGTTTCTCTGCTTGATGCCTTCACTTTGGGAGGCTTGTGGCAGTGGATCAGGTCCCACCTGCGGAAAGAAGAAAGCAAGTGATGGAGCGACGCAAGCTGGGGGCGTAGGAGCCAGACCGCCTTCCTGCCCTCGTCCAGGGTCAGGGTCAGTGGAGCCACCGGGGGTTCCTCCAGGTTTCCCATTTGTTCAAGAAATTAATGTAAAAGTAGATTAGAAGACTATTAAGTTCAAACTCATCTGGTTCACCTCTTCGCCATGGTTCAGAGCCCAGCAACGTCTCCCAGCTCGCTGACCAGTTTGTCAGCTGCCACCAAACTCTCCGAGTTACAAAGAGTGATCGAAATGAATTGCCCACATTTTCAAGGCTAGGAAAAGGCATGAGTCAAAGAAATTCTAATAAAATTCTGACTCTCGTACAACTTGAACTTTCTACCTTTGCAATATGAAATGCATGTTTTATACACAATTTCCATGGCCATTTATAGGTGTTAGATCAGAAGCAGGAATTGGGACAGACAGGGGATAATCTAATAGAACAGCTATACGGTTCAAACAGAGTTTGTTTCCTTTTTATATTATCATCTGGGTGTCTGCGAAATTTCATGCAAATCAATCTTAATTTACCACGTGTTTTGGGTCTTTCATAAAATATTCTGACTACGGTATTTCTACATTTTATCTGTAAAATTCTCCATAAATGGGGGCACTTATTACATTTTTTAATATGTGGAATGATTCAGTTAGTACAGAATCCAGAAGAAGAAATACTTACCCCAGGTAGAGAAATGAGCTCTTCACCAATTCCCAAGAGAATTGCTAACAGACTCGGGGGAAGGCAGTGTTGGAAGGTGCTGCCCTCATAACTCCCTAGTATATTTTTCTGCCACAGTCGAGGTTACCTGTGGCCCAGCTCTGCAGATCGACAAGTTGTCAAACTAAGTGAGCACTTTGCAAGAGCACTCAGGTAAGTTTGGGCTGAACCGAAAGGTTTTGTTGGTCACCTTGGTCACCCATTCCCGTGTTTCAGTGAGCCTGGGCTTGGCTGTCCTGAGATTCACCCAATCACATTCATTTTGGAGCGTGGTGTGGAGAGGCCACCATAGTTTACGGTTAGAAGAAAATAAAGTATGAAGCTGGGAGGTTATTCTCAGATGGGGGTTGATTAGGCCGGTCAAGTCAGTATCAAGTTAGGAAAGCACAGCAAAGCCCAACATTTGGTGTTACTTAGGGAAAGTTTGAAAAGTCAGAGGGCTCTTCAATTGTAGTTGGAAGAATTGGGGGCGGCACAGAGATTCCGCAGAAGGCCTCCTCGAGGGGTTTTTTTAAGCATGTGTGTGTGTGCAGGCCCTTGTTCTCACAGGAGAATCATCCTGCAGACCACCCGCCCGTCTCAAGCAGGCAAGCACGTCGTGGTCCCATCTTCCAGGAGGGAGGGGAACATCGTGGGGCTTCTGCTCTGGTGCTGACCTGAGAGGAGCATATCGGCGTGGGGATTTTGGATTTAGTAAGCTCAAACTCATTTCTTTTCCACATTCCAAGAGGATTTCTTCCCTGAAAAAAAAGGGGGCACAGGAAAGCAAGTTCCAGTGTTTTTATTCAAACATAATCCCCAATATCCTTTCTGCACACTCCCCAAAAGGACTGTTGTTTTTAAAAGGAAAATATCAGTTAAGACATACTGTGTCAGTAAAAGGACCTTTAAAAAGTCCTTGGGTCTCTTGGCAGGACCACACTCAAAGCAGAGATCACAATCTACCCCTTTCTTGAAAATCTCCAAAGTGGTTTTGAAACAGTTAATAATAATAAACGCGATAAGGGAAGCCAGGTGGCCCGGCAGGTGTCAGCCGATGTGTGTTCCGAGAACCGAGGCTTACGAGGGTTACGGTTACGTCCCTTTCAGAACACGTGCTTCTATTCATTCTTCGGGGGCGGCCGGGGCACTTGGGTCAGCTTTATGCCACCGCACTCGGACTCTTGGAGGAGGAGGAGAATTCTGGTCGTCCCAGCTGTGATTTCACCTGTGGGAGCACAGGAGCAAAAGCCTCCTGGGACTTTGAAGCCCTGAAATTATTTGGAAAACACCCCCTATATTTGGAAAGTATTACTGCTGTTTATTAAATGCCCAATTAAAAAAAAAAAACTTGGCTCTTCTTAAGGGTAATAACAGCAGCAAGTAAAAATGAGCGTGCAGTTTGTGTGGTGTCGGTCAGGGTCACCGTGGGAAGAGCAGGGCTGGGTCCCGTGTTGCTCACGGACACTGGGATGGTCCCTGCTTATTATCCGGCAGGAATGCGCTGAGCAGGGCCATACCCATCTCGCTGATACCTCCGGGGACCCCGTGAGACAGCTCTCGGCATCCTTGTTCTCCAGACAAAGAAGGAGAAACCTGCAAAAGATGTGCCAGGCAGGAACTCGGGCAGCGGGCTGGACCCCAGGCAGCCTGACTTCCCAGCCTGCGGTGGGGCTTCCCAACGGCCGGACCCAGAAACCGTGTGAGATGCGGCCACACAGAACGTGGAGGAACCGTAAACCTCCCCTGGCAGTCGTGTGCTCATTCCGATGCGTCTCAGAGAGAAGAACAAAACTAGCTGGTTGATCCATCCGCTTCCCCGCCCCCGTCACCGTGGGAACCTTGAGTGGTGCCCACAACTGCTCCCCAAGGTCGGTTCTTCCCGCGGGAGCCCCAGTGATGACTATGACGGAACCCCCCAGTTACCCGCAAAGGAAACCCGAACTCCTCCCCGGGGCCTGTGAGGCCCCCCGCCTGGCCCCTGATCCCGGTCCCCAGGCTCTGCCCCCGACTCTGTCCCAGACCCCACCTCCGCTGTCCCCTGGGAGCATCTTCCCTCGTCTCCCACTCGGAGGCCGCCTGGGCTCGCACTCAGGTCTCCGCTGAGATGTGCCCCCTTCAGAGGCTCACTCACCCCACTTCTCTTTTCCCCTCACCTTCCTTTAGTTTTCTTTATCTCACGCAGCTGACATGGTGTTTCTGGAACACCCTGTAAGTATTTGTTTACTGACTCTCTCCATCAGAATGTAACCTCCCTGAGAGGGGGTCTTGGTCCCTCTTCATCACAGCTATATCTCCAGCTCCCAAAAATGTGTCACAAGGTACACGCTCAATAAATATTTGTTAGATGAAAGCATGAACCAAACCAATGATTTCGTAGCTACTGTTACTTAGAATGAAGGTAAAGGTGGGTTTGTAAAGAAAATTACTCTGGAAATTTAAAGAGTGTCATAGAAATGAAGTACATTGGAGATGACAGAAGTTCTGAAAGCAGAATGAGAATGCCTAAAGCTTGGACAACACTGGGTATGCTGTATTCTACATGATTAGCTAATTACAAGGTTTTTCCATTTTCTGTAAACTCTAAGTAATGAATAAGATTCGTAGATAAAATTATCCCCACCAGTTAAAGATCTGCACCTGCCTATGTAGATGACTAGATTTCTGTAGAAGGCCAGGTTTGCATCTGGACTTTGAGTGACTGACTAACTAGTATTATTAAATCGGTGGAGAAATCATGTTATACTCCCTTCAGAATTCCCCAGGACAGGTGACAGTAAAAGACGGGCAAATGAATAAATAAATTTCCGTCTGCCTTAAAGACGGAGCAGTGGCTACTTGGTGACATCGTTTTGTTTCCACTGTGGACAAATGCTGCCTGACTTCACTCTACAAATTAGGTCAATTGTGCTGAATTAATAGATAGATGGAACCAGTTAGAAACCAGTGTGCTGATTATCCTCTTCATACTCATTTTCCTGTTGAGCCAGCCATGGAAAGTGGACTGAAGCCAGAGCGCAGGGAAAGGCTTTTCAGTCTGAAACAGCCCACACGGCTCTATTTCTCCAGAAGGAGTACATGGAGGAGACCCATGCAAATTACCATTTAGTTCTCACGCTGAGATTGCTCTAGGAATTTACAATTGAGCGTGTAAGGAAAGGACTGACTCTGTTGGGCTTTGAGCTGATTTGCGAGCATGAGCTGTCTGGGGCGGGGGGCTCCGGTCCTGGGGGGTCTGTCGCCGTCACTCAGGGCTCGTGGTCACCATGGCAGGACTCGGCCCTCTCAGTCCTGGTCCTAATCGCTTTCACCGTTCCTGTAGTGAACATGCACCAGTGGAAATACCAATAATTAAATCTCTCACCAGGAGAAAGGAGCAGATCCTGAAGGTTTAAGAAGGAGGAGAAAAACGCGGCATGGAAAGTCCCCGAGAAGGGCAGCGGCTGACCGACTGCAGGCTCCTTCCCCGCACTGGGCTCCTGCCGGGGGAGCTGGCGTTGGAACATTGTTTGCAGAGTTATGGCAAAACCTACTGGAATAAAGGATGTTTCTATAATGTTCATTGGCTTCGGAAAGTGGGCAAAGGGAGAAGAGTCTCTGGTGCGTGTGCCCTGCTCTGCAGCCCTGATTCGGCCGTGAGGCTCAGCGCCCAGAGGACTTCTGCCCCGGGAGACCCTGCCGACCTCGGTGACTGAAGACCCGGCCTCTCCCGAAGGCCCGTAGGTGGGAGTCTTCCTCTCGTCGTTATTTGAAACAGGTGAACGTGGGTGGCTGCCTTCCATTCATTCACTCGGGAATATTTCCTGCCCGTCTGCTAAGTACTCAGCCCTCCTCCCGGTGCTGGGGACACAGCAGGAACAAAACGACAAAAATCCCTGCGCCCACAGGGCTTACACTCTAGCGGGGAACACAGACAATAAAAACACTTGGAAAGTGTGTAAGACGATAGATGTGGCAAAGACTGTGGAGGAATAAAGGGGTGAGGACTTTAAGCCAAAGACTGTAAGAAGAGACAAGAAAGTTATTATATGACAATAAAGGGTCAATCCAACCAGAGGATGTAACATTTGTAAATATTCATGCACCCAACATAGCAGCACCTAGATAGGTAAAGCAAGTGTTACCAGACCTGAGGAGAGACTTTTAGGGTGGGGTGGGTCCAAGGGCACAGCCCTTCAGCTGTAAGATGAGAAGGTCTGAGCATCTCACGTAAAACGTGGTGACAAAACCGTAACGTATAGTTGAAATTTGCTGAGAGAGTAGCACCTAAATAGTCTCACCAAGAAAAAGAAGAAGAAGAAATAGAAGAAAAGAAAAAAAGATGAGTGTAAGTATGTGAGGTGACGAACATGTTAATTAACTCGGTGGGGCAAATCTGTTCACAACGTATATATATCAAATCACTATGATGAGTGCTTTAAAGGTCTTACAACTTTATTTGTCATCTGAGTCCATAAAGCTGAAATTAAGAAGAAGAAAAGGAAGAGGAAGAAGGAAGAAGGAATGAGGGGCAGGGAATGCTGGGGGAGGGGGCTCACAGAAAAAGATGACATTTGAGGAAAGACCCAGAGACCTGAACAGAAGCCACGTGGGCGTCTGGCTGGAGATGCTTCTGCGGAAGGAACAGCAGGTGCAGAGGTGCTGAGGCAGGAATGCCCTGTGCGTGTGGGGTGTAACCAGGCGGCTGACGTGACCGGCCTGGAGTCCTGCCTCTAAAGGCAGTGCTGGGAGGGAGGGGCATTTACTCTTGGCCTACAGCTGTCCTCAGGATGCTAGGTCTGAAGGCTAGGGCCATATTTCAAGTGAATCTAATTAAAATTGCAAATCGCAACATCTATTTTGATTTCTTCAAGTACTTAACAGAGAAAATATTAACTTTAATATTTCAACAGCTGGTATTTTCTATAAGTGGTTTGTGGGCTGTCAGAAACATCTCTCCGTTAATAAAGCATTATTTGGGTATAATATAAATTAAGGAAATTGATTCTTTAAAAACATAACACAAAGTTTTTGACTTTTGAGTGAATGTTGGCCTCTTCAGGGTTGTTGTTTGGGGAGCTGGACACATATTCTGGTGAGTGGCCAGTCCTTGAAATGCTTTGCATTTCCTATTTGGGACTGTTTTCAAATATTGGAAAATTAAAATAAAACCTTATTTTTGGTCATTCTTTGGGATGTATGAATTTGATTTTTGAAAACTTGCAAGTCATTCTCAGCAATCCTGGTGATTACAGAGGGTCATCTGTTACAATCTGACAGCAAAATGAGGAGTATAGTGGATTTGGTAACAGAGTTGAGCTTCAGCTAATTGGACAAACCAAGGTTTGGTATTCCTCTGATTCGCCAAATGCAGGATAAAGCAGAGGAGGTGGGTTATTGCAAAACTGTTATAAAAGCATGTCCTCTGGGGTGATTGTATATTCACAGGTATTTTAACATATTAGCTGTGCTTTTTGTGGGCAACAAAGGTCATTTTCTAAATTGAAATTGCCCTTGATATTTTGACATGGATTTGACTTTAGCGCAAAGTTATTTCACATCAGACTAAAACAACCTGATGGAAAGAATGCGTGTATAATTTGGGGAATAAAAAGAAAGTGAGTCCCTGGGTACCCACCACTAAGGTAAGAGTCAAGTGTCCACATGCAGTGGGGTCTGCTCTGTTCCTGTGTTTCTCCCCTCCCCAACCTCCTGACCGGAGCAACCCCCCTCCTCCAGCGCTCTTCCAGTCTCTCAGCGAAACTTCCAGCTGTGCAGGTCCTGGCTTTCTCCCTCTCCCCCAGGGTACAGTCCACTGAGACCCAGAATCGAGGCACCAGGACTGAGTGCAGACCCAAAGGCCCCCGGGCTTCAGAGCCTGCTTCTGTCCGTGGACAAGGGGCCCTGCTCTCTGCCAGGCAGGCAGGTGTGCATCCCCCGAGACCCTCCCACTTCCCTGATACCGCCTGCTCCCTTAGGACTGGTTTCTGCACACATCCAGTCGACCGGGTCTTATATTAGACTTACACTTTAAGAATAATAACTAGTTCTAAAAGATGATCTTGCAATAACGTTGGCTTCTTTTTATTCCATGTACACTTTTTGGATTACGTGACTCCAGTAATTTCATGATGGAGGAAAAACAAGCTTCAGGGCACTGACATCAGTTGAATGTTCTGTAACAAGGGAAAACAGTGGCTTTTAAAGAAAAATCCTAGAATGTGGCAAGGGGAATAAGAGCAAGTAGAATTTAAGTGCCACTAAGGTCAAATAATTTCAAAAGTAATACGTTTCTTTCTAGGACTGATTTAGTGACAGCATCAAAGCAAGATACCTAATTATTTGGTTTTCCTAATGCATCAAATTAGAGAGTCTAGGAAAGTTTCTAGTGGGAAAGTCCTGTACTCGCTTCATGTTAGAACTCTAGCAGTTTTTAAATATGTCACCAGCTTACAAAACTTCGCTGATGGAGAACATGCTTCTTACATGGGAGGAGACTTAAACCTGGGAAAGTGAGTCAATTCACATAATTCTATCACTGTGTTCGAAGTTCTGGCAGAAGGGCATTTAATGCTGACTTCAATTAGAATTCGTTTGACGAGATGTAGGGCAGTGAAGCTAAGTTCTTGATTTAAAATTGTAATTTGCAAAGAAATGACCTAACAAAGTATTTACCCCACATCAGCATGTAGAAACCAGGTGAGGAGAAAAGCGTAGTAACCGCCATGAGTATGTGGAAGCAGGGAAATGCTTGGTTTCTGGAACACGGCTCATGGGGCTTTTGCTTTCACTAATTAATTCCTTATCTAAATATAAGTTGTACTATTCTTGTGAATTCCTCGTTTAATTTTTAGTGAACTCCTCTATATCCTGAACATTTTTTCAATATTTTTCCTACTTCTTCATCTGAAGCCTGGCTTTCCCTCCGTGCTTTCCCCACAAACCCTCCCAAAAGGGGGCTGGCCCTTCTCTTCCCCCAGGCTCTTTCTTTATCTACATCTCTCCTGTTTTCATTTCAGGGGACTGTCCTGGCCTCTCTCCTTCCATATGTGCCTGGTTCACTTCTCCAACTTTCACGCTGTCAGAACTGACGCCCTGGGCACCCTCCCGACAGCTGGGTAACTTGTCTTCCTCCCTGACCTCTTGTTACTGAACTGAACTTGGGTCTTCTCACCTGGCAAAGCCGATCTACAGACACGGGGTTGTGGAGAAGGCAAGCCCAGCATTAACTGCAGGGTTCCCAGCAAGGAGAATGGGCAGCTCGTGCTCAAAAGACCAGAACTTCCTGAGGGCTGTCAGGGAAAGGATGTTAAAGACAGGGTGAGGGAGCGGCTTTTGGGGAGCGGGACCAGCTCGTGGACCTTATTCTGCTTGGCTGGTGCTGAGGTAACAGGGTGGTATTTCAGAAGTCAGCATCATCAACCTTCTGGTCACAACCCACCTGGGGTCTATGGGCTTGTGGTCAGCAGTTTCCATCTGGTGGGAGTCTGGTTTCTTTAAAACAACTTAGGGGTGAGCGTCAGACATTGTTATCTGTGCCCTTCAGGGAGGAGCTAAGGGTCCTAGGACTCTGCTGATCTGTCATTTAAATTGTCACCAGTTTCCAGCCCAGCAGCTCTTCTTTGTTTCTACACGTTCACATTTTCCTCATCATTAACTCCTGAGCCAGGCTTTTGAGACTCAGGGGAGGCCTGATGCAAGTCCTTTGAGTTCATGAGATGGAGACATGGGGGTGGGGCTCTTACACCCAAGAGGGTCCTGAGGGTCCTGCTCCATTTCACTCCCTGCTGCTGAGACTCAGCCCCATTTCTTAGCCTTCTAAGCCCCAGCCGTCACCTGCACGTCACCCCACAGACACGGCCTCACAGTCTCTTAGACCACGTTCCCCTGGCCCCCCCCTCCAGCACCTCCTGGCCTATCCTATCTGCCCAGCCCCCAGTAATAGGGAACAAAGGGCACTGAGTGCACATGTTCTCTGTCGAGATCTTGGTGGTGATTACACAGGTCTATTACGGTACATGTGAGAAGTCATCTAGTTGTGCACTTCATGTGAGGCACACCTCTGCACAAAAGAAAAATTCGGGCTGGTTTGGAAAGAGCCTGGAGTGCGTACATTCTACGTAGGTGAGAGGCGCCTGTGGAAATGGTAGACGCTGACTTTCATTCTTGCCTCAAAGAGGTTCCACCTCGTTGCGGAAGTTAGCTGTAGAGTTGACCAAAGACAGAGCCAACTTTTTCTCAAAGGAAGTTTGGATTTGCTCATATATGGGGCTATTATTACTTGAGATCATAGAATTCCATCCATAGGCAACAGAAGATTAAAGGGGCAGGTGTTTACAGGTAGTTGTGTTAACAGTGGATGAGCCCAAGGCTATGAGGTTCCGGGTACTGTTTTCTAATGGGCCTGCTGGGACAGGCGAGCTGCAGAGATGTTCCCGTGGACCTGAAGACTGGATTTAGTTGATATGAGCGTTATTTTGGTTCTGGTGCAGAGAACACTGAGCTTTTCCTTCTCGTGGTAGCTCAGTTTCTAAAGGTCGTTTTCTGTTCATGACCGTCAAACTACGTCCTGTATACAGTTCAGTTTTACTTTTAAGTGCATTTTATTATATGATAAATCTTTGAAAATTTATGCTTCACATATGAACTAGGTGGCAATTATCATTCAGGACATTTAACTATTGAATCTATATATCCAGCCCCATTGCAGATCGTATGTTGTACACTTTGCTGATTTTCCTAAATTGTCTGAAATAAGCTTCTGTTACTTTTAATTCAGAAGAATAATTCTATATATAATACATATTTATATATTTTAGTTATTGTGTTATTGTGTGTATATATATATACACACACATATACACACATATATACATATTTGCTCCAGTGATCCTTCCCGAATTCCATACCCATCTATTGGGGATTCAGCTACAATGTTTTTTTTGTTTGTTTTATAAATTTATTTATTTAATTTATTTATTTTTGTCTGCGTTGGGTTTTTATTGCTGCACGCCGGCTTTCTCTAGTTGCGGTGAGCGGGGGCTACTCTTCGTTGCAGTGTGCGGGCTTCTCATTGCGGTGGCTTCTCTTGTTGCGGAGCACGGGCTCTAGGCGCACAGTATTCTGTAGTTGTAGCTCACAGGCTCTAGAGCGCAGGCTCAGTAGTTGTGGCCCACGGGCTTAGTTGCTCTGTGGCATGTGGGATCTTCCCGGACCAGGGCTCGAACCCGGTCCCCTGCACTGGCAGGTGGATTATTAACCACTCTGCCGCCAGGGAAGCCCTATACAATGTGTTTGTTTTTTGTTTTTGGCAGCGGTGAGCCGCTTCCAGGATCTTAGTTCCCAACGAGGGATTGAACCCGGGTGCTCCACAGTGAAAGTGCAGAGTCCTAACCACAGGACCGCCAGGGAATTCCCTCAGCTACAATGTTTAACAAGCACCTCTCTAGACTACCCTGTCTCAAACCAAACTCCTACTTCTCCCTCGTATCTAAGAGGAGCACCTTCATGGAGACAGTGACCCAAACCATCTTCCTCACCTTTCTCGTGCCACCTACCAAGGAGGCCTGCCTGCTCCACCTTTTTTAGAGTTTCTCCTCCCACTTCATGTCTTCTTTCCTATATTACTGTCCCTCCAGCCCACCCTCCGTAAAGTCATGGGGGTGGATCATTCTGAAACACCAACTCACCAAAAATACCGTTGCCTCTTGGATTAAATTCAAAGCCCTCAGCACGCCTGGGGACTCGATTACCTGACTCCTGCTGGTGTGAACCTGTCCCCACCCACGCCCAGAGCTTACACTCCGGCGGCCAGACCTCTGGCATTACTTCACCTGCTGGGCTAATTTAACTGTCCTGCATGTTCTCTTTAACATTCTCACCGTCCACCCACCACCATCCACCTACACAGCTTTCAAGACTGAAAGTAACCTCCCACTCTGAATAGTTCAGCCCACTCACTTTTCACCAAATAGGCCCTATGGTTTTCAGAGACTGTGCTTGTGAGGGACTTGAATGCCTTTATCAATTCTCCTCACATTTCCAGGCCTACCATATTCAAGACTATTTTAAGAGCTAGTAGAGATAATTCCGCTCAAGAACCTGTTCTGGGACTGAAGGATTGGGATCGCCCGTTTGGTTCGGGCCATCCTAGCACCTGATATAAGCAGCCCTGCTGATGAGGAGAAGAGTGGGGACCAGATCTTTGGTCACATTTTTATGCGTTGGCTGTGCAGGAATATGCTTTAAAGTAAAGTAAAGCAAACAGGATGCTGAGAAACTGGCCAACTGGAGACTTTCCTGATAGTCATTCTGGATATTTAAGATGAATAAATGCCTTCAGACTTGGGCTTGGATTAAGGGAGTCGGTTTGTCAACTGCTGCCTTGTTGTGTGGACACAGCTGGTGCTAGACATTCGCATTTGATTATATTTGACTTACTCTGATGTCTAAATCTATTTTTTGACAGGGAAACCTAAAAGAAAAAAAATCTGCCTTGAAGATTCTTTGTGAAACATTCAGGGCTATATTCAACTTCTTTCTTCCACACAAATCAGAATTGTGCCTTTAAATGAATAAGGAGTTCTAAGGTCACCCTCTGTTACACAGTGGGAAGCAGGACAGAGAAGAAAGGAATGTGTCGGAACACAGCAGGCCGACCCTGCCGCTGATCCTCTTCCTGTGGCCTAATTACAGCTGCTTTGTGGAGGGCCAATCATATAACAGACAAAATTGAGAGATTTTTACACTAGAACATTCTGCGTAGAGAAAAAAATCTGCAGCAAACTGACGATTCTATCTGGAAATTAGTTTTGTCATTTGCTGTGGTGTCTTGAGTCCTAATAAACATATTTTACAAAACATTAAGCTTCTGGCAATGTTATAATGAATGGTGATTATATTATGTCTATTTTAAAAATCCTTTTTTCCTTTTTACTATCACAATAATTTGAAATGAATCAAGCAGCTGCCCCATTGTTTGAGAAGCAGCTGTTTCAGGGCTAAATCAACCCCACCTCCAGCAGCTCCCTAGGGATGTACTTTGAACATTTCAATGGTAAGTGACAAAGTCCTCATGTTTAAGTATAGTCTGATATGAGTCACACCCAGAGAACTTGGGGAAAAGGAAAAGGGAGAAATAACACAAATAGTCAAGCTTTTTGTTTGTTTGTTTCAACTGCACAGGTAAGGTTACTGCCAGAAGGCATGTTCATTTCTCCTGACGGAAAACCTTCATTCAAAAATGTCAATATCATTTAACAGCAAAAGCAATATAATTACTCAATTCAATAAACAGTTTACAAGACACAGACATTTTCAGCTAAAAGAGGACTTACAAGAGTGTACCTTTTAGTAATTTAGTAGTTAATTAGTAAAAAAAAAAAAATCTTTTTTTTTAACAACATCTGGTGAACAGTCAGTCTCTAATTTCTGAAGTTTGGGAATGAAAAGCCACTGCACAAATTCATTGCTATGAACAGTCTGCCAGTTGTTTACCTTTATGCCAATCTCATCCCCTACCAGACAAATATATTTCAAATGTGTTTCTGTATTAAAAACCAAAACAAAACAGAAAGCAATTTCAGATTTCTGGGTGTGATTTAATGCCATTCAGTTTACTAACTGCCCTCCATGGGTTACGATGCCTTCGTGGCTTTGGTAGTAAAATCAGCCATGTTGTACAGAAAAAGGTTGAATGGTGATCCCTTCAATTTGCTGCATCCTCCAGACAGGCCACGCCCAGGAGCGGGGTAGGCAGAAGTGGTACCAGATCACCTGCCTCACCTCAGCTGGTACCTCCCATGCCCTCTTTTCCCTGTGAGAGGGGTTAGTGTGAACGATCTTATGAACAGATTAGGACAAATCTACCTCTCACAAGAGCCAGTGGTCTGTGCCACGCTGTCAATGCCGCAACAGTAACGGACAGGATGGCAGTGGGTAGCACCAACATCCTGAAATACTTATATTGTTCTGTAGTTTAATGACTTGACAAAGCCCGTCTCTTTTTAAATTTTTAAGAAGTTTTTACGGCTGAGTTAATTTACATGCCTGGTTTACCCAGACAATATCGGGCTACATTTTGCTTCGAAATGCATGACATCAGTCACTGACATGTAACCGAAGTCAAAACTTGATCTTGGTTAGAGCAACACCTTGTATTGATTAGGTCTCTTTCTTCTAAGAAACACACAGTATGTTCATATTCATAATATGCATCCTCATAGAAGCCACTTGAATTTTCAAGGATAAGACGTAGCTTCAGTTTATGGATGAGAAAATAAAGATGAAGAACCCATTTCAAGCAGAAAGTTTGTCCTTACTGGGAGGCGCTCTTTAGTGGTAAGAAAGTTGGGCTATAAGTCAAAGCATAGGGTGACCTTCCACAGTTTGCCATAAGCTTTGAGAAGTTGGACAGGCCACCTGTTCTTCCACTGCCCTGGCTTCTCCATCTCTGAGTGGAGGTAAGTTCAGTTCATTTTTGTATCTTCAGAACTATAGATTCAGAGTGGCAATGGGTAGCTAGCTATATGATTTCTATAAAAACCGTTTTGAAAAAAGTACAATTTAGACACTGTATGGGGAAAGATCTTCTAAGAGAGCAAACCTGGGTCTTGTATTTCTGGAGGTACACTGTGGCAGCTGCCTGTCCTGGGAGGCGAGATCCCTTGGGGAAGGGTGGATTGTCACCACGAGGCTCTGAGTGGGTTCTGCAAAGTGAGGGTAGGCGCACCATGTGTGGATTTGGGGGAAGCAATTGTCACAGGTCTTCTAGGGAAAGAGGAGGCGAGAACTGAGGTCGTCCTCAGGGAAGGAAACTGAGGGAAAGAACAAAGCTGCTTCACAGGAACTTTATTAACCTCCTTTGGGATGTGTGCAGCTTGGTGCTTCATCCGTGTGCCCGGATCCTGAGCGGACAACCCAGTGTCACCCACATGGGTCTGGCTGGACTGCCATGAAGCTGAGGGGAGGGGCTGGCACATGGCGTTTCCGGGGAGGTTGCCCCCGGGGGCTTGCTTACACCCAGGTGGCAAATTTGTCAGGGAGGAAGGAACGTCTGACCAGAAACCTGCAGATGAGCTGCAAAATGTGTCCCATCACTGCGGCAGAAGGAAAGGTGATTTTTAAAATATTTGCATCATGCATTTAAGTTCTTCATAATTTAAGTTTCGTGAACAGGGACCAAAAGAAACAGTCATGCAGATTCGTCCTCTTGTAGAGTGCGGACAAATGTGATGCTTTTGATTTTGTCTCCAGTTTAAGTCTAACCAAGTGCGTGGACTTTTCTTAAGAGAAAGTGGCTCTGCACGAAGGAGCTGAGGACACAGTTACAGACGAAGAGGTTGATGTTTTACTGTAACTTCTGTTACATAGTAAGCGCATTACAAGTGTTAGCCTTTATTATTACTATGCCAAAGGCTACTTGTCAAAAATATGAAATAGGAGAAAGACATCTTCCAGTTAGAGAGAATTACCTCTTAAACTAAACTCAGAATTGTCCAAGGATTCTGATTTCATTGACCTGGACATTTTTAGAGTTCCCAGGTGAGAGAATGCACAAAGTTGAGAACCACTGCCTTCAATAGACCCATAGCTGAATTCTTTCAGTGAGAGATGGGGAAGAGAGGAAAAAAATATAAGAGATGGAAACAGCTCTACTTGTACAATGTTTTCACTGTGATAGTGCTGGGTGAGGGATGGGGCGTTGATAATATTTAACAGGAAATGTGACAGTTAAAGTTAGTTTTGGGTGTTAAGTATTTTATTTCCTCTGATTAGTACTCACGCGGGTCTTTGGCTGTCTTGTCAGTGGTCTGGTTGGTTTGTCTGTTTTCTAGTTTGGTTCAGATTCTATCACAGCAGACAAAAGATTCACTCCCCTGGCTGGCAACAATCTAATCAAAGTGCAAATCTATGTTTATTCCCCAGGTAAATGATAGAAATCTCTGTGTTACTATTCTAATTGTGTGACATGCTCACAGTTGTGTGGCAGTATCTCACTGTTATTTTGATGTGTGGTTCCCTAACCCCTGTGATGCTGAGCGTCTTTTCATGTGCTTATTTGCCACCTGTACATCTTGTTTGGTGAGGTGTCTGTGCAGACCCCATTTTGTAATTGGGGTGTTTGTTTCCTTTTTTCCTGTTACTTTTGTCATGTATTTACATGGTTTTTGATAAAATTGTATATATTTAAGGTGCGCAACACGACTGATACACATACACAGAGTGAAATGATTCTTATAGCCCAGCTAGTTAACATGTTACCTCCTCACATAGGCCATGTTTTTGGTGTGATGAGTGCACCTAAAATCTACTCTCTTAGCGCATTTCCAGCATTCACTGCAGTATTATTTAGTCATCATGCCGTACACTAGATCGCTAGACTTGTTCTACATACTGTAACTTGGTGCCCTTTGACCAACGTCTGCCCCCTGCCCACCCCGCGAGCCAGCCCATGGTAACCACCTTCTACTCTCTGCTTCTATGAGTTTGATGTTTGTTTTCTTCTTATTTTTTTTTAAATAACGCATCTTTTATTTTCTATCTCTATTTCTACTTTGAGGTTTATTTAGAAAGCAACCTTTTGAAACCTCACCCTGACGAGACACGATGTGATCTCTGTTTTTGCCACCCACAGCCTTTTATTTATTTATTTGTTTGTTTGTTTTTATTTTTTTATTTTTTATTTTTTGGCTACGTCAGGTTTTAGTTGTGGCACGCGGGATCTTTGTAGAGGCATGCGGGATCTTTTGTTGCAGTGCACAGGCTCCAGGATGCGTGGGCTCTGTAGTTTGTGGTGCTTGGGCTCTCTCGTTGAGGCGCACGGGCTCAGGAGTTATGGTGCACGGGCTTAGCTGCCCTGCGGCTAGTGGGATCTTAGTTCCCCGGCCAGGGATTGAACCTGTGTCCCCTGTATTGGAAGGTAGATTCTTTACCACTGGACCACCAAGGAAGTCCCTGTTTTCTTATTATTGAGTTTTAAGAGAAATTTGTATATTTTGTGTACCAGTCCTTTATCAGATATGAGTTTTACAAATATTTTCTCCCAATCTGTGCTTTGTCTTCTCAATCTCCTGAGTGTCTTAAGCAGAAGTTTTTAGTTTTAATGAAGTTCCACTTATCAACTTTTTCTTTCATGATCCTGCTTTTGGTGTTGTACCTAAAAATTCAACCCTAAATGCAAGGTCACCTAGATTTTCTCCTATGTTATCTTCTGGGAGCTTTATAGTTTTGCATTTTCATCAGGTCTGTGACCCATTTTGAGTTAATTATTATGAAGGGTGTGAGGTCTGTGTCTGGATTCAGTGTTTTGCCTGTGGGTCCCAGTTTCTCCAGCACCATGTTTTAGAAAGACTGCCCTCCCTTCATTGAGTTGCCTTCACCCGTTTGCCAAAGGTCAGTTCACTGCATCTGTGCTGGTCTGTCTCTGGGCTCGCCATCCTGCTCCACGGACCTACGCGTCTTACTTTTCCACCAGTGCCACACCATCCCGATCACTGTAGCTTTGTAGAAAGTCTTGAAGTCGGGTAATGCCACTTCTCCAACTTTGTTCTTCTTCAGTATTTTGTTGACTATTCTGGGTCTTTTGTCTCTCCATATAAACTTTAGAATCAGATCGTCAATATCCATAAGATAACTTGCTGAGATTTAGATTGGAATTGCATTGAACTATGGGGTCAAGTTGGGAAGAACTGACATCTTAATTTTATGTCTTCCTATTACTATCTCTCCATTATTTAGATCTTGATTTCTTTAATCAGTTTTGTCATTTTCCTTATATAGATTTTGTACATATTTTGTTAGGTTTATACCTAAGTTTTATTCTTGGTGTTAAATGATGTGTTTTTAATATCAAATTTCAATTATTTACTGCTGATATCTGAGAAAGCAATTGAATTTTGTATATTAACCTTGTATCCTGCAACCTTAATATACATGCTTATTAGTGCCAAGAGGTTTTTGGGGTATTTTTTTGTCAATTCTTTGGGATTGTCTACATAGACAATGATATTATCTGCAAAAAAAGATAGTTTATTTCTGCCTTCTAAACTTGTAAACTTTTTATTTCCTTTTCTTATTTTATTGCATTAGCTAGGACTTCTAATACAATGTTTAACAAGAGTGGTAAAAGGGCAAATCCTTGCTTGTTCCTGATCTTAGGAGCAAAGCATCTAGTTTCTCATCATTACGTATGACGCTAGCTGTGGATTTTTTTATAGGTGATCTTTATCAAGTTGAGGCTGTTCCCCTCTATAAATTTTTAATTAGAAAATATCATACAAATCATATACATGAACACATTCTCAGTGCAAAGACCTTAGTAAAGAACCATATATGCTAAAACATTTATTTTACTCTCTCATTATCCCTGGTCTCCATTCCCAGTCATACTTATATTCTCAGAGATGATGTTAATAGTTTTACGTATATTATTCCACATAATTTTCTGTGCACACACACACACACGTTTATATCTACTTGGCAGTTTGGGGTTATTGCTTGGTTTTCCTTCTCATGTATGGAATCATGCTATGTGGCAAGAACATCTGTTGTCTGGCCATTATGTCCTAGGCACCATTCCACGCATACTCATTCATGCAATCCTCACAACACTGCCTTTGAAGTAGATGCTATTATTATTCTTATTTTATGAGTAATGAACAGACAGCAAAGTTAACTAATCTTTGTTCAATTGAAACTACTCCTTCCAAGGTCAACTATGGCCTCCCCACTTGCTAAATCCAGCCCTCGTCTTTTTGACCCATCAGCTGGTGATCCCTCCTTCCTCTACGATGTGCGTTTACACCTGGGTTCCAAGAAGTCGCTCTTGCTCAGTTTTTCTTCTATCACACTGGTCACTCTTTTTCTATCTCCCTTGCTGGTTCCACCTATTATCACTGAGTGAATGAATGTTAGAGACCACAGGGCTCAGACTTCAGTTCTTTCCTCTCTTTATCCACATGTATTCCCTTGGGATCTCATCTAGTCTCTCGACTTTGAAGACCAGCTACGTGCTGACAGCTCCCAAACTTATACCTCTGGCTCTGAGCACTCTTCCAAATTCACATTTGTAAATCCAGTTGCCTATTCAGTGCATCCAGTTGACATTTAAAAGACAATTGAAACTCAACTAGTCTAAAATTGAACTCCTGATATTTTCCCCCTACTGGCTCCACCTATGGTTCCCTTTGAGACTTTCTAAATCTCATGCAAATGTGTCCCATTAGTGGACTCTGCTACATACACCAGATTCCCAGCTTCAGGGGAGTACGGGAATTGTTGTTGTTTATTTTATATCCTGTCCAGACAGAAAGGGGGTCAAAGAGGGTTAAACGAGCCATGCCAAGTGTTTACGACTGTCAGTTTACATATTTATTTTTCAAGAAATAAAACCATTTGAAAATTTTATAATTTATTTGTTAATGCCTTTATTTTAATTTTTCTTTGCTTTCCTTAAGTTTATTATAATGTTCTTTTTCTAAATTTTTGAATTGGATGCTTAATTTATAGATTTTCATCCTTCTTATTCTGGTATATATATTTAGGGCTATATATTTTCCTCTGAGCTGTGCTTTCTTGTATCTTATAAGGTCTGATATTTAGTGTTTCCATGAAAACTTACAGTAATTTCTATAGTTTCATGAAAAGTTTATAGCTATTCTTTGTTTAAATGAGAGTTCTAAAATTTTCAAGTGACGGATTTTTTGTTTCCTGTATTATTATTAATGTATAGTTTTATTTCATTTTGGTCTGAGAATGGAGCCTATGTTATACTTTTTAAAATTTATTGAGCGATTTTTATGACCTAGTATATGGTCAATTATATGAATGTTCCATGTTTATGTGAAAATAAGATATATTCTTTCCTTTAGGGCACAGAGTTCAATGCACATCCATATATACGTATCTCATTATATTAATTAGATCTTTTTTGATCATTTGATCTGTCCTGGGTTGAGACAATGTGAAATAAAGTTTCCTGAAAATAATGTACCTCTGTATATTTCTTCTTACAGTAATTATATAATTTGATTTATGAATGTAGGTACTGTATTATTTGGTTTATAGAATTTAATAAATTTACCTTCTTTACTTGACTTAATACTTTTGCTCTGGGACTTCCGTAGTGGTGCAGTGGTTAAGAATCCGCTTGCCAATGCAGGGGACATGGTTTGATCCCTGGTCCAGGGAGATCCCACATGCCGTGGAGCAACTAAGCCTGTGCGCCACAACTACTGAGACTGTGCTCTAGAGCCTGCAAGCCACAACTACTGAAGCGCATGCACCCTAGAGCCCACGCACTGCAAGTACTGAAGCCCGCATGCTCTAGGGCCCACGTGCCACAACTACTGAGCCTGCATGCTGCAACTACTGAAACCTGCGCACCTAGAGCCTGTGCTCCACAACAAGAGAAGCCACTGCAATGAGAAGCCCACACACCGCAATGAAGAGTAGCCCCCGCTCACGGCAACTAGAGAAAGCCCACACGCAGAAACAAAGACCCAACACAGCAAAAAAAAAACAAAAAAAACAAAAAAAAAAACTTTTGCTCTTAAATCAGTCTTAAATAATATTAAATCAACAACTTTTTGGGGGGGTTTGTATTTGCCTAATATCCTTTTACCATCATTTATTTTAATGTTTAGATTACATATGGCATAATGGGGTACAACCTTTAAGTCTGCTTCTGTTATTAAGAATGTTTTGTCCATTTGCATTTGCTGACCTGACCCTTATACCAATTCCTATGTGCCACAATATTTAACATTATACCTTTGATTTAAATTTAAATTTTTTTCGTAATATGGTTTGTATTTTCTTTATTCCTTTTTCACTATTTCTTCTGATAACTTGGATGGTTTGAATTTTTGTTCTGATGGTTAACTTTATAAATTTACTTTACATTTCTTTAGACAATATCCTTTGACCTCCTTCTGTGAACATTATTATAATAAATATATTTTCCCTTCTCATCTTTTTTCGTTCCCCTCCATCATGCAATTTTATTTATTTTATTCTTCTTAGTGTTATTTTATATCTTTAAATATACCTTTATTACTTGATTCATCAGCTTCAAGTGGCATAATGGTCTATCCAGCATAAAAGACAAGGATGAAATCAGCATATTTTTTCTTTTTCGCACCTTCATCTTTTTTTCTTCTCACACCTTTTGTGGTATTATTTCTACATTGACAAGATTTATAAAATTTACTGTATCCAACCCGTATTTGCTTCAATCCTAATCCTGCAATTTGATGGATTTAGTGTTCACTGCTAGTTTTTGGCCAGAGCCCATCCTTTAATGATTTCTTTAGTAAAAGGTCATGGGAGCTGAGTTCTTGCCTATTGTGAACTTCTGTTGTTGCCTTTTTATGTGAGTGAGAGTTCAGTTGACCTCCTTCAGTTACATTCTCAGACCTCCTCTTATGTCACTGAGGCCATCACAGGTATTGGCACCTGTCTCCTGATGTCACATGTGACTGTGAGAGAAGCTGAGGCCGGCCTGACAGTTTCTTCTTAGAGAGAGCCATCTAATGTGTGTTTCTCCTTCGTTTCTTTTGGATGCTCAAGAGATCCTTTCTTAAACATTAAAGTCCAGTTACTTTACTACGATGTTTCTTAATGTTGATCATTCTTCGTGAGTTTTTTCTGGGACTTCTCAATTGGTAAATTCAAATCTAATTGTATTACTTCTAAGCTCTCCTGAATTATATAGTTTTAAATTATAAAATAATTTAAATAAACATAAAAGTGTAGAGAATAGTAGAAAAAAATCTCCATATCTACCCACCCAGCTTTACCAAATCTTGTTTACACATTTTTTTTAACCAAAGAGTTGTAGAAAAAGTGTGAATATATTCCTTTTTCATGGATCTGTTGCTACAGTTAAGTTGGTTTGGTAAAGTCAGTCTGAAATTGTTAGCCTTGAAATCGATTGGCTTAATTTTTTCAGAGATTGTACAAAATGGTAGTATTCTTGGAATCTTTCTTTGATCTGTGTTGATAATTTAAGGTATTTGTGACTTAATTTCCTTATGATGGCCTTGTGACATTGGTTGTGCTTTAGCTGCATCATACTGACTCTATGGTCGTGCAAGAAAATTATAGAGAAGGCAGAATTCGCAACAGTTGGGCAGACCTTTGTGCCAACGTTTTGGACGTCATCTCAGAGATGGATGTGTTTTAAAACGTGGTCTTTGCCCTCAAGGAGCAAGTAAGTGGAGAATACATTTGTGAACAATTAATGGTACAAATCAGTCTATGATGAGGAGTGTGACAGAGACACGGGGCCTCCCAGGTAATGCTTTTGCCATGTGTGGGAGCAAAATAATGTCCCCTTGCCTCCTCCACAAAAGATGCCCCATCCCAATCCCTGGAACCTGGGAATAGCCTACCCTACATGGAAAAGGGAAATTAGGGTTGCCAATGAATTAAGTTTGCTAATTGGCTGACCTTAAGGTCGGGAGACTATCTTGACTTATCTAGGGAGACACAATGTCATCAGAAGTGTCCTTAAAAGTGGACAAGGGGGCAGGAAAAGAGAGTCAGGGGGACACATGACTACAGAAGGTCAGAGAGATGGGACATGGCTAGCTTTGAAGATGAGGAAGGAGGCCGTGAGCCCAGCACGTGGGGCCTCTAAGAGCTGGAAAAGAAGGGAAAACGGATTCTCCCCTAAAATCTCAGAAGTGACCCAGCCCTGTCAAATGTGTGATTTTAGCCCGATGAGACTGTCAGACTCCACACCTACTGACTCTAAGAGAATCTGTGCTGTTATCAGCACTAGTTGTGGTCATTAGTTACGGCAGCAGTAGGAGCCTAAAGCATCATGTCTGGAAAGGAGAGAGAAGGACGCTGCAGGCAAGAGGGCAACGTTCGCACAGGAGGGGAAAGTGGGTGGAGGGGTGAGGGCGTTGGGGGAGAGCCTTCCTTCTGGAGAAACAGCTGACAGGTAGCCGTGGGCTGGAGCCAGATCTGGAAGGACCTCAAGTACTGTGCCTGGGTTTGACCTTTACCTTTAGAACAGAAAAAGTCAGGGAAGTGTTTGAGCACTGCTGTGAACTTCTTGGTTTTGTCTTCTAACAAGAAAAAGTGGTGTTTCCAAGCCAGAGCAGACCTCAGGGGGTGTTTGGGAAAGGCAGACGCACGTTTCTGTCTTGATGGTGTCTTCACAGTGAGGCTTTACGTTCTGTTGAATTCCCAGCATGAAGACGTGCATGCTGGTTTGTAAAGCCAAGGTGGGGACGGGGAAGGTGCCGCCACTGCTCTCGCTCAGGAGGCCCCTGGATCACCAGGTTGTTAGGCCCATTCTGGCCTCCTTTATCACATGTCAGTGTGAGTACAGCTCACTCCAGAGCTAATTCCTTGTTATTTTGTTGACAGTCTGTGGCTTTGGATTATCTCTGTGTCTAGTTCCTGTCATTGGTGTAAATAAGTACAAACTTTGATTAACCAAGTTGATTGTGGAGGAACTGGCCATTAAAACAGCAAAATATAAAAGAAAGAGTAAAATAAATCTCCACCCTTCTCTCCCCCTGGCTGTGCACGTTTCAAGACAAGCTCCTGGCCCACAATACCCAGGTTGTGGGCCTCTAGGTTCTGTGACGACGTAAGTTCGGAAAACGCTGGTTAAATACAGTTATTTAATTGTGATCTCTGTGTGATAAATCTGCCATAGAACCCAATACGTTCCTAAACTTATTTTGTGATAAAATTCTTTTGCTTGGAGTGCATTTTGTGTTCCTCCCAACACACTCTGGGAAAGGAAGCAAGGAAAAGAACCGTGTGTTGTGAGACTGAGTTTCTAGACCAGGGGCGAGGCCGGGAAACCTGAGTGAGAGCCCTTACATTCTGGATCCTCGGTCTCTCAGCTCTGCTAAATTAGCTTATTACCTTTGATTCTGTGATTCCTTGGAGTAACTAGGAATGATCTTTTTTCACATATTATTTCATAATCAAGAGTAGATTTCTTTTTTTTTTGGCTGTGTTGGGTCTTCGTTGCTGTGCGCGGGCTTTCTCTAGTTGCGGCGAGCGGGGGCTACTCTTCGTTGCGGTGCGTGGGCTTCTCATTGCAGTGGCTTCTCTTGTTGCAGAGCACGGGCTCTAGGTGTGCGAGCTTCAGTAGTTGTGGCACGTGGGCTCAGTAGTTGTGGCTCGCAGGCTCTAGAGCGCAGACTCAGTAGTTGTGGCGTACGGGCTTAGTTGCTCCATGGCATGTGGGATCTTCCTGGACCAGGGCTTGAACCCGTGTCCCCTGCATTGGCAGGTGTATTCTTAACCACTGCGCCAGCAGGGAAGCCCCAAGAGTAGATTTTTTTCAGGTCTTCTTGTAACCTATCATTGTGGTTCAGTAATTTTAATGCTGTATGTAATTGCTGGACAACAGGAGGGCTGTCCCCAAACTGATGTCTGGAGTAGGAGTGTGGACATTCAAAGGGGAAAATGACCTCACTGGTGAAAACTAAGGAGTTTCATGAGATGTCTTCCTGCATGTGTTTTAATCCTGATATCAAACTTGTGCTGTCAGAAGTGCAGGAAATGTGCCCACATCATACTCAGGTTACTACCTTCTGAAGTTGTGTCTAGATCTGCTGGTCAGACTGTGACATCCTGCCACTTTGGGTGGAAAGTAGGTTATCATTGCATAGTCTCTAAACATCTGTTCTAGGCTGTAAGTTTTGATACACACTGGACGTTTTTGAAGGGTCTAATTTGACCACAAATTAATAGAGATAATTACTGGGGAGGAAAAGGGGATTTATAAACCAGAAATGTGAAAATATAAAGTGTCATGATGTTTTGAATTTTATATGTATATATATGTGTATCTGTATCTCTGTGTGCATGTGTGTGTGTGTATACACACACGTTTCTGGATTATACATGTGTATATTAATGTATGTAGGTGTATATGGCAAAGCATGTTTGAGGAAATACACTAAAATGTTGAGAGGATACCTCTGAAGTGGAATTTTATATGATTTTTCTTCTTTTCTTTACTTCTTTGCATTTTACAAATTATCTAGAGTGAACATGTATTATTTTTGTAACCAGGGGAAATAAAGATTCTTTTTAAAAGTAAAAAAAAAAAAAATCAAGTGTGCTTTCCTATGATATATGTACATGCTTTTTTTTTGATGCGGTACAAACGTTATACATTTGCACGTTGGGTAGGAATACCTTTGTCTCCCACGTTTTCAATCCATTTACATCTTTAAGCTGTAAGGACTGAGACAAGTCAGCTGGTTTTCCTTCATCTCTGAACTTTGATTGGAAAGTTTGGTTGGAAAAAATGACGCTGTTGCCCCTAAAAGTCACATAATAATTTCATTTTAGGCCAATTGAATCTTAAAGTAAGTGAGATAGTGACCAATCAAATATGGACAAACGATTTTAAATCTCATTACATTGGGAATGTGCAATGTTTAATTTCATGTGTCAGTTTGGCTTGTACCCAGTTATCTAATTAAATGCCATGAAGAGATCTTGTAGATGTGGTTAGCATCTACCATCAGTTTACTTTAAAAAGTAAAATGGAAAACATAGGTAGGCGTCACCTTATCAGGCAAAGGCTGTAAGAGCAAAACTGAGGTGTCCCGGAGAACTTATGCACCAAGACTGTGGCACCGACTCCTGCCTGCGAGCCCCACACATGTTGGACCAGCCGAGTCCCACAGCCGTGTGAGCCAATTCCTTCAAAGCAGTCAATCTCTCTCTCTCCTACTTTCTATCTATCTATCTATCTATCATCTACCTACTATCTATCTATCTACCTACCTATCTATAACTAATCTATGTATCTATCATCTATCTATCTATCTAATCTATGTATCTTATCTATCATCTATCTATCTATCTACCCATCTATCTGTCATCCACCTATCTCTCCTATTGAATGATTCCATTTCTCTAGAGGACCCTCACTGATACAGATTTTGGTACTGGGAAGAGGGGTTCTATTGTAACAAACATCTAAACTGTGGAAGTTTCTGGTGTCTTAGGGAATATAGATTGTCATGATCAGAACGTTGCTGGAGATGTGAACCTTAAAGGTACCTCCGGTGAGACTTGAGAAGGAAATGAGAAAAATGTTATTGGACACTGGAGGTGAGCCTTGTTATATGATGGTAGGGAATTTGGCTGAATTAAGTTCTATGTTGGGTGGAAAGTGATGAACTTGGATATTTAGCTGAGGAGATTTCCAAGCAAGGTGTGAAGGAAGGAGTGGCCCGGTTGCTCCTTGCTGTTTACAGTAAAATGCGTGAGGAAGGAGATAAACTGCAGAGGGGACTGGAAAACAAAGAGAACAAGCATTTGATGATTTGGAAGATTCTCAACCTGTCCATATGGCCGAAGATGCCAAGGTGTGCTCTGGAGAAAGGGCTGAGGGTGAGGCTGGACAAGCTTTGGTGGAGAGATTAGGTTTAACCCTTGTGGGTCCCTGAACCATTGCAGCAGGAGTGAGGGACAGGGATGGGTTGGTCCAGGAAAAATCCATGGAGGACCCTTGTGTCTGGCGACATTGGAACCTGTGATATCCATGGAAGACCAACCAGATTTGTGAGAATGTCATTCCAGCAGGAACACTGCCAGCTTGGACTGGAGTGGACAGACACAGGATGAGGTGAGGGAAGCATGTCAGGCTTCTGGGCCCCACGGGCGGGAACGCATTGCCCAGAGGGCAGGGCTGATCGGACTTTTCCTGGGGCCTCCATGGGCCTGGAGGTCAAAGCGTGGAGACCCATGGGATTATTCCCAGGCCTTGAAACCTGACGGAATTTGCCTTGCTGTGTTCTGAACTTGCTCGAGACAAGTGGCCCCTTTGTCCCCCATCTAGGACTAGGAAAGCCTATCCCCTGCCTGTCCCACCTTCGCATTTTGGAAGCAGTTAACTTGTTTTCTAGTTTCACGGGTCCCCAGAGGGAGAGGTATTTTGTCCCAAGAAGGCTCATACCCAGGGCCTCATCCATATCTGGTTTAGACAGTGAGACTGGGACTTTTTGAGCAGGTGGTATTTATTTGAAATTTTGGACTTAGAGATGATGCTGGGATAAGACTTTTGGGGAAGTTGGGATGGGGTGAATGTAATTTGCACGTGGGATGAACGTACATTTTGGGGCCAGCAGGGGGCCTCTCCAGGGTCGAAGGGCATCCCTCCAAAAGTCATGTCCACCTGGGATCTCAGAACGTGATCCTATTTGGAAATAGGGTCTTTGCAGGTGTCAGTAGTTAAGGTAAGATGTGGTCACACTTGAGTAGGGTGGACCCTAAGTCCAAAATGTCTGGTGTCAGAGAGGACACCGGGTGACCGCAGAGATGGGGAGTCCAGCTTCCAGAATCGCGGGAGAGAGAGTGAACACATTGCTGCTGTTTGATGTTACCCAGTGTGTGATCGTTTGTTCTGGCAGCTGTAGGGAGCTAACCCAGAGTGGTCATGCATTTCCTTACGTCCACAACAGGAAGCAATAGGAGGAAGGGGGGCTCACCTTGCTTTCTCTAGCCCGGGGCGCGTGTCCCCCAACAGGGCCAGTTAAAGGTGAAGTGAAGTGTTGAGAGTGAGACCATCCAGATGGTCATCGTAGCCACACGCCGCCCGACTCGTGCGCTGATTTGTGCAGCCAAAGCAGCCTGGGGAGGAAACGCGGCACCCTCATCCCGGGAACTCCCGAGATTCCGAGAAACACGTCTTCTCTGGTCATCACTGGTTTTGGACCCAGAAGAAGAACAAGTTCTTTGCTGGTATTTAAGCTTCTGATTTTCATTTTGTTGCTTTCTAATGCTAATTACCTTGATCAAGATTTCCCCTGGGGATTCACGCACGTGACTGTGGGCAGCCGCTCGCGGCGCCCCGCGCTCAGGTCAGAGTGTTTACTCCGGGCAAAGTGCAAGTTCCTGTCTCAGAGAAAAAACGATTTAAAAGGATTTTAAGTGGGCTCCCAAGGCTCCTTGAATAGCAAATAGCTTTTAAAAGACAACGCTTTAATGGGATATGTGTAACCAGTTCAAAAACAAAAGTATTGAATATCCCTTTAAATGTACATGGGTTTAAAACACAAGAAGGGAATAGATTTGGCAGTTTCTTCTGGATTTTACAGAATTCAAAATGCTTGAAAAAATTTGTACACATACGCCCAAACACCAACCGCAAAGACTTTATCAATGACCTGAGGAGGTAGCAAAAGGATGGGTGCAAATCCAAGCAGCTCGTGGGCGGCCGTGCCAGATGGAAATGGTTGTCTCTCCTGGGACCCCCTCCTCGGAGGGTGAGGGGCACCGAGTGAGCCGGGGCGGAGGGGGAGAAGCGGCCCCGTGCACCGCCGACCTGACTGATCTCGTCCTGCGGGGCCACCTGCTACACGTTTTATTTGCTCACATTCGGAAGGTAGTGGACAACGGATCTTCATGTCAACTGTGGATTTTGTGACAGCGAATTAGCATGTTCATTCGGCAGAAAGTAAGCAAAGCTTAGTGCAGAGCTGGTTCATTGTAGAACCTCCCTTTGTGCTGCTTACTGAAGTGGTGCTGCTTTGTGCTCTGTAAGCCGGGGAACATACTTCCGGGTTGAATCCCCGTGGGCCGTGACAGGCGGGTACCTGCCGGGGCCACAGGCTCTGAGCGTGCAGCTCCTTAGCAACCTGGGTCTTGAACTAACAAGTTACTACACTGGCTTTAGGACAGACAAGGAAAGAGTAGATACAGTCAGTTCTGATGAAGCCCAACCTCTGTTAAGTGCCTACTGCATGCCCGACCACGAGGATGCGAAGGAAGCAGGTGAGCCACCGGAACTCCAGAGAGAGCGGGAAGGCGGGGCCTGCTTGTCGCGGTTTGGGCCCCAGAAGCAGATGCTGACATGAGGGTTCGAGGACCACGGTGTGTTAGTGTGATCCCGGGAAAGCACGGGCAGAAACGTGGAACACGTGGAGACCAGCTGCGCGGTGGGCGCCTCCTAGTTCCACCGGGATTCCGCCGGGATGCAGCCTGCGGCTGGCCCACCCAGAGCGAGGGAGACGGGGCAGCGCACCCGCCGTGGCTGCTTCGGGAGCACCACCGGCCTGGGGGTCCAGCTGTCCTGAGCAGGCGGGGCGGGAGCCGGGGGCCGCTCGGCAGGTGCTGAGGGCCGAGCATGGGGTGAAGGGTGCCCGACAGGTGCAGGAGTTCAGAGGAGGGAGAGCGTCATGGGATGTGGCGAGGGGGACCTTTACGGACAGGGTGGGGACGGAGGGCGCAGAGAGTCAGGGAGGTGGGGGGGGGAGGTCTCAGGGGCTCCCGAAAGCCTGAGCTGATGCGGAAGTTTGATTGAGGTGCATCTGCTCAGGGGTGCCCTGCAGGGCACCCGGCTGGCCAATCATGGACCGTGTTGCAGGACCGCAGATATTCAGGGTGAAATTTGAGGAGAGACACATGAAGAAGAGCTCGGGTGTGGAGACCCTCCTGCTTGTCTCCCAGTATCCATCCTCTCACCTCCCAGAGCAGTAGGGTTTTCAGCTGGATCCATAGCTGGCTGGACACATGCAGATGTCACCCCAGACTACCTGGCAGCCAGGTGTGGCCAGATGCCTAAGTTCTGGCGGAGGTGTGTCGGGGGCTGTGAAAGGAAGGTGTGGAAGCCACGCCTGGGCTTTGCCCCTGCTGGACAGCTCCCCCCTTCCTCTCCCCTCCTCCCTCGTGGCTGGAGTGTGTGCTTGGTGGGGGAGCATCAGGCAGATGAAGGTAGCACTTGGGGTAGAGCAGAGAATCAGGGCAGGGGGACCCTGAGCCCCTGGAAACTTTATGGAGTAGAAGCACCCGTCAGCCAGACTACACCTGTGTTCAAAAGTTAGGGAAATTAATCCGGCAGGAATATTCAGAGCAAGCCTGGGAGGGAAGGAGGCAGAAGGACCACATGTGCTCTCATCAGTCATGATTCTGCGGCTGGTGTTACCTGTTACGCTGAGCTTTTGCATGGTTCTGATGCTTAAATCTTAGATTGTTACTCCTTTTAGACCTCAGTTTCCATATTTGCAAACTGACATTATGGTGACAAGAGTCCCTAAAATATTGGAAGGGGGGTCAGGACTGAGAGCCTGATGGAGAGGAGAGGAGATTCACGGAGTGTCTCAGGAGACGGCCTGAGAGCGAAGACGCTTGAGATCACGTCCCGGGAAATGTTGACGGAGAAGAGTCAGTGGGGCGGGACTCCCAGCCCGCTGGGCCCAGATATGTGTGCGCATGCGCGTGCGCGTGCACGTCTGTGAGGGAGGGGCGTCTGGCTGAGAAAATGGATGGGGTCGGGGTGTCTTGGTAGAGGCCCTGCAGTGGCAATCATCTTAAACGAATTAAGCTGACGTTTGGCAATTAACAAACTGTAATATTGCCCACTTACAATCTACTCAAATACAATAGCCCAGATTTGTGTAATACAGCACCTCAGAGATGAAAATCGAACGTGCCTTTACTCTCAGCGGCTTTGTGATGCTTATGCTAACGTGAGATTGGAATTTAAGAGCGGGCGGCTGTGCTGAGGGCTCGCCTCTTGGCCAGAGGCATCAAAATAGCATCATCTGCCTGCATCCTAGGGATGGTCCCAGGCAGTGAGCAGTGGGGTACCCTGGAAGGCACCCTCTGAAGACTTGGGAACTAAGCCTCTTCCTTCGGGTGCCCCACGTGGGCACACGTCCCTGGGGTGCTCAGAGCGGGGGCCTCAGTGCTGTGAGCTGAGCTACCTTGTGTCAAGTCTTGTGCCTTTGGGAACTTTGCGCCTAAACCCCAGAAAGAGCTTCCCAGGGGTTGTGATACTGGCACAGGGTAGAGACTCAGGAAATGTGTGGAATAAGTCAGCCCATGATGGACCACAGGCTTGGTGAACCGTCAGGGCCTGCGTGATGGATCGCTGAGCAACCCAGGCCTTCAGGAAATGCGTGCTTGCTAGAACCTCTGTTCCTGGGGGGGGGGGGGTGTACATCCCAGCTTTTGTTCAGCTTCTTTTCTCTGCTGAGGGTTCAGAGAGACTCTGTGCGCTGTCCCTTGCCTAATCAGCCTCTTTCTGTAGATCAATACGTACGTTCATGTCTTTAACTTTTATTGGGCAGTAATTTTGCGACCCATATGTACTTCATTAGTATGTAAAATGCTCTGCTATTTGAGCCAAAATAATATCCAGCCTGTCCGAAAAGTCTGGCAACAGAGAATAAACTTATTTCAAATAGTTTATTAGTTACATTTTCAAAGGATATACTTAATACGTTTCCCCTCAACCTCCAGACACCTTTTTAGGTAAAGTAACTCAATTTAAAACAAGAAGTCTGATCTTTAGCCTGAAAAAATACAATAAATATACTATTTTCCCCATGTTTCCAGAATATTTGGAGTGTACTTATTGCAGTTTTGTTTCAGATTAGCAATAGGATCATTGCTTTAAATTTAGAGGTACTTTATCTGAAAAGCTGTCTGGAGGTTGAAAAAAAACATATTGAAGATTTTTTTTTTATAATGTAAATAACATGTTTAAAAGTAAGATTTTCATGTGTTTGTGGAATTTTTGTACATCGTGTAATTGATAAGCGTCTCGGAAAGTTTATTTTAAATTCTTTGTTATTGGTTTGGTTAAAAGAGACCAAGTGCTTCGACATTTATTTTCAACTGTCTACTCATAATATGTTCAGAAATAAAATATAAAGATTGAGGTTTTGGCTTGACCCAAACTTTACACTCTGCAAAAAATATTTTAAAAGGAGAAAATAATAAATTCGAAGTAGGAAGTAGGGAAGAATGCCTGACATTCTCCATCAACAATCTGTCTTTGCAATAGAGCTCCAAATGCTCTGTAAACCTTTACAAGGACTTCATGGGTGGGGCCTGCAGGGGGGTGAGATGAGACTTTTTTAAACTGATGCAGTGTTCACAGGCCAATGCCCTTCACTGAGCAAAACCATCTTGTTTGCAGACTGGGGTACATTTCACCGTCAGCCTGGGTCAGGTGACCCCTCAGATCCCTGGGTTGGGTGGTGTCGTAAACAAATCCCAGTTTTGTTCCCACAGCTTATCAAGATCTCATCCAACCTTTGATGTATTTACGTCCAAGTTCAAGGATTATGGGAGAAGCTCTGCCGTGCTCTCTGCACAGCGACGGTGGCTCAGGCTAGACCCATGTCCAGGAGCCCCTTCGGATAAAAGTTTGTCTTTGTGTGTAAACCCCATCCCAGGGAGCCAGACTGAGTGGGGCTACGCCCGCTGGGTTCATGGTCATCAACCACAGACCCGAAAACTGCCACGGTTGGCAAATTTGAAGTCCCAGCAAAAAGTAGGGATTAGAGAAAATCAGTAGAATAGTAATAACCCGTTAAGACATTCTGGAAGAAATTTGCTTCCAAAACAAACTGGGTTTGTTAATCTAAACCCTGCTCGTGGACTTGACCCTTCCCGAGTCCTCCCCGGCTTCGGGGCAGAGCTGGGCAGCCTCGCTCCCAAGCTTACTTGTGCAGCCGCACCTCTTTAAATCTTTTTGAACCATCGCTTACTGGCTTGAAATGTAATATATTTTATACTTGCATTTTTCTCTAGTTTTGTCTACATATGCCTCAGGGGGAAAATGCTTATATATCCCCCTGACCTTTTAGTAAATTACTGCTGGGCTTAGAGACACGTTTTTCTCTGCACCTAGTTTTCCTGCCCTGTGGATTGAGGTTCTCCTTGCCAGCGTGTCCGAGACCCACCTCACGCACAGGTGGAGGGGCCACGACCACAGTGGTGCTCGGTATTTTAAGGGGCACATCCGTGCAGACTGAGAACTGTCCGTCGACAAGCACAAGCCTGACTCTCTCCAGGCGGGTGGGATTCACTGTCATGTTGATGCAGAGCTTTATAATCTCATAACTGACGCCAGCATCATGGACTGTGTGACATGGGACCGACTGTCTGGAACCCCTCCTCCTGGGAGTTGCGGAGTTGGGGGACCCATTCTGGCCACTGGGTCCTCCTTCCCTCCCTCCTTCCCCATAATAGGAATAGGCTTATATGACAAATGCAAACTCTATGTAAAAATACAGTTATAGCCTCAGCTGCCTACAGAGTTGTTCAGAAGCCATAAAGTGTAATAAAGGGTCTCAGACAAGGCCCTCTCTGATGACGCAGCTGAGAGTCACCAGGACCCCGAGCCGCGGGGTTCATGGCCAGAGGCAGCAGGTTCACCTCCTTGCGAGAAGAGGAGAGCCAGGCAGGGAAGGCGGGATTTGAACTTGGCCTTGAAATGAGTAGGTTGTCATGTTTTTAAAGCTGGAATGTGGGAGAGACCTCGTTAACGGGGAAGCAGTGCTTGTCGGTGTGGCCAGCGTCTGGGCAGCGGGGAAGGAGGAGGGGAAGCAGGAGGCGTGGGGCAGGGTGGCATGCGGGGCCCGGGACAGCCCGTGTGACACGTGCGCCGAGCGGCCAGGGCTTCTAGGGACCCGTGACGGGGACTCTGTGTTTCTAGCCGCGGCTGCCTCTGTTTATCTCTTTGAAGCAATTGTAACTCATCCTCAAGCCTTTCTCCCAGGCTGGTTGCTATCTGCACCGGAACTGTGTAACTATTTGTGAGACTCTGAAATCAGAATTTTATATTTTTTCAACTTTTATCTCTAATAAATTGTATCTGTTTGTTTTTGGCTCCTCGCTCAAGGCCTGAAGATCGTTTTGGTGTAGATTCTGTCACCTGGCACGTCAGCCGTCTGCACATGCCTGGCCTTACGAGGCTCTCCTCCAGGCCACTGTCACCTGAGGGTCCACACCCGTGGGTCACGGGAGTCCCTCAGTTACAGACACGTGTAATAACACTTCCTTCGCCACCAAATCTTCAGTCGCTTCACATGGTTGGATGCGTTGTTTATTCCTTTTCAAGTGCAATCAGGCTATCAATAAACTGACTATTCCATTAGAGTTCTTCTGTATCTGAGTCTCATATGCCAGTTGAGAACCTGAGATGCGTCTAGTTCTTTCTTACACAAAGTTGGCGCTTTTGTCGTTCTCCAGTATTCACGCACCTCTCTTTGTTCAGCGTGATTCCTCAGATGTGACTAAACGTGGTCAATTTAAGATTTCCGGGAGAGGATTATATCCAGATGCCCAATAAAACGTGCCCGGGGAGGGATTTCCAGGACACGAAGGAGGTGGCTGGCCATTGCGGCCCTCAGGTTGCACCCTGCGTCTCACCTGCCCCGCCGGTGCCCCTGGGGCTCAGGTGAGGTCCCAGGGCCCCCACCCTGTTCCCAGGAGACCAGGGCGCAGTGATTGGAGGAGTCACCCTGGCGGGAAGGTTTCAATAAATTCAGCCACTCTCTCCAGGATGGCCTAAGAGAAGCAGGGTCTGGAATCAATTTGCAGCTTTTCCCTGACTCCACTCTGACTGACTTCTTTGATGGGCAGTTTTACGGAATACTTGCCCTGCTCTGCTGCAGCCCTTGTTCCCGGGGGGCTGTGTGCCCGCCGAGAAATCTGGGTGTCTCTGGGCTCCAGGCCCACCGATGCTGAACTCGGGCCCACAGCATCCGTGCTTGTGGTGAGAGCAGCTTCATCTGTGTGCGAATTGTGCTCCGGGATGAATATCCCTTGGAGAAGATGCAGGGCCAGGTCCGTTCTCTTTCTGAGGGATGTGGGTCTTATAACATCATCCCATCCCTGGATGCCCAAGGAATTTATGAAAACACACCTACCAGGAAGTTATGCCACATCCAAATAATGAGATCATTTCTCTTTTTCCTTTTTTTTTTTTTTCCGTTTAAATGCTGATTCTCTTTTGTCCAGCTTTTCACACACATTTGAACTGGCTTTTCTTGGTGTGTGTCCTCTTTTGTTTAACCACCGGAAATTGGAGTGCTTCAGGGCTTTTGTTCTCACATAAAACCTTGGCTGCTTTTTCTCCCAATATTTGGAAAAGTCAAGGTGCCACGTGGGCTGCCCACACAGGGAGGGGCGTGCAGGGGTCTGGGGCCGCGCTAGTTCCTCTCCTTTCCTCTCCCGCCCGCTGGGAACTTCTGTGTTGTCTTCCAAGGTCGGTAAAATTCCCTGTAAACTTCCATCCTTTACACACTTTCCCTCAAAGAGTCTAATTCCAGAATTACCCACTAATCTGGACTGGATTAGCAGTCAGCTGTGTAGACAGACTGGCAAGGAAACTCCTGGAAATCACCACCTCCTTGGTAGGGGTGCTGGACACGGACTTCAGTGGGCTGGCTGTTGGGTGAAGGCTGAGACCCAGTTTCCTTTTGATTTAATGGGAACAGGTCAAAGGGCCCCTGAACAGTATACAACACTCCAGTTCAAAGTAGATCTTGGAAGACACTGAAAGAAGAAGGAAGAATGTGGGAATGCAGTGGGACAGGGTTCTTTCATCCTAACCCAGTCGGGCTTTTGATTAGCTGGAGATGTTAAGACCAAAAAGAGGGCAGCCCCTAGAGCAGGCTTCCCCGAGTGAAATGGAAGTTCTGAGGAATGATGGACTTGTCCTGTTTCCAGCTGAATCCGTCGTGAAATTCTGGGAGACTCTGAATGAGAAATCGTCCTTGTTTCCATGTATTTTGAATAAATAAAGTTGTTGGTGATTCAGAAGTTGTCTTTACAACAGCGAGGATTGTTAGCTATGAATTCTCTGCTGTGTGTTACACATACGCACCACGTAATGGGGAGAACTGCCCATCCTCTCTCCCTCCCCTGCCCTCCCCCAGGTCCGCCCAAGAGCTCTGGGTAAGATCACTGGCGAGGAGCAGCTTCAGGAAAGATCCCGGGACCTTCCAGCCCTCGGAGGTGGAACCGAGAGGCGGAACTGGCACAGGTGCCTAAGGCAGCAGCCGGGAAGGTGGAAGGCGGCGCAGAGGTGGCCCCACCCGGAGACAGAGCACGCTGGAGGCGCTGGCCCGAGGCTGCTGAGAAGCGGGGTCAGGCGAAGCCCGGAACCTGCAAGAAGGAGGCCCTTGCTGAGCTGGACAGGAGTGACTTCTGTCAACTCCATTCGACAGGCTTTACATAAAGGAGTTCAGTTATTCAAGAAATAGGCATGTGCATTGTTTGCAATGATGACAAATTTAGGAAAAAAATCCGATGCGACCTCCAAGTCCCCCCCTGCCCCCGCCATGGGACAGGATCTCTGGTCCTAATTCCCACCCTCCTGCCCAGGGGAGCCGTGGCCATTACAGAGCATCCCAAACCCCGGGTCCAAACTCTGAGATGTCTAGGAGACAAGGTGACACAGATGAAGGTAATGTGGAGCAGGTCGGTACTTCTGGGGGAGGGAGATGCCGTCGCCCACGCAAAGCTGGGCTTGATGGGAGGGTGCGAGGGAGGGGGGCTCCCACCAAGGACTGCACTTTAATTCCTCTTTGTGACTTGTCCCAACTCTTCCTTTCATTCCTTCCTTTATTCAAACAACATTTTGGTCGCTCGTTATTGTCACTATGAGAGATGCTGGGGAGGAAAGTGACCCACACACCTGCCGAAGTCTCTGCCTTCACCTGTCGTTATTCCCATAAAGATACCTGTGTCCTGCGCCCATACGTAGGAGGTGTGACAGGAGGGCCAGCTCAGGCACGGGGTGCCCGAGGGAGTCATTTGAGTGCTCAGCCCTCTCCCCGATGGATCGAATCGTTACGTCTCGGGGAGCCCCAGGCACCAGCGGTAGTGTCCCCAGGTGACGTCCAGGTGCAGGCAGAGCTGGGACCGCCGCGTGGAGCAGTGTCCCTCCGAGTGTGGCCCTGGACCACCAGCAGTAGCCCCTGGGACTGCAGAGGTGCCGTCCCGCCCAGACCTGTGGAATCAGTGTCCCCGAGCCCTCTGGGGGTTCTGACCTGCACTAACGTCAACTCCAAGAGTCAGACGGGGAGAGGCTGGTGCAGAGCTGTCACAGGACACATATACTTACAACCACTCCACACAGGGTGGAGTGCCTCCTGTGAGCCAGGTCTACGAAGAGCAAAAGAGAGACATTCTTGCCCTCCAGGGATTCACAGTCCGTACTGGGAAACATGCAGAGCAACTGGACATCCGTAACAGGATAGACTAACATGTAAATAATCGCAGACTTTTGGATGGTTTTCTGGTGACATGGGTGACACTCAGAGACTATTTTTTAAACTCCAGTCACAAGCTGGCTGACTGCGTGTACTAGTCCGCAGTCACACTTCCTTTCCTACTCAGTTTTGTGGACTTTTTTCCCTTGGTCTTTGGCATTGCTTGTTGGAAAACTAAGCCTAAAAGGAATTTTCCCCTTGGTAGACGACTTCCTTTTTCTGCTTGTATGTTGGGAAAAAATGTTCATGATCCTTGCAATTTGACAGAAATTCAATAACCTAACCAGGATGTGTCTCAGTGACTGACCTCTATTTTTTTTTCTGAACAAAGATATGCTGTTTTCATCTGCAGATTCAGTACTTCACTCTTTTCAGAATAATTTTTGTGTTGTATCTCTGATTTTTTAAAACACAACTCAACAATTCTTATGTGGCTAGACCTAGCCCTTTATGGCTATTAAAAGTTGCTAGAGGTGTTTAGAGTGGGATAGCCTCATAGGCTGGCATTGTTTTCTCAGATATGACACCAAAAGCACTAGCAACAAAAGAAATAAACAGATAGATTGGACTTGACCAAAGTTAAAAACTTTTGTGTTTCAAAGGACATTATCGTGAAAGTGTAGAGACAAACCACGGAATGGAAGAAATATTTGTAAATCACAATATGATAAGGGTTTAATGTCCATAATATATAAAGAACTCTTACAATTCAACAATAGAAAGGCAACCCACTTTAAAAATGGGCAAAGGATTTGAATAGACGTTTTTTCAAAGAAGAGATGCAAAGAAGGTTTACAGGAAAAGATACTCAGCATACTCATCAAATGCAAGTCAAAAGCACAATGAGAAATCACTCCACAGCCGCTCGGACAGCCATGTTGAAAAGGTGAACAATAGCTGGTGTTGCAGAGGGCGGGAGATGTTGGAACCTGATACAGTGCTGGTGGGAGGGCAAGGCGGTATGGCCACTTTAGAAAACAATCTGGCAGCTACTCAAAGCTAAGCTGAGTTACCACGTGACCCCGCAATTCCACTCCTAGGTATATACCCCCCAAACTGAAAACACATGTGTACACAAAAGCTTGTGTACATGGATCTCCATAGCAGCATTATACACAAAAAGGCAAAAAGTGGGAAAAACCCAAATGACTATGACCTGATAAACGGATTAACAAGATGTGGTGTAGCAGTACAACGAAAAGTTATTCAGCCTTTAAAAGGAAGACTACATAGGAAGGAAGGTTACAACATGGATGAGACTTGGAAACGTTGTGCCACATGATTGCAGCCAAACGCAGAAGACCCCATATTGTATGATTCCTCGCATGTGAAGCTTCCAGAACAGGCAAATCTACAGAGACGTTAAATAGATCAGGGATGGCCTGGGAGAGGGCTGGGGACAGGGGAGGAAGTGGGAGTAACCCCCAGTGGGCACGGGGTTTCTTTCTACGGTGAGTAAAGTGCCCAAAATCAATTGTGGTGAGGACTGCGCCCCTCTGCGACTGCACTAAAAGCCACTGAACTGTATACACTAAATGGGTGACTCTTACAGTCCGGGAAGTATATCTCAATAAGGCTGTTAAAAACTTAGTAGGTCTCTGACCTACGTGCTTCTGGTCACTTCCATATGCCACTAGCCACACCCAGAGGATATTTCAAGAATAATTCTCAAAGTTGCTTACTTTCTTTGCTTTCCTGCCCTCGGGACCCTGGCTCCTCCACCCCTCATTCTTGCTGGGCTTCCTCCCACCCCACCCCCGCCCCGCCCCCGGCCAGTTTCATCCCCGAAATATCTGTGGAGGCCACACCTCCACGTGCTCTTAGTCATGTTACCAAATGGGCAGGGTTTACGCCTTTTGCTCTGGAAGGCTCTCCTGGTTGCCTCTGTTCCTGCTTGGATCTGGAATCGCTGGGTTTTTCCTTTCCTTAAGGCTCCACATTTCTGGACTTTCTCCATCCACTTTCATATCTGCTTGCTGTGTTCTGTACCAGTCTTTCCTGAGACCAGTTCTTTCTTGAAACACCTTGACGAGTGCAGCCAATGCGGCCAACACGCAGCACTCACCTAGCTCTTTTAAGGTCTTTAAACCTTTTCTACTTTGAAAAAAGCAGCAGAAACAGTACGATTCAACTCCCATAAGCCTAAAACCAGGTTCACCATTTCCTAACATTTTGCCCTAATTGTTGTAGTACTATAAATTGTGGCCTTATGGAAAGAAGAGGGTACAGTAATTTCATACTAGGAAAGCCCACTAACAACATAAACCTACCAAACCATCAATCAGCCAGTCAATACTTAGTTCCAGTTTTGTGCTCAACATTCTGAGGATACAAAAGGAAAATGAAATATGGCACCCACCCCCTGAATTCTAGGTGGAGAGGCCTGATAACTTACTTACCTGAAACCAGCGTGAAATAGGAAGAGACTGTAAAAGTAATAGAAGTTCATAGAAGGCTGGAAGAATTCTAAAATTATTGTGAGGAAACTTAGAAATTGTCCTCTCCAAACTCCTATTCTGTGGACAAATCCTCTCTACATCTTTTCTTACCACTGACCCTACAGTCTCGGCTCAAATATTTTCAGCGTTGAAACCCACGACCTAGCAGTACAATCCATTCTGCCTGCTCTGTCAGCGATTCTCCTCACGCTCGATCAGAAAGGGCTTTGCTCTAACCTTCACCTCTTGGCCCCAGTTTAGTCCCAGCAAGTGGCTCCTGGCTGATTCCATCCCTGGGTGGAGCTTGGACGCAAAAGGCAGGCACAGACTCCGCACCGCACCTGCAGCCATCTGAGATCGTCTCCACCCCCCAACACAGCAGAACATTCTGGATTCTCTCTGTCAGGCCGCGGTGGGCTTCTTGACCATCCCCAGCATCCATGGGGAGGCCCAAGAGCTCCGCATGCTGCAGGGCGAGACCACTCTCTTCCTCAGCCGTCTCCCCTCCCTCGGCCACAGGGATCGGGGCTTTGGGGTTTGGAACGGAGCCCTTACACCCCGTAGCTGAAGCCCCTCCTCTTCCGGCCGCGTATCACCCTGTGGGGTGAAGGGGTGTGGGACTCAGGGTCCTCCAGCCCCCATGGCCAAATTCTACCTCCGGGTTTGCCTCAGACCACCAGGCTCTTCATCCCACTCACACTGTCTGCATGAGAACCCAGGCCCCTGGAGTCACCCCACACACACGGCTTTGTGCACCCGCTCTTCCCACAACTGTTTCCCTTCTCCCCTCAACTGCTGAGGCCATGACACTAACCAAGCTTGGTTTCAGGGCCCTCAGGTTGTGTGTCCCTTCCAAGGCTGGGACCTTCGTCCCCAAGGCAGGGTGCTGGAGGCCTGACAGTTGTCCGCCTGGGGGCCCGCTGAGTCCCAGGGGTGGGGAGAGGGGGGTCTCGAGCCTTTGCAAAGGGTGATGCAGGACAAGGCCCCTCTGGGACCTCCTGGTGGTGGGGTGACCTCAGTAACTTAGCCAAGACTGCGATGTCAAACCAATTGCTGCTTTTCTTTTTTTTAAAGTAGAATTTTAGTTATTCCCTTCTCATTTTAGTTTTTTATTTAATTGGTATCATAAGCCATGGCTCAAAATTAACAGAGGCATTGCTACAATATTAGGTAGATACTCCATAGTAATGATTTAGTAAAATGAATTAGGAACAAAGTTTTCTGAGTGGCATTTTGCCCACTGAAACCTGAATAAATAATAAGGATTCTAGAAATCAGAACGAGAAGCAAGAAGCTAGTGGATCTATCAACATAATAAGAACAAACAAAATAATCTCCACAGTGGCCACAATCACAACATTTTAGAAACTTGAGTATTAGATAAAGGAAAATTGCAGAGTTTAGTAACCATTGACATGAAAATGTACTAACAACAACTGGTAACAATATACAGATGGATCAATTCTTATGTGTTCAGATTAACGAGGAAAACTGAGTTATTTCAAGCATAAACTGTGCCAGCTACATATTGGTTTACATAAATTTGGATGCTAGCAGGAAAGCTAATTTTTGCCTTTTATAGACAGCAAGTATGGCCAAGTGTTTTGATATTTATTGTGCTTCCCAAAAGGAAAAAAAAAAAAAAAGGTGGACTCCTCTTTTAACGGGTTATAACTTTCGGACATGAGAGAGAAGACAGAGCTGTATGTTGTCAATGTCATGAATGGCCAATGTGTCGATTACAAGAAGAAACACTGTACCAGAAGAAAGCATCTCAAGTGAAGTTTATATTTGTGTCCAAGAAAACGGCAGATGAATGAAGATGGCGGGGAGCCGTCCGCAGACAAAGGGAGGTGTGGGCAGCCAGTCCTGTCGGCTTTCAAAAGCCCCGGCTGAGTTCCTTGGTGCCAAGTGTCTGGAGGACACACTGATTTAGCCGTAATTCCGGACGGGCTACGGCCAGCTGTGAGCTGCAGATGGAACTCAGTGTGTGACTTGGAGGACTCAGGAAGGAGGAGAGGAACAGGTGGGCGCGAGACTGGACTTCTGAAGTGACCTGGAGGGGAAGGAAGTGGCCCCGGGGACCAGCGTGGGAGTTGAGGCTTCATGCAAGGCGGAATATCAAGAGGTAGTGGTCTAATCCCTTAAACACGTGGCATTAGCCAGCCAGAGCCGGCGATGACGAGAGGCTCACCTGGGTTTCCTCGAGGGCGGGTCTCTGCTTTTGAAGATGAGAGTTTTCTAGTCTTTGAGGATGAAGATTGAAATTTTGATGCTCTTTTTTCACGCTTATTCTGCTCATGACGTATTTACAAATGATGATTCTGAAATACCAGTTTGTATTGAAATGTGTTCTTTTTTATTTCCTCTTCCTATTTGTATTAGTAGTGGGGCTGGATTTGCTTTCAATCGTGTGCAGCATGACATCATATTTCCTCCAAAATTATTTTTTTCTGTATTCTTTGTAACTTAAAAAATTTTGTCTACATACACTCTAACTACCTGTTTAGGAACTCATTCAAAGTTTTATTTTGCCACCTTTTTGAATAAATTTTTCTTGCTATATTTGCCGCTCATGTGTTCCATTAAATGTCAATCAAAGTTATTTTATAATGTGGCTTTTTAGTTCCTAATATTCACTAGATACAATAACGCTGTTTGCCCTTGCAATGGCCGTGGATAGTGTGAGACAATTTTCCAGCAAATATGCTCTGTTTTGTTACCTAGTGTATGTCCGTATTAACCATGAGACACAGTTTCTTTAGCGTTGTGATGTGATATTTTCCTTTCAGAGTTAATGGATTAGGTTGCATTCCCAGAACTTTAAAATTGTTCTCAATACAAGTTACATTTTTTCAAAATATTTTCTTATAAAATTGGGGTGCATTTTATACATTTTGTGTGAAGTAAATATGATGTTTATAGCAAGTAATTAATAATCTGAGTATCAATTTCCCTATGACCTGAAATTGTCTCATTAATGCAAAAGCATAAATATACTGAATTGTATTTATCTTAATGTGATTTTAATCTTGATGTAGTTGGTTTGACAATGAAGAGATTGGCAATAGAGAATTTGAGGAATTATGGACATTTTGTATCTATTATAGCTGATGTAGAAAACCAAAATATTAATTAAGTAGCAAGCACTACTTTGTGATTTCTGAATTCTTTCTTCTTTTTTCCAGGGAGGAAATATTCAAGTTATTAACAAATTTAGGCATAGAAAAATAAAATACATACCTGATTTTAAATTTTCTAAGTTAAAAACCTCTCAGGAAATCTTAAATTTCTTGTTTTAATATTTTGTGTTTATTATCTTTTGCTGCCTTTTCTATTGGAAAAACAAAACATATAAATACTGAAAATAATATAACAAAAACCAGGTTCTCACCTTTCAAGATGAACAAATGCTGTGTTAAAATATTTGCTTCAGTCCAATCTTTGTACAAGATAAACAAAGTATGTAGGTAAAAGCAGAGTCTCTGGGTCGCTTTGCTACTAACCTGTTATAACTGGAGGAGAAAAGGACAGAGGGAGCCCCAGCTGTGAGCTTTTCCTTCTCCAAACGGAGCCACTGGCGGCTCCACAGAATTCGGTGCTATCCGAAGCTCTCACTCAGGCCTCCTGCACTTAAACTTTGCAGGCTATTGGGAAAAAACACAGTAACAACCAAAAGGACGGGTGAGGGCTCGAGGACGTAAAAGCCCGAGGTGCTTAGACTTTGGGGGCAAGTAGTTTGGATCCAGGCCACTTTGTTGCTCACTCGCCCCGGGAAGGTTTGTTCAGGAGCCGCAAAGGCCCAGGCGGTCAGAGCCCTGGGCTCGAAATGCTGCTCATGAGGTCAGGGATTTGGAAATCAGGCCTGGGTTATGCCTGGGTTAAGCCTCCCCCACTTCACAGGTGAAGACACTGTGGCCGGGGCAGAGCAAGCTCTTTGGGATGCACCGTGAAGGTGACAGTGCGAGGCTGACTCCATCCTCCCCTTCTCGGCCGCCTTCCTGTGAAGTCAGCTCTTCCCTAATCGATCTGAACCACAGCCAGCAATTTTAACATTCAGTAGGTTTCTGGACCATATTTCTTATACTGGGCTTAGAATGGAGGGGAAACTGAAGAAATGTATTATTCTGCCTACTACCTAATGGGGCTTGAGTGCTAAAAGGAGAAGCTGTATGAAACAGCAGAAAGGGCTTCTTTTTCCAAGTAAGTGTTGCATGATTAAATGGTTAACAGGTCCAAACTTCCCAGAGGTCGTGGACTGCCTTCAAAATGCTCCCGGGGATGAAATAGCGTTGGCTGCATACTCAATGCTAGAAAAACAGTTAGTGCTGTTTGCTAATTCTAGAAGGTCCCTGTGCCCATGGAGGGGTCTTTTATGTAGATCTACTGAGAGAATCCTGTGCGTCGTCTTCACGCGTTTTTCATCAACTTTGCCTACCATTAATGTAGCCTTAAAATCCCGGTCCTCGTGGGAGGAGAGCTGTGCTCACCTGCCCAGTTACCCGTACGGGAGCCTCCAAGTGTGTGTTACTCAGCAGATTATAAGCATTGTACAGACAACAGCCTCAAGAGAGAGTTCCTTCCTTAAGAACGCCTCCTACTCACCCACAATGGGGGTACAGCTGTGCGTTCCCTATACCCTCTGCAATTTTGGTTTCTGTGCTATAGATTTGGAAATAGTTTATGCCAGTGATCAATCTGGGGACCCCTTCCAATTCTACCGCCTGGTGATGTGACATGGTTACAGTAGACAGGCTCAGAATATGACACAACTGGCACAGTTACAAGCTGGGTGAGCTGGAGTTTGTTCTGTACCTTCTCATCTGTAAAATAGGCACAAGGGCATCTTGATTACCATGAAAATCAGAGCAGGAGCTGTTGTTGCTGTTATGCAAATATTAACACAAAGTGGGCCTCCGTGGAAAGATGCGTGAGTGTGTGCCAGGAGGAGACCCAGGTTAGACTCTAAATCTGGGCCTGATTCTCCACAAACGGGCACTGCTTTCTCCTAATTCTGCATTTTCTGCTCAAGTGTCCTACTGACTGCACCTGCTGCTGAGATGAGATTTTCCTCTGGGTCTGCAGTTATCCCCGTGGGAATGGCACTGTTGCCAATGGTGCTGCTGAGACAGGACCTGGGGCTGATGCGGCAGCTCCCCGGGCCGGTGACTCTGCTGGGGTCAGTCACTGCCTCCCGTGAGGTGACCAGAAATCCTGCGGGGCTTCAAACACTGGTGTAGCCGGCAGGCTTTCTGGGAAAATAAGACGAATCCTCAAAACTCTGCACAGAGGCTTGGTACCAGACCGGCTTGGGGAGGATGGGTGTCTTCACCTCGGGAAGGACAGGGGTGGCCACCTTGTTCAATGTGCTCTCTTATCTGCTTGGAGGAAAATAAATGATATGAAAACCTGCCCCTTCTCATGCACTGCAGCAAGTTTATCTCTTAGCTAAGAAAAAAATCACAGGAGCAATCCAGAATAATGACCATCCAAAAATTATGTGTATCTGGCTTTGGGTTTTGCTTTTGTAGGTGCATGTGAACGTGTGCCTGAAGTTCTGTCTGAAATTTTGCCTTTTACCAAATAAAGACACCCCCCTCCCCATAAAGCTGGGGAAGAACAGGAGAAGCCAAGATGCTGTCCACCTTCTGCCACAGCCCGCCCTCCACCCTGGCTAGCTCTGAGGAGCCCAGCAGAACTGCCCTCCCTGCCCCCCAGACACACCTCTGCCCCCCACCCGCCAGGAGAGAGGAAGGGCAAACCCTGCGATGCGAGACCAGCGTAGCTGAGATGGGGCTGTGAGGAAACCTTCACATGAGACTTGCCCCCGGTCCAGGAGTCCACGTGGTGGAGGGTCAGGTCCACTGGTCACTGGAAACCTGCCTTTGTCCCCGGCCCCTCCGTGATCACCGGCTCCCCCGACCCCCCAACCTCACACTTCAGTTTTCCAGCACCGTTAACGAGCCCCAGCACGTGTACAATAAACGCTGCTCTCTGACATTCAATTTTGACTCAGCTTTTTAAATGGCATTAAATGTAACTAATGCAATCTCTTTCCAACCTCAGTTTTTTGTATTTCATTTGTAAGCTCTACCACGAAAAATGAGATTTTCTTAGATCATAGAATCTAGGAATTAAAATGCAGTTTGAAAGACTTCTGTGGGTAATAGTCACTAAAATATTTTACTTTTCATTCATACACTTAGATTTTTCAATAGAAATGTTATTCATTGTTTTCACCAGACTTTTCTGTAGAGTATTTCAAGACCCTAGACCCTAGTTATATTCTGCAAAGGAAAAATGATTTTCTTTTAAAAATGGTATTTATAAACTGTTTTCATACTTTTAGCAAAGTTTAAAGGAATTAATTATATCGGTTTTTCATATGCGTATATAAATACATATATCCATGTAACTTTTTATTGTATTTGTAGGAAGCACTAATGCGCTCAAGATCAGCATGAGTTTGTGCTGTGCACCCTGATCTGGAATGTGTCACGGGGGGCAATGGTAAGTTTCAAGTTTAAATCCAGTAACTGGACTTTTCCACAAATTAGCAGCCGCTGTGGTCAGGCGCCTCCTTAACGCTGCATGCTTCCGCGTGATTTTTGTGACGGTGGCCTCACCCCTGTTCCTTGACTTGGCCGCTCTGTTGGGGGGCAGTGCGGGCCGGGCTCGGGGTAGCCCAGGGTGACCTTGACGTCCATTCTCGGGAGATGGTGCGTGACTCTGCTGGAGAAGGTTGGTTTAGCGGGAGCAACCGCACACCCAGGCTGAGCCCTTTCTGCCTCCTTCCCGTTTCTTTACTGCTGAGGGTGGGGAGGGGTTAGCGCCGTCCCCGGAGCCCTGGAGCGTGTCAGGCCCCAGCCCTCTGGTGCAGAGAGAGGAAAGCGCAAGAGGCTGAAACTCTGACGTTATCCTTTCACATGTTGGGAAATTAAAAACTAGGTCCATAGCTATAATGGCACCTAGGGCTTTGTGTCCCTGTACATGTAAGACACATTTAAAATATTCATGGAAGGGTTTCAGGGAGCATCACGTTCTCACAGGCCACTGGTTCACAAGCAGATGCAAGTGTCTATCGCATAGAAGGAGCTGTGCTTGTGGTCGCTCGGAAGTCTCCCCGTTTCCCCTGGGCCTCTGCCCCCAGGCTGGGGACGCTCCCGTCACCGCCATCTGGTTCAATGTCCCACTTGGACGCGTCCAGTGATGCATTCCTGCCCAAGACACAGAAGCAGGAGCAAATCCAGGCTGGTGAGAGATGGAGGAGCTACAACCGGGAAACCCCAGCACAGGAACAGGAGCCTCTGGCCACGTCTGGCCGTGCCCGTGACCTCGGCCGGGTCACCGGGAGGCGGCACCGGGTTTCCTGCCGCAGTGAATTATGCTGGGGGGCTTTGCGGCGGCCACAAGAGGCCAGGTGTCCCCACCCAGGTCTGTGTCCTGGAGACTCACTTTACCCACACCCTCCAGCCAGGTTTCTGGTTTCTAACTTCTCCCTCGCTTTAAGAAACGTGCTTGGAGACGGCTCTGAACTTGGCTGCTTCTGTCACCAGCCGTCTTTGTTTTTTGTCCTCAACCTCTGCATCTCAGGAGCCGATGGGAAGGGTCGGGTTTCAGCAGAACATGTGTTTCACTGCACTGAAATGTGGGCTGCTCCCTAGCGTAAACACCGGTATATCTGAGGCCAGAGACCGACCCACCGATGGGTATCAAAGCCTGCTGGAACCGCAAAGCGTTACTGGTTGTTTTCTAAGGAAAGGTAGTTCCTGCAAGACAGGCCCCCCATCCTCGGTAGCCCGTCACGACTAGAGCAAGCACCTAGCATCACCGGCCAAGAGAAGAAAGCATCCTCTAATCGTTAGTTCTTTTCTTTTGGTAGGAGGGATGGGCTGAGCTAGCTTCTTACCAAATGTAAAATAAATTAATTAACAGAAATTCCTAGAAAGTGTTTCTCTTTGACTTTTTGACAAAAGTAAAAGTAAAGGACCCAATAGCACAGAAATATTTGTTTTAAAAAACCCACAAGAAATGAGGGAAGCTAATATTCTTTGTAGGCTTGAAATACAGGAGAAATGAAGGCTGCTTTATTTAAGAGGCGATGGGTTGGATCAGTCTTGTGGGCAGTGATACATAATAAAGAAGGCAAGGGGGCCCATCCAGCATTATTTTCTATATTAAAATGTGTGAGTTTTGCCATGCTCAAGAGGAACCAACAGTAGTGAGTAGAGAAACATGCTTTAAATACGGTAAAGATAATCAGTGTGAACACGTTCTTCACATCCAGCTTTTCCTTTACACACAGGACGTGTAACCCTGAAATGATACGTCCTCCTGTGCGGTGACGGGTGGGGACCGCGCCCCATCCCTTCCTCCCTCCGCTGACGGATGCTGAGGTCCGTCCCTGTGTTCAAAGCACTGGGATGGGTTTCCTGAGCCTCATCATGTTTGCCAACCTTCAGAAGCCAAAGCTTTCTGTCTAAATGCAGACTTAATGCAAAATTCCTCTCTTCATTGTACTTTACATATACATAAAAACTCTGTATTTTTCAAAGGACATAATTTATTATCCATACCTTATTTATACATTAAAAATTTTATTTAAAAAAAAGTACGGTAAACCCAATTTGCATCCTTTAACTCAAAAGTTTATTTATTTACACACAAACTGATTAAAAATTTCTTTGCCTTAGGTGGTACACGGATATGTTTTAAAATCTCCGTAAAATAGAATAAAGTACTCCCTGTAAACTTACCTGGGGCACACAAATAATAGTGAAATAACTGAAAGTCTAACAAATGTACTCATTCATCTGCCCCCAAAGGAATTTTTGATGTTACTTCTTCTTTGTTTTAAAACCAGGAGAGAAATTCAGAGTAACATGCTAAATCAAACATTCACTTCTGAAAAATTCTTAAACTTTCTGTGAGGTTGGAGATAATGTTTTAAAAATGGCTAAATGCCTACTGAGACTGCTAAGTATAGATTTTGAAGCACTAGTCCTAGGATTATGGAGTTTTAGTAACAAATCAGAAATAATTTTAATGTATACAAAGCTGAAGCACTAAACTATTACATTATGAAGACCATAGAAACTGGTTTGTAAATTTTATTTTCTTTTACTGTCTATTTAATTTCAAAAAAACCCCCCAACTCTTAAGGTTAGGAAAAATATTCAGTAAATAGTAAAGTTTCCATTTTAAAACCACTTAAAAATTGAGAAATACTCAAAGAGCAATAGATACGTTAAATAACTAAAAATAACTTTCACACAGTTCTAAGCCTTAGAGGAACGTACTGTTATTTCTGCATGTTTCGAATTTTTATATTTCTTTCTTCCATTTTTATTAGTAGTCTTCACACATGGTTTTAGTAAAATCTTTATCTCTCATGAGTTGTATTCATTTAAACAGTAAAGAAAGAGCTTTCCAACTTTATGTTTTTGTTAGGATTGAAATAAAATTCTTTAAGGTTCAGCATTTTCCTTGTGAAAAATGAAAAGTGTTAAGAAGGCGACATTTTTGGACCAGGTTTTGATAAGAGTTTTAGGACTGACTCAAAGCTTTATAATTTCTAGGAGAAGAATAGGATACTTACATCGAGCGACCACACTGACGTTTTACACCCGTTAACAGTCCTGTGCTCTGTTCAGTATTTTAAGGCCCAGGAGGGCGAGGAGCGACTTGGGAACGTGCGGGGGCAGCGCCAGCAGGGGGCGGCGGGGAGCAGAGCCGCCGGCAGAAACCCGAGGATAAGACCGAAACCACGGGTCACGGCCGGAAAGACGAAGCTGAACTCGCTTTGGAGGTCTCCTGCATTACTGAAAAAGAGAGAAGAGGAGAGATTTGAAGAAGTGTTTCTGATGGTGAATTTTGTTAGGACTTTAAAAAATGGCTTTAATTAGTTTAAAGACTCCATATGGTTTGGTGCCATTTACATGAAATATCCTCAAGGGGCAAATCTGCAGACAGCGCAGGTGGTCGCCTAGGGCTGGGACCTGGGGCTGGGATGGAGGTTTGGGGGATGCAGAGGGGAGGAGGGGTTCTGTGGCGTAGGAACCATCCTAAAGTCATGGAGGTAAGTTCAGAACTCTGTGAAATACTAACAGCCGTTGAACTGTACCCTGTAAATGAAAGAATTATATGGTGTAAGAATTGTGTCTCGACAAAACTGTTGCTTTAAACTTATGGCACTTTAGAAATCTTACTGTGGAGATCTCCAAATTTATTTCTAACGAGTATTAATGTGTTTCTGGATAATAAATGATCATATGCCCTAGTGACTGAAATTTCTGTCAGCAGTTTCATTTCCAGCAGATACAGATTAATTTCTATCATTTCAGGTGAACCCAGGCAGTTTCTCAGGAGCCCCGGGAGAGAGCAGGTCTGCGGGCAGAGCTCCCTGGTGGTCCTTTGCTCCCCTCCGGGGCCCCCCTTTCCCCTCTGTGGACTGGCTGAGGCCTTAGACCCTCAGCTGTGGTTTTAACTCTGCCATCGCGGCACTTGCTCTTCTCTCTGCTCACTTGTGACTGAGTGGAAACTGAGAAGACCTTCCGTTCATTTCCAGCAACTTCTGTACAACCTTTGCACATTTGAGTGAGGGGGGAGAAACGATTTTATTGTCGAACATTTGCTAAGTCCGCTTTGGAAGCAGATGTTTGAACCTTTTGTTAAATTGCTAGGGTTTGGACGTCTGACTAAAACATTACTTATATTTTAAAGTTTTAATAAAATTAGTTTTTTATTAAAAATATTTAATTAAAATTGTAAGAATTTCCAAAATTGGGATTTTATGTGTAATAAATGATAGATCAGGCAGTCAGATTCATATATATTTAATAAATATATGTCTAACTATACCTCCTGACTTTTTAACTCAGCATTTTTAAACTTAGAAAAGTGGGGATATGTGTTTTTCAGACATAGGACCATTTCTGGAGAAATGTGTTTTGAATCACAGAAAGAAAAATTCCAAATTGATTAACTATATACTCTTTACTTTTTCCTTTATGAAGAAAGATCTTTTGTGTTCACTCTTGGATTCTTTCATTTCACTGGATCTCTATACAGCCAGTAATTGGAACATACCAGCCTATTTGTTTTCTTTTCTTCTTCAGGATAAACACTTTAAAGACATCAAAACAAAAAGTCACCCGTCTGGTTCTCCCGAACGGTGCCCCGTCTCACAGAGATGGACAGCCCCCATGGCGTCCTGGAGACGAGATGGCAAAGCGGTGACATTTTCCTTGACAGTTTTCACTTTGCAGGTTTTCCCAACTCCCCGGTCCTTTCCTTTGCTCATCTTACTGCCCACCACCAGCAGCCAAATACGCAAAAAGAAGGTTGAACCCCCCCCAAAGTATTGAAGTAGAAGAGCTGCGGGAGCCTGGCAGAAGCAGCCTTCCGTGATGACGTGTTTACATGTGTGTCTTTGCTGATCTCCAGTCCTCACTGACTGCAGTGGCCATGTCTGCCCCGTCTGTCCTGAGGCTTATTTCTCTGTGTTGAACATGTCACTTCCTCGAATGTGCAGAGCACTTCCCATTTACGGGGAGAATCTTAGCATCTTAGAACCGGCAGAGCGGTCAGAGGCTGTCTGGTCCACCTCCCACCCCATCAGACAAGTGCTTTCATGAAACTCACTCTGTGTGGAGGATGGGGTCTTACTTTTTCCGGGAACAGGCGGCCTCTGCCTGCTTAGGCTAACGGACGGCTCTCATGGTGGCGCAGCGTGACCTTTCTTGTCACACAGGGGGCCTCTCCACTTGTGCATGGCTGCCTGTCACACTCAGGCCGTCGAACTGCCCCCCGAAGCAGGAAGAGGGTCACCGTCTCAGAGCCAGGCTGTGTCGTCTTAGACCCGAGGGAAGGTCACCAGGGAGGACCCTTGCTCCCCGTCCAGGTACAAACCTGTGCTCCCTGAGCGGCGGTCCCCACTTGCTCACATAATTTGTATTGTAGTGTAATATACGATAGTAACGCTGCTGCTGAATATGCCCTCTGACTTCAGGGTTATGAGCACAAGTGCATCAGTGTACTTGTATCAGGAGCAATTGACTTACAATTTCCTTTTCATAATCAAAGGGCACTTCCTGAGCAGTTACAGGCTCGGTGCTGCTCTGTGGTTAAAACAGAGAATATTGCTTGGTTTGCGTTCTGTCCTCTGGTCGAGTATAGTTTATACAGTCAGGAGACTTGGAATTACACTGTAATGATGCAGAGATGGCAAAATAAAAGGTCAAAGCTGTGCATTATTAGACATTGATGTAAAGATCATCTTAGTGATATTAAGCCTCACATCCTTTCCGCTTTCTAGTCTGCCCTCCAGATGCTTTGAAGGGGACGGAGCCTAAAGTGTGAACTGAATGAATCTGTGAATGATGAATGAAGGAGAAGGCCTGTGTGCACGTGGGTGGACACGCACACACTCACGCGCTCACGCACGTGTGCACACACAGACGCCCCCCCTTCCCCACGCACAGTTCTTGGGTGCTGATGCAGATGAAGGCAGCCATGCCCCTGATGTTGAAAGTGACGAGGAAAAGCCAAGTCGTGGAGGCGTCGGGTTCACCTGCTGAGGTTTCCCGGGATCCCCTGGACGTCCCTGGCAGGGACACGTCTGGTGTCGCAGAGAATCTGCACTCAGCAAGTGAAGGACGGGTACCCCGACCGACCTGTTAGAGTCGGGACTAGGAGTATCTTGGAGAAGTAGAGGTGATCTAACTATGTAAACAATTTTATGTAAATATTTGTAGTCGCTTTTGAAGTTAACACCAAAATAAATCCATGAACTAGAACTACAGAAGTAAGTTTTCTCACAGGATATTTACACAGTATGTTTATGTTGCAAATCGCAAAACAATGATAACTTTTAACCACATCTAATCATGCCTAATGTTCCCCCCCAGCTGCACTCAGACGGTGGGCTGTCATCTGTTGTATTTATTTACCAATTCTACACGCTACAATTTGCTGTAATTTAACCCAATTTCAGAAATTATATGATATGCACAATTTTCTCTGAGGAAAGACAACTGAATTTGTTTTTAGAGTTGCCAGATGTCCAGTTTTAAACTAGGCCGTCTGGTATCTGGGCTTTTACCCTGTGAACAAATTGGGACCAGTCTGCACACAGCTCCTCAAATGGGTTCTAGACGAGAGGCCTCCGTGGTTCCAGGGCCCAGGGCATCACGGGCCCTGGGGACAGAGGGTGGCCGGCCCCACACGTCCCCGCCAGGAGACGGGCAACCCGTGGAGGAGAAACATGTTCTCATTCTCAAGTTGTGATCCACTGGAGAAAGTTTTCTTTTTTCTGGTCTATAGCAAGACTGTTTTGGGGGTAAAGAATGGCTGATAGTTTTATTTTTAAAAAACGACTGGTTGCCAGACAACAAGTCTTTCTTTTTTTGCCAGAGTTTAAAGTATTTTTTTTTAAATTAAAAAATATTAACGTTCTTTTCAGTATTTTCTTGTAAAAGTAAAATGTCTGGCACTGCTTAGTTAAATTAAATATACACATACTCATTTACACAGCAATTCTGCTCCTGGGCTTGTGTACCAAAGAAATCACACCTGATTTCTCCTCCTCACACAGGTGTCCAGGTGGCTTGGCTGTCTGTTTCGGGGGCAGCTGCAGGGGGGATGGTGTTAGAGGCGTGGTGCTGGTTACAAATGAGGAGGACCATCTTTACATTCTTACATACAGTGAAATACATGCATACGAAGCTCATAAAAGACGGGGGCCCTTTAAACTCATTAGTCTGCTGTCTGCAGGGGAAGGCGGGGGTGTGGGTGGGAGGGTTGGACAGAAGGAGACATTTGAGAAATGGGCCGGTCAGTGATGACCACGCACCCCGAGCGCACGGCACTCAGTGCCCCAAACCTTCGGCTGAAAACGCAAAGCACAGGTGCCCGCTTGGCGCCTGGGCCCGAGGCGGATGTGCCGCGTCCTGTTGGATCCCGGCTTCCAGTTTCTGGCCGAGTTCAGCTTGCAGAGGCAGCGGCTGCCGGCTGTGCGGAACAGTTCGTTGTATAGTGTTGAAGCCTCATTTCTGGGCACGTGCAAAGTCCAGTTCTGTTTTTACAACAATGGGCTTGTGCTCTGCCTCTTGCCCGGCACTTTGCTTTTTCTCTTACGTGCACGCACGTGCTGTTATACACACACACTACTTACTGCCCCGTCCCCCTTTCTTTCCTTCCTGGACCCTGTTCGTTGGGAGCCGGGAGCCACTTTGAAATACGAGGCAATTAGCCCAACAGGGCTGCTCAGAGTTCCACCTTCAGCTGCCCGTCGTCATTAGCTGCATTAGCATCTTTACATGTCAAGGTTTTCCAGTGGTTCCCTTCCTTTCTGTGACCGTGGTGATGCCGTCCTCACCGTGACGGGTGACAGACGTTGCCTATAAAAACACCTGGGTCTCACGTTTCTATGTGGAATACTTTGAATTACAGATCCATTTTATTTCATTATTCTCAGATAATCAATGTTTTAATTTCTTCCTAAGCCAGTTTTGTCATTTTTCCCCTGGGAGAAGTATAATACATTTCAAATGTATTGACAAAAGTTGTTAGGAGTATTCTCCGATGATCTTTTAACACTTCTGCTCTCTCTGGAGCTCTGACTGCAGGAGGCCAAGGCCTGGAGGGGCCAGTCTGTGGCCTGAACTCGCAGGGGGGCTCCTGTCTCTCCCTGGAGCCCACGACGAGCTGGGGAAGCTGCTGGCCTTCTGCTGGGCCTGGGCTCCTCCTCCAGGGCCCGCCTCTGGGGAGTCGGGCTTTCTGCTGGTTTCTTAACGTGAGTCCCCACCTCCCTCCTACCGAGCCTGTCAAGGTCAAGACCACCCGCAATGGTGGATCCCCTCCCCCCGACCCCCCAGGAGCTAGCGACTCCAGAGCTGTGCTTCCCATTCCTGTTCCCACTTCATTTCTGGCTACAGGAAGTTTCCTTACTCTCTTCACAGCTTATTCATACATCAGAAACAGTGCTGCGTGTATTTTACCCTTTTTTTTGTAATGAGGGTTTTCTGTGTTTGCCATGTAACCTGAAAGAGGGTTCTTTCTCCCAGCTCATAGGTGAGTTTGGATACAGAACTTTGTACCCATGGTAATTCCCGCCGGAAATTTGAGGATTCTCTTCCGTGGTTTTCTGGCTTCTTTGACGCTAAGAGACTGCTGCCATTCTACTGTGGTTCCTCTGGGTGTTGTCTGTCTTTTCTCTCTGAAGCTCTAATAATTTTCTCTTTACCTTGATGTCTTCAGCTCCACTGGGTTGTGTCTGTACGTGGATTTAAAGGAAATCATCTATGCGGTCCTGGATAGGGTTTCTTCCCTCATTCTTGCATGTTCTCACCCGTTACCTCTGAGTGTTGCTTCTCTGCCCTTCTCTCTGTTCTGTCCCCATGGAAATCCTTCTGGAAAGGAGTTTCTTTTTCCATATGCCTCTTAATTTCTAATTTGAATTCCTCATCTCATAACTACAGTAAATCCTGGAACAGGCGCTCTGATTTATCTTCTAATTCCAGCTACGTATAGGCTACTATTTAATCTAGCTGCAGAGATTCTTTCTGATTCTTTTCAATATCTACTCAGTATTTTTTCTTACTTTTTATTTCAATGGTATTCCTTCATGAATTTCTTTGACATGTATATTTAATTAAAATATGGAAAAGTGCAAATGACACAGAAAGTCATTTCTGGGACAGCGAGGCCTCACTTTGTGAGCTGTCACACCCATTCACTGGGGTCACTTTGAGCATTTCCTCTATGTGTACATAATTCAGCGTTCAGTGATGTCTAATCTACACACTGGTGTTTCTCATATATATTCTCATTATACAAGGGTTTCTTTTAGCTCTTAATATGTTTCATTAGATCTGAAATGCAAACATTTATTCAACAAATGTTTATTTATTTACTAAGTACCAGGCACAGTGCAATGCATTCAATTTTATCTCCTAATTTTTACACTGTTTTATTGAGTCAGTCACCTGATTACTTTGCATTATATAATGCAGTTGTGGAGAATTTTCTTGTTTACTTGGTATGTGCGTGTGTGTCTGTGTGTGTGTTTGGAATTTTTATCTTTTGGTTGGTAAAGTCTTTCTTTTTAAAAATAAATTCATTTTTTCTGATATATGTTACATAGTTGCCATGACATTTGGTAGCTCTGTCCTGACATTTTGGTCACTCTTCTGTATGAAGGTAACTGTTATCGCTCTCTTTCCATAAGGCTACTCTAACTTCTCTTCGTGAGGACCCGGCAGTGAAATGTTGGTTGGGAGGAGGGGGAGGCTCTGCTGAAGAGCTGGGTGGTCTTTGTTAGAAAATGTAGACCCTAGTCCTTCTTCTTAGGCACTGGTAAATGTACACACTGGGGTCTCACCCTTACCCAATTAAAAATACGTTTTATTGTGGTAAGAACACTTAACACGAGATCCGCCCTTTCAGCAGAGTTTGGAGTGCACACAACGTTGTTGACCGTAGGCATCTCTCTACAGTTCATTCATCTGCTGAACTGAAACTCTGTGCTCCATTTCCCTTCCCCCAGTCCTGGAAACCACCATCCCGTAATTTGATTCCATGAATTTGACTATATTAGATACAGCGTATAAGTGGAATCATGCATATTTGTCTTTGTGACTGGTTTTCTCATTGCGTGTGACGCTCTCAAGGTCCATCCGTGTTGTAGCCTGTGTCAGGATTGTCTTCCTTTTAATGAATAGTATTTCATTGTGTGTATGGACCACTTTTATTTATCCATCATCTCTTGATGGACACTTAGGTTGTTCCCGCATCTTGGCTATTGTGAAGTGCTTCAATGAACATGGGGTGCCAATATCTCTTTAAGATCCTGATTTCAACTCTTTTGGATAAATACCTAGAAGTGGGACTGCTGGACCATATGATTGTTCTATTCTTAATTATTGAGGAACCTCCATACTGTATTCCATAGTGGCTGCACCATTTTGCATTCCCACCAACAGTGCACAAGGATTTCAATTTCTCCACATCCTCACCAAAGCTTGTTGGCTTTTGTTTTTTTGATAATAACCATCTTGAAGGTGTGAGAGATGGTATCTCCTTGTGGTTCTGATATCTGGTATCTCCTTTGCATTTCCTTGATGTTTAGTGACATGGAGCATTTTTCATATACCTGTTGGCCATTTGTATATTTTCTTTGAAGAAATGTCTATTCAAGTCCTTAGCCCATTTATTTATTTATTTTTGAATTTTATTTATTTTTTTATACAGCAGGTTCTTATTAGTCATCCATTTTATACACATCAGTGTATACAAGTCAATCCCAATCTCCCAATTCATCACACCACCACCCCACCCCACCCCCCGCCGCTTTCCCCCCTTTGGTGTCCATACGTTTGTTCTCTACATCTGTGTCTCTATTTCTGCCCTGCAAACCGGTTCATCTGGTACCATTTTTCTAGGTTCCACATATATGCATTAATATACAATATTTGTTTTTCTCTTTCTGACTTACTTCACTCTGTATGACAGTCTCTAGATCCATCCATGTCTCTACAAATGACCCAGTTTTGTTCCTTTTATGCCTTAGCCCATTTTTAAAACCAGTTATTTGTTTTTTAGCTGTTGAGTTGTAGGAGTTCCTTATATATTCTGGATATTAACCCCTTATCAGCAATATGGTTTGGAAATATTTCCCCCATTCTGGAGGTTGCCTTTTCATTCTGTTGTTTTCCTTTACTGTGTAGAAGCTTTTTAGTTTGATGTAGTCTCATTTGTGTATTTTTGTTTTTATTGCCTTTGCTTTTATATCATATCCAAGAAATCATTGCCAAGACCAGTGTCATAAAGATTTCTCTCTATGTTTTCTTCTAGAAGTTCCACAGTTTCAGGTCTAAAGTTTAAGTCTTTAATCTATTTTGAGTTGATTTTGTGTGTGTCATAAGATAAAAGTACAATTTGATTCTGTCACATGTGGATATCTAGTTTTCCCAGCACTAGGGACAGGCCTTTCCCCCTTGAGTATTTTTGGTACCTTTGTTGAAGATCAGTTGATCTTGTATGTATGGACTTATTTCTGGGCTGTCTATTCTGTCCCATCCATCTATATATCTGTTTTCTGCCAGTACCAAACTATTTTGATTACTGTAGCTTTGTAATATATTTTGAAGTCAGGAAGTGTGATGCCCCCAGCTTTGTTCTTCTTTCTTAGGATTGATTTGGCTATTCATGATCCTTTCTGGTTCCACATGAATTGTACAATTTATTTCTGTAAAAAATGCATTGGGATTTTGACAGCGATTGAATTGAATCTGTAGATAGCTTTGGATAGTGTGGACATTTCGACAATATTGTTTTCCAGTCCACAAACACAAGATGTATTTCCACTTGTTTGTGTATTTAATTTTTTCATCAATGTTTTGTAGTTTCCAGTATACAAGTCTTTCACCTCCTTAGTTTACTGTATACCTAAGTATTTTATTCTTTTTGGTGCTATTATAAATGGGATTGCTTTTATAATTTCCTTTTCAGAAAGTTTGTTTTTAGTGTATAGAAATGGAACTGATTTTTGAATACTGATTTTATATCCTGCAACTTTACTGAATTTATGTAATAGTACTAACAGATTTTTTAGTGGTGTCTTCAAAGTTTTCTGTATATGAGGTAATGTTATTTACAAAGAGGGACAGTTTTACTTCTTCCTTTCCAATTTGGATGCCTTTTATATCTTTTTCTAATTGCTCTGGCTGGAACCACCAGTATTTTGTTGAATAGAAGTGTTGAGATTGGGCATCCTTGCCTCATTCCTGATCATAGAGGAAAAGCTTACGGTTTTTCACCATTGAGTGTGATGTTAGTTGTGAGCTTTTCATTTATGGTCTTCATTATGTTAAGGTACTTTTCTTTTACTCCTAGTTTTTGAGAGTTTTTATTCATGAAAGGGTGTTGAATTTCATCAAATCCTTTTTTTCCTTTTATTGAAAAGATTGTGTGATTTGTATCCTTTATTCTGTTAATGTGGTATAGCACATTAATTGATTTTTGTGTATTGAACCATCCTTGCATCCCAGGGATAGATCCCACTTGGTCATGGTGTTTGATTGTTTTAATGTGCTATTGAATTCAGCACCTTTTGCTAGTATTCTGTTGAGGATTTTTGCATGTATTCATCAGGAATATTGGCCTGTAATTTTCTTTTCTTGTAATGTTTTTGTCTGACTTTGGTATCAGGGTAATGCTGGCCCCATAAAATGAGTTTGGAAGTATTCATGCCTTTTCAGTGTTTCAAGAGAGTTTGAGAAGAATTGCCATAAATTCTTTAAATGTTTGGTAGAATTCACCAAAAGCCATCTGGTCCTGGGATTTTCTTTGCTGGGAGGTTTTTGTTTATTGATTCAATCTCCATACTAGCTTTAGATCTGTTTAGAGTTTGTATTTCTTCATGATTCAGTCTTGAAAGGTTGTATATTTCTAGAAATGTATCCATTTCTTCTAGTTTGTTGGTGCATAATTGTTTATGAGAGTCTCTTATGGCCCTTTGTATTTCTGTGACATCATTTGCAATGTCTCTTTTTTCGTTTCTGGTTGTATTTATTTGTCTTCTCTCTTTTTTTTCTTGGTTAGTCTAGCTAAGAGTTTGTCAATTTTGTTTATCTTTTCAAAAAACCAACTCAGTTTCACTGATTTTTTTCTATTGTTTTCCTATTTTCTATTTAATTTATTTCTGCTATAATCTTTGCTATCTTTTTCCTTCTACTAACTTTGGGCTTAGTTTGTCCTTTTTTATTTTTCCTAGCTCCCTGAAGTGTCAGGTTCACACAATTTTTAGTATTTGTTCAGACGGGGAAAGGACAAGAAGTAAACTCCCCTACAGTTTACTTATCTTCTGATTCTGAGGTAGTACTGAACATTCTAAATAAATTTTTGATTCACCTATTTGGCTTCTTTCGAGGAGAGAGAAAAAGAGGTAGGTTAGGATTAGTTGCTGAGCTTTGATGCTTTATTCCACAGTTGTATGTTTCTTTTATTGGTTGCCAGATTTTGAAGTTTATAGGATTAAATTATTCTGTGAATAGTTTTTTAAGTTGTGGTAATAACAGAGAACATGAGACCTACCCTCTTATCGGATTTTTAAGTGTACAGCATTACCAACTGTAAGCTGAAATGCAGTCAGCCAGTCTCTAGAAATTGTTCGCCTTGTATGACTGAAGTTTTGTCAGTCATACAAATCGCCATTCCCCATTTCCCCCTCCTGCAGCCCCTGGAAACCACCATTCAGCTTTCTTCTTCTATCGGTTTGACTATTTTAGATTCCTCCTTGAAGTGGAATCATGCAATGTTTGTTCTTCTGTAACTGGCTTATTTCACTGAGCATAATATCCTTAAAGTTCATCCGTGTTGTTGCAAATGGCAGGGTTTCCTTCTTTTTATTGGCTGAGTAATATTCCAATTTCATGTATCTACCACATTCTCTTTATCCATTCATTTGTTGATGGACATTTAGGTTGTAGGGAATTTTTGTGTAGGTATAGAATGGGGAGATTTTGCAATGTGATTTCAATTCACTAAATTGGCACCAGAAGCAAGGATCCACCAGTACCCTGGGTGGAGCTTGAGTAGCCACGGCTGGTGGACAGAGAGACTCAGACTTGTGTCACAGACAGGCAGCACATCATGGGATTTTGGTTTCTTGCGGACAGCCAGGTCTGCCTCTTGTTTAGGTCTGGGACCTGCTATTTTGACTCCTGTTGCTTGAGCCATTATCAAAACCCCAACTCCTGTGATTCCCCTGTGCACTGCAGTCTCAAATCCTACTTACTGCTCTGTGTTCCTGCTTCCTTTAATGCTTTGTTCCATGCTTTAGAGATTGGCTCTCAATACTTTATATTCTACCCGGCATTTCCATCTGTTCAGAGAGGAGCAGGGGGATTTCAATCTGTGCTTTATCTGCCATCTCAACCCCAGAATAAGCCTCACAGACATAAACTACCTGGAGTCACAAGACAGAACCAGGGCTGGGAAATAATCGATGTTAATCGATATATTACACTCAAACTATTCACGCATAAAATAAAACTTAGAGAATGAAAGAAATGTACAGATGAATACACAGGACAGGAAAATGAAGCGCTAGCCTCAGGTCTGGCCCTGCCACTAAGCCTGGATCAGAACCAGAATAATAATGAGAGAAAACAAGTCGAAAGGAATTGTTTTTCAGGCGAAAGGAAAAAACGTTCTGCAGCCCGAGTGGAGCGGATTTGTACCATCCAAGCACGAAGCACGGCAGGAGAAGAGAGGAACGATCATGAAACCACCTAAGTTTTTACAGAAAGCCAGATGTTCTTGATGGAAATATTTACCTACTATAATTGGGCCTTTAGGATACATTTCTGCTCTTTGTTGGAAGAAACGATACTTAAATGTGGTGAATAAATATCACACCACACCCTTCTTTGAAAAAGTACTTTTGTGATTTAAGGATGAGACTTTAAAAGGACACTCATAAGCATCTCACAAATTTTAAAAGGACTCATGCATCTTACTATGGTTTTTAAGCTTTTTAGACTTTGATTTGACCATTGCTTGAGACCTGGGAATGTTCATAAGAAAATTAGTGACTAAAAATCTTCTCAGCGCTACAGAATAAAGTTATGAAGGACTCAGAGCAGACAGTTATACATATCGAACATTGCATTTTAAAGTCATGAGAGCAAATTTGTTTACATCTTTGTTTAATGGGATGTACACAGGCATGGAGAGGTAGACATGACAGTCAAATGATTATTTGACTGAATTAATTCACTTTACAGACAATAAACAGAGACCCTGGAGGAACCACGTGATTTTTGTATGTTATGTGGTCAGTGAAAACATCAAGCTCTTCTGTGGGCAAACAACCTTGTTAATATTTTAATATTAATTTCTTTTTGCCCACTTTCATCCTTTATCTCATCATCATGGATGTTACTTTTAGCACTTACGTATGTCAGAGAGCTCTCCGGGTCAGTGTCCGCATTCTCTCCTTGCAGGGTTTGAAGGCGCCGCCCCTCTTGAGCTCTCTCTGCCCTTGTGTTCTGCGGTACCACGTTTTCTCGATTCTTCTCCGTTTCCAGCCACTCCTTGTAGGTGTTTCAGCTGGGGCCCCTTCGTAAGCTGTTCTGAAACACAGGCATCCCCAGGCTTGTGTTTTTGGATTCTCCTTTTGTAACCCAGTTTCTTCTCGGGCAATATTCACTTCCACCTCCTAGTGATCTGTTCTCTGTAGATGACTCACAGAGCTTCATGTGCAGCCCCAGTAGATGTTTGAGCTTAAATCCTGTGGAATCTCTGTGTGTCCCCCCCCCATCTAGTCTTCCTCAGGCACAGCTTTCTCTCCCGCCCTCGGGGCTTGATTAACGCCACCACCAGCGAGGGGAGAAACCCTCTGATCATATTCAACTCTTCCCTGTCCTTTGCAGAACTCACCAATTTCTATTTATTTATTTAAATTGTACTGAAGTATAGTTGATTTACAATGTTGTGTTAATTTCTGCTGTACAGCAAAGCGATTCAGTTATATATATACATATATATATACACACACACACATATATATATTCTTTTTCATATTCTTTTCCATTATGGTTTATCACAGGATATTGAATGTAGTTCCCTGTCCTATACAGTAGGACCTTGTTGTTTATTCGCCCTATATATAATAGTTTGCATCTGCTAATCCCAAACTATCCAGTTTCTTGATCTTTGTCAGCTCCATTCATCAAATACACCTTATATCCTATCTTTAATCTACAATATTGCTTCCTTAGCCTGAATTTTTACTGGGCCTGATAGAATCACAATCTTCAGTCTCCTCTCTCCCAATCCATAGTCTTTATGTCACCAACATTCTTTCTAAAATGCAGGTTGAAGCATGATTTCCATTGCTACACAGGGAAGAGCAGACACCTTACCATGGATCTCAAAGCTCTCTATACAATCAGCCCACCTGCAATTCCAACCTAGTCTCCATTACCCACACCTTCTACAAGCACGCTATTCTAGAACTAAATATTTCCTTCCTTTCTTCCTTCATTAATTCATGCTAGTGTAATTTAGTAAGTACTATGAGTACAAAACTTATGCTTTCCTAAATATCCAAAATTTCTCTGAACAAGTATTACTTTGATAATCATGAGAAACTAGTTAAAAACCTGCATAAAATGGTGGAAACAGGCAAGAAAACAGAGAATTAGGATATCGTCTGTTACGTGTTAAGACAGAGGGACGCGTAGCATACTGGAGGGGCTTGCAGGTAGCGAGCCACGTGCAGACTGAGGGTCGGGAGGTGTAGATGGGTCTGTCCAGACTTCCAGAAAGAGGAGGCACCCGATTACGGTCCAATTCACGTGGAGGGAACCAGTGCAGAGGTAGATGCGGATGATGGAGAGCCAGCCCTGAGAACAGAAGGGGGTGGTCCGGCCCGTGGAAGCAGGAGGCAAGACAGAGATGCAGGCATGGCATCAGCTAGGAAGGCTTGCAGCTCAGCTAAGATGAGAGCCATAAGCACTGATGACAATTAATTGTCTCGTATACTGAAACTTCTGGAGGTGGGTAGTTCAAGGGTTGGAAAAGGAACGTCACAATCCGTCAAGGACCTACACCCCTCTGTCCTTCTGAACGGCCGTCCTGATTGTGTGGGCTTCTCGTCCTCGGCCTCATTGTCACATGTGTTATACTTCTCACGTTTACACTGTGTTACCAAAATGTCCAAAATTTCAGTGAATTAAAACAACAAAAGTTTATTTCTTATTCACATTATGTTGTCCTCAGGTTTTCACTCCAGGATACAAATTTGAGGAACAGCCTCAGTCTGGAACATGCTATCCTCATGACAGAAGTCGAATTGTGAAACGGTCTCTACAGCTCACAGGGGACGGGGCGTCCGCCACGATCCATGGTCCAGAGCATCCTGGGTGGCATCCAAGCATCCAGGTGGTGAACACCCTCCTCTCACAGGGGGTTGCACGGCAACCGGAAGGGGTAGCGTTTCCTCTAATAGGAAGACAGCGAGCTGGATGCTGTAGTAAAATCTATCGCACCTTTTAAGATTGCACAATTGCTGCACAGTATTACCTTCAAAACCCGGGATGAGAATTGGAATAAGGGGCAATATTTCTCCCCATGCTTCTTTATGTTGACAAACAATTCGTGTTTGCCTTGAATGGTATTATAGTTTGATGTTATTCTCATTAGTAAGTCAACAAAAGTTTCTCAAAAAAGGTGTCAGAAAAACGGTACGATTTTGATACAGCAAATTTCTAAGAAAATAACAAAAGACAAAGAAATATCTGTTATTTATTGCCCAAATTCCTGCAGAATTTGTTTGTGCCAATTCCCAAAGCACAGCGATCTTCCGGGCCTCCTCAGTTTTCCCTGCCTTTTCCCCACAATCGGCCACTGTCGAGCTCTCTGGAGAAACGCGATTCTTGGTGGTGAGTTCTCAGCATGAAATGAGTTCCTGAACTGCTGAGCACTGGCTGGCTTCCAAGCTGCTGGTTAGTACATGCTGGAGGATGTAAACCCCAGCACTCTCTCCCTGGACCATAATTTTTCTATTAATCTGGAGTAATGAGATCTACAGACTGGGTACAGCATAAACTGGTAAAGACTCCCTTTGGTAGCCAAGAAACTCATCAGTACCTCAGTGGTTTTAAATTTAAAGACAGGACAGGCCTAACCTGTGGATTTTTTTCTACACCATCTGAAGACATCAGATTGTATCGCATTAATTCCCCTAAATATTCTGCAGTATTCTTCTCCAGTCAAATTACACTGTCAACTTCATGATTCTCTAAATTTGCCTGAATTCTTAAAACCGAGGATGTGTCCATTCAGGAAGCTTCATGAAGACTTTGGGCCACTCCACATGGGAGTGTTTTTGTCTGCAGACAGACATCTCACTGTTATTTTGAAAAACAGTCATCTTGTGATTTTGACCACGACATAGGCAGAATATCTTAGGATTGTTAAGTGAACATTAAATATAAAACCATCTTGGAGGCTGCCATGGATTTTGAGCCTGAAAGGTGTGAAGGTAAGCAAAGATCATCCCGGGCACCTGCCCAGTGCCATTCATTCCACGTTGACCTTTAATTGGGAAGGGAGCCCACGTGACAGAGGACACGTGAGGCTGAGTCAAGATTCAGGCCCCTTGATGGAGAAGGGGTTGGGATGCCAGAGGGTAAGATGCATTAAAAATGCACAAAGCATTTAATTAGAGGGGAGGAATTTCAAAACGCCCATTTTTGTGACTTGAAATAAAGTAGATCGAAGCAATTGTTTGCACTGAAATCCTTCTCGCTTTCAAATCTGTAGCATCGTGGACAAAGAGTAACACCGAAAGGAGGGGATGTTTTCCGTCCGTGCTTCCTCAGTTCTCTGTGCTGCTCGCAACGCTCTCGATGCGGCTACTTCTTAGCATATGAGACAGAATGGCGAAATCTTTCTCTAGGAAATCATGCCAAGAGTTTCGAGCAAAGTGTATTAGTCATATTTTTTAAAAGACTGTTGTGAAGTGCTTCCAAGTGGGGAAGATTTAAAATCTTATAACCAAACCCAGGTGTGCACTTATACAACCCATTTTTTTTTTATTACAGTGAAGGGAAATAAGAATCACTGAAGTTCATAGTTGACCATAAAATCTCTAATTTTAGTTTTTATATAATTATCTTGCTTTCCAGTATTTTGCAAGAATTATTTAATATCAGTGAACCAGAATTTGATGGACTTGACATTCTTCCTTTGACCCTGCATACCTTCTGTTTATAACCCATGATGAAATGATGGCTCCAGAGGAGGCTCTACATGCTAAACTGTCTTTCCATTTGTCCATCCAACAATCCATCTTCTACCTTCTATCTCTCTTTATTTAGGGAGGCACTGAAGCTCAGAGCAGGCCTCAAGATCCAGACAAAATCTGTCTTTAACCTTGGTTTGAGTCTCAGCCTTTAGAAGACAAAACAGAAAATGCGCTTCTAGTATCATTTCTGACCTTCTGTGTGGTCAGTGATACAGGTGATCGTCACACCTAGAGGCTTGACAAGGTCTGTAACACTTACGAGGCATTCATATTTATTGCTAGTGTCTGAATATTCACTCTCAGATAAAAGTGCCATTCAAAGATGTAACTCGGAGTAAACCAATATCCTTACAATATCCTTTATAGGTTGAAACTGTAGGGCTCAGTAAAGCACAAATGCATGTTTATAACTGCAAAAGTAAACTGCTTTAACAATTAATGATTATTGTGTACAAGGCTGTTTGTCCCCTCATGCAGGCAATGGTCTCTGGTCCAGCTTCTATCAACATAAAAGTAGTCGTTTACGCCTGCGTCTCTCTCCGTTGGTTCTGAATCCGGGGGTGTGTTGAATTCTTGACTAAGAGCAGATGCGTTTGGTGGCCCCCAACCCCTAACTCCATGGGCTGAGATCTTGGTGGTCTCCTGACCTGTCACTTCAGTTTTGTTCCCCTTATATTATGGGATCTGTATCCACAAAACAAACGGTCGTGTACCTGAGCTGATTTTAGCCGGTGTCTGTTCCTGCACCTACACTTGAGACAGGAAGCCAAGTGCCTTTTATTTCATGGAGCAACTCTGGTTCTTCATGAGCTCTACTCAGTGGTGATGAGAACGGTGATTTCCGATGGATTGAAAAGGACTCTAAAAACTGGAAAAGGAGGTAACTTTACCAAGGTCACGTGAAGGAGCCTAGAAAAGGAGTCGAAAAGGGGGGATCTGGAAAGAGGTGTATCTGACCCCGGTCACTGGCTGTGTGTGAGCCCACAGAGAGTCCAGGGCCCGCGGCCACTGGGGCCATAGCCATGCAGTCAGCTCGGGGCTGAAGGCTCTCAGTCTGAGGGTTAAAGGAACAGGTTTCAGGGATAATAACTTAATTTCTTCACTTAGCTTTAAAAACCCTAATATATTTTGTGTAATGGCAATCCTTGTAGGAACTTACAGACGTAAAGAGGGCTTTGCGTTAGCTTTGTTACTCCAGGTGTCTTTACTTCAAGCGGTGGAGAGCTGGCAAGTTCCAAAATGAACTTTATTTATTTCAGTTGGACCTGTCCAGGATTTCTATTTCAAACTATTATAAGATAATGTAACCCTTGCTATAGCCGTGCAGTCTCGTAAAGGCAAACTCCAAGAGTCAGGTACTGAATGTATTTTTCTCGACTGGGTTATAACTATTAAGGTTTTGGGGAGGGTCAGAAAATAGCACTTTCCCCCCTTCTGTGTTTGGAACCAAGTGAGAGATAAGGCCCAGGAGACGCTCGGGTGGAAATCAAAATTCCAGGTGTGCTGCTGAGAGCGCGGGAGGGGCCCCGGCCTGCACGCGGAGCACCTGCTCACCCCCGGCGGCTGGACGTGCGGCAGGAGGTTCTGACGGCTGCGGGGCAGTGGCGCAAGCTCTTCCCCTGCTGGTCAGTTCCTCCCCGAACTCACCGGTCTGAGGACCGTCGGGCAGGGCAAGCGAGGGCCGGCAGCACATCAGCACTGCCGAGCGGCTTCAGAAACCCGGGTGCCCGGGCCCACTCTCCACGAGTGACGTTTCTGCGGGTGAGACCCGGGCACGAGCACTTCTCAAAGCTGTGCCCCGAGCCCAGAGTCCAGCCAGGGCTGTGATGGACTCTCCGCGGGGGACACAGGCCGGGGGTACCCCACCTGGGCCTCACCCAGAGAGACCGACCGAGCCAGGGCTTCAGGCGCTGTCTTGGGTCCTGCCATTTTCCTTTTTGCTTTCAAGGTTTTCTCCTTAAATAAATGCAGTGTATTTTAAAACTTTTTATTTTGAGATAATTGTAGATTTACATGCAGTTGTAAGAAATAATGCGGAGAGATCCAGGCACTTTCCCCCCCGTTCCCCTGGGTATGGGGCGGGGGACATCCTACAAGATCACAGCACGACACCTCAGCCAGGAAATGGACTCTGGTGCGACCCCGGGTCTCGCCCGCTGTCACCGGCTCTACCTGCTCTGTCCTGGGTGTGCACTGAGCCCCACCACGAGTGCAGGGTCCTGAGACAGCCAGGATACAGAGCAGAGCGGTTCTGCCCCAGGACCTTTGTGCTGCTCTTCAGAGCCACAGCCAACTCCCAGCCACCCGTCCCGGACTCCTATGACCGCGGACCTGCTCTCCATCTCTGCAATTTTGTTATTTCAAGGTGTTATATACATGGAATCACACAGTATGTGATCTTCTGAGACTATTTTCACTGAACATATTTCCTTTGAGATCCATCCAAACTGTTAAATGTATTAATACTTTGTTCCTCTCTATTGCTGAGTAGTGTTCCATGGTACGGATGTACCACCATTTGGTTTATTATACCCCCATTAAAGGACATCTGGGTTGTTTCCAATTAAAAAAGCAACGTGTATCTGGCATCTATATTAGTCAGCAAGACTCCACGTGGTTGTCTCAAACTTGCCCCTGTTTTGGTACTTTCTTATCCTCCGTGTCTGCCCTGTGACTTCCCTCTGTTCCTACCAGCATTGCTGGCCACTTTAAAGGAAGAATCTTTTTCTAAAATCCGAGGTAAAACTCTTCTTTGACCTCAGGATAATTGCTCATTTTCTCTTTGCTCCATTTTCCCTTCTATATATGGAATGAGCGTTTCTACTTCTTGTGTTGAAAAGGTTAATGCAATCACTTCTGTTTACACAGCCGAGAAGAAAAGTGTGATAAAGATTATGCTGACATCCCTGCGTGAGCTGGGGTTCCAGGGACTGGAGACCAGAGCCCCCCGCGGCCCCTCCCTTCCTGGGATCACTTAGTTCCCAGAACCTTGTCTTTCCAGGACTTGGCGCTCGGACTTTGTGCAGGCACAGACCACTTAGTTCAAGTTGGCAGGTGCCCCAGATGGTTCATTATCAGCTGCTTAAGAAGGAATGAGCTGAACCTGCAAAGGCTTGGACTTGAAACGTGATTAAGATGCGAATTAGAGACGTGACTTGATAAAGTTCAGGCAGAACCCACACGCACGCTTTCTTCAGGCTTAAAGTTTGCCTTTTTCGTAGACTCTGTGGTTAACATGTCTTATTTTTGTTCATCCACGTACCCGAAAGAAATGCTTGTGCATTTCGGGCCAGCACGCTAGAAGTTTGGAAATTCAGACCCAGTGGAGTTCCAACCAGGCCTCACTCTGGACGAGGACAGAATGCCCCAGGTTGCAGGACCGCCACCTGGACGCCCTGGTTCCAGGAGCCGCAGCCCGGGGGCACTCGGAGCCCTCCTGCCGGGCTTGCCGCCTGAAGCCCAGCACCGTCGCGCCAGGCCTGGGTTGTAGCAGGAGCCTGGTTTCTAAATTTCCGCAGTGATGGGGAACCTGTTCTAGGGACGTCGCAGGGAAGCGCCGTCCACATCTGTGCCTCGTCCTGGGAACACGCAGGGTCAGGAAATGATGCAGCGATGCAGAGACTGAGCCGGGACCAGAGGGAAGCGGAAGGGGGGTGTCTCAGAGGAGGCGGTGTGGCCCCAGGCAGGGCTGTCGGGCGCCGAGGCAGAGGGCAGAGCCAGCGCCAGGTCAGCCTCGGATCAGTGGGGGAGGTTGGGGCGGACGCTCTCAGGTCACTTCTAGATCAAACGTCCTGCAGTCTGATTGGTACAGAGCTTCCTTGCACAGATCAGCGAGGACAGTGACCCTAGGGCCCTGGGAGCTGAGCAAAGTGACGTGAACCCGTGAGAGCTGTGCCGTATGCTGGGTGCCTGCAGGCCTGGCCGCGTCAAAGAGCAGCTGCCCGAGAGCTCTGGGTGCTGTGACCGCCCGGCCCGAGGCTCACAGAGCCTCCCCCGCCCCCGCCTCCTAGGGCTGAGGTCGGGAGGGACGTAGGAAGTTTGCTGAGGTGGGGACTCCGCTCTGTCGTTTCTATGCCGTCGAGGGGGATTCACTGATGATAAATCGACAGGTGAGTGTGTCCCCAGAACTCTGCCGTCCCACGTGTTGTCCTGCTGGTGCACGGAACCCCATCAGCGCCTCTGTGAGGTCAGCCCGCACAGCAGCCAGGGGCTGTACGGTTTCTGTGCCGTCAGCACTGGTGACAAAATCTCACTGAAGCTGTGCCCTGAGACGCCGAAGCGCGGGGCATTTGGTTGTAAAAGTAGTAACTCGTGTCAACTTTCAAACTGGAAATATCTGCAGTCCTGTGACGACCCCGGCCAGAGAGACTTCTGGTCCCACAGACATCTCTACACATAGCGGAGAGGGTCTGCTTAACTAAGGAACAGAAATCTTGCAAGCGGGATGTGCCGAAGGGCTCGTATGATGCTGGTACATAGCTCAAAGCATCAACTATGATACTTAGAGCGGTACTAATGCATTAAACAGAACAGAAGTGCAGAGGACCAGCATTTTCACCTCCTGGTACCTAGTGTGAGAGCCTCCTTGTTGAAATTTTACAGTAATTGCTGTAGAAAATTATCATGGATTTGAAGGACATTATGAGAGCTCTGATGTCTAGAAAATTAAACGCAGGCAAAAGGAACTTTATTATAAAAGAGGAAAAGTTTTATGAACACTGACATGGAAGTAATGCTAATCTGTGAAGCTCGTAGATTCAAGGTCAATTTGCTGTTTGGCCGAGTGTCCAGGTACCTTGGTTTATTTCTAAAAGTCACATGGCAGGTAAATTTACAAGTTACATTTTTCAGATAATTATCAATCTGCTAACTTAATATACTTTTGAAGTCTCCTTGCTTTTAAATGAGTAAAGCTACAAGGCCTGGTGTTTTCTGCAGCATCTGAAAATCGTGCAAGGTGTGGCTCATCTTGCTGTGCAGGCCAACCCCACGTGGGCCTCACGTGCATTTCCAGTTTTGAAAAGTTCAGGAGCTCGATATATATTTCTGAGTGGATGAGTCAATGGATAGAGTTGCCTGTCAGCAATAAAAGAAAGTTGCTTGTGTTTATCTTACTTTAAAGAGAATAGAATTACCTGAGAAGAATATAGATGACATCATACAGACAACGGCAAAAGGAAGGACTTAGTGGTCCCAAGTGTCTGACCACCTTGTCTGCACAAGCGCAAGCCAACAATGTATGTTTGATCAGTTAAAGTACAGATATTTTCGAATCATTCTTTACTCACTGTTTTAGGCTTTATTTTTCAAGTTCCACGGCTGTGATATGTGAGACCAGTGATACAGGGTCATGGCTGCCTTTTTGAAGTGGATTTCTCCAGCATGCAGGAAATACAATGTTTTGTTGTTCTCAATTCTCATTGTTATTCTAATTCTTTTACCAGAACTCTTTTCCTCCAGGACTAGAATGTTTTCTGGTGGGAAGGTGGGTCCTTAGGACAATGCAGTAGGACCGCGTCCCGTTGGGGGGGGGCATTAATAGCTGTTCCTCCCAAGAAACCATTTCCTCCCAATAAAGCAGGTTGACAGTTTTTCTTTGAAAATCTCTCTCTCTCATCTATCATATAACTATGTATCATCTCTGTTAGGAAAACTGTGCACATTTTTTCTTACTAAAATGTGACAAGCTTCTTTCCAGAAGCCAGAAAGAATGTACACCGTGCTTTCTGGGCCCGGCTGCAGAAGTGGCCCTTACCAACCGGCCGTGGACATACTCCTGGGTTCCTCTAAGAGTCCCTGGAGTGCAGGAAGTATTTTATCTTTAATTTTGTAACCCAGACATCTTCTGAGGCTTGTAAGGGTCTAGAAACTATGACTTGCTCTGTGAATGAAGCTTGTCCCCAGGAAACCACTCACACCAAGCGTGAATGAGTTCTGGTTCTTGCTTTGTTCACAAAAATCGATCATCTATCAGGTCACAAAGATAAGTGTCAGAAAAAAGAAATATTTCAGATGGCCCTCTCTGGTCACAGTGCAATAAAACTAAAAATAGTTAACCAAGAACAAAGCAGAAATGTCCTTCCACATGAAAATGTTAAAACCTTCTATTAAACAACCCAGGGAGAAGTGTAAATACAAACAGAAATTAACTAATTTTAAACAAATTAATGACAACGAAAGTCTTGCAGATCAGTATCTATATCTACATTTACATAAGTGAAGGGGGAAGACTAGATCCCTTTGACCCACATAAATGGAAAAATTCTGCATCGTCGGCCTGAACTGGTCACATGAACCTGCCTGTGGGTGGGAACCTGTCATCCAGAGACGCTGGGCTGGGGTGAGACAAGGAGGCCCTCCCGCCTGCTCGTACATCCCGCTTTTGTTCAGCCAGTGATGTAACTTCTCAGAATGGTTGTGTAGCATTTAAGAACATGGGCTCCAGAACCATATCATCTGAGTAACTCAAGTTTTGCTACTTTCTAGCTGGGTGCCTTGGCTAAGCTACTGAGCATCTTGGAGTTTCAGTTATCTCATTTATAAAATGGGGATAATAATGAAACACAACCACGAGAGGTTGTCGTGAGGCTTATGTTAATGAATGTATTCAAAGTCTTGTAAGTTTTCAGCATGTGTCAGTGTTATTCCTTAAAGTGGTTTTCTGGATGGACACCTATTGATAGATAAACGGAAGAGTTGGAATAGAATTTGAAAATTTATTGTCCTTTGAATGTGGGCTGTTCTTTTTTTACATATTGCTGGAAATCTTTCCTACGTGGTATCAACCCAAAGTCCACCCTTCCTTCCTTCCTTTTCCTCTCTCTCTTTGTTTCATCTCCCCCTCCTTCTTTCCCTCCCTTCCTCCCTTCCTTCCTTCCTTCCTTCCTTCCTTCCTTCCTTCCTTCCTTCCTTCCTTCCTTCCTTCCCTCCTTCCTTCCTTCCTTCCTCTTTCTCTCTTTGCCCCACAGAGAAGACTGCAAGTGAGGCCTTAAGCAAAGTGACAGCTACAACACACCTGTTCTGATATTTGTCAGCATGAAAAGCAATGACACTGGACAGATTTGAAGATCTTTGGTTTTCGTGGGATTCCAGAGAAATTGATCTCCATGGTTCCCATTATTTTTAAATGAATTAGCTTAAAGTTCACTCATTTTCAAGACGATGTTTTAATCGGGATTTACGTGGAATTCATTCTGTATTTCCCGCCGCTTCCATCCCTCCTGAGACTCTGTTATTGACAGACATTTGTGCTCTGGGGGTCTGAATAAGACCCTTCTCAAAGGGGCTAAGCTCTATCCCTCAGCACCATGTAAGGCAGAAATAATCTCCCTTTACTAATTGCCTTAAGATCTTCAGGTATAACGTTTCATTTGAAGGATTTTGTGGGGAAATATATACATGATCAGTGTTCCAGTGGATATTCTTGCCTAATTCTAGGGTTTTACGGTTGCTTTTGGTTATGCATGTTACTAACTTACAAAATCTTTCATCCGTTGCAAAATCCCAGGATGATTCTCACATGGAGAAAAACTTTTGATGAATAAACTTTTGACTGTGAGTCCCTGCTAAGGCAAGGCTTCGGAAGAAAATGATTTCTTATGGTTGTCATCTTGTTTTTTAATCTAGGTCCAACCGAGGAGATCTCCATGTAGGTTATACGTCGGTCTGTGTGCACGCAGCCTGGGTGTTTGAGGGTCTGTACCAGCCCCTGAAGCTGTATTTACTCCAAGTTTAATCAGCACTAAGTGAAATTGCAAGGACAAAGCAAATTTACATGAAGTAGCATTGTAAATACAAATACAATCCATAAAAAGAAGTGGGAAGTGCAGATAAAAAGAAATTGAGCAATGTACGTAACTGCCCAACGTTTGCACCAAATAAGACACATAGCAGCACTTAGAAATTTTACTAGGAAGACCAAAAGAAACAATTCTAATTTTCACAAGAAGATTCAGGAGAAATGATGGGAGGTAAAACAGAAGTAGTGTGGAGACGAGGAGAGAGGCACACGCAGGGCACGCCGAGAGGACCAGGGCGTGGGCTGGCATGAGGCACACGCAGGGCACGCCGAGAGGACCAGGGCGTGGGCTGGCATTCAAGGAGCCCAGGGCCGTGACTCAGGCTGTTGGACAGACGCAGAGCAGTTGCAGAGCTCTGACTGCCGAGAGTCTGTGCCCTGCATCCGAGGCTCTGATCTCAGTTTTTATTTGAGTGCTTTATAAATCTTAAAATAGCGCTATTTTTATTGTCTTCTAAACACTAGGCTTGACTATTCCAGCTTCATTTCAAAGGCCCCTTGCAGGTGGGTGGAAACAAACAAGAAAGCATAGGTTTTTTAGCTGATTTAATGAACACTCTTTCATACTCCTGAGACTTCAGTTTTGCCCCAGTTTTCATGGGCAATGAACACAGTTAGGTTTGAGGGCTTCTGCCCTGTATCCGGCACAGGCTGCCCTGAACTGCCTGGCCCGTGACCATCCAGTTTCACTTTTCAAATAGTAAAGTAGCTCGGGAATCCCGTCTGGGCTTAAGGTCTCCACCAGCTCCTTGGATGTGCTTCGTGGGCTGGTCGTTAAAAACACAGGGGCGGAAACTCTAGGCAGTTCCCTGCGACACGAGGGAATTCGACAACCTCGGGGGTGTTTCGGGCTGTTTCTCCCCACACAGCAAAGATGTAACCAGTCACCCCTTCACAGAGGGGAAGTGTCTTCACTCGGGCCTATGAGCTGACCCAAACTGGGTTGGTCGGGCCTGCTGGGAAGGGGCAGATTTTGTGTGGAGACAAATCCCATTTCAACACATTCATGGACCTTTCATTCAGGGGAGTGCTGTGACCGTCCCCTGGACTCGAGGTTGCTGGTAACTCACCCGGCACCTGCTCTCTCCTCTCCCTCCTGCTTATTTGCGCCACGTCCTCTGGGGAGACACGGTCATCAAGGAAAGGACGGTGTCCGCCCTCAGAGAGCAGTGGGGCTGGAGGAACAAGGTCCTAACGATGCAGGCGGTCAGGCCACGAGCAGGGGCCGCAGGAGCAGCACCTACATGCAACAGGAGGGTCAGGACGCCTGCCGGAGTGGGTGACATTTGAGGTGCATTTTGAAGGTCACGTTGCTTCTACGGAGAAGCCTAAGAAAGGGTGTTTCTGGCCAAGAGAAGAGCCTGGAGCGTGAAGTGACGTCAGGCTGAAATGACAAGAGATTCCAGGCGGTGAGATGCTGCCTGAGCCGTGTCTTGACGGCTGGGCCTCCGCCCACTGCTGCCTGGGGTCGGGGCTTCTCTGGTGATGGTGATTGCGTCACTTAGACCACAAGTGTCCCCGGGGTCTCTGGTCCACCTTGTACCACCGCCGCCCCACATCCAGGGGAATTCCTTGGGCAGAAACATCCACTTTTGGATCCTTGAGCACAGTTTCCCAAACTCCCACCCTAAGGACCACTCGGTGGGGCGGGGGGGTTTGTTAAGTAGAGAGACTTGAGGGCTCGTCCCTGGAAATCCTGATTCAGTGGGTTGGGGGATAGCTGTGGGCTCTTTATCATGTTTTTAATAAGTGTCCAAGCGATTCTTATGGTCAGGCTGGTGAGGGAAACACAGTGTACTTAGCACGTTACTGGAAACAATACTTCTTGCTACAGCATGCCAGGCATGTATGATGCTGGTGGCGATGGCACTGGGCATTTTACAGATTAGGACCTAAAGCTCCAGGAGAAAAACTTGTGTGCATCAAAACACACCACTAGTAAGGGAATGACCTGGCCTCAAATCCAAAGCTTTTAGGTTCCCTTACATGATAGACTGAATGATAGGCATAAACATGATGAGATCCGAGTGAGAGATATCAGAGCTTCAGAAGTTAACTTTTATTTTTTTACTGGACTCCATTTTTTAAAGAGTTACACTACATCAGCTGTCCATAGTTTTTTTTTTTTTTTTAAATTTATTTATTTATTTATTTATGGTTGTGTTGGGTCTTCGTTTCTGTGCGAGGGCTTTCTCTAGTTGCGGCAAGTGGGGGGACCACTCTTCATCGCGGTGCGCGGGCCTCTTCACTATCGCGGCATCTCCTGTTGCGGAGCACAGGCTCCAGACGCGCAGGCTCAGTAATTGTGGCTCACGGGCCCAGTTGCTCCGCGGCATGTGGGATCCTCCCAGACCAGGGCTCGAACCCCTGTCCCCTGCATTGGCAGGCAGATTCTCAACCACTGCGCCACCAGGGAAGCCCTGTCCATAGTTTTTAACGTAGTGATTAAAAATAGTTGTTCAGAGCAAATCAAGCTAAGTTGAGTTCATTGGAATTGAAAATTTATGAGTCTAGAGATAGCTAAGTTAAAATAGTTTTCTTTCCAAAGAAGGTTATATATTGTTTAAAAAGTTAAAAGATGTAAGTTAAATATATGTGTTTGCCACTTTTCAAAATTAAACAAACCAAAAATAAAAAAGTAAAACAAATCAACACACAAAAGTATACTAGAGAATTATTTGTCAATCAAATGACTTCTTGTCACTAGTTATTTCCTACAAAATAGCTCTTTCTAATATTTGCTATATAGTACTAAATAGTTAATTTAGTCCACCCTAATTCATGATAATTGTAAAAGAACCAGATTGAAATTTGCCTCTGAATTACTCACTAGAAAACTGTTTGCTCAGCAGATTGGTATCATAAGGCAATCTAGGAAAAAAAATGCATTTTTTCCGAGCTCTTCCATACAAATGGAGTTAAATACAAATCACTCAGCACAGACCCTGCAGAACTTGTATTTGGTAAGCAATGCTATGTACTCATATATATCAAAACAATGTTTAGATTTTAAAAAGAGTTCTTTAACCTTTTACATTAAATTCTATGATGCATTCACTTTATTATATTTGTTTCTCTCTGATTAGTTCACCATAGAACGGTTTTACTAACCTCTACAATGAAAGAGATTGCTTCCTGTATGTACTGTATTTCAGTCACATGTGATGCGGTGTTGGATTTTCTAGATTGGTTAAGGGACAATGTGATTATAATATTCATGGTGGTAGCTGCATTTGTGTATCTCAGTGAAGTGCATTTATTTATTTATCCATTCAGTAGCGATGGTTTACTAGGTTCCTTGCTGGGTGGTTGGAATGGAGACCAGCAAGTCGCCGACGCCGCCTTTCAGGAGCTCCGCGTCCTGCAGGGCGGCAGGCGATATGCCCACCGTCACTCCCTGGCGGGTCATGGGCGCGCTGGGATGCTCCCAGTTCAGAGAGGAAATAACTCCCTCCGCCGGGAAGGGTTGGGAGAGGATTTCCGGAGGAAGATGTTTTAAAGGCACGTCGTTTGACCAGGTGGAAAGTTTGAACCCGGGAGCGGGGCGGGAGGTGCTGGCCGGCTCCCTACCACGTGGTGGGTTTTCTCTCACTCCTTTTGTGATTCATTATTATTGCTGCATAATCAAACTTCTATTTTCCCTTGTGGAAGCTTCTGTTTATCTTACGGTGGCATATGGGTTTCATAATACTTAACAATCCCCAGGATTATTTACACTTCACTGTCCTTGATTCCAGTATTACTGAAGCATGATTTTATATTCTAATTAATTTCTCTTGGGAGTCACTCCTGCTAACCGGAGCTTTCCATTTATTCCAGATCTTTCAAAGTCAGAACTTTAATTTTCAGTGTTCCCCCCCCCACCCCAGTGTTTTATATCCTTTAAATAGAGAAAACTTTGGTAATTTTGGACTATTATCTGGCAGTTTATTTTAGCACTAGGGGGGATGAATTTTGGAGCACTGGTAATATTCACTGACAATATTCATAATTCTAGTTAAGTAGTTCTGCTGCACATCACTCAATTTTGAAAAACATGACCTAGTTTCATTGCTCTGCAGGAGACCAGCGTGAGGTGTCCCAAGCAGGGGCTTGTGCTGCAGGGGGTCTGCCCTTACAGGTGGAGTTGAGGGACAGCCTTTGCCTCGTCCTGCTCATGGGTTTTAGAGGCAAAGGTGGGGCTTTATGTTCAAGAACATATGTTGAGTCACAGGTCAAGCCCCTCAACTGACGTTTTTCCACTGCCACTGACCTCCAAACCATGCAGGAAATCCCTGTGTAAGCAAATTCCCACCCCGTCCCCTGGCTGTTTAGTCTATGCCGCGTTGAGCCTGGGCTTACTTACTCCTTTGATTGGCAAGCCCAGTACTAGGAAAAACAAATGCACCAGCAAGTCCCACGAAGCTCTCTGCCCTCCGCCTTCCCAATCTGCAAACTCTTTCAGATCTATTTGGACTGAAACTTGACAAGAGCTTCGCAGGAAACACACCCCCTCCTCCCAAAAACGCCACCGGCCGGAGGACATAGTTTCTCACAGAAGCGGCTTCCAGGCTGCAGGGACCTGAGTTGCTCGTGGCTTGGGAACTTTGACTCTTGTCAAAGAAGGAAATAGCTCTAATGGTTTATTTTCACTGAAGATGAAGTTAATTGTTTGATTAAAATCTACAGTTCCAGTGGCACATGAAACTGGTGATTAAGATGGGCAGAAACAGTAAGCAACTCATGACACACATGAGGTTCAAGAAGAAAAAGATTTGAAGATAAGAAAAATTAAGAAAAAATTTTACTTTTTAAAAAGCACAAACAACAAAAGAAAAAATAGATAAATTAGACATCATCAAAACCATAAACTTTTTGTGCTTACAAAGGACACTATCAAAAATAAATAAATAAATAAATAGACAACCCACAAAATGGGACAACATATTTGCAAATCATAATCTGACAAGAGACACGTATCTAGAATATATAAAGAGATCATACAGCTCAATGAAAAAAGACAACCTAACTAAAAGTGGGTGAAGGAGCTGCGTAGTTCTTCAAGAACGGTACACAAATGGCCAATGAGCACATGATAAAAAGATAAGGAGGGTCAGCCATTAGGGGGCACAAATCAAAACCACGTTGAGATACCACTTCCCACCACCAGGGTGGCCATAGCAACAAAGATGGACAAGAGCGGGTGTGAGTAGAGATGTGAGGATGTGGAACCCTCATACGCTGCTGGGAGGAATGTGAAACGGTGCAGCCACTTTGAAAAGCAGCTTGAGTTTCTCAAAAAGCTAAACATAAAATTACCAAATGACTCGGCAATTCCAGTTTTTTTTTTTTTTTAATAAATTTATTTATTTAATTTTGGCTGTGTTGGGTCTTCGTTGCTGCGCGCAGGCTTTCTCGAGTTGTGGAGAGCGGGGGCTACTCTTCCTTGTGGTGTGCGGGCTTCTCATTGCAGTGGCTTCTCTTGTTGTGGAGCACGGGCTCTAAGCACAGGGGCTTCAGTAGTTGCGGCACGCGGGCTCAGTAGTTGTGGCTCACAGGCTTAGTTGCTTCGTGGCATGTGGGACCTTCCCAGACCAGGGCTTGAACCTGTGTCCCCTGCATTGGCAGGTGGATTCTTTTTTTTTTTTTTAATTATTTATTTATTTATTTATTTTTGGCTGTGTTGGGTCTTCGTTTCTGTGCGAGGGCTTTCTCCAGTTGCGGCAAGTGGGGACCACTCTTCATCGCGGTGCGCAGGCCTCTCACCATCGCGGCCTCTCTTGTTGCGGAGCACAGGCTCCAGACGCGCAGGCTCAGTAGTTGTGGCTCACGGGCCCAGTTGCTCCGCGGCATGTGGGATCTTCCCAGACCAGGGCTCGAACCCGTGTCCCCTGCATTGGCAGGCAGATTCTCAACCACTGCGCCACCAAGGAAGCCCGGCAGGTGGATTCTTAACCGCCGCACCACCAGGGAAGTCCTGGCAATTCCAGTCTTAGGTAGATGCCCAAGGGATTGAAAACAGACACCCACACAAACACTTGCATGCATCAAATTATTGCTGTTTCATTTAAAAATTTTCCCCATTTTATTCTTTCTTTTATTGTTTTCCAGTTTTATTGAGGGATAATTGACATATAACATTGCATAAGTTTAAGGTATACAACATAATCATTTGATATATGTATGTTTTGTGAAATGATCACCACAATAAATCGAGTTAGCATCCATCATCACACATAGTTACAATTTTTCTTGTGATGAGAACTTCTAAGAAATACTCTCTTAGCAACTTTCAAATAGACCATACAATGTTGTTAATTGTAGGCACCATGCTGTGCATCACATCCCCAGGACTTACTTATTTTACAGCTGGAAGTTTGTACCTTTTGACCCCCTTTGCCCATTTTGCCTGCCCCCCACCTCTGGGAACCACCAATCTGTTTTTTGTTTCCATGAGCTCAGCTTTTTTAGATTCCACATATGAGTCAGATCATGCTTGTCTTTCTCTGACTTATTTCACTTAGCCTATTACCCTCAAGGTCCATCCATGTTGTCACAAATAGCAGAATTACCTTCTTTTTTATGGCTGAATAATATTTCATTATATATATATCATTATATATATCATATATAAAATATTTCATTATATATATATATCACATTTTCTTTATCCATTCATCTGTTCATGTATTAGGTTGTTTCCATATTTTGGATGTTGTAAATAATGCTGCAATGAACACGGGGCTACAGATATCTCTTCAGGATAGTAATCTCATTTCCTTTGGGGATATATATCCAGAAGTTTAATTGTTGGATCATTTGGTAGTTCTATTTTTAATTTTTTGACAAATCTCCATGTTGTAATTGGCTGCACCAATTTACATTCCCACCAACAGTGCACAAGGGTTCCCTTTTCTCCACATCTTCACCAACACTTGTCTCTTATCTTTTTTTTTTAAATAGTCATGCTGACAGGTGTGAGGTGATATCTTATTGTGGTTTTGATTTGTATTTCTCCAGTGATGAGTGATGTTGAACATTTTTTCATAAATCTGTTGGCCATTTGTATTTCTTCTTTGGAAAAATGTCTATTTGGATACGTTGCCCATTTTTTTTGGGGGGGGTATTTTTTTTAACATCTTTATTGGAGTAATTGCTTTCCAATGGTGTGTTAATTTCTGCTGTATAACAAAGTGAATCAGCTATACATATACATATATCCCCATATCCCCTCCCTCTTGCGTCTCCCTCCCTCCCTCCCTCCCTATCCCACCCCTCTAGGGTTGCCCATTTTTTAATTGGATTTGTTGTTGTTGTTGTTATTGAGTTGTGTGAGTTCCTCATATATTTGGATAGTAACCCTTATCAGATGTGTGGTTTGCCAACATTTTGTCCCATTCAATAGGTTGCCTTTTCATTTTGTCAATCATTTGTTATGAATAAACTTTTTAGCTTGATGTAGTCTCACTTGCTTTTTTTTATTTTGTTGCTTGTGCTTTAGGTGTCATATCCTGGAAATCACTACCAAGACCAATGTCAAGAAGCTTTACCCCTATGTTTTCTTCTAAGAGTTTTGTGGTTTCGTGTATTACGTTTAAGTCTTTAACCATTCTGCATTAATTTGTGTGAGTGGTGTAAGATAGGCGTCTAGTTTCATTCTTTTGTGTGTGGATATCTAGTTTTCCCAGCGCTATTTACTGAGGAGACTGCCTTTTCTCTACTGAGTATCCTTGACTCCTTTGCCAAATATTAGTTGACTGTGTTTGCACACGGTCATTTTGGGGCTCTTTTTTTTTTTTTTAATGTATGTCTGTATTATTTAAAATGTTTTTAAAAATTTATTTATTTTATTTATTTACTTATGGCTGTGTTGGGTCTTCATTTCTGTGCGAGGGCTTTCTCTAGTTGCGGCAAGTGGGGGCCACTCTTCATCGCGGTGTGCGGGCCTCTCACTATCGCGGCCTCTCTTGTTGCGGAGCACAGGCTCCGGACGCGCAGGCTCAGTAGTTGTGGCTCACGGGCCTAGTTGCTCCGCCGCATGTGGGATCCTCCCAGACCAGGGCTCGAACCCGTGTCCCCTGCACTGGCAGGCAGATTCTCAACCACTGTGCCACCAGGGAAGCCCCATTTTGGGGCTCTTGATGTTGTGCCATAGGTCCATGTGTTTGTTGTATTGTTAGTACCACACTATTCTGATGACTGTAGATTGAAGTCAGAAACTGTGATGCCTCCAACTTTGTCCTCCTTTCTCGAGATCGCTTTGACTATTTGGGGTCTTTTGTGATTCCATAAAAATTTTAGTATTGTTTTTTCTATTTGTGTAAAAAATGCAGTTGGAATCTTGATGGATTTGGATAGTATGGATATTTTAACAATATTAATTCTTTCAATCCATGAACATGGATAGCTTTCCATTTGTGTGTATCTTCTTCAATTTCTTTTATTATGTTTGTATGTTGACAAAATACTCTAATTATATATCCATTCCCTTATTGTAAGTTTATCAAAGGGCACTGCATGGAAAATATGAATTTACAGGTCACATTAGCCTCAAGTATGTTGAAACCCATTTTCATGCAAATATGGGATTCCTCCTGGGCGTGGAAGATTAGATTCCCATCCTCACACAGTGGTGAACCTAACACTTGGTCCCCAACGATGGATACAAAGTGTCTGACACTGAGCTCTTTTAGATGGACATGCCTTTTTCATAGTTAAAAGGTGGCCTTGTATATAAAATTTATAAATAAGGAAAACATCTTTAAAAAGCTAAGCATGGACAGAATCCAGCCATTGGAAGTGTGCGCTCCGGATTTCTGAATTTTCTCAGCACTGGAACACAGCACGGATCTGTGTTGGATTCCTGGGCCCTGAGCTCGCTGCTCACAAACAGACCCCTGCTATCATCCTGTTTTGCTGACTGATGCCCTTGTGCTTCCCTGGAAGACAAGACAGGGAAGAAAATGCATCTACGCTCCTTCGTGTCTCTGGCCATTTATTGGCAGAGGTTGAAATATAAACATAGTTCTGCTAAGAGGAAAGAAGCATTGGTTTTATTCCAACATGTTTTATTATGTGACGTGTGGACGGTCCTCTCGTCCGCGTGAGCAAGGCCCCTGCTCTAGGCGTTTGGCCGCCTTACTGGGGGCACAGGTGAGGGTGACCGGCGGCAGCTCCCAGCTGATCGCGGGCTGGGAAGAGGGGAGGAGCAGGTCTGGGACAGACACCGTGCTCTCGTGCTCTGCTGCGTTTTGCTTTGGCAGCTGGGAGGCTCAGTTGTTAGAGCAGCAGATGTTTTTTAAAGACATAAAGGGAAAGAAGGGTATCAGATTCCATGCCCGCGCCTGTCACAAGTCGCTTGCCGAGAAGGGGCATCTGAACGGAACACCCAGGACGGGGGACGTACCCCAAGATCTTCAGGGAAGGCACTTGGAGATAAACATCTTCTGAACAAAAAAAATGAAAGAATTCTCAGGGCTGGTTCATTTTGATTTCAGCCATCAGGTTGCGGTTTTATCTCCATCTGTCCGGATGGGCTCTGAAGGCTGGGAAAGGTCTACCTCCTTGCTGCCTGGGTCCCCACTTCATCCTCGCATATGCCTGGGGCATCGCGGACACTCACGCTATACCCGGGCTCTACTGCTTCCCCAAGGGTACAGCAGGGTTAAAGCACTCGGAGATGCCCCAGCGTCCTCTGATTTGAAGTCTACTGAAGCAAGCGGCAGGCTTTAGAAGAGGCAGACCGTATTACGACAAGCAGGGCGAACGCAAAGGATGCACGCTGCGGCGGCGGGCAGGCGAAGAGGCTGCGGGGTGCAGGGCACGGGCAGAGGGTGAACAGCGCCGTGTTCAGGCTGCAGGTGGGCGGGGCAGTGCTGGGCTGCTTCCTTGCTTATCTCCCGTCACCACTGCACCGTCTTTGGTTGTTTTGGATTTCGGTGGTGCTGTGAGCCGAATTGCGTTCTCCCCAGATTCACATGTTGAAGTTCTAACCCCCAGCACCTCAGAAAGTGACTGTGTTTGGAGGTGAGACCTTTAAGAGGTGATTCATTTAAAATGAGGCCATTGGGGTGGTCACCTGAGCCCAGCGCAGGATGAAAACCGCCAGATTTTGGCGGATTGTTATGCAGGAAGAGTAGCTGGTGCTTCCTGAGGCTGATTTCATTCAGAGGAACAGGCAAAAGCCGGGCTGAGGCTCACCAGTTTACACCATTGGTGTTCTTATTAAAGGTGATTGTGTGCAGCTGCCCACCAACCTTACAGCCCAGGTCAGAAAGGCACAGAAGGTGAAAAGAGAACCAGTTAAGTTCAAACTGCTTCATTTTGAATTTTTTCTCATAATTTGACCAAAATGCATAAAAGAGGTCTTGCCCTCTGGTCCTCCACCTGAAAGGCCCCAAGCAGGTCCTGTGACTGTCAGTCGAGAACCTTCTGTCCTGAGGCCAGGGCACCCTCCCTCCCGGTCTTCTGGTGCCTGCAGTGAAGGTGCTGCAAGAGGACACGAGTCGTTCTTCTCCTTGAGTGACTGCCGAGATTTGCCTGTGACCGTTCCTCTCTCAGAACCCCATCGCTCCCTTCCATCCGGCGAGAAGGAGGGAAGAAGGCGGGCTGGTTGCGTGGCACCGCTTGGTTCTCACCTCCTGCTTCAGCATGGCTGCTTTCTGACTTTGCAGGTTGTTTGCTGCCGGGAAGGAGACTGTAGATCCGGGCAGTCGGGGGCACGAGGTCCGTAGCCACCAGGAGAGCCCGGTTCCGGCAGAGGGAGGCGTGGAAGCGAGGCCGGCCGTGGCCCCGCGCTGGGCAGCCTGCTGGACACCCAGGCCCCGCCCCGCTCCTCTCGGGCGGGGCGGACATCCCCGAGGGGGCGCTCTCTGGAGGATGAGAACGGCGAGGCGCGTGGAGATCCTGTGTGGCTAACGGGCTCCTTGCCAGGCACAGTCGCTGCTTCAGCTGCTGTAGGTCCGTCACCTGAAAGGAAGGCATCGTGTGCGTTTTCCGAGACAGGGCAGGAAAGGGATCCGCCCCAGGTCCTCCGAGCCCCGCGTGTGGGAGGTCTGCGGCGTGTTTCACACGGCCGCCCCGGACCCCGAGCCCCCGGAAAAGCCCGAGGTGTGGGGTGGTGGGAGTTTCCGAGTGTAAACGGTTCCTGATGATCTATATATTTTTGAAACTAAACCTAAACTGTATCTACAAAAGAACACGCTAGTGTGTACGCACACACACTGGCCATCCAACCACTCCCCTCACCCCCGCCCAAGTAAACACATCTCAAACGTTTTGGATCTGATTTCTTATTTCCCGCGAGCAGTGGCTGGCGCTGTACGTGGAGAGCTTCGGTTGTAAGACGAGCAGAGCCCGTGAGCGCTGTCCGCTGTCGTGGGCCGCAGCGATGCCCAGAGGCCGACGCCATTTTTCTTTCTAAGCGCGTATCCCGTAGCGCAGAACAGAAAGACTTCGCTCCTTTGAGTTAAAGCCTTAATACTATGCTTGATTTTTTTTTGAGGGTTTTTCTTTTTTCTTTTGAGTAGAGACAATTTAATCTAAAAATGTCAAGTAAACTCAAACTTTCCTACTCTGTTTGAAAGTGTGTTCAATCTTAAAACCATCCAGGAGGAAAACAGAAAAAGTCGTGTTCTTGGGCAGGTTAAAGCACTCCTGACCATGACAGAGACATCTGAGCACAAGAGTGAAACCATCTGTCAAGCTGCTTTCACTTCACACAGTGACAATATTTGCACGACATTTTACATTTTGTATCTCACATCCACTGAAATTATCTCCCAATAGGGCCATGAGATTGTCTGCTGACCCACCAGCAACAGCAGCAGGTGTGACCCCCAATCTGAGAACAGTCCCTCTCTCCGAAATGGCCCCTCTGCCCTCCAGAGTTTATAGTTGCAGAGAGTCTGCACGCGAGGTACCCACACCACGTCCCTAAGCCAGCTGACCGTCATTCCTGGATGAGGAAAGTGAGACGCAGAGAAGGTAAGTGATACAGAGAAAACCGCCCAGCAGACGAACCCCCGGCGTGGGTACAACTGGGGACTTCGGAATCCAGGTCCTGCGCTCTTTACAAAGAGGGAAACCAAGGCAGGGGCTTTCAGCTCCTGAGTCCAAAGAATTTGGCAGGATGGAGTTCAAGTTAAGTCTACTTCCCAGAACAGAAAAAAGAATTATTTTCTTGCCATGAGTAGTCTGACTCAATGGTCAAGCATTTTCAGAGTTGAGTCCCGAGGCCACTGGAGTCCGACTGCTGGTGGCGGAAGTCGGCAGGAGAGCCTCCTTCCTCGGTGCTCACCGCTCACTTGTGACACAGCCCGCGGGCATCTGGGTGTCTGTGGACAACGTGTGGTAGGCCCGGTCACAGCCTCGCTTGTCGAGTAGCAGACGTCTGTTTTTCCAATCTCTTTGGAAAACCATAAGTGCTGTAGTAAACATTAGTGCTAAAGACGGAAATCCGAAGATGTAGCTGGCCCCTGGAGTCAGATACTCCAAAAACCTTTCAGCTGCAGAAAAGCATGGGGTTGAAAACTGGAAGTTTGCTAGTCTTCTGGAAAAACAAAGCCAGTTGTAGCCTTTTTTCTCTCATATATAGAAAAAGATTGTGTATTTACACGAGTGAAAATGCCGACTGGAGCCGTATAGAAAAGATGATACTATTGCAACAGAGTGCACGCAACCTGCTGAGGGCGTTCTAGCCTTCTTACCTCAGTCATATTAGAATGTGGCCAGATATTCAGGCTTACTGGACCATTCCTGTAATTTTCTGTAGGTTGGTTTCTTCAGATGAGAATGAGAAATTAAAATATTCTAGTTTGCTAACAAAGCTCAAACCTCAAAATTCAATATGCTGAGAGGTCTGATGATGTAGACTGTGAAATGTGCTGATGAGAACACCAGCTCAGTGGGAAATCCACATCACTGCCATTCATCCATCCGTCCATCCATCCATCCATTGATTCATCCATCCATCCATCCACCCATCCATCTATCCACCAATCCACCCATCCATTGATCCATCCATCCAACCATCCATCCAACCATCCATCCATCTATCCATCCATCCATCCAACCACCCATCCATCCATCCATCCATCTATCCAACCATCCACCCATCCATCCAACCACCCATCCATCCATCCATCCATCTATCCAACCATCCATCCATCTGTCCATCCATGGACTAATAGTTACTCAACACCTGCTATGTGTCCAGCACTGTTTTAGGAACTCAGGTAGCAGAACTGAATAAAATAGGCCTCTGTTCAGAGCCTCTTGTAGTTGAGGCTGATGCACATGGGAACGTTCTCCCATGTGGGGAGGCATTGCTTGGTCGCTGCCCTCCCCCAGGGGGTCAGTGCCCCGCAGGCCCCCGTGTCAGGACACCTCCAGGAGCACACAACAGGAGAGCAGTTTTCATCACAGGCCCGACTGATCTTTTGAAATTATTCTTTCTTGGAAGTGGGACTATTAAAGGAATTAAACAACAAAAGTCATGGCATCTCCCAAGCTGCAAAAAGAGCCGTCACTGGCGTGGAAATGAGGAACACTCAGCTGCCAGGACCCTACTCTTCCCAGAGCATGTGATCGGTGGGGGGAGGGGGGAGGGGGGAGGGGGCGGCCTGGGTTTCCAGCCTCTCCAGGCGCGTTACCTCTGGGTCCCCTCCGTAGCCGTCCTATGAGAGGTCCACTTGTTTTCTCCGTGTCTGCGCCAGAATTCTGGATTGGACACGAGGCTGCCTACCTACGAGGCTACACACTCAAGCCCCCGATGCTGTGGAAACAGCCACGTGACTGAGCTCTGCCTGTGAGGAGGGAGAAGCGGTTCTGGGGAGGAGATGGGAGAGTGGCCACCTCCATGCTGGCACTGGGATTCCATGGGCGCTGAGCTGGAGGGGAGCTCGGAGGAAACCCTTTCTCATAATAGGATGCGGTAGTGACGTGCCTTGAACTCTCAGGAGACACGGCGTTTTCCAGACACTTAACCACAGGGTCTGGGATGTGTGTGTGTGTGTGTGTGTGAATCGCACATTCACATTCGTGGCCTGTGCTCTGGAACACAGTCTGGGGATACGGGGCAGCAGGACCGGAGGGACGGGCCCAGGGGGATGAACTGTCCTGTCACCAGAGCCAAGCACATCCTAATGCAGCCTGCGGGATCCCAGTGTCCCCCGTTCCTGAGAAGGACGCCACGGGGCGTGGACGACACAGCGCAGTTAATGAGCGGCTTAGGCTGGGAGCACCCAGCAGAAGCCCTGGCACGCCTCCTCCTGGCGGGCCTCTGGGACTGGCAGGCCTTCCTTCAGCCACTGCCCGCGGCCCAGCTCCCGGCCTCCGCGTGGATCTGCGTCTCTGGGGTTGCTCTTGCATGAGTCTGGTCCCATTCCCCAGGTTCTCCATCACGTGCACCTCCCCCAGGCCCGTCACGGCCACATCACGTCCTCTGGCCGGCGGTCCAGGACGGGATCTCTGAGCGGCCGGGGCCGGCCTTGTCCTCCTGAGACCGAGGCTGCCTTGACCAGTGACCAAGGGTCTCAGCCTCCTGGACACCACCGCCTGGACCCGGAGGAAGAGATGTGGGAGCAGTACGTCCCTGTGGCGCCTGTTTCTGACCTGGACACAGAGCCTCTGACCGTCCAGCATGTGGCTGTGGCTGAGGACTGACCGCCTGCTTCTGGGATAAGGGGCGCCGTGGCCCCCATCAACTGGTCTGACCGCAGATCAAATCCTGTTACGTGAACAGCTAACGTGGTGTCACACTCTTGCATTAGCAGGAGTCTTTGCTTCAGGTGACTGTGCACCTCTTCAAAATAATATTTATGTGAATTGGAATATTCCAGAACCGTGAAATAATTTGGACAGTCCCTTGGGATACGTTAAAATGGGATTTTGCCCGAGGGTCAGAAGACAGTGGTTGTGAAGTCATATTAAAAACTGCAAGGAATTTGGGGAAGAGCCTTTTGGGGTAGTTTGTTTCAATGAGAGCACAGGAGAAAAGTGGGGTACATCTGGTCTTTTCTGATCTTGGTTAGTGGAGCCATGTCTGAAGAGAGAAATAATCGTCCTGACCAGCTTTTTTTTCCACTTTAGGACCATTCCTCCACATCATTTCCACACCCAGTGGTCAGTGATTTGTGTTATTGGTTTCGAAGTATAGCTCATTTAAAATTTCAAATATAAAGAATATAAGATATGAATAGATTTTATTTAAATACTATAAAATTGACCTTTTATCTTTCTAATTTAAAAAGATGATCTGTGTATGTATTTCGAGACATACACAAATATTTCTAGTTACTGGAGAGAAATGAAGTAAAACAGCAGGAGTAAATCATATTGAGGGATTATTTAAGAAAATAATCCAAATTAGCCAAAGTCCAGTTTGTTTATTTTTTGGTGGAGCATTAAAAATTATTCCAGGTAAAATGGAGGCATTTACTTTTATGCACAAAATTGGGTCTCCTCTCCAGCTCCATCTTTCCTTTCCTTGCCTTCTCTTATGAATCTTTAGAATCAACTTACCTAATTCTAGAAATCATATCACTGTGCACAAGTCCATAACATGTTCGTTCAGAGGACGTGCAGGTGTGTTAGAAACAACCCAGGACCTCGTTCAGAGTCAGTGTTGGCAGTTCTAAGATGTGGTTTACTTAACTACTACGTTTTCCTGACCTTTTCTTTATTTCCTAGAAAGCCTCCAAGATAAGTTCTTGTCAAGGGCACGTTAGGCTGTCTGAGCTTTCGGCAGGGTTTTATATTCTGCATGCCACAACCTACCTTTTATTTTATTTTCCAAGTCATTCCAGGGTCTACAGGTATTTATTTTTTGCTCTCTGAGGGAAAGCACTTGTATGGGAAAAGGCAGGAAGGGCCTGCGTGTTTCTGAGTTTCTTTGTGGGGCGTGTCATCGGTGTTTTTCCTGACTCGCCTTCTCTTGCTGCTGTTTTCAGGAAAGTGTACAACATCCAGGCCTGGCACCAGCGCAAGTCTGGGGCAGTCATTGTACGTTTTCCCCAGGAAACCTTGTAAAGATCTAAACCACATGCTTAGGAAGGCGTGTCGGTGGCCCGCCCTGCAGGTCAGTGTTTTGCTCTAACTTCCGGGTTGATGACAACGCTGGGGACAGTGAAGTGAGTGGCCTGTGCCTTGTTCCTCCGGCCTCTCCTGTGAGCCAGGCCCTGCACTAGGCCCTGAGACACGGGCGCCTCAGAAAGCGCAGGGGTCCCGCTCCTGCAGATGCTCACTGTCGCCCGAGGGGGTCCTCGTTCAGTAGGACAAGGTGTCCGGCCCCCGGAGGCCTTTGCATCCAGCAGGGCTTCCTGGAGGAGGTGCCGTGTCCAGCCGAGGCCCAGAGGGTAAGTGGACGTGAGGTGGAGACCCCTAGATGGAGGTCCCTGGGGTCCTGGTGGGGGCTATGCCTGGAGCAGCGCCCAATTACCAGGGGCCTGACCCCTGCACGGTGACCCTTGGCCCCTGTGAAGTTGTCGGGAAAGGGTCCGAGGGCGGCCAGGAAGGAATGGCAGGTCATTCCCCAGAGACGTCTCCTCCCCCTGCCCTGCGCCATGAGCCAGCAGGTCTCCTGGACGTGTGGTCGGCAGGTCCAGAGATGTTTTTGTACTTAATTCACAGTTTCCAAGGGCTAATCTCCGTGGGGTTTCTTGTGTTGACTTTAAGTCAGTACACCTTATTCCATAATTCCTTTATCTTACCCAAATAAAGACAACAAATAGTGACTCCCTCACAAATTCACACCTTTCCTGACAGAAAAATGGTGATAACATTGAATGGACCCGTTTATCAGCTCCTGTTTCCATACCAGCGTTTGGAAGGATAAACAGTGATATAAACAGTTACTTAAGAGAAGGGTTCACTAGCCCCGAGGGCCAGGACGAGGCTGGCCAGATCCACCGGGACAAGAAAGAAGACCAGGGAGGAAAAACACCTGAGAAAGCGGAATCAAGTGAAACCCAAAGGAAAGAAAGCTGTAGTTACCTTTTAAAAGAATTCTTCCATTTTAGCTTCTTTCGGCAGCCAAAGGGGACCGAGGTTTTCTTGGCTTGTCCAGGCAATGACTGGCCTCCAATCCACCCCCTCCCCGACCCCAGCCAGCATCCTGCAGACCCCCAGGCAAGTGAGGGAGGCTGGAGGCCTTTCAGCTGGAGGTCGTCAGTGTTGGGCCAGCTACTTCCTGAAATTACTATGGTTTTTCTCCCAAAGAATCATCGATGTTGGAAATATCTAATATGGCAGATCTCCTCCCTAAAAAGGAATAAAGGGCAGGTTTAGCTGCGCATGTGTGATTTTTTTTTTTTTTTTTTTCTCCTCTGGTGCCTGAAATAAAAGCAAGTTGCCCGAAGGAAGTGTAATGAGGGAGGGAGGGAGGGGAAAAGTTGAAGTCTAAATTCAGACTTTAGATTACTTATCTTAAGAGACTACAGATAAATAGGCCAGCTTGCACCAGCAAATTAGCCAGTGGACTGTTACTGTTTATTTAAATTTAAGAAAAACAGGCAGAAAGGCTGATAACCCTTAAAGCCAGCCCTGGCCTAGGGAGCAGGGCTAGAATCAGATTCCCGAACTGAATGTTTCCTTAGAGATGATCTGTGTTCTCTCTCCACTTCCCTTTGATAGATTTGAAAACTGGCCTCTGCAGAGTGCCAATAGGACTCTCTAAGGAAGGTTTTTTGGTAATTAAATATAATCTCAAAAGCTGTGACACACGCAGAAGATGGATAGTTTGCAGATCTGTCTGTGTTAGGCAAATTTATGTTTGCTGAGACCACTGTCCCTAACAGCAAACACTCCTTGTGTTGACCATCACTCCGGCTGAGCTAAGACCAGCCTATAACATCTGAGCGGCTGCCATCAGGGGCAGTGAACCCAGAAATTCAGAGGCTGAGCTGATATGTGATGTGCTAATTACATGTTTCACGGACTTTGAACTGAAATTTGCTCTTATGACTATTAAATGAAATGACTTTTTGCTAAAGAGAACCAATTTTTAGGGTTGTGGGTCTATTCTTGAAGATGGCTGGGTTGGGTCTCTCATTTTACGTTTGCTCCAAAATCAATGACATCAGACAACCTTGACCTTGACACTGAAGCCATTGACTCTTCATAGTCGGCTGTGACTTCAGGGCCGTTGGGTCCGACTCCACCTCAAGCAGAAACGTGTCAGGCTATTCCTGCCTCGCCAGCCAGCCTCCTTCTGGACCCTCATGAAGGAAGGTGCTGGGTCGACCCCGTTTTTCTGCAGATCTTTCTTATTTGAATCAATCCCTGCTTCCCCGCTTCTCCCCCCGCCCCGCCACTCTCTGAGCCTTTGATGTTGGGAGCCTTCGCCTGTGGGCCCAGCCTTTCCACACCACCCCCTCGCCAGCTTGGCCGCGCCCGGCGTGCTCAGCTGTTTGTGCCTCGCTGGTTCTCAGACCCTCTTCCCCGTGGGCCCCGGGGGAGGCCTCTGGAGCCAGTCTGACCCACGAAGAGCAAAGCAGAACCCCCTACCTTAGCTCCCGGGACCGAATTCTGCCATCTGGGCAACAGCTCTGACACTGAGAAAGGGTCGGGATGGTGTGTGCAACCGAGGCTTGAAATCATTTCGCCGTCCAGCTTTGAGGAAGCCTGGCTGTTTCCCCGCCCCGTTCCGTCTCACCTGTGGCCCAGCCCAGGCTGCCCCGGAGCTGGGGGTTGAGGCTGCAGCTGCTCCGGCCCTGCACCTGCCCCGAGGCTTCCGGCAGCCTCGCTTCTGTAAAATTCGATGGTAGAATCCTCAGAACCTGAGCCAGGAGAGGGTTTTCCTTCTACTTTCCCCTCTCGAGGCCCCTGACCCACTCCACCTTCTTCCTGCAGAGAAGGGAAGACGAGTCACACACAGATGACAAACGAAGGGAATTCTCGGCTCTTGAATTTCAAAAGCCTGGACTCTGACGTAAGACTAAGGGCGAGCCTTGGCTGACTTATCGAGCTTGGGGACGCGACGGTGAGGACAGGTGGGCCCCCGCACCGGGGGGGGGGTCCCTTCTCAGGGACCTCTCGCTCGCGGGGCCGCTGGTGGTGGCCTGGACGGCTACAGAGAAAGCCCTGGTGAAGAACCTCAGGGTTCCCAGAGCCGAGTGGGCACAGGAAGAGCCCTACGGAGTGGTCTGGTCTGGAGCGAGGGGACATTTGCTGGGCGCCTGGACGTGGCGTGGTGTGGCCCAGAGGGCAGATGGGAGGAGGTCATAATCTGGGACAGCAGTGGCCTTCCTGGACCAGCGACCGGAGGGGAGAGGAGCGTTCTGCAGGACCGAGCGCGGACGGACCCGAGGCCAGGCGGCCCTTGGCTACCTCCCTCCCTCCTGTGCAGCTCTGGGGACACTTGAGTCGGTCCAGCGGGTTCCCATCGCTCTGGAACGGGGCCCGCCAGCGACGGCAGCTCACTTTCAAAACAAGAAAGTGGCTTCTTACGCACCAGATTTTGAACGGAGACTAATGCCCGCCACGTACTTGGTGATAAGCAGCCTCTCGTCCTGAGTTAGAATGTCTATCGTGCGGAGGAGTTCGATAGGAAACGCCATCCCCCCACCAAGCAGCAGGCTGAGAACCGTTCCCGCAGGGCCGAGTCCCGTGCGTCAGGGGGAATGACAGGCGATGGGAGGCTGAGAAAGAATACGTAACGTTCATTCATTCATTCATTCATTCAGCAGACACTTACCAGCGTCCGCGATGCCGGGAAACACAGTCATACACAAAGCAGGCGAGGTTGCTCCCTGGCAGGGCGCAGGCACCTTGTCCTATTAAAGTGTAACCATGTTCCCAGGAGGAAAGTCTACCCGACCGCACGGTCAGTGGCGCCGAGCGAACAGGCCTAAGTGTTTCTGTCTGTGTTTACCATGGACCTTTCACTGGGCTGTGCCCACACCCATCACTCCTAAGGAATGGGGTGGATCGCTGATTATACTTGATATTCTAAGCATTTTTCTTGCATGGCTCCTGCTGTGGATTTCCTGCAGGTGTGTCGTATTTCCAATTGAGTTTACAAAAGCATTAACAATCATATTTTCTCATGGGCAGGCCTAAAATATATATTGTCATTGTTTTTTAAAGGCTGTGGGTATAGGTACAGTGACATGTTAAATTGCTTTTATGTTAGGTGTGGCAGGGCTGAGCTCTTCTTGAATAACAACTTTGTTGAGACATAATTCACAAGCCCTACACTTCACCTATTTAAAGCGTACAACTCACCGCGTTTAGTACTTTCACAGTTGTGCGGCTGTCAACACAATGGGATTTAGAATGTGTTCATCACCCCAAAGCCACTGGCATTCACTCTCATTTTCTCCCACCCACCTCCTGCCCTCGGCAACCACGGGTCTGCTTTCTGCCTCCATAGATTTGCCTGTTCTGGACACTTCATGCAAATGGCATCATACGAATAGATCTTGTGTGACTGGCTTCTTTCACTGAGCATACTCTCTTCAAGTTTTATCAGTACTTTATTCCTTTTTACAGCCAAGTAGTATTTCACTCTATTGGATAGACCACATTTCACTTATCCATTCAGCAGCTGATGGACATTTGGGTTGTTTCCACTCTGACGACTGTGAATAATGCTGCTGTGAACGTTTGTCTACAATTTTTTGTGGACACAGGTTTTCATTTCTCTTGGGCATATACCTAGGAATGCAATGGCTGGGTCATATGGTAATTCTATGTTTAACCTTTTGAGGAGCTTCTAGACTATTTTTCAGAGCAGACGCACCGTTTTACATTCCCACCAGCAAAGTACAACATTCTAGCCTCTCCACATCGTCACCTCACCAGCACCTGCTGTTGTCTGTCATTGTGATCACAGCCATCTGACAGCGTGTGAGGGGATCTCACTGTGCTTTGGGTTTGCATCTCCCTGATGACCAATGATGTGGAGCACCTTTTCATGTGTTTATTGGCCATTTGTAAATCTTTGGAGAAATGTCTATTCACGTGCTTCGCCCATTTATAAATCGGGTTATTTACCTTTTTATTACTGAGTTGCAAGTGTTCTTTATATATTCTAGATACAAGTCCTTCATCAGATAAATGCTTTGCAAATATTTTCTTCTATTCTGTGGGTGTCTTTTGAACCATAAAAAGTTTTAAATTTTAATCAAGTCTAATTTACATATTTTCTCTCTTGGTGCTTCAGGACACAACTTCTTGATCTTAAACAAATAAACATTTTTGAATACCAGTTATCTCTAGAGAGATGATAGTACGATTTTTTTAATGTGATGTTGAACGTGAAAGCACTTTTTAAGTTTTTAGCTGACAGGTGAAAGATTCTGGTTATTTGAAAACAAAATGTTTATCGCATTACTGACACAAAATGATGGCTCTCTTTCTACTAAATGTCAGACCTACCTTCACTGACGGGATCTTTCATAAAAGTCCTTTATGGCAATGTATGCGCATGTGTGTTAGAATATTTCTGTCATGTTATCACGCAGGAAACGGTGGCTTCGGTATCCTTTATCGGTAAAGTTACAGTTTCTCTCTGTTAACTTTGTTTTGAGTCTGACCCTGGAGAGGGCCCAGGGCCCTGTGAACACACAGGAGATCTTCCTGGGCTGTTTGGAGACTATTTGCAAGGAGCTCTCAGGAAGTCAGCTTTCCTTTTCTGAACTGACCAAAGAATAAGGTAAAGCAAACTTTGAAAACCTTTCGGGGAGAAGAAAACCATAAAGCCTGTCAGCTCTGGGCAGCCAAGGGCTCCCTGGCAGAGCTGGAGAGACAGGCCTGCCCCCGGGGCTGGGACTCAGCTGTGCCTGAGACTGGCTGGGGTGACGCTTCTTTTCTCCTTGGCAAGACCAAAGGTTCCGAGACTTGGTACCTGTGGACATTGATCAAATTGCAGAACAAATTAGGCCAGCCCAAAGTTCCCAGATTCACTAGTACCATCATTTTTTTTGAATGGATCTGGTTATTAAAAGTGAAAAGAGAAATGAGCAAGTTCAAATTCACAAGTGAAGCTTCTGTCTCATCCACCTGTTATGGGCTGAATTGTGTCCCCTCGAAGCTCGCGTGTTGAAGCCTGACCCCCCAGGACCGCATAAGGTGAGGTGATGTATTTGGAGAGAGGGTCTTTAAAGAGGTAATTAAGTTAAACGAGGTCACTGGGGTGGGCCCTAACTTAACCTGCCTGGGTCCTTATAAGGAGAGGAAATTAGGACACAGACAGGCACAGAGGGATGACCACATGGGGACACAGGGAGCAGGTAGCCTCTACACGCCCAGGTGAGAGGCCGCAGGAGGGACCACCCTGCCGACACCTTGATCTCAGACTTCCAGCCTCCAGGACTGTGAGAAGATAAATTTCTGCGTTTAAGCCGCGCCTCTGTCTATGGCACTTGCTACAGCTGCCGGAGCAAACTAATGTACCATCTATGTTCACTAACTTCTCTGAAAGGTCTATTCTTTCCCCTTAGAAATGGGGAAAATGTAACAGTTAAGAGAATGCAAATTATCTTGTGTGCATGTGACCATTACTGGTTGCTTCAAGCAGATGTGTATCTTTCCAGCTGACTTTTGCAAAGCAATTACAAATCGCTTTTATCTTTATCTTCATTGATGATCAATAAAACAAGCAGCTGAGGTCGCTATTATTATTAGCTACAGTTCGCACAGAGGAAGTGGAGACCCTTTCCTAAGAAATTCGGCCAGAAAGTAGCAGAGAAAGGGCAGCCCCCGTTCTGGGACCCCTTGCCCCTCGCCCGCGGGTCAAGGCTGCGTTCCTGGGACCAGGCTGGTTTGCTTCTGGGAAAGGCACTGCAAGTTGAAATGACATCAGTCCAGTCTAATTTATATTATATGTATAAATATTTTACATTATTTATGTCATAATGGAGGTTACAATATGGACCAAGTGCTGGATTATCAAATTATTACTCAAAAAACAAATATACCATATGTGGTCAGGGCTGAGTTAGGTCCTGTGCAGCGTGCTGTGAAAATGGGCCTAGAGTACCTGCTCTAATAAAACTTCACCTCATTTTTAATATAATCCCCAAGAGAGGGTCTGCGCAGAATGGGGCGGCGGGCCGGAGGTTTTGTGCGAACAGCTGGAGGTGCCCTGGTTTCCAGAGGCTTTGCCCGAGGCTGAGGGCTGGAGCCACCCTTGGGAGAGGCTGGGGGCGGGGGATCATCTGACGTCTGGCCCCGGACCCTGTTCTCCCAGGGCCGTTGAGAGGCAGGCGTGCCGGCTGGGGCCCTGGGCAGAGCTGGGGCATGGGGGTCTCTGGCTGAAGCCGGGCTGGTGCAGGGAAGCCTCAGGTGTCCTTTGTTTTCAGGGCAGCCAAAGGGTCAGCAGCAGCCACTGCTTTGGAGTCGGGAGCCACTCCCTGGGGAGAAAGCCAGCGCCTGCCCCTGGGGAGCGCCCGATACCTGGACGGAGCCGTGCGCAGCGGGGCCCCTTGCGGGGGGAGGACAAAGCGGTCACCCCAGACCAGATCCCCTTTGCCGAGAGGACAGGGATAGGCTCATGGGAGTCACTTCCCCACAGCCCTGCCGAAGGCGCCCTGTCTCCAGCAGGGAGACCCCGTCACACTGGACGTGAACCGAGATCATCCGCTGGGGTGTCTTTGGCCACCTGTGTCCAGCACCAGTGAAGCAGGAAGAGGTTTTTTGTCTTCTTAAGTCCCTGTCCTGAGCCTGCAGCTGGAGGGAAGGCCACGTGGCTATTTACGGGAGGAGCTGAGAGCGGGGCGGGTGTGGACGGCGGCCTGGCCTGGGGTCTGCAGGTGGTCCCCATCACCATCCGCGACGTTGCCAGGAGGCCCAGCAACTCCTCTGGGCCCTCGAATGGGGAAGGTGACCCCGCGCCATTGAGAAGATGTGATCAGATGGAGACATGGTCGGTCACATTGCCCGTTCTGTGTCTTGACAAGAATCTCACAGCAGCCAGGTTAGAAGAGAAACTGAGGGCTTTTCAGTCAACCACAGGCTTCACTCTCTTCTACTCCATTTTAAATATAAGCAAACAAAAAGCAACCAGCAAACGAAAAGCTCCAAAAAACAAAATAGGCTACTTGGTCATTTTTCTAAATTTCCTCCTGCCTGCCTCTCTTATATGCTGCTTTTGTCTATTTTTCTTTCTATCCATCACCTATCTATAGCTATCATCTATCTATCAATCATCTATCATCTATCTCCCTATCTATCATCTATCTATCTATCATCTATCGTCTATTATCTATCTCTCTATCATCTATGTATCTATCTATCATCTATCTACCTATCATCTATCTATCATCTATCTATTATCTATCTATCATCTATCTATCATCTATCTATTTATCATCTATCTATCATCTATCTATCATCTATCTATCATCTATCTATCTATGTATCTATCTATCATTTATCATCTATCTATCATCTATCTATCTATCTACCTATCTATCTATCTATCTATCTATCTATCTATCTATCTATCTATCTATCTATCTGTCTATCTAAATTTGAGAGGAAACCAGAGAAACACAGATGTCTCCCTCTCAACCCCACAATTTCAGTGGGAAAACGTCCTGTGAAATTTCCCTGCCTTGGCCTTTGACAGGACTCTGGGCCTGAGACGCATGGCCCAGTGTCTCCTATTTCTCGAGCCTCGATGGATCTGAAACGGGAGAATGAATGACGGGTCCTGAGAGGCTGTTCACCTGGACTCCAGCTTCTCTGCGGAAAATGAGACCAACTACCCTGACAGATGAGTTTGCTCTGCCCTCAGGATTTCCTGGAGGAGGGGTCTCCCCGGCGGCTCTAGCTTTCTGTTTCCCGGGGGTCAGCACGTTTTGTCTGTTAGCTTTTTAGTGGTGACGAGCTGCGACTGGGACGAGGACCTCATGGGAGTGACTTCTGAGGTTCACCTTTTACGGTCTTGCTCTGGTCTGGATGCTTCAGGAGTTTATGCAAGGCTGGAGCTTGGTCTTGCTGGGTAGTATTTGGTGCCTGCACCTCGTCCTCAGCGGACAGCCGGTGCCCCTGGCCGTCGGAAGCCATCACAGACCCACAGTCTGATGCTGGATTCTCATGAGAAAAGAGCCAGAGGGGCAGGAAGTGGGACCTGGGGGAGCCGGTTCTCATGACACGGGCCGGGGCAGACGACGGGATGGGACGGGCCGGGGCGGACGACGGGATGGGACGCTCCTTCTCAGCTTCTCAGCTGGCTTTCTTCGATGCTCTTTCTTTCTCCTGACCCTTCGGCCCACCCTCTCCAAGGGGTGGGAAGCAGGATATTTGCACAAAGCCTTTGTTCCACGGGGAGCCCTTGCTCCTTCTCCAGACAAACTCCCCACCACCACCCCCAGCTCCTTGGGTGCTGGGGCCGTCCTGCGGGAAACCCCTGGGGGCTGAGGCTTTCCTGCCTATGTGCCATCCCAAGGGGAGGAAAAAGAACCCCTTTAACTGATAAAGCCCTATTTGCTTAAAGATATCACAGCATAGAAGATGAAAACACCTATCGAAGTGTCAGTCGTCTTTTCGAAGTTGGCGAGGACAACGAATCTCTGAACGGAAGGGGGCGCTTGGGGCAGGAGCTGTGGTCTGGGCACTGCAGGGGGCTTGGCCCCAGGGCTCAGGGCCTGGTGGGGGCTGTCCTCTCCGGCTGGCTGAGCAGGGACTTCGGGGACGTGGCGGTTGTCTCCGTGCGGATGGCGAGTGGGTCCTGGGCTGGCTGAGTCCCTCCTCTGCTCCGTGCCCTCCCAGCCCACGCGGCCCGCAGAGGGACGGGCTGCCCATCGTGGGCACCAGCTGGTCAGGTGGACCCGGCCAGCTTCCCAATGAGGGGGAAGCAGTATCCCAAGCCCCAGTGCTTGGCCTTTTTCACCATGGCTGTCATCTCTCTAGACTAAACAGTTCCCCTTTGGAGAAACCCCATTTTCTGCTGCCCCGTTCCTTTCCAGACCTTCTTTGCAACGTTATCTCAGTCCAGCCTTGAAGAATTACACAGGCCCTCAGCCCCTGTCCCCTCCTCAGGATGGCCTTTTCTCTGGCAGATGTCCTAAGTCACAGTGGGTTAGTGAGACCCCATTCCAGGACCTTAGAACAGGGCTCTAAATACAAAGCTTCTTCCAGCTTAATTCTACTTGGTTCACACATAGCAGTTCAGGGGGAAATCCATCTCCCTTCTCCTTACCGCAGAACGCGATTTCTGAAATGGAAGCAGCCTTCTCCCCCCACAGGCTGGTCTGTCGTCAGTGTCTGAAAAGTGGAGGAAAATGGAAAGTGTTCAGAGTACAGTCCACACGACACCATGTGACGTGGGCTGGGACACGAGCTACAGGCTGCTCCGTCCTGCGTCTCCTCCCCGCCCCCTCCCTTCCTATCGTTTAATCCCACACACCAGTGGGGGGCACTTGCTGGCTGCAGGTGGTCCTGGGCCCACAGCTGGGCGCTCTGAGCTTGTGGACTGATGGTCCTAACCCGCCCCATGAGGACACCCACACCCTTATGTGACTTGTTGAGGTCGCTACCCGGTTTCCAGAGAAAGCCCTCTTTCCTGAAGCACCTCATTGTCGTCGTTACACGACGGAAACATAAGAAATGTGGGGCAGGACAGGAATAAAGATGCAGACATAGAGAACGGACTTGAGGACCCGGGGTGGGGGGAAGGGGAAGCTGGGGCGAAGTGAGAGAGTGGCATGGACATATATACACTACCAAACGTAAAATAGATAGCTAGTGGGAAGCAGCTGCATACAGCACAGGGAGATGAGCTCGGTGCTTTGAGACCACCTAGAGGGGTGGGATAGGGAGGGTGGGAGGGAGACGCAAGAGGGAGGAGATATGGGGATATATGTGTACGTATAGCTGATTCACTTTGTTTTACAGCAGCAACTAACACAACAATGTAAAGCAATTATACTCCAATAAAGATGTTAAAAAAAAAAAAAAAAGAAAGAAATGTGGTGAACTTCCTTACAGCAGAGCGAGATTCTTCTCCTGCTCGAAGCCCCCACGGCCACTGGAAGACTGGAAAAGAGCCGTCTGACCCGCAGTGCAGGCCTCAACGCCTCCTGCCGCCCCTTCTCACCTGCAGGAATGTGCCCGCCATGGTCACGTCGCTGCGGAACTGTATGTTCAAGGCAAAGTTTGCTCAACTAGATAAACTGGTCGGCCGCAGGGCAGGATGCCTGATCTTGCTAATTTGTTTTAGGTTTATAACTGAATTTACAGCTCCGAGCTTATTGCTGTAGAAAAATCACTAATGGTTATGAACGGCTTTATCTCCTGTAAAACACTATTGATGGCGCTACAGGTGCAGAGCCGGTAAGCTGCAGCCGCAGGCAAGAGATAAGCTTGGCAGAGACTCCTGCTGAAAGAATGTTCTCCGCAGCAAATCCCTACAAAACCGACACAGACTCACAGATTTCAAAAACAAACTTATGGTTACCAAAGGGGAAACGTTGAAGGGGGCATAAATTAGGAGCTTGGGATTAACACACACTCACGACTATATATAAAATAGATAATCAGCAAAGACCCGCTGTACAGCACAGGGACCTCTACTCAATACTCTGTAATAACCTAAAAGGGAAAAGAACCTGAAAAAGAATGAATATATGTATATGTATAACTAAATTCCTTTGCTGTACACCTGACACTAACACAACATTGTAAATCAACTATGCTCCAATAAAATTTAAAAAAGAAACACCTACATAAAAAAAAATAAAGCAAATCCTGTCTCTCTTTCTCTGTTTCCTTTGTGCCTCTCCCCACTCCAGGCTCCAGAAGAGAGAGACAGAAAAGGAAGGCAATGTCTCAACTACCAAGGGTGCAATTTTGCAAAAGCAAAAATGTTTTACTTTCCACCAGGAAAAGAGAAATGCAAGTTAAGAAGCTTGTAGGACAAGAGACACTGATTTAAGTATTTTCACCCAAACTAACAAGGGTCTAAAGGAAGGACTTGTCCCTTTTCCTGGTGGAACCGTTCTACTCCCAGAGCAGAGGGTTTTGCTGTCCCAGTCATATCCTGGGGGTGATGTCAGGGGTGGGGTGAATGGTTGGAGATGACAGGGGCGCGTCACACCTGGATGAGCCCAGGACAGATGTGAGGGGTCCCCAGGCGCCCACCTCAGACCCCAGCATATGTGCAACACATTGTCGAAATGGGACCTGTTTCGATGAACTGGTGACGTGGGCTGGGACGGATTCTGCCTCTAAAGGATCACCCTTTAGGTGATCACAGGGTCTTCAACACAGACACACCCTGGCCTGGGTTCATAAAGCATTATCTTGTCCCAAGGACGTCACTAGACAAGGTGACGGATGAGTGGCTGCTTTGCCCGGGACTGAGGGGTTTGCAAGGGTGAGGGGCTTCCGGTGCTGAAACAGGGACAGTCCCAGGCGAGCCAGGACAAGTTGGTCACCCTAAGAGATCACTCATTCTGCTTACTGTAAATTTTCAGGTTATAAAAGGTAAGTGGTGGGTTAAAAATCCTCGTAGAGAACCTGCAGAAGGTGAGAGCGCCTGTGAGACACCCGGCGCCAGAACGCAGGCGTGTCCACCTATTTTAGGCCAACTTACTTACTTTTAGGTCCCCCTCCATCACTCAGTCTTTCATTCCAGTCCTGCATGGTTTGCTCAATGCCTGGTCAGTGGCCTGGCGAGCAGAGCAGTCGGGCCCCGAACTCGGCCCCCAGGGAAGGGTTGTCTTCACGAGTCTTGCTGTTTTTGTCACACACACAACTTTCTTAAATAAGTGGCCTTAGCAGACTTACCTTTACCTACTCGTTGATGCTTGTTTGTTTGCTTTTTGAACTGTCTGTAGGCAGAGGAGAGGGATTTATTTTGCCAGATAAAATCAAGGAAGGCATCATCTATCCTGGCCAGACAAGGGATCAAGGGTCAGAGACGCGGTTCTAGCTCCTTCTGTGCTGTCACATCGCTGACCCGTTGTCCTATCACTAAAGTGGGGGAAGAGACTGCGTCCTCCTTCTCCTCCTGGACAGACTGCGGTTTTCGGAGAAATGACACCTGTGAGCGCAGAAGTGCTTTTGGAATTCTTGCACGTGCATAGCTGTTAAGATTTCATGGAGAGGCTCGAATACAAACTAGACGTTAAAGAATAGGTACGATTTTGTTAAAGATTACTTTTTCTTATAATGAGAATTTTGGAATGCTTGTTTTAGAAATTACAGAAATATAAAACTAAAATCACCGTGTCACCAAACACAGCTGGTGGGAGAGGATTTTTCCCTCTTACTCTTACTTAGGCCAAAAGCTGGGCCCAGGACTGGTGGTCAGTGCCACCCCAGGGTGGGCACCCTGGGGCTGTGGCCTCGGGCCTCTGCCAGCCCCGCACGCTTCCTCCAGGGGACCAGGCCCTTCAGTTAGCGGGCCGGGTCCTGGGCTGCCAGGGACAGAGCGGGGACTCAGGACAGACAGGACGAGCAGGGCTGTCAAGCCAGCAGGCGGGCAGCTGAGTGGGGAGCTCGGCCTCTGCCAGGGCATCGCGGGCAGTGGGCATTGCGGGCAGTGGGCACTGGACGAGGAGGGCCTGCCTCAGCTCGGGAGGCTCTGCTGGGGACCAGTCATCTTTTCCTTCAAGGTGATGTGACTTCAGTATTTCTGAACTCTGGGCCTTCATCACCCTGAGGACAGAGCAGCTGCCGTTAGTCTCGTCTAATTAAAACCGTTCTGTGCCATTTCGCTCTGAGGGCTCCACTGTGCCCACCCCACACAGGGGGTTGGTCACTGTGCCTCAATCCAGCATGAAACTTTCTCAGTCAGTAGCAGTAATGACAACTCCAAAGTCAATGGCAGCATCAAACAAGGTCGAGTAAGCTCTGCAGAGGTGTTAGGGAGGAAAATAACTACAGTCGTAGCAATATGGCTCATAGACTCACCTTAGCGGCTGGATGTCACGTAAGCCTTTCTAAAGGGTAGGAAATAAACGTTGGGGACAGTGGATGGAGGTGGCCTGGCCAGGGGCTTGGGACGGGGTGGTAAAGCGGAGCTGCCCACAGGCTCCCAGGCCTTTTGCTTCAAGGTCTTGGGTTTAAAGCCACCCAAGGGCTGGTGGTGGAGAATTTTCAGAAGGTCTTAAGTGAGGAAGCAAGGATACCTCCCGACACCATCCCCAGGGAGCTCTGTGAATGCAGGTCCTGCTGCGGAGCAGAAACAACAGGAACGGAAGTCCAGATCACGAGCAAATCTAATCAGAGCTTCGGCATTTGTGTAAGGAGAGGAAGTGGGGCGTGTTGACTTAGCCAACGCCTGCCCCTTCAGGTGGTGCTAATGCCCCAGGGCAAACTTCAGCCCACACCCTGGAAGGGCAAGAAAAGGTACGAACAGGGTCAAGCCCCGTTCCATCCTCTCCGGAACCCACGGGGTCCTGCTCGGGAGTTGGAGTCTCTCACTCCGGGGGCGCGGGGGGTGGGGGTGGGTTGGTAGAATTGCTTGAAATAGTTTCACCCCCAAGGAGGAGGCTGGCCTTGACCTCCCTCCCTCTCTCCACCTTGCATGTCTACACTGACGGGTTCAGTACCACTTGGTGACATGTACGTGTGCGCACGCGCCGTGACTGTGTGGACACATTTCTCTCTCACACACACACACACACACACACACACACATGGCTGCCCACGCCAGCTCATGCCGGCGTCGTAGATGAACGTGACGCAGCGCTGGGACCACATTCAGTTTTCTGCTACAGCGGCTCCTTGGGAATACTTTTAGGCCATGAGAACAATTAACTTTATGTGTTCAAACAGGCTTCCCGTGCACGGGGTTATTCTCGAGAATAAAATAATAACCTCCCCCGCTCCCCCAAATAAAGCCTCTTTCTCTCTTACTTTCTCTTCTGAACTTCTTGAAAATTTAAGTGACTTCATGACCGCATCTCCTGTGTCTCCAGTGAAGCCGGGAACACGTGGCCCATGTCCTCAGGCCCTGCCACCCCCAACGGGGGTCAGTCCTGGGGAAGCACCAGGGCTTGTGCTGAGTGAAGACTTCTCTGCACAGGAACACGTTATTCTTCAGGAGCCGAGAGGACGTCCGTCTACATGTGTGTTTGTGACAAAATACGCAGAACATAAAGCTCACCATCTGAACGATTTTTTTTTTAGAAATTCACGTTCTTTTATTTATTTATTTATTTATTTTTGGCTGTGTTGAGTCTTCGTTTCTGTGCGAGGGCTTTCTCTAGTTGTGGCAAGCGGGGGCCGCTCTTCATCGCAGTGCGCAGGCCTCTCACTATCACGGCCTCTCTTGTTGCGGAGCACAGGCTCCAGACGCGCAGGCTCAGTAATTGTGGCTCACGGGCCCAGTTGCTCTGTGGCATGTGGGATCTTCCCAGACCAGGGCTCGAACCCGTGTCCCCTGCATTGGCAGGCAGATTCTCAACCACTGCGCCACCAGGGAAGCCCGTCATCTGAACGATTTTTAAGTGCACGGCTCAGTGGCATTAGGCACATTCCCAGTGTTGTGCGACCATCCCCACCGTCATCCCCAGAACTCTCCCCATCCTCCCAGACCGCACCTCCGTCCCCATTAAACACGGACTCCCCACCCCCTCCCCCAGCCCCTGGCACCCACACTCCTGCTCTCTGTCTCTGAATCTGATTCCTCCAGGGACCTCACAGACGTGGAACCACCCAGTGTTTCCCCTTTTGTGTCTGGTTTACGTCACTGAGCATCATGCCCTCAAGGTTTGCCCAGGTTGTCGCACGTGTCGGAATTTCCTTCCTTTTCAAGGCTGAGTCCCCCGCAGGTGTGGCCACATCTTGTTCCTCCGTTCATCCGTCCACTGCCTGCTTTTGTAAAGGAAGTTCCTTTTGGAAAACAGTCATGCCCAGTGGTTCACACATTGCCTGTGGCCAGCAGAGTTGAGAAGTTGTGGGAGAACTTTATGGACGCAAAGCCAAAAATGTTTACTCTCTGGCTTTTTAAAGAAAAAGGAACGTGAATCCCGGTTACAGAGAATACTCTAGAATAAGAAATTGTTTGGGCTGACAAAGAGGCCAATGCTCTGAGGCCTCAGACCGTCAGAACTGGCCCCTCCAGCGCTGCCATCCACACCGACCAGCTCAGCCAAGTGGCCGTTCTTTACCTTCGACTTGCGTCAGCCCCCTCCCCAGGGGGCCCTGGGTGACCTCCAGGTTGGGGTACAGGCAGCAGCTGCCTGCTTGTAGTGGCTTGAAGAGTTCTTTGCAAGCCCCCCGACCCTCGTTCGTCCCCAGTGCTGTTTCTGAGCCACATGAGAGTGTGTGGTCGGCTACACAGCCGTGCAGGAAGCCTACATGGTGACTGGAGCAGAGGGGCCGAGTGGGCGCTGTCTCCTTCTCCCCAGCACGTTCGATCATGGTCATGGTCGTCTTTGCTCTACACCTGCAACCCCCACGCCCCTGCCACCGATGCTCCCAGACCTGGACCCAGAGCGAAGTGGGCTGTAAGGCGAGGGGGGTGTGGCCGTTTGTCCTCGCCGTGCACAGGACTTCCTGTGTGATGGGGGACCCTCCCTGGCATTGCCCGGTACTCATGCCCGTCACAGGGTGCCCGTCTGAGAAGCATTAGTGACAGGCATTCCTAAGCCCAGGTAGGCCCCTCTTATGCCTCTGAAAGAACCCCCGGAAGAAATTTCAGTGCTGACTGCCTTAAGGAAAGCTTGCTAGAAACGTATATTTTTAAAGATACAATTCACGGACGAGGAGTTTTGGTGGAAGTTCCTGCCAATTCAGCCCACAGGACACTTCCTAGGTTAGAAGGAACTTGAACTAGACTCTGAAGGCCAGTGAGTTGCTCCATGGCCACTCATGAGGAAGTAAGTTTTCTGTGTCAGAGGAGAAAATGCCCTTGGGCTGGGAATGGTTGTTGGAAACAAGCTAAATTTCCTATGAAGGGTGTTACTTCTACCATCAATCATTTCTGCGAGCGGCTGTTTCCTTGATGACAAAGCGGCACCATTTTTACGGCCCCGAGTGAGCTGGTTGCTTGCACACGGTGACACGTCCCCTGCCCGCAGCCTGTCTTCACCATGCTCATCGGACCTCTGGGGACCTCCGTCTACGGGCCGCACTGCTTTTTAAAAGTTTGTTCTCCTTGTAGTTTTGCTGTGTATGAACTCTCTACAAAGCAAACGCAAGCTAGAGCAGTGGATCCCGATTCCGTCCCCCAGTGGACGTTATGCTCCTGAGGGGCCGTGTGCTGTCACCCGGGCACCTTGGACGGGGGGCCTGATGGTTACAGTTGACCCGGGAATACGCTGGATCTGCTGTCACAACTGCTAAGGTGCTGAGGCCGAGAAAAAGGGACGTTACTTCCGGTAAGAGGAGCCCTGCTTCTGCTCTTATCCAACTTTGGAAGCAAAAACCTGCTTCTGGCCATCCAGCGTCTGTAACAGCCTACTCGGAGGTCCCTGCATTTCAGGCCATTTCCGTGGGGCGCTGGGGTGTCGCGTGTCACTTGCGACCTCTGAGCCCAGGGCGCATCCGTGTGATTGGAAAGAGAAGGAGGGCTTTATGACTTATCTTTACCTCTGGGGCTCTGGTGAACACGTCGGAAGCTCCAGGGTTTTATCAAGTGCCCGAGCTAGACAAAGGGTTGGCAGAGGACGGCTCTCAGGCCAAACCCACCTGCTGTTTTGTAAATACAGTTTTACTGAAACTGAGCCACGCTCATTTATTTACATGTTGTCCACACCGCTTTCCCTTTACTGCGTTCTGCGTGACCTTACGACCTTACGATTCGCAAAGCTCCAGATACTCACGGTCTGGCCGTGGTGCCCCTCACGAAGCGCTGGTGCTTCAGGCGCACCCGCCCCGCGCCGTGTCTGTGAGCTGGGCTTCCCGCCTGCCGACGGCTCCTCACTGGTTCTGACCAGGAGGGCGAGAGGGCAGCTGCACGGCTGGACGAGGGCAGAGGGTCGTCTCCTCTCCGGGGTCGGAGCTCCTTCAGGAGCAAGGCGGACAGCACCCCTCCCTGGCCGCACCCGACGCCTGGCTTGGGGGCCTGTTGCACCCCAGCCTCCCCAGACCAGCTTCCCCACGCCCCCCGGACACGCCGCCCCTGCCCCCCAGGCAGCGTCCCCTCCTGGGCCTGAGTCCCACCTCTGTAGCCCTTCCCCCTCCCTGAGCACGTGGGGCCGGTACCTCAAACCTCTCTCCTCTGGTCACAGCCGTCACAGCCAACGAGGAACTGCTTCCTGCAGCTACTACCTCTCGGTTACCGAGGGTGAGTCCAACACCACAGAACAAAGCCTCTGTGTTAAATCCCCCCTGTCCAACGCACTAGTGTGTTTTCAGTTTTCCTGGCTGGACCCTGACAGACGCAGCCGTACCCCAGCTGAAAGCACACACTGAATGGGGAGTCTTGTACGTTATTAGCTTTTTAAGAGCATCTGAGTAACCCAGGCTGCTGTCCACCCTGCAAAGTGCCGGTCAGTTCTGAAAACTACTTGTTTCTAAGCAAAAATATTTTGTTTCCATTTTAGCATATGAACTTGATTTATTAGAGTAAAATATATCAAAACTGGCTAAGAAGAGTCAGTCGGAATGTTTACACTCATAAAATTGAGGTCAATTACTTGCTGAAGAAAGTATCTTTGGCATCATTTAGAAATGTCAGATATAAGTTTGCCTGTTCCTTCCTCCCGTTTTGGTTTGAAAACCAAAATGAGTTTTAATGTAAGTAATCTGATATTAATGGCCTTGACGAACTAATGAGACCTCAGTGTAAGCACAGGCCCTTTATTCTCCGGTGTAAACAGGGGACGATGAGCGCGTCCCGTGTGTTTATCTTATGCCCCGTAGACAGTCACCACGACGGGTGTGGAGGCACCCCTGCCCCCGAGCATGCGGTTACCCACTTACGTACCCCCCGGCTCCTGTCTGAAGCTGCTGTGCCTTGTGTCTGCACAGCCTCGCCGCTTCCTGGGCCCGGTTCCCCCCCTATTCCCATGACTCTGCTGCCCACACCTGTCGGGCCCCCCACCAGGTGGCACCGGGATGATCTGTCAGGAAACGTCTATCCCGCTGGACCATGAACATCTTGAGGCCGGGATGTTAGTCGGTCGTCCGTGTGAATCGGGGGCCCTCAGAAGCCCCCTGAAGGTTTGGGGATGAAGCACTGGGCAGGGGGTCTTTAGCCGGGTCCCCCGCTCGTGTGGGAGGGGTCAGCCCCTGAGCTGTGCGTTGATGAGCCATGAGCTGACGGTCGGCTCTAGGTCCGCCCCCTTAAGCGCCCCTGGCGCCCATGCACTGAGACCGCTGGGAGGGAGGCTGAGGATGGACCGACAGTGGCACCTAGTGTGTGAGCACAGATGCCCTCATGCGGGGGCTGGACATGGGGGGTGCTGGCGGGTGCCGGCGGGGGGAGTTGAAGCAGCGAGAATGCGCTGGGTCGGCCTCTATTCGCGTCAAACTGGGAGGGTCCAGAGGGTCCTTTTTCTACCCCAACTCACGGGTCCCCAGGAGCCCGCTGGGAGTCTGTCTGAGGGTCAGGAACTGGGGGAAGGACGCCTTTCTCTCTCCTTCAGCTTAAGTGACCGATTATGGAAAGTCCAGCCCTGCCCGGGGCTGTTTTTGAGCTGAGACATATGCCCTTTCTCGGGGTCCCTCCAGCAGCTCCCTTAATTGCCTCAAGTCTCAGATTCATAATAGAAACTGTTTCCGCAGCAGCTGTTGCGAGGGTCTCACACACTGTTTTAAGGGTTAAGGCTGGTTGAGACGGAGGCTGGTATGACTGATATTTTTACTTATGTTAGCATTTAATTGAAATACTTAGTTTATTGGCACTAGTTAATCCAAGTTGTTTTTTCCCTAGTTAAGGAACATGCCAAAAGCTGTAATTTGATCATTTTTATACGAACCAAAATAGATTTTGGCTTCAGGATGGGAGGAGGGACAAAGATTTTATCCCCTTTCAAAACTGGCCTGACAGTTTTACTACCAAAGTTAACAGAAATAAGAAGAAAGAAATTTCATAGGAAAAAAAAGCTGTGAAAAGCCCGAGATGTTTTCATAGAAACCTGCCTGGGGCAGCGGTTCATCATGCTCTGCAGCTCCCCGCGTGGACGGGACCCGCTCCAGACCACCTGGTGGTCTCCCTGCTGGAGGCGCCTGCACTTGATGGGGTTGCCGCGGAGGCGTGGAAGCCCAGAGGTAGCCGGGTCAGCAGGGAGGGCGTGGCAGAGCCCCTCCTCCTGTGTCCCCGCCGTGCGTCCTCCGAGGCTGGCGGGGCCTGGTGACATGCCTTTGCCCCCAGCATGCTCCAGACGGGGTGAGTGTTTGATGCCTCCCCCAGTGTGGCCCCCGAAACGGCAACCAGAATCTGCCCCTGAGCTGCAGGCGTGGCCGGGTCCCTCTAACGGCGGCCCAGCCTTCAGTGCTTACCGACCATGTGGCACACGGGCACCGACTGGGCAGGAAGCGGTCAGTGGTGGGAAAGAAAGACACAATCCCTGCCGCCAAAATATTTACTGCCCAGTTGGACCCACCATACACACACGCATTAAAATTCAGAGAATGATGAGAGTTAAACGACAACCCAAGAGTGTCAGAAGAAACGTACCACCGGGTGTTGCGCAGTTGGCTCAGGTAAACGTCACAGACGCAAGTAGTAAGACTTGAAAGGCAGGAGGTACAAGGTTCTCGGTACCAAACAAGGCTTCGGTGCTAATTTGCGGGCATTTCAGGCTCATGGCGTCCATCCATCACCACCATCATCACGGTCCCCGTCAGCGTCACCTCCCTGAATGTAATCATATCACCACCAGCAGCCACCCCCCTTAACTGACGTTTCCCCAGATCCCCTCCACAGGTCTGTGCAGGGTGGGAACAGGTTCAGCGGACGGCGGGATACCCACACCCACACGGAGGGACCACACGTGGCAGGTGTCCACGCACTGGCATGGGCTTCGTCTACGTCACCTTCAGAACAGACCTGAGTGTGTGAAGCGCTGCTGCCTGGGTTCAGATCCTGGCTGATTCCCGGTCCGTCCCATGTGGTCCCTGCACTTGGCAGTGATAAACTATAAAGACCGTAAGATTTCCTTCTTCCCACTCCCGGGGATGTGGCTGATAATAATTATTAAAGAAACAAAGTTGGTGAAGGGCTTGGAAAGCACTTTATAAACACAGAGCACCATGATGCTTGTGGATCCTGGGACTTTATGATTTTTTTTACATGAGATACAGCAAAAGCTTTAATCAGAATGCCTTCTTACTCTAATGAAAACCACTCAAAAGCGGTCAATTTACTCAGCAAAAAAAGAAGTGCTCCACTTTCCAATGACCACGGCTGCTGAGTGGCGGGGGGGACGGCAGTGCTGGTGGGTGGTCCACACAGCTGCTCCCCACGCCGGTGTTCAGGGGCCTGGAGTCGGCGCTGGTTCCCAGCCTGGCCCCTTTCTGCAGGAGGTTTGGGGGTGCAGGTGGACAGATGAGGGGGCCACGAGCAGCCTGGAAGGTAGCTCCGAGCCCATGACGGCCGGCAGTGTCCCTGGGGGGCGAGGAACATCTTGGCTGTTCCCGTTTCACTCCTCATACAGACACTTCTGGGGTCAGGAGTCTGCAGCAAATGTTTCTGCGAGACCAGATTTTTGAATTTTATGCAAAGATGTTTGGAGGTGTTTATGCTGAATTGTCTGAATAAAGCACTTGGACGCCCAGCATTGCCCGAATCTGGTATTATTTTGCTCTAATGTAGGTCCTGGCAGAGAACGTGGTGATGTGATCTGGCCTCGGTCTCCCTTGTTCCCCCCCTGCCCTAGGACTGTCAGCGTCCACGCCTCCCCCCCTGCATCCTGAGCCCCGGGGCCTCGCAGCTCGGGAAGGACGTGGCTTCTGCCTCCAGGTTTGCTGCGGCCTCTGCCCCCTCCGGTGTCTGCGGGGCGCTGCTCTCCAGGCTGGGCGTCCTCGGGCTCCCAGACCAGACAGGAGACTGGTGGGCGGGAAGAGGGGAGCCGGCACTTCTTCCCCCTGCCCCCTCCTGGGCCTCCCTCGAGGCTCCAGCTCCCCTCCCTTCACAGTGGGGTGGCACCCAGGCTGACCAGGCAGCCTCGGTCTGGGGGAGCTTGAGTTGGCCCCGGATTCCGGCTTCTGGCAAAGCAGCTCCACCACCTCCTCCTTTGTCCTGTTTCTGCCTCTGTCTCTCCGGCGTGGCTCTCACAGGCCCGTCACCCTGAACCAATTCCCTGCTTTTCCGTGACGTGAGCTTCGGGCAGCTTAGGGCTGCCTCTGCCTTCTTTACCACGGCGTGTCCTGCGTGCGGCGACCTGACACAGTCTGCCTGACAGCATTCCCCACACCTGGGCTGCCGGGTGCTCCAGCCCACACACGGGGTCTGGCTGCAGTTTCTGGTGGGGCTGCACCCTTGTTGAGGACGTGGGCACTGCACACGCTGTACCTGTGGTCGTCACGCGCCTGAGTCCCTAGACCTCCCCTCTCCCCAAGCCGGATAAACGGTGGGTCCTGGGCTCTTTCGTCCTCCTCACCCCAGAGGAGAAAAGGGCAGAGAGGAGCGTATGGCAGGTTAGGGGGCCCTCGAAATGTGCAGGAATGAGACTTTCCAGGCCCAGCGTCCGCCAGCCTCGGTCCCCGTAGAGGACGCCCAGGCCCCGTCCGCCAGCTGCTACTCGGAGCCATGCGGGCAGCGTTGCCAGAGGAGATCGGTGGGAGTCTGGGGACCGAGGGGACCCTGAGGAGAGCGATGAAGTGTTTCTTGTACTGGAGATGCAGCTTGTCTCCCCCCACTCCCATTTTGATCTCTCTGTAATTGAATTCATTCTTTCATGCGTGTACGCAATGGAGAAGTTGCGGGGGTTTTTCCTAAAAAGCTGTCATTAAATCGATGAGGCCTCTTATGCTTGCTGTCCTTTAGAATCAGGGACATCTTACCTTGTGTCTCTCACACCCGACAGGTCTGCCTCAGGAAGCCTTACCTGGTCCCATCGAGAAGCCCGGGATCGGTGGGCACGAAGGCCCCTTGCGTTGTCAGGCTGCGAGGTCCGGTTGTTCGCGGGAAGCAAAGCCAGGCTCTCTGTCCTGCAGGCCCGCCCGGGCTCGGCAGGCAGGCTGGGGCATCTCGGCTGGCTGTCTGGATCCCGAGCCTCTGAACACAGGGCTCGTGCGCAGGACCTGGGCAGGCAGGGTCCAGCACGTCACCCACACGCACGGTTCTCCTTTCCTGGGGGCCCCGCAGGGACAGCCGCTCACTTAGTTGTTACAAGTGGAGGCCAGACTTCGGACAGTGCAGTGGGGACCCTTTGTGTTCACCGGGGAAGCCTGGCGGCTACACTGGCCCCATATCAGAGGGACGGAGGGAGGACGGACTGGCCTTGGCCAAGCGGGGGTGACCGGGTTCTTTCCAGGCTCTGTCACTGAAGGCTGTCGTGCCCTTTGGACGTTCAGCACATCTGAATCCCAGTGATGTATCGAGTACACATCGTATTTAACGTGTGTATTAATAATAATATGTATGTACAGATTTCTAAAGCACATATGCGCGTATGCATGTACGCCTCAGCTCTACCTATGCTGGGAGGGCCTGGGAACAGTGACCCTCTGGCAGCAAGAACATCCTGTGTCCAGAGCTTGGATTCCAAACGTGACCCTGCACTTCAAGGCACTGGGGCTCTTCGGAGAAACGGCTGCATCCAGGTTTGGGCAGAGAAAGTACAAGTTGAGTCTGGAGCATTTATTTTGTGCCAGAAAGTACGGAAGTGTTCAAAAAATGATTCTGACGTGTTAAACCATCGTAAGAACCGGCTTGAAGACACCCGCCGGCCCAGTGGGACATTTGTGTATCAAAACACACAATGATAGTTTGTAACCGTTCAAGCATGAGTTCATACTGATACAAATGAACAAAAGGAGAGATGGGAAAAGGGAGAGCTACCAGTCTCGAAGTTTCCCCACAAAATATCCATTAATTACTCATCAACTAGCAAGCATACGGTACTTAGTCACTAACTTTCCAGTGGAGAAATCTGGCAGATGCCATCTTAACCAGGGATAAAAGTAATGCCCCCCAAGGTTGGGGGCCCCCAGACACGGAGAACAGCACCTCTTGAATGCACGCACAGCAAGGAAATACCAGCCAAACCCAAATCAAGGAACATTTTTATCAAGTAAAGATCTGTACTTTTCAAACATGTCAAGATCATGAAAGACAAAGAAAGGCTCAGAAACGTTTATGGTCTGAAGGGACCAGCGCTCTGAATCCGCCCGCAGCCCCGGGCCTGTGTGGCGGGGGCCCAGACCCTGGTCGGGCAGTGGCGGTACAACTGGGGAACCCGAGGGGGACTGGGGTTCTGATGGCACCACTGGATCAGTGGGAACTCGACGTTGGTGGTTGCACTGTGGTTACGCAGAAAAATGTCATCATTCGTAGGAAATCCAGTCAAGTAATAAGCACTGGAGCGTCACCTGTGAGGCTCAGCACCGTGAGGGTCAGGAACACGCACGCACGCGGAAGCTCCAGGCGGTGTGGTGAAGTGTAAGGGGCGGGGAGTCTGCGTGCAGCGTGCGTGGAACTTCTCTGTCCCTCCATCTGCGGTCCCTGGACACCACCAGCAGGGATCCCGCAGAGCCCGGGCTGGGCCCATGGCCTCCTGGTGCAGGAGCCTGACCACTGAGCGCCCAGGATGGGGGACCCTGGGGTGGGAGGCCGGGAGTTGGGCGCCCCCCCGCCAAGGCAAAGCCAAGCCGTAAAGAGGTGACTATTGTTGAGTTGCTGGTGTCCCTTTTGTTTCATCACCCAAAAGCAATATTAACCATTTTATGGTGTTACCTGTGCGTCTTTCCTATTACATTCTTCAGGAGCAGCTCTGCTTCGTGCAGGGTACCTGGCCCTGTGGACGTCTGGTCTGTGAACGCTTTCCACAGACCTCCGAGCGGCTCTGGGCCCTCAGCTGCCCAGGCCCCGGTGCCGGGACAGCTGTTTGGCTGACAGATTTGGAACCAGCGCCGGACATGTGCGGGGCAGTAAACAGGAATGAATTTTCCCTAACCTTTATGAGTCAAATATTTATTTCTGGAATATTAACAAAATCAAAAGAATTACGGGGTTCTTTTAATTTTGAGTCAAAACACACTGACGCGCAGCTTTTAAGAAACTTTATTTAATGGGTCATCTTAAATTGAAGCAGAAACAAATTCAGAAATACTGGGATTTCTTGCCCAGTATATACAGCACTGAAGCAACATTTTAAAAAAATCTTTAATGCTCTATAAAAGAGGTAATGAAATCCCTCTTTCCATAAACCGTCCATCAGATATTGATGACACCATTAAAACTCCCAAGTATACTGTGGATAGAAAGCTCTTGGGGGGTGTGTGTGTGTATGTGTGTGTGTGTTGTGTGTGTGCACGTGTGTAAGCTCCCCTGCCCCCTTTCCCTCTCAGAAGCACATGCCCCTGGGTAGGAGGATGGAGGGGTTGCTGTTTTAGTGGAACAGCATGTGTTTTTAGTAACAGACAAAAGGAAACCCACTCTTTCTCTGGGTTGGGGATGAGATGAACTGCAAATCTTCCCAAACTTTGCAAAGAATTGTTTCTGCACGTGGATTGCAATTACAGAAAGGCAGAAGAAGAACAACAACAAAACCCAAAGTATCAGTCATACTGTCTAGAAACCCTTTACCTCTTCCTCTGGGTTCTGTTGTGATCATGCATCTTGGAGAACTTTGTGTAAAGGTGACGACATACAAAATACCCAGCACCAGCTACATCATTTGCTGGCCCAGAGCAAAATGAAAATTCAGGCCCTCGTTCAAAAGGATTAAGGATTTCAGAACAGGGACATGAGCTTTAAAACAAGCCCGGGGCCCATTGCTGCTGCCCAGGTCTCACGCCCGTGAGGTGGTGCTGAATTGTAAGCCTCCGAAGCAGAGAGTCAGTTAGAAAGCTGAGGTTTCCAGGGTAAATAACAGTCAGTGACCGAGTCCCTGCTGAGCATGAGTTTTAATTTGAGCCTGTTGCCAAGTTCAAGGAAAACTTATTGTCATTATTTTTAAACCAGTAGTTGGAAGTAAAACTTCACAGTTTGAATCAAAGGATTTTGTGGTAAGAAGTTTTCAGAACCTTAATAAGTTTCACAGCTTGTCAAGTATAAACCTCTCTCCTCCTTTGTAAAATAGAATTACAGTATTTAAACATTTCAGAGCTGGTAGGGTCCTTAGAAGCTCTCCAAGTTAATGAAATCAGACCCATGTAAATAAAGTGACCGGGAATTTGAATCTGCCACTTTTGACCCAATACTTGACCCTTTCTTCTACATTAAATTCATTTCTGTATTTTTCTCTCATGAGGTGGGTACATGAGTCCATAGGAAAAAATAAATCAGTTGAATGGATTGACAGACTCGGTTGCAGGGGGCCTGGCTGGGTGTATAAATCACAGCGGCCTGGAAGCATTGCGAGGCTGAGCCCCAGCTTCCCAGCGCCCGGCAGGCTGCACGTGGAAAAGGAGGGAAGTACTGGTGAGCTGTGGACACAGAAAGTCTTACACACTTATACACCCTGGTGTGAGTGTAAGTGCTCTTCCGGGATCCAGATGCAACTCTGCAACTTGGCAATCCTATTTCTAAATATTTATCTCATGTAAAACCGTGTATATGAGCTCCAGTAAACATTTGAAAAAGCAGTCATGGTAATATTCTTTGTAAAGATCCCAAACTGGAGACAACAATCCAAATCTGTATAGACAATGGATACATATACTTGGGGTATTCATACCCTTTCTCAGCGGTGAGGAAGAATGAAGCACAGCTACCTGAATGGATGTGGATGATGGTGTGAAACATACGTGACATTGGCGGAAAAGGAATTACGGGAAATGCAAACAGCCTGATGTCTCATGTATCAAGTTATACAAATCTGAACAATGTTGCTTAAGGATACATACATGTAAAGAACATCAAGGAAATGATAAAGGTAAAGTCCACGAGAGTGGTTACTTCAGGAAGAGGTTGGGATTCACGCGGTGGGGCTGGCACTCAAGGACGCGGAGGGGAGCAGAGGGGTCTATTTCTGAAGCTGCTGGTGGTGCGATTATTCATTATTTAGCTGCTGGTTTGATTACTCTTGGTGCCTTACTGTACCTCTGCTGGTCATATCTACCATCTGTGTATTTATGCATCTCATCTATCTGTCTATCTATCCATCCATCCATATATTCCTTTCTCAGTGGTGCATATTTCATAAAAAAATGTGTAAAGAATAAACATGGAGGACATTGACTCAAGATGGCATGTACATACATGTCCTTTTCAGAACATATTTAATAATTATGAACAAGAAATGTGCAGTAAGAACACAATATTAATGTTCTTTTCATCTTTGCAGTTTATTCCTTATCTTACATAACTATCAATTTGAACTTTGGTTTGGCTGTATTTAACTGAAAATTCCACAATAAGTAGCTTATATGAGAAAGGTGTTTATGTTTCTCTCACCTAATAAGAAAGTAGTTCACTGGGGACTTGAGCTCATTCTAAATCCCTGTTCCACCATCCACAGGGTGTGAGCTTTTTCTTCATGCTCACAAGATGGTTGCTGGTACTCACGCCATCACATCCATGTTCCTGGTTCAAAGAAAGAACAGGGCAAAGGGCACAGAGACAAGCTTGTCAAATCTGTTCACTTGTAAAGAGCTTCCCCAGAAGTTTCACCCAATGGCTTTTGCTTACATCTGGTTGGCCGCTATAAGCTGCAAGGGAGGCTGGGAAATGCCCTTAATAAAATTGGTCTTGTTAGTAAGAAAAAAGAGGATGCATAATGGGTAGGCAATTAACAGTCCCTACCATGCAAATTTATTGTTTCTGAATAAGAAAGCTGAAATGCAGCTGTAATTCTGAAATTTAAAAAAAATTATTTAGGCTCTTATTGACAAATACAGGGCTGGCATGGTCATAGGTGATTCTGCTTACCAATGTGGTGGAGAAACCATGCTTTTTGTTTTAAGCCCCTGAGATGTGTTTTTATTTTAATTCCTTTGTTTGTTATCAGAGCATTAATTTGACTACATTTAATTTGACTTACATATGAATATATTTGAATTATATTATATGGACATATATTTGAATATATGTGAATTTTATCAGTTTGACTGTATTTGTTGATTTACATGTGACTGATACATTAAACTCCTGTTTATCCAGAGTCAAAATGATCAGAAAGATCAAATACGCATTCAAGAAATATTATATTAGTATCATTTCTAGTTTTTCCCACTTGGTATATATATTTTACTGCACTCTATTTTTAAAATCTCATTCATTGATATACAGTTAGTACATAGTCTTAGTAAATCAGAATACTTACTCAACTAGTATAAAATATAGTACCATTTTTAGCCGGGTGCTTATGTAATACTTTCAATATGAGAAATAACATATTTCTTTCAAGCCGCTTAAGCTCTCTCTTTCAGATATATCTGAAATAGTAAAGAAAATATTTGGAAAGCAAATTATTCTTCTCTTCTGTGAGTAAAAAAAAAGAAAAATGACTTTTTGTATCAGGAATTGAAAAAAGAGATTTCTTTAATCCTCTGGATTATTTTTCAAAGTTTGGCAATGCAAAATTCCGTGAACACACTGAGAATTCGACGGCCAGATAAACAAAGATCTAACGCGGACCCCCGCCGCTGAGAACAAATTCTTCCAGACGGAGCCGGCCCACGCCCGTCACAGCGGCATCAGCCTATTGTAAGCTCTCCGCAGTGTAGACAAAACAGCCCCCCGTCCCTCAGATCTGCCCGTGAGTCACCGCCCTGTGCCTGTGACTTCCTTTGAGACAAAACGCGAGGGGCCGCCTTTGAACAGACGCCCCGAGTGCAGTCAACGGGGACGCTGAGCAGGTGGGAGAGGACCCCCTGCAGGGCCACGCCGCGTGTCCCCGCGGAGCCCACCCCCGTGGCCCACGTCACAGCTGAGCACGTGGCCACTTCTGTGGCCCCCATCTTTCTTCTTCCATCTTTCTACACATCCCTTCAGCTCCAGCTGGTTGCACAGATTTCCGCAAAACTCTGAAAACAGGATCGAGGTGCAGTTTCCTGACACCTTAAATGTCTCTTAAAGAAACAAATTAAAACAACAAAAACAAATTTAAAAACACACACCTCTATCGGGCAGCCGAAATAGTTCTCTGAGTGCCCCAGTAATATTTAATGAATGATGAAAACTTCTGTCTGCGTAACAGTCTGCTTTGCTCACTCTCAGGCCTCTGAGAGGCAAGAGGGCCGAGGTTTGGACCAGCTCCCCCGCCCACTGGTCACTTCCGTGAACTTGGGCAGATCACCCGGCCTCTCCAGGCCTCAGCAAATCGGAAGTGTTACCTGCCCTACTTATTACCCCACCATATGGGGGGGTCACTATTAAGTAAGAAAAAAGAAAAGCCTCTCATAACCCTTTATATCAGCTCCCTAGGTGATAAGAACACTCCTTCTGTGGACATGGGGCAGGTCTGGAGGCGATGTGCAGAGGGGCCCTGTGGCCACTTTCCTTCACCTCCAGGGACCCGGAGTTCCCACACAGCGGCCAGGACCTCCCCAGGGCCTCCCCCCTGGCCTCGGAAGACAACTTCCCTCTTTTGGTCAAAGTGGAGAGTCTTCGGGAACTAAGGCTTCCGAGTTAACGTCATTCATCCCTGGCAGGCGCTGGGGCTGCAGTCCGCCAGAGAGAGACGTGCTCCTGGCACCTCTGTGGACAATCCCAGCGGAGCTGCCCTGTGAGTCTCACACGGAGCCCAGACACGCGAGCCTGCGCTGTGGTTGGGCGGCGGGGTGGTGGAAATATGGGAGAGCGAGGTCTCGTGTTTAAAGATGTGGCCTCCGGGAGGACAGGGACGTATCCGTCTGTTCAGTCCTCAGCCCCTCGGGAAGAGACTGGCACGTGGTAGGTGGGGGGTACGCAATACATATTTGTTAGCTGAAGAATAAACGACAAAAGTGTGTTTTGATGCACCAAAAAAAAGGACTCACAGAACAAAAATTATGCTTCATGGTGGGAGAGCACAGCAGTTGCTGCCCTGAGTTGTGGAGTTTCAGGAGGGGGGAACCTGGGATCCCAGAGGCTCAGCTACCGGCTCCTCTCCAGCCCCGTCCAGAACAAGACACGCTGTCACCTCCAGGCTGGGGGTCCACGCATCACCCGCGCTGTTCACTCCGCGCCCCACACCGCAGGCCTAGAACACTCTTCAGCGGGACCCCAGCTGACCAGGCAGCTTCTCTCCTCATGGGCACAGCCATCTGCATCCTTTCATGACCCACCTCAGCAGGTGACACTCACCTGGCCAGGGCACTAAGCAAGGACCTCCTCCTTAGTATCCATTCCCTGGAAAGTAAGCTCAACTCTGTCACAGCCCTTAGAGGACCAGCAGGCAGGACCTGGTGCTCTCGTTGCTGCCTGAGTTCATCCGAAAACCAGAAGCACATGGCCCGCCAGCAGAGGACAGCAGTGGTCCGAGATCCAGGTGCTGCTCGCCCCCTCCCTTTGCGTCCCACGGACGGCCTTCCCTGCTAGGTTTAAAGACTTGCTTTGTCCCCCTCCCAGGGTTCTAATGTGAAGAGATGCTTGTTTACTAGATCGTGCTGGGAAATCCCAGAGGAGATCAGTGTGGCCAAGCTGAAGCGGGGCTGTGTTTTCCACGCTTCCAGAATATGCTGGCATCACTGTTATTATCAGCGTCTCACTGAGAAAATAAGTGAAAGGATTTACCGAAAAGGCAGAACAGAAGCAGGTCCTGTGGTGTCTGTGGTTCCGTAACCCAGCTGGGCTCAGAGCTGAGCTCTTTAGTGGAATCTGCTGCTTAGCAAGGACGGTTACTTCCATATCTTACATTACAACGTGCCTCTATGCAGGGATCCAACAAGGCTTTGTGGCTTTTATAAATTTTCTTCACTAAATAAATATGTTTTTCAAAAAAAATTCATTGAACCCTTCCTACGTGCTGGGATTATGTAGGATGTGCTGGGAACACAGTTATGGCCGAGCCGCCGCTCCGGGGTGGGGGCTGCTGACCTGACGGGTCAAGCGCAGGTCGTGAAAGGGCCGGGCTGGGGGGGAGCTTGGGGGGAGGCTGGCGGCCGCGCAGGGGACGGCTGGACAGGGGCTGAAGGGCCACAGGAGGAAGGTTCTCTGGGAGAAAGGGCTGAAGCCCTGGTCCTCACCCGGAAGGCGGCCCTCCTCCGACAGCTGATGCTCAGCGGGCTCGGATCTCGGGGGTGGGGGGCGCCCAGCGCTTCCGTGCCTGACCTCAGCCCTTCTCTGCACAGCTGGGAGGAGGGCGCTGGGCCAGCACGCGGCACAGCTGCAGAGACCGAGGTTCGGTTCGGAGGGTGCACCGGGCTGCTTGGGGCCCCGCACCCAGTCACCGGGTCCGGACGTGAGAGCTGCTGCTCTGGACCTTCGTCCTCTGCCCCGGGGTCCCATCCTGGACACGGCCCCCCCTCGCCCCCCATTAACACCTCGGCCCTCGTCCAGGCCCAGGGGTCCCTCCGCCTCCCGCTTTACTTCCCGCCGATTCAGGGATGCTGGCTGCCCCTCCCCCCACTGCGGAGGCGGAGGCGGCACCCGGGCCGGCGGGCTCTGACCGTCTGCAGGCCCGTCCTCGGAGGGACTGCTTCGGCCTGACCACCACGACCCCGCTCGTCACCCTGATTCTAAGTGAAGGCGTTTCCGTGCCAAGCACAGGGCTTGGCGTGTCCACCAGGGATTCGCTGTGAATAAACCAACAAGTGGCTGGAAGTGACAAATGCTGCCCTTTAAGGGCAAAACTTCTGGTCCTAAATGTCCCTCTGCCGGTCACTCTGTGGGCGGGGTCTGCAATTGCTGCTCTGCCAGACGGAGCTTCTGGGAAGGTTCCACATTCTGCAAGGCTCCTGGGTCACCATCCTTTACACACTCAGCACGTGTTCACGTTTCTTGGGCAGCATTTTTACATCAATTGTTCTTTATTTTTGTTCTTTACGCTTCATGCTATCTCCCTGGACAGGATTTTGATTAAATTCAGTGGAACCGAGTTACAGGACACGACCACTGTTTGAGGGCAGACTCTTTGAACTGAAACCGTTCCTCATGTTCACTTTTGAAATGAAAAAAAGAAAGAGTTCTACGTTCAATTTAAAGATATTCAGTGGCCTCTGTGAAGACAGGTGAGTAGAACGAGATGACGTTTGGACTCCTCCCCACCAGGACTCCTGGCCCACGTGCCCCAGGGGACATCTGCGTGTCTATCTCCCTTTTCCCGGAGTCCTTTCTGTCCGTGTGTCACACTGTTATTTGCTGGGCTGTGCCCGTGGCTGCCTGGGCCCCGACCTTGGCGGAAACTCGGCTCTGACGCAGGAGGTTGGGGCCTGGCCCAGGCAGTTTGGCTCTGGTCTCCATAGCAACGCAGTGGTCCAGCCGGATAAGGTGCTTCCCTCTAAGGACACCTCACGGCCAGGGGAGGAGTGCAGACTAGGCCACGGGAGACTTCTCTGGTCTGGTGTCCCAGCCGCGTCCTGCTGCCCTGCGTCCCCCATTTTGACCCGGGCTGGGCACCGCAGGCCAAGCCGCCACCTTCCTGGGTCAGCCTAAGAGCACGGGCGTGATACTATCACAGGGTTTTCGAGTCATGAGTAATTTGTAAAGCAAAGACATTCTCAAAAGCTGTCATGAAGTTCCTGTCTTGCCAGCCTTTTCTGTGGTGTAGATAAAGGTGGCACTTCTACTAGGAAACACACATTAGGTTCCTGTCTATCAATGAGTAAAACTTTGCCGCTTCTCATGTCCTCCCTCTTTGTCCTCCAAATTACTCAGAAAGAAACTGTCTCTAAGGTATTATGGAGAAAGCACTAGATCACAGTGAAAACCCTGTGCTCTTCGTCTGCCTCTAAGCTGTGTAGTCTCGTGACCTGCTGTCAGTCACTGATGCCCCCTGGCCCCAGGGCCTACACTGTTCAGAGGGGAGAGCGTGCTATTCCCAGGCCTCATGCCTTTCACAAGGGTTTACCAAGAGCATACAGCATGTGGAGAAGCCACCCTGCCAATCACTGCCAACAGTCAACTCCGTCTTCCGCCCCTTCCAGCTCTTTTCTTCGGCCAACACTTTTGTGACTGCCTAGTGTCAAGGGCTCTGGAAGCCACGGGGGTGTCAAGGTCACTGCCGCATGGTCCCCATCAAGCGTAGAAGACAGACTCTCACTGTCTCACGACCCTCCAGATTCGGCGATAAGATTGTTCACGGGACTGCGGGGCACATGGGGGCACTGGCCATGCGCGGCCTGTGAGGGCACGATGCTTACGTTGACTCTTAAAGGTGGTGGGAACCCAAGTAAAGAGGGGGCAGAAGTGCATCTGGGCGGGAGGGGTGTGTGTAAAGAAGGCCTGAGAATCAGGAGCACGGGGGGTGGGCCTGGGACGGGGCCCGATGACCAGCATTAAAGGCGTAGGCTCACAAAAGAAGCGGCTGGGGGCTGGGCTGGGCTGGAGGGACACTGGCAGGAAAAAATAGAAAAACAACCAGAATTCCGGTGTTGCAGAAGCCAAGGGAAGAGGGTGCTTCACGAGGAGATTCCTAATCTCTAAGCTGTTCACGCCTTGGGGGCTCGGGAATCAGGTGTTTTCCTTTAACTTTCCACAGAGATTAGAATTTGAAGATATGGGTTTGATTGAGGATTAAGGCAGAATATTTCGGAATATGGTAGGTTACGAAATAGTTTTATAAGAATCTTAGATGGGCTTGTGGGGGAAGCGAGGAGATGGACTCAGGAACGCGTGGCAGCGGCTGGACCCTGACTCAGACCCGCCAAGCTCTCCCGCATGCAGGGCTGCCCAGCGCCCCTGCCGGCTCGACAGGGAGACCACGCGTGGGCCTGAGGTCACAAGCTACCAGTTAGGGAATTAGGCAGGTTCACAAGTCTCTTAGTCGTGACGCTTCACACTGTCTCTTAGACCCGAAGGCTAAAGAATGAACCGCTGCCCATCTAATCAGATTCTTCACGCGTTGTTCACATGGATCAGCCTGTGTTTTCCACGGTTTCTAGACAGTGTTGCTGGGAGATGCATTGTCGTGGCTCGGGCAGGTGTACGGGGATAGTCTGTGGCTCTGTGTGCACTGATTTTTATTGTATGCATGTTATTGTAATGATATGGCTCAGGAATTATTAAATTGTGCACCTGGAAAGCGTAGAGTTTGCAAACCTCTCTTCTCTCTCCCTCCCTCCATCCCTCTCTGTCTCTCTCTCCCTGTCTCTCTGTCTCTGTCTCTGTCTCTCCCTGTCTGTCCCTCTCTCTCTGTACCTGTGCCGCGAGACCCACCATGACGAGTCACCCAGGACAGCGCTGATCACCTGAGCAGGAAGAGCTACACTGCTCAGCCAGGCTCATCACAAAGGGAAAACAGGTAGATGGAATGTTTATTTCTCCAGAAGAGACGTTAGAACTGAGTGTGAAATCTCCCGTCTCCAACACAGGAAAAGCTCTGTTTGGGAAAATCAGGATGCGTCCTTAAATGGACGCAGAGAGTCAGGTGGACCTGCTCCCTGGTGCTGAGGAAAGAGACGGCCCCCCAGATGCTGGGAGAGGAAGTCGGGCAGGGCAGAGGTTGGGCTGGGATTTTAAGCGTAATAGTAATAAAAGCAGAGAGCTTTGTGGGGCTCAGGTACCCCTTTCCTAAAAGTGATTGTTTTGCTTAAGATCAGAAAACTTTAGCACTGCTTTTTACATTTTTAGCTTTCTTTCTTCCATCTTTTACTTTTATTATCTTTCATTTATGAGATGCCAAACTAGTTCAGACTCAAGGACACACTGAGGTCATGAGTGGCCTCAGGTCAGGGTGGGGGAGGGGTTTGAGGTGAGCTGGACTCGCACTGCTTCTGCCCTGGCTTCTCTTAGCAGATCTCTCTTCTCTCTGAAGAGCGTTTTCTTACGTGGAATACAGTTTTTGCTCTATGATGGGTTTGCAAAACAAACAAGCAAAAAATCCCTGAACATTCTGTGCGTTGCAGGACTTCTTGTGGGCGTTTGGGTGGCGTCTATCATCCTGAAAGGGGTCATTTACGTAACAAGACCCAGAATCCAAAACGCTGTGCAGACAGCAGTTGTACTTCTTCGGGGCTCCTTGGGGGAAGGGGCTCCCAGGGCCGTGCTCTTCTGCTATTTTTTACGCTAATGAACCGTGGAAACTGCTAAGAAGCGGAAGCGGGTCTGTGCTCCGCCAAAGCCCCGTCCCCAAACCGCCATGGCTCAGCGCCGCCTCTCCTGTTTTTCAGGGGTGGCCACGTGGAGTTTTTTTGCAAGAACAAGGACAGAACTAACCAGTGAATAGAAATAATCCTGAGGCATTTTCTAAATAAAAGAATGCTAGAATAATTTGATAAGGGAACCAAAAAGGATGAAATACTGAAGATATAAACTCATTTGTGGATAAGAGTAATTCAGTGAACACGGAGCAACCTCTCTCGACATTTTCTGTAACACATTTTTGTAACTTAATGGACAGAGAACCATTACGTGGTTATAGAATTACTTTCAGGGCCTCTGGCTGGACTTTTTAAAATGCATGATCATGAAGCAAAATTTCACTATGATGAAGCTATTTAAATGTGATCAGTTGCTTTAAGGGCATAAATCCCAATGGAAATTTTCCAGGTATTTAGTAATTGTTTCCAGTTCTAATTTCCCTCATAAGAAGGTCAAGGAGAAGCAGACATTTTAAGCTCTTTAGAGAGTCCATTAAGATATAATGAGTTGGAAAAAACCAGCTAATAGAAGGGTATTTTCAAGATAGAATTGCAGAAATTCCAAATATTTGCAAGGCAATATTTATCCCAGCAATGTCCTATTACCCAGTGTGACGTTGTAGACATACGTGAGCCCCTGTTAATTTTTACCTTAGACCCACAGAAACTGCTTGGCATCGGGATCGGGTTGGATTCAGAGCTGGACTCACTGGCCGAGCCCCTCGCGGACCCCGAGGCTGAGAAAGCACAGCGTGGCCGAGGCTCTGAGGCTCTCAGGAGTCCCTCTCTCTCTGCAGGTCCGTGAGGCCCACCTCCTTCTCTTACGTAGGATAGAGTTGCCCCCCGCTCTCTTATTAATTAGTGCAAAGGTAGTCACTGATGAGCACAGCACAGAGCTGGCCCTGAGGAGGTGGTAAAGAATTAGCACATTCTCGACTTTCAAGAAATTTCCCCTTTTGTTGGTTGGAGGCAAGGCCAGGGCAAGACCGACTTAAAAAGCTAAATAAAACCAGCAAAATTGTACCTCAGCCAGGTGACCAGGGTCGACATCACCAGTGACAACTCGTGCTGAGATCATGTGCTCTTGATGCGAGGTGATGAGGGGTCCTTACCTCTGGGGTCTTCTTCCCAAAACTCCAGTCTGATCGTGAGAAGAACATCAGACAAGCCCACCGAGGAACATTCTGAAAAATGCCTGACCTGCCCTCCTGAGAACTGTGAGGGCCATCAACCCAAGGGAGGTCCGAGGAACCATCACAGCCCAGAGGTGGTCAGGAGACCTGGGGACTAACCATGGTGTGGGTCCCGGTGGGACCCTGGGACAGAGAAAGACCACCTGACCCAAGTATGGGCTTAATAATAACATATCAGTATTGGTTCATCAACTGTAACAAACGAACCACACAAATGTAAGACCCTTATAGAGAATTCCGTGTACTATTTTCACAGTTTTTCCATAAATCTAAAAATATTTTAAACAGGTAAATTTGGAGAAGAGAGTACCAGGCAGCATGAATGACCGCAGCTGACATCTACAGAGGTGGCGTTCTGTACATGGGGCTCGTCTAAGTACTTTACAGAAAGGCATCTCCTCAGTCCCACAGCATCCTGGGGGTAGAGGCTGTCACCCGGGCTGGGGTCCCAGGCCCATGTCCGGCCTGTGGTCGGAGGCTGGAGCCTCTGTGGCTGAGGTGACGCTGAGGCCTTCGTGGAGGAGGAGGGCCCTGAGCCTGGAGGACATCCCGGCAGGAGCAGAGGGCCAGTCGGCCTGACCGCAGGGGCGGCTGAGGGAGGCCAGTGGCTGTGGCTGTACACTCAGCCTGGCACCTTGGCCTGGACGGAGCCACCGTTACCAGCTGGACACGCAGGAGAAACTACAAAACTGGACGAAACACGGGAACCGCCGGACAGCAGGCAGTGGGGCCATGACTCTCAGAGGACAGGGCACAAGCCGTGAGCCCCATGCCCACCCTGGGGGTCTGCTGGGGGGCACCCCTGGGGCACAGCAAGGGGAGCATAGACAGAACCTGGCCTGGCCCCACACAGCCAAGGAGGGGAGGGGGACCGATAAAGAGAAGATTCTGAAAGCAGCCGGGAAAAGCATGCACTTCCTAGAGGCTGCAGAGACCCAAATAGTGAGTGATTTCTTGTCGGCACCGATGAAGTTCCGGGAACAGTGGAAAGATGCATTTAAAGCGCTAAAAAGAAAACTAAAACTGCCAATGTCTTTTTTTGTGTGTGTGTATGCTTCACGAACATAATTTTTTATTTGCTATGTGGAATAAAGACTGGGGAAGGGAGACACAAAAGTTAGAGACACCAGTTAAGAGGGTATTATATTACAAGGGTACAAAATAATAGGAAAGGGCAATTACGTACGTAATTAGGAGAGAAAGCCAATTCAGGAAATTGTGTTTCTTTCTAATTGATAGACTGCCAAGAATTGCTTTTTCTTTTTTCTTTTTTTAGCATCTTCATTGGAGTATAATTGCTTTACTATTGTGTGTTAGTTTCTGCTGTATAACAAAGTGAATCAGCTATACGTATACATATATCCCCATATCCCCTCCCTCTTGCATCTCCCTCCCACCCTCCCTATCCCACCCCTCTAGGTGGTCACAAAGCACCGAGCTGATCTCCCTGTGCTGTGCGGCTGCTTCCCACTAGCTATCTATTTTACATTTGGTAGTGTATATATGTCCATGCCACTCTCTCACCTCGTCCCAGCTTACCCTTCCTCCTCCCCGTGTTCTCAAGTCCATTCTCTACGTCTGCATCTTTATTCCTGTCCTGCCCCTAGGTTCTTCAGAACCTTTTTTTTTTTTTAATTTAGATTCCATATATATGTGTTAGCATATGGTATTTGTTTATCTCTTTCTGATTTACTTCACTCTGTATGACAGACTCTAGGTCCATCTACCTCACTACAAATAACTCAATTTCATTTCTTTTTATGGCTGAGTAATATCCCATTGTATATATGTGCCACAACTTCTTTATCCATTCATCTGGCAATGGACACTTAGGTCGCTTCCATGTCCTGGCTATTGTAAATAGAGCTACAATGAACATTTTGGTACATGACTCTTTTTGAATTATGGTTTTCTCAAGGTATATGCCCAGTAGTGGGATTGCCAGGTCATATGGTAGTTCTATTTTTGGTTTTTTAAGGAGCCTCCATACTGTTTTCCATAGTGGCTGCATCAATTTACATTCCCACCAACAGTGCAAGGGGGTTCCCTTTTCTCCACACCCTCTCCAGCATTTATTGTTTGTAGATTTTTTGATGATGGCTATTCTGACTGGTGTGAGGTGATACCTCATTGTAGTTTTGATTTGCATTTCTCTAATGATTAGTGATGTTGAGCATCCTTTCACGTGTTTTTTGGCAATCTGTATATCTTCTTTGGAGAAATGTCTATTTAGGTATTCTGTCCATTTTTGGATTGGGTGGTTTGTTTTTTTGATATTGAGCTGTATGAGCTGCTTGTATATTTTGGAGATTAATCTTTTCAGTTGCTTCGTTTTGCAAATATTTTCTCCCATTCTGAGGGTTGTCTTTTCATCTTTTTAATCGTTTCCTTTGCTGTGCAAAAGCTTTTAAGTTTCATTAGGTCCCATTTGTTTATTTTTGGTTTTACTTCCCTTTCTCTAGGAGGTGGGTCAAAAAGGATCTTGCTGTGATTTATGTCATAGAGTGTTCTGCCTATGTTTTCCTCTAAGAGTTTTATAGTGTCTGACCTAACATTTAGGTCTTCAGTCTATTTTGGGTTTATTTTTATGTATGGTGTTAGGGAGTGTTCTAATTTCATTCTTTTACATGTAGTTGTTCCGTTTTCCCAGCACCACTTTTTGAAGAGGCTGTCTTTTCTCCATCGTATATTCCTGCCTCCATTATCAAAGATGAGGTGACCATATGTTCATGGGTTTATCTCTGGGCTTTCTATCCTGTTCCATTGATCTATACTTCTGTTTTTGTGCCAGTACCATACTGTCTTGATTACTGTAGCTTTGTAGTATAGTCGGAAGTCAGGGAGCCTGATTCCTCCAGCTCCGTTTTTCTTTCTCAAGATTGCTTTTGCTATTTGGGATCTTTTGTGTTTCCATACAAATTGTGACATTTTTTGTTCTAGTTCTGTGAAAAATGCCATTGGTAGTTTGATAGGTATTGCATTGAATCTGTAGATTGCTTTGGGTAGTAGAGTCATTTTCACAATGTTGATTCTTCCAATCCAAGAACATGGTATATCTCTCCATCGGTTCGTATTATCTTTAATTTTTTTCATCAGTGTCTTATGGTTTTCTGCATACAGGTGTTTTGTCTCCCAAGGTAGGTTTATTCCTAGGTATTTTATTCTTTTTGTTGCAATGGTGAATGGGATTGTTTCCTTAATTTCTCTTTCTGATTTTTTGTTGTTAGTGTATAGGAATGCAAGAGATTTCTGTTCATTAATTTTGTATCCTGCAACTTTACCAAATTCATTGATTAGCTCTAGTAGTTTTCTGGTGGCATCTTTAAGGTTCTCTATGTATAGTATCATGTCATCTGCAAACAGTGACAGTTTTACTTCTTCTCTTCCAATTTGCATTCCTTTTATTTCTTTTTCTTCTCTGATTGCTGTGGCTAAAACTTCCAAAACTATGTTGAATAATAGTGGTGAGAGTGGGCAACCTTGTCTTGTTCCTGATCTTAGAGGAAATGCTTTCAGTTTTTCACCATTGAGAATGATGTTGGCTGTGGGTTTGTCATATATGGCCTTTATTATGTGAGGTAGTCTCCCTCTATGCCTACTTTCTGGAGAGTTTTTATCATAAATGGGTGTTGAATTTTGTTGAAAGCTTTTTCTGCATCTATTGAGATTATCACATGGTTTTTATCTTTCAGTTTGTTAATATGATATATCACATTGATTGATTTGCATATATTGAAGAATCCTTGCATTCCTGGGATAAACCCCACTTGATCATGGTGTGTGATCCTTTTAATGTGCTGTTGGTGTTTGCTAGTATTTTGTTGAGGATTTTTGCATCTATGGTCATCAGTGATATTGGCCTGTAGTTTTCTTTTTTGTGATATCTTTGTCTGGTTTTGGTATCAGGGTGATGGTGGTCTCATAGAATGGGTTTGGGAGTGTTCCTCCCTCTGCTATATTTTGGAAGAGTTTGAGAAGGATAGGTGTTAGCTCTTCTCTAAATGTTTGATAGGATTCGCCTGTGAAGCCACCTGGTCCTGGGCTTTTGTTTGTTGGAAGATTTTTAATCACAGTTTCAATTTCAGTCCTTGTGATTGGTCTGTTTATATTTTCTATTTCTTCCTGGTTCAGTCTCGGAAGTTGTGCTTTTCTAAGAATTTGTCCATTTCTTCCAGGTTGTCTATTTTATTGGCATATAGTTGCTTGTATTAATCTCTCATGATCCTTTGTATTTCTGCAGTGTCAGTGGTTACTTCTCCTTTTTCATTCCTAATTCTGTTGATTTGAGTCTTCTCCCTTTTTTTCTTGATGAGTCTTGCTAATTGTTTATCAATTTTTTTTATCTTCTCAAAGAACCAGCTTTTAGTTTTATTGATCTTTGCTATCGTTTCCTTCATTCCTTTTTCATTTATTTCTGATCTGATCTTTGTGATTTCTTTCCTTCTGTTAACTTTGGGGGTTTTTTGTTCTTCTTTCTCTAATTGCCTTAGGTGTAAGGTTAGGTTGTTTATTTCAGATTTTTCTTGTTTCTTGAGGTAGGATTGTATTGCCATAAACTTCCCTCTTAGAACTGCTTTTACTGCATCCTATAGGTTTTGGGTCATTGTGTTTTCATTGTCATTTGTTTCTAGGTATTTTTTGATTTTCTCTTTGATTTCTTCAGTGATCTCTTGGTTATTTAGTAGCGTATTGTTTAGCCTCCATGTATTTGTATTTTTTACAGTTTTTTCCCTGTAATTGATATCTAGTCTTGAAGCGTTGTGGTCAGAAAAGATACTTGATATGATTTCAATTTTCTTAAATTTACCAAGGCTTGATTTGTGACCCAAGATATGATCTATCCTGGAGAAAGTTCCATGAGCACTTGAGAAGAAAATGTATTCTGTTGTTTTGGGATGGAATGTCCTATAAATATCAATTAAATCCATCCTGTTTAATGTGTATTTTAAAGCTTGTGTTTCCTTATTTATTTTCATTTTGGATGATCTGTCCATTGGTGAAAGTGGGTTGTTAAAGTCCCTTACTATGATTGTATTACTGTCGATTTCCCCTTTCATGGTTGTTAACATTGGCCTTATGTATTGAGGTGCTCCTATGTTGGGTGCATAAATATTTACAATTGTTATATCTTCTTCTTGGATTGATCCCTTGATCGTTATGTAGTGTCCTTCTTTGTCTCTTGTAATAGTCTTTGTTTTAAAGTCTGTTTTGTCTGATATGCGAATTGCTCCTCCAGCTTTCTTTTGATTTCCATTTGCGTGGAATATCTTTTTCCATCCCCTCACATTCAATCTGTATGTATCCTTAAGTCTGAAGTGGGTCTCTTGTAGACAGCATATATACGGGTCTTGTTTTTGTATCCATTCAGCCAGTTTATGTCTTTTGATTGGACCATTTAATCCATTTACATTTAAGGTAATTATCGATATGTATGTTCCTATTACCATTTTCTTAATTGTTTTGGGTTTGTTATTGTAGTTCTTTTCCTTCTCTTGTGTTTCCTGCCTAGAGAAATTCCTTTAGCTTTTGTTGTAAAGCTGGTTTGGTGGTGCTGAATTCTCTTAGCTTTTGCTTGTCTGTAAAGGTTTTAATTTCTCCATCGAATCTGAATGAGATCCTTGCTGGGTAGAATAATCTCGGTTGTAGGTTTTCCCCTTTCATCACTTAAAATATGTCTTGCCACTCCCTTCTGGCTTGCAGAGTTTCTGCTGAAAGATCAGCTGTTAACCTTATGGGGATTCGTTTGTATGTTATTTGTTGCTTTTCCCTTGCTGCTTTTAATATTTTTTCTTTATATTTAAGTTTTGATAGTTTGATTAATATGTGTCTTGGTGTGTTTCTCCTTGGATTTATCCTGTATGGGACTATCTGCACTTCCTGGACTTGATTGACTATTTCCTTTCCCATGTTAGGGAAGTTTTCAACTATAATCTCTTCAAATATTTTCTCAGACCCTTTCTTTTTCATTTCCTCCTCTGGGACCCCTATAATTCGAATGTTGGTGTGTTTCATGTTGTCCCAGATGTGTCTGAGACTGTCCTCAATTCTTTTCATTCTTTTTTCTTTATTCTGTTCTGTTGTGGTTATTTCCACTATTTTATCTTCCAGGTCACTTATCTGTTCTTCTGCCTCAGTTATTCTGCTATTGATTCCTTCTAGAGAATTTTTAATTTCATTTATTGTGTTGTTCATCATTGTTTGTTTGCTCTTAATTCTTCTAGGTCCTTGTTAAACGTTTCTTGTATTTTCTCCATTCTATTTCCAACATTTTGGATTATCTTTACTATCATTACTCTGAATTCTTTTTCAAGTAGACTGCCTATTTCCTCTTCATTTGTTTGATCTGGTGGGTTTTTACCTTGCTCCTTCATCTGCTGCATATTTCTCTGTCTTCTTGTTTTGTTTAACTTACTGTGTTGGGGGTCTCCTTTTTGCAGGCTGCTGGTTTGTAGTTCCCGTTGTTTTTGGTATCTGCCCCCAGTGGGTGAGGTTGGTTCAGTGGCTTGTATGGGCTTCCTGGTGAAGGGGACCGGTGGCTGTGTTCTTGTGGGTCGGGCTGGATTTTGTCTTTCTGGTGGGAAGGGCCACGTCCCATCGTGTGTTTTAGGGTTTCTGTGAACTTAGCATGACTTTAGGCAGCCTCTCTGCTAGTGGGTGGTGTTGTGTTCCTGTCTTGATAGTTGATTGTCATGGGGCGTCCAGCACTGGAGCTTGCTGGCCGTTGGGTGGAGCTGGGTCTTAGTGTTGAGACGGTCATCTCTGAGAGGGTTCTCGCTGACTGATATTACCTGAGGCCGGGAGGTCTCTGGTGTTCCAATGTCCTGAACTCAGCTCTCCCACCTCAGAGGCTCAGGCCTGACACCAGGCCGGAGCACCAAGACCCTGTCAGCCACACAGCTCAATAAAGCTGGAAAAAACCCATTTCCCTCCTGGGTATACATCAAGTAGGAGACAGCTAAATATGTAAGTATCTCAATGGCTTCTTAAGTGATGGGGAAGATGTGATTCATGAAGGACACCAGCTCAAGTTTCACAGCTTAGCTCTGTGATCTTGGACCAGGCAGTTAACTTCTCTGTTCCTCAGATGTCCTTTCGTGCAGCACCTCCTCACTCCAGAGGCCCAGTCAGGTGCGAGGGAAGGGCTGTCACTTGCAGGCTGTGCAGGGAGGGAGCCCGTGAGGCTGGCACAGGACACTGGCGCCGGCAGCAAGGTCTTTTTTGAAAAGATAATACAACGTGATCAAGTTGGGTTACTATACAAATTGAGTGTTCTTTAATATTCAAAACTCTATGGACACAATTCAAGACATTAACAGAACCAAGGAGAAAAATCATATGATCATCTCAATAAATGTAGAGAAAAGGCATTTGATAGAATTAAAACCTGTTAATCCACACACTTTCAGCAAAGCAGGGTGTAAGGGCAGGTCCAATGCCACCATCGCTTCCTCTGTATATTGAATGCTTTCTCCCTGAGACGAGGAAAAGGCAACTACATCTACCATCATTTCTAAGGCAGAGAAAGGATATAAAAGAAAATTTTGTAAAGAAAGAACTAAAACCACCTTTTTACAGAACACAAAATTGTGTACATGAAACTCCATAAAGAATTTATAAAAAGCACCTGGTCTAAGACATTTACTTAGCAAACTCACAGGACACAAAGTCGATGTATAAAACTTATTTGCAGTTCTATATTCTAGCAACAAGCAATAGGAAAATTGAAGTTAAAAAGTAAAATTTGCAATAGCATCAAATATCTAGGAGTAAATCTAAGAAAAGCCGTGTACAACCACTCACTGGAAAACACAAAACGTTGCTGAGAGGAATTAAACAAGACCTATGAAGTGATGCAATAAACCGAACTCACTTTGAAAGACACAATGTTGTTAAGGCTCCAGATCTCCCCAAATTTATCTGTAGATTCAGTAGAGTCCGTGATCAAATTTCCAGCTACTTTTTAGATATTTACAAGTAGAGTCTCAAATTTATATGGAAATGCAAAAGAATAGATAAACTAATACTTTTTAATAGAAATTGGAAAAGTCGTTTCGTCAGGGGGCAGGGGAGCAGATATGAAGTTGGAAGGTGAAGGGGGAAACCTTCTGAATCCCTGGAAACTTGTGTACCTGAGCAGGGTGGTGGTGACACAGGCATTTATGGAAATAAAAACCCATCAACCTGTACAATGGAAATTAATGCTCCTTAAACAACTTACATGCAAGTCAAAAAGAAACAAAAGGAGAAGAAACAAAACCTGTCATAATGTCATTTAAAAATCTTTAGGATTGGTCCACAGTGCATACACCACATAAAAACCTGTGATATAAAGCTACCACAATCCGTAAAGGAACATTTATAATCTTAAATGATTATATTTGAAAAAATAATGAATGAGCTCCTATTCCTAGTCCAGAAATTAGCACAGGAAAAACCCAACACATCCAGAGAAACCAGAAGGAAAGAAATCATAATAACATGGAAATCACTGAACTAGCAACGGAATCTTTTATTTTAAGGGTTAATGACCGAAGAGCTGTTGAACAGGTTCCTGGGGTAAATGAACCTTGGCGCGTATGGCCGGAATGGGAGAGTGAAGACCCGTAAAATATGTCAAGATCGATGGCGGTGAGAGGTGCAAACACGTTGGAATGGAAATCATAAACAAATATAAACGAGTCTTGAACAAGTGTATGTGATAATGAAAAACAAATGAGAAAATTCCTACAAGAAACGATCAGTGTATTTCATAAACAGTGAACTAGAAAGTGGTCTCTGTCAAAGCACAGTGGACACAGCAGTCGGTGGGGAAACTTCGGAAGCACCTCTGTCGAGGCCAAGGGTGAGGCCAGGCTGCCCACGGTGATGGCTCACGTGTCACCTGGAATCCAGGTCCAGGCCAGAGTGTGCGTCACAAGAAATGGAACGGAAGAAACATAGCTGACGTTATTCCCTGAGTTCGCTCAATTTGCTGCTGAGCATACCAGAATTGAAAAAACAGTAAAATCTCTAGTCTTAAGAACAGCACAAATATATAAAATAAAATGATATTAAAATTATATTTTATGTTAAAAATAAAACCTGGACTTCCACTGCTGGGGGCCCAGGTTCAACCCCTGGTCAGGGAACTAAGATCTCACAAGCCGTGCAGCGTGCCCCCTAAAAAAATTAAAAATCAAAAATTAAAAAATAAAATAAAACCTCTACACAGAGACTCTAGCAAAGCGAGAACAGAAGCCACAAGTGTTCAGAGTTATTTGTAAGAAATGAAACTGACAAATACCTAGAATATTTTTTAAGTTTCCTCAAAGAGATAAGAAAAGGAAAAACAAATACAATAGAAAAATGACCAAAGATATGAAAAGGGAACAAAAAGCCCAACAGCCAGTGAACACTGAGGAGAGGTTTCACGGGGTGAAGTCGGCGGCACATCCTCAGGGCGGAGGGGACTCGGGGCGCGAGGGCGGAGTCGTGCGCTCGAGGTGAAGGCGAGGCGGCAGCTTTGAAGCTCCCGGGGCGGCATCTGGGGGCTGAGGTCGCGAGTCCCTCACCACCGAGAGGGCACACCTCCAGGTGCCGTGGAGAGACCCTCGCTCCCCTGCACCCGAGATTCGTCCAAGAATTGCAAACCCCCATGTTTTAGTGGGGGGTGTAAACTGTAGTTGTGAAATAACCAGATGTTAAAGTGGATGAACTAGGTCTACACGCATCAGCAAGGATAAATTTAAAGCGTTAAATTTTTGAAGCTGGTTATAGGATGTTATATGCCATGCACTTTAATTTATGTGATATTTAAATACACAGAAGAGTACATATTGTTTTTAAACACATGCACATGCAGTAAAAGTCTGAAACGCGTGGAGTAATACACACCAACTTGAGAAGAGGTGGTGGAGACAGAGGGTTTGTCTGTATTTAACTGTGTTCGTGATGCTTTATTTAAAAAAATAATGTCAGCAACAATACAGTAAACGTTAGCTTCTGTTCAGTCTCAACGGAAGGTAGTAGCTGTCTGTTGCACTAATCGGCTTTTTTGTGTTTAACATGTTTCCCAATTCAAAATAAGGAAAATGTAAAGCAATAACCGAGTACTTTTATTAATAATTCAGGAAAAGGAAAGACCCTCGAAAGCAAAAGCAGGGGGCCCGGGGGTGGGGTCAGACCCCAGAAGCTTCGTCGCTGCCCAGGGAGGGTTTCACCGAGGTGGGTGAGGAGCCAGACCCTGGAGGGTGAGCAGGGAGGGGGGAGGGGAGGGGCAGGGCCCTGCTGAGGCAGCTGGACTCTGAGGTCCTTGGATGGAGCCCCTCCTGGGACTCGGGGTCTGCTCTCAGCCCCCCCCCCCCGCCAGGGGACATTTCCCATCCACAGTCCCCCCGGATCCCGGGAGGACAACCGTCCAGAGAAGCCTGGGTGGCTGGGTAGCTCAGAGCAAGCAGGCCTCCACCCCGCTTGCGACCCTCTCCAAACATGACCCCACTGCTGTCCAGCCCGTCTGGGACCCCGTAAGCAGGTCCTGCCTCCCCCACGCCGGGTAGAGGCGGCCTGAGGCCAACTGTGGCCACATCGGTTGGATGGGTGCACGGTGGCGCCCAGGCCTCTGGAATTGCCCGGACCGAGGTCGTGCGTTAGGGGGAAGCAGCCCCGCTCTGTAAGGCAAGCTGGGGGTCTGGGGAGGACAGAGGGCTTGGAGTCAGCAGAGGTGACCCAGCTCCACCCTGAAGGGCGGCTTGTACGGGGCGGGTTTGTACCCTGGGAGCCTCATTTCCTCATCTGCAAAATGGGCCAGTACTTCTCTCACAAGGTTACTGTGAACACTTAAATCGATGATCAACAAGCAGTGCTCAGCTCACGTTACTGAACACATTCTAGGGCAACACCAGCAAGCGGCCTGGGCCTCTGAACCCCAGCTTCTCTGCTGCAGGAGCCAGGCGGGCAAGGCTGCTGGCGCCGGTGGGGAGGGTGCCGCCTGGGGCTCTAGCGCAGCTTGGTTTGCTTCTCCCTGCCGCTTGTGGACCAGAGTGAATGAATATCCTACCTATTAAGGGCCTCCACGGTACACAGAAGAGAGTGCGGAGGAACCCCGGCCAGGAGGATCAGGAGGTCGCGGTGCGGGGTGCGCCTGGGTCCCAAGTCCCCGCGTGTGAAATGACCCCTCACAGGCCTCACATCCTGAAGCCCGTGCGGCCTGGACTCACGCTCTCTCCTCCAGGCACCGTGCTTAGGCTCCCCTGACCCTGCGGGCGGCCCTGAGAGGCAGGCGCCTGATTCCACGGGTGGGGAGACTGAGGCACGGAGGTCACAGCCGGCGAGCGGTTCCCCCACTGTGCGTGGCTCCACGCCGATCGCCGGACCAAGCCCGGCACAAGAAGAGCCAAGTCAGGGGAGGCTGCTGCCCGGACCGTGGGGAATCTGCCCTCTGCTCCTGGGGGAGACCTGCGTCCCCCGGCTCCGCAGGCAATCGCTGCTTCCTGGGTGGTTTTCCGCCCCCGGGTGAGGATGCAGAGCAGGAAGCCCGTCCCGTGCCCCTTGGTCCCAGGACTCTGACTGTGCCTGAGACCCTGGGACTCGGAGTCAGGGGGAGGAGGACGAAGCTGGAAGGGGCCTGAGCCCCACTCGGGGCTCGGGGTGGGCAGAGCCCAAGGCCGCACAGTGGGGCTCCCAGGCCCCAGAGCACAGAGGGATCAGGCAGGCATTGCCAGACTCAAGGCACCCAACGGAGTGCAGGACAGCTGCTCGGGATCCCAGGAAGCTGTCTGCCAGGCGGCCCAGGCCCCTGGGCAGCTAGCCGGGTAGAAGTCAGCCCCAGGAGGCCCATGGCCTGGGCAGCCGTGGGGGCAGCGCCTGCAACGTGCACAGACCAAGTACCCGTCCGCTGAGTGTGTGGGCAGGAGGGCTGGTGGGACGTGGCTGGGATCCTAGGTACCAGCTACGCTTTGGGGCCCAGGGCAGGACCCTGGGTCTACAGAAGGACCAAGGATGGAGGGAGGTACTGAGCTAGGACTCTGGGAATTTGTGGCTCCTAGGTGACTTGGGCTTTGAGGATGCAGGAGAGGTGAGGCTGGGCCTCCGAACTCTGGGTCTAAGTGGATGACTCAACACCCAGCCCCAATGGTGGGGCTAATGTTTCCATGCACTTTCTTCTCCAGGAACAGCCCAAGTACAGAGCATAAGGGATCTGCACCAAGCAAGTCCCAGGGGCTAATTTAGGAAACCGCAGAGGACAGAGTGGAGGAAACCACACAGGACTGACAGCGCAGAGCCTCCCCAGGTGGGGAGCAGGGGGTGGCAGGCTGACGGAACAGACACAGCACTGATCCCCTCCTGCTGGCGATGGCAAAACACCTCCCCAGGAAGCTGTACCTGCCTTTGGTGAAAGACTGCTTTTCCATGGTCCCAATCCTAAATAAGCCAATTAACCGATCACTGGCAGATGGGCTACTTCTATAATTTAAAAGTGAGTTCTTTAATAAGTTCAAAATCAATGGAGTCTTGACCAATATTTATAAGGAATGAAATAGATAATAGGAATATCCACACATTGCACGAAGCAAGATTGAATGCTTCTTCATGAAACTTGTTCCGATTGATGTAGAGAGGTGTCTGTGTGTCTCCTGAGTGCATTTGTGATGTGGATTTCAGTCAAAGGCTTGAGCGCCCCTCCTGGGAGCGTTTGCTGAGACTCACGCTGAGCCAGGTTCTGCGTGGGAGCTGCGGCTTTAAAAGGTCAGCTCTGGTCCAGGGGAGGAGCTGAGGGGCCCAGTGTCCTGTTGGGAGGAGGAAGTGACACAGAGGCTCGAGGAGCTTCGGGTGGACAGCAGCACGGGGCCAGCCCTGGCAGGGGCCCAGAGTGTGTGCACAGAGAGTTCACATGTCCGCCACCCCCAGTCTGGTCCATCTTAGCTTTGTTCAGGGTACCGGCTCTCACGCTGCTCCTTCGGGCCGATTTCCAGTACGATCTCGTGGGGCCCAAGGGCTGAGCCATCTGGATTACACTGACACCTATGACATCACAGAAACAGATTCTTCGGGCTACAATAAAATTTTCTTACACAAGGACATCAAATATCTGCTTACACTTGAAGAAGTTTAAACAAGAGTCTTGCACGAATGTAGCGTTCTCTTTGGCCATTTTCCGTTCTGCAGTGGTGTTGAGAACCTTTCTCTGGCTGAAGTAATGTGGTGATATCATCAGATCTTTGCTTCCAAATAAATATGTACCAGAAAGCAGCTTCTGGCCCACAAGCACCGCTGCTCAGTCCTCGGCCCGCTCAAGACGACCCTCCCCAGACGAGCTCACCAACCAAGTTGTCTGGAAGTGGGTGTGGATGAAAATGGGGGTGCCAACCCAGCTAAGAAAGATACCACAATGGCAGTGGGTCAGGGCCCGTGTGATACTGCAGGCGAGGACTCGGGGACCCACCACAGAAGGTGGAGACTCACCCCCCGCCCCCCAGGGACAGACGGCAATTTATAACTGGGAAATCGTCGTCTTTGGTTTAGAATGTCCCTTCAAGGCTTTCTTCTTCAAAGCGAAGAAAGCAGCACAGGGATTTAAGGGAGTTTTGGTACATTTAGAGATCAATTAGTCCGTAACCTTGAGTAAAATTATAAATTATTTAAAAATAGTCATTATAGTCTGCCTGAATTGTGATTTTCAGCCATGCTCTCTTCCCATGGTTGTCCCTGTGGCACAATTGTGTCATTTGGTTTCAGTCAAAAGTTTTTTTGGAGCCATAAACTTTTCCCCAACTTTTTATTATGAAAAAATTCTAATGTATAGGGGCTTCCCTGGTGGCGCAGTGGTTGAGAATCTGCCTGCCAATGCAGGGGACACGGGTTTGAGCCCTGGTCTGGGAAGATCCCACATGCCGCAGAGCAACTGGGCCTGTGAGCCACAACTACTGAGCCTGCGCGTCTGGAGCCTGTGCTCCGCAACAAGAGAGGCCGCGATAGTGAGAGGCCTGTGCACCACGATGAAGAGTGGCCCCCACTTGCCACAACTAGAGAAAGCCCTCGCACAGAAATGAAGACCCAACACAGCCAAAAAAAAAAAAAAAAAAAAAAAAAATTCTAATGTATAAAATAACTGTTGAAAAAAGGACACAATGAATCCAATTTAACTTCCATCCAGATTCAACAATTGTTACTATTTTGCTGTCTATGCAAACACACAGATATGTATACATATAATTACATGTAAATATAAATGTATATAAAATGTAAATATTCAATATACAATATAATGCTTATGATGTAAATAAATGTATATTAATATAGTTAAAATATTTAAGTAAAATGTAAATATTATAATTATAAAATATGAAATTATAAAAATATACATCACTAAGTATTTGAAAGTAAGTTTAGCCATCACGATATTTCACCCCTAAATATTTTAGGATGTTTGTTCTAAAAGTAAAAACAACCTCCTGTGTAACTATGATACCAGTATCACCACTAAGAAAATCAACAATTCCACATCTAGTATCCAGTCCACATTCAGATTTCTCTGATTGTTTCAAGGATGTTTTTATAGTCGTTTGGTGTTTTTTAAACAAGGATCCAATCTAGGGTTACACATTGCATTTTGTTATTTCTCTTTAGTCTTTTTTTAACCTAAACCAGCACTGTCCACATATGCAAATATAAATATTCCAGCAGCCACATTAAAAAGTAAAAAAGAAACAGTTGAAATTAATCAATCATATATTTATTTATATGACTTGTATGACTAAATCATGATGATGTGAACATGTAATAAACATATTTTAAAAATTATACCTTTTTCCATGCTAAGTCTTCACAATTTGGTGTCTTTTACATCTGCCGTAGATCTTGATTGGGACTGGCATGGACACGGTGGTCTTCCCACCGGGAATCCCTGGATTTTCAGTGGTGTTTATTTTCTGCACTTTTCTTTTCAAAACAAATTCAAGGTTCTCTTCAGTCAGATGACTGACAGTCGTGCCGTAATTTCAGGATCTGAGGACGCGTTGTGCTTCTCCGGCTGTCAGCGGTGGGGCCCTTGGTGTGAGCAAGTGTCTCGTGTCGACATTACCAGCCTCCTCTCGACCCCTCGCCGCCGGGTGAGATCACGGCAAACAAAGGGAAAACGGCCTTGCTGCTTTCCAGAATCTCAGCCCCAAACGTGCACAGTAAACAAAGAGCAAGTTTATTAAGTAACTGATTGTTTTTAAAGAGAAGCAAATTAGGAAACTTGAGGTCTCTCTTAAAACTTATTAAATAAGGGCACCCAGGTACACCAGCGAGCGCACAAAGACCGCGCTCCCAATTAGTTTACGTTTCAGTGGGTGTCAGGTGAGGGATCAGACATAACCTGAACAATCTGAGTCTGTGCAAGAAGAGATACGGAGAGATTAAAGCTGGAGGGCGGCCAGGGTGGCTCGGGGGTGGGGTGGGGCTCTGAGTATAAACAAGGCCTTCGGGAAGGCCTCATCCAGGGGGAGTATCTCCGCAGCAGTTGGAAGAAAGGGAGGGGAGGGCGTATGGATTTCTGGGGAGTGGGTCCCAGATGGAGGACCACGTGCGCAAAGGCCCTGAGATGGAAAGGTGCCTGGAGTGAGAGAGGGATAGAGAGGAAGTCGGGTGGGCAGACAAGGGGAAGAGGGTCCACTCCAGGGGCAGGACCAGCTGGACGCTCGGGAGACACAAACGCACAGCCTGTTCTAGCAGCCGTGAGATCAGATGCGAGCACCAGGGGGTGATGCAGAAGGAGAGGTGGAGACATCCAAAGACTGTGCCCTGGGTCTCCAATATCAGGGCCCAGGGGAGATGAGAGCCCAGTGAAAGAGGCTGAAAAAGGATGGCCGGGGGAGGGAGACCCCAGGAGTGCGTGGTATCCCGGCAGCCACGTGAGGAAAGAGTTTCAGAAGGAGGGGATGGTTGACTGGGGCTAAAGGCTCTTCTATCTTCCCAGCGAAATAAGAAGCAAGGTCATGGTCTCAGCCCCAGGAAGGGAGAGGCGCCGTCAGAGGCCCGATGAGAGTAGAGGTAGAGCATCTCCAGCTGTCATTCCCTGTCTTTATCGGCGTGGACACCACCCCAGGCCACGCCCTCCTCATCCCAACCTTACGTGGAGAGGTCGGGCTCTTCACTTTCTCCCCATCTGCCATCTCTTTTGGCCCCGATTCAGCCCCCTTCTGCCGAGTGCAACCTTAGCATCTTATTCCCTTGCGAGAGAGCTTCCAAGAGCTTTCCAATCACCTACTTCTCAAGTCCAGAGTCCCGGCTTCCCGTCCAGATCAGCTGTGAAGAACTGGTTTATTCGTTCATGTTACCTGTCCTGCCCCCACGTGACTCCCTGCCCCCGGGTTAGCTCTGCGCTGCTTTGTTACCTGCGTGACTTCTCGCCTTTGCAAGCGCTGCCCTACACCTGTCTTCTGCTGCTCCTTTAGCCTCTAGTCTGCCTCTCTTCTCTAACTTATTACACAAAACACCTATATTCTGTGTCACCTATATCGGTATTTGCATTCATTTACTCCTTCAACAAATGTTTACAGAGTATGACTTCTGTAAAAGAAGAGAGATTTTTCTAAGCACCTGGCCGGTTTTATTTTACATATTTCTCTAAGTGTTTACCATCCACATCTTGCCTCTTTAACTAGTCTATACATTCTTATAACAAGAACTACAATATTTACTATGTAAATTACATATTTAGCTACTTGGATTATAAGGTTACAAGAAAACCCAAGAGGGAAGCAATTGCACAGGAACTATCAAAGAGGAGATACAATATCAAAGGCACCCTTACGGAGCATAGGAGAGCTGTCAGCAAAAATAAATCACTTCCTTCATTGTGTTGGCTCAGTTCCTGCTAATGTAGCCTGGCGCCACCGATAATAAAAGTAATCCGATTTTTTTAAGGTGGGGAGAGGGAAACTTTACCCAAATCTTAATGTTAAATTTCCACAGACCATTTCATTTTATGATATTTAGGCACTGGGATATTTTCAATTGATTTAGCAAATAGTGAGTGAGAATTTGCCAATATTTGGCCAGCAAATATTCACCAGTCTGGCAATCAATGTTGGTTAACTCCCGGGAGAAGACATCAGGTTGAGCTAGGAATCTGAGGATGGTGGCATTAGTTGTCTTCACTTTAACCCCCTTTTCTCTTTCTCTTTGATTCCAAAATGGCAACTTGTAATTATGTAACTGAAAATAACTTCTGCAGACACGTGTGTTCTTTCCTGTGTAAGCGTCTCCTGGGATGGGCATCTTTCTTCCACAACGAAATGTGCATCTTTTTACACTTGAGAAACATCCGGGTAGAAGTCAGACCCCCATCTGGTTGCCGACCGACTGCTTTCTGTGCGTCTGTCTCTCTGTCTGCTGCGCTGTCCCTCAGCCCCTTGTTTCTTCCCAGTGAATATGCACTTACTGCATTTTCCTCCGCCTCCTACTGTGTAACTACATATATATTTACATCTCGCTCTGTTTATTTAAAAATTGTTTTTCTGTTCATGAAACTAGCTGTGCTTTTGGTGGAAGATGTAGACAATATATAAAATATAAAGAAGGAAATGAAAATTACCCATGATTCCACTACCTTCTAACATTTTCTAGACTTTAATAATATTATTACATAATAATATTATATAATAGGTCCAATGTATCATGGCACACATTTTCATCATGAGGATTTTTCCATGGTAATAAGTATCCCTTAGAAAACATGATTTTTAGCTATGGTGTAATATTTCACTGTATGTACAGTTTAATCGTTCCTTTTGTCAAACCATCTACCTGCTTTCTGATATTTAGCTATTAAAATGTTTCAGAAAGAAAGTACAGCCCTGATCATATTTTTGGTTGTCCTCTAGGATAAATTCTTATACGTGAAATTCCTAGAAGGTTCTTGATACATCTTGAAAATTTGCTTTCCTAAAACCTGTACTAAACTATTCCCTAAGCGTTCTGGGATGACGTTGTATTTACTGCACTCTGTTCCTTCCTAGTGTTAGACCAAGAAATCCGAAAGCTGACAGAGCGATTTCTTTAATTTGTTTCTCATCTGCTCCTGTGGCTACGGCTGCTTCTGGCTGATGTGTCCAGGTCCACACCTCCTCCTGCCTTCCCTACTCTGGCCATCGGCACTCCGCACGCCCAGTTTTCCTAACTAGGAACCTCGGAATTGTCCTTGACAGCTGCGCTCCCTCGTCCCCCCGTGGTGACCCCACCGACCACGCTCTGGATACTGCCGTTTCCCTCGCCTGCTTCTCTGAACTCTGCCTTCCTAACTGGCTTTTCCATCACCGTCTAACCTTCCCTTCTTAGACTCCTCGGCGTGCCCTTGAAAAGTAGCTACAGTTATGAGATTCTCCCGTTTGCTGCTCAGGAGTACGACCAGGTACTTTAATATGTCACGGAGTCTTGTCAGCTTGCCATGAAGTCATGTCCCCTCACCCCTGTGCTCCAGCCACACGAGCCAAAGACTGCCCTCCCCTGCCCTCTCACTTTGTCCCTCCTCTGCCTTTGCTGGAATTCCTGTCCCTTTCCTCGCTGGGAGACTCAGTTCACATGTCCCATCTTCCCGCAGCTGACCTGACTCCTTCAACCGCGAAAACCCGCAACTGAGCTTCCCGTTTGTTGTGTTTGCCGACGCGCAATGTGATCGTCTTCTCCTTGGAGCTCTTGGAGGTCAGTAACTGTGTCCCTTGTGCCAATAAGAGAGACCGGCACCTGCAGCGTGTGCTTCAGCGTCTGTTTGTCGTGTTGTTCTGTACGCTCTCGAGTATGCATAGCGCTGTCTTCACCTGGCCCCGTACGTGAGCCCATGTGCACTCACTGACCAGGGTTTTAAACTTTAATTTAATCCTTAGCAGGTTATTTGGATTGTCTTAAGAATCATATCAGTTCCATTTCTGATCCACTGCTTAGAAGTGAACGTTTTAAAGCCAGAAAAATCAGAAGCTTGCAGATGCTCTGTCCAGAGGACCCCAGACTAGGAACAGCCAGGGTTGCTTATAATTCATGGTCAGTTGATTGGATATTTTGTCTTGTCCTTAAAAATGTTCAACACTTAATGGGAATTCCCTGGCGGTCCAGCGGTTAGGACTTGGCGCTTTCACTGCCAGGGCCCAGGTTCGATCCCGGGTCGGGGAACCAGGATTCCACAGGCTACGTGGCGTGCCGTCCCCCGACCCCCCACAAAAGCAGTTAAGTCATGAGAAACTGGAAAGACCTAGAGGTTGCAAAAGACAGCAACTTCTGGCGTAAAAATAAAGATTACAAATGGATCCAGTGAATAGTTTCCGTTATTCGTAAGATGTTAGTGGTCTTTGGAGGAGGACCATTCTGTGGTCAATTCAGCTGTTTTCCATACGTTGGTTGTGGTTTTCCTCTTGAACTTGAACTTGCTTTGCAAATGCCAACCATAGCAGCTTTTCTTTTCTTTCCTTCCCCTTTGATCACAACCCTACGTGTTCTAGGATGGATGTGCTAATATGAAAGGTTTAATGGTTCTACAACAGGAAAACCAGCCTAAAATATTTTCCTTTGGCCAGAATTTCTCCTTCTCTTATCACCAGTTGCACCAAGGTTTCAGATTGCAGCATGTGGTTTACTGCGTGGAGCTGGGTTTCCATCAACTTTAATTCTGGTGAGCAGATCAATGTCTTCCTGGATACTAATACCCTTTTTTAGATTAATACTCTAAATGTATGAACCCGTCTTATCAGATAACTTAAACAAGCAATCTCTGTGCATTAATTGCTATTGAGGGTTAATGTTATTTATAAAATGAAATCAATATAATCTCTATTGCTCATTAACTGAGATGTTCTGGGCTCAATTCTGTTTTGTTTTCCAATTAAGTTCTATTATTTTTTCTTATTGGCCCTTGAAAAATAGCTGTGGAAACAAACTTAATGGTTCTGAAAATGTCAGAGTCAACCAAACACCCTAATGGAAAACCCTATATATCTGAGTCTAAAAAGGATCCAATGTTCAATTATTAGAACTTGCAAGATACTTTGTTATCATATATCCATTCCTTATTCTACACTTTTTAAATAATTGAGTGACTTAATGTAAAAGTCAGATAGAGGCTTTCTCTTGGTTCATTTCATTCTCTGAATAAAATCAAAAGCCTCCCAGCACTTTTGTTCTTGCTGGTACACTTAGGGCCAGCAGAAAGGCCAGCCCTCCACGGTGAGGAAGGGCATGTCCCAGAGGACGTCGCCGCTGGAAGCTGGCTGCCCCAAGGATCTGCTCAAGGCCCAGCCTGTGTCCCTCTCCTGTAGGCTCTTGGTTGGCTGAGTAACGGTCCCCAGAGACATCCCCATCCTAATCCTTAGAACCCGAGACTTGTCACCTCATGCAGATGTGATGGAGGATTTTGGGATGGGGACGAGATTCTGGATTGTCCAGGGAAGGGCCCTGAATCCTACCATGGAGAAGCAGGAGGGTCAGAGAGAGGACAGGTGACGGCAGATGCTGAGGTATCCAGGAGAGCGGGCGGCTTCCAGAAGCTGGACGAGGCACAGCGTGGACCCCAGAACCTCCTGAAGGAGGCTGCTCCACCACGGCTAGATTTTAACCCGGTGAGACCCATTTCAGATTTCTGACCTGTTAGATAATAAACGTGGGCCGTTTTAAGCCACCAAGTTGTGGTCATTTGTCACAGTAGCAACAGAAAACTAACGCAGGCAGGAGGGCTCTTCAGTGTGTGACTCTGGACCATTGCTGGAGCTGGCCCGGGCCTTGAGTGGCCCATTCGGTGCCTTGAAAGAGATGACTGACCCGAGAAGGTGAGAAATTTCCTTCTAAGAGCGTTTTTAATAACGTGGCTCACAGTTTTGGAAACCTGGGTAAAGCCCTGCCCCAGGACGTCTCTAGCTGAACGTTCTAGAACCTGCCTTTTCTCAGACACTGCCCACCAGTAGCAGGCAAGGACGATGGTGTTTCAGGATCAGATTTACCTGGCCTCTTCCAGGAACATGGTTTGGACTTTCGGAGGGTGTAGGTAAGTGGAAGCGATGAGGTGTGGTTTTCTGGGGATTGTTCTACTCACCATCTTTACTTTTCTTAGGCTAGTAAGTTTTGTTTTGTCTGTAAACTAATAAAATCCAATGTTTTGGGGGCAGGTCTGCCCGTCACCCGACACAGCAGCTTGGTGTGAAGCAGAGAATTGACAGCCGTGTTGCTATTCACGCCAGAGCTTCTGGACCAGAAAGTCCTCAGGGAGAGAACTTTCTGGACCATTTTATCAAAAGGATAATCCAAATATAGCAAGATTTAGCCCACACAGCCTGGTAAAGTGGTGGCTGAGGCCGGTTTTCAGCTCATGTCCCTTGGAGACACGTCTTTTAGTCACTAGAGGGAAGGTCAGTGTCATAAAGAGGGACCACACTAAAACAACAAAAAAAGTGGGCCTTGGGATGAACCCCCAGCCTCAGCTGAAAAGTGCCCCTCCTGCCACAGACGAGCCCTCGGGTCCCCAGCTGCCGGGGACAACGCTCCCCCCAGGCGCTGTCCACATGCTGAATGGATGTGACGTGCTCGCGGCCCAAGTTGTCTGAGCCATGAGCCAGGAGTGCGGCTTTGGACAAGTCGCCTAAACCTTGGGGGAACTCCACCAACAGGGGCTCAGAGACGGCACGATTCCTACCACCTTGGGGATTCGTTCAGGGATGCAGGAACAAGCCTTTACCCAGAATCCTTCCATCTCCAGACGAGCTCACAGAAGGTGTGTGTTTGCTGTACTTCAGGTCTTGTAATAAGCCCTTCGGTTCGTTCGTCACGGCCCTGTCACGGCTCTGAGAGGAGAGGTCGGTGCTGCGTCTGGTCACGCCCCGTGTGGGAGCCCCTGCCTACAGCCTCGTGGAGTGGCATCTCAGACAAGAGATAAACCGGCCTGCAGAGCCCTGCCCAGCTCCGCAAGCCCCTCACCAGCCTCCCGCAGCCTCTGCACGTGCACACTCACTGCCATCCACAAGCTGGTCTTCTTCCCTAAGGGAAACCCCACAACCTTTCTCCCGGCAACCTCAGAAGAAATGGGGGGGATGGCACAGCCCTGCAGTCGCCGCTGCATTTAAACAGCCCCCCCCCCAACTTCTTTATAAAACAAGACAACTGATGGCTTTTGCTTCTGTGCTTGTTTGGGTGGAGGAATTGCACAGAAGGCTGAGGTGCTGAACGGCCAGGAACAGTGACGAAATCCTGGAAGGGAAATCTGATGCCCTGACGCACCTCAGCCGGTGTCCTCAGCAGGTGTCAGCTTGCTTCTCCAGGTAACAGCCCCGAGAAGCCAGGCCCTGCTCCCAGACATCTAAGGGCTTGGGAAATATCCCCATCGTGCTGTCCAGGCACTAACCTTAGATTGTCTGGAAGTCCCGCTGACTAGACCTGGGAATGGCATCAGGATGTCCAGGACAGAGGTGCTGGGAAACTTCTGACAATAACTTGGGTGCAGACACTGCTCTGACTGCTTGTTCAGGCTGGTTCGCTTTTGTCTTGGTAAACAGTTTTACTGTGTATTTGTTTTAGTATGAAAATAACTTCTCAAACTCATTGGGTTAATTAATTGATTATTAATTGTTGCTGCCGTTTATTGGCTGCTGGCTATGCACGAGGTGGTGTATGGGATGTGCTACACGTCTCTTCTCTTTAATCCTGCTCACCCCTCCAAGGCGTAAATGTTACTATTTCTGTTATCTGGACTGGAAAACAGAGGCTCAGGTCCCACCAAAGCCAGAAGTTACACGAGCGCGAAGTAGCAGAAGTGGGATCTGAACCCAAGTCTGTTTGTACAAAGCGATGCTCATCCCTGGTCCCGCTGTTACTGTGCCTCTTACACACGAGTTCTGTGTTCCTTGAAATACTGGGGGTGGTGTCTTTGTGAAGCCCGAGGCAATAATTTCTTTTGCTTGCTTGCTCTTCAGAATATCAAATGTGGTCACGTGATTGATAGGATTTTTTTTCGTTTAGATTCAGTGACCTCCAGAAACATAACAATTTAAAATGCATACACGTATCCAGAGAGACCCAGGCTCTCTTTGCCCAAACTACACACAGCCCAAGACACTTACCATCGTGTGCAGTGGGCTTCAGTGTTTCATCCCAGAGACTCTCTATGGGAAACAGATGGGAGGGATGAGTGAGAGCTGAGTCAGCCTCTGGTTCTAAACAGTCTGTCACCACGGAGCCGTTGCCACTGGTGAGGAGCCCGGGGACCAGATGGGGTGAGACTGCCCTTCTCTGCTCTGGCGTCGAGGAGTCCTCCCCTAGACACGGCTCTTCTTACTGAAGGCCAGGGAGTAATGTCCTCACAACTCACCATTTACTATGTAAAGTACAAACGAGGGGCCCCTCGCACAGACACGGTTCCCAAGACTTTCATTCATGTATTATTTGCGCTTATCACAGCCTTTAACTTTTCCCATGTGGACCCAGTGGTACATAGCTCTGCTCAAGGCTGTGTCTGACGGCCTGGATCAGAAGCATCTCACTCATGATTACAATTTTAGAAATCACATCCCACTGAATTGTAGCTACCTTAAAACCAGATCAAACTGAAGCTTAAAAGAATACTGCTGACAAAGCACCCTGATCAGACGCTTCCTTGTGTCATCCTATGAAAGGCAAGTGACAATAAACGTTATCACCAACAAATTATTTCTATTATTAGAACTTTCATAGTATGTTGTATTTCTAAATATGGCCGTATTCTAAAGTAGTAGTTAAATAAAAGATGTAGACTCTGTTGAATCATATCAATCTCCCTTAATTGACTCTTCTTGTTTTCCCAGAATAAATTTCTTTAAAAAATGAATCAATAATTTTAAGAGTTGATGTAATTTGCATTTTTTGTCTATTTTTGAGGGCAGATTGGTTGACCTCGAGCTAATTTGTCCAGCGTGGTAGCCACTCAGCTACATGTAGCGGGCGAACGCCTTAAAGGTGGCTGGCCCAGATTGAGAAGTGCTCTGAATGTAAAACACAGACCAAATTCTGAATGTAAAACATATCAATGGTTTTTAAATGGGCTGTTTGCTGAAATGATAGTATTTTGGATATGTTGGGTTACACACAATATATTATTCAAATTAATTTTACTTCTTTCCTTTAAAAAATGCAGCAACTAGAGAAAAAGCACAGGTGCCTTACATTTGTGCTCTTGTTCTATTTCCATTAAACAGAGCTAATGCAGAGTCACCTAGAACACAGAGCCCCTTTCTGGGCTTTCAGCCATCTGAAAAAGCCAGAGTCATTCTTTTAACCCAGTTTCACTTTTAAGAATTCAGTGGAACCATCACTTACTAAGTTATACCATTTAATTGTAAATCGTAGCCTAATGGCAAACAACATGTAATTCACCTTCCAAATAGGCTCTCTTTACAAGCAAGGAGTGACTTTCTCTGGAAAGGTTTGGCTTCATAAATTTTAATTGATGGTAACACTAATAAACTAAGGGGGATTAATTTACAATTATGGTTTATAAGGAATAAGCAGTAGAAAACTCTGTGAATGTGCCATAATATATGCTGCATATAAATTAATACTACACTGTTATAACATTAAACTGCATTATTATATGTCTGTCTTCACGCTTGCCTTCTTGGCTTCTGGTAAATTGGCAGAGGTTTAAAATATGAAATTAGCTTCTTAACAACCAGGCATAATTAGTTATAGCACTCTTCGATCAAATCATTAAACACGCACACATGCAATGACTTGTAAGAATAATTCACTCTGGTTTCTTTGCGGGTCGGATCTCCTTGTCTCACAGTTTCCAGTTTAGCCCAGATGAGCAGGTGCCCTTTGAGATGGAGTGAGGTTCCTGCAGCCTCTCTGGCAGCCATGGAGGAGCTTGAAGACCAGCAGGATGCAAGCGTGTCACCTGTGAGCCTGTCATTTATGTGTGATGCTATTTTTGTTGTAACACTGCTGGTTCCTTTCCACCCTTGTACACACACACAGGTCATCCCTTTGTGAGTTTCACTGTCATTCACCCTGCTGTCTGCACAAGGCTCCTCCTTCTTTTCCTCCTTTAAAGACAAACGTCCAAGTTCTTCATCCTCCTTGACAACAGTATGTTGAGAAAGAAGAGGAGGGGAAAGTTAGGTCAGTTTAGTAAGCATGATCAGTTAAGAAAATGAGCTTCAAGTGTAAAATATCCAGGGATGGTTTGTTAAAAAGCAGCTTCATGAAATGACATGCTTTAATGTTTAGAAAAACCATAAATGCTCCATTAAACGGTAGCTGTCTCATTATAGACTCAAACATTATGGCAACAGATGAAGTTTATTTACAAACTTAGTTTTTTTTTTCTTTTTTTGGTTCATTAAAAAATTAATGTCTGAAGAGATTGGTTCAAGATGGCGGAGTAGAAGGACGTGCTCTCACTCCCTCTTGCGAGAGCACCGGAATCACAACTAACTGCTGAACAGTCATCGACAGGAAGACACTGGAACTCACCAAAAAAGATACCCCACATCCAAAGACAAAGAAGAAGCCACAATGAGATGGTAGGAGGGGTGCAATCACAATAAAATCAAATCCCGTAACTGCTGGGTGGGTGACTCACAAACTGGAGAACACTTATGCCACAGAAGTTCACTCACTGGAGTGAATGTTCTGAGCCCCACGTCAGGCTTCTCAACCTGGGAGTCCGGCAACAGGAGGAGAAATTCCCAGAGAATCAGACTTTCAAGGCTAGCGGGATTTGATTGCAGGACTTCGACAGAACTGGGGAAAACAGAGACTCCACTCTTGGAGGGCACACACAAAGCAGTGTGTGCATCGGGACTCATGGGAAGGAGCAGTGACCCCATAGGAGACTGAACCAGACCTACCTGCTAGTGTTGGAGGGTCTCCTGCAGAGGTGGGAGGTGGGGGCTGTGGCTCACTGTGGGGACAAGGACCCTGGCAGCAGAAGTTCTGGGAAGTACTCCTTGGCTTGAGCCTTCCTGGAGTCCGCCATTAGCTCCACCAAAGAGCTGGGTAGGCTCCAGTGCTGGGTCACCTCAGGCCAAACAACCAACAGGGAGGGAACCCAGCCCCACCCATCAACAGACAAGCGGATTAAAGTTTTACTGAGCTCTGCCCACCAGAGCAACAGAAAGCTCTACCCACCACCAGTCCCTCCCATCAGGAAACTTGCACAAGCCTCTTAGGTAGCCTCATCCACCAGAGGGCAGACAGCAGAAGCAAGAAGAACTACAATCCTGCAGCCTGTGGAACAAAAACCACATTCACAGAAACATAGACAAGATGAAAAGGCAGAGGGCTATGTACCAGATGAAGGAACAAGATAAAACCCCAGAAAAACAATTAAATGAAGTGGAGATAGGCAACCTTCCAGAAAAAGAATTCAGAATAATGGTAGTGAAGATGATCCAGGACCTCAGAAAAAGAATGGAAGCAAAGATCGAGAAGATGCAAGAAATGTTTAACAAACACCTAGAAGAATTAAAGAACAAACAAACAGAGATGAACAATACAATAACTGAAATGAAAAATACACTAGAAGGAATCAATAGCAGAATAACTGAGGCAGAAGAACAGATAAGTGACCTGCAGGACAGAATGGTGGAATTCACTACCGCAGAACAGAATAAAGAAAAAGAATGCAAAGAAATGAAGACAGCCTAAGAGACCTCTGGGACAACATTAACCACAACAACATTCGCATTATAGGGGTCCCAGAAGGAGAAGAGAGAGAGAAAGGACCCAAGAAAATATTTGAAGGGATTATAGTCGAAAATTTCCCTAACATGGGAAAGGAAATAGCCACCTAAGTTCAGGAAGTGCAGAGAGTCCCAGGCAGGATAAACCCAAGGAGAAACATGGTGAGACATATAGTAATCAAACTGACAAAAATTAAAGACAAAGAAAAATTATTGAAAACAACAAGAGAAAAATGACAAATAACATACAAGGGAACTCCCATAGGTTAACAGCTGATTTCTCAGCAGAAACTCTACAAGCCAGAAGGGAGGGGCATGATATATTTAAAGTGACGAAAGGGAAGAACCTACAACCAAGATTACTCTACCCGGAAAGGATCTCATTCAGATTCAATGGAGAAATCAAAAGCTTTACAGACAAGCAAAAGCTAAGAGAATTCAACACCACCAAACCAGCTCTACAACAAATGCTAAAGGAACTTCTGTAATTGGGAAACACAAGAGAAGAAAAGGACCTACAAAAACACACCCATAACAATTAAGAAAATGGTCATAGGAACATACATATCAATAATTACCTTAAACATGAATGGATTAAATGCTCCAACCAAAAGACACGGGCTCACTGAATGGATACAAAAACAAGACCCATATATATGCTGTCTACGAGAGACGCACTTCAGACCTAGGGATACATACAGACTGAAAATGAAGGGATGAAAATGAAGGGACTGAAAAAGATATTCCATGCAAATGGAAATCAAAAGAAAGCTGGAGTAGCAATACTCATATCAGATAAACTAGACTTTAAAATAAAGAATGTTACAAGAGACAAGGAAGGACACTACATAATGATCAAGGGATCAATCCAAGAAGAAGATATAACAATTATAAATATATATGCACCCAACATAGAAGCACCTCAATACATAAGGCAACTGCTAACAGCTATAAAAGAGGAAATTGACAGTAACACAATAATAGTGGGGGACTTTTTTTTTTATTTTAATAGTGGGGGACTTTAAACCTCACTTACACCAATGGACAGATCATCCAAACAGAAAATTAATAAGGAAACACAAGCTCTAAATGACACAATAGACCAGATAGATTTAATCAATATTTATAGGGCAATCCATCCAAAAACAGCAGATTACACTTTCTTCTCAAGTGCACACGGAACATTCTCCAGGATAGATCACATCTTGGTTCACAAATCAAGCCTCAGTAAATTTAAGAAAATTGAAATCATATCAAGCATCTTTTCTGACCACAACGCTATGAGATTAGAAATCAATTACAGGGAAAAATACATAAAAAATACACACATGGAGGCTAAACAATATGTTACTAAATAACCAAGAGATCACTGAAGAAATCAAAGAGGAAATTTAAAAATACCTAGAGACAAATTACAACGAACACACGACGATCCAAAACCTATGGGATGCAGCAAAAGCAGTTCTAAGAGGGAAATTTATAGCAATAAAAGGCTGCCTCAAGAAACAAGAAAAATCTCAAGTAAACAATCTAAACTTACACCTAAAGGAACTAGAGAAAGAACAAACAAAACCCAAAGTTAGCAGAAGGAAAGAAATCATAAAGATCAGAGCAGAAATAAATGAAATAGAAACAAAGAAAACAATAGCAAAGATCAATAAAACGAAAAGCTGGTTCTTTGAGAAGATAAACAAAATTGATAAACCATTAGCCAGACTCATCAAGAAAAAGAGGGAGAGGACTCAAATCAATAAAATTAAATATGAAAAAGGAGAAGTTACAACAGGCACCACAGAAATACAAAGCATCCTAAGAGACTACTACAAGCAACCTATGCCAATAAAATGGACAACCTGGAAGAAATGGACAAATTCTTAGAAAGGTATAACTTTCCAAGACTAAACCAGGAAGAAACAGAAAATATGAACAGACCAATCACAAGTAATGAAGTTGAAAATGTGATTAAAAATCTTCCAACAAACAAAAGTCCAGGACCAGATGGCTTCACAGGTGAATTCTATCAAACATTTAGAGAAGAGCTAACACCTATCCTTCTCAAACTATTCCAAAAAATTGCAGAGGAAGGAACACTGCCAAACTCATTCTATGAGGCCACATCACCCTGATACCAAAACCAGACAAAGATACTACAAAAAAAGAAAATTACAGACCAATAGTACTGATGAATATAGATGCAAAAATCCTCAACAAAAGACTAGCAAACAGAATCCAACAACACGTTAAAAGGATCATACACCATTATCAAGTGAGATTTGTCCCAGGGATGCAAGGATTCTTCAATATATGCAAATCAAGCAATGTGATACACCCTATTAACAAATTGAAGAATAAAAACCATATGATCATCTCAATAGATGCAGAAAAAGCTTTTGACAAAATTCAACACCCATTTATGGTCAAAACTCTCCAGAAAGTGGGCATAGATGGAACCTACCTCAACATAATAAAGGCCATATATGACAAACCCACAGCCAACATCATTCTCAATGGTGAAAAACTGAAAGCATTTCCTCTAAGATCAGGAACAAGACAAGGATATACACTCTCGCCACTATTATTCAACAGTTTTGGAAGTCCTAGCCACAGCAATCAGAGAAGAAAAAGAAATAAAAGGAATACAAATTGGAAGAGAAGAAGTAAAACTGTCACTGTTTGCAGATGACATGATACTATACATAAAGAATCCTAAAGATGCCACCAGAAAACTACTAGAGCTAATCAATGAATTTGGTAAAGTTGCAGGATACAAAATTAATGAACAGAAATCTCTTGCATTCCTATACACTAACAACAAAAAATCAGAAAGAGAAATTAAGGAAACACTGCCATTTACCATTGCAACAAAAAAAATAAAATACCTAGGAATAAACCTACCTAGGGAGACAAAAGACCTGTATGCAGAAAACTATGACACTGATGAAAGAAATTAAAGATGATACAAACAGATGGAGAGATATACCATGTTCTTGGATTGGAAAAATCAATATTGTGAAAATGACTATACTACCCAAAGCAATCTACAGATTCAATGCAATCCCTATGAAATTACCAATGGCAATTTTACAGAACTAGAACAAAAAATCTTAAAATTTATATGGAGACACAAAAGACCCCAAATAGTCAAAGCAGTCTTGAGGGGAAAAAATTGGAGCTGGAGGAATCAGACTCCCTGACTTCAGACTATACTACAAAGCTACAGTAATCAAGACAATATGGTACTGGCACAAAAACAGAAGTATAGATCAATGGAACAGGATAGAAAGCCCAGAGATAAACCCACGCACCTATGGTCAACTAATCTATGACAAAGGAGGCGAGGATATACAATGGAGAAAAGACAGTCTCTTCAATAAGTGGTGCTGGGGAAATGGGACAGCTACATATAAAAGACTGAAATTTGAACACTCTCTAACACCATACACACAAATAAACTCAAAATAGATTAGAGACTTAAATGTAAGACCAGATGCTATAAAACTCTTACAGGAAAACATAGGAAGAACACTCTTTGACATAAATCACAGCAAGATCCTTTTTGATCCACCTCCTAGAGTAATGGAAATAAAAACAAAAATAAACAAATGGGACCTAATGAAACTTAAAAGCTTTTGCAAAGCAAAGGAAACTAGAAACAAGACGAAAAGACAACCGTCAGAATGGGAGAAAATATTTGCAAACAAATCAACAGACAAAGGATTAATCTGCAAAATATACAAGCAGCTCATACAGCTCAATATCAAAAACACAAACAACCTAATCCAAAAATGGGCAGAAGACCTAAATAGATATTTCTCCAAAGAAGATGTACAGATTGCCAACAAACACATGAAAGGATGCTCAACATCACTAATCATTAGAGAAATGCAAATCAAAATTACAATGAGGTATCACCTCACACCGGTCAGAATGGCCATCATCATAAACTCTACAAACAACAAATGCTGGAGAGGGTGTGGAGAAAAGGGAACCCCCTTGCACTGTTGGTGGGAATGTAAATTGATACAGCCACTATGGAGAACAGTATGGAGGTTCCTTAAAAAACCAAAAATAGAACTACCATATGACCCAGCAATCCCACTACTGGGCATACACCCTGAGAAAACCATAATTCTAAAAGAGTCATGTACCACAATGTTCATTGCAGCACTGTTTACAATAGCCAGGACATGGAAGCAACCTAAGTGTCCATCGCCAGATGAATGGATAAAGAAGATGTGGTACATATATACAATGGAATATTAGCCATAAAAAGGAACGAAATTGGGTCATTTGTAGAGATGTGTATGGATCTAGAGACTGTCATACAGAGTGAAGTAAGTCAGAAAGAGAAAAACAAATATAGTATATTAACGCATATATGTGGAACCTAAAAAAATGGTACAGATGAACCGGTTTGCAGGGCAGAAATAGACACAGATGAAGGGAGCAAACGTATGGACACCAAGAGGGGAAAGCGGCAGGGGGTGGTGGTGGTGGGATGAACTGGGAGATTGGGATTGACATATATACACTATTATGTATAAAATGGATGACTAATAAGAACCTGCTGTATACAAAAATAAATAAACTAAAATTCAAAGATTCAAAAAAAAATTAATGTCTGAAGCCGCCGGACCACTGTCTGTGGTTTACATGCCAGACTGTTTGCAGGAGAGGACGCCGTGGTTTAGGGCAGTGAGATTTAGGGGCCCCGTGGCATTTTGTGTTTCCACTGGGAAGAGACAGCCACGGTCACGCAGCTTTTCCAGGTGGAACCAAAGTGACAGCATCCAGAAGGCTCCTGGCCCGGGCTCAGGCCCCTCTGAAGTGTCTCTCTGGACAGCAGCCCCACTAGCTTCACTGAAAAACTCCAGCCTGAGAAGACCACACGGACCTGTGCCAGTGAGGATGGGCCAGAGCTGAGCAGGGGTCTGGGCAGGGGTGTCCCTCTGGTCCCACAGGTTCCGGGCAGGAGGCCGGGCGATTCAGGGGCCCCTCATCTGCCAGGCGACCTCGCCTTTCTCCTCCTGCCCTTCTGGCTACTCTGCCTGTGGTGCATGTTCACAGAGAAGCCCCCCGAGGCTGGGCCGGGAGGTGCAGAACGCGGACCCCGAGGGGCTAAGGCCGCCCCCGCGCCTCCCGCACACCCCGCCCCCAGCTCTGCCTGAACCGACTGCGCTGGCTCAGGGGCCTCTTTGTCGGGCTGCGGCGGGTCCTTCTAGCAGGAAATCCCTGATGGCTCCTTTGGGAGGGACAGGCTGGGAAGGCACTGCCATCTTGGGCCCTGACATCATTGCCGGTGTTTCCCTGACTTTCTTTCTCAGTTTTCAGACTCCTTGGCTGCGCACACGTATTTGCTGAGCGAGCCAGCGCCTCGGTCACCAACTTTCTGCCCCAGCTTTCTGCCCCGCCTGCACTCTCGTCCTGACCAGGGACACAGTCTCTGTTCTTACGGCTCTTCTCCAGGAGGACCTCTGCACCTTCCTTACGTCTACAGCCCCAGCTTCACGTCCAAGGGGACCTTTTCCCGATCACTCAGGTTTTCCTTCCACTTTTCCTGTTTCCTTGGCCGTCACTCCCTTGGATCCGGGCCCTGCCTTCCAAGGGGCCTCCTGGTCACCTGACCTTCCGAGGACCCGAGGTCATCCCGACCCTCCATCCTGCGGGATGAGCCCCGGCCTGACATCGACTTCTCCCAGCAGGACGGTGGTCCCGTCTGTCTCCCTGGGTGGGGCCCGCACTCTCCTGGCCCGGGCTTCCAGGGCTCTGTGAGCCCCTCGCCTCACATTTCCTACAGAACCGTCTCCCCTGATGGTCAGCACTGTCCACTCTCAAGCTGCCATGAAGCCCCCCGCGTGGGCGACCCCAGCCCCCGGGCCGCCTCTCACTCCTAACTCAGGGCTGTGAGTGATCAGACCTCTTTGGCAAATAACTGGGTCCTGTGTTTTGATACTGCTTCAATTTCCGCCCTGAGAAATCAGTCTCCTACTGCTTCTTTTTCACCCGTGTACATCTCTCTCCCCACAAGAATCTACACTCATGGAAGGGATTCCTTGAGGCTCTCAGATTCAGGGAACTTTGTTTCAGTCCAGGCTCACCATCCAAGGCCCCGGTCCGTGTCCTTCGACTCATTTCTTTCCCCCGGACATCCATCAGAGTTGGTTTATTAAAGAGATTATTTGCATCATGTTCCAGTAAGGTAGTAAAATTTCTTCTAGTTTTTTGTTTTCTATGTAAAATTTTCTTTAAATGTTATTTTTTATTAGCTATTAGTTTTTGCTCCATGATCCCAACTGTTATCTGAAGAGACTACTTTCCAATAACAGGAAGGGTCTGGGAGGGATTCCCTTGGTTGTCCTGGGGCAGGAACTGAGGGAGTGGGGTTGTTCCCGGGGACTCGGGGGCTGGCGGAGGGGAGGGTGGGGAGGGCTCGGTGAAGATGGGCAGCGAGACAGGACTTGGGACAGAAAAACTTTGAGAAAGACAAACTTTGAGACTGTTTGTCATGGGGGCAGGCGGCTCCCCCTGCACGGCAAGGATCTTCAATAGAGCCAACGGGTGGGTTATCCCGGGGATGTGGAGTTTGGCACGTGGGTCCACGTATGCGGAGATGGGAGGGCTGATCCTGTCTCTGGGTCACGTGGACGGTCTCTCAGGGTTGACGTCTCCCGAGATCTCCCTGGTCTTTGGAGGAGAGACACAAGAAGAGTTTACAGGGACAGGCCATCTCACAACCCACAAAATACTCTCATCATGGTCAGAACCCCACGTGGCAAGGGGGGTAGATTGTATCAACTCCACGTTCAACCTTAAAAATGGAGATTCAGGAAAGGTAAGTCTTATGTTAAAGAGCAAAGTGTCCAAGGCGTGGTCTTACTCCTTTTATTTAAAACCCTGTGTTTTATCAACGGCATCCTCTCTCTCCTGTTTCTCTCTCTGCTGTCACTGAGCTGGGGGGCAGCAGACTCTCCTGTCCTCATAGCATTGCCTGGGGGTGTTGGCCAGTCTGATTCTTCAGCCGCTAAAATGCTTGGCTGTCTGGTCACCTCTAGGTTTCAGGATGTACGCCATCAATTGTGCATCCAAAATTATCCACATGGGATAGTTCACATTCTGCCTTTGTTAAGGCTGTTCTGTGGTCCCTTATTACTCCGTCATTTTCCATCATTATTTTTAAAAATATTTTGGGTCAAATATACAATTTATAAGCAATTATGACATCATCATTTTTACTACTATTTTAAAAATTCTATTCCACTAAATTGCCTTATAGACTGTTTCTTTTTTCTATGTCAGTTGCCTCCATATACCTGTAAATTTCCTCACTCTCACCAGCTCTTCTAATTCACACGCTGGTAGTCCCCAGACCCCTGTTTCCAGTTCCATCTTGAGACAATACTTAGATGAAGGCGTTTAAAATTTTTTTCTTCAAATGATTTAGTTTTGGCCTAATCCCCGTGGTTAATTTCCTATTGGAGAACATCATTTATCTTTAAAAATGCAAATTATTATTTCTCTTTTATATTTCCTTAAATATACTAGAGAGAATCAGAAAATAGACACCATTTTATGCTCTATCTCTGATTAACATAAACTTGCTTTAAAATTAATACTTGTTATTTGTAGTAGGAAAAAATTGTAAGAGCCAATATGTCTAACTTCTAGAGAAATTGTTAAATAAATTATTAACGTTCATATTATAAAGTTTTCAAACACATAATGAGCTTTATGAAGAGCAATTTGGCAACATTTACGCTCTTTATCACAGAAATCCAGTTCTAAGAATCTACTCTATGGAAATTCTCAGAAATATGGTGAAGGACTTACATACAAGGACGCCTCCTGAGCGTGATTTATATAAAGATAAAGCATTGGAAACAGTTCAAAGAATAATTGTGTAATTAAATACTATCAAGCCATAAAATCATGTTTTTGCAGATTAGGTATAATAAAAGTGCTCATTATACAATGTTGAATGAAAAAAATTCACAATATAAAAATATACAGACAGGGCTTCCCTGGTGGCGCAGTGGTGGAGAATCTGCCTGCCAATGCAGAGGACACGGGTTCGAGCCCTGGTCTGGGAAGATCTCACATGTCGCGGAGCAACTAGGCCCTTGAGCCACAACTACTGAGCCTGCACGTCTAGAGCCTGTGCTCCACAACAAGAGAGGTCGCGATAGTGAGAGGCCCGCGCACCGCGATGAAGAGTGGCCCCCACTTGCCACAATTAGAGAAAGCCCTCGCATAGAAATGAAGACCCAACACAGCCAAAAATAAATTAATTAATTAATTTAAAAAATATATATATATACAGACAGTCTGCTCCCAAGCTCCTTGTATACTCACTAAATGGAACAAACTACTTTTTATATATGTGTGCTTATTTTGCTTAAAATGAGAATTGCATTACTGTTATATTCTTCTGGTTTTCATTTTTAATATAATAATATAAATGGCATGTATTTTTCTAGCATTTATTCAAACACAGAAGGTATATAGAAAAGAAGAGCTGCCTGAAATAAGCCCCCGAGCACACGGAGCAGGCTAAGCTCGGGGAAGCAGTGGGGGCTGGAGTCGGTGATGCTTGCCCGAGGGCCAGGCCCTCTGGACTCTTCGCCAATTAACATTTCTCGGCGTGAGCTGGTGTGTGAGGTGCGAAGAAGTGAGGACGCTTTCATCAAAATGAGGTGTCAAAGAAGATCTGGATTCTGCAGCCCCTTCTACTCTGAAGCACCAGGGAGGAGGGTGTGGACACCGGGCAGAGACTTGAAAGTCTTCTGCATTTAGTCACCAGCAGAGAGAGTTGTGAACAGGGAAGCCAGTGAAGCAGAAACAGATGGCTCTGATTTTCTTTGAAATGTAGACAGATTGAGGGGAAGAAATTTGGCACAAATACACGGGCGCTTTGGCCAAACTGAAAACATTTCAGAGATGGTATGAAACACTGGAGGAACATGAAAGTGCCCGAACACTCCCACCGAGTGTGATGTGATGGGGACCCGAGAGGACGGAGAGCTGGGAAAGGCGGGGCCGCGGTTCCCATCCTGGACAGACGGACACGGAAATCACCCCCGAAAGTGAAGGGACCTGTGTGACCTCGTCGTCTCCACGCTGGAAGCCGTGAGGAGGAGAGGGTCTCGTCTTCAAGGGCCCAGCTTCCCCACCCCGCCCTCTGACCCTCTCTCTGTGACTGGGACATGTTTAAGTTGCCTTTTGTAGAAAGCAAGGAACAAAAAAATTCTTCAACTCTACTCTCAGCAGTGATCAGAACAACCAGACAGAAGATGAGTGAGGAAGTAGAGGCCTCGACACCACGATAAACCCAGAGAGACACGCAGGACCCCCCAGCCAACAACAGACACACGTGCCCCCAAGTGCACACAATGGTGTCCAGAACAGACCTTAGGTCTCCATAGATTTTAAAAGATAGACATCATACAAAGTAACTTCTATAGTCATGACGGGGTGAAGTTAGCAATTAATAATAGAAGGAAAACTGGGGAAATCACAGACATGTGGAAATTAAGCAATACACTCTTAGTCAATGGATCAAAGAAAAGTATCACAAGGGAAATTAGAAAATACTTAGAGATGAATGAAAATGAAAGCACAACATGTGAAAATTTTCTAGAGATACTCATTTTAGCATATTAGGGTTTTATCAGTTTGGATGCTTTGTTGAATAACAGATCCATTTCTGTTACAATAACAAAAACTCAATTTGAGTGCCTTAAACAATAGATAAAAAATTATTTTGAAAAATCTAGAGATAGTTCCTCAGGTGAGATTTGATCTAGCAGCTCAACTGACAGGATCAGGATTCAGGACGCAGTTTCTCTCTGTTCCTCCAGTCAGCTCTGTCCAGGCAAGCATGCTGGGCCTCATGGTCACAAGATGGCTGCAGATGCTTCCTGGGCTCCATGCTTCTAGGCTCAAATCTAGCAGAAAATCCAAACTCTTGTCAACTGAAAAAAAATGCACAATCTGAAAGTTGAGAATTATGTTTTGTTCACTGCCCTTACTGAGGACTATAGCCTGGCACACAGCCTCTCCGATCACCCTGAGGGACTGTCCCAAAGAGGTAAGGGAGGAGCCAGGATACAGGAGTTTTTGCTGAAAAAAATGAAGTAGGACATTGAAAGATGACTACTAATCACAAAAACAGACATCTCAAGTTAGTGGCCTTAACTATCTAGGGCCAGCGTCCTGTTTTTCTCCATCCTGAATCCCCTATGGTGCGCCATCAGGGGCTGCAGTGGCTGACGGCTTGAGGGCGGACAACATCCGTTGTTTACTGAAATGGCAGGAGACAGGCCCTGGATCATGTGTCCACCCCTCAACCAAGGTCTGTGGTCAGGACACTGATTGGTTCAAATCAATGAAGGACCCGCCTCTGAGCTGGGAGGAGGGGAGGGGGAGTGTCCGGTCCCATGTGACCTGGGAAAGCAGGGCAGTGGCCAAGACTCTGAAGAGGGAGTGGGTGTGGGCAAAGAGGACCTGATCATTCCACAGGTGTTTAGCCTTTTAGACTTTTTCTAGATAAAGAATATTTTTTTTCAAAATGGATTACTATAAATATTATTTCTTTTGTCATCTTCTTTCCTAGTTCAAGGTTATATGACAAACTTACTGGAAAATATTTTCAAACTTTTTAATAATAAGATGTGATTTTCGTTAGGAAATTTGTATTACATTCCATGATAATGTCATACAGTGAAAACCTCTAAAGATGACTGAATACTTTTTTTCCAGTCAGAAGCCACGTGGACAAGATAGCCAGGTAAATTGTGTGACATGTATAAAATAGCTTGCAAATAATCATGCAGTGTCCAAGAGGTAAACGTGACAGCAGCTAAGTCTGAACAGTTTGACATGGGGACAGTAATTTACGGAATTAACAGTAATTTACAGAAAGCTTGTTTTCTCATTTCTAAGTGACACAGATGGAAGTGAAGAATTTGAAAATTGAAAATGCAATAATACATATGGTACAGGTTCTGGAAAAGAAAAAGCAAAATGAAATATCTCCTTTCTGTTTAGGAAAGCATGTTCCAGAAATCATGTCCTCCAGAGAAGTAAGAAATTGTGTGCTCGTGAGAACAAACTGCTATTTCAGTAGGTGCTGGGTAAATGTTTGTTTACAGAAGAAAAGTTTTAAAGGAATGTGTATGGGTTTTCTAGGGCTGCTGGGACAAGTACCACTGATGCGGGCTGGGGGGGATAAACAACAGAAGTGTGTGTCCCCGCGGTTCGGGGGGCTGCACGTCTGAGATCAGCTTTGCTTCCCCCAAGGCCTCTTCTTCCTCCGTCTTCACATGGACTTTCCTTCTGTGCATGTCAGGCTCCAAACGTCCACTTCTTATAAGGAGGCCAGTCCTCTGTGTTAGGGTCCACTCCTGTGGCCTCATTTTAACTCCGTTTCCTCCTTAACAACCTCATATCCAAATTATGGATATAATAATCTCACCCTCTGAGATCCTGGGGGCTTCCAACATATGAATGGGGGCACAGTTCAACTCAGAGCAGAGCAAACAACACATCAAACCACAGGAAAAGAGGGGAAGAAGGGATCCCCTAGGAAGGTGCCGAGAAACCTGGCCTTCCCTGTAAAAGTGGTTTTGGAGCCCATGGTTTGATGGGAATAGGGCCAACCCGCACGGGGGTGCGGACTGGGCCCGCCTGGGCCTTCCTGACACAAGGCTCGGCAGGGGTCTCTGTGACGCTCCTCAGCCCTCCCATGTCTGTGTGTGGAGGGTCCACGAGGCCACAGGCACCATGAAACCCTGACTGCCACCCCTCCCGGTCAGTGACACCATGCCTGGTGAGGCAAGCTCAATGGCCATAACATCCCATGTTTAGGTGACAGCAGAATGGCTCTCCTGTCGTGTGGCCGTTGTGTCACAGAAAGCACCCTTTATCTGGATTTCCTCAATGCCGTTACCATCAATGGGGACAGACCTCTGACCCAGTGCCACTGTCCTGGGACTCGACTGTGCCCTGGAATCTCCTCGGTGTCTACACTTTCTGCTGCCAGACCCCACCCAGACACCCTGCTTCAATTAGTCTGGGATCGTGGCCTGGATAATGTTTTGTTTTTTTTTAAAGCTCCCCGGGTGATTCTAATGAGCTTGAGAACCGCTGTCCTTGATCAGTCCCCATAAAGTCTCTACTTCCTACTCCAGGGCGCCTGCTTTGTATCAGCCACTGCCTTTGCACTGGCTGTCCCCCTGCTAGGTTGTAAACTGGTCCAGGGCTGGGGTAAGCCTGAGCTCTTCATCTGGAGAGTCTGGTGCTTAATGCACACCCATCACATGGAGGCTACGAGGCTGATGAGGACAAGGACGTCTTTCCAGCCTCATTGTCTGTAGATGGTGGAGGTGGGTCTGAGGTCCAGGTGGCGTGTCTGACACCTAAGACCAAACCTTCACACTGTGTCATCACTCTCAGAAAACTCACTTAGACACATAAAGTTGGCTTTCTGGTGTTGGGGAGGGAAATGACATCAAATAGGGGAACTTTTAGATCCTTGGATAATTGGTGAAAATCTTAATCATCCCACACTGTGGAACTCAATTCTAATGAATACTTTCTAGAAGGACATCTGCATTCTACCTCAAAACTATGACCAAAACCTCTGCAGAATTAAGACCTTTCCCACTAGAATATTCATCTGGGTTTTCTTCATACAATAAACTTATTTTTAAAAGCATTTTCTCCTTAAAAATTTCTGTCCCCACAATTTTGACGATGAAGTATAATTGTTTCCCTATGAATGAATATTTTCATTTATCCTGTGCCTTGGATGTCATGATTAGCAAGAGGGAAAAAAAATAGAATTTAAATAAATTCTTAAAACCAAGTTAGTTACCCAACTTCAGGAAAAGTTAGTTACCCAACTTCATAAAGAAATAGTAATCAATAAAGAAACTTAAGGAAAAGTTAGTTAACCAACTTCATAATGCTACCATAATCAATACTGTGTTGTATTGGTGAAAAAGTAAAGAAATGGAATAATGGAGCAGAATAGAAGCCAGAAATAGACTCACACAAATATAGTCAAGTGATCATTGACAAATAATCAAAGACAATAAAATGGACAAATGATAGGTGTTTTCAAGAAATGGTGCTAGAACATCTGGACATCCACATGCAGAAAAATGAATCTAGACACAAGCTTTACTCCTTTCACAAAATTTAATTCAAAATGGATTATAGACTGAAAGGTGAGTACAGAACTGTAGAAATCTCAAAAGATGACAAAGGAGAAATGTAGGTGAAGTTGGGTTTGGCAATGATGTCTGAAATGTAGGACATCAAAAGCTTGATCCATGAAAGAAAAAACTGATAAGTGGGACTTCATTAAAATTAAAAACTTCTGCTCTACAAAAGAGATTGTTAAAAGCATGAAAATCCAAAATACGTAAAGAATTCTTACAACCCAACAATAAGAAAACAAACAACCTGATTTAAAAATGAGCAAAAGGGCTTCCCTGGTGGCGCCGTGGTTGAGAATCTGCCTGCCAATGCAGGGGACACGGGTTCGAGCCCTGATCCGGGAAGATCCCACATGCCGTGGAGCAACTAGGCCCGTGAGCCACAACTACTGAGCCTGAGCGTCTGGAGCCTGTGCTCTGCAGCAAGAGAGGCCGCGATAGTGAGAGGCCCGCGCACCGCGATGAAGAGTGGCCCCCGCTTGCCGCAACTAGAGAAAGCCCTCGCACAGAAACGAAGACCCAACACAGCCAAAAATAAAATAAATAAATAAAATAAATTTTTTTAAAAATGAGCAAAAGAACTGGACAGACACCTCACCAAATAAGGTTTACAGATGGCAAATAAGCACGTGAAAAGATGCTCCACGTCATACGTCGTTAGAGAATTACAGCTAAAACAGTACACTCTCGTGAGAATGACTAAAATCAAAACACAGAAAACACCAAATGCTGGCAAAGATGTGGAGCAGCAGGAACTCTCATTCACCGCCGGTGGGAATGTGAGGTGGTGCCGTGAGGTGAGTACATGATTGTACTGTACCACCCAGCAACCCCACTCGCAGTGTAAGTGTCTACATTAAGCTCTTGATTGCCGAGGCATCCATTTCAAAGACATCCATCTGGAATAAACACTTTGGCAGCCGATGACACAGCCACGAGCAAAACAGCCAGGTAAGGAGCCAGGCCACCCCACCCGTGAAGTTCCCCTTTTAGAAAGCCAACCTAGATCTCTGACAGCTGAGCGACCCCACCTCTCCTTTCCTGTGCCCTAATTCCCACCGCAAAACCCTAGGCACCCCGACTAGACCCAGGTGAGTGCCCCAGGGCATTCCTAGCCAATGGCATCACTAGCTACACACACTTGGTATTGACCCAAATGAGTTGAAAACTTGCGTCCACACAAAAACCTGCACATAGATGTTTACAGCAGCTTATTCATAAGTGACAAAATTTGGAAGCAAACAAGATGCCCTTCGGTAGATGAATGGATAAACAAAAAGTAGTACATCCAGACAACAGACTCCAATTCAAGAATAAAAAGAAACAAGCTATCGAGCCATGAAAAGACATGGAAGAACCTTAAATGCATATTACTAGGTGAAAGAAGCCAGTTGTAAAAGGCTAGGCACCGTATGATTCCAACTACATGACATTCAGGAAAAGGCAAAACTATGGAGACAGTGAAAAGATCAGTGGTTCTCATGGGTTTGGGGCGAGGAGAAGGATGAACAGGTGGGACACAGGGATTTTTAGGGCAGAGAAGTGATCCTCCTGTGTGATGCTGTGATGGGGAGATACATGGTATCATGCATTGGTCAAAACTCTTAGACTGTGCAACACAGAGCGAATCCCAGTGTATCAATATTGGTCCATCAACTGTGACAAACGTACTGTCTAATGCAAGATGTTCACAAACAGGGGAGCTGTGGGGTGCAGGTCCATGAGAACCATCTGTACTTCCTTCTCAATTTTCTGTAAACCTAAAACTCTTTAAAAAATAAAGTCTATTAATTAAAAATTTAGCCCAATAAGTCATTTGTTTTTCTTTTCTGAAGTGTCGAGATAAATATTACACCTAAAAGTAATTTAATTTCCCATTCTTATATTTTAAAAAAAAAGAATGAAATTCAGCGTGTTCATTTGGGCTGTGAAATTAGAATGTTTTAACCTGAATCTTCAGTGTGAGTAGTTCACCTCACACCATTTCAGCTCCAAGACCAAGAAATAGCATGTCTACTTTTATTTTCAACCCTCAGTTTATTTTTGGCATATAGATTAATTTCCCAGTAGAAATTTATACATATATGAAAAGATGTACTAGAAATTTATATTAGAAACCTCACAGTTCATCAATTAAGATATCCTGAAGAACGTTGACTAGAAAGTAAACAGTCCCAAGATCGCAGCTGGGGTCATGAGAGTTCCCCTCCGAGACGTCCAATGTGGATTAAAAAAGATGATGTGCGTGACCCAGTTAGCATGGTGCCTAGTATGTGGGAAGAGTAAAAGGAAAACCACGCGACCCCGACCAGGTTGTGCGTGCGGTGAAATTCCGTGGCCCAGAGCGGCTTCTGGAAAACTCTTCTGTCCTCAGCTGCACCATCCATCCCCCTCTCCCAGAGGGCTCAGCAGGCACCTCTGTGTCCTTCAGACCTTGTGTGTCTCATTTTGCGGCTCTGAGTTAGCAAGGCACATGTCTTCTGCATCCCGTTGTGAAGGACCCCTGCTCTTTGGGGAATTAGCTCTTTTGTGGTCTATTTAGAGTTTCTACTCTTCCGAGGTCAGTTCTGGTATTTTATATGTTCCAAGAAAACCATACATTTCATTTCATTAATTTTTTTTGAATTTATTTGCATAGAGCTGAGCAAAATCACATTTTATAATTTTTTGAAAAATATTTATTTTTAAGAAGGTAATTACTAGGACATATCACACAATCTGAAAGGTATAAAGTGGTACACTGTACAAAAATAAATCTCCTTTCTACTTCTGTACTTAGGAGCCCTTCCTGAGGGTCATTGTTATAAGCAGCTTGTTTTATCAACTTACAAAATTATTCTCTGTACTTGGCCTGCAATATCCCCGTAAGTATAGCTGTAAGGTCAAATCTTATGTCAGAGGTTTGAGTTCAGAAAATATATTCACTTCATTCTTCACTCTTAACGAAGTTGCTGAACCACAAGGCAATTGCCTGCCTACTTTGCCCGGCAAAACATTCCAGCGTTATGCTAATTCCTTCATATTTCTCCCATCTTGTTCCCAAAGGTAACCAGCTCCTTAGAGGGCTGCCAATTTAAAGACTAAATCTCAGATGGCAGCTCAGGGAAATCAAGAAAGTAGAGACCCAATGTTCTAAACTCATACAGTTGTATTTAATCTGCTGAAATTTACCTTGTATTGAGAGTTCCAATAAAAACCAAAGCCCTTCCATGTTGTGTAACATTTTGGGGTTGCGTGTGAATCTTTTGAATGGCTTTGCTCAGTTAGGTAAACGGCCAGCATAGGGCACCTATGATCGGGCACCCAAAGGAGACAGCAGGGGAAGTAAGTAGGGTGAGTAGCCAAAAGGAGCTTGCTTGTTCCTTTTTTTTTTTTTTTTTTTTTTTTTTTTTAAAATACACAAATGGTATTTAAATGCACACAACACTGATGAAAAGATTTATTTTTAAAGATTTGTAACCAACAGTATGGTGGAATTATTTGTTTTTGTTCATCCTTTAGTCAAACTAGTATTTAACAAAAGATTTAATATTGAAAGAAGAAGAAGAAAGGAAACCAGAAGAAAGTTGTGCTAAAGGGATGTTCCCGAGCGTTAGTAAAAGTTAGGATGTAACATTTTCACCTAAGAATACTCAGCACACATGGTTGTGTAAGCCATTCATCTGAACCAGAGATTCCAAACTGTGAGCATTCAGGAGGTTTGGGAGCCAAAGACTCAGGCGATAAATGGTTAAAACTGAACACACTGTAAGAATTCAGGCTGAAGCAGACGCAGAGAAGCCTGAAGACCAGAGCCTGGGGGCCTCTCGCTCTGCTGACCAGCTACAGGAGGCCACAGAGCACTGACAGGGGTATTGGTCATTCGAACTACTCAGAAGTGCATTTCAAATTCTCAAAGCCTTGTTCAGTCTTTAGTTAATTGTTCTATACCTTGCTTGATTTTTTTACTGGATGTGTTCTGTGACAAATTAGGAAAAAATCACATTTTCTCTTCCCTTCTTAAAAATTTTTTTAAAGGGTTTTATTTTCAGAGAATAGGGAGAACTTTGCTGTCACGTGCCATTTTCGGTCATCAGCCCCTGGAAGTGATTTCTGAGTCTTCATGAAAGCTCTTTCCCACCTTCTTACAAACCTTCCTGGTGCTGGGACCGGCCTTGGGGCTCCCACCACTGGGACGAGGGGTTAAATAGCCCCCTGCACGCTCCCTGAAGCAGCAAACAGTTTGCCTTTTTACACAAAAGCTGCATAAAGAGTTTTCCATGTTTAAGTGACATATGAACCAAACTCTGCAAAGTGCTCCAGAATCCCTTGAAAATCTCGAATGCAGAAAAGTGCCTTGAGCTCAGCTCTGCATACAACAAATTTCATGATTTTTGATGATCTCTTCGGCACCAGTGAAATTTTCCAAAGCCCCACGTGTAAAAGTAGAAAAGGTCTGTTTTTAAATTTTAATCACGTATTTTAAAAATTCATTCATACGATTAAAAAAGTGGCAAAAGGATGTCACAATGGGAATTCTCCCTCCCAGCCCCGGCCCCTCTGCCAGGTGCCCTCCCGCGTGGGACTGAGCGTTGTCGCTGAATGGTTTCTGAGGAGGCGCTGAGATCCCGGGGCGCCGAGGAGCCCAGGATCCTTACAGCCATGACTCCCTGCGTTGGAAACACCTGCACAGCTTGTAAAGCGCAGATGAGACGGGCTGGGTGTGTGATTCAGAGCTGGAGAGGGTCAAAATCTCCTGCAAATCCAGAGCCTGCCGTGGTGTAGACCACGCAGTACACTGGATGTTCAGGCCTGGCTCCGGAGCGGGGCTCTCAGCGTGTCCAGGGCGACCACACACCGTGCACACCTGGAGGGCTGCTGGCCAGGATCTTGCCGATAATACAAACTGTGTCTCAGAGAACCAACTGGAAAGCTTTGCTGGGTAACGACCAAGTCAGGCATCGCTTAATTATGCCCCCACTTGGTGGCACACGTGCGTGGCCAGGGGCCGTACAGGCTTCATGTTGCATCCACAAGCACCCTGGGGGTTGGGTACCATTGGGACCATTGTCATTGTTTCAGAAGTGAGGGCACCGAGGCCGAGAGAGAAAGTCACTTGCTCCGTTTCACACGGCTTGGAAATGATAGAAGTCAGGTTTGAACGCTAATCTCTCTGTTCAATGTCTGTCCTCTGCATTTCCCAGGCTGCCCGCCTCGCATTGAAAGGTGCAGTGGAGACAAATCAAGCCTCAAGGCTTAGGAAGCAGTAATTCTAACGAAGACGACAGAAATTGGGAACCTTCAGTCACGGCCACGAAATGAAAGTCTTAAGTGAAATGTTTTCTGTCAGCTGGTGACGAGCCAGCCTCAGTCCCTCCGAGGACAGAGCAGGCTTAAAGGAGAGGGGATTCGGAACGGCCCCGAGAAGAAGCTCCTCAGGAGGGCAGTGGACGCTGCTTCCTTTGCGACCACGAGGCACCGGCCAGGTGTCGCACGGGGAGTGCTGGCTCCCACAGCAAAGAGTCCATTTTTAATCCTACTGGAAATAGGACTCTGGGCTTGGTTTGTTAGGTCTCAATTTTGTCATCTGGAAAGTGCATAAAAATGTCCAAAGGAGGGGAAATTATCATCTTGAGGAGGCAATGAAGTCACAGATGTGAGTGACAGGCACGTGACAGGTGCTCCATAAGTGTGAGCTCTGTTTTCCCATTTCGTTGAATAACTTACAGAACTTCTCCAGAGGTTCAATTTTTTTGTTTGTTCTTAGAGCTAGCTCTAAGATTGTGTGGCGAGAGAATGAAATTTTGGCAAAAGAGAACTTTTAACAAGAGCTTATGGCCCTGAACTGCGTGTCAGCGCAGGTTCTGGGGGACGCTGATGAGGCAGACGCTGTCAGGGGGGCGGTTTACGGGACCCGCTGTGTTTTCTGCTCCTTTTTGCCGTGAACCTAAAACTGCTTAAGAAGCAAAGTCTAGTTTTTAAAAAAGAGAGAGAATTTAAACATAAAGAAAAGCTGAGGGAAAGGTTTTCTACAAAGCCTGTGGCATCTCGCCACAGACCACAGACCCTCTGCTCCCTCCGGCAGGTTGGGGGCAGAATCACGTGACTTACCAGTAGAAAAGCCCACAACTGAGGGTCTCGCCCCCGCTCGCCCCGGGCTCTTGCCTGTGTGCACAGGTACGTGCGTGCATTTTCACCTGAAATCTGGGCAGGACTTTCTGGTGCCCCCTCCATATCTCGGTCTCCCTGTCTGTGAGAATTTACCTGGCTCTTCCCAAGTTACAGTCACCCTAGTAACTTTGCTTAATTCAATATTTTGATGTTTTTTAAACACACAAAACATGTTCAAACATTGGAGAATCATGATTCAGTGACTGCCCCAAAGCCTTGGGCAAACTTCTGCAGGTAACACGAGCTTATGAAGACAACTTGGGAGGGGTGTGGGGCTGGCAGGGGAAATCTAGTTAGAGATGCCATGCAGCTTCACTTCATTTCAAGGAGAGCAGCGCCTCGGGGCCAGATGGTAATGACAGCAATCGCCTCACCTTATGGAAGAGGGCGTTTAATAGACCTCAGCATTGCTCACATTTCACACTGGCGTCCAGCTCCCTGTGGAGACAACACCCATGGCTGAGATTTCACACTGCTCCTCTCTTCCCTCCTGGGTCAAAAACGCAACGACCCAGGGCTTCACATGCACTTGGCATCAGGGTCTGGGCGTTGTGAATGTCTATACTCCAGGCAGCGTGTCAGTGTTTCTTGGGGTTTTAATTGTTTGACTCTTTGGAGAGCTGAATACACTCAAGCTGTCTCATCAAGTGCGGAGTTAAATGCAGCCGCAGCCTCGGGTCAGGTTCCCACGTGTGCCCGGCCAGCACCAGAAGCAGTGTGAGTGATCTGTGGACAGAAGTTCTAGGTTTCCTAGTGAAAATGTAAAAAGTGCACACCTTCCCACCTGGCAAGAGCAGATAAAACTCAAACCAGCTGCCAACCTTCAGTCTCCTGCTAATCACCCGCTCCATCTGCTTTTCGTGACATTGACTCACACAGTTTTATCAGCCCCGGCCCTCCCTGCTCCTTCTAAAGTTACCAGGTGAAGGGCCAGGGCCCTGCAGCGGAGGTGACGTTGGGGCGGCTGGGACCTGCCTCTCCATGTGGGGCCTCAGATCCTTTCTTGGACGGATGGGGGTCTGGGCCCCATCTCTGCCTTTTCCACAAGCTCTCACCTCCTGAGCACCTGGCCCAAGGGAGAGCAGTGATGCTTTCTCCCAGGAACTCATCACTTTCCATCTGCTCTGAGGCTTCTGTTATCACCCCTCTCTGTACTATCCTTTCCCCTGGCTCCTACCTTCCTGCCCAGACACATTCCACGGCCTCTTCCATCAGAACAATTTTGGTTTTGGCTTTCTCTCTTCTTAAGATACTGCCCTCATCCTTCCACTGTCAAGCTTCTAGCAGGAGTAATACACACTATCTCAAGTCTCCATCATCCTTTTGTTGTTGGTAAACAGCTTTTCTGAGATCTAATTCACATACTATACAACTCACCCATTTCAAGTGTGTGATTTCAATGGTTTTTAATGTATCCACAGACACACAGTCAATTTCAGAACATTTTCATCACCTCAGAAAGGAACCCTACAGCCCTCAGTTATACTCTTTTAGCCCCTCATGCCTCCCTTGCAGCCCTAAACAACATTTTTACTCTGTAGATTTCTGAGTCTATAAACTTCCCTATTCTTACTCTGTAGATTTCTGAGTCTATAAACTTCCCTATTCTGGACATTCTTGTGAATGAATCATATAATATGTGGTCTTTTGTGACTCACTTCTTCACTCAGCATAATGTTCTTGAGGTTCATCCATGTTGTAGAAAGTCCCAGTACTTTATCCCTTTGTATGGTAAAGTAACATTTCATCTTGTGGATATGCCACAGGTTGTTCATCTATTCATCAGTTGTTGGACATTTTAGGTTATTTCCACCTTTTGGCTATTATGAATAATGCTATTATAAACATTTAAATAATTTTAAAAGGATGACACCCTCCCCCTTTATTTTTCCCTTTTCCCCCTTTTGGGAGCCAGACATAAAAGACTAGAACATTAAAAAACAAGAGCATACATGGGGAAAATTAAATAGTGACCACACATGCCTAGGAAAGGCTCAGAAGAGACCTGAGAAGAACTTTTTACACCTCAGCTTGGTCCTCAGCATAAAGACAGCCTGCACAGACACACACACACACACACACACACACACACACACACCATAAAACAATAAACAAAATGATAACAAAACCCAGCAAGGGTTTTGAGGAAGGGAGTAGGATCCAATTTGCAGTTACCACATCATTCAGTTCAAATGGCCAGTCTTCAACAAAAAATCACAAGGCATACAAAGAAGTAGGAAAGTATGGCTGATATAAAGGAAAAAATAAATCAACACAAATGATCTCTGAGAAACAAAAATGAGAGATATATTAGATAAAAACTTAAAACAACTGCCATAAAGATGCTCAAAGAACAAATGGAAGACGTGGGGAAAGTCAAGGAAATAATGTCTGAACAAAATGAAAACATCAATAAAGAAATTGAAATCCTAAATAGATATCAAAAAGGTTCTGAAATTGTAAAGTACAATAACGGAAATGAAAAATTCACCACAGAGTTGCAAAAGCAGATTTGAGAGAGCAGAAGAAAGACTCAGCAAACTTGAAGATAGGACAATGGAAATTATTGAGTCTGAGGAATAGAAAGAAAAAAGAGTGAAGAAAAGTGAACAGAGCCTAAGGCACCTGAGGAAACCATCAAAAGGACCAGCACACCCATCGTGGGAACTCCAGGAGGAGGAGGGAAAGAGAAAGCGCCAGGTAAGAATTACATCTAGCTTCTCCTCAGAAGGCACACAAGCAAGAAGAGAGAGAAGTGAAATATTTAAAGTGTTCAGAGAAACCAAAAGCACAGGCAACAAAAGAAAAAAAAATAGACAAATTAAGTAATTTTGTATATTAAAGAACATTATCAGTAAAGTGAAAAGACAACCTACAGAGTGGGAGGAAGATTTTGCAGATCATACATCCGACCAGGGTTTACTATCCAGAGTATACAAAGAGCTCCACGACTCAACAACAAAAAGACAACCAACCCAACTCAGAAATGGGCAGAGGACTCGAGGAGTTTTTCTCCATTGGTTCAGCATCACCCGTGTCCCATCTCTCAGAGGAGCTGCTCCACACAGGCAGGGGTGAGGGAGGGAGGGAGAGCGGGCAGCTGTGCAGGGCGGGGAGGACCGGGAGGAGCCCCACCCCTGCCCAAGGAGGCCTCTCACAGGACATTTGGATGGAGTCTCGGGTAGAAAACAGACATTTGCAGGAGGAGGCTGGGGGATAAGGCAAGACATTTGGTGCAAAGGGATGGCATACACACCTGACGAGGGGAAAGCTCGTGCTGGGTCAGAGGAGGGTCTCAAGAAGTTCGTGGTAGACTTGGCTTCCTGGGTCCTGACTGTGTAAATGTCTTTATTGTATTTTTATTCTCAAATGGCAGTCCCACTGGGCACAGAGTCTGGAGTCAAAGCCGTTCCTCCTCAGCGTTTTGAAGCCCATCTAATTCTCATTTCTTTGTAGTAATTTTCTTTCTGGAAACCTAAGGGACTTTCTTTACAGTGAGCAGATTAGAACCTGCTGCTTTAAGACACTCTATTGAGGGGATTGTTCCAGGGCCGAGAGCTGCATGCCCGTCCAAGGACAACTGATAACGCACATCACAGATACAAACAATGCAGAGTCCAACGTGGAAATAAAGGAACTCCACTTACCACAGCACTAAAGACGGCAAAATGCCAAGGAGGAATCCCAGCAAGAGATGTGCAAAACCTACTTGAGGAAAACTGTATAACGGTTCTGAAAGTACAAAAAAAGTTGAGCAAATGGTAAGAGATGCCGTGATCGTGGGTGAGAAACGTGTCATTGTGAGGATGTCGATTTTCCCTGAGTTAATGCAGAAGTCAAAGAAAGACCTCAATGAAACGCGAGGAGGATGGTTTTTATCTAAGGTCCGGGAGCCTGGGCGGCGGGTCCCACAGTGTCTCCTGCGTCTCCGCAAGTCCTCAATTGAAGCTGGACCCGGGGAGCCCCCTGCCGCTGGGTGCTGAGTTCTGCCGTCTGGAACAGGCAGGTCCGTCTGTCTGGAGCTGTCATGTTCCTCGGGGTCGGGTGCGGTGGGTCCAGAACCTTCCGTGTTTTGGGCTGACGTGGGTCCGTCCTCAACTCAACGTCCTCTGGAGCTTCACCCAGCTGCCTGGATGGTGTGTCCCCGGCTGGCGGGAGCCCAGCACCCACCCTGGGCTGGCTAGGGTGCCTCCCTGCCCGTGTCCTGAGCAGCCTGGCCTCGCGGGTGGTGTTTCCTCCCGGGGACGTGCAGGTGCCATGAAGGCTCGCAGGCTTCTGGAGTTCACCCTCCTTCTTTCTGGCCTTTGGCTCTGCAAAGCCCAGGGGCTTGGGTGGGATTGAACCTGGCCCCCCCCCCGCAGGCTTGCCCCCTACAACACAGCAGTTCCGACAGAGAAGGGGACCCTCTCCAGCTCTGCCACTAATTTTCAGAAAGCAGATTCATGAGAGCTGCGCCAAGAAGGAAAATGGGACTGTATTTTCATGGTTTCTTGTATTTACATAAAGATGTCCTGGCCATTTACAGGAGAATCACCAAGAGTGGTCTCTCTAGGGTGTGGAGGTGAAGCGGCTGTTGAGGGAATGCATGGCTTCAGTCCTTCCATCCACATCGGTGATTATCAAGTCCGACCAAAGCTGAAAAGTCAGTGCTCTGGTTATCCATATGGAAAAGAATGAAAGTGAATTTCTATATCACACCATTTGAAAAATCAGTTCCAGGTAGAACAAATAAATATGAAAGACAAACGTATACATTGTTTAGATGATTATATAGGAAAATACCTTTGCAAACCTAGAACAGGGACAGATTTATTATAAAAGACAAAAATGCACAAATATTAAAGAAAACACTTGATAAATTGGATTACATTAAAATTTAAGAATTTAATTTTAACTTAATTGATTAAATTATGTACGTTGCTCAAAAGACACAATAAAAAGGATGAAAAGAAAGACAAAAACTGGGAGAAAATTAAATTATTTTTATTACATAAAAATAATAAAGAGGGCTTCCCTGGTGGCACAGTGGTTGAGAATCTGCCTGCCAATGCAGGGAACACAGGTTCGAGCCCTGGTCTGGGAAGATCCCACATGCCGCGGAGCAACTAGGCCTGTGAGCCACAACTACTGAGCCTGCGTGTCTGGAGCCTGTGCTCCTCAACAGGAGAGGCCGCGACGGTGAGAGGCCCGCGCACCGCGATGAGGAGTGGCCCCCGCTTGCCGCAACTAGAGAAAGCCCACGCACAGAAACGAAGACCCAACACAGCCAAAAATAAATAAATAAATAAATAAATAAAAAATAAAGGAATTCCTTTAAAAAAAATAATAAAATAATAAAGAGTTTGTGTACAGAACACACAAAGAATTTACAATAAAAAGACAAACAATCCAATAAAAAATTGGGCAAAAGCCTGGACGAAACACTTAACAGAGGAGGAGGAAACATGTATAGCCCACCATCATGAGGAAACATGTATAGCCCACCATCATGAGGAAGATGTTTCACCTGGTGGCAAAGGCCGGGCAAATGGCCCCCAGAGAACCCACTGCGCTTTGGCCAGACTGGCCAGAGCTGAGTCAGGTGGGACCGGGGGCAGAGGGAGGGTGTGTGGGCCCAGCTCCGTGCACCGTGTGCGGGGTGTGAAAAGGCAGGCGCTCGGAAAAGATCTGGGATGACCTGGTAAACTTGAACGCGCTTACCCCCTGTGCGGCAGCGACTCTATCCCCAGAGGAACCGGGCCGGTGAACCAGGACACGTTGGCACCCACACCCGCGCAGCTCTGGAACAGCTGGGGACCCGTGGTTTACAGAAGCAGCGCAGTCAGCAAGAGGCTGGGACCTGCCGCAGCGACGGCCGACACTGAGCTGCTCGGTGAACGCAGCACGGATGCGTTTCATAGCACTTCAGTCAAAAAGAAAGTCACGGAAAGATGCACAACATCAAATTCCAGTTAAATAAAGTGCAGAGGAAAAACAAACAAAAGGGTAGAGCTATACTATGTGTATGTACGTGTTCATATGTAATATCTATATTACATCTATCTCTCTATTATCTATGTATCCATCCACCTATCCAACTGTCTATCAGGAAAGCAAGGAAATGATCATCAAAATATTTCGGATGACAGTTAATTGGGTTGGAGGGTGGTATGAAAAGAAAAAGTTCAAAGAAGCTTCATCTGCATCACTGGGGATATGCCATTTCTTAAGTTCTTTGGAAGATACATGGGTATTTTTATTACTATTTAAATAGAACATGGATATTATATTTACTATTTTATGTGAAAGATACATCTCACAAAGACAGTTAATGGCGTAAAGTCTCAAGTTTTCTTAGCAGTTTTTTTTTCTTTTCCTTTTCAGGGCTTACGTCACTATCTTATGGGGAGAGATTGAAATTAAACATTTACATATCCACAAATTTAGATAAATTGTAACGTTAAAAAAAAAGAGACTAATTTGATGCCCAGCAGTATCAGTGATGGATCCCCTTCTGTTCCGCTGCATCCGTCCCACCGCATCCTTCCCGCCTCACTTGGAGTCGGCTCTGGGCGCAGGTGAGAGAGTGTCCGCAAAACCCGCACTCGCGGACGCGCGGGTCTGCAGGCCTCCGAGCCCCCTGCAGCCTCGTCCTGTTGGCTCGGAATCCGGCCACATGTCAGCCTCTGGTCACAGTTGGCGGGTGACGCGTGGACGGCGGTGCCGCCTGGGACACGCCCAATGTGCCGTGTGGACACCAGCACTGTCTCTGCGTTTTGTCACCAGGCGACAGCGCCAAGGAGATTGGGCGGAAGCCGAACAATTCAATAGATGACGTCCGCGGTGGAGAGAAGAGATTGTTTCCACAGTGAGACCTCAGCTTCTCACACTGCATGTATTTCTTGAAGCGGAAGCCCAGGAGATGCCCAGATGCACCCTTTGGTGAAGCCCTGGCCCTGGAACACGAGCCCGGGCCGGCGACCCAGACCTGGTGCACAGCTGAGGGGGAAACGTTGGTTCGCAGGCCTTTTTGAAGTCTGTCTGGAGTAAAGCTGAGCTGAATGCCCTCTGTGCTGTGCTTTCTGGCCTAGTTGACACTGTCTTCTGGGAAGCCCTCCACTGACAATGGGATTGCTTTAGAGAAATGATCAAAGAAAGTATCTCTAATCGTATGGCCTTGATTTCTGTGCAGCAGTAATGAGCCTGCCAGCCCCTGCCATTGTAGGAAACTATAAATAATGCTGCGTCCCTTTGATCACCAGCTCTTAACTCTCATCTTATTTACTTTCCAGAAACAAGCACTTGCCAATAATGGTAGGGATTCTAAGCCACTTACGTGGGGAGGCTGCATGGGTCTACGTGTTTGCCCCTGAACTGAACAGTTACACTTTTCAAAAACATGTGAATGTTTTCAGAGCTTTGCCCACGAGGGCCCTGGAGGGAGGGGGCCATGCCTGGCGGGTCTGCCGGGGCCCACGGGACACACAGACCCCCATCCTGTGCCCTCCTGGTTGGTCCCCACATTTCTGTCACTGTGTTTCTGTTTGACAGAAATTTATTTTTGAAATTATTAAAAATAATTTTCATCAGTTGCTGCTCCAAAAGGAGACTTTGTGACGACGGGGCCGCTTGGTCTACTGTGCGTCGGACGTGGGGAGTTGTCAGACGTGTCGTTTATCTGTCCTCTGACCCCTGAGGGAATCCTGCTCCCATCCTCTTATAAAACAGACAAGCAAAACCCAAACACCTCTCATCTAGAAAGTGTGTGGTTTTGATCGCACGTCTTTTTGGCAGTGTGGTCTCCGTGTGGTTCTGAGGGGACCCCATGGGAGAGATGGCTGGCCTCCACTCTGGGCTGGATGTGGTCAGGTCCCGTGTGGCCGCTCTGGACCAAGAGCCGAGCCCCTGCAGGGGAGGTGCGCTGGCAGTCAGGCTCCGGAGAGGCCCCTTCTGGGTCTGTGTGAAAGGACCGAGGCCCAGCCTGCGTTTCCACAGCCTCCTGTCTGCCCCAGGCGTCTGCCCTCCCAGCTCCGTGTCCCTGAGCCTCTCTCGCTGAACAATCCAGGTCCTCTCCTTACCTTCTTACTGATTCCCACCCCGGCCTCTCATCGGTTTTATCAGGGAAGGAATTCCAAAACAGTTCTTAACAGCAAAAGCCACAAACATTCTTCTCAACCAAAGACGAATATATCCCGTAGGACTAGGGCTGGGAATAGAGAAAGTGGAATTCGGGTCGGGGACTGGTGCCCAGGTCATTGCTCTGCAGAGCTGGGGACTGCATCTCACCTGGAGGGTGGCAGTGTCACTTAGGAACCCCTCCCAGGGCTGTTCAGATTCTTTGCTGACCTGAAATTTGGTTGTGCAAAAATCTGATTCAAGTAACTAGACTCCTGGAGGTGGGGAGAGGCCTTTTGCTAAAAGCAGACGAGGCTTCATTCACTGCACTGGACTTGATCTACGTTCCTGGCAGCGAAGATGCTTCGGGAAGGACCACCAGGGCTTCCTGAAAGTTCTGGTGTTCAGGGGTCACTTGAAGCTTTGAAAACACACAGACTTCTGAGGTCACCACCCTCTGAGGTGGTCTCTACTGCTGAAAATCTTGAAAAAAATTGGGAAGGAGAAATCCTGTCTTCATGTGAGGTTTCCAGTCAGTTCGGTTCCAGACCAATGACACTCTCATAAGCATCTGAGAGGCAGCTGGTTGGCGGGGCCGGTCCCACCTCCCTCAGAATCTTCTGATGTTCACTGGGACCCCCACTATGCATGCCATGGAATGTTCTAGCATAAACTCCACGGTGAAACCCAAACAAGCAGTGATTGGGTCTAGGGACCAGGACACACGGCCAAGAATTTAAAGGGCGAGCTGTGTTCTCAATAATCCAGGAGTTATTGAAGAGACATCATCTGTAAGAGGACAGCGAAACCTGAAACCCAGCAACCATGGTCGTGGAGCCCACATCACTTTCAGAAAAGTGGGGGGTCTCCCCCATGTCGATGGAATTTGAGTTCAACTCCTGAGCATTCCAAGACACAGTGATTCTATAGGTCACGAGTATTCGTTATTTCCAAGTTCACCCCAAAGTTTGCCTTACATAACCCACGTTAGAGAACTCGCTCTAAAATGTGGGAAAATGTGGTAAACATCTCACTTGGCCCCAGGCGGGATTTCCAGCCGTGGAGGTAAATACAAGCTCTGAGTCAGAATAAAATCATGCACAGGATCTGAGACAAATCTGACAGTCTTGCTTTTTTCTCCATGCCTTACTTCTGTGAAAATGGATGAGTAGAGGAGGATGCATGGTACAGCACCTTGAACTGCATATTCTTTTGGGTCAGGGATGTGATGAGCAGATACAAGATGACTGGGAAGAAGGGGGCTTTTGAGCAAAACTCAGCCACGACTACATGCTGGATAAGGGGCTCCACCTTGAAAAATGTCACTGAAAGAGAGAAAGCCTTGAACTTTGCCACTTTGCCTGTCAAGTTAAACAAGGAGAAGGGAGACCCAAAGATGGGGAAGGACAAAGAAAGAAGAAAAAATCAAGAGTAGAAGAGCCACTAGCTCCCTGGGCTCCAAACTCTCATTACCAACCTTCTGCCCACCAGCCAGCTCACCCCTTACCCCTCACCTAAGCTGCTGCCTAAAAGACAAAGTTTTCTTTAAAACAATGCCTCCAGGCCAAAGGAAGAAACTAGAAAAGTAGAACTACTGAAACGTATGTATTTATTTTTCCAATCATACGATGTCTTTGGTACTTTTCTCTGCCACTGGCCAAGACTAACTTGCAAACCTTTGACTCTGCAAGAGAGACATAATTTTTTTTAAATTTTATTGAAGTATAGTTGCTTTACTATTGTGTTAGTCTCAGGTGTATAGCCAAGTGATTCAGATATATATATGTATATGTATGTATATATATATATACTTTTTCAGATTAATTTCCATTAAAGTTATTATAAGATATTGAATATAATTCTCTGTACTATACAGAGTAAGTCCTTTCTGTTTATTTTATGTATAGTAGTGCGCATCTGTTAATCCCATGCTCCTAATTCATCCCTCCTCACCTCCCCTTTGGTAACTATAATTTTGTTTTCTATGTCTGTGAGTCTGTTCCTGCTTTGTATTATTTTTTAGACTCCATATAAAAGTGATATCATGTAATATTTGTCTTGAGAGAAATAATATTTTTAAAAATTTACTAGGCACCCATTATATCAAAAGCATTATTTCAGGTGTTATTTTTTTGCCTTAGATTTTAATTTTTGTATATTTTTTAACTTTCCACTTTGAAACTATTTCAGATTTACAAAAAAGTTGCAGAGATGGGATGAAGACTCTCTGACATCCATCCTCCAGGGTCCCCAAATAGCGACACCCTCCCCAACCTTGGAACTGTGTCAACGCCCTGTGCCCCGCTGTGGCTGTGGACCCCTGGCCAGAGGGGACTTGTCAGAGGCCAGAATTCAGCTCAGCCTCCAGACCCCAGGGATCCGTCCTCCCCTCCAAGTTCTTGGTCAGGACCCCACCCGACTGTACGGAATGCTGAGCGTGAGGCTGGGTGCTCCCCCGTCTCAAGTCTCCCCTTCAACTGCAGGGGGAGTGGACTCAGAAGTGCTCCCTGGGGTCTCACACCGACCTGGGTGAAACCAGATGTATTGTGTAGAGCTCTGGTCACAGTGAGAGAAACACATCTACCGATCAGGGAAGAACGTTTGCAAGGAGATTTGGGCGCCTGCTTACTCGTGGGGAGGATTGGGGTCAGGACCCTTGAGCACAGGCAAGACCCCCTCTCTCCCCCTACCCCTAAATAACCTAAATGGGAAAGAAATCCAAAAAAGAGGGACTATATGTATATGTATAGCTGATTCATTTTACTGTACAGTAGAAACTAACACAACATTGTAAAACAACTATACCCTAATTTAAAAAAGGGGGGGAGGCTTTAACAAGAGCCTAGCCAATAAATAAATAAATGATCCCAGAGAGCTCTCTGTTCCTTTCACCATGTGAGGACACAGCAAAGAGATGGCCATTTATGAACCAGGCAGTGGGCTCTCACCAGACACTGAATTTGTCAGTGCCTTAATCTTGGACTTCACATCCTCTAAAACTGTGAGAAATAAAATTATGTTGTTTATAAGCCCAAAAAAAGAAAAAGATTTTATTTTTAGGGACAGTTTTAGGTTCACAACAAAAAGGCATTTTGTTTTAGAAATTTAGAAGACCACTGTGTAACAGTATTTGAAATTCTTGCATATTCTCAAAACAGAGTTAAATTAATCAGAAGAAAGATTGGTTTCTTAAAGAAACACCTCTGCTAGAAATCACTCTCCATTTTGCAATTCTTATTTGTGCTTCACAGCAGTTTGAGTTAATTTCTTTTTACAAAAAAAAATAGTGAGTCATCGTTCAGAAAGGAAAAAGGAATTGAAAAGAGAGCCTTAAAACTTGATCTTCATGACATGACACGATACTATACATAGAGAATCCTAAAGATGCTACCAGAAAACTACTAGAGCTAATCAATGAATTTGGTAAAGTAGCCAGATACAAAATTAATGCACAGAAATCTCTTGCATTCCTATACACTAATTATGAAAAATCTGAAAGAAATAAAGGAAACACTCCCATTCACCATTGCAACAAAAAGAATAAAATACCTAGGAATAAACCTACCTAAGGAGACAAAAGACCTGTATGCAGAAAACTATAAGACACTGCTGAAAAAAATTAAAGATGACACAAACAGATAGAGAGATATGTCATGTTCTTGGATTGGAAGACTCAACATTGTGAAAATGACTATATTACCCAAATCAATCTACATATTCAATGCAATCCCTATCAAGCTACCAATGGCACTTTTCACAGAACTAGAACAAAAAATGCCACAATTTGTATGGAAACACAAAAGACCCCAAATAGCAAAAGCAATCTTGAGAAAGAAAAACAGAGCTGGAGGAATCAGGCTCCCTGACTTCCGACTATACTACAAAGCTACAGTAATCAAGACAGTATGGTACTGGCACAAAAACAGAAGTATAGGTCAATGGAACAGGATAGAAAGCCCAGAGATAAACCCATGCACGTATGGTCACCTTATCTTTGATAAAGGAGGCAAGAATATACGATGGAGAAAAGACAGCCTCTTCAAAAAGTGGTGCTGGGAAAACGGGACAGCTACATGTAAAAGAATGAAATTAGAACACTCCCTAACACCATACACAAAAATACACCCAAAATAGATTGAAGACCTAAATGTTAGGCCAGACAGTATAAAACTCTTAGAGGAAAACATAGGCAGAACACTCTATGACATAAATCACAGCAAGATCCTTTTTGACCCACCTCCTAGAAAAAGGGAAATAAAACCAAAAATAAACAAATGGGACCTAATGAAACTTAAAAGATTTTGCACGGCAAAGGAAAACATTAAAAAGATGAAAAGAGAACCCTCAGAATGGGAGAAAATATTTGCAAAACAAAGCAACTGAAAGGATTAATCTCCAAAGTATACAAGCAGCTCATACAGCTCAATATCAAAAAAACAAACCACCCAATCCAAAAATGGGCAGAAGACCTAAATAGATATTTCTCCAAAGAAGATAATACAGATTGCCAACAAACACATGAAAGGATGCTCAACATCACTAATCATTAGAGAAATGCAAATCAAAATTACAATGAGGTATCACCTCACACCGGTCAGAATGGCCATCATCAAAAAATCTACAAACAATAAATGCTGGAGAGGGTGTGGAGAAAAGGGAACCCCCTTGCACTGTTGGTGGGAATGTAAATTGATACTGCCACTATGGAGAACAGTATGGAGGTTCCTTAAAATACTAAAAATAGAACTACCATACGACCCAGCAATCCCACTATTGGGCATATACCCTGAGAAAACCATAATTCAAAAAGAGTCATGTACCACAATGTTCATTGTAGCTCTATTTACAATAACCAGGACATGGAAGCAACCTAAGTGTCCATCGCCAGATGAATGGATAAAGAAGATGTGGCACATATACACAATGGGATATTACTCAGCCATAAAAAGAAATGAAATTGAGTTATTTGTAGTGAGGTGGATGGACCTAGAGACTGTCATACAGAATGAAGTAAGTCAGAAAGAGAAAAACAAATACCGTATGCTAACACATATGTATGAAATCTAAAAAAAAAAAAAAAAGGTTCTGAAGAACCTAGGGTCAGGACAGGAATAAAGATGCAGACGTAGAGAATGGACTTGAGGACACAGGGAGGGGGAAGGGTAAGCTGGGACGAAGTGAGAGAGTGGCATGGACATATATACACTACCAAATGTGAAATAGATAGCTAGTGGGAAGCAGCCGCATAGCACAGGGAGATCAGCTCAGTGCTTTGTGTCCACCTAGAGGGGTGGGGTAGGGAGGGTGGGAGGGAGATGCAAGAGGGAGGGGATATGGTGATACACGTATACGTATAGCTGATTCACTTTGTTATACAGCAGAAGCTAACACAACATTGTGAAGCAACTATACTCCATAAAGATGTTAAAAGAAATAAAAAATAAAAATTAGCTGTATCTTTAAAAGAAAAACTTGATCTTCAAATTTGGGAAGAGGGAGGGAGCTGATGACATCATAGCCTTTTCCCAGTGGCGGTTAGGGAGCCTCGAAGTGTGGTCAAAGGGTTAGTCCCTGGTGATTTTGGATCAGTTTTCAGCTTGCTGTAGGGAGGGTCCAAGAGGACCTTGTTGTGAGAGGCAGGTAAGCCGGGAGCTGGAAGCGGTGATGGCTGACCCGTCCTTCAAGACAGTCGATGCCTCAAGGGACAGGAACATTCCAATCTACTACAAACCAGCAAACTTTTATGGCAGAGGGAGCCGAGCTCTGTCCTAACTGCTAATTGCTGTGTGTGCATTAGCCCGTTAGTCCTCTGGTTACCCCACCCTCACTCTGTGCCCACGGCGGGTGTGGAATCTCCCGGCCGGTGGAGGAGCTGGGGTTTACACAGGGCATTGGTGCTGCAGGAGCTTCTCCCAGCCACGTCCCAGCCTGATTCCAGCAGCTGCCAGGGACCAGCCCCCTGCCCAGCATCCTCACGGTGTCTTCCAGCCAGGGATGCTGGGACTCATTACAGCTGAGGACAGGTTGCTGTTTGCCTTGGGACACAGAAGGCTACACTTATGATTGTTTAATTGGACCTTAATATAGATGATTTATCTAGGCCCATTCATCCTCTTAAATCTTATTTCATTTAGCATTTCTACGTTGTTCATTTTACAGAATAATGACTCAATCATTATTCTCCCCAAGTTCCACTTTGTAGTAAACAGAGTCCAAGTGATTTTTTTCAAATTAAAGAAGCTAATGGATTTGGTAAAGTTACCCATTAAGGGACCAAATATGGACTTTCTTTGCTTTTGTAAGGAAAAGGTTGGGAGCACTTATTTGGGGACACGGTTAATTTGCCATGCCCTATCCATAGTTATTTGTTGTTGAATAAGTATAATCCTCAGTTTGATTATGGGAATATCATTGATCCATGTGTAAAATAGATTATCCCATTAGATCTATTATTGGCCAAATCTAACTGCTGGCAGCCACCAGAAGCCTTGGCCTGCAGAGGAGGAAAGAACCAGGAACTGGGGAAGCCGGCGTTGACCTTGGGAGGGGCTGCTGTGACAAGCCATGGCAACCACACATCCTGCCCCTTGCCCAGAAAAGGACCAAAGGTTTGCAGTCTGTTTCGGAGGGTTCATGACTGTCTAAAGCAGCTTTAATAAACCCTTTTGGATTTATATAATACATTTCTGTCTTTAAAACATTCTATTCCAATTAAAATCCAAATTTCTAAGCTATGGAAACAGATGCATAAAGAAGTGAAATGATTTAACTGATGTTACAGGACGAAAATATTAACATGAGAAAATGCATAGACTCCTTGCTCGCCTTCAGAAGACAGAGGTCCTTGAATTCAGTTCCAGCCCGTTTCCCTTTCCCTGACATCCCAGAGAGGAAACCTGGATGGAAGAGAGCCTGAGGGAGCTCAGTGAGCAGCCGTGGGGTAGGGGTGTGGGCTGGATAGCTGGAGTCCGCGGCGAGCCAGCCACAGCTCCCTCCGAGGTGCCCTGGACTGCTCAGTCCTTTACGGCCGCTGGGATGGGCTGGGAATGCGACACGATGCTCATGTGCAATCACGTGACACCCAGGGCGTCAGGGCTGCAGCCCTGCGTGAGCTAGAATGCTGGTTCAGTAGCTTTGACCGCGGGTCAGCCTCAAACGGGACCCCGCTGGCCACGTTTTTCCTTCTCTTTTTTCTTCACAAGCCAAACAGACAAACAAACCTTAGGTTACGAACTTCTGCTCTAGTTTTAAACCCAGAAATGCCCGTGAGAACTAATATCTAACGTGTTAGGTGGTTCCTCACCTCCTGAATTCTCTTTCCGCTGCATGTTTTCTCACGCACGCCCCTGTCCCAGGCCCCGATGAGGGTATGATGATTCCTCTTTGGAGGCGCGGGTTTCGGCCAACCGCAGGGTCTGGTTTGGAGGCGTGAGGGTGGGCCTGGACTGCTCAGCACACCGGGACCCCAGCCTCTTGGGACGTAGAAGTAACACCCTCGCCCTTGTCCAGGGAAATGACACAGGAACCCGACGGGCCACCGTCTTCCACGTGAGGGTGAGACAGAGGCTTACGCCCAGAGCAGGGACTGTGGCCGCCAGCCCATGGTGCTGCAAAGAGGCTGCGGTGTAGGCTGGTGCTCAGGGGCAGCGGGAAGCCTGCTCCCATTGTCACCACATCAGCCTGGCCACAGACCGTCTCTGAAACACACAGCATCAGAATTGGAAAGGGTCTCAGGGATGGTGTAGTCCAAAAAAAGGAAACTGAGGGTCAGACAGGTGCAGGGCTTTGTGCCCAAGTTAGGTCATGAGTCGAGAGGTGAGACAGGCTGGATTTCAGGTCTGCTGGTTTTCAGCTGGGTTATCTGTCAGCAGTGTGTTGTTACCACCCTATTTATGGCTAAATAAATGTCTCCCTAAGAAACGAGTGTGCTGTACTTTCAAATGCATCTTAGCCTCTTTTTTCTTTTTATTGTGGCAAGATGCACATAACATAAAATTCACTACTTTAATCATATTTAAATGGTGTTAAGTACTTTCACAGTGTTGTGAAACCAGCATCGCCGTCCAACCCCGGAACTCTTCCCGTCCTCCTCAACTGAGACTCGGGCCCCATTAAACACTAACTCCCCAGCCCCTGGTAACGTCTCTTCTGCTTTCTGTCGCTATGAATCTGATGCGTCTAGGGACCTCATGTGAGTGAAATCATACAGTGTCTATCCTTTGTCTGGCTTGTTTCACATAGGATAATGTCTTCAAGTTTCATCTATATTATAACGTGTTGGAATTTCCTTCCTTTTTAAGGCTGAATAGTATTCCACTGTGTGTATGGTCCACATTTTGTTTATCCATCACCCATCCATGGACACACAGGTTGCTTCCACCTTTTGGCTGTTGTGAATAATGCTGCTGTGAACATTATTTTACAAATATCTGTTCAAGACCCTGCTTTCATTTCTTTTGGGTACACACCCAGATGTGGAATTGCTGGCCCATATGGGAGTTCTCTGCTTAAGTTTTTGAGGACCTGCTTCCGGTTTTGTGTGGAGGCTGCACAATTTACTTTCCCACCAACTGTGCACGAGGGTCCCAGTTTCTCCATACCCTCACCAATGCCTGTTTTTTTTTGTGGATAACAGCTGTCCTAACCGCTGGGGTTTTGATTTGCATTTCCCTGATGACTAGTGACGTTGAGCCCTCTGCAGGGGCTTAGCCTGGGCGCATAATCCGTTGTCCTACGGCGTCCCCCGCCCCCCTGCACACAGTGGGGGACACGTGACGTCGTGGCTCGGCGCGTCCCCGGCTGTGAAGTTCTGACAGGTAGTCTGAAGTTGGAAAGTCAGTCCCCTGCGGCAGAGAGATGAGAGGGCTGGGCTGGGGGCACGGGTCAGCCGGCCTAGTCCGTTCCTCTCCTTCCCAGGCTGCAGACGCCGGTCAAAGCCGCCAGCTCCCTCAGCCCCACCCTGCTCTCCATGCTCGCGGCCAGCTGCCTACACGTCCCTCCTTTCGGGCACGTGCCAGGCCGCTGAAATCCTCGGAGCTGCTTCCCAGCCTAGGGCTCCTGGAGGCGGCCCCTCTCTCACTTTTGGTTCAGTTTTGCTTTGACTCCTGCTCCAGACCCACACTCGCCCCGAGTCGCAGGAAGCCCGTCTCCTGGGGCCCTGGGGTCCCAGCCCCTCTGCTGTGTGTTCAAGGGGGAGCCACCAAACGTCATCGTCACCATCACAGTCGGTTCCTGCTTGACACCTGCGGGCTTTTCTCCCTCATGTGGCACCAGCTTCGTGAGCCGGCGTCAGTGGATGAGTGTCTGGGCCTCTGTGCTCCCAGCCTTCGAAGCACACACGGTCACACCAGCCCCAAGGTTCTCCCAGCCGAGCCGAGGCCCAACACCCAAGCATGATTTATATGTGTCTCTGTCCTACAAATAACCCTGGTTTCTGGAGCTTAGAGAAAATGAGCTGCAATTTGCGAATTTAGTACACAGTAAACATGCAGATCAAAGGAGCATATGCTTCCCAGGGAAAACCAGGGCATTTGGTCCCATCTTTAAACGTATGTGCAGGCACTGTGAAAAGATTCCTCCTTTAAATGAACTGAATGGGTGGCATTAAAAAAAAATCCAGTGAATTAGTGACCTGAAAATAGCACAGTTCCACCCTATTTTCCTACTTTATTCTAATTTCTTTTCTTGCAAAGAATATACTTTCCTCTTAAACAACTTCCCCTCAGGAATTGGCTCAATTCCTAAAGAGATGCTGGAGTTACCACTTGGGAGCTCTCTTGCTTGGGCAGACTTCCTACAGGCCCCTCTTAAGGCCACTTGTCAGGTGGCCTTTCCGCTTTCTGTGAGTATCGGCGATTCTGGCCCCCGCCCCGCCCCGGTCTTCTGAATTCATTCTGCAAAGACTCCAGTCCTCAGGGGCCCCGACACCTTTCACAAGGTCCCTGGGCCTTAGCAGTTCGAGTGCTCCACACAGCAAAGAAAGTTCTGGGCGTCCTGGGCCCCAAGGACCAGGCCAAGCGCTGCCCTCAAGAGTCAGTTCCCCCAGCTCCCCAGTTGGTGATGCAGGTGGGGTGAAGGCTTTTATCCATTTCCTATTGTTACCGTAACGAAATACCAAAACCTAAGTGGCTGAAGGCAACACAAACCTATTATCTTAGAGTTCAGTGGGTCACAGGTCCAGGTGGTGTCACTGGGCCAAAGTCACTATGTCAGCAGGGCTGGGCTCCCTTGTGGAGGCTCCGGGGAGGACCCACACTTTGCCTTTTCCAGCTCCCAGAGGCGCCCGCAGTCCTCGGCTTGTGGCCCCCTTTCTCCAAAGTTGGCGACGTCATCTCTGTCTCTGAGCACAGCCAAGAAAGGGTTCTGCTGTTAAGGACCCAGGTGACCACAGTGGGCCTGCCTGGATAATCCAGAATAATTTCCCATTCCACCTGCAAATTTCCTCCTTCCTCGCAAAGTAGCATCATGGGTTCCAGGGACGAGGATGTGAACACCTTCATGGACCAGTACCCCACCTGGAGGAGGCGAGGTGAGCCAGGCTACCTGTCGCTGCTCCTGTTGGGAGCGGTTCTCAGCCAGATCCCTGCACTTTCTACTTTTATCCAGCTCGGCCCCACATCTGTCCTCTGTGCCAAAGCTCCTTCCTTGCTGTTATTGCCGTCTACATTTTTCTTTAAAAAGCTCGTTTGCATTCGGGTGTGATTTTCTCTCCACTAGATGCTTCAGAGCCCATCTCTCTGAGTCTGCAGTCCCCCAAGGAGAGCTCTCGGCAGTCCCTGGGGCCAGTTATCAGTGGTTGTTCCCACACAAGGCAGAGCCCAGCCGGCTCTCCAAGCACATTTCCCGTTATGAGGAGAGGAAGGAGCTTGCTGCCTCTGGGATGTTTTGCTCTGGAGCACATGCTCCCGACCAGTGTGAGTTTAACACCTTTGCTTTTAAAGCCCAGAAATTTCAGGGACGTCTTTCTATGTGTGTATCTGTAACTTTCAGAATGAGTTGCTTGTTTAATGCATGACTCTAAGTTATTGTGACTTTAATCATAATTATAAAAGAGTTTGGATTTTATGAGTCACGAGGGCATCTATATAATTTGAAAGACGGGACAGGTAAGAGATGTTATTTATTTGATCTGGGGACTCTGCTTGCTGTGAAGGTGGCTTTGTGGGCACCAAAGATGAATCTAGTTGGCAAGATTTTCCTTGAGGGCAGCAGGCAGTGTCCCTGGGCTTATTCATTTTCCTGCGTCCCTCATGAAATGACCCCAATAGTACAGTCTTCCCCAGGCCCTCTCTAAGGAAAAGCTTTCCAAGCCCTTTCCACGGGAACAGTTGAGACAGGGTAGCTGTGTAATCTTGCCCCTAAGACTGTGGGGTGTGGCACAAGGCCGTCCACCCAAGAGGCTCGGGCCTCTTCCTTGGTGGTCATGTTGGGGGAAGAGAATCTGCACTTCCAGAATACTCACATGCCCAACAAGAGGCGTGTGCCCTGGCCTCCCATACAAAGCCGACCTCTCTCACCCTCTCAGGAGGTGGGACCCACATAAAAATGATGTGTTCCTGGTGAGGCAGCCCCCACTCCATCTCACTGTGACCTCTGGTCTCACTTTCCAAATCCTACTTATCTGGTCTGACTTTGAACTTTTTCCTTTCATTTGTGCAACTGTCAGCTCAAGGCACTTTCTGTGAACTGAGATTTTCAAGAGCCCTGCAAGAACTGTCCCTTTCCTCCTTTTTTGCGTTTTGGTACATTTAGACCTTTCTTTCCTCTTGAAATTTCACCTCCACCCGTTCTCTTCTGAGAACCCATTATGGGCTTGACATGAAAAATGGACTTCAGTTAAAGCTTATGAAATCATACTATATTTATGATTTTTTTCCCTTTGATATATTTAACCATTAGGCCATGTAAAGCTGTAACAGACTCGCAACCTGCCTTCTAAAAACATTTCCTCGCAAGATCATGTTTGCCTGAGATGGTTTTCCTGCCTCTACAAGACAGATTTTTTACATGCCTTCACATTTTGTAATAAATATTCTTCACTCAGTGTTTCTGCTTCCACGTGTGGTACTGACTCCAGAGGGTGTTTTCCAGTTAAGTGTGTTTCAGAGCCTTTATTCTCATGTTTCCCATTAGACTTACCATGCTTCTCCTGGCAGCTCATCCTGCGTGTTTTTAACAAGCGGAGTGTTGGTGGAAGCTGATCAGTGAAGTAAACCCACCCAGAGATCAGTTCATCTGCCTGCTTTTACTTACTTAGCACCACAGACCTAAACAAAGGAGACACCAATTTCAGATTTTCTGGCCTCATTTTAAGGGTGTTCGTGGTACTCTGCACTCGGATGTCAGTCCTTGGAGACAGTGCAACTCACTGGAGGTCGTTCCGAAGGTTTGTGATTATAGAGATGTTTCAGCAGGGGCCAGCAAAGCTTTGGGGTCTGCTTGGAGCTTTCAGCTCCTAAAATAATCTTGTGAAGTAAGTAGAAAACAGATCTAACAAGGCTAAGTGATTTGCCAAGAGTACAATAAATTAACACGAGCCAGGGCTAAGTGGGTCTTCTGGAAACGAGTTCAGGCCCCTCTCCCACCTGAGGTGTGGCCCCAGGGCCTTCCTGGACCTCCCAACTAGGTGTCTCCAATGAGGACTTGATGATAGCATGGACTTCTCGGCTGAGAGGCCCAGAGGGCACAAAACCAGCCTTTTGCCTCTGGAGTGGATTCTGGGTTTGCACACTCGACATGGAATCTGAGCTGCTTTGGCCGTGATCACCTGACCCCCTTCAAGAGCATGGAGGAGGGAGGACAGAGAAGTGAGTAAACCAGCCTGACCCCAGTGAGCTGGACTCTCCCAAGGACAGTCTGTAACTGTGACATGAAACCCAAGGGACATGTTGCAAGATGGAGTGTCTGTAACTGTTTGGTGTTTAGAACCGTGGGAAACCTTGTTTATTGTTTATGTGATTAAATTATTTCTCTTCAGCTTACCATCAGGGAAAGTGTGCACACGCACATACACACACACTCACACGCACACACACACACGCACACACACACATACACGTGCACACGCTTAATTAAAGACCAGCACAACCACTGCCTCCACCGCTTCTGACATGGAAATTAATCTAAAGACAGAAGACAGAACATAAATAAAGGGACCAAACAGACGCACGGTTGTCACATTTGTTTGCCTCGTTCCTGTTTACTCCCTGTTTATGACTGTCCTGGAAAATTGCTCTGATCAAAAGGCTATCAGGACAAACCATCGTTATAGTGACTGAGTTTTCAAGTTTCCTTTGAATAAAACTCCTGGAGGATTGCATGCACAACAAACTGGACAACCTAGAAGAAATGGATAAAATCCTAGAAATATACACTATTTTAAGACTGAATCAGGAAGAAATAGAAAATCTGAATAGACTGATTACTGAGTCAGTAATCAAAAAACTCCCAACAAACAAAAGTCCAGGATTGGATGGCTTCACAGGGGAATTCTACCAAACATTTAAAGAAGAGTTAGTATTGCCCCTTCTCAAACTATTCCAGAAAACTGAAGAGGAAGGAACACCCCCAAACTCATTCTACAAGGCCAGCATTACGCTGATACCAAAACCAAAGACACGACAAAAAAATAAAATTATAGGCTAATATCTCCAATGAATATAGATGCAAAAATCCTCCACAAAATATTATCAAACTGAATGCAACAATACATAAAAACGACCATACATCATGATCAAGTGGGATTTATCCCAGGGATGCAAGGATGGTTCAATAGCCACAAATCAATCACCCACAAATCAAATGTGATACACCATATCAGTAAAATAAAGAATAAAACATCACATGATCATCTCATAGATCATTTCATGATTTAAAAAACTCAATGAAGTGGGCATACAGGGAACATACTTCAGTATAATAAAGGCCTTTTATGACAAGCCCACAGTGAACATCATTCTCAATGGTGAAAAGCTGAAATCTTTTCTTCTAAGATCAGAAACAAGACAAGAATGCCCACTCTCGCCATTTCTTTTTAACATAGCATTGGAAGTCCTAGTTACAGCAATCAGATAAGAAAAATAATAATAAAAGGCATCCAAATTGGAATGGAAGAAGTAAAACTGTCACTACTTGCAGATGACATGATACTGTATAGTCATACAGTTGTATAGTTATACAAAAAGCTAATAGAACTGGGCTTCCCTGGTGGCGCAGTGGTTAAGAATCTGCCTGCCAATGCAGGGGACACAGGTTTGAGCCCTGGTCCGGGAAGATCCCACGTGCTGCGGAGGCAATTAAGCCCGTGCACCACGACTACTGAGCCTGTGCTCTAGAGCCCTCAAGCCACAACTACTGAAGCCCACATGCCACAACTACTGAAGCCCGTGTGCCTAGAGCCCATGCTCCACAACAAGAGAAGCCACCGCAATGAGAAGTGTGCACACCTCAATGAAGAGTAGCCCCTGCTCACAGCAACTAGAGAAAGTCCATGTGCAGCAACAAAGACCCAACGCAGCCAAAAATAAATAAAATAAAAATAAATTTTAAAAAATCTAATAGAACTAATAAATGAATTCAGTAAATTTGCAGAATATAAGATTAATATATAGATATATGTTGCATTCCTTATACTAATAAAGAACTCTCAGAAAGAGAAATCCAGAAAACAATCTCATTTACAATCAAATCAAAAAGAATAAAATACCTAGGAATAAATTTAACCAAGGAGATGGAAAACCTATACTTTGAAAATTCTAAGACATAGTCAAAAGAAATTAAAGATGATATGAATAAGTGGAAAAATATACTGTGCTCATGGATTGGAAGAATTAATATTGTTAAAATTTCCATACTACCTACAGCAATTACATCAAGGAAATGCAAATCAAAACCACAATGAGATACCACCTCACACCTGTCAGAATGGCTATTGTCAAAAAGATAAGAAATAACAAATGCTGGCTAGCGTGTGTGGAAAAGGGAGCCCTCATGCACTCTTGGCGGGAGTGTAAATTGATGCAGCCACTATGGAACACAGTTTCGAGGTTCCTCAAAAAATTAAAAATAGAACTACCATATGACCCAGCAATTCCACTCCTGGGTATATATCCAAAGAAAACGAAAACACTAATTCAAAAAGATACATGCACCCATGTGTTCACTGCAGCATTATTTACAATAGCCAAGATAGGGAAGCAACCTAAGTGCTCATCATCAGATGAATGGATAAAGAAGATGTGATGTATATATACAATGGAATATTACTCAGCCATAAAAAAGAATAAAATTCTGCCATTTGCAACGACAAGGGTGGAATTGAAGAGTATTATGCGTAGTGATACAAGTCAGAGAAAGACAAATGCTGTATGATATTACTTATATGTGGAATCTAAAAATAAAACAAATGAATGAATATAACAAAACAGAAACAGACTCACAGATACAGAGAACAAACTAGCGGTTACCAGTGGGAAGAGGGATGAGGGGAGGGGCAAGATAGGGGTAAGTGATTAAGAGGTACAAACTACTAGGTATAAAGTGAATGATACAAAGATGTACTATACAGCCCAGGGAATAAAACCAATATTTTATAATAACTTTATATGGAGTATATTCTATAAAAATATTAAATCACTATGTTGTACACCTGAAACTAATATAACATTGTAAATCAACTGTACTACAATAAAAAAAGAAAAAAAATAGTGGGTAGAGAAATGACTGGTGATTTTTTTCTCACCGCTCGCATGACTTTCTAATTTTGTGGCAGGTGTAGAAACGTGTGGTGCATTCCTTCCCCTGGGGGGTGCTTCTGGACACAACTACAGCCTCTGGGGCCCACTGATCTGGGTTTGAATCCTGCTCCGCTCACCACGCTTGCTGTGTGACTTGAACCCAATCACTGTGTGCCTCGGCCTCCCCATCTGGAAGGTGGGGGCATCAGGAGACGCGGTGGTTGTGAAGATGCTGAATGAGCACCCGGGTCCGGGTAGCAGGGCCTGGCACACAGGGAGCTCTGTCCCCGTCGCTCCCTCTGCAGGAGGGTAGGACCCGGCAAAACTTAGATCAAGACACGGGTTGACTATGGAACGATTTCATCAGCACAAGTCACTGGCTCTGGTTCTCAGGTCGGGTTGTCGCCCAGAGGGCGGGGACCGTGGGCACCCGGGACCCTCCTCAATGGCAAGCGTGTCCTGCGATGAACATTCAACACACTCACAGGCGGAAGTGAGCACTGTGGCTCTGGTTCAGAAAAGGGGACATGTTAACTGGGATGTGGATTTGAAATGCCTGGGGAACAGACGAGCTGGGTAGTTGGGCTGAGTCACAAAGTCCGGGGAGGGCGGTGCCCGGTGAGTGGATGCCCGCATCTCGGGGGACCTGCAGGTCCAGCAGTGGGCTCTCCCATGTGTGCGTGCACCAGGGTGGTGCACAGGGCCAGGCAACCGTTTCCTTCCCCGCGCGGTTCCGTGCAGCCAGGGTGAGAATCAGAGAACACGGCCCCTGTGAACCTGAACCCCAGGGTTACTACTCACAGGCTCTGAAAGCTCAGGGAAATCCCTCAGCTTCCTGGAGACCTCGGTTCTCATTTGAAAAAGAAGGAAGCAGCGGGAAGACGTTTACCCGCAGGCCGCTGTGAGGATTTAATGGGATGGTCAGCGAAGATGACCAGCACGCTCTCTGTGCGCACGTAGGGCTCACTGAGTGCTAAATGCTGGCATCATTTTACTGTTAACTTGGAAGTCAGTGGGTTGTGGGGGAATGGGGCCCGAGCCTATAACTCTTTCCTCCGGTTTTCAAAAAAAAGTAGAAATCATTAACTAAGCAGAAAAGAGCAAGAAAAGACATCTCAGCATGAAGCAAATCTCCTACCATATCCTGGAAGAACTACAGTCACAGTGAAGGTGCAGACTGTTTCATTTAAAGGAAATGTATATTAATTGAACTCTGCAAAGTTTAGACTAGGAACATTGAACACTGTGGCCAAAAGCGATTCTGAGTTTCTTATTCAAAGTCAGAGCCGTTGGTACCGGCCTTGTTGGGACAGGAGCTTACAGCTTCTGCTTTCAGGACAAGTTGGGAGGGCCCGTCCCATGTGCAGCCCTTCTGCCTGGAAGCTCAGAACCCCCCTGGAAGCAGCCCTCGGGCAGACCCCTCAGTCACAGGGAGGGTCCAGGGAGTACCCCACCCCAACTAGAGATGTCTGGCTTTGCTTTGTGGGTAAAATCTAAAGGCCCTTTATCCTTTGGTGAGTGTTCTCATCTCTCCCTCTGGATGCGTGTGCGAGAGGGGATAGGGTTCCCTCTAAGTGTTTCCACCTGCACGTCCCAGAGCTAAACCCATCCTGTTTCAGTTACGGCCTCAAATAATACACATAAACACTTGATACATCAGGGTAATTTATGTGGTCTGCTTGTCTGGATTTCCCCAAGAAATTCCACTCAAAATTCTCCCACATTTAGAGTGGGAAGAACAAATCTGTTCTTTGGGTTACCATGAAAGTATGCTATTCATCAAAGAAATTCATATTCTCTGAAAGTATGGTGATTCACGTCTGTGTATACATCACACTAACAACCACATTTACGAGAACAGTCGGAATGTTCCTGAGTGAGCCCTGCATTGATTTCTCACAGTCACCTGGATTCCTGTGTGTGAGCAATGCTTCTCAGACTTTGCCAGAATGTTCGGTGCCTGTCTGTAAATTGCATATGTGAATTTCCACAAAACATTTCCATTTTCCACCAGTTTGTTCCTAAAGTAGTTCCCATACTGACATTTATATTCAAAGCGTTAAATTTAGTAGCATTAACTATTACCTTAAACTCTGAATCAGGAAAAGATTAATTTCTTATTCTTTATTGTGCACACGTGTACATGATTTTAAGCTTTCAAAGCATACATGTATTATTTAGCATTACAGGTCTTTACACCTGGAAAGGAACTCCAACATTACTTAGTTGGACCCAAGAGTAGAGTGTTAACCGTCTTCCTCGGACTGGGGAATCTCACGTTCCTGCCTCAGTGCCAGGGGGTCCCTCCCCCAGAGGACAATTGCCTCTAGACAATGGGGCTCAAATGTGAAAATTCGGGGGTCTGGGAACTGAGAAAAGAAGATGGACTTTGTGCTGGGGAGACAGTCCTCAGCCCCTGCTCCTTGCTCCCTCCTTTTCAAGGTTATTGGAGATGTTGAGCTGCACCCTATCAGTGCACATCCTTTCCTATCCTAAGAGCTTTCTGCTCTAAGAGTCTCTAAAACCCCCTGCGGGCCAGGTCCCTTGGGCTATGGCTCCAAACCCACCATTCGTCTCGGGAATTGTGACCTCCTGCTTTCCAGTCTCCATGGCTTTGGGTGACAAGAGATATTTCTGAGGGTGCTTTGACTAAATTATGAGATCAACTCCACTCCCATTTAACTCATTATCAATTGTGTTTTGGTTGATTTGATTTGGCCTCTCCCATTTTCAGGTATTTTTTAAAAATCTAATTTTATTTCTCTCTGGATTTTATTTTTAATAATAAGTTCATAGCATTTTCCCAAAACCAACAATGCCACATAGAAAACATGCTTTAGACTAAGAAAAAAATAAACATATTTTTCAGTCCTAAAACCAGAAGAGTTTATAACGGCAGCAGAACGCCTGTGATCACTGATTGCCAATCTTAACTGGAGACTCTTCCGTTGCCAGCGATGCGTCCTGCGTAAGTGGATAATTAAGCCGCACCTACTCCATCAGAGCTGCCTTATTGCTTCAACAGTAACCAAGACAACCCCTCTTCCGCAGCCTGCCCCCCGGGAGAGCGCTGGAACGCCAGCCCTCCCGTCGGAGGAGTCCGACCAGTGGCCCTCGCTGGTTCCCGTGGACGCGCACCCCAGCGCCTGGTCCCCGATATGACGGGGGATGTGGACAGGACGAGTGGCCGGGGCCCACCTCACGAGCGGGTACCCGCCGCCCCCAGGATTCTACCGCCGCCAGGCCGCCATCAGCCGCCCCCGCCCCGGCTGAGGGTTCAGTCCGCGCACCCCATCCCCCCACGTTCAGATGGGCAGCCCCCTGACCCAACGGCCCAGACCCCGTGCACACGCGCCGCGTCCGCCGACGCTAGACGCCAGCGCCAGCGTTTGGACGAGGCTGTGACTACACGGTGCCTCGTGTCCACTTTCAGCCGAACTCTCTGCCCGGTGCAGTCGCTGTCGCTTCTTCCCGTCTGCTTTGAAAGCTCCGGGGCCTCGGGGTCCCCCAGGTGACCCCGCAGGGCAGGCTCACCCCTAAGGGCTGGGGACCGAGGCTGAGAGGGGTGCAGGGAGACGCAGAGCCGACTTGGGTCCTTCTCAGGGGTAAATCGGCTCCCCTCCTGGAATACTTGTTCTTAAAGCTCCGTTTGGTGGATGGCGAAGGAGTCGGTGGCTCTCTGGGAGCAAGGGCGAGCCCCGCAGTCACCTGGGCGGGACCTGACCCCCCCACCCGCGCCCCCGCCGCCGTGGCCCCAGGAGCACCTGCCCGGGAAGGACACGGCTCCAAGGCCCTCTCTTTGTTCGTCTTTGCACAGCTGAGAAAGCTTGGGATTTTCAAAAGAAATTTCACTAAAACATCACAGGAGAACAAACAACGAATGAACAAAGAAGAGACAAAAAGCATAAAAACAGCCTTCAAAATTCCGCCGTGGAGGCCTTGGGGCTCACCTCCTGCCAAGCTCGCCCGCCTTCCGGCAGGCAGAGCCCTTCCCGAGCGTGTCCCCCGCCTCTGCCCCAGCCGCTGTGTCGCGGGAGAGGGTCCTGCTGCCAAGGAGAGAGGGTATGAGATGAACGGTCGGGGCCACAGCCGGAAAATGCAGCCGCCCCCGTCACCTCTGGCGGGCCCAGGACCACGCCTGGGAAGTGATGCACTTGGACCAGCCCCAGGGCCTTGGTCAGTAAGATGGAAATAAGCATAGTGCCTGCTGATGGGGGACGTGAGGACGGCGTGAAAGGACACATGGGCAGTGCAGGGCACAGCACTGACCCCTGGTCAGCCCTCCCGCAGGTGGGCTCTCACTGTCACCAACAGCCAACGTGAGCCTCACTTTCCTGCTGCCCCAGCCTGGCTCCTCACGGGCAGTGGCAGTGGCATATCAGGTGTGTGATGGGCTCTGGACCCTGGCCTGGGCTCTGTTCCAGCTGCCAGTGACCAGTCAGCCCTCCCGCAGCTCATGGGGACCCTCAGCCGAAGTTATTTGTTCAGGAACAGGCACAGGACCCAAGTGAGATCCACCAGGACCCAGTAGACTCAACCCTAGCACTTTGGTTGGTCTGTTGGAAGGAAGTTTCTTTTTTTTTTTCTGCTGGGGTATATGAGACTTACGTGGCTGGAAGGTTCAGCCGGCCCCTTGAGACCACCAAGGGAGGGCCCACCTGACAAGTGAGCACCTTCAAAGATGCAAAGCCGAGAAACAGAGACAATGGTTGGTGGTCACATTGAAGCTGGGTTTGCCCTTGGGCTCGGCAGCTCTGGGAGGCAGTTGGCTGTTTAGATTTTGGGCCCCCTCAGCTGCAAGCAAATCTGGAGTGAGCTCCCCCAGAGCGAGGTATGCTGTCTGGGCCTGCAGTCTCCCTGGAAGCAAGTGGCCCCCGGGGCTTGATGATCCTGTATTGAAGGCAAAGGGTGAGCCCATGGATGTATGAGATAAGCAGTGGGACCGCCTCTGTGGCCTGGGCTTCTCGATCTGGAGAAACAGCCAGAAATAGGAAATTTCTAACCATTGTCAAGTGAACAGAGAAAAGTTAATGTTAAGTCACAAACACGACACTGAACTATGAGGCATCTCTGGGCCCCGCTGCCCAGCTACTGCCTGGGGACAGTTTTACCTCAATAAAGTGAAGCCCCCAAATGTCAGAAAGGACCTGTGTCCCCAAGCGGTAGGTTTTGTAGAAAAGTATTTGGTGACAATAGAGCTGATTGGTAGCTCTTTGGTGGCTGCTCCAGCTAACGCTCTGCCCTCCCCACCCTGTGTTCAAGCAAATAGCGGGTCCAGAAAAAACCATCCCCATAAACTATGAGTAATAAGCCGAAAGGACCATGTGCATAAACAGGACAAATTTTTAAGTAGAAGGAAAGGAAAATCAGAAGCAAAGAGCAAAGAAGAATACACTTAAAAAGAAGAATCGTTGCAGGCAGTAAAAGAAAATTTTAGGAAAATACTTCTCCATTCTCTCAAATAAACTGAAGAGTAAATAGATTTTGGGGGGAGTTGGTTGAGAAATACCTTAAAAAAGAGATACAGAGAATATAAAAGGAGATTGCAGAACCCAGAAAGGCAATTGAGGATAACAATATAACTGTTAATGGGGAAAAAAATGAATAGTTTAGAAAACATTGGAATATACACCCCTACACAGTAGTACTGTGTACTACTACACAGTCAGTAGTATGAGAAAGTCACCCAGACTAAGGGAAATAAAAAGAGCTAGTGAAAAAAGATAAAATGAAAACTATATAAAGCCGGACAGAAAAGAACTAAACTGAGTATAATTGGTGTTTCTGAAGACTGAAGAGAATAAACAGGAAAGTAAAAGCACTCAAATATAATAGAATGAAACATTTCTAAAATAAATATAAGACCTGAAACTGAAGGTGAAAAGGACACACGTTGTACCAGGAAAAAATAATGACACCGAATTATAAACACTGAGTCATATCTTGGTAAAGTTATGGAGATTTAAGGATAAAGAGTAAACATCCAGCAAAAAGCAAGGCACTTGTGAAGATGAACCTCAAACTTCTCTTACAGGAACACTTGATGCTTCAAGAGGAAGTGAAAATTCTCTAGGATTCCAAAGGGGAAAAGCTTGGCCTAAGTGTGACTGGTAATTTCTACATAGTTAAAATTTTAATTCATCATATAAAAACTTAGGCATATAATAGCCCAAAACATATTTGGAAAATTACTTGGTGATTGTATTTACTGAGAGAGGAATTAAAATAAAGAACGCAGGGATTCAGAAGGAGCAAAATGAAAGAACACGTGTGGATGTTATACATAATTACAAGGAGAATCAAATGTACCTATTTAATAGGATAAGACCAACTGTCAATTTTCCAAAGACTGTACTTTTTAGAACAGTTTTAGGCTCAGAAGAAATCAAGAAGGTTCAGAAACTTCCTACAGGCGCTTGCCTCCAGGCAATGCAGTCTCCCTACTGTCAACATTTTCACCAAGGATGAGCTATATCGACACACCATAATCACCCAAACCCATACTTTACCTAAGGTCCACTCTTGGGGTTCTACGTTGTATGGCTTTGGACGAATGTATAATGACAGGTATCCATTATTATAATATCACACACAGTAGTCTCACCGCCCTAAAAATCCTCTGTGCTCCCCCATTCATCCCTCCCTCTTCCCCACCCCCAACCCCTGGCAGCCCCTGGTCTTTCTACTGTCTCCATAGTGTTACTTTTTTGGGAATGTCCTATAGTTGAGATCATACAGTCTGGAGCCTTTTCAGATTGGCTTCTTTCATTTAGTCATATGCATTTAAGGTCCCTCCATGGCTTTTCATGACTTGATAGCTCATTGCTTTTTAGTGCTGAGTGACGTTCCATTGTCTGGATGGACCACAGTTCATTGATCCATTCACCTGCTGAAGGACATCTTGGTTGCTACGAAGTTTGGGCCATTGCGAATAACGCTGCTATAAATATCCATGTGCAGGATTTTGTGTGGACATGAGATTTCAACTCCTTTGGATATATACCAAGAAGCGTGACTGGTGCGTCACCTGGTAAGAGCACGTTTAGTTTCGTGAGAGACCACTGACCTGTCTTCCAGGGTGGCTGCAGCGTTTCGCGCCCCCGTCAGCAAGGATGCGTTCCTGCTGCTCCGCGTCCTCTGCAGCATTTGATGCTGTCAGGTGTCCGGATTTTGGCGGTTCTCCTAGGAGTGTATTTAATTAACTCTGTCAATGTTTAAAACTTAATAGCAAGTCTGGTGACAAACGAATTACCAAGGAATGAGGAAAAATAAGGTGAAAAACTGAGAGAATTAAAGTGACATAGGAGAACATAAGTATTATAATTCTTCAGACAGTAAAAGTAATTCTAATGTAGCTTAAATATCTGGAAATGCAGCTGGAAAGAGCCAGGAGGTAACTTCAGTGCTCTTATGTCCTCATATGTAATATTGGGGAATCTATAAAATTACATTTGTTTTTTAAATCCAAAGTTTAAAAAAAATTTACTGAAAGAGTAAATGAAAGATAAGGAGGATGATTTTGGTGGCCAGAAAATTTGAAATCGGGGTGGATGGATTTTTTACAGTTTTATGTCAACTTTAGCCTCCAGCTTACAGCTTATTTCTGTATTTATTTTGGTTTCACAGAACCGAGAAACTCCTGTTACATACAGATAATTCCCTACAATCGAACCCTTTTTTAAAAATTTAACAGCTAAGCTTAGACTCTCAGGGAACTCGGATCAGCCTGGTCTGGAAGCCTGAAGTCCAAGTACTGAACGTCTGTGTCAGGCTGAACAACTACATTCCCAAGTGAGCCTCTCGGCTGAGAAGGAAACCCTGAGCAGATTCCCCTGCCAGGTACCCAGTGTCATTTGATGGAAAAATGCCTTTCAAATATGCCCAGTCAGCTTGGGCTGTCGTAACAAAACCCCACAGATGGCACAGCTTAAACGACAGACATACTTGTTTTTCGCAGTCCTGGAGACGAAGCCCAAGGTCAAGGTGGGCAGCTGGCATCCGGTGTGGCCGGCTGCCTCCTCACCAGGTGCTCACGCGGCCCAAAGCAACCGCGCCGTCACTCCTTCACCCTCTACGTAAATCACGCTGAGCTGCTTGTTTTCACCTGTCCGACTGGCAAACGTCGGGAAGCCTGAAAACGTTCCCTGTATTGTGGGTGTGGATACAGGAAAGGTCTGCTGCAGGTGGGCATGTGGTCCGGGACGCCCTTGACGGTGGGCGCCTGAAACCCCATCACAGCTGTAACTCACCCGCCCTCTGACCCAGCAACTCCACGTCTGGGGATTCACCCCACAGGAATCCTCGTCTCCGTGTTCCATGAGGTCTGTACAAGCTTATTATTCATTGCATCATTGTCTGGCAGCAAATGTTTGGAGAAAATATGCACGTCCCATGTGAGAGCGGTTAAATAAATGGGTGCTCGCAGAGGACATGGCCCATGAAATAAACAGGGAGAAACCTCACACGGACAAACGTGGAGCCATGCCCCAAACCTACTGCAAAGTTTCCTAAAAGAGCGTGATTTAACAGTGTGTATCATTTATTTTTTTAAAGAGAGGGAAACATGCATAAAATATCTCTGAAAGGATAGACACTTCAAAGGGGGATCAAGGAGAGGCTTGTCTCTCGATATATTTCTGGGTCAATTTTATTGTCATAATGTTTACTTTTTTAAATAATTTTTATTCCTTATTTCAAAGTTAGTTTTAAAATGTATGAAATGAAGCAAATAAAAAATATTCCTTCGTAAGACTGGCAGACCCTGTGGGCTCTGGGAGGTTTGGATCCGCCATCAGTGTGGTGACTTCTGCGCTTCGTTGAGCCACCGGCTTAGCTGTCAGGCCGTGGGATTTTAAATCTACTGGGTTTATTTGATGCTCTATTAAAAATGATCTAATACATGAAAAGTTCTCCCTCTCTTGTCTTTGTTTACAAAATAATAAAAATCCCTTTCATGTACTACGTGAGAATCCCACATGCAAATTAAATTTTCACTGCCTGAGTCTTCACTATTTCAAAGAATAACTGAAAGTTTTGCCAAACCTGTCATCTTAACCAGCTGAGCTATAAAGATTTTATATAATCCCATCATCCAAACAAATCAAGAACAGTGAACATTTTTTCTATAGTTTGCATTGCATCCCGTTTTCAAGTGCCATGTGGGGACCCATTGGTGAGTTACAAAGCTTGTTGGGTCACAAATAGCTTTTTGAGAAAATGAAGTACAATAGAACACAACAGAATAGAAAATATCCACGAATCACACATAATAAAAGTGTATGTTCTGGGCTGTGGTGAAAATTGTATTTCTTACATTCCAGGTGCTGAGGGTTCTGAGGACACAGTGATAAACGGGAGTAACCCTTTTCCAGCCCTAATAGGGTTTACAGTCCATGGGGGAGAGGCAGGCAGTACAGAAGCAAGAAATAAATAAGCCAGAGCAGATTATAAACAGTGCCCGGAAGGAATCAAGGAGATGCTGGGCGGAGGTACCGGGGTGGTAACGTCTTACTTACATGCAGGACCCACAGACGGCCGCTCTGGGAGGTGATGTTTAGTTCCACGTGGCGGATGCAGGGAAGCTACGCGTGAAGGTCCCGGAGAAGCAGCTCCAGGCACAGGGCACGCAGGTGCGGACCCCAGGCCGAGGAAGAGTAGGGGGTGTTCTAGGGATGGAGGCCTTGGGAATGTAGCAGGACAAGGCAGGAGAGGGACGAGCTGGACCAGGCCAGGTGTCCCGGGCCAGGGGAAAGGATTCGGTTCTAAGTTCAGCATGAGGCTATGGAAGGACTTTCAGTTTAAAAATATCATCCTGGCTTCTCAGCCTAGGATGAACTGGAAATAGGTCAAGGTGGCTTCTCCAGGGGGCTTCAGGGGGGTGGAGAAGAGGGGTGGAGGAATCTGTCCTTGATTTGGAGGCGGGCTGGTGGGGCGCCAATGCAGGGCAAGCAGCAGGGAAACGTAAGATGACCAGCCTCACGGCTTTGACAGCTGGTGACACCAGTACCATCGGCTGCATTTTTGTAGCCATCTGCTTGTCAACAGACTTGATAAAACGTCAGTGGCATGACGTGCGATTAGCTTTGGCCCCATGGATTGTGCTTCATAGTGATGTGCTAACTTCACTTCAGATGCCATTCTAAGCGTATGTTCACTGTCACATTTAAATATCGTGTATACGGTTGACTTTTGAACAGCACAACTTTGAACTGTCCACTTACGCGTGGATTTTTTTCAGTAAATACATGTATGTACTGTAAATGTATTTTCTCTTCCTTATAATTTTCTTAACATTTTCTTTGTTGTAAGAACACAGTAGATAATACATATAACACAAAATATGTGCTAACCGACTGTTTATGTGATCAGTAAGGCTTCAGGCCAACAGTGGGTTATTAGCAGTTAAGTTTGTGCAGGGTCAAAGTTACAGGCAGATTTTCGGCTGCACAGAGGTAAGTGCCTCTGACCCCAACATGGTTTAAGGGTCAATTGTTCATAGATTTCTTATGACTTTGAGCTATTCGGTTTATGCTGAAAAAACTTAGAGGCTTATATATGTAGAGTTTTCTTTTGACCTGATAGCTTCAAATGATGTTTCATGTTGGCAGGACCCGTAGAGCTATTTTCTAAAACTTCATAAAATAGTAAGAACTTGAGCGATTTTATCATCTTGGAAGGTGACTCCTCATGAAAAATACGTTGTAGCTTATTCCTCACTTCTCGTCACGTTGGTTTTATGTCCTGCTCTGGCAGCGTGGACGCAGCTGAAACATCAGTGCTACATGGTGTGATGTGTTATTGATCTGGAGTCTGGTTAACCTTTCACATTCATTTTCAATTTTAAAAAGTATTTTTAGCTTTTAATAATAATCTGTTTCTAATTTTAAGCAAAAATTTAAAAATATTTAAAAAATAAAAAATGATGAAAAAGTACCACTTAGAAATATTAGAATGGAAATATCCCAGTCTCTCTACGTTTATAATAATTCTGTCTTATATATCATAGTGAAACAAAAAAACATTCCAAACTGCACTTAAATGGTACCTTATACCAGGACCTCAGGAGAACACGTGGTGCTGGGTTCAGTTATTATCAGGGAACGATTATGAACTGAAGAATTCCTGCCCGAGCAGGTGCGCTGGGCTTATCCTGGCCTTTGGTAGAGAGGATGCCCGTGGGCCGCTCAGGCTGAGGCATCCACGGGCCTCCACTTAAAACAAGATCGATGCAGGGTTGCACTTGTGAATCACCAATTTGTAGATACCAAGTTCAATTTTAAATACAGGTATTGGGAGAAAGCAGATTTTAAAAGTCTTTTTTTAAAAAAAGGACTTAAACTAGAAGCCCAAGCCATTACATCCGAGGACTCTTGCTCTTTCCTTTGGCTTTCAAACAGTTAAAAATCTATTTTTCAAAATTAAATTGGAAGAGGATGTTTGCAGAACCACTGAAGCGCATCTCACAGCCCAAATGTTCCAGGGACATGGTTCAAAAACCACAGAAACACACAGTGCCTAGAAATCAAGATATTGATAAGTTAGGAGGGCAGAGGGCACATTAGAAGCTGCTCTGATGACCCCCTCCCTGGCCCCCACCCATCTCAGGGGTGCTCGGGCTAGGAGCCAAATCATGTCTGTAATTTCTGTGCAGTTTCAGAAGGGCAAGCAAAAGAGGGGGGTGCCCAGATGTTGCCCTGCTCTGACCGCTGGCCCTTGGGCAGATAGGGTCCCCCCGAGCTCAGTTTCCTCGTCTGGTAACACCAGTCCCGCAGGGCAGTTCCAAGCAGAAAATGAGGAAAATTGTGTAAGTGGCCCCGGACAGCGCCTGGCTTGTAGGAAGTAATCACTGACCAGCAGACATGTTAATCAATCAATCGGCAGGGCATATTCTGTGTCCCCGGATGCAGTGTCGAGTATAAGAACCAGAGCAACAGACCAGGTGGCCCGCAGAGGCCTGGCCACCAGGAAGTCACGTCCACAACGGGGGAGGGTGGGGGACACAAAGGAGAGGATGGCGGTGCTGGGGCCAGGCTGTGCGGGGCTCAGGGTCGGGGGTTTTGTCTAAAGAACAAAGCACTGAAACTCGTATTCAAATGTCACGTGCTTGGTCCACTACTTCATTTCTGAGCTGTTAGTTTCTTGGGGCAGAGCTGGGCTGTGGTTCTCAGTTAAGGAAGCTTGGAGTTGGCAGTTGGGAGCTGGACTCAGGTGTACCGTGCACACCTGGGGGACACGCCTGGCCTCTCTGTATGTGAACTGAGCCCAATGTCAGTGCGGTTCTGAAGGAAGAGACCATGACCAGTGACCAAGGTGGGAGAAGGGACTGGAGAACCTCCCTCACAACGTGCACAGACAGCCCTGAGCTGAGGCCCAACTGCCCCTGACCGAACCCTGGAGGTCTCTGGTTTTAACTGTTTCCCGTTCAGTTAGTTCGTTCACAAGAGTGTTTTCTTAAGTGCTTTTCACCCATGAGTTTCAACATAGTTTTTTCCAGTGATATTTAACCAACTGACTAAACAATTGTTTTCCTGAATTCAAACTTAGGTTTTAAGAGCTATAAACAACACCTGATATCTACTAGTCCTCAAAGCGTATATGTAGGTATGTGTGTATGCATGTAGGTATATGTATATATGTGCAAATATGCATGTGTGTATTATGTGTAGTGTAGGTGTGTGTGTATATATGTACCTATGTGTGTATGCACATGTGTATATATGTATGCGTGCAAATGTGTATACATGTATTTGTATTATGTACATATATGTGTGTATGTGTGCACGTGTGTATGTGTGTATGTATGCACACATGTATGCATGTGCATTGTAGGTATGCATGTGTGTATACACATGTGTGTAATGTGCATATATGTATGCACATGCATGTATTTGTGTGTGTGCATGTGTCTATGTGTATGCATGTACACATATGTGTGTATGTATGCCTGTACATGTGTCTATGTGTATGCATGTACACGTGTGTACATACATGTGTCTATGTGTATGCATGCACACGTGTGTATGTACATGTGTCTGTGTGTATGCATGTACACATATGTGTATGTCTGTACATGTACACATATGTGTGTATGTCTGTACATGTGTCTGTGTGTATGCATGTACACATATGTGTGTATGTCTGTACATGTGTCTGTGTGTATGCATGTACACATATGTGTGTATGTCTGTACATGTGTCTGTGTGTATGCATGTACACATGTGTGTATGTCTGTACATGTGTCTATGTGTATGCATGTACACGTATATGTATATATGTATATGTATGTTTGTACATGTGTCTATGTGTATGCATGTACACGTGTGTGTACATGTGTCTGTGTGTATGCATGTACACATATGTGTGTATGTCTGTACGTGTGTCTATGTGTATGCATGTACACGTATATGTATGTGTATGTGTATGTCTGTACGTGTGTCTCTGTGTACGCATGTGCATATAAAGCGCTCTCTCCCCCCCGCCCCGAGACATACGTGGTTCCCTTTTACCCGCGTGGGAAGCCCCGAGGCCCCTGACTCTGAACCCGTGCTTCAGCACAGCTGTCAGCTTGCCCACTCCCTTCCCGGGAGGCTTAACGTTTGTGGAAGAAGCTAAACTGCTTTCACACCTACAGAAACAGGTAAAGCAGACCTCCTTGTCTGAGTTCCTCCTGGAGAGAATAGAAGTGCCCAGCGTCCAGGCCTGCCTAGGACTCGGGGTGATGGGCCCTGTGCCGTCCACACGGGGGGCAGGTGGGTAACCTGCAGTTGGCATCTGACCTCCTGGACGCCTGTGTGCATAACCCGAGTTCCAGGAAGAAAAACAATCCCCGGGAAGCCAAGCCAAGGGGTGGGGATGAGGAACAAAGGACGAGCACGGACCCGGGCAGCGGAGCTCGCGGCCCTGTGAACCGCCACCCATGCGGCGTGTGCTGCTGTGTTTGCTCAGCGCTCTGGCCACAAGGGGATACTGGATTCCCGAGGGCGGCTCCACCCGGCCTGCTGAAAGTCATCCCGTCCCCTGGGAGGCACGACCCCCGCCCAGCCGCTCTCACTGCCTGGGAGCCGGGCGGGCAGTGTGGGCATCCCGCCCCCCGCACCCTTGTGCCGCAGGCCCTCGCCCCCCACTTTCAGGACAGCTGCTGCTCCTGGCTTCACTCGGCATTTCTCAAGCCGTAGGGGGACTCTAAGTGGTCTGTCTGCAGGGAAGGTGCTGTGGTCAAAAGGACAGGATGATTAAAGAAGAGAGAGAGAGAGAGAGAGATGGCTGGAATCCAGCTCTGAATGGTCTCCTCTGAACCATTTTTAAGTGTACAGCTTAGTGGTTGGGTTGTGCTCTCACTGGTGTGAGCAGACCCATGGTCCCTCTGAAAACACAATGTCCCTGGGAGGGACAGCGTATCAGGCACTGGGAGGACGAGTTTTCTGAGGTGATGGGGTCACATCCCTTCTGTAGCCGGAGAGACAGGACAGACACAGCCTGGGAACCACGGGGCTCGGGAGCAAGGGAGAGAGACAGGGGCAGGATGTCACAGCCCACCACGGGGCTGCCCCGCTCTAGGGCCACACCAGCCCCCCTCAACCAGACAAGGGGAGACGTTGGAGGAAAAAGAAAATGAATCTTTCCCAGATTATAGATGCTAATGGTTAAAATATACGGGCAAAAACCATGATGTAAAAAATTCTGTTAAAGATAAAATGAAAAACAATGTTTTTAAAAAATTTTTTAACATAAAGATTTACCAGAATAAAGTATATTATAAAGTTCCTTGGTAGTTCCCAGGAATAGAATTCTCCAGTTAAAAGAGTCCACGATATAAAGCCACCATCAGTGCAGAGTCGGGGAACGGGAAGAGGTCCTCCGTGGCACTCCAGGCCCGCGGCCGGGGTCCAGGGATGCAGCTGTCTCCTTCAAGGAGGCACACAGAAGTGCTCCTTGCCTTTAAAAAAATTGGGGTAAAATACACATAACATAAAATTCACCCTCTCAGCCATTTTTGCGTGTACAGCTTAGTGCCAGTAAGTACATTCGGGATATTGTGCAACCGTCACCACCATCATCCTCAGAACTCTTTTCACCTTGTGAAACTGAAACTCTGTCCCCATTAAACACTAACTCCCCATTCCTCTCCCCCAGCCCCTGGAAACCACCCTCTGTCTCTGAACTTGATGATTCTAGGGACCTCGCATAAGTGGAATCATACGATACAGGTCTGTTTGTGATTGGTTATGTCACTGAGCGTAATGCTGTCAAGGGTCATCCATGTTGTAGCCTGTGTCAGAATTTCCTTCTTTTTAAAGGACAAATAATATTATATTCCATTGTGTGGATAGACCACATTTTGTTTACCCATTCACCCACTGATGGACACATCCCAGCCTTTGGATATTGTAAATAATGCTGCTGTGAACATGGATGTGGAAATAACTTCTTGCTTTTTAAATTCCATCACTATTGGACAAATCTCACCACGTGACATTCAGCTGCCTTGTCAGGGTCCTCAGAGCCACGGTCAGGTCTTGTCTGTTGTTTCTTTTTATGATGACTGTGGTAGGTGATCCTCATTAAAGATGGTTTTGATTATTCTTTCCAACTTTCCGGAAGTTAGGATGGGTCATTAACTGGGGCTTTCTTGAGAATTGTCTTTCCAATTCCTTTAAGGTTTACACCAAAGTTCTGACTCGTATCAGGGATGAAAGTCTTGACTGAAAATGAGTTAAAGTGATGTGGCTAAATGAAAAAAAATAAATAAGAGTTTGAATATGGTGTAAGACAATGATGCTTTCTTGGCTTAGCTGAAATGGGTCTGAAAACCTAAATAATCAAAGATCTGGGCAAACAAATGTAGGAAGGAAGGCTTATATGGGAAATCAGCAGCAGGGGAACACAAGACCGGACAGGAACTTACAACCTAGCAAGAAATGTAACAGGATATTTATGTAATTTCTTAAAAGCACACTTTGTTATTTTTTTAAAAAACGTGAAATATGTATCAAAGTATAAATAACCCACGACAGTTTCGTGGTTGGTATAGCTTTTCCTTGTGGTGATGAACAAAAGCTTTATGGGCCCAACATTTACCTGATAATAGGAAAGCAGGTAATCGTTGCAACCTGGACAAAGCGTGGCTGGATTTGGATGCTGGGGGGCAGGGTTAAAATCCCTATCTGCTACCGGGGTCAACTACTTCCCTTTCCTGAATTTATTTCCATCACTGTAAAATGGAGAAAATGATTTTTTAAAAAGCTCACAAGGATATTTTGAACATTAAATAGCACGTGTTTTAAAGTGTCTGGCCCACCGCCTCTCCTTCCCATCCCTGAGAGGTGGGTTTCACTGGTCAGGCAATGACGCCTGTGTCGTCATCGTTGAAAAAAGTCATTTTGTCTGAGCCAAACTAGTTCAGTTGCTAAGTAAGAAAAAAAAGATACTTTCTCAAATGAATGATTCAAGAAAGAGGTTCGGCCCCAGCAGATGTGCCTTTGGTTCTCCATCAAAGGTCTCCTTCTGCTGGGCAGGTCAGCACGTTGAGGACAACTGTGTGAAGGGAACTGTGTGAGGTTTTGTTTTTTCCTCTGGGTTCTTTGGCATTTGGTCTTTTACCAAAACACTTGTGTCTCTGGGGCATCTTTTGGTCCCAGCTGCATTTAAGTGAACCCCTCCCACGCTGCGTGGTTCTCCTGGGGGCGTAGCTGTCCTGTGATACTTACAGCTGTGTTGGCATTTTGCTTTCTCATGCCGCTTGCAGCTCTTTGTATCGTGTACACAGTGAGGAAACGCAGGATGCTGTTTAGAAACGCTCTGGCCCATCCACTTCTTCGTATGATCACCTGGAGACGTGTCTGGTTGCCATTGCTAAGCCGTGAAGCAGGTACCTGCCTCGGGAGAGAACTGCTAGGTGTGGAACATGGGGAGGATTAGCCCAGAAAACCGGCACGGGAATCCCGAAACCTGCGTCCTAAGCTCATCTCTTACCCCTGGCCGCTTGCTGGATGACAAACAGCCACCGTGAGCGAGCCGTCCTGAGCGTGTAACACCGTTTCTAATGTCATTTATTCAGTGCAAATTGAGTACCACTGAGCGGCTGGTACAGGGATGCCAAGGACGGACCAGGGCAAGACCCTCCCTTCCCCGACATCTGTCTGGGAAGATGGATAGTAAACAGTGGATCACAGGTGCGTCAGGGTCCCGACAGGAGGAGGCCGAGGTGCTACAGGACCACGGCTTCAGCCTCATTGACTGGGAGGTGGACCGAGTTGGCCGGCCTCACGGAGGGTCACTGCTCTGAACCCGTCTCGTCCAAACAGCTAAAGCCCACCGGAGGCAACTCCTTGGGAAGCCAGTCAGCACACCTCCTGTGCAGGGTGGTCCTGGGTCCCGGGCCGGGGCAGGGCGGTGGGGTCTCGGGGGATGCTCCTCGGGCCGGCCGTGTCCTCCACTCCGAGGTTCCCAGACTGGGAGACCAGTGGCCCCCGTGACCCAGGCAGGGAGGTGCAGCCCAGACCTGCCTGCTCCCTCCTGGAGGTGGGTCTACAGGGGAAAGAAGGTACCAGGTGCCCCATTAGCATATTTTTAGAACAACTGCCGGCAACCCAGGCTTTGATCTGCTGGGCTTTCTTGTCTCAGAATGCCTGCCGTCCTGGCAGGAAGTCAGCGGGCTGTTGACTTTACTGGCAGATAAACAAGCCTCCTTTGACCCACAGAATATGGCAGAAACTGATTTCCTTCCCACCGCCCGCGGCGTGAGGCCGCCCGAGATGGAGGAAGCAGAGGGTTGAGCGCCGCGTGGATTCAGAGCAGAAGTCAGGGCTGAGTATCTGGCGAAACGCTGCCCGTAGAGGCAGGAAGGAGTGGAGGGCGGCAGAGTCTCTGCGGCTCCTCAAGTGAGGCGGGGGGACGGTCCAGGAAGGAGAGAGGGATGGACCTGCTCCCCTGGACGCGTGCTTTGCAAGCACTGACGGCCATTTCCCCGGTGGGTTTTCACTCTGCATCTGCTCTGTCTTATTTAGTGAAATGATTGTAAATGAACTTCAAAGACAAAGAAGCATTTCGGTGACGGTGTAACTGGTACATTGAAAACTAAGACTTGGGGAGATAATCATAAAAGCAACTTTTATTTTTGTCCCTCTTCTACCCACTTCAGGCTGCTCATCGAAGTTTAATGGTACTGCCCCCCTTCCCCTGGTGAAACATCAGGCATCTCCATGACGTTCTGTTCGCTGTTCAACAGAAAATCCCACCAATACTGTAAGATATAAAAGCAAGCTTAATTAGGCAACTACAATGCTCAGTCCGAATGGCAAACAGAACTCTGGACTTGATGCTCCGTTAAATCTCCAGCCCTGCCCCCAGCCGGGTGGGTGGGGCTGCCTCAAGGGTGGGGGGCGGGGGAGAGGGGGCCGGGAAGGGGCTGGTTCCTCTCTTTCCTCCACTTTGCTTATCAGGCTTCTGACCTGGCCGTGGGCAAGGGGCTCCAGGGCGCAGCGGTGAGGAAGGGTAAGGAAGTCTGTGTCCACTGATGCTGTCACACAAGGCGTCAGGGTCACTGAACCTGGAGGGTTGTATCGTTGTCTCCCCTGTGGGCATTTCCACGGGTTCACGGGGGAGGGGCACAGAAACATTTGCTTGTACTTCCCCAAATGAAGATGGTATATTTTCTCTGAAGAATTCCAGGAAAATACTCAAATGATTAGGATAATTTTATTTGGTGACAAAATTGAGGCCATGTCAACAGAGAGCAGGGAATGGGTTATTTCCACGTGGACTTAGAACGGGGACGAACCAGGTTGGTTTATTTTCTACGTCCTGGAGAACGGCCGGCCCTGCTTCTGTGCGTGTGGCTGCAGTGTCCCTGTCCCTCTCCTGCCTGACCCTGGCATCCCCTGGGGAGAATGTGGCCCAGCCTGTGGCCAGGGTGCTGAGAAGGGGAGGGTCCTCAGTCCTGCCAAGGAGGGTGTTTGTGGCATGAACCTCAGAGCTTAGGTCCTAGTCTCCTGGAGGAGCAGTGAGTCTCCACTTTGGAAATGGGAGGATGTGACCACCCCATAGGATATGGGGGAATTTATGAGGTTAAGGATTGAAAGTACCCTTCACGTAGCCAAGTTGAATGAACATGGATTCCTTCCCTATTTCTCTAAAAGAGCTTACCATGAATGGGTGTCATTAGCGCCAATCACTGGTTAGGATAAATAGTACTGTCAGTATTCAAAATCAATTGCTTTGTAGATTAACCAGGGTGTTATGGGTTAATCTGAACCTTTATCACCATCTGACTTTGCTTTTTGAGAAAAATGTTACAGGTTTTAACCAACTGTTTCTACATGAAATCTTGGACTAAAAACTGGCAAATGTAATGTGTGTGTGTATATATATATATATGGAGAGAGAGAGAGAGATTACATATATGTGTACTCTATCTATTTATCTATCTACCCAGATCCATCGGTCGACTGACAGATAGAATTTTGTTACCAACATTCCCCAGCCCTTCTGCTCAAAGCCCCAAGGACATAAATGACATTAATTAGAAAATAGATTGCACCCCTATCAGCTCTCTGACGGGTCTTCAGATGAACAAATACCCAAAGAACACTTGAGAGGGTTGGGTTTCTGCAGGGCAGCCTAGAGCACAGAGGGGTCTTGTCCGGGCTTCGTCTGGGCTGGAACCGGCGAGCCCAAAGCTCCAGGTCCACGCTTCCCCTCCTGGTGGATCACCTCAGGCTGCTGGGGAGGCCCATCTGTGCAACCTGGTGACACCACGCGGGGCCCGCGGTCTGTCCTGCCGGGCGGGGTGGGCAGAGCTTGTGCAGGGCAGCCCCAACACCAGGAGCGCCCCCGGGGAGACCAGACCGACCCTGGGCTTCCCGCGGGCCGCGTGCTCCGGAGGTTCTCTGCGGTAACCCTGATCGCAGAGGCCTGGGGCCGAAGGGCCAGGATTGGTGGCGTGTGTTTGTCTGGGGTGTAGCCCCCTCCCCCGTCTCCCTGTCAGTTATGTCACCCACCTGTCCCCCCAGCAGCTGTCCGTGTGCCAGGCAGCCCCAGCCCAGTCTGGGGCCCCTGCCTCTCTTCCTTCTGTTTTCCCATCGGCAGCCTGTGACCGCGGAATGTGGTCTGTTCGGCCTCAGTTGTGTCAAGTGGAGTCACTGCCTTCGAGCCTGACTTTGAGCTGGTGTCACCGGGAGCGTCCTTCTCTACCACTGCAAACCCCTGTGGACTTGCAAGTGTGTCCACTGTTTCCTGACAGCCCTTCTTGTAGAGAAGCGGGATGGGTGTCTGCCTGGGGTTGAGGGAAGGGACAGAAGCCGGGCAGCCGAACTCCGGGACGTCCCGTCTCCAGTTTCCCAGCCACTCGATAGAGACGGGGCCTGGGGAGTGGGCCTGGCCGGCGTGACACCTGCGGGGTGTCCTGCACCTTCACAGCTGCCTCCTGGCAGAGTTTCCGCCCAGCTTGTTCAGCAACCACTTTAATCATTTTGCTAAAATCTTGACAGTTACTCTCACGAGCAAGTTGTTACAACAGGTTTCCGTTTCTGCCTTCCCTTGTTTCATGCACACACACATACACATGCACACACACAGGCACACATGCACGCACATACACATGTACACACACAGGCACACACACATGCACACACATACACAGGCACACAGGCACACACACATACACAGGCACACATGCACAGCCCCTCCCTGAAGCCAGCCAGGCTGCACACTGACTATTCCAGCCTCTCCTGCAGGACAACCCTGTCCTTGCTCGGCCGGCCCCGTCCCCCTCCACCTGGACGAGGGCACAAGGCGGCCATGGCCTTCCTCCAGCACCCCCCCTTTCCCCCACCCAGCCGGCAGCTCCGAGGGGCTCGGCTTCTCCGAGGGGCTGTGGCGTCGCCTCCAGGCATCAAAATAGCAAGTCCCCTCCTGCCCTCCCACAAAAGAAAGAAAACATCCTTGTGCCCTGGCCCTCTGCCAGCTTTCCAAAATAATTAAACTTCCCTCACGTTCAAAGAGACTGTTCTCCAAGCCCGCGGGGCCTCCGCGGCCGTGACCGGCCTGCCCTCTAGACCCTCCGATGACACGGCCGGAGACCCGCAGGCTGACGAACAAGCCTCCCGTGACCCGTTTCCTGTTGTCCAGGTGGCAGAGGCCTGTGGGTCCAGGGCCGGGGGCGGGGCCGCTGCTGAGGCCAGAGGTGCGTCCAGGGTCACCGGCCCCTCGGGATGGGCTCAGCGCGTCTCCAGGGCAGCCTCTCTGGGCTTCTCTGCCGGCGCCTCCTCAAGGCTGATGCTCAGCTTCTTCTCCCCGTTTCCTCATCCTGGGCCTCTGGCCTGTTGACAAACACCACCAAGCAGAAGCCCCATTAGACATGGGAGCCCGGCTCTCTCACCCACTGCTGGGGTTGGAAGGTGTGGGTGCAGGAAGAAGAGCAAGGTCTTTGCGGCCGACTTGCCGGCTCAGGTGGCAATTGGCGCTGACCACGCAGGCTCTGGGCAAATACTGGCCTCCTGGAAATAGGAAGGAAGCTATTTCCAAATACTGGAAGCTCAGTTTCTCCACCTTTAAAACTGAGGTGACGTACATGATCGTTTCGTTTTGCTTTTTCAAATTACAGATCATCTGTACAAAAGTCCTGGTGCTGGGCTTGCTACAAAATGTCATCAATACAGTAGTAGCGTTATTATTGTGAAAAACATGTTTTCCGTGCTTTTGGTAAATTTGCGTGAACTGGATCGTGAAAGGAACACAGGACAGCGACAAAATGGTAGACAAGGGTTGACCTTTCATTTCTCAAAACCCTGGAAAATATACTTCAATTAAAAAAAAAATTAAAACCTTGGGGGACTGTGAAAGAAAATGAATGTTGACTTCTGTTGGTGCTTGGGAACACCGGGTGTTTGTGTTGGGTACCTAGCAGCTGAGTAGACTTAAAGCTTTTAGGCCTTAGAGTCAAGGAATTCAAAACTAAGGACAGGAAAATATGTAGAGGATTTGAATACAATTCCAACATTCTGAGCCCCAAACGCTCAGTTCCAGGGTTTAGCAAAATAAGCTTTATCTTTACTCTCCATCCCAAGGATGTGTACAATTTCATCTGAAATGCTCATTTGATAAGCTTTTATTGAGCGCCTGCTGTGTGCTCTGGAGACTCAGAGGTGAACAGAGCTGACAGTTTCCGTGTGCTCCGGATGCTTAGAGCCTGTGACTGCGGGGCTTTTGTAAAAGATGCGGATTCCCGGGCCTGGCTGCTGGAAATGGTGACTCGGCTGTGGTCGGAGCCAGGCTTTATTGTTCCTGAAAGCCCTTCAGGTGCTCTTACCTGCAGCCAAGACTGAGTGAGCGTCTCCGAGGAAGGCCCTTGTCGGTCCTGTAAGGATGCTGGAGTGTGTCCTGGTGAGAAGGCAGGATGTGGAAGGTTTTGAGCAGAGGGGCACCGCGGTCTGATCCGCGTTCTGACCGACGTGGGCAGGCTGGAACAAAGACAGTACTCTCCAGACAGCAACTCCTAAGGGTTCTCATCACAAGGAAAGAGGCACATTGTTTTCTATTTCTTTGATTTTGCATCTACATGAGATGATGGATGTCCCCTAAACTTACTGTGATGACCACTCCACGATATAGGTAAGTCAGACCGTCACCCTCTACGCCTTATACAGAGCTGTCTGTCAGTTATATCTCAATAAAACTGGACGAAAAAATAAAGTGTCTCTTTTGTGAATAGAAAGAAAGAAATACCTAAAATGCCTGACTTCAACGTCCCTGGGGGATGATTTCACACCCGGGTGACACCCGAGCCCCACACCCAGCCCCCTCACCTCCAGGCCGGGACGCTGGGAACCCCGCGGCACTCTGTGCTAAAGCTCGGACTCTATTCATGCCTCTGCACTTGGCTGTGAAACCTATCTTTTCATAGATTTTATTTTTTACGATTTTTTTTTGATGTGGACCATTTTTAAAGTCTTTTTTGAATTTGTTACGATATTACTTCTGTTTCATGTTTTGTTTTTTTGGCCACAAGGCATGTGAGATCTTAGCTCCCTGACCAGGGATCGAACCCTCACCCCCTGCATTGGAAGGCGAAGTCCCTAACCACTGGACCGCCAGGGAAGTCCCTTTTCATAGATTTTTAAGTTGAGAGATTTTAAGTCTGTGACAGGCAACTCATATTTTTGGGGGGGGTGGGGTTCCAGAAGATTCTTTCTTTTTTTTTTTTAAACTCTTTATTTTATATTGGAGTATAGCCGATTAACAGTGTTGTGATAGTTTCAGGTGCACAGCAAAGGGACCCAGCCATGCATATACACGTGTCCATTCTCCCCCAGACTCCCCTCCCATGTGTTTAATGGCGTCCTTTTGCGATATCCTTGCTGTCCATGCTCCCTAGCCTTCTGTGACAGCGGAGGATGTAATTTCATGGACTTTCTGAAAGAAGAAAGAGACAAAGAAAGTGAGAAAGCAAGTGACGGCTCAGCCCGTGAGGAGAGGAGCAGTCGGTCCCAGCCGCCCGACTGCTGATCTGGGCGACCCACCGGAGCGTCTGTGCTGTTGGGTGCCCAGGTGGTCACTGTGAGTGCCCGGAGGGGACAGAGCCAATCATTCACGAGCGTCTCGTAGGTCAAACCAGGCTTTCTGTGTATTTTTTTAGGCCGGGCATCGGGAAGGTTTGGCCTTCCTTTGCTCCTAAGTGAGGCCTCCGTCTGAAACACAGACACAGATTCAGTCACTGCCACGGCCACGCACTGCCATCAGTGTCCTTGGTCGTCCACGGCCACGTGCAAGCAAAAGGGGTGGAGCTTCCCCTCCCTCAGCCTCCTGGTCGCTTCCGGCGTCTCCCCACCACCGTCACGCCCTGGATGCTGGCGGGAGTTGGTGGTGCCCTCGGCGAGCACACGGACGACCCAGTCCACACCCGCCTGGACACTGTGGGCCGTGCGTGTGCTGTTGCCACGTCACCCCTTCGTGTTGGGAGAAGAATGAAGGCCTCTGTGGACTTGAGGTGAAGTCAAGCTCAGACAGTCCCCAAACACAGGGCGTTGTGTTGGGTTTCAGAACATTTTCTCGTGGGTGTGTCGCTTTTGTATCTGAATGTCGTCACTGATGGACAAATCTACCCCTTCACACGCATGTGTCTCGAACCTACACTGCCTCTGTCTCCACAAACTGGCGCGTCCTGGGCTGTGAGCTGGATTATAACCCAGATGTCCATTCTTTTGGAACCCGCCCCTGACCTGAGTGCTGCAATCTTCATGGAGTCCTTCGTGGTGACTTTATTGATGGAATTGAGAGAACCTCACACAAATCCTTATGCACTTTCTGAGTTTTTAAAACTTTACGTTTTTGCCCCAAATTTAAATAGTTATTCACAACTCTCCAGTGACGCGTGATCCTGAGAGAAACCTCTCCCCTCCCCCATCAAGGAATCAAGTCTCAATTGTGGCAAAAAGTCCCTTTGCCCTTGGTGGCCTTACATGGAAAGTGATTTGATTGCTGACTTAGCAGCAACAAGAAAAGTAAAATGTCTCCTATTGCAGCCAGTCACCCACCAAAGCTGTGATCATGTGATGCTTAGTTTTAGATATGAGTCTTACATTCCCTACTCCAGCCGGGACATTCCTCTCAACTCTGTTTCAGGAGCCTGGGGTGTTTTATTGTGAGTTTGGGTTTGATTTCTGATCATAAGGAGCAGAAGAAAAATGAGAAAATAAATGACAGAATTTATAGCGGGAAAATGAGATCAGACGGAAGAGAAAAACATAGATCATGAAGATAATAAAGGAAGAATAATGACATAGGCGATGTAAAGCCCCGTAGGAAGGCTTGTGAGAGACTCAGGAGGTGCTTCTGAGGCCCTGGGAGACTCAGTGCCGAGTGTGGGGTGCTGAACGTGATGGTGAAACTCCCCGGAAGCGTCAACAAGCAACAAAACTTCTCAGAAGCCACATCAGGGACATAAATACTGCTCTTCTGATTCCTTCCGTGCAGGGACGCTCAGCTGGCGCTTGGGACACTTTGAGGCCCGTGATTCTCCACCGTGGGGGCCGCCCGGGCCCTGCAGGAGGCTGAGCTGAACCCACTGGCGGCAGTAACCCTGCCTCCCGCTGTGATCATCAAGCCTGTCCCCACATGTGGCCGGTGTCAACTGCCAACCTTGCCCCCAGTTGACGAGGGCTGGCCTGTGAGATGCGGGTGGGGCAGTAGGGAACAGACGTGGCGGGGAGGTTCATGTAATTCTCTTCCGTGTCCCTGCCGTGTCAGGGTGTCTGGTGGTGGGTAAGGGGTTATCCTGATAGGACTTAATTTGAACTTGGCTTTGACCCCCCCACCCCCCGCGATGTGCATCCTTCCCTGTCCCCGCAGCTGGAGAAGGCCTTCAAATCAAGCTCGCTTGCCTTTGACAATCAGCGCTTTGATCCCACGGACGGGGTGCTGTCCTGCCCTTGTGTGAAGGGCTCCAGCTCTGTGAGCTCCTCAGTGCCCAGGTTGCAAAACCCAGGTGTAGACAAGGACTCAGACAAGAGGAAGACTCATTAGCAGCCCTTTGAAGTGTGCAAACAAGGCCCAGACGCCTCCGCCTCCTTCCTCTCTCGTCCCAGCCCCCATCCAGTGGGAGCTGGAGCAGGAGGGGAAGAGCCGGTCTCTGTGCCAACCTTCATTTCAACACTGGGTCCAAAATTCGATTTAACCTCTCCAGCCCCCCTTCCTCTCCACCCTTAGGAGCTGCCCCTCCTGGCCTGGTGCGCCCAGCCCACCCGGGGCCCTGCTCACTGGCATCCAGGATTCCTGACATCTTGCCCTCGCTCTGGGAAAGGGAAATGTGTAGACGTGCATCCTGGAGTGTGACGGCCCAGAGAGGCTGCTTCCGTGACCTCACGTACTCGACACGGGAAGGCAGGCGGTTATGGGGTGAGAGGAGAGACCAGGAATGCCGTGTCGGCTGGAGAGGGTCGTTGGGGAGCGCGGTGCTGATGTGGAGTCCGCCTCGATAGCCTTTAACGTCAAGGGCAAAGCAGCGGCGTCTCCTGGGGCCTCAGGGCACGGATCTGTGATGTCTCAGCAGGTGCCAAGTGTCTTCAGTCTCATAGCCGACCCTTCCTTAGGAAACACTTTCGAATGTCATCCCAGCAAACGCTCCTTGGGGAGGGGCTGGCAAGGAGGTTGGGGCCACGACCTCACTCGGGTCACCTGGGAGGTCACGGCCAAATCCGGAAGCAGGGGCCCTGCCACGCTGGGGGTCCTCGCCTGGTGTTTGGGGTGGTGAGCCCACCGTTCCCCCACACGGGTCAATACGAGGGGCCGGGGGCATCCACACCCGACTGCAGGGGACCCATGTCACGCTGGTCCCTCCAGATCCTAGGACAACGCTCCTGGCTTCAAATGGCATGGTCTCTCCTTCATGAGCAAATCTGAACTTAGTCATTCATAAGTATTATTTTTATTCCCAATGACTAGAGGTTCACTGCTGAGGAGCTTTTGAAAATATAAAGAAGCAAAACAAAACAAAAGAAAATCAACCACCAGCCCACACTGCTATGTAAAGATCACTCTTGCTAACATTTTGTCTGTATTCATCCAGTTCTGTCATTGCAAAGATGTACATTTTTTAAGGAAAAGACATTTACTACTTTTCCTTAAAAATTTCCTGAAAATCACAGTACACTTTGGAAGGCATTCCCAGGTGGCACGTGATTGCGGTCTCAGAGCAACGACCCTTAGACCGCCACGTGCATTCACTCACCCTGGAGTTTTCAAAAATATGGGTGCCTGGGTTCTGAGCTCAGAGATCCTTTTTTTTTTTTTTTTTTTTTAATTGGTCTTCAGTGTGGCCTGGAAATCGGAATATTTGAAAGCTCCAGACAATCACATTGTGCAGCCAACCTCCGCTGAAAGCCTGCTCCTGGGCCTTCCTGCTAACGGCCACTGTCGCAGGCCAGTGCTGGACTTGTTGGACCTGACCTCCACCGACACTCCCACATGTGAGGAACTACTCAAAACATCCAGCCAGCAGGGACTCGACTGCTGTCGGCAACGTTGGCACGTAGGCCCACGAGTGGAGCAGCAACTTGAAGAACTATAACGTAGGCGGCACCCATCCCGGCCCAGCCTCCATCCCCACGTCTCCCGGGAGGAGGCGGGCTTCAGGGACAGGCCAGCAGGTGAGAAGGCAGAGCGGGAGGGGGCTCTGTGCCTGAGACCTGCGGGCTCGAGTCTGCAGGGTGCGCGGCTGCCCACTCCTCCCGAGGTGCCACGCGGGGATGCCCGGCGCGCCTCGGACTTCCCCAAGTGCTGGGCTCAGGGTGGGGCTCTCTCATTTGCCATCAGAAAACGCTAATTCCCATTGCTAGAGTATTAAGTCTCCTGGCAGTTTGTGCTTTTGTTTTTTTAATAAACAAGATGGAGATTTTCTTGATGTGCTTTCTTTCCTTTTCTGTTTGTCTGAGGCACGTGCAGTCCCGAAGGGTCCCACGGTCGTTGGTGCCCCAGCAGCTTGCAAGTCACCGTGCGGTACCCCCGCCTGCAGGTCCCTCACAGGCAGCGCCGAGGTCTGAGGCCGGGGCCCCTTTACTGTCCTCCTTCCTCCTGGGTCTCCGTCCAGCTCACACTCTGAGGCTCCTGTCCGCAGAGGAAGGTGCTGTGTGGTGAGCACCTCCGAGCAGGAGGCCTAACCGTGGGGCTGCCCGGGGGTGCTGGGCGCGGACAGAGAGCAGCCTGACAGCAGTACACACAGCCTCTCGGTTTGAATAATGTGAGGGCAGAGTGTTTGCCCCCCTGAGCTGCTGACCCAGGGGGCAAGAAGCAGATAAACCTAAAACCCTTTGGAACCTGCTGCATGGACGGTGGGAAGTGAGACGGTGCAGCTGCTGTGCAAAACTGTCTGGCGGTTTCTCAAAAACGTAGAAGCACCACGTGATACGGCGATTCCACTCCTGGGCAAAGACCCCAAAGAACTGAAGGCAGGGTCTTGAGGAGATATCTGTGCACGTGGGTTCACAGCAGCTAAAAGTGGAAACTACCCAAGTGTCCAACAACAGACGATGGATAAACAAAACGTGGTCCATCCACACAATAGAATATTATTCAGCCTTAAAAAGGAAGGAAATCCTGGCAGAGGCTACAACAAGGGTGAACCTCTAGGACATGATGCTCATGAACTAATCCAGTCACAGAAAGACAAATCGTCCAGAAAAGCAGGACTCCGCTAATATGAGGTCCATGAAGGAGTCAGAGTCACGGAGGCAGAAAGTAGGACTGTGGTTTCCAGGGGCTGGTGGTGGTGGGGACTTTGTGTTTCATGGGGTTAGAGTTTCAGCTTTGCAAGACGAAAAAGCTTTGGAGACGGATGGTGGGGATGGCTGCACCACATTATGAATGCACTTAACACCACTGAACTGGCACTTAAAAATGGTTAAAATGGTACATTATGTGTATATGACCATAATTCTTTTAAAAAACCAAAACCTTGCTTTTGTGAACCATACACAGAAAACAACACAAAATCTCCTCGATGCAGCAGAGAATTGCTTTTGTTGCTGTAAGTGTTCAAAGGAGGAAAGGCCAGGCCAGGCCCGACCCATCGTAATAGAAAGAAAGGTGTTTTCCTCCTGATGCTTTGGCAGGAGGAGGTGACACTGGTTTCTCTCTCTTAATTTCCTGTTCAGTTTTCCCATTTCTCTACTCAGTGGAGACGAGCTTTTTTCTTTTCTTTTTCTCCAGAGACCCAGACTCAGAAAGGGCTAAAGAGAAAGAGGTTCCATGTCGGCCCCAGGAAGGCAGTGGGTCTGGGGGTGGCTGAGAAGGACCCCTGCTAACTCTTCCCCTGTGACTCCACCAGCCCCACTTCATCAGTTCTTTTATCAGTTCTTTCATATTTCTATAGCTATATCTTTATCTGTAATTAGATGTTTTTACCTTTAAAATACATATTTTTCCACTGAGAAAGCTAATATTAAATCTGAAACATTTTATAATCATTATAAAAGCTAATATTATAATATGAAACATTTTATAATCATTGTCATAGAATTCCTGAGATATAAATTCTGTTTATTTTAGTTTCAGTGGTAGATGGGAAACTCTTGAAAGCAGTGATTGTTCTAGAGAAGGGTTGTCAGTTGGGGGTGGGGATGGCTTACAGACAAACCCCCCACCCAGATCCCCACCCTAACCCTCTCACCCTCCAGATTTGGATGTAAACCAGTGACCTCATGGGTTGAGGAACAAGTGTCCTGAACCCACCCCACTGGCTGCCTCCTTGGCCCCTTCCAGTGCATATTTTCACATAAAATAAAAAATGGAAGCAAAAGGAAGGGCAGAAGTTTTAATTTGAACACTATTCTGATGTTAACAGAATACGTTCCTCTCCAATCTGTGGTCCTCAAAAGCATGTAGAAAAATTCTCTTTACCTTAAATGTGTGTATTAGACAGGAGTGACTCAGCTATGCTGCAGTAACAAATAAGCCCCCAAGTCTTACCAACATGATAGCAGTTTATTCCTCTTCCACATCACAGTTCCTTCCTCTGACGGTGATGCTACCTGGAGGGCATGACCCCCAAGTTCAGGGGAGAGGAGGGCACGACCCCCGAGGTCAGGGGAGAGGAGATGAAGGGCTGGCCCAGCAGCCTGAGCTGCCTCAGCCTGGAAAGGACCCAGGGCACGTTTGCTCCCGTTTTCCGGGCCCAGGACACCTGCACGGTGGCTGGGAAACGCGTTCAGTGCACACCAGACACCTCTCACACGGTGCTGTTCCAGACATAACTCAAACGTGTTAAATGGGCGGGTGAAACATGGCTTGGAGTTAAGGAAATAAGTTATCGCTAAAACCTTTAACTCAAAGAGAAGTTACGAACATTAGTTTCAATTAGAAATTTAGCAAATTGTGTTGCATTTTTAAACTTAAGAACTTTAAAAACTTTTTTGCACATACGTCACATGGTTTTATTTTCTTCAGCCAACATTGGACTCCTACACTGATACACACATGCTCAGAGACCCTTCACGCTGGACTTTTTCTCAAGGACCTTGTGTGCTCGTGGTGACGTAGCTGCCTTTTCACCAACAAATGTTCCCGTTTGCAGGAGTTCCAGCTCTGCAGGGACTGTCTCCAGACCACGTGTGTTTTTGTCAAGTGTGCTGTCATAATGACTCCCGTGTAAACGGCTTGCTTTATAAAGGAGACATAGAATCACCTAATTCTAATGGAATTTACCTGACTTAGGAAACAAAGGCAGGGATTTAGCTAGAAATTGGCACGAGTGGCTCCCACAGAAATCAACAAGAGGACTGGACCCACACGTGGTCCGGCAGAAGTCCCTAAGTCACTGGCCCTCACCCGCGCCTGACCTTCCCCTGCACCGCTCTCCCGTCCTGAGTCACCGCCCGGGCAGCTCTCCGGGAACTCCGTGCAGACACGGAGAGCAGATAACACACTTTATAAGTCAGTGAATCAATGTCAGTTGTAGCTTAGGGCATGTCAGGGCTGTAGGAACAGCATAAACTTATACAGGGTGTGAACCAGGCACAGAACAACAGAGAGAGAGGCCGTGTGTTTTCACATCGGTGATTAACAATGCCAACGCACCCTCTGTTGACGCTGGGGCCGTGCCAGCTGCGGCGGCATGTGGGTGTGGGAGTCCCTTTGCAGCGGGAGCTGGCGGCAAGGGCCAACGTGCAGGAGCCGCCCACGAGCCCTGCGGCAGGAAAGCCGGTCCTTCACGGGCCTCACCCTCCTCCCAGCGGGCCACCCACACGGGAAGAGTGGCTCGGCCTCCAAGACCCGTGAGCAGAGTTGTGACACGCAGGGGTCAGAGGAGGGGGGGTAAGGACAGACGCTGGTGCGACCTCGCTGGGACCCCCGAGGGCGGCCCACGTCACCAAGCACTTCTGTCCGCGCTCCGGCCACTTGCTCTCAGTCGCCCCGTAAAGGAAGCGGGTCCAGGCTGGGGGCCAGTGCGCAGTCGGGCGGCGCTCGCGCTCCAAACCCAGCCTGAGCTTCTCCACCTGCACGCTCAGCTTTTCTCGCTCTGTCACAGAGCTGATGCTTCCAGGTCCTGGGCAGCAAGGCCCACGCAGGGTGGGGGCGACTGGAGAGCCGGTCACACCTGCCAATGCCACCTCCACCACCTCCCTCCGTCCCGCCCTCAATACAGACCCCGAGCGGCCTGGCCTCTGGCTTCCGGGAGAGCCAGATGCCCGATTCCTGGACGTTTTCTGGCCTTAAGTGCGTTGGCAGCTCATCTGACTTGTGTTTTCAGTCGCACACTGTGAGGTGATGTTGGTTTACAGGTGGCAGCCGCTGCCCTGGCGTGTCCCTGGGCAGAGAGTCAGACGGAGGGTGGGTGGGAGGCCAAAGAGGGGGCAAAGGAAGTGACGAAGCACAGACGTGTGCTGGGAAACTCGAAGATCTGAGAACAGGTTCAAACCAAGGAGAGGATCAAACGGGAGCAATTCCCATTTGTGGTGTCCCTGCAGAAGAGGGACCAGGGAAGCCTGTGGGCAGAGCCCCATGACAGGAGGCTGCTCCGTGGCTCAACGGATGGGAACAAGTTGCTAGAGATGCAGGCAGATAAACGGAGCAGAAATTGCTGGGTAGGACCGTGTAAACAGCCTTCAGAATAAAAAACGAAAGAGAAGATGGTGCGGCAGGATGACAACCCCACAGCTCCCAGCGTCCAGGGCACCCCGCTTCCGGCCGGGCCCTGGGGAGGCACTTCCCACGGCTACGCCCGAGTTAGGACGGGGAGCAGGGTCGCCAGACGGTGAGACGCTCGCCCGAGGCCCCCACGAGGTCGGGCGCCCGCTAGAGTCTGACTCTGAGTCCGTCCTTAATTGAGGAGTGACCAGAGCGTGCGGGAAACCCAGCCCCCTGGTGGCTTCCCGTCCAGCGCTGATTCCACATCTGCACTGAGTGGGCAAAGTCTGGACCAGAAACACAAAGATACGGGTTTTATCGATGTCTGGTCACGCATCGACTCACCACGGAGCACCTTCAGAGGACTCGCTAAATAATCCACAAGAGTTCCTCATGACTCTTATCCTCAAGGAAACTGGGGAGATAAGACTGACACCAAAGAGACCGGAGCAAACAATGACACCACCAGGTCAGGACCACCCGAGGTGGTGGCCGGGGGGCCACCAGCCCCATTCACACAGCGAGGGTGCGGGGAGCTACCCCGTCAACTTTCTCAAGGAAATAGCAAATTCCGGGTTCAGAGGAGCCACTCTCACCGCCACCATCACCTGGATGAACAGGGAGCCGCGGGACGGCGGCGTATTCTCAGCCTGCAGACGTGGCCTCTGCTTCCCGGTCCTGGGCGCCCCCCAGCATTTCAGGTGGAGTGGAGCAAACTACAGGGCAAAGGGGAGTTTGAAGAAAATACATGTTCCAAAGGCACCTCTTCACGCCTCCTAATCTGATGCTTCCCAGCCGGGCAGTTTTAGTTCCAAGGGGACAGGCCTGGGCCTGCCATCCCAGCAGAGGCCAGGCTCCTTCCAGAGCCATTAAATGATAACTTACAATGATTTATCTCCCTTAATTTACACAGCCACCCTCAGAAAGCTCTCTAAATGCAGGCTAGCCTGTTATCTTAAAAATGCATTCATCGGTAAAAAGCACAACGAAAGCCCTTAAAGCCATAAGCTAACAGGGCAAGTTCCTCCCAGGTGACCAGGGAGGACTCACCGCTCTGAGTCCTGAGTCTGGTCCTGGCCAAGGCCAAGCACCGGTCACGGACATGGACACAGCAGGGCATCTCCCGGCCACTGTTCCCGGAGGTGGATTCGGTCAGGACGGTGACGTGCGCAGCGCCGTACTGCGGGGACAGGGCAGGGGGAGTCGCGGTCAGGCAGAGCGTGAGAGCCCTGCGAGGTTCCCAAGTGCCAGGGAAGTAAAGACGCTGCACAGACAGCAGCTGGACCCTCACACCGGCACCTCGCTTCGCAGCTTAAATAAGTGATTTCCCTGTCGTTTAGCGGCATGCTGTAAGATGCTGGAGCAGGAGTCGGATTCCAGGGTCCCATCCACGTGGGAGACACACACTCGGCCACGGAGGGCAGGCAGGCTGGCCTCCTCCGACAGGAGGGTCAAGGCTGGTCCAGAGCAATGTCGGCCTAAAGGCCCTGCTCGTCAGGCCGGAGGGCAGAGGAGACGGACGTGTCGTCTACAGTCGGAAGGATGGACAAGCGTGGGGTTCTGGAAGAGGCAGCAAATTTGGGGAAAATCCCTCACTACCCAAGGTGTGTGCATCCGGTTTTGGGGTGTGTGTGTGTGTGTTTCTGTGTGTGTGTGTGTCTGACTCTCTCTCTATCCTCCATCCGTCAGGGTCAGTAGCTGGTGAAGCTGGACGAGCCGAAGGAACACGTCCTGAAGGTGAAACAAAGACAGACAGACTCACAGAGGGAGATGCTTCCGTCATAACTTCCTTGAAAACACAACTCACTTGAGCTGACAGCGAAACCCAGGAACACCAAAGTCGGCCCTTTGGGACAGGACATGCCTGCCTGAATTCTCCTGTTCACTTAGCCGTAGCGGTCTGTGTGCAAACGCTCCGGAAAGGGCTCCACCTGGTCCTGAGGGGGCGTCCCACCTGCCCCCCAAGCCCAGAGCATTTCCTCCTCCTCCTGGGAGGGTGTCTTTCTCCAGTACAGACTCTACTCACCAGCGAAGCCGTGGTTCCGCGTTCTTGCACGGATGGGCTTTGTGGCGTGTCTGTGGTCACAGCCACAGCACCACGTGGCACAGGATTTACATGGAGGCACACGCGCTGGACGCATCGGACGTGAGGACGGGAGCGAGCAGACCGCCCACCCCCTCCCGCGGGCCCGGCAACCACGGTCCCTCCCTCTGGGCGCACGCGTGTGTCCACGTGCTCAGCCAGACCGCAGCCCACCTCCCACTGGGCACAGAGTCTCTCGAAGGCGAAGGGAGGCGCTTGCACTGCATTTCCCAACATCCAGCGCTGAGCTGAAGGGCTAGATTCTGGGTGTTTATGCGGCACTTTGCAGGGAATTTTAAATGCCGTGTCCTCATAGGAGCCTCTAGACGCGGCCTCCTTCCCTTCGCGGGCCGATGCTCTTGGGCGGGACACTGACCTGTCTCTGGTCCCGGAGAGATGAGGGCAGGACTCCCCCCAGACACTGTCACGCAGGGCCTGGACGCTGACCGGGGGGGTCCTCGGCGGCCCCGCTTGTGATGACAACCCAGAGACAAGCGTAACGAGCTCCAGCGTCCCTGTGCCCAGGGGCGGTGACTTGCGTTGTCCCCCTTTTCCATTTTTCACAAGATAAACCGCTCGGATCCGTTGGCTCAAGCCCCTCTGTCACAGGTCACGTGGAGGGGCCCGTGTGCGCAGTGACAGGGACGGGGACGGCAGCCCGGGACACGCGCCTCACAGCTGGGCCTCGCAGGGACCCGCTCGAAGCTCGGGAGACGGGGTGGGGCGTGGTCTGCAGGGTCCCGGGGCATCCGCTCTGCCATCCAAAGGGCGTTCCTGCCTGCAGACTCTCCTCACTGGGGTCCCCTCCTCGCCTGCCGGGGCCCACACGGCCTGATGAAACTGGTCCCCAGACCCCCACCCTCGCTCCGGGCTTATCCTTCAGATGCTGGCAGCCGCGCAGGGTGCTGAGGGTGGCCCCCCAGGACTGTGCCACTTTTGCACGGGAGTCCACACCCAGCACCCCGGCCCCAGAGCCGCCTCCTTGTGCAGCTGGTGACACCCCAAGAAGTCAAGCCCCCCAGACAGCCCAGGGGCAGCGGGCAGCAGCCGGGCTCCAGAGAGCACCGGGCTTAGGGGCAAGAGCCAGACCCGGAGCCGGAGCGCGGCCGCCGCCCGGCCCGCCTGACGGGCCCCAGGCCTCAGGCTCCGCGGGAACAGCGGCCCAGCCCCCAGGGCTTTCCCCCTTCCTGGGCGCCCGCCCCCACCCTGTCCCGGGCTCAGGAAGCCTGTTCAACGTAACATTTCTGTTTCTTCCTCTAAAAAGGGCAAAGGAAGCCCAAGCGAACAGATGCGCTCCGGGGCCGTGTGCGCCGTCAGAGCCGCCAGAGGCCGCCCGCCGGGTCCGGCACGTGGGCTCTCGGGCGCATCCGAGAGCAGCGTGGACAGGCACCTCGGGCTCCGGAGGGGCCGGGCTCTTTCCCAGCCGGGAAGCGACGTGAGCTGGGCCTTGACCCGAAGGCTGTCGACGGGCCCCCGGGGTCCAGGCGACATCTCAGGGCGCAGACGGCCTGCGCACAGCAGGTGCTCGGTAACCTCTGTGCTGAGAAGGGGTGTAACCGTGTCTGTCAGCAGCTGTCACTGTCGGAGCCCCCAGCTTCAGGCAGCAGAGGGCATGGAGCAGGAGAGGGGTGTCACCCCGGAAGCCGCGTCTAACCGTCCCAGTCGGAGGGGACCTGGCAGAGCAGTGCTTTCAGGCGCCTCTCCCCTCGGCTTTCCAAGAGGAGGGCACTGCCGTCCCCTGGCAGGACATTCTGGAGTCACCCTGGGCCAGAGGCAGGGGAGTCACGACCCCAAGAGCCCTGCAGACGCGGGCTTGCCCTCCAGTCACCAGGGGGCTGGGACGGGCCTGGACGGACTAGGGCCTCTAACGCATCTGCCCTCACTCATTAAGAGCCTCCTAAGTGCTACTCACTGTTCTTGGCCCTGAGAATACCCCCATTTATTAAAAGAAAGACAAGTCCTGTGTCTCGGGATACACGCTTTCCCTGGAGGGGGAAATGAGTACATTTTCTTATGAAACCAGGTCCCAGGGGTGTCCCCGTATGGTGACGTCAGTGGTGGAGGCTGTGACCCCAGTATCCCCTCCAGGCCTGCAGGCGCCTCTGGGGGTCGGCTGGCTGCTTGGGGGCAGCACCCCAGTTCTAACCGCGGGACGGGGGTCCTGTGAACACCAGTGCCCGGCCAGGGGGGCAGTCCTCAGGCCTGGTGCCCAGAATCTAAGTCCTCGCAGGGCCCGGCCTCTGGGAAGCAGAGAAGGAGCTGCCCCCGCTGAGGAAAGACGCAGGGGGGCAGCTAGCCCCCCTCGGGCACCTGTGGCCCTGAGGCTGCTTCCAGGATCGGACTTGGCACTGGTTCTCACACCTGGAAGAGAAGCGGACCGGCCACTCACAGCTACACCGAGTGGCTGAGGCTGGATGTAGGTAGGGTGCCCAGGCGTCCCGCTTGCCCCTGACGTGCGGCTCTTAGTGCTAAGGCTGGGATGGTCCCTGGCCCACAGGACAGAGGGTCACCTAGGGCAGGGTGGAGCCTTGAGGGCTGAAGTGTTTCTTTCTGGCCGAGCTTTCTGGTGGAGAAGGTGATTATGGCAATGTTTAAACTTACGTGATAGGAGCAGGCAAATTATCTTCAGCCGGTCAAAGCCCCACCCTGCACCTTTGTGACTCAGTGACAGAGCGCGGGCACCGGGTTGAGCTGGACCTGGAGGGGCCCACAGCGCCCCACCCCCTGCTGGGACAGCACCCAGCACACAGGGTCCGAGGATCCCTCCTCTTGAACGGAACCGGGGACCCAGTACGTTGTAGGGGCTCTGACGTGACCAGGTCACTGGTCACCTGGATAGCTTGTTGTTTCAGGAACCGGGTATATAGGCGAGAGGATGTTGTGGAGAGGCGCGGTTTGGGGTGCCCAGACCTCCTTTGAAAACGGCCCCACTGATCTCAGGATGGTCCCACCGTTCTCACACCGGCTGGATGATGGTGGACGCCGGCTCAGGACCGGCCAATTCCTTTCTCCCCCCAGAACGTGACGTGTAGCCACAGACACCGTAGTTCCGTCCAGGGGCTGGTTAATAACGACTTATTAGGGCCTTCCTGAGATGCGGGGATGCTGGGATGAGACGCTTTTCCAGGGACGCCCACTGGGAACCACCACGCTGACAGGTAAGCGGAGGAGGCTGGTTTGCAAAGAACGTGGAAACTGTGGGCACGTCCAGGTCAGACGGGAGGTAACAGGCCGGCGCAGGAGGGAGGGGAGAGGAGCCCCACGGCTTCCTGCTGGTCCCGGAGGACGCCCACCCCCGCCCACTGTCTGCAGTTCATACACGCCCGGGGGGATTTTACCCCTCAAACCAGACGCACCCCGCAGAGGAGGAACTTGGATGTTGCTTGTTCCGAGCGTCTCTCTTCAGTAGTTCTCCCGAGGCTGCCGCGTGGCGGAGGGGGCTTCCCTCGGCTCCCCTGTCGGGAGGACACGTGCAGAGTCAGAGTTCGTGTCCCTTTGCCTCCTCGTGTCCTGAACATGCGATAGAGCAAAGGTGGAGTGAAAACGATGTCAACTTCCAAACGCATCGCTTACCAACTAATAACGTGCATGCAGATAATCACCCTGAGCTGAAGTTTAGAATCAGTTAGTAACTATTTCTCTTTGCCGTGCATCCCTAATTCAGATCGCTGCATTAGCACATTTGTGTAAGATTCGAGTATGTTCCTGCGAGCTTGGGCGACTCTCCACGGCAGGATGACCCTAAGCCCTCCCCTGCTCGTCGGTGCCCGGGAGACCTGGGGTCTGGTTTGTGGAGGGCATGCCTCACGTTTCAGAAGTTCATCCCGTGAAATCTAGGCTTGGAGGAGAATAGGGGCATTTCAGTGACTAGTTCAGCCACTCAGGTCACCCGAAAGACTGGGCCCTTCTGTGGACGTGGAGCCCGGCCCGGCCAGCCCACCCGTGCTCTGAGGACCCCGGGGAAAGCGCAGCAATGGATTCAGTGCGGAGGAGTGCGGGCAGAGGCTGGGAAAAGGGCAGAGGCTGGGCCTCCCTGGCCTGTCCCGTCCGGGAACCTGGCTGGGGGGTAAAGTCCCCAGGAAGAGGCAGACCCCCGAGTACTCTGGCTCTCCTGGACCAGGAGCCGGCCAACCACGGCCCCGGGCCAGATGCAGCCCCACAGTCACTGCTTCTGTAAAGCTCACAGAACACCCACGCCGTGTGTCTGCGTCTTGCCTGTGGCCGCTTTGCTGCAGCGAAGGGACGAGCAGCCCCAAAAGAGAAAAGACGGAGGTATTTGCTCTCGGGTCCTTCTCAGAGGAAAGGTCGCAGGCCCTGTTCTCGGCCCACGCCGAGTGAAAGCATCAGGACGCCTGCAAGTGTTCTGGAACTTTCTTCTTTGCGACCAAGCCTGCTTCAGGCTGGACGTTTACAGGAGTGGCGGGTTTGGAGTTAAGAAACTGTTATCAGAGCCCTTCCCTTGATCAACACTGACGGCTTTCTTAGATAAGCCGTGAGTTTATTCCCAGGCTCCCCTCCGGATCTCGTGCTTTTCTGGGGCGGGTGCAGCGTTCGCTCAACTCTGCCACAGTGGCCGAAGCCAGGGGAGGGGGGACGCCGGGACCAGATCGCCACCCCCTCCCCAGGGCCCCCTTCTCTGCTCTGCGTGGGATGTGAAACCAAAATGTCACAAAGGTCACCCCTTCCCCCCCTCCCAGGAGCTCGCAATCGTACTAATGCTCCTGGTGACTCTACAAAGGCAGTTACAGGTCCCCTTCCAGAGAGCGGGGGCCAGGCAGAACATCGCGCTATAAGCAAATCTGAAACAGAGATGAGTAACGGAGCCATCAGAAAACAGGGGAAAGAAAGCCTTTCACTCTCAGCTCTTGGGAGGATGTTTCTTCAAGGGCTCAGGAGATATTTTAGCCAAATTTAAAAATGTTCCAACAAGACATCAGTGCAATTGAGAGGACCACTTAATTAACACCTTCAGGGGTGGAACGAAATCTGCTGACGGCGGAGGGCGGGGGTGTCTGGCAGATACACACGGGACTTGCCCGAGGTCTGTCACTCCCGTGTCACTCGGGAGCGGTACCTGCAGCCTCCGCTGAGGAGGCAGCTGGGGACAGAGGTTGTAGAAAGCTGCAGTTCCGTGGAAAGAGAAACACGGTTCCGGGCAGTCTTTTGAGAAACGTTTTGAAGGCAGCGAGGTGGCCCTTGAGGGAGGTCTGGGTAAAACACTGTTCCTGCTAAAGGCACACAACGCGGCGGGGGCGGGGGGGCCGGCATCGTCACTGAGTCTGAACAAGCCTTGGAGGCAGGAGGATGCAGGGCCTGGGCAGTAGGTCAGAGCGCGTCTGTGGCAACAAGCGGCAGCCGGCCCAGCCGCCCAGGCCTCCGCTTCCCACCCCAGGACCCTCAGCCGCAGCACCTCCCAGGAAGCCACCCGGCGTGGCTCCTGAGCTGGGAAAGGTCACTGCCTTGAGTTTCTGCTTCAGACTTTCCAGACTGTGAAACTCTAGGGAACCAGGAGAGAGGGAACCGAGCAAAAGGGGAAAAGGAACAATATTTGCCTCTACTATCGTGAGAGATTACCGGCCAAACCCTCAGACATGGTGATTGCTCATGTGTTTAACTATTTTTTTAAATAGCAGATACCAGTGCGAACCGGTTTGGAGAAAGCGTTTGCAGGATAACAGCTCTGCCATTTGCAAACTCTGAGCGAGAGATTCCCAGCTCCTCGGCTGGAGCCGAGAGGCCTGAGCTCAGGGGGTTGGGAAGGTGAGTCTACGTGAGCCCCCAGCACATAGCACCGCCCAGTGCACCCACACAGCAGCCGGTTCACCAACCCCCCCCCTCGCCCCCCCGGGTGCAGACAGCCCTGAGCCTCTCTCTGCAGTTGGGGTAACGAGACAGACTCGGCAGCTTAGGCTGCCCTGGGCCCCGGTGAAGATACTCTGCCAGCAGGACCGAGATCTCTGAACACCTTCTCTCTGCTGCCCTCACTCTTGCCAGATGTTACTTCCTGATGGACCTCGGTTAAAACATTTCCCATTTGGACTTGGAGAGATTTCAAATCTTTTCCTAAATGTGACTGTTTCTGACACAGATACTTTAAAACCAAGGGGGTCCAAACTGATTAAAGTTACAACAAATTGGGACTCTGGAAAGTCCATGTCATCAGCCAAGGAAAGAGATTAATCTGATTGAATAATGAGTTTCATCTGGATTTGCCTTGCCATCTGCTACAAATGTTTTCCAAACTGTGTAGTGTGAGGGCAGGGCTTCATGGAGGGGTGTATCAGCTATTGTAACAAAAGTAACATGTTCTTATCCTTCCAAAAAAGGTAAATCTTTCCCCCAACGTCCACATCATGTAAAACAAACACATGGAGACATGAGAGAGCAAGACTTTGAAAGTTGTAGGTGCCTCTGAGCAGTAAATCCCCCATGTCAGCCTGTAGACTTTTTGAGCATTGACACTTGTTCAGTTAACACCTGACTTTCTCTGAAACTGTCAACACACACAGCTTCTGATAAAGAGAACGTCAGACCAGGAGGCGAACCCGGAGATCTCTGGCTTCAATCCACCAAGGTGGCAGGTCAGAGAAACGAAGCCACGGGAGCTGGGGTTCCGGGTCCTACCCCAGGGCCTGTCGTCGTGCAGGCGGCGACAGAGGCCGGGAGCAGAACCAGGGGCCGCGACCCACAGCTCCTCTTTCTTCCTGCTGTCACGTGTGGCTTTGCAATTCCTTCCGCTCTGTTTTATTTTGGTTTATTTTATTCTATCTAGTGCATTTTTCATTTCATTTCCATTCGTGTTTTGCTTTCGTCTGTGTCCCAAAACACCACCACAGTAAATCATTGCAAGGTGGATAATATTTTCTCATGGGAACAATGATAAAATCGAGGGCCGTGTTTCTAATCAGGAATGTAACATCAGGCAGATGGTATACATGAGCAACAGCTTTCATAAGGCAAAGATTAAACAACCACAACCTTTAAAACAATTTTCATCTCTCCAAGCCTCAATTACCTCATCTGTAAAATAGTTATAATAGTGGGGTCATCTCATAAAACTGAAGGGTTAGTGGAGAGCATGTAAACAAAGAACTTGACGGCGCCCTTGAAGTCCGGGGATACCCTTTGTTAACTGTCAGGTGCCTGCAGGCACTCGGCACATTCGTTGGCCGTGATCCCCGCGACAGTGTTAGGAGGTGGGCGCCATTATTATTCCCGTTTTAAACATGAAAATATAGATGCCCGGAGACACAAAGCAAGTGTCCGGGGCACGGGGCCAGTAAGCGACCCAGCTGGCATTTCAACCCAGATGATGTGACTTCACAGTCTAAAGGATCCACCCCTGCTCTGCAAGCAGAGCTGACATGTAAGAAATAATGTTAATATTTTTATTTCTTTTCAATACAAGAGTTATTATCCATATCATACAGAGCAGGATACATGTGCTGTGACCATCATTTCATAAAAGGCCTCATCAACTCTCAAGGTAGTGAAACAGCAAAATATAAACCTATTGACCATGGCATTGGCCCCAAACTAATAGTTGGGGGATACATGTCCAGTCATTTAGGAGCACTTTTTACGTTATATGAATATATGACCCATATTATCATAAAATACGGTCCAACAAAATATGAGCTCATGTTTCCTTTTTTTGAATAAATTTCAGACTCGACATAAATTGTCTGAAAGTATTGTGTGGGGCTGGTGTCCCACACCCGCCGCTGCTGTTAAGGGCGTCTGAGCTGCTGTTTTCTGTGAAAAGCATGTTTTTTAAATTATGAGAGATGTAAATTGTCCTGAAAAGGATAGAGAATGAAGTAACATTGTTTCACACCTCCACTCAGCATCTCAGACCCCAACGCTGGATAAATTTCAACACGTTTCATTAAAACTCTTAGGAAAGTAGGAATCAAGGGGAAACTCTTTAACCTGAAAAGCATAGCCCTAAACATCCCACGATTAACCACACGCCTCAAGCGCTGTTCCCTTTAAAGGTGGAAATGTCGAGACAAGAGTGTCTAGTTTGCCTCCTGTGTCCTGAGACGCTTGGACCTGCGGGACCAGCCACGACAGGAAGAGCCAGAAGAAAGCACAGACTGGACTGTCCCCACGTGGTGGTGGACGTGGGCTTTGCCGTGGTCAGTTCCTAGTGGATGGGGCGTTTGCTGGAGAATGTGGCTTGTGTGACAACAGTTCTTCGCTTTGGTTGCCGTCTGCACTCAGGGCTGCGGCCACGTGGTCAGTGTCAGGCCGTGTCCCATGGGTGTTGGGCCAGAACGGGCTTCTCCAACTTGGTGACGCAGAATCCCCAGATACAGTGGAGGGGCCGACCCCGCTCAGCGCGTGGGCAGGCCCCATGTGGACACCGTGTCACTGCGCTCTCTGCCACGCCACATGGGGCCCGCAAGGCCCAAACTGTCCCTGACTGTCCCTGAATTGCGTGTAGGGCATCGCCAAGGATTATCCCAAACTCGGCTAAGCCACAGAACCAGAGGATTACTGGCACCTTCGGGTGCTTGAATTTCCTGAACAAAGATCGCACTTGCAGCAGGAACCCCGGGACGGGGCGCCCGGCCTCTGGGGATGAGCCCGCCCAGGAAGGGGGCTGAGAGCTGCTGGCTCCCACCCCGGGGGGGCGGCTGCAGGGACGCTGGAGCCCTGCTTTGCTCAGCATCACTTACCAATCCCTTCAGCAAAGACCAGTCCGGTGTCGCTGTTCTAGCCCTTGGGGTGAGCCGGGAGCAGCTGCGAAGCGCCTGCCCCGGAGCCTGTAACCAGGGGCGGTGGGCGCTGGGGGCTTCCACTTTCTCCTTGGAAGCCCGTCAGCTTCTGCTTTGTAGAAATGGCATGATGTTACTGGCCTGATCCCACCTCAGAATTGTGTATTTCCCTGTTATTTAGCGACTTAAAAAAGTCTCTAATAGCGCTTCTTTACCCTGAGGTCAAGTTTGTCTTCCCTAACGCCTCGATTCCAGTTTCTGTGTCTTTGGAATCTACCTGGGCCTCGTCCCCGGGTGCAGGGCCCCTGCCGGGAATTCCCAGGGGAGACCCAGGCCCGGGCGCTGCCTCCTCTACGGGGAGGACGGACTCCTTCATTGCCCCGCTCTTTCGGGTCCATCCTTCCCGGCCTCGCGAAGGTGGTTTGCCGTCAGAGCCCCTCGATCGCTCCGGGGCCCCAGGCCCCTGCCGGGGATGCCAGATGCCCCTGCCAGCCCCCAACCCAGCCCCCTCTGATCCCTGGAAGCACCCCAGCCTTTCTCACAAGCTCAGCTCCACGTTTGAGAGAACGTTTGCTAACGTGTTCCTAGCACTTCGAGATCGTTGCAGCTGGACAGATTTCAGATTATTTATCCACCACATTTCTGGAACCAGAGACTCGTGCTCGAAAGCCAGGGATGCCTCAGCTCTCCTCACCTTCGGCCGCTCTTCTCTCTGAAATGCATCCAAGGACTGACTCAACCCCCCACCAAAACACGCAGCCACCTGAGCACTTCCCGCGCGGTGGGAAAGTCGTGGGGACGGGGGAGCCCGCGGTCCCCGCACAGCTGGTGACGGGAGCCGCTTCCCAACAGGAAGATGCCGAAGATGCAGGTGTCTCGCGGGGTCACCTCCGCCCACAGCGCCCCGGGTCTCACAGGAAGAGGCAGAACATAAATCCATACGGTGATTAAATCCCAGGCCGCACTAGTTCCACAGCCTGAAGATTTATGGCCCTTTTAGACCAGAACCAACCCCAGTGCCTCCTGTCAGGCCTTCTCTTCTCTCTCCTTCCAAAAGTAAATATTTTGGCATTACAACAAGTGATTTTACGGATGGTTTCTCCCCAGATCCCAGAGCAAGCTGATGGCAGGATCAGCTTTTCACACATCTTTCAACAAAGCCCTTCATCAATGGTCCCACCCTTGCCTCTCTCCCCACGCGTGTGCGGTGTGAGCGTGGACACGTGAGTGTAACACACACACACACCAGACACACAAATACACACCCGCTGCACACACGTGCACACACACGTGAACATGCACGTCTGCCTGACCCCGTGACCCAGGACCTCGAAAGACACCTGGGTTCTTGCACCTGCTACATTCTTTACTGTTGTGTCTTCCCTCATGCAGTCATTATAAATGTATCTATCGAGGGCCCCTGTTCAGGTGCATCCGGGGATGGGAACGTGAGTGAAGTCATCTGTTGAGCGCCTGCTGTGTGCTAGGCTGTGTCCTGGCTCCTCACCACCCCCCCACCCCGGGAGATGGATTATGATCCCATTTGACAGGCAAAGGAGTTGAGTCTCACAGACAACAGTGAGCCTGTGAGCGACTCACAGCCCCTGACACGAAGTCTGCTCTTTCCGTGCCAGGGGCAAATCCTCCACATGAACCAGATGGAGAGCTGGCTCAGCTGTGGCGCCATCACTGACCCTCCGCCCCGAGCCCCTGGCTCGGCTCCGGGATGGCTCAGGCTCCTGAGACGGGCACCTGCCGACACACCTCTGCGTCCAGGTATGGGCCACGTCCCGCTCATCACGGCGTGGTCAGTGCTCCGCGCAGCCCCAGATCCCTCTGGCCATGCTGGGTCCGCAAGCCTTTCACCGAAGCCGCCTGTCCCGGGCGGGGCTGATGGCTCAAGATTGTACAAACAGAGGCTGGGACGTCTCCCTCTGAGCCGTTCTCCTCTCCCCTTCATGCTTGGCAGGAAGCACCTAAAGCGCCGCGCCACGCCTTGGGCAGGGACATCCCAGCCCAGCCGCATCAGGGAGGTCGTCCTCCTTGTCTGAGGCACAGCCGCTGTACCTGGAATGCAACAGATATCCATATACTTCCTCCATAAAGTCACAGCTAAAGGTTTGTTCTCAAAATCAAGATTAATTCTGCTCAATAAAATCCATTTCTAAAACCTTTTCAAAACCTAATAACTGGTGTTCTAAACCCTAATCTTCTTAGAACGCACGTTTCCTTCAAACCACTGCCCTCTCGCAGTGAACCACTGGGTAAGAGACAATCACGGCAAACGCGTACTATATGCTACGCGTGCCAGGCAGCCGCCCCAGAGCTCTCCAAGTACTTTCTGCTTTTAATCATACCCTATGGATTAGCTGCTACTATCATCATCCCCATTTTACACGTGAGGAAATGCACCACAGGAAGCCTACGTTGCCAAGGCCACACGTCTGCTAACTCTGGAGTTCATGCTTTAGTTCTTTAATTTCTCATTTACGTAGGTAATATATTCATCCGGCTCGAAAATCAAAACAATCTAAAAAGGCCAAGTCTGCCCCCACCCCCAGTCTCCTGCTTTCTCGCTCACCACCCCGGACCCCAACTCCTTCCTACCTGCAGGCGCAACTTCTACTACTTTCTGGAGCATCCTTTTTGAGCTGTAGATGCCAATGCAAGAGCATGCGAATATGTTCCTAGGTTCCTCCCCTTGTTACACAAACCGCAGGTGCTGCGCACGCCTGTGTCCCCGGTTAGTGATCTCCCTGCCGGACCTTCTCCCTCGGTTCACAAATGTCTCTCGTCTTTTACGCGTGCGCGTGCGCCCGATGGACCTGCCCCAACCCAGGTAACCAGTCCATCCACGGAACCTTGGTTGTTGCAGTTTTTGCTACGTGCACAACGTTGCCGAGAAGAACCCTGATGCCCATCTTTTCCTGTGTGTTGGTTTATCTGTAGAACAAATTTCCAGAAGAGCATTTCTGCATCAAAAGATAAGCATTTTTATGATCTTCTTAGTACTGACGAATCCCCTCTATATTAACTGACCAATTTGAACACTTTCCTGCAATTTGAGTAAATGCAGGAAAATAAGTAATTTTCGTACAGCCTCACCAGCAGAACGTGTTGTTAAATGTTCTTAAATCTTTGCCCATTTTACAGGTGAGTCTGTGTTCCTTGCGTTACCATGAGGGTGAGCAGTTTCTCCTGATTTCTTTCCCACAAGCCGTACTATTCACATCCCCTGCCCATTTTTCAGTTGGTTTGTTGGCCTTTTTCTTGATGAAATCTGGGATATTCTTTAACCATTTTGTTATAGTAACTCCCAGGAAAAATGGAGACAATATTAATAAAGAGAATTGCCATAAATATGACATTTTATCATAACTGTTTTAGGAAAAAGTTAAAAAAATCTCCCTGATTACTTTTAACATTAAACTCTATTCATCAAATAAAGTAATTCATATTAAATGCTCTACGAATTCCAGCCTATTGGTTATTCATTAATATAATAGGAAAAAAACATTTAGAGACGATAATGTAAAAATGTAAATAATGAGATTAAGATTCAGACCCTGAGAATTTCACAAACAACAGGTGATTAATTTGTTCCAAGAAGCTTTCATCTGTACTCAGCTCACCCATGACCTTTTCAATAATGAGGAAATAAAGGAAAATTAAAAGCTTTTTCTTCTGTCACCTTTCTGAAGCACAGTGCCAATTATATTTAGTGTCTGAATTTCTCAGGATTTCTAAAATACTGTGTAGTTTTTTATTTTTGAAGCATTCGCAAACTCATCATCCATTGCAGACCATCTCCTTAGAGACATGACTGAGGGGTTGCCCGTAGCAACCATCCTAACCCTCCGGACTATTTATATCTGCAGCCCTCAGATCTCAGGCAAGTGGTTGTCTTGGACTGTAGGTGCGCAGAGCTGTGGGAAACACTTTTGAGTTCCTCCCCTTGGAGTACTGTGAATGCCGGAGCTAACGTACAGCCCCTCTGCTTTCCCCGGCCTGGGAAGGAGGGGCTGAGGGCAGGGTCTGGGGCACTGGCCTGGAGCCAGAGCACTGCCAACGGCCCCGAGCCTCAGAGGCAGACGTGCCGGTTCAGGCCCTCGACCAGGTCAGTGTGTGCGAGCCTCTGTGATCACTTGGTCGTAAAAAGCTGGCAGAGCCAGGACTCTGCTCCCAGAAGGATACACTCGCAGTGACGTGTGTCGCCAGGCAGGATGTACTGAATGCTTATAGGGCACGGGCTTTGGGGAGAAATTCTGGAGCCCGCAGGAGCCACCTGCGGAACAAAACCCAGCGCCACAAGGCGATCGGGGCCCTGGCCGACCCAGTGCCAGCAGGACTCGGGCGGCCGCTTCCCTGCTGGAGGATTTGCAAGTGTGGGTCAGGCGACACTTCCTTATTTGCGACTGAGTTTACTGACCAGTGTGGCTCAGCCACGGGACCTTGGAAAGAAGGCCAGTTTGCACGCCTGTGATTCTGCCGCATTAAAGTAGATCCAAGTCCCCATAACTCCTCTCTGTTGGGAGCTGAGTCGTCTGCACACGCTCTGAAATCCCTGACGGGCTCCATGTGTGCACAGGGGGTCCAGGACCGGGTCATCTGTCCTGTAGCCACAAACACACTCCTGCGTGGGTCAATACGAACTCGTAGTCGGGCTGGCTCTGGTTCCGGCTCAGACGGGAATCGGTCTGTAACGAGTGGAGGGTGGCAGGGACCCTGTCCCCTCAGAACCGAGCGGAAGTGCAGGACCCTTTACAAAAACACGACCAGCACAACGGGGGCGAACTACAAACACTCGCTCCTTTTCACACTTCGCTTTCATGGCTAATTCGTCCCTTGAAACCCGAAATGCAAAGCTATCCTTTCAGGAAGACTGCCCTGTGCTCGCTGTGAGGGGCCTTGAAGGCCAGGCGAGGACGGGGGTTCCCGGGCATCCGGACGGCCATCCTGGTGTGTCCCTCGAGGACACTCATCCCCGAGGCCCGGGGACAGAGGCTCACCTTCTGGAGGAAAGCTTTGATCTCAGCTCGGAGGGAACAAGGTCCGACCTTCCAGACTCCCCTGTGCAGCCCAGCCTCCCTTCCAGACCCTCCTGCCCGCTCTGTCCTCATCTTGTCCAGCCGTCGAGGCTACTTCGTTCTCAGGGTCTCCAGCCCCGACTCGGGGCTGCGGGGCCCGGGGTCTCCCTCCTTCCCACAGCCTCTGCTCTGCTGCGACACCCCAGATGCCAGGTCACTTTCTCTGAAACTCCCCCGTCGACCCCAGATTTCTCCTGGTGGCACGTGGGGTCCAAGCTCCCTGCTGGGACATGGGCTCTGTGGGCGCAGAGACTCATGCCCCCTGACCCCGTCCTGTCCCCATCCTGTCCCCGTGGCCACGGACGAGGGGACTGAACCACGTGTGCTGCGTGGAGACCCTGAACAAATTGCTGGGTGAACGGGCGAGTGAACCCGGGACTGTTCACACGCACACAATTTAGCGTCAAATCAGTGACCGTCAACATCGAATACGCTGCTCCTTACCGTCTGTTACCTTTGGGGTGTCTTCCTCCCACCCAGGTTCTTGGAAATTCTACTGTGGAAAGAGTGGTCCTGAAAACTCCTGGGCAGTTACCTCTCGTCCTGGGACCAGGGCCTCTGTGGGGTGACTCAGCCTCCCAAGATCAGAGAGCGGCTCACGCGGTCTGCCTTCTGACCCATTTCTGAACATCTGTGTTGATTTTCCTTTCTTTCTTTCTTAAAACTCTGTTTGGCCCACAGTGTAGCGAAATGAGAGGTTTTGTGTTGTGTCCCGAGGCTGATGGACTCGCTGTACCCACTGCAGCTGCCAAAGGCCCCGGCGCCGTGGTTGCTCCTGAGAAAACGTCCGTCGTCCTGTGGCCCGAGGACCACAGGAAGCAAGGAGCGAACCCCAGTGTCAGCACAGTGTAAAGGGGGGAGCATCTCACAACGTCCCAGAAACAGGCCTACACCCCACAAGCACACACACCTGACACTGGTGTACATCCGACATGCACACACACCCCAGATGGGCACCTGAGTCTTCCTGACCCTGAACGAGGGTCTCCTGGAAGCCTCCTCTCCTCCTTCCCTTCCCCCTCCATCCTCCCATTCGCCCCCCTCATTCGACGCTATCTCCTCTCCGACACCCAGACTCTCCGTCACTGGGCTTCAGTCAGAATTTTCTGGGTTCCAGACACGGGGCAGGGGGCCATGACGTGGCTGCCACCCACCTCGCACTAAGAGCACAGGGACCGGGACCCCCAGAAGCGGCTCTGAACTGCCGCTGGTCCTGGAACTTGTGTCCCCCTGGCTCCCGACAGCTCTCCCGATGATTTCAGTGTCCTATCACCCAGGGCCGTCAGGGACCCCATTCTGTAACCAGCCCGCAGCCACTCTCAGCCCTGGGTGACAGGGAACAGTCCCCCCGAGTTCCAGTAGGTGAAGGCTCTCTGGGGTCTCCTGCAGAACAGAGGCATTTTCCAGCCTTACCTGTGAAGACCCAATTCTGGGGTTTCTCAGACCCTGTCTGCACTACCCGCCATGCTGGTCTGGCACCTCTACTGGACCTTAATTATTGGTCTGGTCACCAGGAAGTGTGGTGTCCCAAGGGGGATAAAGGGTGTCTTGCAAGCAATGGGCCTGGGGACTGTCTTCAAGCAAATGAGAGGGTGCTGACCTCCCACAGGGAAAGCAGGTCAGCCCTGCAGACCCAGCGGGTCAGGGAGTCCGGGGTCGTCCACCCAGAGGTCTCCGTCCCACGTGGGGGCCGCGCCTTCTTCCTGAGCACCGGGCACGATTTCCTGTTTCTTCGTATGCCTTGCCACTTCTTGTTGCCTCTTGGACATTTTACGTAACCCGGTGTAGGAATTCGGGGTTGTGACTTTTCCCTAGGGAACTGTTGTTGTTATTGTTCCGTGTTTATTTGTTTAGTCACTCTCATTGTGTGGCACTGACGTCTCTGCTGAGGTTTTTTCCTCTCTTTTGACTTTTTTAAAGCCCGGCCGCCTAGGAGCTGAGTGATCAGAGGAGGACCGGTCAGCACAGGTGATGACTCACCTCCCACCGGCGCTCCCAGGGCTGACGCCTGGGCCGGGGGCACCTTCACCGTCTCGGCGGCCTCACGGCTGCCCAGCGGCTGCCTCTGCGGGCCTCTGCTTTCTCCCGTGTCCCCCGCTCCGTCGACCGGGCGTGCGTGGTGGCTCAAGGCCCCTCTGGTGTCCAGACGTGCGCATGGCCTCTGGGCGACAGGAGCTGTGGGGTCTTGCTAAGCCCCCGTGGGCGGTCCACCTCCCGGAGTCCCCGGTAAACACCAGCTAGACCCCCGCCCACTGCCCGCCCTGCGTCCCTGGAGGCAACTGCCTGGAGGGACAGCGCTCCGGGCCCAGCCAGCCCTCCAGCGGCGCCCGCTCCCAGCTTGAAGCCCCCTCGGGCAGAGCTCAGTTTCTGGAGCACTCAGGTGACCAGGGCAGTTGGTCCAGCATAATCGTTGCTTTGGGGGAAGAGGATTCGTCGCCCTCCCGTGTTGCTGGAAGTGACCCTTCCCAAGTGTTTTAATCATCCTCTCACGGTGACGCCCACTCCGAGGAGAACAGACAAGCAGAGCCCAACTCCGGCTCGTCCACCGCACCGTCCGCAGCTCCCCGACCCCCAAACACACTTGGCAACGGAAGCAAAGACCTGTCGTGTTTGGTGGTTTGAAGGCCATCGGGGTCCCCACTCCACAACGGTACCTGGCCCGGAGGCTGCATCCCCTGCGGGTAGATGTGGCTGATGGCAGGGGCCCGGCGGGGGCTCTTAGGTCAGCTGGGGCCTTTCCTTCTTTCCTGAAGCCAGACTGGCAAGGAGGACTGTCCCCGGCCTGGCTCTGGGGGCGGACACCACCCAGCCTCTTTTCCATACAGAGATTTTCAAATATAGACTGAGGGTTACCTTTTTAATCCCAAACCCCAAAGTAAGCTAATCATAACTAAAAATTTTTTAACTTTTATAGACACAGGGAATATATAGGTAGTTCTCAATGTAGTTCAGTTCATTAAAGGCCTCCTGAATTTTTATGTTAAAAAATATTTATTAATTTACATTATCACTTACTATCTTATTTAAAACATCTTTAAAATCGCTCAATAGTTTTACACTTTTACCCAGCAGAACTCTGTAGCTTATAATTGTTTGCCAATTCTTTTTTGTTAGAACTGTTAAACAGATACCAGGGAGGGTCATAAAGCAAACATCGTTCTAAATGTTTATTTAAAATTATCTTTTGTTTATTAACAATACCTGTGAAGTCCCTAATTAATACAAACAGGCTCTAACTAACAATGGATCAAGTGTTTAACTATTACACTAGGTGTTTTTCACTGTGTAAAATTAGCATTTTATAATTTAAATGGAACAATTAAGACATTTTCCTTTTGATGTTGATTGTGACTTTCAAGAATTCTAATTTACTAATGTAATCCATTTAACTAGATTTGACGTGCCTCTTTTGAAATGCTACACTCTGTGCAGCAGTGCACAGGACACGTACCTCTCCTGAGAACCCAGCTGTTCCCCTTGGGCCCGTAAGCTACCTCAGTTGTCCCTGGCCTGTGAGCAGTGACGCAGGGCAAGGCCCTGACTGGGTCAGGTCAAGGGACAGGGTGGGGCATGAGCCGCTGAGAGATAATGTGGGGTGGGTGTAGGAGCTGCCCAATCCACTAGATCCAGACGCAGTGCCTGAAGATCTGCTTAAACCCCAGTTACAAGCCTGCTTTCCACACGTCAAATCCCGTGTCTCTCAAGCTAAAGAATCATAATACACTTGTGCTGGGGGGCAAGTTTAGAAATCGTTCAGTGAATGCTATTCTTTTCACAGATGAGGAAACTGAAGGCCCAGAGAGGTGGCCTCATTGACCTGAAGACACACAGAGTCGGTGGCAGAATTAGACTGGTTCCCAGGTCTGCTCGTGTCTAACCAGGACCTCTTTCCGCTGCACCAAGGCCTCCGAGTCAGGCCCTCTGCTCTCTGCACCTCTGATCTTCTGGAAAACTCACAGCTGGAAGGTGATTGCCTGGTGCAGTACCCCCAGCTCCCTGGACAGAGCAGGGCCCCTGCCTTTCAGCCACAGACCGGAGAGGCAGCTGGAATAAAGGATGAATCTCACAGCCCCCAGCTGCCCCGGGAACCAGAAGGAGGAAGCAGGACAGCAGACCCTATGTGAGTAGGTGGGGAACACGTTCCAAAGGGGGAAAGCTCTGCAGGGAGCGGCTGGTCCCCTCCGCTCACCTGCTTGACAAACACGAAGGTTTATACAGAGAAGCCGCAAACAGCTGGCGCGGTGGTGACCCCTTGCAGCCCTCGCACACGCTCTGGAAGTGCACGGAGGTCTCGAGAGGTTACACACAAACGGGCAGAGGCGGAAGGGAGTCTGGGTCTCAGACATTCCACAGAATTGCACAGACACCTGAAGCCACGGCCACGCAAGGCCAAGAGTAACCTGGGGTCCCTGCTCCCTGCACAGGTAGCTTAAACGGTGGCTCTTGATGCAGGACCACGTGAAGACCTGGCCGAGGAGGGTCCCCATGAAGCGGGGCCGGCGCCTTGGGCCCTGGTAGGTCCACACGGCTGGCTCCTTCGGGGTGACTCCAGCAGGTCCGGTCTCTACTTCTGGTTCCTGGAACCCAAAGAGGTGCTTCCCCGGGGCCGCGTGCATCCAGCTGCTTGTAGACTGAGCACTAGCTCCGTGTTACGGGATCAGCAAATACAGAGATTCGCAGATCTTCCTGCCTGATGACATCCCCGACTCAAAGAGGGCCTGGCAACCGCCCCCTGGGGTCAAAGCCCCTGGTTGATTGTTTCTTCCCCAGTGGACCTGCTGGAAGATAAATTACAGGCGATAAAACAAGACCTCGTCCTCAGCGGATGGTTCTTTGCTGAAGGACCCCATGTCTTTCAACACTCCTGTTAGGACACAGCTTTCTGCCCAGGTCCCCTCCTGCTGTCCCAAGGTAGCTCCACACCTTCGAAAGCAAAGCCCACGGTATCACAGACCCAGAAATGTTATTTTCTTTTAGCCAATAGTACATGCTCGGGCTTATGCCGACTCTATACTAGAGTCACACGGGTCATGATGTCAGGAAGCTCAGGACCACAGACTGTGGCCCAGGATGCCCACCCCCTCACCAGCCCGGTTCTTTGACAAAGGAGGGCCCTGGCCCAGCGAGGTTAAGGGTCACTGCAAGACGTCCTGGCTGAATGAAGGCAGAGGAAGCCTTTGAAGCTACGTCTTCTAAGCCCCAACCTTCCAGTCTGTGGCCTTGATGTCACACGACATCGAGGCCAGAAGTAGGGACTTATGAACAGACGTAAAAGCAGGAGAAAAAGTACAATACTGCCCTCTGACAAATGCTCACGTTTTCTTTGGGCCAATCTTCTTTGCAATTATCCTTAAGTAAATATCCAGAAATAAATTTTAAATACAGCCCCGTGGTTCTTCCAAGGAACTGATTAAAGGAATATTCTGTAAGCGAGAAGGAACATCTTTTTGAACGTTTTTTGGAAAACACAAATATGATATGAAACCATAAAACTACACTTCACTGTGTATCTCTCCTGCTTGAAAAACCTTAGTGATGGAAAAAAGGGGCCTCTTGAGGGATGAGGGCAGAAACCCATCTCATCTTCGGGGAGCAGCTGCCGTCGGTGGCGGGGGAGACGTGAGCTGCAGAACAAAGAGAAAGGCGCGGGGCTGGAGCCGAAGCGGGGCCGTCTCTTCCCCGACCCCGCTGGGCCATCACCTCTCGGGGGCCACGTGTGACTGTTCAGGGCTCGCCTGGGAGGCCTGGACAAAGGGGAATTTAAATGTGGTCGTTTGGGGGCCAAGATGCGTGACAATGCGGTCGGTTCCCGGGCTCAGCCTGGTGTTTGGGGGGCCATGTGGGGCTCCGGTGAGGCCTGTTTCCTGCGAAGTGACACAGGGACCACCGGCAGACGGTGTTTATAAATCCAGCAGCGGGGCCGACTGATCTCACAATGGGCCGGGTCACATAAACAGTTCATTATTCTACAAACAGACACGCACGAGCCACCTCAGCCAAGAGCGGCTGGGCAGTGACCATGGGAAACACCCCACCCAGGGGGGAGCCCGCCCTCCAGGCAACGCGAATGTGGCTCTGCCCACATAAACACGGCATTTAACTCAAGGCTTGTTTGTAACGGCTCCAGATAGCTGAGATACAATTAGGACTGAACACAGAGCTCTGAAATTTTCTAATTTGGGGGTTAATCTATTTCAACAGGCTCTTGGCACGCACGTGAACATGTGTGTCCCTGAGTGTGTGTGTGTGCGTGTGTGTGCGTGCACCCCTTGAGGTTTACTTACTTGGTAGCATTAATTCTAAAAGGACACGCCCAGAGGGATGTTATGAGGTAACATGTTAGAATGTAGACATTATAAACGGAATTTCTCTTTTCCCAGTAATTGCAAGCAGGTGAAATTAAATATGAGGAAAGAGAGAGCGAGAGAGAGAAACAGAAATAAGGAAGAACAGCTCTGGTTATCTGAGGTGAGCACCAATAAATACCATTGTTTCACACCCCTGGCAGGGTTTTGGGGGGCAGAAGGGAGCAGTAGCTTTTAACCCAGTACAATCTATTCAGTGCTCATTTGGCACAGATGCAGTTTGGAAACAGTGACGACTTCGAAGCTAAGTAGACGTAAGTAAATGAGTTTTAGATCAGTTTAGAGCTGAGTGACTTCTCGAAGGGGCAGGACAGCTGGCAAGCCCTTCGCTTGTGTCCAGACACCTCGTGGGGAGGCGCCATGAGCAGTGCAGAGGGCGCGGTTCCAGGGGGTCGGAATGGCCCCGTGTTTGGGGTAAACCAACTGCATAGGGAATAGGATCTCTGAGGCCATGCTCGGGTGATAGAAGCACAGCCCTGCTGTGGCCATAACACAGCGCTTCGGGTGACAGCACAGCTGCACACCGGAAAGTAAACGACTCACAAGGCCTCACGTCTGGCAGCTTCGAAGGTTCCAGAGGGGCACTCGGAGCAGGAGCCAGGGGTGGGTAAGCTGGGGGCTGGCTCACCGCAAAAAAAAAAATCAGTTTAGGAGAGAGGGAGCTCCTACTTGGCCCAAAATTATAGATTTTGGAGTAAATTTCAGTCTGAGACCAGACTTTTCAAAATGCATTTGGTTTTAAGCAGGCAGGTGACTTATGGAATGTGTTTTGGGGGTTCTGAGACCTGGGCTCGGCGGCTGCGTGGGGAGAGCTGAGCCCAGCAGGCCTTGTGCATCGCCCAGGCCCAGGGTGCTCAGCACCCACGTTGATGCCCGTGGGACCAGAGCAGGGAGAACGGTGGATCCTCAGGAGATGCAGACAAAGCCCGGTGAGAGCCCGTGGCCTTGAGATCCTGCGCTGGCGTCCCTGAGACTCAGGCTCATCCCAGGATCACTGCGCAGAGGGAAGGGGGGCCGCGAGGGAGGGATGTGGTCCTTCTCTCTGGCCCCAGGTCCTGCGCGAGGACCGATGTGTACAGAGAGTCACTGAGTATTCGTCGCACCAATGATCGAATGTCCGAACAAGGGGACCCGGGAGCCCAGGGCCAGGCTGCAGAGAAGCCACGGGCGTCGGTGCCCTCGGGGGAGCAGGGACAGTGCAGAGTCTGCTGGCCCCCCGCCCCTGAGGCCTCCTCACCCAGCTCCCTGCTGCAGGCTCCCCTGTGGGTTTGGGCAATGGGAGGCCTTGGTGGGGCCTGGAAGCAGGAGGAAGGGAAAAGCTAGGGTATTTCTTCCTCTCTCTCTGTTATAATTCTTCAGAAAGCAGGCGGTTGGAATCAAAGCTTGTTAAACACCCCGAGCTGGTGAGAGTGTGGGACAGACCCTCGCGCCTACTCCCGTGGGGATGCAGGTGGCACCAGCGTTTTGAGGGGCAGTAAGTGGCATCCATCATTGTTTAGGAGATGCAGACCTTTGACCCCAGCAATTAGAAATCTGGAGATTGAGAGTCTAGGAACCTAAGAATCTGTGAATTTATCTAGAGTCTAGGCATCTATCTCACCAGTAGCTGTTTTATAACCACAGGCATTCAGGGTTGTCAGAGTGAGATTAGAAACAATCCAGCTCTCCATCAGTAGGGGCAATCTGAAATGAATTACAGTCTGTCCAGACTACGTAACATTTGAATCCTCCCAAAACCGTGAAGTAGATCACCTGTACTGACCCAGCAGGGAGCCGCTGGCCTGAGAAGGTGAGTGAGTACAGGCCCCCGGCCCCGTCCACTCAGGAGGCGAGTGTCTGTCAGCTCACTTCTGTCTCGGCAGCAGTGGCTTTTTCTGCTTTGAAAATCATCTAGGATGTGAAGCATGGGGGTCCTTCTACCTACGTCTTAGTCATGGAAACTCCAGTTTCAGTAAATGCTCTTAGATAGAAGAAGAGGAGACCCCTCATTTTTTGTGCATCTTCTTAGTCAGAGTTTAAACAGCTGCTGACTCTCACCAAGTATCCTACCTGAAGGAAAAAGTCATCATTTCAAAAAGCAAAGCTCAGATCTACATTCAGTTGCTACAAAATGGAATGAAATAAACCAGCTGGATTCAAACACAGGTTCCTGAGCTGGTACCTCCGACGGATGGTTCACACAACACAGAGATGGGCAGGGCCAGACACTGGATTGGAATCTTGGTAAAACTAAAGGTCTTAGTTTGTGTAAAAGCATAAACTCATAGAGATGACAGATATTCTAAGATTTTTTTAAGCAGTTTGTTTGTGGATCTCTTTTACGGCCGTCTTGCATCGGTGGGCCTCCGTCATGTGGTTGAAGAGAACTTACACTTTTCCCAGGAACCTGTTTCACTTCCAAAAGCACCTGGAACAGGGAATCCCCCCGAGCTGCCCCAGCTTCTCATCTCGGACCTAAAGGGACGTTTAAAGCTCACCATTTGCACGGTTAGAAGGTAACTGAGCAACGACTCCCCAAATCTCTCCACTCATCAAGTTATCATCAGAGTTGATGGGACTGCTCGTCTGCGCCAGGGGCTGTGTCCAGGTGAGGAGGAAGGGCTGTCCGGCCCCCGAGGGGCGCTGGGAGTGGGCGGGAGTGGAGAGTGGAGGAGAAGGGGTCACCCCTCAGCCCCGGGGGCGGGGGCTTTAGCTGGAGTCTTGGCTGGGAAGGCTTCTGTCTTGACTGAGCCGTGAAGAATAAACATTCTGCACTGCACAATCTACCTCACTGGGCCATCATCCAGCACCACTTTCCAGGCAGGCCTGTTTTCCACCTCTGACCAGAGCTGTTCTCCAGGACGGCTAAACCTCCCTGAGCTTTTGTTACCGATTTGTGGGCATGAGTCTTCCTCCGCCATAGGTTGTCAGCTTCCTGAGGACGGGAACCGTGGCATCTGTTGCTTTGCAACCTTCACGGCTCTCGGCTGAGTGTAAAGCCCACGGCCGGTGCTGGGGAGGTGCTGACTGGGGGTGATGGTCCTCACGGGCCACCCCCCAGCTCTCCCTGCCCCGGTGCATCTGTGCAACCCTGTATCACACATCACGGCTGCTGTTAAATGTACCCGCCAAGCGCAGCTCAAACACATCCACCAAGGCAGGGGCTTCAGACTTGCTTTACCACACCCCACGGTAAGAAAGATGTTTCCACCAGCTGTTACGCATGCATAGAAGGGAAACTCCCTCTGTGTGATTCATATGTTCTCACTTAATCTGTCTTTCTATTCTGACCTATAACTCCTATTCTGTCCTATTTCATTTTCAAAATGCCAGAAGTAGGTCCACTGAAAGGATGTCACAACCCACTAATGATTTCAAAACCCTGCTCTTAGGGTCCCTGACATCTTGGAGCTCCGTGAGAACCTTGGGTTGCAAACCTGAGCAGGACACAGCCCCCAGGAAGCCACCTTTCCAGGGAGTGAGGCAACACATTAAAAGTAACTCACATACATTCCCATTAGCATGTCCAGAATTAGCATGTTTATGCAACTGATGTTTCTTTTTTTCCGGGAAAGCTATTCTTAAATCAGCGGTGCACATGACACCGTGCTTTGGGTATGATACTGTCCCATAACTGCTGTGCAGCCCATCCGAGACTCTGAATATGCCACGTGGCACCTCTGCTAATTGCAGAAGCAGCTTGTTACACTCTCCCGGCAGCTGCAGTGACCGCCTCCCCCCCACCCCCGCCGCCCGCTCGAGTGGCCCATTCACTGGAATCTAAAAGGAGAACTTCAACCCCAAGCCCCCTGTGCTGTTACTACCAAAGACTGCTGCCGGGGTCACCCGCTAAGCTAGGGGTTGCCAGGCGTTTTCGGGAAAGAGCCAGAGAGTAAATCCTTAGGCATCCTACATCTCCATCACAACTGAATTCTGCTCCTGTAGCCCAAATACGCAAAGGAGGGGGTGGTCTTGTTCCCATGAAGCTGTATGTATGGACACTGAAGCTTGAATTTCATATCATTTTCACACGTCATGAAACCTTCTTTTGACTTTTCTTCAGCATTTGAAAATATGGAAACCGTCCTTAGCTTGAGGGCTGTAACCAAACAGGCTGGAAGCTGGATGTGTCTCCAGGGCCTGTGGTCTCCAGCCCCTGAGGATGGAAAATATTCCATCTCCACTGTGAGCCTCTCCACCTTAGGCCCCCGGGGAACCCTGGATCAGAGGCACCAGGCAATTTTCTCTTGATGTCTGTGCCGAGGACGGTCATGTGGAGAGAATAAAGAATTGTTTATAAAGATGCGGTCGCTGGGGGCAAGAAGCCTTAAAACAACTATAACTGTTCACAGAGGAGGGAGAGGTTATAAACGGAAGGCTGGCAGGGGTGTTCCCCCACTGGTGCTGTGGGCACAGCTCCTTTCAGGATGAAAGGCTAAATCCACCTTTGAAAACAATCAGGCTCGGCCCATCATGTGGTTTACCAGCGCCAGCTTCCCGGGACAAACTGTCACCTGCTTTCACAGTGCTAATCCCGTCTTCATCCGGATGGGAGGCTCAGGACCCAATAGGCAGGGAGCGGGATGAAGGGTTCCGTCACCAGATTGCTCTGATCAGTGCTGCCGGGTGGTCAGGGCCCACGGGACCCAGCTGGACCTTCTCCCAAGCAGGTGCCGATGACTTAGCCACACCTCCCCACTTTCTTCATCTTTGCTCTTTAATTTACCAAATTAATACACGCAGATTTTAGAAACAAATCCAGCCAGTTCCGAGCTAAGTGGAGAGAAGACCAGCTGTGTCCCCTCCTCAGCCATTCCCCTCCTGGCCAAAAACCCGCTGCAGCCGCGAGCAGAGTCCTGTGTAATCCAGAACCCACGTATGTATGTTGTGTCCATGTTTGTGCCATTTTTGATGTATTTTGTCTGTTTTTCATTCTTTGTTCTTTTGTCTTCACGAGGTTCCGAGGCCAAGCGCCCATGCGTGTAGATCCACCCGCGTCGTCTGCAGGGCGCGTTGCCCTGACCTGCCGCCAGGTGAGCATGGAGTTGGTACCTTGGAAAATTCCCAGCTCTTCTCCCCAGAAGCAGCCAGCGGGGTAGTTGGTCTTAACTGCGTGTTTGGTTGTGGTGCACAGGCTCTGTGTCAGCCATACCTTCAGACCAGAGGGAATGTCACCCAAAGGCAAATTCCCACCGGCTAAGAGAGAGGGCCTTGCTCCCGGGGATCCTCCCGCAGGGCGCTTTTGGTTTTAATGCTTCTCAGATGTGTGTTAACGTAAGCCCCCTGGTCATGTGATATCTGTGGTATTTGGGGCAAATTTGACTTGAGGGGATTCCTTCAGAGTCAAAATCATTTGACTGTGTCTGCAGAGACAGCCCCAGAGATGCTTTAAAAAAAGCTTTATTGAGGTATAATGTGTATGCCTGTATACAGAATTAACTCTCTTGAGTACACATGGAATGGTTTTCAGTAAATTGATAGAATTGTGCAGCCTTCACTCCAACCTAATTTTGGAACATTTCCATCCCCCAGAAAGGAGCCTTGCACCCACTTGCGGTCACTCCCCTTCCCATCCCAGGCCCAGGAACCACCAATCTACTTCTGTGTCTGCAGATTTGCCTTTTCTGGAAATTTCATAAAATGGCACCATACACTACATGGTCTTTAGTGAGTGGCTTCTCCCACTTAGCATAATATGTTTGCGGTTCATACAGGTTGTAGCAGGTGTCAGTACTTCATTCCTTTTTATGGCTGAATAATATTCCACTGAGTGGATATGGAACAGTGTGTGTATCAATTCACCAGTGATGGACGTTTTGATCATCTCCACTTTTCTGGCCATTATGCATAAGTCTACTACATTTACATACAAGTCTTTGTGTGGACAGGTGATTTGGATGTTTTCATTTATCTTGGGTAGATACCTAACAGTGGAATTGCTGGGTCATATAGTACATCTATCTTTAACATTTTGGGAAACTGCCAAACTGTTTTCCAAATTGACTGCACCAAATGTAAAGTCTGTATCTTTGCTACTTGCTTTTAAGAAAGACCTTGGGTCACAGGACCTAACGGGAAAGGAGTCGGTAAAGCCCACAGCAGGCCAGCTGGGGACAAAGTCCTGATACCTTCCGTCCTTTCTGTACCCCCTGTCGCCCCTCATTCCTGCCCCTGGGGCTTCTCCTGGACTGAGTCAGAAGAGCAGTGTTCCTGCTGGCCAGGCCTCTGTGCACCATCTCGACCCCGGCCAACAAAGTGGGTTTCTAAGGGTAAAGGGATCTACAGACACACACCGGGACCGCCCCCCACCCCTTCTCCCCAGGATCAGTGATCACCACTGGGAGCTCCGAGGAGGGCGTATTCAACGCGTCTGCGTCTGTCTCCCTGGGGAGACCCCAGCAGCGTCACTTTCCCGCTGCCCCTTCACTATGATGACTCCAGTGCCCCCCATCATGGCTTAGATCTTGGAGTGCAGCCTTTCAAAGAGTAGGTGCCCCTTCTCTGGGGAGGGGATGAGTCAGGACGAACCCTCCTTGAAGGTCTCCCCAGACTGGCACGGCGAGTGCAAATTTCTCTACCCTGAGAATCGGACAAGGTCAAGAGAGAATTCGACTGTAGGCGGGAAAGCCCCCATTTGTGGTGAACATGGACTTACAGCAAGGAGGCCTCTGCTGCTTCCCTGGACCCCTAACCCAGGGTCCCTACTGTCCGGTGAGCCCGTCTCCCCAGGAAACCCCTTCACACCGCGTCTGAAACATCACCCCTGCTCCCGGGCGCGGATGGCTCCCTCCCCGGGCCCCTGCAAGGCCCCGGCGTGTGGGCTCCACGGGTTCCCGGCTTCAGCCGGGCAGGAAGTCGAGTCCAGGCTGAACCCCTCACGCAGCGGGGAGCGGGGGGTCTCCAGGTCAAGGCACTTTCCCACAGCGCGACTGTGTGTTTTGGCTCTGCTGAAACTCTCAATTGAGTTCACACTGAAACACTAACATTAAAAGATGCTATGTGCAGCCATGTAGGAAGTTCAACTTTAAAAATAAGCTTGTCTTTCAAGTCCAAACATAATGTTTTGGGGTCATTGTGGTTCAAACCCGTGAGAAAGAAGGAGTCCCTCAGTGTAGAGGCAGCTCTGCCTGGGTGGGAGGGGGGTGGCCTCGGGGTCCCCGCGATTGCTCAGAAGCCCGGGAGATCCGCTCCCACCTGGATCCCTCTCGGGGACCCCTCAGGATGCCGGTCCGGGTGCCAGGCTTCCGTGCGGCGTCTGTAGCACCAGAAGGAGGGAGGAGAAGCCAGGGCAGCCCCAGGACGGGGCAGTGTGCGGAGAGGGGTTCCCGCCTGCAGAAGGGGCGTCTGGAGGCCACAGGCGCATCGCACTTGGTAAAAGAGGCTGTGACGACCCCGGCTCCTTGTCCGCACGAGCCGTCGCATCTAACACCGGTTCTCACCCAGGGCCAGGGAGCAGCCGCGGCTCAGACGTGTCCACACAGCAGCTGCGGAGCCGGATCCCTGCTAGACGGTTCCGCTGGAACTTGAATGGGCGACGCGTGACCTTCTGAAGGTCGGAAACCCTCTGAGAATCTAAGGCTGGGAACGCTCTCTCCAGAAAAACCCACACCAGCTCCACATTTTCACAAACAAGTCTGGGGGCTTCACACATGCTGAAGCCCCACGAGAGCTCTTTCTCAGAGTCGTGTTTTACACTCCTTTTACAGTATAGTCCACTTTGGGGAAATGAAAAATCTCCTACACTCCTTTTAATGTTGATTGCAAAACAGTCCACATAGTGTGGCTAAAAAAAGAGCAGAGCAGTGAGACGAAGCCTTTCCCCATCACAGGAGCCCCTCCCCACCCTCCGAAAGCCGCTGTCCTGCAGGAGCGGGCTGGAGGGGGCAGGGGGCAGAGACCACGCCCGGGGCAGTAGGAGTGGCTCAGGTCACAGGGAGACTGTGTTTCATTCTCGATATGTGATCGGGGCTGACCTCTGACAACCTGTAAAGACGGAATTGCATGCATGAATTTTGTATTTGAACTTGCCGTGGTCACACTTAGAAGGACCTGACCTGTCTTCTGACCACTTTTTTTCCTCCTGGTTCCCCTGATCTTGCTGTATTTTACAGAGTCTGCAATACACACAAAGTAAAGTATTCATATATAGCTAGTAGTTCATTCCACCTCTGGAAAGAGACTGGGCAGGATGAGGAAGTTAGTGGGTCAACTGTCAATAAAACTTTTTCCAAAAAAGAACTTTAAATAATTTTACCATTTCTCAAGCAAAATAAACCTTTCCCTTTCCTAAGAAATACTTATTGCAGAGAACTGTAGCAGTTCATTTGATGAGTATGGTTATCAATTATTAGGTAATCATTAGTCATTAGAACTTTAAACAAGAGAAGGACACTATCATCCTCTCCCACCTTGGAACTGGGGGCATCCCTGCTGGGAACGGTGGTCCATGGTGCAGGCAGAACGGGAGGGAGGGAAGGCAGAGGAGACAGGAGTGGACTCGGGGCAGGTGCGCTCAGGTATACCTGCCAGAACTGACGTCACACACACAACTGAGGAGGGACTCGGAGATCCAAGATCTTGGGGCTTATGTTCAATTGATCTGCATTATTTTATCGATCCTATGAATTAAGAATTTAATTTTTCTATCTTTCACTGATAAAAGCACTAGGAAATCAAGAGGCAAAATTATTTTTCTAGGATTTCACTGTTGTTGGAGCCTGAACCAGGGTTACTATTCATAATGTTGGCTCTTAACCTTAGAATCCCACTCCCAGGAATCCATCCTAGAGAAATAATCACACACACAAAGAGCCACGTCAGGCTGTTCATGTAGCAAAACACTGGAAACAGCTGACTGTCCATCAAGAGGCTCACATCCCAGACTTCAGACCCTCAGTTTGCTACACCATCATCAACTACCTGTATTTTTACTCACTTTAACACTTTTTTTTACGTCTACTTAAAACCAACTACCCTTCTTTTTACTTGGCTTCATTCTGAGTAATAATATCCAAAACATAATAGGAATATGCAGTATTCCTACATATTTTTCTCCGATACACATTAACATTTAAAAATTTTTCCTGGGGGCTTCCCTGGTGGCACAGTGGTTGAGAATCTGCCTGCCAATGCAGGGGACACGGGTTCGAGCCCTGGTCTGGGAAGATCCCACATGCCGCGGAGCAACTAGGCCCGTGAACCACAACTACTGAGCCTGCGCGTCTGGAGCCTGTGCTCCACAACAAGAGAGGCCACGATAGTGAGAGGCCCACGCACCGCGATGAAAAGTGGCCCCCGCTCGCCGCAACTAGAGAAAGCCCACGCACAGAAACCAAGACCCAACACAGCCAAAAATAAAATAAGTAAAAAAAAAAAAAAAAAAAAAAAAAAAAAATTTTCTTGTAGAATTTGTTGCAGTTATCATGTTATGATAACAAAAGCAGGTCATTCTTAATGTGCCAAATTCATTTATTAATTTGAATAAAAACATATGATCCCCATCAAACAAACAGAAATTCTAAATCTGCTTTGAAATTGAATTGATTGAGAAGTATCTATTTGGAAACTATGTACCTACTATCATATTGTACCAAAGATAAGGCTGATGTCTTCACAGAAAGTTGGATCGTTGGTAATCAATCATTAACCTAGTGAATGTTCCAATATTTTGGGAAATACTGGAAAACTAACAAATTTCTCTGGATATGGTTTATCTTACAGATCTAGATGAGATTAGTTTGGAAAAGGGGCCTCATTTAGTTCATAAAATCTTCAGAGTCCAATATAGTTCTGGGCTAATCAGAGACTAAAGGAAGTTCTTAAGGAGAAGTAAGCTTGGAAGTCAAACAGTTTTATTTTGAATTAGCATATTTTAAAAAAAGATATGGAATTAATGATCAGGTATCAGTTCGGAATTTCTGGACTTCACTCCAAGCCCAAGTGACCACTGACATTTTATCTCCTACCGTGAGGACCCCTTGATGAGAGGTGAAAGGCATGAGGAACACTGCCAGCTATAAAATAAATTGTACTTCAATGTCTATGCTCTCTAAAGATAAATCTTTTTTTAATATAAGAAACTCACTGAAACAAATGAACGCTAATTAACATTGCTATTAGAATAAAAATATTTATCTGTATGCTAACTAAAATAATCTTATATACCACTAATGATACATGTACCCTAGGTTTGATAACTTAGGGAAATCATCCACACAGCAAAATATTATTCAGCCATTAAAATTAGCTTTTTTGGTATGGGAAAATGTTTGTTATGATGTTAAATGGGGTTCAAAATACAGCATAAACTAAATTTTATAAAAATACATATATGAAAAATTGAATGGAAATACACACAAATGATATGGTTGATTATCTCTAGGTGGTGAGATTAATTACTTTCTTTTTTTTTTTTTGAATTTTACGACAGTGAGTTTGCATTACTTTTAAGTGGGGGTTTATTTTCAAGCCTTTTATGAAGCGTCCATTTGATGAGTCTGTGAGCTGGACATTGCCCAGGGCCCCTGTGATACAGAGAAATGGACCAGGAGTGAGTGAAGTGCGGACGCTCCCCAAACGCTGCATCTTCCCCTCGGTTTCGAGCACTTCCTGCCCCCCATTAGGGTCCTCTGGTTTCCCAGTGACTGAAGTTGGAAGAAACAGAATAAGCCCTTCTGAAGACTAACAGATGTCCAGTAAGACTGCATGATTTGATTGGATCGTCAATAGCTGAGCCGCCTTGAAAGCGAGCCCCGGGGCGTTTCACAGGGTTCTCCACTTTTACAGATGGGCCCCGCCTGGCCTCCTAAGACCCACGAGAATCAGAAACAGATGAGGAGTCAGGCCTGTCCTCACACATGAGAACCGCGGACCCACCGAAATCTCACAGTCCTCTCTGGGAAAAAGGCCGTCAACCTGTGCTCATAACAAATCACCTCGATGGTGACGCGGGTGGTGATGTACGTGACGGTGTAGGAAAATACGGTCACGTTCATAAACTGGCAGTCTGCTGGCAAAGCTGACAAGAATCTATCTCTGGGGAGCCAGAGTCTGTGCTGGACGTAAACACTGGCCACCAGGGCTGCAACAGCCTGGCCCAGCCCCGGGGATGAAGGATGAAGGACAGAGCGTCCCGGCCTCGGGGGCTCTGGCGGAAGCTGGCAGCACTCAGATCCGAACACTGGGGCTAAAAAGGGCAACTGTTTTTTTATAATCAAATTTTACCGCGTGACAGATTTTTCTCATTCTTCTGTGGGTTTAGTTCTTCCTTTTCCCAAAGTCGTAATTACCAGTTTCACATCCTAACACTGAATAGCTGGAAAGCCCAGTTTGAGTAAACTATCTCTACACGGGAAAATGCAAGACGCTAATAAGGGGTGATTTTGATTTAATTCATTGTTTCGCGTCAGTAACAATCACAGAGTCCAATAATCTTTCCTGAGATTTTAATGGAAAACAATGGTATTTTAAAATTTCAGTTATTATTTTAGAACCAGACTCAGAAAGTTGAAATGTCCAAAGAAACTACCTAGCTCTAAGCCAGAGTCTCCGTCAAAAGCTCACTTTGGCTGAGGAAGGTGCAGGATCCCTGAGGAGGAATCCAAGGAAAGGTAAAGGGAGGTGCCCAGGCTCACGTCCCCACCTCCTGAAATACAGACACAGACACCAGTGAGCACGCATGCACACACACACACCCCTACACACACGAAAACGCACCACCCCCAGGTCGTGTGAATCACCGCCAACACGACTGCAAGGGCCCCGAGGTGCCGAGAGCTCCGAGGGCCCAAGGGGATGGCCCAGGCCTGGCCTCTAGGCCAAGGGGTGTCAGCTCTCAGAAGGTAAGACTCGGAGTACTTTCTCGGCGTGAAGGGTGCCTGGAGGAGGTGCAGATGCTGTCCTGTTCTTGGACTCGGCCCGAACGCGGCCTCCGGCTCAACCAGCCTCAACAGCTACAGCTGGACTTACCCCTGTTGCTGCCCGTGGGGCCTCCAGCTGGTCAAGGGGGCACCATTCTCGCCCAGGCGACAGCACGAGCAGGACGGGGAGGGGAGACCCTAACCCCGGTCGCTGAGGGTCCTCCCTTCAAGCTTAGCTCAGGGCGCCGCATCTAGCTCCCCGCGGCCTAGGAATGTGGATTCCCCGTGTCCCACAGATGACGGCCCCCCTGTGCTAAGTGTTGGGCACACGACGACCACAAGACATTTTGTTTTTTGAGAGTGTGAAAGGCGTCTCAATCACTTTTACAACCTAGAAGTCCTTTCTGTACAGAATATCTGAAGCCTCTACCACGAACCTGGAGAACTGTGGCCGGAGTGGGAGAAAGCTCTTTGCAGCCAGGCTGGGCCCTGGCTCCCCGGACCACGAACCTGGAGAACTGTGGCCGGAGTGGGAGAAAGCTCTTCGCAGCCAGGCTGGGCCCTGGCTCCCCGGTGTGTGATCGGCCTAACTGCCTCATCAGAGCCGCCGGCCCCCGCGTCCAGAAGGCCCTCCGGGTTGTGCAGGTTGTGTTGGGAACTTCTCCTCCCGGCAGTGGATTTGGGTTCCCAGCGGAGAAGGGAGGCCCTGCTGACTCAGGGGCCCTCCGCCATAGTCTCCAACACAGACAGCCCCCGGCAGGAGCCCCTGGGCAGGGCGGGGGCTGCACCCTCCTTCAGCCTGGGTTTCCCATTTAGCCACTTGCATAAAGAAAGGCCTGGGAACTCTTTGCTAAAATAGCAAATCAGAGGACAAGTTTTATAGGAACCTGGTGACACAAAGGTTCTAAAGAGCGTGTCAGACAGACACTGTGGCAGGTGAGGAAGGCCCACGGCCTCTGCCCCAGGGAGTGGGCTCCCCTGCACCTGCGATGTCCCCCGAGGTGGGCTTACTGAGGCCCGGGGGAGGCACCGACCGGGGGGCCTGCAGCTCCTGGCTGTCATCCTGGGAGCAGCCTTTGTGGAACAGAGAGACTCTGAAGGGACTTGGATGTGGATATCTGGGGACAGACAGGTGCACCCAGATCTAGACGTGAGCCCTCCCGGCGGGATGGTCTCCAGAAAGGAGGATCAAGTTCTGGGGACCCCCTCGCGCAGTGTCTAAGGCACCTCCTGGACCCATCCAGCTAGGCTGCCACCTGCCTGCGGGTCAGCCCCGTCTGCTCCCTCCTCGTTCTGGTCGCTTCCCCAGTGTTCCAGGTCAGCTGGGAGGCTGGTCTCAGATGGACATGATTCAACAACCTTCCCTGTCTCACTGACAGGTCCTGGCACCAGGGATGCCCAGGGGAGCGCAGACCAGGAGTGGGGCGTTCCCAGCTCCGACACGGAAGGCACAGCACCCAGCACCCCGCAAAGCCGGGAAGGCTCACGGAGCAGCCCTACGTGTAGGACGCTGCAGCCTCTGGGCCAGAATAATCACAGGCTGAATTTTTAGTGCAGTTTACACTTAGAATTTAGAGGGGACTTAACGCTCCACCTAAGAATGTCTGTGTTCAGTGTGGACCTCGGGCTTAGACTCAGGGATGTGTGTGTGTGTGTGTGTGTGCGCGTGTGTGTGTCTGCATCTGCGTGCACCCGACACCCTAGGGGCCTACGAGACCTGCCTGGCCTCTAAAATAGTCTCACCTGAACCCCAAATATATATCTGCTTTTGCAATTAGAGATTCATGCCTTGGGCTTAAACATTAAAGATGGGGTTTAGGGTGAGGGGCAAGAAGAGCTGACTCCTGTCAGATGTAAACATCCCTGTCTGTTTAATCGGTTTCTTTCTTTCTCAGGATACAAGTGCCCCGTTGGTCTTTCACGGAGAAATAGCAACCGTCCGGCTGGCACACTTTGTGGGAGAGAAAATTGATCCCTAAAAGGAGTGAGCGTCTACGATGGGCAGGTCTGGGAGGAAAACCAGCCCTCCTGGCACACGGGGGAGCCTTTGTCATCCCACCCGTAGCATCTGCCCTTTAGCCCCAAATACAGGGTCAAATCAAGTCAGTTCTCCCCTAATTCCCCAGCCCTGGGAAGCGTCTTCCTTAACTCGGAGTCAGGAAATTGACGCTGCCCTGGGGCATCCACCGCATTCAAGGGGCAGGAAAGGAAGCGTCCTGCACGGGGTGGGTGTGGGAGCGTGAGGCACAGACCTCACAGGTGACCTCAGGACTTCAAGGCAGGTAAGTCCAGTTCTGTGCTGAGTAAAACCACTCAGCACCTGGAGCTTGGCATCTCCACGCTGGTTCCCAAACAAGGTTCATCCCCACTTCTACTTCCAGTGTTTTCCAGGACCTACGAGAAGACTGTACGTTGAGGTCATTCTGTTTTACTTTATTCCAATAAGATTTGTATGAACAAGATTTGTTCTCTCTTTTTTCTCTTCTCTTATACACAGAAGAGTGAGAAATCACTGAAATGTAAGCTCTGTAAAGGAGAGACTGTGCTTGTTGTATTCTCAATTTCACCCCCATCTCATGACATGGCACATACTGAGCCTTCAGTAAATATTTACTTATTAAATGAATGGAAAGTATGGGCAAATAAAATATATTATATTTATGGGGATCCACTTTGTATCAAAGATTCTATTATGAGACCTGAGTATGTTACAGGGTTTGATAGCTCAATAAAAACATACCATAGAAAAGATACAATTTATGAATAATTATTTCTCGAAATAGGGTCCTTAGGTAGGAATGCTTCCAAAATCTGATAGTTCAAAAGAATACAGGACATCAAGCTTTTTGTAGTGGAGCAGTAGCTCCTTGGACTAACCCTCCCTGGACAACAATTATAAACAGTGGTCAAGAAAAGAGACTGAAGACACAAATGTTCTATGCTCGTGTACTGGAAGAATTAATATTGTCAAAAATGCCCACACTACCCAAAGTAATCTACAGATTCAATGCAAAACCACATTAGAGAAAGACATTTATTAAGAATAAAATGGAAATTCCAGATCTAAAAAATAGAATATCAAAATTCCAATGGCATTTTTCATGGAAATAGAACAATCCTAAAATTTGTATGGAACCACAAAAGACCCCAAATCATCAAAGCATTCTTGAGAAAGAACAAAGCTGGAGGCATCACGCTTCCTAATTTCAAACTATATTTAAAAGCTATAGTAATCAAAACAGTATAGAATTGGCATAAAATCAGACACATAGATCAATGGAACAGAATAGAAAGCCTAGAAATAAACCCACAAATATAGTAAATTAATTTATGACAAAGGAACCAAGAATATACAATGGGGAAAGTATAATGTCTTCATTAAATGGTGCAGGGACAATTGGACAATCACATGCAAAAGAATAAAACTGTACCACTATCTACACCATACACAAAAATCAACTCAAAATAGATTAAAGACTTGAACATAAGACCTGAAATCTTAAAACTCCTAGAAGAAAATATAGGCAGTAAGCTCCTTGATATCAGTCTTGGTGATGATTTTTTTGGATTTGACATCAAAAGCAAAGCTAACCAAAGTGAAAATAAACAAGTGGACTACATCATACTAAAAAGCATCTTCACAGCAAAGGAAACCATCAACAATATGAAAAGGCAACCTTTTCATATGGGAGAAAATATTTGCAAATCATATATCCGATAAGGGATTAATATCCAAAATATATAAAGAACTCATACAACTCAATAGCCAAAAGCCAAACAATCTGATTAAAAAATGGGCAGAGGACCTGAATAGACATTTTTCCAAAGAATACATACAGATGGCCAACAGGCACATGGAAAGGTGCTCAACATCACTAATCATCAAGGAAATGCAAATCAAAACCACAATGAGATATCCCCTCACACTTGTCAGAAAGGCCATCATCAAAAAGAACACAAATAACAAATGTTGCTGAAGACGTGGAGAAAAGGGAGCCCTTCTGCACTCTTGGTGGGAATGTAATTGGTGCAGCCACTATGGAAAACAGTACAGAGGTTCCTCAAAAAATTAAAAATAGAACTACCATAATATGCAGGAATTCCACTTCTGGGTATTTATCTGAAGAAAATAAACTCACTATCTCTCAAAAAATATCTGTACCCCATGTTCATTATGGAATTACTTACAAGAGCCAAGACATGGAAAGAACTTAGGTTGTTGGAGGAGTGCATAAAGAAAATGTGAGATATATATATAATATATATGAATATTATTCAGCCATAAAACGTAGGAGATCCTGCCATTTGCAACAACATGGATGGACCTTGAGGGCATTATGCTGAGTGAGATAAGTCAGACAGAGAAAGACAAACACTATATGACCTCACTTAAATGTGGAATATTAAAACAAATATACAAACCCTGGACTCATAGCTACAGAGGACAGATTGTTGGTTACCAGAGGCAGAGGGTGGAGAGTGGACGAAATGAGTAAAGAGGGGGTCAAAGGGGACAAATTTCCAGTTTTAAAACACATAAGTCCTGGGGATGTGATGTTCAGCATGGTGACTATAGTTAACAATACTGTATTGTATATTTAAAAGTTGCTAAGAGAGTATTTCTTAGAAGTTCTCATCCAAAGAAATGAGTAACTATGTGAGGTGATGGATGTTAGCTAAAGTTACTGTGGTGATCCTTTACCAATACATACAAATATCAAGCCATTATGTACACACTTAAAACTAATATAATGTTATATCAATTATATCTCAATTGTTTTAATGGTGTGTTTGCAGAGAAAGAAAATACTCTCTTAGATCCCAGCTTCCTTTGTGTAAGAAGCACACTTTTTTTCCTGGAGGAGCAGGTTCTTCTGAGATGCACACATACCTGTTCGTGTCCCTTCATCTATTCCTCTAGCAACCTGAGACATCACCTGAGGGAATTCCATGTTTCCGCCCTCCACAAACATCGTTACCATGAACAGCCTCACCCTGTCTGAGCCCCATGTGACAGGAGCACGCGGAGCCCTTTCCCTTCCTACGTCTGCTGATGTCTTGACCACATACTACAACTGAAAAGAAATGTCAGTGGAGGCCTCCACTGTGCTCTTCAATTCTTTCTATATTTTACCAAGACTTCTATCTGAACAGCCAACAGCATCATTTACTCACCCTGTAGTATTACCATACTCTCAAATCTCTTTAGGAAGAAAAAGAAAAACTCCTGTCAAAATATAAAAACAACAACATGAAAGCACTGGAAAGAAACCAAAAGTAGGCAGAAGTGTAGGGGAGTCCACAGTTGGGAGAGGGAACCACTCCGGGGAGACGGCGCCTGGCGTTTCAGTCAGTCAGGTCAACCACGTGCTGAAATAAAAATCCACCACTCTTAAGAAGAACATACCACAACTGAGTCCCTACAACAAATCAACTGCAATTTCCAAAACAGGATTAAAAAACTAGACATTTGAAACTCAAGAGTTTCAATAGAGACTGACCCAAGATGACCCAGATGTTGTAATTAGCAGATAAGGACTTTTAAGTTTTACTCTAGGACCTAAAGGGAATCAACCAGGAAAACTCGTCAGAGAAACAAACACTTTTAAAGAATCAAATCGAAATTCTAGACCTAAAAAATAGAATATCTAAAAAGAAAAATGTACCAGACAAACATAAGAAGAGAGTGGAAATGACAAAAGAAAGATTCAGTAAAGGTGAACATCTATCTATAGAAATCAACCGATCTGAAGAACAGAGAGCAAAAAGACAGAAGAAAAATGAACAAGGTCTCAGTGACAAAAATCAGAAGATCTAAAATACACGCAATTAGTGTAAATAGAGTCCTGGAAAGAAAGGAGAGAGGGGGAATGGCACAGAATGTTTGAAAAATTAATGGCCAAAAAAATTTCCAAATTTGGTGAAAGACATAAATGTACATATTCAAGAAGCTCAAAAGAGTCCAAACACTTTAGGGTGATAATATATAGAACATCTCTACTCAAATACTTATCAACATTCTTTCCTGCTTTGTGTATCATTAGAACAGATGAGCCTATGACTGTTGAAATGTCTTTTTGCTCCTGATTACCTTGAGGTTGTCATGGAAACCATCCTTCTCTTACATCATCCTTGTTCTCATAGAGTATGATCAGAATACTTCTTCCTTTTAGGGTTTATCTGTTCCTAAATTATTTTAACATATAAGAATTTTTTAACTCTAAAACAAACATTTGAATTTGAAATACTACTGAACTTAAAAAGCATGGCATGGATTTCAAACGAAGCAGGAATTTTATTTTTTATTTTTATTTTTTTATACATCTTTATTGGAGTATAATTGCTTCACAATGCTGTGTTAGTTTCTGTTGTACAACAAAGTGAATCAGCTATATGCATACACATGTCCCCATATCCCCTCCCTCTTGAGCCTCCCTCCCACCCTCCCTATCCCACCCCTCTAGGTGGTCACAAAGCACCGAGCTGATCTCCCTATGTTATGTGGTTGCTTCCCACTAGCTATCTATTTTACATTTGGTAGTGTATATATGTCCATGCCACTCTCTCACTTCATCCCAGCTTACCAATCCCCCTCCCCATGTTCTCAAGTCCATTCTCTACGTCTGCATCTTTATTCCTGTCCTGCCACTAGGTTCTTCAGTACGATTTTTTTTTTTAGATTCCATATATATGCGTTAGCATATGGTACTTGTTTTTCTCTTTCTGATTTACTTCACTCTGTATGACAGACTCTAGGTCCATCCACCTCACTACAAATAACTTAATTTCATTTCTTTTTATGGCTGAGTAATATTCCATTGTATATATGTGCCACATCTTCTTTATCCATTCATCTGTCAATGGACACTTAGGTTGCTTCCATGACCTGGCTATTGTAAATAGTGCTGCAATAAACACTGTGGTACATGTCTCTTTTTGAATTATGGTTTTCTCAGGGTATATGCCCAGTAGTGGGATTGTGGGTCATATGGCAGTTCTATTTTTAGTTTTTTAAGGAACCTCCACACTGTTCTCCATAGTGGCTGTATCAATTTACATTCCCACAAACAGTGCAAGAGAGTTCCCCTTTCACCACACTCTCTCTAGCATTTACTGTTTCTAGATTTTTTGATAATGACCATTCTGAACAGTGTGAGGTGATACCTCATTGTAGTTTTGATTTGCATTTCTCTAATAATTAGTGACGTTGAGCATCTTCTCAAGTGCCTCTTGGCCATCTGTATGTATTCTTTGGTGAAATGTCTATTTAGGTCTTCTGCCCATTTCTTAATTGGGTTTTTTGTTTTTTGATATCAAGCTCCATGAGATATTTGTATATTTTGGAGATTAATCCTTTGTCCATTGTTTCATCTGCAAATATTTTCTCTCATTCTGAGGGTTGTCTTTTTGTCTTGTTTATGGTTTCCTTTGCTGTGCAAAAGTTTTAAGTTTAATTAGATCCCATTTGTTTATTTGTGTTATTATTTTCATTACTCTAGGAGGTGGGTCAAAAAAGATCCTGCTGTGGCTTATGTCAAAGAGTGTTTTTCCTATGTTTTCCTCTAAGAGTTTTATAGTGTCAGTCTTACATTTAGGTCTTTAATCCATTTGGAGTTTATTTTTGTGTATGGTGTTAGGTAGTGTTCTAATTTCATTCTTTCACATGTAGCTGTCCAGTTTTCCCAGCACCACTTATTGAAGAGGCTGTCTTTTCTTCATTGTATAGTCTTGCCTCCTTTGTCATAAATTAGGTGACCATATGTGTGTGGGTTTATCTCTGGGCTTTCTATCCTGTACCATTGGTTTATATTTCTGTTTTTGTGCCAGTACCATATTGTCTTGATTATTGTAGCTTTGTAGCATAGTTTGAAGTTGGGGAGCCTGATTCCTCCAGCTCCATTTTTCTTTCTCAAGATTGTTTTGGCTATTCAGGGTCTTTTGTATTTCCATATAAACTGTAAAATTTTTTGTTCTAATTCTGTGAAGAATGCCATTGGTAGTTTGGTAAGGATTGCATTGAATCTGTAGATTGCTTTGGGTAGTAGAGTCATTTTCACAATATTGAGTCTTCCAATCCAAGAACATGGTATATTTCTCCATCTGTTTTTGTCATCTTTGATTTCTTTCATCAGTGTTTTATCATCTTCTGAGTATAGGTCTTTTGCCTCCTTAGGTAGGTTTATTCCTAGGTATTTTATTCTTTTTGTTGCGATGGTAAATGGGTTTGTTTCCTTAATTTCTTTTATTGATTTTTTGTTGTTAATGTATAGGAATGCCAGAGATTTCTGTTCATTAATTTTGTATCCTGCAACCTTACCAAATTCATTGATTAGTTCTAGTAGTTTTCTGGTGGCATCTTTAGGATTTTCTATGTATATTATCATGTCATCTGCAAACAGTGACAGTTTTACTTCTTCTCTTCCAATTTGTATTCCTTTTATTTCTTTTTCTTCTCTGATTGCTGTGGCTAGGACTTCAAAAACTATGTTGAATAAGAGTGGGGAGAGTGGACATCCTTGTCTTGTTCATGATCTTAGTGAATGTTTTCAGTTGTTCACCATTGAGTATGATGTTTGCTGTGGGTTTGTCATATATGGCCTTTATTACATTGAGGTAGATTCCCTCTATGCCCATTTTCTGGAAAGTTTGTATCATAGATGGGCGTTGAATTTTGTCAAAAGCTTTTTCTGCATCTATTGAGATGATCAATTGGTTTTTATTCCTTAATTTGTTAACATGGTGTATCACATTGACTGATTTGCATATATTGAAGAATCCTTGCTTTGCTGGGATAAATCCCACTTGATCATGGTGTATGATCCTTTTAATATGTTGTTGGATTCTGTTTGCTAGTATTCTGTTCAGGATTTTTGCATCTATGTTCATCAGTGATATTGGCCTATAATTCTTTTTTTGTGATATCTTTTTCTGGCTTTGGATTCAGGGTGATGGTGGGTTCATAGAACAAATTTTGGAGTGTTCCTCCCTCTGCAGATTTTTGGAAGAGTTTAAGAAGGATCAGTGTTAGCTCTTCTTTAAATGTTTGATAGATTTCACCTCTGAAGCCATCTGGTCCTGGGCTTTTGCTTGTTGGAAGATTTTTAGTTACAGTTTCAATTTCATTATTTGTGATAGGTCTGTTTATATTTTCTAATTCTTCCTGGTTCAGTCTTGGAAAATTGAACCTTTCCAAGAATTTGTACATTTCTTCGTGGTTGTCAATTTTATTGGCATATAGTTGTTTGTAGTAGTCTCTTACAATCCTTTGTATTTCTGCAGTGTCAGTTGTGATTTCTCCTTTTCCACTTCTAATTTTATTGATTTGCATCCTCTCCCTTTTTTTTCTTGATGAGTCTGCCTAAGAGTTTATCAATTTTGTTTATCTTCTCAAAGTACCAACTTTTAGTTTTATTGATCTCTGCTATTGTTTTCTTCATTTCTGTTTCATTTTTTTCTGCTCTCATCTTTATGATTTCTTTCCTTCTACTGACTGAGTTTTCTTTGTTCTTCTTTCTCTGTTTGCTTTAGCTGTAAGGTTAGATTGTTTATTTGAGATTTTTCTTGTTTCTTGAGGTGAGATTCAATTGCTATAAACTTCCCTCTTAGAACTGCTTTTTCTGCATCCCATAGGTTTTGGATAGTCGTGTTTTCATTGTCATTTGTTTCTATGTACTTTTTAATTTCTTCTTTGATTTCTTCAGTGATTTCTTGGTTATTTAGTAGCACACTGTTTAAACTCCATGTATTTGTGGTTTTTACAGTTTTTTTCCTGTGATTGATTTCCAATCTCATAGCGTTACGGTCAGAAAAGATGCTTGATACAATATCAATTTTCTTAAATTTTCCGAGGCTTGATTTGTGACCCAAGATGTGATCTATCCTGAAGAATGTTCCATGTGCACTTGAGAAGAAAGTGTATTCTGCCACTTTCAGGTGGAATGTCTTCTAAATATTAATTAAATCTCTCTGGTCAATTGTGTCACTTAAAGCTTGTGTTTCCTTATTTATTTTCTGTTTTGATGATCTGTCCATTGCTGTAAGTAGGGTGTTAGAGTCCCCTTCTATTATTCTGTTACTGTCAATTTCCCCTTTCATGGTCGTTAGCATTTGCCTTATGTATTGAGGTGCTCCTATGTTGGGTGCATAAACATTTATAAATGTTGTATCTTCTTCTTGGATTGATCCCTTGATCATTATGTAGTGTCCTTCCTTATCTCTTGTAACACTCTTTATTTTAAAGTCTATTTTATCTGATACGAGTATTGTTACTCCAGCTTTCTTTTGATTTCTATTTGCATGGAATATCTTTTTCCATCCCTTCACTTTCAGTCTGTATGTGTCCCTAGGTCTGAAGTGGGTCTTTTGTAGACAGCATATATATGGGTCTTGTTTTTGTATCCATTGAGCAAGCCTGTGTCTTTTGGTTGGGACATTTAATCCATTTACATTCAAGGTTATTATCAATATGTATGTTCTTATTACCATTTTCTTAATTGTTTTGGGTTTGTTTTTGTGGGTCTTTTTCTTCTCTTGTGTTTCCCACTTAGAGAAGTTCCTTTAGCATTTGTTGTAATGCTGGTTTGGTGGTGCTGAATTCTCTTAGCTTTTGCTTGTCTGAAAAGCTTTTGATTTCTCCATTGAACCTGAATGAGATCCTTGCCGGGTAGAGTAATCTTGGTTGTAAGCTTTTCTCTTTCATCACTTTAAGTATATCCTGCTGCTCCCTTCTGGCCTGCAGAGTTTCTGCTGAAAAATCAGCAGATAACCTTATGGGGATTCCTTTGTATGTTATTTTTTGCTTTTCCCTTGCTGCTTTTAATATTTTTTCTTTGAACTTAATTTTTTTTAGTTTGATTAGTATATGTCTTGGTGTTTTTCTCCTAGGGTTTATCTTGTATGGGACTCTCTGTGCTTCCTGGAATTGGGTGACTATTTCCTTTCTCATGTTAGGGAAGTTTTCCACTATAATCTCTTCAAATATTTTCTCAGACCCTTTCTTTTTCTCTTCTTCTGGGACCCCTATTATTCGAATGTTGGTGCATTTACTGTTGTCCTAGAGGTCTCTGAGATTGTCTTCAATTCTTTTCATACTTTTTTCTTTGTTCTGCTCCTTGGCAGTTATTTCCACCATTCTGTCTTCCAGTTCACTTATTCATTCTTCTGCCTCAATTATTCTGTTATTAATTCCTTCTAGTATAGTTTTCATTTCAGTTATTGTGTTGTTCGTCTCTGTTTTTTTGTTCTTTAGTTCTTCTAGATCTTTGTTAAACATGTGTTGTATTTTCTCAATCCGTGCCTCCATTCTATTTCCGAGATTCTGGATCATCTTTACTATCATTACTCTGGATTATTTTTCAGGTAAATTGTCTATTTCTTCTTCATTTATTTGGCCTTGTAGGCTTTTACCTTGCTCCTTCATCTGTGACATATTTTTTTGCCATCTCATTTTTTTTTTTTTTTGATGGGTGGGATTATGTTCCTCTCTTACTGGTTGTTTGGCCTGAGGCTTCCAGCACTGGAGTTTGTAGGCTGTTGGGTAGAGCTGAGTCTTGGTGCTGAGATGAAGACCACCAGGAGACCTCACTCCAATGAATATTCCCTGGGGTCTAAGGTTCTCTGTTAATCCAGTGGTTTGGACTTGGAGCTCCCACTGCAGGAGCTTTGGCCTGACCCCTGGTTTATGAACCAAGATCCCATAAGCCACATGGGGTGGCAAAAAAAAAAAGAAAAGAGAAAAAGGATCAGAACAATAACAAAGAGTAAAAAATAAAATTAGTCTAGGAAACTAACAGATATGTTAGAAAGAATATAAAAATAAAATAACAGAACCACAATAGTTAAACAGAGGAGAAGAAGAAGAAAAAACAAAAAGGCAGAAAAGACCTTGGCTGTGTTGGGCGGGGCTTAGGCAGGGGTGGGGTTTAGGTGGTGGGTGGGGCCTATCCTTAGGACCTACAGGGCTGGAAAAGGTCGGGGGGCAGGGGGTGGCTTAGGCTCAATGCAACAGAAGGGGCCCAGGTGTGCCTCTGGTCTCGGAGAGCGGGGAACTCGTCCTGGGAGCACAGCAGGCTTCCCGGGCCCTAGTGGGAGGGGCAAATGCCCTCATCTCCTCTCCTGCTCCTCTGGTCTTGGAGGGCCACTCCCGCCTGCTTCTCCTGTTCTCCCCTGGCCTCCCTTCTATGCCCCCAGGGCCCACGCAGCCCAGGGGTGGGGGGGATTGGAGGTAAAGGAAGCAGGAATTTTAGATGGTATCAAAGAAAGAGCCTATCTTTTACTTTCTTAACTTTCAGTTTATCCCACAAGATAATAGTTAGAATGAGCCCTGAAACTTTGGTGGCTTCTTCCTTACCAAGGGAGATCTTCATTTTGCAACAGAGATTGTAGAGTTGCACAATCACATGAGTGCTTTGGATGGTATTCCTTGGAAAAGGCATGTCTATCTACTTAACAAACAGAAACCAGAACCAGCTCTCCAGACATTTCTCCAGTACAAAGAGGCTCCATTCTCACTGCTTGATCCTTCCCAACAGACTAGAAATCAGCCTTTCACCACAGACCAGCAACACGGAAGGTGGAGTGTGGCCCAGGCTCTTGGGAATCAGCTACACTGACGGGCAACCCTAAGTCATCGCCACCAACGCGGATTCCCCAGAGCAGGCTCCGTACTGAGACTACGGACCCCGGTCTCCCCACCTCTCGCTAAGTGTCTATTATTATCGTCATTATTTGCAGGAATTTGAAAAACGTGCTGTGTTTTGCAGACAGGGGCGATTGCCCAGGCCATGCATGGCCTGGGGAGCGAGTCAGAGGCTCCACCTTCTCCCCTCCCGGGCTTTGGCAGCAGGTCCCTTTCTGCAGGGAGGTGTCAGCGTGGCGTCGGGGACGTGTGATCTTTCCCAGCGGCACTGCCAGTGCCAACTCGTAGTAGGTCGGGCCTCTGACTTATTGATAGTGACGAGTCCATTAGAGCTGGCGGGCGCCTGGATTAACTGCAAGCAGCCTGGGTCCTGTCGGTGAGCAAGCACAGGCTGGGGGGAGATGGGGGTGCCACCTCTGCCTGGGCTGTCCCAGAAGGCAGCACAGGAACCAGAGAAAACGCGTATAGTGATGCAGGGGGGAAGGGTCTGAGCTAAAATTATAAATATTTATGGCTTGGCACAAACCTTAAATTGCTGTAAAAACAGGACATTAACACACACACGCCTCTCCACGGCATAATTGGACTCTCCCTCCTTGTTTCAAACGCTTTTCCTTAATGCACGTAGCACAAGAAATGCCAGAATCCCACCCCTGGGCTCGTCCGCCTGCTGGCAGCATGCCCACCTGCTTTGAAATCTAGTTTATTGAAATTACCGCACGAATACTTGAAGGATTTTGAAAAGTGATTAATGTGTTTCAACCCACACGCATACACTTAAAGAAAGGCAATGCCTGCCATTTGGACAGGCCCAAATGCGCCTTGAGGTGGGCGTGAGCGGGTCTGTGCAGACGTTTACAAGTAGGTATCTGAGCAGAGGCTCCAAAGGCACTTCTGTTGGGTAAACACAGCAGCTAGAACCTGGCTGAGCTGGACATAGGTTCTGTAACGCAATGTGGCATTTGGTGATTATCTTAAATCATATGACTTGCTTTATATACAGTGGATGGAATTTTTTAAAATAGCCTACTTCCTTGTAAGATCAAGTGAATTGCAAAAATCCCTCAGAGAGACGTTACCCAGTTGCGGCTTCAAGAATTCCAATGACTCCTGGCGGGTCTATTTTAAATCCTGGTATCACTCACCCTTGGTATATTCAGATCTGAGATTACAGAATTTGTTACACAGGAGAGTAATTCATTGTAAATGATCCAAAACTGGAAACTTAAGAAGTTTTACATTGTAGGGCTGTGTGTAAACTTTAGTTAACTTTAGTGAGTAAAGCACAGCGTTTCAGTCCCGTCCTATCCAGCGCTGGGAGTACCCAACAGAGGAGGCCATGTTAGGGAGGAAAGGTGAAGTGATCATGGACTCAATACATTCCCAGACTTGAAACCATTTGTTAGAAAAGGGCTACTTGGAATCAGGAAAGATGTATTCTGAAGCACTATACAGCTAAGTGGTCATCGCTTTAAACTATAAAACCCAACACACTACAATGCCGACCTTGTTACACCAAAGAGAGGGTCATGGCCTGAAAACCAGATTTGATCAGGTCACTTCCACTGCTTGAATACACACTTTACCTTGTCGCTAACCTGTTATTTCTTCTGCCGGGCGTCTCACCAAGCCCTGAGCGCCCCCATCCGCTAACAGCACTTTCTATCACTGAGTTCTGGATGTGGGTCTTCCTTCCCCAGAGCTTCTTGAGGGCGGGGACCGCATCTGTTCTGTCCACCTGGCATCACACAGATTTGTGGGAAGAATAAACGGCATCTCCTAAAGACAGAGGCCAACAGAGTTTTAATAAACACTTATAGCTGATGCTTCTGTTTGGGCTGGTGAATCCTGAGAATTGTGAGTGGGCCTTATTTCCATTTTCTGAGTTTCTGAGTTTCCTACCCCAACTCCAGCCTGCTCTAAATTATATGGCTTCTAACAGGAACAAAATCTTCATAGGACTGATAAGGGTCAAGTTGATTTTTGATGTATAAATACAATCAACCTAGGAACTAAAATTTGAAAATAAAACAAACTATGTGATGTATGGGTATGACTTGTGCTCTCCGTAGAGTTTCTGATAATTCTAAACCTATTACTTTTCCTACTTGAGAAATTCATTTAACTCTCTGACTATTGACAGATGATACAAATGTGCCCAACACGGCCTCTGTAGGTCAGCTCCTGCCTTATTTCTTCACTGCACAAGACCCATTAGCTCAAAAGCCTGCCGACACCAAACTCAAATTTTTACACATCCAATTATTTTAAAAATAGCACAAACAAGCAGCTTTTTGGCCATTTACAGTCTGTTTGCTTTGCATCCCCACAAAGCATCACCTGATAGTAGGTTAGAAGTAAAAGGAAGGAAAGAGATGTGCTAACACTAGTCAAAGAAGCTGCGGTGACGATTTTAATATCAGACAAGAGTAGACTTCAAAGCAAAGGACATCCCCAGAGCAATCACGTCATTTTGCAGTGATAAAGGGGTCCAGCAATCCTAAAGGTGTATTCCCTTAATAACAGGGTTTCAAATATAGGGAGTGAAAAATGATAGAACTGCAATGAAAAATAAATAAGTTCACAATTACAGCAGGAGATTCCTAAAACTTCTTTTCTAAAATTGGTAAAACAAATAGATAGGAAATCAGCAAAAATATATAAGACTTGAGCCAAAAAATATCAACCAAACTGACCTAATTGACATTGACAGAACATTCCACCCAGGATAGCAGAATATATGTCCTGTTCAAGTACCTTTACCAAGATCAGCCGTATTCTGGGTCACAAAACAAACCTTAATAAATTTAAAAGCATTCCGGGTGTACAAATTATGTTCTCTGATCCCGATGGAATTAAGTTAGAAATCACTAGCAGAAAGATATCTGGAAAATCCCCAAATATTTAGAAACTAAATAACACACTTCTAAGTAATATATGAGCCAAAGAAGAAATTTAAAGGGAAATTAGAAAATATGTGGACTTCCTAACAAGGGTTGAAAAAAAATCAATGGACGTTCATTATCCTTTGATGGTGTGAAATGATGACATTTGCATTTTCAAGTCACTCTGTGTGGTTCACTGGTGTCATCAAGAAGAGCAATTTGCAGCTTGATGGTAAAAGGAAGGCCTGTAAGGTCATAGCTGGAGGGGAAGTTGGGGTCCTGAAAAAGGTTTTGTGTATATGAAAAAAACGTATATAAAGTTTTCACCACTTTCATTGAAACTTGGCTCCCATTTCTGAAACTTCAGCCATGTCACACTCTCCCCACCACCATCTCCTCTTAAACTCTTGCTCAGGTTTGCCCTTGGTCTAGATTCTTTGTCAGGATCCACACTTCAGTCCAACGATGGTACCCATTTCCTCTCCATCAGCCCCTCCAGCTGTGCTTCCATCCTGGTCTAACCGCATGCACGACCATCGTTGTAACCGACCTCCCGCAAATGCTGCACTGACATCCTTTGTCTCCCTCTCAGAAACCCACCCTATGCCTGACCTCGAGCTGGCACACAGGGGACATCACACAGAGCTGCCTGGTCTCACTCCAAACGCCTGACCTGCCACCCCAGGAAGCCCCACTGAGCAGCGGTCCCACTGCGTGTCTCAGGAAGGCTCGTCCCCTAACTGTTCTTTCTGCCCCACACCCCCCTTCTCCAGCCAAGTGACCTTAAAATGTTTACAGGATCAAGTTACCTACTATTAAAACCTGCCCATAGCTTCCAAACACACTTGGGATAAAATTCGCCTTCTTTCCTGGGGCCTCTGGGGCCGACCTCTGTGGCCTCAGCTCTCCAGCTCATCCTCTGCCTTCCCTCGCTCCCCTCGCTCAGGCCACACTTTGGGAGAGCCTATGGGGATGTTCACATCTTACCTGTTGTTCAGAGTCCGTGGGGTCCCCTTCCTCTGGGAAGTCTTCTTTCTTTAACTGCCCCTGCTTTGTCGCTCTCTGCTTTCCCTAAATTTCCATTCCCTTTAGAGTCTATCCCACATCATTCTGAGCTCTGACTGCTACTCATGTTGCTTTTTTCTTGTTTTTTTTCACAGTTGGACTCTAATAACCTTGTAGGTAAAGGACCTGTGTCTGTTAATTCCCGGCTACAGTTCTGACCACAAAATGGGCCTCAAACACTGAGTTTAGTGACTGCTCGGAAGCAGGTGAGGGGGGAGCCTCTCCTGGGATGGGCGTGGGGAGGGGCTATGCCGTGGACACACACAGGCTCCGGTTCTCCCCTTTCTGGCTCTGGGACCTACGGCAACTTATGTAACCTGTCAGCATCAGTTTCCTCATCTGTAAAATGGGAACAATAGTAGTACCTGCCTAATAAAACTGTAGTAAGGATAAGATGAGATAATTTGAAAAGAACGTACCCTAGTGCCTAGCATGTGGTAAGTACTCTATAAATGTTATCTGTTATTATATACTCATTTAATGAGGATTTCTTAAATGTCTACTGGGGAACATTCAAATGATATATGAGATACAAGGGAATTAACATTTGTTGAGCACATAACCTGTGTTAGAAATTAGGCTGGGCACTTTCCAGATTTAGGTAGGTGAGAAAAAAAGGATGTTGAATGAAATTAAAATAACAACACAACATATCAGAATTTGTGGAATGCTGCTCTAGCAGAACTTATGGGAAAATTTCTAGCATTAAACACCTATATCAGAAAAGAAGAAACATCTCAAATCAATGACCTCAGCTTTCACCTTAAGAAACTAGAAAATGAAGAACAAATTGAAGACAAATCAAGCAGAAAGAAGGAAATAATAAAGATCAAAGTGAACATTCAGTGCAATAAAAACAGAAAACCAAGAGACAAAATCAATGAAACTAAACTTCTTGTTTGAGAAGATCAATAAAATTGATAAGCTTCTAGCCAGATGTATAAGAAAAAAAAGAAAAGAGGAAACAAACACCAGTATCAGGAGTGAAGCTAGTGACATCACAGCAGATTTTACAGATATTAAAAAATTATAGGGGAATATTAGGAACACTTTATGCATATAAAATTGACAACTTGGATGAAGTGGACTAATTCCTTGAAAGAGACAATCCACCTCTCATTTAAGAAATACATAACCCGAACAGCTCTATATCTATTAAATAAATTTAATTTGTAGTTAAAAACCTTCCCACAAAGGAACCTCCAGGCCTAGATGGTTTCAGAGGGGAAGTCTAGCAAACATTTAAGAAAGAAACATTACCAATCCTGTGCAAACTCTTCCAGAAAAATGTAAAAAGAGAGACTACATAGTTACTCACCTTTGAGGCTAGCGTTATCCTGATATCAAAACTATGTAAAAACATTACAAGAAAAGAAAAATAAACATACCAATATCTCTCATGAATATAGATGTAAATGTTCTAAATAAAATGTGAGCAAATCAAATCCAATATACAATAATATATGTACTCTCCAATATTATGTGTATATTGGATTTGATTGGCTGACATTTTGTCTAGAATATTTACATCTATGTTTATACATATGCATATACATATACATACATTATGATTAAGTGAGGCTTAACCCAGGAATGCAAGGTTGGTTTAATACTCAAAAATCAATCAATGTATTTTACCATATTATAATAAACTAAAAAGAAAAACCACATGATGATCTCAATGGACACAGAAGTATTTTACAAAATCCAGCTTCACAGTAAACTGGGAATAGGAGGGAAATTTCTTCCCTCTGATAAAGTGCACCTAACGGTGAAATGCTGACAGTTTTATTCCTGAGGTCAAGAACAAGACAAGGACGTGGCTTTCACCACTTGTACTCACTGTTGTAATGGGGGGGGGGTCCCAACAATCCATTAGGGCAAGAAAAAGAAATCAAATGGCCCCAGATGAGAAGGGAAGAACTAAACCTGTCTTATTTGCAGACAACATAATCACCTATGCAGAAAATCTAGTGAACTCTAAGTAAAATGATTCAAGAATTAACAAGTAAGAGTAAGGGTGCAGGGTACAAGATCAGTATTTAATATCAAATGCATTTCTATACACAGTCAACCTTTCATATCCACGTGTTCGGCACCCTCAGATTCAACCAACCACAGATCAAATATATATATTTAATTTCAGAAAGTTCCCAAAAGAAAAACTTGAATTTTCCACATGCTGGGACCTATATACGTAGCATTGTATTTATAAGTATTTATAGAACATTTACATTGTATCAGGCATTACAAGCAATCTAGAGATGACTTAAAGTCTATGGGAGGATGTGTGTAGGTTATATGCAAACATTTTATAGGGAAATTTGAGTGTCCTTGGATTTGGGTGCCCGCAGGGGCCCTGGAACCCATCACCCGCGGACACAGGGAGATGACTGCACTGCAATGAATGAGGAAAACTTGGGGATTTTAACTAAAAACACATCACCATTTGCAATGCCATCAAACTTACAACTAAGTCTGACACAGGTACGTAAGCCCCATACTACATTGCTGAGGAAATTCAAGTCCTGTATTAGTGGAGAGACACATCTTGCTCATGAGCTGGAAGACTCAATATTGTCAAGATGTCAATTCCCTTCAGTTGATCTACATATCTGAAGCATCTGGTCAAAACCCCAACAGGTGTCCTGTGGTCCCCCCCTTCCCGTAAAACCTTTCTTCACAAGAGGGTTCCGTCCAGCTTTTACCAGCGTCTAAGGCGAAACTCCAACCCCAAACCAGGAAAGCCTGATCACAGATAGAAGACACACCTAAATTCTATTTTTGGTCATTCTTTCTTCTTTCATATGTGATGACAAACTAGTTCTTTTTTTTTTTTTTTTTTTTTTTTGAATTTTGATTTTGATGGATCTATTTGTAGGGAGAAAAAAAGTTTGTTACAGGAGGATGATTAACTTCTCTGGAGGAAGAAGTAAAGCCAAAACTGAGACCAGCCAGATAAGGAAGGGCTGGGGTGTGAAGTTTCACCCCGGGGGGTGGTACCCACCGAAGTTCTCCTGAGGGGCCCCAGCTGTGCCGAGCGCGGGGCCCAGAGGGCAGCCTGCTGTGATGCGCAGGGCCCTGGTGTGTGAGGTGGCCGTCCGGGCACCCACGCGTCTGCAAAGCCCTGCGTCTCCCGCCTCCTCGGGGCAAAAGCAGGGTGTTAGTGTAGCGGGCCGTGCTGTCCACGTGTGTCCACTGACAAGGTGGCCTCCAAACGTTTGAACTGTCTGTCCGTCCTCCAGGAAAATCTTTGAATATCTATACCCTGAAGATGTATACTTACCTATTTATAAATTACTTATATGCATATATTTGACCATATCAATCTATTACATGAATTGTAAAAAGTTGCAGAAATGACTTCTTTAAACATGAGACAAACCATTGTAAAGCAATTATACTCCAATAAAGATATTTAAAAAAAAATACAAGAGTTTATATAGAATGACTATGATCTTGATAAAACCAAAAATAAATAATTGTGTTTATACTTGCACAAAAAAAATAAATAAATAAAATAAAAAATAAAAATGAGATGAAATCAAATAGATGTGCTCACTTTGGAGCAGGTTCAAGGCTGGGCCTCGTCGTCCATCATCATGGCCGGAGAGGACAGAGTGACCACGTGAGCAGGGGCTCCCAAGGCCTCGCCTGCCCCAAGCATCCACCCTCATGCTGGAGGACCACGGGCTACAGGAAAGCTGAAAACCACTCGACTAGACATTCTCTCAGGCTCTTCTTGTAGCTCAAAGAACCTATCTTCCCCCTTACTTTTCCCACCGCATAAAATACGATCACTCTCCCCAACCCGAGAAGCCTGTTTTGTTTTTCCACGTGACCAGCCTCAGCTGTCACACCCTGCAGAGTGGGTAACAGAGAAGCTGGGTCAGAGAACCGTTCCCAAAAAAGAGATCAGAGAGAACTTTTTTTAACAGCTAAACATAGCAGACTAAGCTAGGCCCACCATGTAAACCGCTCCTTTCCATATCAAAATTATCCAAAGGAAAATACCCAGAGGGACAGGCACCGCTCAGATTAGACGCCGCCCTGATGCACATGGTGCCCAGCGGCAAGTGTTCCTGGGACCCGGTTCATCCTAACCCAGGGCCCTGGTGCTCCTCCCACCGATGCCTTTGTTAAACTGCCAAGATACAAAAGGAAGGAAACACAGCCTGTGTCTCCCGCTTCAGGACATGGTGGCCGAGTGCTGCATTTCTGGCCAGCCCCCCCCCCACCCCCGAGAAGGCAGGGGCACCAAGAGAGATTCTGGGGCTTTTGTTCCAAGTTCACAAAGGAAATTCAAGAGGGCACCAAAACGAAACTCCTACTTGCTGACACTGCAATTTAGCCCCTGAAGTGAGTTCTCTCTGAGTCAGTTTTCCCTCGAGGGCAACCTGGGAAGGAAAGGAGTGCTTTTCTCCTAAAATCAGGTTGCTGACCTCTTCAGATCTAGCAGCGGTGCTCTCAGGTCTCTGCCAGACGCCCGCTTCACCAGGAAGCTGGGGTCTCCAGCCCTGGAGCCATCCTGACACTTCTCCGGCCCCCAAGCGCTGGGAGGGCGGGTGTGAGTGATAACGTGGGGCCGGGGTGCATGAATTCCAGGCGTAATTATCCTCACCTATTGGGCTGCGGCCCCGACATGCTCACCCCATCATTAAAGCGCAGTGAAGACGACGAGCGCTTCGTGCCGCGCTGCCCCCCGGCCCCGCCCGCCAGCATAGCGCGTTCCAGGAGCTGCGGCGCAGACCCGGGCCCTGCCCGTGCTGGAATGCAGCCCCTGACTGCAGATCAGTCCCCGTAAGCAAATCTGGCCTTCCCGGAGCCGGTGGCAGACTAACGTGAGCAGCTGCTGAAGAAAAAGCCTCGTCTTTCCTGCCAAGAACCCTCTGTCCACAGAGGAGAAGGCTGGGATTCCTGCAGACGTGCACGTGCAAAACAGTCCCCGCCGCTCGCCAGGCCCAGCAATGAACTCACCAGACCCCTGGAGGTAGCGGCAGTGACCAAGCGCAGCAGGACCTGCAGACTCTGAGACGGACTGACCTTCCCCGCAGGCGGAAGGAACGGTGTGTGGTTGTAGACACAGAACCCCTCCACTGCCAGCAAACCGGGGCACAGGGCATGTGCGTGGGCTCCTCCTCGAGACGCCCTGGGACGCGTGCACACGGACACAGACACACGCACACTCGGAACAGAGACAGACACGGGTAGAGCGTGGGCCCCGGCCCTTTTCTCTCCAAAGGGACTCTCGTCTCCCCAGTCCCGCAGGCGGGTCAAGGTCCCCTTTGCTGGTTAACTGGCTTCTCCTGCTGGGTCACCGCCCTCAGCAGCAGCAGGCAGAGGGGTCCCAGGTGGGGACGGGGCCACTGCCCAGCCGGCCCCGTCGGGGCCGCTGACTTGCCCTGAGGAGGGGCTGCCCAAGGCCAGTCCCAGGCGGCCCCCTCCTGCCTGGTCCCCTGGGGAGCACGTCTGGCCGGCACGACAGGAGCAGCGTGGTCACAAACGGGCATAAACGGTGGCGTTACTATCTCGTCCCTCGTCTGGGGCAGATCGGCCGCGTCTGAGCTCCCACCTCCCGGGCCTCCCTCCCCCAGCACGGCCCTGGGGGCTCAGGCAGCGGTAGCCTGGGTGCTGACTCACAGGAGAGGCGTGACGGTGCCTGGGCCACCCCTTTCATGACCCACACTGTCCTGCAGATGAATAACGGGGGGTGGGAGGGCATGGGGCTGGCAGCAAAGGTCGGTGAGACCCTTGCACGGAGTCTCTCGTGGAGAAACTCCCCCGAAGGTGCCACAGACGGAGGCCCTGTCGTAAGACGCTGCGGGGCCGGCCCAGGCCCTGCCCATCACACCGACCTCTGGCAACCGAAAGGGTGCTGTGAGTCCTTTCTGAGGCCCGAGCAGGCAGCCTCTACAGGAGGCATGGGCCCATCCGGGCTGTGGGACGGGGGCCCGCGAAGGGTCTGGGTGGCCGACGCCCTTCCAGGTGGCTCTAGCCCCTGCCGCCTGGGCCCGGGAGCAGCAGATGCCTCCTCCTGGGCTCATGTGTTGGCACGTTTTATTTAAGAGGGCGCTACTTGGAAGACCACTGACGGCGCAGAAAACGGCCCCAAGGGCAGTGCACGTGCAAAGTCAGTGCCCAGCCTGTCTCCTCACCTGAGGGCACCGGGGACCGAGGCCTCTCTCAGCGTCCCCCGCAGTGCTGTCTCTCTCACATCTACAAAGCCCACTTTGGGGGATGTTTGGACAATGAGTTAGCATCCAGCAAAGCCTGGAAAGCTAGGGGAGAAAATGACAGCGGGTGTAAACCGTGGGTGACCCACCAGGCCCTGGAGGGGCGCTGACGGCGCTCTGAGCCTCCAAAGCTTCCCTAAGTCTTGCAGGCAGGGAGACAGCCGTCCACGGTGCAAACACCCGCACTTTAAAACTCTGAATGACAAGCTCATTTAAGTCCTTATTGTAAGATGTGCGCGCAAGGAATCTGCCCCCAGGTGGCCTCCTCACCCCTCCTCCGGCCGTCCCTCCTGCACTTTCTGGGGCCTTTTTGTGCTGACGTCGGGTAGGCTTGACCCCGAGCAACAAGCAGCGCGGCCGCCAGTGGTGAAGCGGGACCCTCCCGCGGGGACCGTGTGCAGCTAGGCGGCTGCACGGAGCTCAGGCGCGCAGTGGGGATTATTTTTGGTGGCATACTAATTCGTAACTAGTGTTCACACATTTATCAGGCTTATCTGTGAACAGTAGACCCGTGACACACGTATTTGTTGCGTGTGTGATGATACACAGCTGACCACACACGTCGTATTTCCCTTCAAGAGACGACTGCGGTTGACTGTGGACAGCAGGGTCCCACAGACGCTTTCTGTAAAGGGCCGGAGAGTAAATACGTGGTCCTCGTGCGCCGTCCACGAAGCCACTGTAGCAACTACTCCCCCACCTTTGTAGCCCAAGAGCAGCCGTGAAAGTGCCGGCAGGGGCACGGCCTGGCCTGCGGCCGAGTCTCCTGACTTGAATCTTCAGAAACTTCCCTCCTTCAGCAACCTTGGCTCTTGAACTAAGAATCGAGAAATAAGAGGAGAAAAGCAAAAGCCTCTAAGCATCAGAAGGAAACATCGACAGTTTGTGACCCAGAGCTCCCCAGCTTGTACATCAAACAGCCGCCCAGCCCGTGGTCCCCACTGACTGACTTCCATTTTCTGAGATGTCCTTATAATCTCTTGGACAACTGGCCGGTTCTTGTAACGTTTTATCGGTGCACGGCCCCGGCCCTGTCGGGCAGCCTCTGTGACCAGCCTCCCCCGAGCCTGGTGTACAAAGCCCGGAGCAGATGCTGTTTGGCCTTTTAGAGGAAAGGTGAGGCAAGCCCTGCTCAGCTCATCACTTTAGGACCAGACTTTGGGGTCCAGGACCCAGCACCTGGCTGTCAGTTGTATCTCTCCCTCAACATACTTAATAAAGAGCCATTGTCTACATGCTTATAAATACAAAGCCCCAGAAGGGAACAAACACGAGTCTAATAATTAAAATGAAGTTAATTAAAGCAGCTCAAGTAGGTACCATCAACAGTAACATCTTATACAACAATTATTTGCCCAACATATTGACTCTGAGTCTCCTAAAATGCCAATTCCAGCTTTATCGCTAATTAGGGCAATTATTCTATTTGCTTGGGTAATAGCTGCTCTTTTCCCCCAAGTAAATTAAATGCGTATGCAAATATGCATCAAATGCCAAGATGGTTTTCATCCTCTGACCTTCTGAAACTTATCAGAGCCTTTATAAGGGTGGGGTTCTTCAGGAGAAGCAGCAAAGGTCACACACACTCCCACCAAAGAGAGACAAGCAGATGATGATTAAGGAAGTTAGCCTTGGGCCGCTACATGAAAGCAGTAGCTGAACGGTGAAATAAAACCCAGGCAGATATGAATTAGCATTAGGAGCGATAATAGAATGTAAGGGCGAATGGAAACCAAGAAGCAAATCTACCTGGTTCTGAGGCTGGGACCTAACAGGTGAGTGGCCACAGCAGGTGACACTCAGCCTGCACGGGGGTGGGGGGTCTCATGACCGCCATGGATAAGGTAGGAATGGATAACTGCTCAAAGAAGTTTTCAGGAGCCTGAATTCGGAGACCACGCACCAGTGTGGTCCCTTGGCTGGCCCCTGTCCCCTGCCCTGCCCTCCTCTGTCCCCTACTTCCCCTGCTCTCCTTCCTCTTTTTCTGTCCCCTCTCATACCTGCCGAACCCCTCCTTGCCTTTGGGTCCTCATCTTGGTAGGGCAGGAGGTTGGCCCCTCCAGGCATGAGGGGGATGGGTGGGAATCCAGCTCTCCCTTCCCTGAAATCACAGAGGATATGCCACCACGCTCATCGCTCATCGAGCTTCATCCAGGATCAGATGTGCCCTGGTACCGAAAGTGTGTCCTCTGAGGCAACAAAACACGCCCTGCTTCCCATTTAAATGTTGACTGGCCGCTGGGTGTTCAACTACATTTACTGTACCTCGTTTAGTCAAAGTGGTTGCATTGTCATCTAAGTCCTCTGTCCCTTCCTTCAAGGAGCTTACACTCTAATCGAAGAGACAAAACTGAGGCAAACATTTTAGAAAACAGTGAGTATTTCGGAAGCCCTAAGGGCAGGGCAGCAGGAAGAACACAGCGGCATCACGCATCCCACCAGGCATGAGCCTCTCCCACGTGAAAACCCCCGGCAGCGGCTGCTGGCCTGGGGTCCGCGGACCCTCGACTGGACCAGGGGCCCTCTGACTGTCCCCACACGTGTGTGTGCACGGTGACCTCAGAGGAGGGTCCCGGCTTCCCACCAGTTCCCGCAAGGGCCGCGTCCACCCCACAGACACACACGTGCCCGTGAAGGGTCTGCTCTAGGGTTGTAGCAAGTCAGACAAGAGCGCAGGTTAGAGCAAGGCAGGAAGCGGTCCCTGGAGAAGGGAGGTCCCCGCGTGAGAAGCGCTGAGACCGCGGGGGAGTCGAGGAGAGGAAGGCAGGGACCATGCCAGGCGCCCGGACAACCTCAGGGCAGAAGAAACCCTGGAGGAGAGAGTGGGGGGCTCGGGAGTCAGGATGCACACGGCCTTGGGGGGACCATCCCCAGGCTGCCGAGCTCCCCGCCACCCGAAGATGCTGGAGCAAAGCAGGAGGGCCGAGCCCTACCAGGTGGCCAAGGACACAAAAAAACTAACTTTTAATACAAACATCAAGACCTTTGTTTGATCAATGTGTTCAAAGTCAGTTTTTGCTTGGGCCACGTCAAAGCTGAAATTGATCATCATGGTGGGAATTCTTATTCTTAATAGAACATGACACAGTCATGTGGACCTTCAAGCAAGTTCACCAATAGTGCAAGCCTGTCATGTCTTATTTCCAGATCCTTTTCTTGAACCTCCTTCAACTACTCGGTTCTAACATCAGTGTCCTTAACTGCTGTGAAGGAAAAGCAGTTATACTGGAAAGATGATGTCAGGGGCTCACCGGGGTCCAAATGTAAGACAGTTTAGCACCAAGGAATAATGGTGTAAAATGTAGTGGGGCGTTTGGGTTATTTTAAAAAGTCCCAAGTGAACGACTGCAGGATGATTAAGGTCCTATAGTCACAGCAGCCGCCGAAGTGAGGATGATTTTAATATCAGAATCTTCTACAGCTGTAGAAACATTTTCTTGTCTTGAATTAACTTAGGTAAAATTGAAGAAAACCATTTAATGCTTTGAAAATTAGGTACACGTCTCTCTTCTCTGGTTCAAAGATAAAGACGAGGATGGGGAAGAGGAGTTAATGACAATTCATCACTCTCTGTTTCCACCTTGACTGGGAAGAAAGCCCATTTGAGATTTATTTTAAATGATCTGATGTAACGTTTAGAAACATGAAGCAGATTAAAAATCCATGTGTTGTTTTACAAAATAAACATGGGAAAACATACAGAATATGTAAGCCTGCTACTTTGAGTTGAGCAAAGCAATTTAAGTGTGTATGAGTTTAACTATGATAGCGCCCATCCTTCTAATAAGCACAGGGCGTAAAAATATCCTCTCCAATCCATGATTAATATGTTTAATTAGAGACATTTCACCTTGTAATAACTTGACAAGTATCCACTTCAGTTAGGAACGGTACACACACAACCAAATTAATATCGTGCTTCCTCATTAATGGAAAAATTAATCTGAAAAACGTAATTAAATAAGCACTATTTTAAATAGACAGAGTGCCTCATTCTTCTTTTTCTCTCCTCCCCCCTCCCTCCCCCACCTCTTTCTCCTTCTTCCTAAATGAAATTGGATTTAACAGAATCAAAAGGCTTTAAATCAAATCTGCCTAAGATCACTCATGAGTAAAAGTAAACTAGTGTCTAAACCTTGGCAATAAACGACTTAGAGAAATGTTTGCACTGGTTCCTAGGAAAGCCTGTTGGATGAGATAGGAGCTTTCGTGCTCGGAGGCAAAGCTCTGACCTAGATAAACCCGGGGTGTCTGGAGCACCGTGCCTCTGGGACTCCGTCAGCCGAAGGGACGTCCTCAGACCTTTGAGCAACTATGATGAAGTGTGGGCCCCAGAGATGCTCACTTTGCACTGAAAACAAAACGAAGCTCTGTTAATGGTTTAGTGTAACACAAAATTGTTAATATACACAAAGTTCAGCAACTGAAACATTTTTCTAAAGACCGATTCAAGAAGCAAAATGGATAGAAAATACCTGGGTTTATTTCAAGGCAAGCCTTTTCCAGCTGCAGTTCTGAGGGTATTGGAGTTGCCGCCAGAACAGGTAGTGGGAAGGTCCTCTGAGATATTTCTGGGTGGAGACTGGGAGACCCCTACGTCGTCCTACAGCTGAGACGGACCTGGGGAGGGCTCTGTCCTCTTGGGGTCTTGCACGAGTGTGTCAGCAGGGGTGGAGGAGACAAGGCTGGTCCACGGGGGGCATCTGTGACCCTTTCCCTTGAGTTCCTCCTCCCTCTACAAAGCCCTCCCCTTATCTTCCTCCCACTCACCCATAAAGAAACCCTTCTTTAGCCAAACCCACCCCGCAGCTGAAAGAAGAAAGGAGGCACTCTTCAGTCTGCACATCAGGCCGTAAGTCTTTCCTGCGTGGGGCTGGCAACCTCCCACCCCCAAATAAGGAAAGCGAGCTGGGTGCAGACGCTGCAGCACCACCTGTGTGCGATTGCCCCAATCCTGCAGGTCCAGGCTGTGAAGGAGGCTGATGAGGACGCCCCAGGCAGGCAGGAATCCTGTGTTCTTTACAAAGACTAACCATCCTTTTCTGCCAAAATGGTGGTTCTCAGACTTTGGTGTGGGTCCGAATTACCTGTGCGTCGGAAGCGTGGTAACAGTGATAAAAACACCTAGTTTCCACTGGGCACTTACTGCCAGGCACTATTAGAATTGCTTTATTTTGATTCCTCTGCAAGGTAATGAGGAGTAAAGCAGAGATGTGCAGCTAAGTATGTAATCACTGGTTCTGTGGAAACCCAAAACCCCTGATTCATAGCGTTTGCCAGTTTCTCTGACGGAAATACTCCAGTTATGGCCAACTCCAGCTGCCAATGTGACATCACCAGACAACGTGGGGAAGAGCTGGCCACAGGCTCTCACCCCATCTTACTGATGGAGAGCCAAAGGCACTAAAGGTGCCAGACGTTCCAAACCAGCATCTCCTACCAGTAAAACCTGAGGGCGGGTGTTTGGACTCCACCAGCTCCACTGGTGGGTGTGAAGGTCCCCAAGAGAAGTAACTCTGCCCCGGGCCATGCTGGGGGGCGGCCCCCACATCAGCTCAGAGATAGAGGGACCCAGGCCCGGGTGTGTGTGTGTGTGTGTTCTTGGCTGAGCCAGTTTCAGCCAAATGTTATGGAGAGAATTTGGAGGAAATGACAGCTGTAATACTAGGGCTCACAGGAATATCAAACTCCACCCGGATGACAAAGTGGAAATCATATTTTAGAGTCCAGCCACCCCTCTTCCCAGCCACCAGAGGAAGAAAGAGAACTAGGAAGCCCCCAAGAGTCCTTTACCAATTCCCTCGACCATCATTCTCAAACTTCTTGGACTCAGGACTCCTTTACACGCTTACAAATTATTAAGGGTCCCCTAAATAGCTTTTATAAATATATACGTATATAAATATATATGTGTATATACATGTGTCTAGATAGATAGATAAGGTTTTTAAATATTTATTAACTCATTCATTTAAAATAGTAAATTTATTACATGCTAATGTACATATCCTTATCAGGAAAAACTATGTTTTCCAAAGTAAACAAACAAAAAAATTAAATTCAAAAAAATTTTTTAACAAGAAAATTTTCTCAGAAAAGAAAAGGGGGCCTATTTTCATTGTTGCAAATCTCTTTCATGTCCAGCTTAATAGGAAGCTGTTGGACTCATATCAGCTTTGCATTCAACCTTTTGCAATAGTGTGTTTTTTGGTTCAAATTAATATTATCTCTGATCTTATTAGAAAAATCTTGAAGTTTGGGGAAGCCGTAAAGCTTAGAGTGGTGAATAAAAGTTTTCCAAAATTCTAGTTTTCACTTCAAAACTCAAAGTTTATCATTGGCAAATAAATACCCTTAGTTTTCTTCCTTGAAGAAACAGGCTCGTTTCCTGCCTTTTGGAGAAAGTATCTGTCACCGGGTCAAATCTAGATAACCACGATTTTCTGCCCCTCTTTCTGGCAGGCAATGACGCTGTCCCGCGAACCGTGACCAGTGCAGTGGGCCCCCAGCCCAAGCCCTCTCTTGGGGCTGACGGGCACCCGGGAGAGCCTGGCGGGGCCCCACTCCCCGTCCCAAACGTGCCCAGGACCTGTCCTCCAGGGTCAAGACGAGACACCATCACACTGCTGCTCCCTTGCTTTTCGCAGGGCGTGTGGAGAAACACGGCCAGAGCCAGCGCTTTGCCCACCACTGCTTTGGCGCCGTCAGAGGAACAGTGAAAGGGGCCCAGCTACCAGGACACCGTGAGAACCTCGGCCACCGGGACCAGGAGTGGCGTTGGGGGGGAAACAGACACCACAGCAAACTCAGCCCCCGGTACCACCTGTGCTGACGGGAGCCGGGAGAGCCAGACCGCGGTGGCCGCTTACACTGGATGGATCCCACTCTTCTCTTTCCAGTGGAGAGAACGGGAGAAAATGAATCCTGCAGGTCATGACCCTTTGCCTCCCAACCACCATGTTGAAAATTCAGTGGTTCCACCATCCTAAAGCCAAGTCCCTCCATCGGTGACCACGTGCTCCTGCCCTGAGCCAGAACCTCTCAAACACCCAGACGAGTGGAGTCTGGACTATGGTCCACCTCTCTCTGGAGATGCTGCCACACAGACGCTGTTTAGGGCACAGACCCCGAACTCCAACACTTTGCAGCCCTTTTTTTCTCATCTATCGGGAGGGAAAAATAATAGGACCCACCCCCAGGGGATCTTACAACAATTAAACGGGATAATCCGAGGAGGATGCTGGCGCCGTGACAGCCCTTTCAAAGCAAGGTTTACCACCGGCTCACTGCTGAAAATGTCCTGCAGAAGAAACAGTCACAGTTTCTGCCTTCACACACTAACAAACAGAAGGAAAATTCCACCTGGAGGGATGTGAGCCACGTAATCGGGTTGAGTGGCGCCCAGCGTAAACTGCCGACTGCGGGTTATGTAAACTCTGCTCATTTATTAGCGAGGGAGTGGCAGGTGGGGGGATCAAGGTTGATTTGTTCACGTCTGGGACAAGGAAAAAGCCATGATTTTCAAGTCTGACCATGTCAGACTCCGACGGTTAAATGGGCAGCCCTCACGCTAATCCGCACAAGAGCAGGCAGGGCGCGGGGAGGGTGGGGCTGGGCGGGAAGCACGGGGCAGGCCCCGAGCTGAGCCTCTTCCTGCGCACCGGCCCCTCCATGACCGGCCTTCCTTGCCAGCCCTGGCCACTCCGGCTGCAGCACCAGCTCCTCTGCAGGCTCTGAGGGCAGGGACCCCGCCAATCCTCCGACCAAGCCCGTTCTAACCCATGTGAACCTGGGGGGCTTCGACAGACACACAGATTTCCAGAAATACTGTTTACAACAAGTGGATAGAAGTATGTGTTTGGGTCTGCAATAGGAGGAAGAGCAGAGAGTGGGCCTTGATTCAATTCACTTGTAATAAAATATTTGAGAGATTTTCAGTTAGGAAAGGACTTAGCTGCACAGAGACCTGAACCCTAGTAGCTTTAAAAGAAGGGCTCAATTTTCAACATCATAAGTTTCAATGTAAGCAGCTGCTAGTGTTGGTACAGTCACTGAGTATTGCCAGGACTTACATCTCTGCACCTCTTTTACCCTCTCCCTCATGGTTGCAAGACAGTTGCTGCAGCTCCAACCGTCACATTCACATTCAAGGCAGGACCAAAAGACCACATCAGCCACATCTGCCCCCTTTTATCAGGAAAGAAGAAGCATTCCTAGAGATCCACAGCAGCTTTGGGCTTATGATCTGTCACTGAGACCAATATGTCATCCCTGGTTACAAGGGAGGCTAGAAAAGTAAGTACCTGGGTTTATTCCTCCCCTTCACTTTCTGTAGTTCCTCTAGCGAGGATGTGGAGAGGAATACAGCGTAGGTAACAGGTTCCAGGTAAATGTCAGTATCACTGCCTTCACTGAACACACTTGCTCTCTCTGTGCTCAGCAAGTGAAGTTAATTTGGAGGAGTGGCTGTGAAGCTGCTGGCTTTTCCACCGTTGACTGTGATAAATCCTTGTTATTCTGCAGACACCAGGATCATCATTTTCCTCCCCTGGAGGACGGCTGTTGCCAGAGACCCTTGAATATTAGCGAAGAATGGCCAAGAGCAAAGGAAAAGTGAAGCAGCATCCGTCACGTGCTCTACGCACTGGAAATGCTGAGCCTCAGGTGGAAAAATGGAAGTAAATGGTTAAAACGAGGAGGCGCCATCATTCCCCTGTGCTGATGGCGCCTGTTTAGCTGAAAAGAACAACTTGAAGAAAAGTGAGTGTCGGGCATTCACTGTCAGATGGAAAGCCTGTTATGAAGTCAAACCTGGGATGCGACACTTTTATTTTGCTGGGTCGCCTCCTCTTTTAGGGTCTCTGTGTTCAGGGCCAAACTTTGGAAAAATTAAACTTTGGGCAAAACAGGTGGAGAAACTTTTGCATTTGAGAGACTTCATCAGTCCTAGTGTTTCCACAGTGCCCGGGCAAAAAGAGAATACCCCCTCCCCAGCCTCTCGGAGGCCTCATTAAGGTTTTACACTCAAACAAGCTCATTGTACGCTCTTAAGAGTTAAGAGTTTAATAAAGTTTAAGATAATTTTCCAGAATGAAGGAAGAAGAACCACGTGTTCAGAAAGTATTCGGGCGAATGGGCTTCAGGCGTGCATGCCAGCTGGGGATCAAGGGGAGAGGCTCAGGCCTCGTTCCTCCTGGGGACTGGTTCCTGGAAAGCACAGCAGAAACCCCACAACAGGTCATCGGCCCGGGAACGAGGAGGGCATGAACGGGACGGATGGAGCAAAGACACGAGGGAGAGTTGGGGGCGCGTCCCTCGTGAAATCGGCAAGTAGAGCAGAGGGAAGGCAGGTGGCTTGTCTAGTAAAAGCCCCTCACCCACGGGGACTGAAACCGAAGTCGGAAAGGTCAGAGGTTGTCCCAGAGTCAGAACAAGGCAGAGCCCAGAGCAAAGCCAAGCCCTCGGGGACGGAGTGGACCAGCCAAGGGAGCCAGGGTAGGGGGCTGGGTGTCCGGGGACCAGAAACAGCGAGGAGTCGAGTGGGGACCCTTCAAGGCTGGTGCCCAGCGCTCGGGGCTCCGCATCCCTCTGGACCCTCTGGGGGTCCAGAACCCCAGCCTGTAGCTTCAAGTTCTCATACCTCAGGCTACCCTGCAGCCATAAATCCATCCCAATGTCCTATAACTCAGCCCACATTTCTTCATATCACAAAACACCATCAAATTCCATGCCCAAAACAACTCAGTTACTGTCATTGGCAATACATCACTTGTTTGGGGTTGGAAGCCTCTCAGTGGGCACCTACTGGTCCTGCCCCTTTGGGTTTACGGTCACCTCCCCGGAGGAGAAAGCAGGTGTAAGTTCAGGATGAAAGAGCTCTGATTTCCCTTAGCATCTTGCCACCTGCCTCATGCTCAGGGGCCCACGAGCCACAGCCCTGTCAGCTGGGATGTCTGTCTGTCTGTCCATGAGGAGAAATCCCTCCCACCTCACAATCTGACTTTCGGCTCGTAATCCACGTTAGCAAGGTTTCTCCTTACTGCATCCGTGCTTTTATTACGGGACCTCGATCCACTCTGCAGTAGGCGGGATATGAACAAATGAAGCCAGGGAGTACCCCGAACTCCTCACACCCCCGTGTGTACTGCCGAGGTGGGGATGAGCCGCCAGAGGGACGGACCTCACGCGGGGACAGCGCCAGCCTGGCATGCGCGGGGCAGGAGGGGCTGGGCCGTGTGTCCTGGGCTCTGCCCCGTCCAGCTCCAGAGGACGGGAGGACAGCCCAGGTTGGTGCAGGGCCCAGCCTCCAACATTCCACTTCTGGCCTGGAAACTTGGCACTTCCAGAGGTTTGGGTAAGAGATGGGCACAGACCGGTGCCTGAGGATAGGAGGCAACTTTCGGAATCTTCCACGTCATCCCCAGGCAGGAGCGGTGCAGCCTGGGCTTCCACTGAGGCACTGGGAAACCCAGGTGGTCACGGCTCCCGGACGGCTGAGGTCCCTCCAGCTCCAGCCTCGGGGACACCCTTAGCTTCTTCCCAGCGATCCGGCCTGTGAACCAGAGAAACAGCGGGAAGCACAGCCTGCGTCCGTTTCTTGCTTCTGCATTCCTGGCCCCATCCTACTCCATCTCAGCCCCATCCTACTTTCTGAGGGAGGACGTCCCACGGACACAAGTCTGACCCCAGTGACTTGCCGGCCTGCCAAGCCGTTGGTCACAATCTGACATTTCCTTCTGCCCACACGTGTTTGAACTTCCCCTTAAGAAGAAGAAAAACAAGGCTGTGAACCACAGACAGATGCTTCATGTATACTTGAGAAGGCATGGGAACTTTTAACCCATATTGATTATAAGAGTATGGGGAGGGCTTCCCTGGTGGCGCAGTGGTTGGGGGTCTGCCTGCCAGTGCGCGGGACGCGGGTTCGAGCCCTGGTCTGGGAGGATCCCACATGCCGCCGAGCGGCTGGGCCCGTGAGCCACAATTGCTGAGCCTGCGCGTCTGGAGCCTGTGCTCCGCAGCGGGAGAGGCCGCGATAGTGAGGGGCCCATGCACCACGATGAGGAGTGGCCCCCGCTTGCCGCAACTAGGGAAAGTCCTCGCGTGGAAGCGAAGACCCGGGAAAAGAAAGAGAGAAAGGGAGGAAGGGAGGAAGGGAGGAAGGGAGGAAGAAAGAAAGAAAAAAAGAAAGAAAGAAAGAAAAAAAGAAAAAAAAAAAGAAAAAAAGAAAAAAAGGAAGGAAAGAAAGAAGAAAGGAAAAAAAGAAGAAAGGAAAGAAGGAAGGAAGGAAGGAAGGAAGGGAGAAAGAAAGGAAGAAAGGAAGGAAGAAAGAAAGAGAGAATGAATCCTGGTCAAAAAAGGTGATGATTTACTTTCTTAAAAAAAAAAATAAAGAGTATGGGGAAACCTGAAATACATTTTGGAAATACATATATACACCCCTCCATATACAAATATTCCACATATACTTTTTCATATCGTGATACTGGGATTTATAATAAGAAATACATACTTGGCTTTCATCCTGATTCTGGAACAGAGCTCCTAAACCTGAATTTCCTGAGTGTTGAGATGGTGACGGTGCCTTTTGGCTTGTTAAAGAGGTGACTTTGGAAGCACCTGAGGAGGGGGCCGGTGGCCAGGAGAACCCACCATCATTAGAGGGATAGAAGTTTCAGTCTCACCTCCTGACCCTGGGGAGAGGCGAGGGGTCGGAAGTTGAATCAATCGCCAACGGCCAGTGATCTAATCAATCATGCCCATCTAAAGAAGCCTCCATAAACCCCAAAAGGACAGGTCTGGAGAGCTCCCGGGTTGGGGAACTTGAGGCCACCTGGGGCCAGCGGTACCTGAGCAGAGCAGGGAAGCTTGCTCCCTCCCTTCCCCATACCTCTTCTACTTCCCAAGTTACATCCTTTATAATAAACGGGTGGTCTAGTTAATAGCATGTTTCTCTGAGCTCTGTGAGCTGCTCTAACAAACTGACTGAACCCGAGGTGGGGGCTCCGGGGAGCCCCCGATCTACAGCCAGCTGGTCAGGAGCACAGGTGACGACCTGGGCTTGTGACCGGTGTCTGGGGTGGGGCCGTCCTGTGCGGCCGAGCCTGTGCCCTGCGGGCTCTGATGCTGTCACTGGGCAGAGGGTATCAGAACCATGAGGGCCCACCGGACCCCCGGAAGCTCTCACATTTGGCAGGAAGAACCCACCCCGGTGTCCACGCGCAAGCTAGAAAATCAGAGCATCTGAGATCAGACGTCTCATGGGTCAGAAGTTCTTTAAAACAGTCTGCTGAGCTGCCTGTGCATTTGCATTTTCTGAGAAGTTCTTGTATCTTTTCATACGATTCTCAAAGGGGCTCACGTCCTCGGAATGTTTAAGAACAATTTTCTTACATCAACCAACTCAAGACCTTTATCTGAGCCATTCTGTTGATATTAATAACGCAATAAAAAGGTTAAAATGACCCTAACTTACACTATTTGATGTGATTTGGTAAAAATCTTATTTATAGACTTTTAACAATGATTTCCATTTGAACTTTAAATAATAGAACTAGACTTTGATACTTATGTCTAGCTATTTAGGAAAATGTATGAAATAATATTTTTATTCTTTTGAAAGTAAATGGATACTTAACGAGACCTTAAGACAATTAGTTCTCTTTAAAAGTCATAAGCAAATGCCCGTATTTTTTCTTAATTTAATTACCAAATCCTTTCTTTTGCTGGTAGTTCAAGGTGAATCCATTCAACTTCTGTCTAAATTCCTACACATGTCAACTGTAAGACCTCAAGCCAATCGGTTTATTGCACAAATGCAGACAGTTAACCAGATGCCAGGGACCAAACCAAGTAACAGCTGATGTTGAAGACAGTTGATATCAATGCTGGATAATCTTATCGTCAAGAATAGGGTGAGGGGAAGGATGTGTCCTGTAGACCAGACGGAGGACACCGTCTGCTGTGCTGGGGGCCGGAGGAGCATAGCTGCCTGAGTGCAGGTGAACAGGTCCAGGTGACCACGAGCCCAGGACTCTGACACGGTCATACGCACGTGCCCACCCACGGCCTTCTGTTCCTTGAAGTCTCTGCACAAAACCCTCCTCACTCCCCACCCCACCCTCCCCGCTAAGGGCCAGGGTGTAATTTACAGCATCACCTGTCACTGCACCTTTGATGCTGCTCTGTAATTATCTCCCACTTGTTTCCAATCCTGGCTGCAAGCCCCTGCTCGGAGGAGAGGCTGTTGTCTAAAGGAAAGGAGGGTCCACTCATAAATCATGAGCAAATATAAAAATATAGGGAACCAAACATGCATTTGAAACCTGCCTCATCTTTCTTGAATTGAAGCCCCAATTCAAGGATCTTTAAGTGCTTTCCACGAACACAGCAGAGATGCCCGAGCCGCGTCTCCGCACCCACGAGCGACCAGACGCCCATCACTCATCCCCGTCGGGCCCCAGCCCTGGGCGACAGATGTGCCCCTGCAGCCTGCGGGTTCCTCTGTGCTTGTCGACAGGGAGCCTTGCCCAGCAAGTGATTTGTACACTGTTTAGCTTCCTTGACAATTCAAGCCCCCGTGTGGCCTGTTTGCATCTCAGGGGACAGCTTTCAGGCACCAGGAGACAGTCACCCTTTAGCATCATCAGCTAATTAGCCGGCAGTGCTTCCAAATGGCCTTTGATTGAAGACTCTGAGGCAGAGGCAGTAGGAACAACAAGGTCCAAGTCTCTGTTAATCAAACAAAACCAACACTGCCCGGACCAGTCAGCTCCTGGGGTTCCCCGCCAGGACAGCGGACCCACCGAGAGGGGCCATCACTCAAGATCATCTGAGGGCGACCTGGAAAAGCGTCCCGACCTAGAGACGGCGAGATGCCCCAAAGTGCCGAATACAGAGGTTCAGAGTTTTCAACGAGCCCACGAGAAGCTCTGCTGTCCAGCAGCGAGGCCAGCTCCCCGAGTCGCCCGGCCCACGAGCGGGCCGCGATCAGGCCGTGTCTTTGACCTCGGCCTCCGGTCCCCCCGTCCCAGCCTGTCCCTGGCGTCCCCCTGCTGCCCGGCCCCCTGCACCCTCCTCTCTCTCCTCTCGCGTCGCGATCAGATCAAAGCTGCGCTGAGATCAATACATCACGTCTAATCCGTCGTGTCGCTGCTTTGGCTGGACTGCAGGGCAGGGAAGGCTGTGTACTGGGGGCAGGAGGGCACGGGGCTCCTGCTGGGACCCAAGGCCTCTTGGATCAGTCCGGCACCTCCGCCGTCCCCTCGGGGTCAGGCACCGCGCAAGGCGCTGAGGACGAGGAGGGGGCCGCGCCCAGCTGCTCTCAGGCTGCGGGTGAGCCTCTGGGTCTCGCTGTGCGAGATCAGGGCAGCGATTGAGGAAAGGAGATTCTGGTCTCCCCCGGCTCTCGGGGCGGGGGACGAGGAGGGCCTGGGCTGTAGCAACCTCTGTTCCAGGCTCCCTCACCCACACCCAGCCCCTGGGAGGTCTCCCCTCCGTCCCCAGGGCTCAGGGTCCCTCCTAACCCGGCCCCCTCCTGCCTCAGCCTCTGCCCCCATCAGGAGTCCAGAATCTATTTTCCCGGGTTTGCTTCCAACTCAGATCTTCCGGGGCCCACGTGGTGACGGGGTTTCTTCATGTTCAGTCGGGTCACGGCCGCTTCCTTGAGCTGCAGAGATTTCTCCTAGCAGATTTCCTTCCCTAATTTTCTTTCACTTTGGTCAGTAAAACAGTAGGAATCTGTTTAATGTTTTCCTGAAATCCCATTGACCAGAGGTTCCCAGATGTGTTAGACAATATTGTCAGGGCCTTAAGTGTGCCACCACTAATTCACCAGGTGCACACGGTTTACTGGCAAATACACAAGGTTTGCCTGAAAGAGATCAGACAAATTTAAAAGCGTGAGTGGGAATCAAAGGTGGGGAACTGTCCCCCAAAGAGCAAGGCATTCGTGGTCCATCCCATCTAAGCTGACAACATTTATTCAAGACCGACGTGGAGACTCACGGTGAACTTGACGCGGGAGGAGGGATGGAGGCTTTCTAATCGTCCTTCTGTTTGTTTGTTGAATGTTTGCAAGGGTCTGGGGTTGAATCTGATTGATGCACAATGTCAAAGCACAGAATTCTTGCTTCTCACGCACAGACTGCTCCCCTCCATGCAGGGGTTCTCAACTGAGAGTGACCGTGGCCTCAGGGGACAGTTTTGTCCTCACAACTTGTGGCTGGGGCAGGGGTGCTACCGTGTCTAGTGAACAGAGGCCGGGGTCATCCTAGACATCCCGCAGCGCCCGGGACCGACCACCAGGAAGGGTTCCCCAGCCCCTAATGCCGGCGGAGCACAGCCTGCTCCAAGGAACCGCCAACCTGCACAGTGCCTCGTGTTTCACTTGGCCTGTCCCACAATCTCATCGCCTCCGTGTCACCCGGATGCGTTCACTTGTCCCCACGGGAAGACCATCCTGACTTCAGTCCACGCTGGGGCCCAACGGCTCTCCGCCTCCTCTTCTGGGCCAGCAGAGTCCCCTGACTCTAGCCCATGCCCCTGGCCCAAGAGGACCGTCCAGACTTGGACAAGACTTTTCATTTCATTGTGAGGCTCAGAGAAGTGAGTCAAATGGTTCCACCTCGCAACACGCGTACGGCTCCACAGTTCCATCCGGCAACACGCGTACGGCTCCACAGTTCCATCCGGCAACACGCGTACGGCTCCACAGTTCCATCCGGCAACACGCGTACGGCTCCACAGTTCCATCCGGCAACACGCGTACGGCTCCACAGTTCCATCCGGCAACACGCGTACGGCTCCACAGCGTCTGGACAGGCAGAACGCATGACCCTGGACCAGCCACAGAGGTGTAGACAGCCCCTTTCTGAAGGGCACCCGCACCTGCCACACTCAGGGCCTCCTGGCGAGAGTCATCTCCAGCGTAGACTACGATACACAGACCACCTTGCTGCCCTGGCCATGCTGACTGGCCCAGAAGAAAGCCTGGAATAAGAGGTCTGCTCACAGGAGTTCTCAGTACGGTGATGGATTGGACTGGACTGTTGGTGCTGCGTGTGGGCAAGGACCCGCACAGCAGAGAAGCGTGGAGAGGTGGTGGGCGGGGTCCACGGATGCACGGGTAGCGGGGGCAGAAACACGACGCAGAAGGAAGACAGCTCTGCTGTGTACGCTTGTGCATCCCCGGGACGGAGGACCCTCACTGGCTCCCAGGAAGGCGTGTAAAGACTGACTTAGGAGCAGGGTGCCGTGCGTCAGCAGAGAGGGGCAGGGTGACTTAGGAACAGGGCGTCAGCAGAGAGGGGGGCCCGGGGCAGCTTCCGGCGCATGTGCGCCTGGTGCAGGAACCACCGGCCCTGCCACCGAGCGGATGACGGGGGCACCGGTCCCCTTCACAGCATCCTTGCTTCCCTGAGGCCGAGCTGCGCCTCTGTAGGGGCTGCTTCCTGCTCTTTCCTTCTTACCTATGCGATTTCAAAACAAAATGACAGTAGCTCGGGTCCTCTGAGAGTCTCTTGAAATGCAAAAAAAATGAAAGGCCCATGAGACCTCATCAAAGAGAGAAGGTCCTGATCCTCGAAATGCAGAGATTTTACGATGAGAGGAGGCCCAGCTGCGTGGCCGCCCGGGGTTCATCTCCAGGACGTCCTGGCTTTCCTTCTAGTTGATGACTTGGATTAACAATGCGACAAAATCTCCCATTAACAATGGGACTGGAAGAAAGAAAAAATATTTTAAAATGGTTCTTCCCTCCCCTGCTCCAACCACAGGGTGCTTCTTGCCAGATGGAACACAAGAATTTCTGTAGCTCCTCCTGCGTGATATAAACAGGACCGAGGATTCGATGAGCCCTGCCCCAGCCGAGACCCAGGACAGACCACAGCTCTGTGCCAGCCCCACCCCGCATGAGTCAGATAACTTGAAGCACCCTATCATCAAAGCATGATTTATTCTGATGCCCTGAACCCACAGCAAAACATTGGATAATATCTAGCTTATTAATAAGAGATGAAAGTGTTATTTCTAGATTAGGTTAACCTAGAAAAATGTTGACTCAGTTTTGGCTTACTAAGATGACCAGGATTGTACACACTGACCACTCACCTGTGTGTGTGCTCAGCTGTGCTCAAGCCAACAGGCACAGACCTACTCTCCTAACTCCTGCTGGTGGCTGAATGGACACACATGATGTAGGTCAGAGTCTCTTCTAGGAACAAAATGCATTTCTCTTTTCTCTTAGAAAACATCTTGAAATCCACTCCAAACACTGTGCAAACCATGGCCCATAAGGATCTTACAGGATATTAACAGGGTGGGCTCTGACTGCAGCTTCACATGGAGTTAACATCTGCCCACGCCCCTCTTCGGTTTCCTTTGATGGGAGGGTGGATGGTAAACAAAGGCACGACACAGAAGGATTGCTGTTAGTTGTTGCAGCAGGATTTTACTTAGGAATTCATTTCTCTGTTCCCACACAGGACTAACTTAGAGTAAGGAAGATTACCAAGAAAATCTTTTTTCAGAAAAAATTCCCTCTACTTCCTTTAAATAATTTCAGTAGCCTTGACAATTAAATAGACGAGAGTATTACATGTCCATATTGCAGATGGGGAATTGGGATGAGAAGAACCATCATCACAGAACACTTTCCTGTGGATTCTGGGAACCCAATTTTCTCATTCTAATTTCAGTGCAATGACCCAGGTGACATGTATTTCATTATCTGAGTGGGTTAAATGAGACCAGAGAAATGAAATAAAACTTCTAATTCAAAATTTTCGCTGTAGGACTTTCACTTCTGGCTCTAGTGGAGGAGCCTGTGTCAATCCAACCATCCTGCTGAGAAAAGTATAAGATCTGGACAAAATGCAAAAGAAGTTGTTGAAAGACAATGGACAGCAACTGAGTCAGCCAGGACTTGAGAGACCAAGAGCTCAGAGAAGAGGAAAACACAGCAGAGCACCACATTCTTCCTTGCTTTTCCTATCGAAGCATTTGCTATATCCTAAGTGGAGAAAGCAGAGACTCAGCGCATTCACAGGGTGTCAGATCAGAGTCCTGGGTTCCCAAGGCAGCAGCACTGGAGAAGCCAAGAATTTGGAGAAATGGAAACCACAGGGAAGTGAGCACAGCATCCTGCAGTGCACTTCACCTCAAGGCCTTCGCCAATTCCTAGCCTGTGCACAATCAGAGTCCAAGGAACCAACAGGAGAATGCCAGCTAAGAGGCCACAAAACTGAGCAGAGCTGCCATAAAACTCATAGTACCAGAGAGAAAAGAGAGACCCCTGAGGGCTGGGACCCAAAGGCAAGGGGAGACTAGGAATGGTGCTGTCCACAGGAACCTGGACTGTCTCAGTCCCTGATGGGACCAAGGTGATCTGAGCCCATAGAACTCCCTGTTAGAAGGAAAGTAGATCCCATGAAAGATAAAGATAACATCATTCAGAGACTATACAATTTTTATCCACAATATCTAGCATCCAATCATAAATTATCAAGAGTGCTAGTAAATAGGGCCAAATAAATGAAAACTAGGAGAAAAGTGTAGACAATAGAAACAGCCCCTTGGGTGATCTAGGTGTTGCTGTTATCAGACAGACTGTTTAAATAGCTCTGGCTAATAGCTAAGAGAATAGGAGGCAAAGACACAGAACTGAGATTTTTTTAAAAAGCTATAAAAAATAAAATGCTAGAAATGAAATATATAATTACCACAGTGAAGAATGCAGAGATGTGCTCAACAGGGAACTCAGCAGAGCAGTGGAGAGAATGAGTGGAAACAGGTTCATAGAAAGACTGACCAAAGAGAAAAAAATGATGGAAAATATATATGAGAGCGTAAGAAACACATGACACTATGGGAAGGTGTAACATACGTGTAATTGGAGTTCCAGGGGAAGGGACAGAGAAAAGGAGTAGAAGCAATATTTGAAGACGAATTGGCCAAGAAGTTTCCCAAAATGGTCCAAACACGAACCCACAGATTTAAGAAGCTCTACAAAATTGAAGCAGGATAAATACAAAAGGAGAGAAACACACTTAGATCCATCTGAGTTACATTGGGCTAAAAACATCACAGGTCAACATGGCAAAAACCAAAACCAAAAAGAATCTTCAAAACAGCCAGGGGTGAGAGCAATGTGCAAGGGAGCAAAACTTGGACTTACAACTGACTTTAAAAAAAAAATGGAATCCATAAGACGATGGAATAACATCTTTAAAACACAGAAAGAAAGTGGTTGCCAAGTTCCAGACGTAGAAAAATATCTCTTAAATGAAGGCCAAATAAGCTATTTAGTTAAATCTATCCATGTGTAACATAGCAGACAAAGCTGTAAATATGCATTAAAAACACTATTTGTGCCATACGCTCCTCTGCTAACATCCATGCTCCTTCCCACCGGCCTACAGACCTACAAGGAAACAGATGAGATGGGAAACCACGAGTTATTTTTAAGAGCAACCAACCAATTCCTCTCCTGTTTTTGCTCCAGTTTACAACTGCCAGCCAACTTTTACCTTTGTCTTTAAATATATAAAATGCTGTGCCTAAGAAACTATGTCCCTATATAAGTAAACTTCTGTGGTGATTCAAAAACATGAGAAAAATGAATTTAACTATTTCACCTGGCACCACCTAGCCGCTGAGGCGGGCAGCAGTGCCTTGCCCCCTCTCTCTACATGACCTTCCTAATGTTCCTGCTCTGGACACAGAAAGCTCAGGAGTGAGGTGTGGCCCTGAATAAAAGCATAAATCATTTTCTGGAGATGCATTGCCCATTGAGGGGTATGTGGAGACCGTCTGAAAACCTTTCCTTAATAAAGTCCACAGGGCGTGAGGGAACGATCACAGGCTTTGGCGGCAACAAGATTTTTTAGACGACTGTCCACATTGACCACTTCCCAGCTGAATGACCAAAGCACTGAGCCTCTCTGAGCCTTGTTTTCTCCATCTTCTAAATGGGAATATGAATACCCACCTCAAAGAGTTGGGAAGATTAAATGAGATCAAGAATCTGAAGTTCTGAGTACAGTGCATGAGTTATACTTGGCCCCCAAATAGTAGGTATTGTTTTCACTATGCAGGTGTGTCGGTATGTCAGGTGGGAGGAAAGTGCCGAATAACAAAGCACTGAGTGGGAAAAACGAGAGCTAAGTCCATCCTCACTGGAGAATGGTGAGGAGTGGGGCTGGGCGCTAACAAAGCAGCGTGGTATTTACACGGCGAGCTCCCTCTTCGGCGGGCTGTGAAGTTTGGTTGCCTTAGAGATGGTGCAGTCATTAGCAACCAGCAAAAATAAGCACGCTGCTGAGAATTTATAGGAAAATGCATTTAATTAAGTACCATCTGAGCCACCCACGCTGTGAACAAGGAATCTGGCAACAAGGGTGTTATGGTTGCCAAGTTCCTGCCAAATGTTATTTTCCTAAGTTCGTGTGTTGGTTTCTTCCTGACCAAGACCTGAACAAAGAACTCCAGATGGCAACGTGGAGAGAGGAAGCCCGTCCCCACAGACCAGAAGTCTCCCAGAGCCCCGAGAAGATTGAAAAAAACTTTAACAATATTTCCCCTGGATGGAGGAAGGGCGTGGGTACTGCAGCAAGCGTGAAGTATGGAATGATGATTGAACTTTAGGGCGAATTCTCTGAGGATGCCAATCGTGTTTTTTCATCTTTGAATGTGCCCTTCCCCCTTCCCCGCCAGGGGCCTGTGCAAAGCACAGGTTCTCACCAAGTGCTGGTGAGGCCTGGACAGGTCACTCAGAAAGCTCGGAGCACACGTGGCAGTGTAAAGCATGAGGACTAAGCACTTCACATGTGTGTAAACTTTAGTCCTTGCAACAAGCCATGGCAACCGATTATCACCCTCAGGTTTTAGCAGAAGCCCCGTCTCAGAGAATTTCAAGAGTTTGCCTGTGAACACAGAGCTGGCCTCCAAACAAGGCCTTTCTGAAGTCAAAGGTCATATTCTAGCACTGTACTGAGAAACTGGGCAAAGTTCTAAAAAGTCCACCTTGACATGAATCGGTAACTAAGAAAACAATGCATAAGATTAAGCCCGGCCAATAGGGAAAGACAGGCCAGCATGAGAATATAGGTCAAGAAACTCAAATACTTACTGTGTTGGGAAATCACAGGACATTCTGTGTAACGAAGAAATTTGGTGTCATGGGGTCAGAAGCAAAAACATTCCAAAACGTCACGGAGGGCCCAGTGTTTGACACAGCCCTGCCCACCAGGGGAGCAGTTTCCCTACATGCAGTTTTAAAGCCTCGTGCAGCCCCGGGCAGGGCTGTGGTTTGTACACCCTTCTTTCTCCTTAGCTGATAGAAAATGTGGGTGCGAAAGTTGCAAGTATAAATGTGAAATCTGTTCAGTCCCTTGTTAAATTTTCTCCTAGATGTCAGGTGGAATGCCAAAGAGAGACAATGACAGAAATCTTGTTTTTTGTAAGTCTTTGGAGATAGAAGATGCTGGAGTGTAGCTGTGGAAAGTACTTCTGTGGGAGCTGCCCGTGCGATTCTGTCCCATCGGGGTGACTCACCTCCACTCCAGGGTCCCCACCGTCATCTAGACCCATCGTTCATGAACTGAAGGCTCCCACTTCTCTCCCAAATGTCTCTACTGAGCCGCAAAGCCTGTGCTAAGTTAGCTTCCAAACAACTCCCATTATATGTCACAAACAGTTCAAGTTCAATAGATCCAAAGTCAAGCTCACCATCGTGTAAACGTCCAAATGTCCAAATACGATCTCACTTGGGTGTCCCCTGCCCCCGCCACGTTCAGGTCCTCTCATAGCCATGGGAGCTGGAGACACAAGGGTCATCTTTCATACGTCTCTCTGTCTCCCTCCAAATCCAATCAGCCCCCAGTTCCGCCGGGTCCATCTTTGGATATTTCCTGATTTCTCTCCGTTTCCAGGACTGCTCTTAGTTCATCTTTATTCCTCACCTGAAATAAACCAAGTCTCCCCATCATCCTCCCTGTGGTGATGTTCCGACAAAATCCACTCTCCACACTGCATCCAGAGGGGTCTTCGTGAAACTGAATCCAGTCCTATTACTTCAATGGTAAAAAGCTTTAACGTTTTCTCCAGACACTTCTGTATAAAATCCAAGTCTTCACATGCCATGCAAGATCCTTCATGATCTGCCATATTCTTATCTCTCCATTTTTGACCCTTGTCATTCCTACATTATTATTTCAAATGGTCTACAATAGATAGAAAGACAGGTAGATAGAGGAAAGATAGATAGATAGATAGATAGATAGATAGATAGATAGATAGATAGATAGATAGATAGATGATAGATAGATAGAGAGATAGATAGAGAGATAGATAGAGAGATGATAGATAGCTAATAAATAGATGATAGATGATAAATAGAAGAATAGGTGATAGATGAATAGATAACTACACAGATGATTGCTGACAGATAGGAAGGGAGGGAGAAAGGGAGGGAGGAAGACCGCATGTCTGCTGGTGAAGCTGCAGCAGTGGAGCTCTGTGCAACCACAGACGCAGGCAAACAGTGCAGACAACGGGAAGGTCAGAGTCAACACACGGCCAGCGGAGTCAGTCCATCTTGAGAAGAAAGTTCTGATCTGATCTCATAGATGGTGAGGTCTGCAGAAGACCAGCCTCCTGGTGCAAATGCTGAGAAGAGAAGAACTAAATAAGGGAGAGAAGAACACAAGATGGGAAACATGAGAGCAACAGCTGCAGAGCAGAGAGAAAAGATGCTTTCACACTGAACCTGGAGAAGAGGATGCATCAGTACTAAAGACACAGGAGTGAAAACAGCCCAGAATTCAGGATAGACACTTCTGCTTGGGATGGACTAACAGGGATCAGAATCACCCTCCCGCCTTAAACAACAACAGCAACAAAAAGGAAAATATGCTTTTCAGACACTGACCACAGGTAGCACAAGAGAGTGATTCCTGAGAGAAGAGAAACAAACGGAGTGAGCCCTGGGGTGGCTCCAGTGTGCTCCAGAGAAGTAACAGTGCCAGAAGGAAGCACCTAAACAAAGCCTGGCAGTCTCCCCAAGTCGAGTTGCCATGGTTGAAAACTCAGGGATGTCGAGGTGGCCAAGTTTGCCAAGGAGAGTAACAGAGAAGAGAGAGCTTCACAGGAAAGAGAGACCCACCCAGAGGGCACGCTCCAGTGATCGGAGGGCAGTTCCCCTCTCCTCTCCAGTGGAGGACTGACCACGTGGAAGGGAGGGAGGTGGGAGGGAGAAGCATCAGGGGAGCGGCCAAACGATCCCCGAGCTTACACAGGGCAAGGGAGCGTCGACGTTCCTACAACCAGACTGAAAAAGCCTTGTAACACGCAGTGCATTGGGTGTGCTCAGAAGGCAAGGATATCCCTGAAACCAAGGTTGCTCTGGTGCCTCCCAACAAAGCTTGAAAGCAAGCTTCAAAAGGACTGACTCTTTGCAAGTAACTTACTGTGTCCCAGAACAAAGCCCAAGCGTATTTAAAGGAATATACAAAAATACCCAACACCCCACAAGATAAAAAAATACAATGTCTGACATCCACTCAGAAATCATCAGATGTGCAAGTGGCAAGAAAATACATTCCATAATGAGGGGGAAGGGTGAAATCTATCAACATAATCAGACCCAGAGATAATACAGATGAAATAAATAGTAGACAAAGACATTAAGACAGTTGTAACTACATTCCATACATTCAAGAAGGTAGAGAAAAGGATGAGAATACAAGAGCCACATGGAAGATATAAAAAACAGCCCTAAACTTGGGAGAGGAATGCCTCAAAGCTTGCGGTATCTCTATGATATATGAGAGGGACATAGCAATATCCGCTTTCATTATCTAGAATGATCATACCATTTGTTGTCCAAACGAGTCTGCTTTTGAGAATGGAAGGGCACAATTGGTCATTACTTGGAACCACAAGCAGAAACTGAGACCACCCAGGGTAACTGACACGTGATGAGGGGAATATTCCCCCCTGAAACTCAGCAAGACTAAACCAGGGGCCAGAAGCTGTGTAGTACATGACCATCGAAAGCAGTCGGCGTTATAAAATTCCTGTATTTAAAGAAATGCTTTCAGCCTTTTTGGAAATCTCAGCCACCCATACTAATGCGTGCCATAAATCTGCCTGAGATGAGTTTTTCCTCTGCCCCACCCCCAACTCTGCTCCATGACCACCCTGGACCTCACTTTACTGTGTTGGGTCTGACTCTTCCACTGAGCATCTCAGGCTTAGATTCTATGGTCCCTCCCCCATCAAACTTTCTCTGCCCCACAGGACCCCACTGTCAACAGAGCTAAGATAAAGAGTGTGAACGAGTGAATGAGCTCTTTGGTGAGACAGTTACATCATGTTACACCCTGGAGGCAATGCCTCAGACCAGGGACTCCAGGAGTGAAGATGTCAGGTGCCCTCTGAGGGCAGGTGAAGCTGGCTTTTCAGGATGGCCCTCAGTCACACAGGTAGCTCCCTTTTGACTACGTGTTGGCAAATCCCCTGCCGGCTGGCATCCCTCAACACTCTAAATTATTTGCCCAAGTGAGCCAAAATACTGATGGCTGCCAGAGAGGAAGAGAATCTCTTGAAAGGTGAGAAACAAGTTCTCATGAAGCCATCAAGTTTCAACATGCTGGTGAGAAACTCCAGTCCAGGGGTCCAGCACGGAAAGACCCTGGTGTTTTGGCGACCAGAGCATCTCCCTCTGTTCTTGTGAATAATGAGATTATCACAGATCCCAGCATCATGTTATGACCTGATTGAAATCTGGACCTAAACCCTTCCTGGAGGAAGGACAAATGTCTTTGTCTACTATTTATGAACCAGAGGAGCTCAGAGAACTGTTGTCACCACCTCTTCGAATAATTAAGGTATCTTAATTTAAAAATTACAAGCTAGACTTTTTGCCAGGGACTCAGATAAAACATCCAAAGTGGGGGAAACGGTGTCTCTGTTTGAGTTAAAGGGCAGGTTCAAGGTTGGGGGATGGGGGGAGAGTCACCAGAGGAGGCTCCCAAGACCTGGGGCCAGGACGGACCTGGTGGAGCGGTCCCACCGGGGGAGCCCCCGCTGCAGGAGAGACTGCCATGCACTGGTGACCGCATGTCAAACAAGACGCCTCACTCCCTCCCTCCCGAAGCTTGGAAAACAGGCCTGTCCCAGCATGTGGGGAAAACACACAAAGCACGTTGAGCTCAGATACGAATCTGAATGCCATGGGAGACAGCCAAAAAAGCAGCATCTTCTCAGCCACTGACAATCTTTAGCTGCCTCTGTTCCTTGCAGGGCAGTGAGAGCTGGGACACAGCCTGGCTCCCAGCAGAGAACAGCTGAGCGCAGGGAGCACCTGCTAATAGACCAGGGAAGTATGATTTGCTTGTGCCAGACGTAGTCTTGGGAGGACAAAACTGGTCAAGAGAAAAACACGCCTTCTCCAGTCTTCCACGGACAGTGGTCTGACAGTCTGCTAGCGTTTGGGCACTTCAATAGGCAGGTTTTTGTAAATGCCTAATTAATAGCTAAAGGTTGTCAATGAAGGCTGGAACACCGAGAAGACAAATGGCTGGATTTCGTTTCTCATCAGTGTCTTCAATTTTTACGTCCTCTGGCTTTGGCTGTAGAAGGACCACATCCTGGGAACTTAAGCAAACCAGAGCAGAACTGGACTCTCACCCAGGCTTCCTGTCACCTTGGTCCCAGAATCAGGTCTTTTCAGAGATTCAAACAGGTGACTCTGGGCGCCCACACGTCCCCACACTTGATCGCTGACAGGGGGCAGAGCAGGACGGTGAGAAAAGTCAGGCTGAGCGTTCTTCCCCGGGTTTCCTGGGCCAGCAGGCAGCAGGGCCCGCAGCGTGACACGACCTCTGGGGACCGGCCGCTGGCCACGCAGGACCCAGGTCTGCCCCAGGGACCCTGCCGCTTCCTCCTGCACCCACCTTCTCCCCAGGCGCCCCCCCCCCCAGTCCACCTGGGACCACATTGTGACCCAGGAGCGTGGTAGAAAGGACGCCTCTCGCTCACACCCTTTCCCCTCTTATCTACCTCCTCTTGTTACTTCCTTTCTTGGCTTCTGTCCAAAATTTGTTTCTTTGGGTATAAATCCAGAAAGAACAAATGGTATCATGTAACGATGAGAAATCAACATGCAAATCCTCTGTTTGGTTTGGGGAGGAGCCTGAAGCGTCTGGTGCTCCCATGTCCCATCATCTTGCGCACAAGGGTCCACGTGTCTGTAATCTCTCCATCCCCTGCTGTAAATGGCATACACAGCAGTCTCCCCTCTGCTGACCAACGCCCAGGGGGGCCCGGGTGCCACGCTGCCAGGAAGGGTTGGTCAGACCTTCAACTAGACGGGTCCTCAAATCTACCTGCAGGGAGTGGGGAGGCTCACGACCTTTCTCAGAAAACACCCAAAGGACTCTGAGTGGCCAACCAAATACCAGGCAATTTGTTGATAGGCAGGGAAAATACAGTGGGACTCGCCAGAGCCTGGGGATAAATCCACTCAGAATGAGCTCTGATTAAAGAAAAATAGCAGGAGCACTTGGGCCAAAGAAGAAAGAGAGGGTTTGCCTTATCAGACACCAGCACGCGATGTGAGGGTGCAGTGATCAAGACAGCATGACATTGGGGTAAGAATATATGACAAATCAACTGAACAAAATAAAGCATAAATCAGACTCATACATATATATGACAGTTTCACATTTGATAAAAGTTGGATTTTAAAATCAGAAGGGAAAATGGATTATTTAGCAAAGAAACTTATTCCTAACTCACATCATACACCAAAATAAATTTCAAATGGATTACAGAATTACATACAGAAAATTACCAATAAAAAAACTAGAAAGCAATAAAGCTAAATTCTGATCTAATCCCTAGTAGGGACAGTACTCCTAAGCATATTCACAAAAAAGATTGATATGTAGGACTATATGGAAATTTGAAATTCTCTACATAAAAAGAGCATTGATTAAATTAAAAGATGAACAATGAACCAGAAGGCAAGAACTTAAAACAATATGATAGGCAAGTGGTTAAAATTCTGAGTAAATCTCTTAGTAAATGAGACTGGATTACTAGCTGTGTGAGTTTGGATGGATCATTTAACCTTCATAAACTTGTATGATTTTAATGGGGATAATAATTGATTAGATCTCATAGGATTGTGAGGATTAAAAGAGATAAAACAGCATTAGCAGGACTTCCCTGGTGGTGCAGTGGTTAAGAATCCGCCTGCCAATGCAGGGGATGCGGGTTCAAGCCCTGATCTGGGAAGATCCCACATGCCGCGGAGCAACTAAGCCCGTGTGCCACAACTACTGAGCCTGCACTCTGGAGTCCGCGAACCACAACTACTGAAGCCCACACACCTAGAGCCCGTGCTCCGCAACAAGAGAAGCCACTGCAATGAGAAGCCTGCGCGTGCACCACAATGAAGAGTAGCCCCCGCTCGCCGCAACTAGAGAAAGCCCGGGCACAGCAACGAAGAACCAACGCAGCCAAAGGAAAAAAAAAAAAACATCATTAGCATAGCAAAAAGCACTTAGTGAAGGCTTCCTAAATGTTTGTTGTAATTATTACAACTATTGTTAAATTATTTATTATAATAAATAAATAATATTAAATATTTACATTCATAAGTACTGAATTTTATTATTAAATACTTCAATAGAATTATGAGTAAAGACTTGAGAAGGTAATTCAAACCAGAAGAATACAAATGAGACACCGTGAAAGCCGCTTACCAGTATCAAAGCAGCAATCAGAACAGCAGCGCATCTAAGCCGTAACTCGGGTAGTGCTGTGAATTCTTAAGCCTCGTTGGTATAATCTTCCTGGAGGGCAATTCATCAGAACGTATCAAAATGATATAAAATTATGTTTATATCAATTCATCTAATAATTCTACTTCCAGAATTTTATCTAAGGAAACAGTCAGATATGTGCAAAAGAAAAAAGTGTATCAATATTATTAATCATAATAGCAAAATATCAGAAACAACATAAGGTCCAACAAAGGAATGTTCTCCCATCAGGCAATGGAATTCCATACAGCCATTGAAAATCAAATTGTAGAAAAATATTTAGAAGCATGTGAGAATGTTCACAAGTACTTCTTCAATGAATAAAAGTAAGGTACAATTCTGTTCTATATTTTATTTCAACTTTTTAAAAATTATATGTTTTAAATACATAGACTATAAATAAATGTAGGTATATATGCGTTCATGTATATATCTGAAACAGAAATAAATACACTGTTTAGATCTGGATGGTAGAAATGCTAGTGATTTTTCTATTTTTTATATTTTCTTTGTGTCTTTCTCTATTTTCTATAATTTCCACTTTATTTATGTGGATCACTTTTTTCTTATTAGCAAAAAATGCAACAAATATTATTTTAACGGCCCCTGTGATTATTTTCATCCTTATCTCATATTACTTTCCAAGCTACTATTTTTATCTCAAATTGGAAATCAAGGAGGCCAGTCAATCACTCATCTAAGGGTCTTGTTTCTACCCAGCCTGTGGTGTGAGCGCCTCTCCAAAGAGCCTCCCAATGCAGGTGATTGCTCAACCCACACAACTGTGCTGGCCACCTACCCCAATTCCTGTCCCCTTTTGGGGAAATAGAGGCAAATGCAAAGAGCTCTGGATTTGGAGCTCATGGTCCTGGTAGATTTCCTCCTACTCTTCTTCTCCCTCTAGTTCCCTATTCTTTGGTATTATCATATATTTTAATTTGTAATTTTATAGCTATTGCTTTGTTTAATATTTCTCTCTCTCATACTCTAGGCTCCAGGAGGGCAGGAAACAGTATCTGATTTTCTCAGCACTATATACACAGCACCTAGAACAGCTTTTAAAACATAGTAGGTGTTCAATAAATATTTGGGAAATCAATGACAGGAGAGTGACTGTCAGTGGCGAGAGCTGTGACAATGGTGATGAACAGTGGCAAAGATGAGGATGAGGAATGAACATGCACAGAGCAAAATAAGGCCAAAAAGAGGGGCGGCCTTTTCTACTCTTTCGAAGTAGGTAATCGAGAAGAAAGATCTTCTGCAAGAGGTGAGGGTTGATTGTCCTTAAAATATGAATTGATAAATGCAGGTAGATGGGATGAGAAATGGGGGAGAGAGTCTCATTAAATAGAACAATATAAGGAAAGTGAAAGAGGAGTAAAAGAGAAAGACCCACGGGGAACCTGCCCGGAGCTGGGCGTGGCCAGAGCCCAGGACGCAGGGAGGGAAGAGTAAGAGAATAACCAATAACCAGACCACGAAGAGCTTTCTGTTCCATGATAAGGAGTTTAGATTTCACCCAGGAGAACTTTGGAGCCTCTGAGAAATTCTGAGGAGTGACTTGAGCAAATTTGTATTCTAGAAAGCTGACTCTGACCGGGGCAAAGGGGGAAATGTGGAAAGGAAGAGATGGTTTGACTGAGGTGAGTCAACAAAGCAAACAGAGCTTGGCCACAGTCTGGATTGGGGAGGTGGGTGCCTTGAGGAGGAAAGTCAAGGTTGACTTCCAACCTTCCAGCTTAGGCAACAGAGGACGGTATGCAAATCAATGAAATAAGGAAAGTTGGAGAAGAAGACAGTGAGACCAAAACTCACCTCCTTCTAGATGCCACTTTCTTTGGGCCCAGAAATCTGCAAAGTGGAAATAAAATAACTGGGTAATGAATGGAGGCCACACATCCAGGTGTCATAATCCCCAGGTAATCCATGAACATTTCAAGAGGGGCCTTTTAAAAATGAGTGCGTTAAATGAATTAGTTTGGCTTGTTGGGGCTGCCCAACTATCACTGTTCTCTTTAAGTTTATTTGGATTAATAGTTTTTATATAATAAGTAAAAATATAAGAGAAAAAGCAGGATAGAGGAAAAGGTAATAGTTAACAAGTGTGTTTATAATAATGACAATTTTTTAAAAAGAAGGAATTCTAATGGTGGAACCATCTACGTGGGTGATATTTAGGGCCATCAGAGACATGGCTTGTTTCTTCTCTTGCCTCATGTGTTTAAAATTCCCAAACAGGAGCTCAGCCCCTAGTCACTATCATGACTGAGTTAACAGGATGTGTCTGGGCCAAAGTGCACCTGGGTTTATACACCAGCACTGCCACCTCCTAACTCTGGGACCTCAGTCTCTTTTGTTTCGTGGTGCCTCAGTTTCTTCATCTGCAAAACCATGGTAATAATTTCTACGTCCCTGGATTGTTGAGAAGGTTAAATGAGACTATATGTAAAGTCCTTAAAACTCACAGTAAGTCTCAAGAAATGCTAGCTGTTTTGGTAGTGATAAGGTTTCCAGGGCGTCTCTGTGCATTTTCATGACTTGCTGCACCTACATGGTTAGTTTACTTCTGCTGTCACAGGCTGAAACCATCACACTTCTGTGTGCCAGTCCCAGAGCTGCAGACGGACAGGGTCCTGAGCGAACTATGCCATCAAACCCTAAGGGGCGGGAAGTAAACAATGTGAAACACAAACAGAATCAAACACCATGTAAACAACCGTGCAAAACTCACAGGGTTAACCATTGAACTGTCTCTAAACATAAAATGTATTGAAAGGTTTATTCTTTTCGAATGAAGGTATTGTTAAAGAAAAATAAACTGAGTTTTATGATTACAAAAAAAAAAAAACTCACAGGGCCTTTGTAGATCCTTATAAAGACAACAGCAACAACTATGACAGTAAAGCAGTAATTACGGCAATTCACCTTAATGGAGGTGATTAAGCCGACTGAGGTCGGGAGCCTTCCCTGGATGGCCCGCTCGCTTCTCCCACTTAATGTCCCTGGGGTTCAGAAGAGCAAAGCAAGCATACAGCCCCAAGTCTCCCTGCACAAGGTTGAGGGAGAAACCCCCAAAGCTGCGCTTGGACTCCTGTCTGAGGGGCACGTGCTCCGGATGGGGGGTGGGTTAGGAACCGGGCCCTGGCTGGGCCACAGCCATGGCAGTGGCCAGGCATCTACTGAGGCTTCACTGTGTTTTCCCGCCTGGACGGCAGAGTGAGAGCTGCGGTCCTGCCAGCGGCCTGCAGGGCGGGACTGGGGTGGAGCCACAGCCGAGAGCAGACTGAAGTTAGGGGGCCTCAGAGGCGGACTTTGATATGGAGAAGTATGCAGAGTTCTGCTGCGGACGGTGCTGGTACAAAACGTGTTCCTCAACATCCAGCCACAGCACCGCCCTGGAAACGCACTTCCACGCTTCGTTTGCTGTAAGGAGAGGGCTGCAACCATTTCACCAGGCAACAACCCTAAACCTCCCTCCCACCCGGTTCTACGCAAAGGAGAGTCTGTGCCCGGCCTTCTTCTCCCATCTTCCCTCCGACGGCCTCTGGGGTCCGGGGGTGAGGGCACGAGTGTCATGCTCTCAGCGACCCAGAGAAGCTGTGGGAACAGCCAGGGTCGCGGCCAGCCCCGAGGAGGGGGCGGAGCTCGCACACCCACAGTTCTCTCTCGGTTTGGGAATGACCTCTGCCCTCCGGGGGCGGGGGGACGTCAGGCCCAGCTCATGCCCTCCTCGCCCTCAGCCTGCCAGGGCCACCAGCATCCCTGCGTCCTCCTAGAGGAGGCGCGAGGATGGGCGCACGCGGGCCCAGAGCAGGCTCGGCTCCCGCCCAGTCTCGGTGGTCTGGGGACCCACACCGCTGCCTCGGGCTCCGGAGGAGAAGTGCAACAAACAAGCCCTGTGTTTTATAAACCGAGCAGCTTCCCTCTGGCTTTGATCTGTTCTCAGTCGGCACAGGGACGGGTGTGGTGACGGCCAGGGGTCAGGACGGCATTGAGGACGGCCGCTCCCCCGGGGCCGTGCTAGGGGCCTCCATCCAGCAGGCCCCGCTTTGCTGCCCCACGTCTGCCCGGAGCCCTCCCATCGTCTGGTCTGGAATCTCACTCGTGTGCTTCTGCCTGCCCGTCCGTCCGTCTGTCCGGAGTCCCCGGTGCAGCTCAGCTTTGGTGTGCCAGCTGTGGTCTGAGAGGTTAGGGAAGGAGGCTGCGGGGCCGGGCGTGGACATCACCACCCTGAGGCCTCAGAGATTTTGTGCCGTGTGTTCTCCACTTTCAACATGAGGTTCCAGAAAAGTTCCATCAGTGCTGACTAATGACAAAAGTTACAATCCATGGAGGGTCCACGAAACAACAAGCAACATACAGTCGCCCCTCAGTGTGTGCAGGGGAAATGGGTTCCAGGACCCCCGTGGATACCAAAATCCGGGGTGCTCAACTCCCTTGTGTAAAATGGCGAAGTGTTTGCCTATAACGGAGGCACATCCTCCCGTACACTTCAAATGATCCCTAGATGACCCATAACACCTAACACAATGTAAATGCCATGTAGATTGTTGTAAATACAATGTAAATGCCGTGTAAATACTTTCCAGTCTGTGGGAAATTCACGTTTTGCTTTTTGGAACTTTCTGGAATTTTTTTCAAGTCTTTTCCATCCATAATTGGTAGAGTCTGTAGCTACAGAACCCATGGGTATGGAGGGTTTAATGTGTATTTACCACTCATTTAATCCTCGAAAAGGGAGGTGAAGAAACTCCGGCTCAAAGAAGCTACGTGACTTCCTCGGGGGTCGTACCCGCTGGCGAGGGGCAGGGCTGAGGCGGACGCCGTGTGCGCTGATGGTGGTGGCCAGCGTGAGACAGGCCTCCCTATCTGTGCTGGGGCAGGGTGGTGGCCAGAGGTGGGTGGGCCCCCCCCTCCAGTGTGTGGAGCAGTCTCCTGGGGTCCCAGGGGACAGAGCAGCTAAGCCCGGGGTCGGGGTCGGGGGACCACGTTCCCACATCCAGGGCAGGTACCGCAGACCTGCTGGCAGCAGGGCCGTCCTGGCATCTCCCAGCAACACTCCTCCTGGGAATCAATTCAATCAGGACCCCGAATGGTGATGGACCTGCTCCTGGCACATCAGACAGACCCTCCCCTCCTCAACCCACATCCAGGATCCCTTATGAAAACCCGACAGCCTGCGGGCCTTTCCCATCGATCTGGACTTGGGAGCAGAAACTACAGCAAAAGGGGTCTTCCCCCGATACGATATTTAAGAATAAAGAGACAGGAAAATTAAATCACATGTTTAGGGGAAAGAGATCCTTTCTTTTTTTTTTTCTTTTTTTTTTTTTTAAATTAATTAATTTATTTATTTTTGGCTGTGTTGGGTCTTCGTTTCTGTGCGAGGGCTTCCTCTAGTTGCGGCAAGGGGGGGCCACTCTTCATCGCGGTGCGCGGGCCTCTCACTATCGTGGCCTCTCTTGTTGCGGAGCACAGGCTCCAGACGCGCAGGCTCAGTAGTTGTGGCTCACGGGCCTAGTTGCTCCGCGGCATGTGGGATCTTCCCAGACCAGGCCTCGAACCCGTGTCCCCTGCATTGGCAGGCAGCTTCTCAACCACTGTGCCACCAGGGAAGCCCCAGATCCTTTCTTTATAACAACAACGCTAAGAGTCTAAACAGCCACCTGCCTGCGGTCAGTGTCCTGCCCCTTTGAAGCCCTTCAGCCTCCTTCCAGGCCCTTTGATCTCACGCCCCCTTTCCTCTCCGCGTGGCCGGCTGCTCGTTCTAGATGTTTCTCCCGCGGCATCTCTTAATCGTCGGCTTGTTCAGCAGCCGCATCCAGCTGTAAAGGCTGTTGATGTCGGTTGTGCCCCTGCGTCTCTGAAACCTCCCAGCTTTCCACTCCCAGCCTCTCGCAGGTGAGAGCTCCTCACCTCTCTCACCTGGACTCGGGGCTGCCGGCACCTGGCCGACTCCGCCTCATCCCGGTCGTGGCTCACGGCCCAGGGCGGGGTCCTCAGCTGAAGTTCTGGTCACCTGACACTAAGGGCACTGCACACACACGAGGTGCGGGGCCCCTTCCGGGGCACCTTGCTCAGGGCTCAGCCGAACGTGCCCCTCCTGCGCCCCCCAGACAGGTGCCAGGCCTGGCGCAGAAGCTGCTCTGGGAGAGTGGTCAGCATGGGCCTGTGGGAGGCCCGGGGGCGGAGCCTAGAGCTGGGGCCACATTCAGGGCTGGGGTTCAGCTGCGGGAGCCGTGAGCCCCTGGCGGCTCCCTGACAGCACAGGAGGGGTGAGGCCGTGGGGTTGGGGGCAGGCGAGAGAGAAGGAAAGGGAGGAGGAGCTGGAGGACGGAGCATCTCGGGACACGACCCACAGAGGCGCAAGGGAAGGGCGGGGCAGAGACGGAGGTGATGGACGGGACGGCCACGGCGCCGCAGAGATGCCGGGGGGCGGGGGGGGTCTGCCAGGGAGGGCCTGCAGGGGAAGGGCCTGCCGGGGGCAGCGGGGGGTCCGGGGTGCGCAGGGGCTGAGCGGGTGTGGGCGGGAGGGGCTGGTGGCCTGACGGCAGGAGGGGAGGGGCCACCAGGCCCCTGCTAGTCGCGTGGAGCTCGCGGTTCAAGCACACGGCTCCGGGAAGAGCGCGGGGGTGGGAGGACAGGGGACAGAAGATGCCCAGCGAGCCGCTGGAACGGGGGCAGGGCCAGGCTGGCTCTGAGCGGCCCCCCCACGCAGAGGGCGCTGAGCGAGTCTGTGCGGACTCCCTTGGCCCCCAGCCCCCTAGCAGTTGCCTGGGTGGCGGCCGCGAGGCCAGGGCCAGACCCCCGTCCACGCGTGCCCACGCTCATCCATCCAGAGAGAGTCAGCGCGTGTGCTGGCCCAAGCTCAGCCCCCAGGGCTAACGTTCCTGCCAGGGTGCTCCCTCCAAGGGCCAGCCAGAGGCGGCACCGCCACCCCACGTGGCTGGAACGCTGGAAAGCCAATGGCCGGCACTGAAATTATTCCGATTAGGAAAGGTCTACGCCGAGTCCCCAGGTGACCATGACAATCTCCCGACATCAGGAAGGGCTCCAGGCCGGCTGAGCCCATCCCGCTCATAGTGACATACGAGGTACTGATTCTCCCCGGCGGCTGCTGAAATGCTCGATCCACCTACACAGAATTTACAAGGTAATTAGGAGCGAGCTGCATGTGAACCGATGTGACATTTGGTGGTCTTGGGAATGGACTTGGAAAATAGAGAAATCTCTGTGTTGTCCTTTGCACGCAATACTGCCCAGCGTTTACTGCGTAGATATCAGCCAGGAGAGGCCTGTTTGCCCCCAACCATACCGTGGGGTGGCACCTTTAGTCTCCATTTAGGGGAGTGGGGTTGAGATGCAAACCCAGGTGGACCTGATTCTAGATCCAGATCCTCTGGGGGAGACGGTGTGAGCAACCAACCCTGAAAAGCTCTGCCTGTGACAGGAATGCGGAAAAAGGGAGCCTCCCCCCGCATACTCAGCCCCTGGAATCCTCCATCCCGATACAGCGCTCCTGGAGCTCCAGCTACGGCCAGTGACGCCCCCCGTGAAGCTTCTGGACGTCGCTCGTAACGTAGGGATTGCGGGGAATAAGGGGTCAGATGCTGTCCAAGCCACCTGCTGGCTGCATCACTGACCCTGGGCAGGTTATTTTGCTGCTGCCCCTCATCCGATGAAACAGGGGCATCAAGGTGGTCGGGAGGGTTCGATGGGGACGAAGTGATTGGCAGGTGCCCAGTTGAGGAGGCATGCCATAAATGTCCATCAGGTATTTTTAGAATAATCTCTTTCAAATCCTGTTTTCTTCACTATGTAATTCAGACTTCACAGAAAGACATTTAAAGCTAATATTCCTATTTGGATGACAGTAGTTTCTCCCAGTATAATAGCCTCATTGGCCCTGCAGCCACATAAATTAACTCCTATTAAAATCTGGTAAATACAGTGAGAGAACCGAACAGATTCAGAAAGTTCTAACTCAGATCACAACCAGCCATCGCCCTTGGGCCTCTTGCTTCCCATCTGCAGTTGAACCATACGAACGAGGACGGGGGTTAAATCACCGGGCCTCACAGCACTGAAATCCGAATTCTCTGCAGTGTCAGGACGTGCAGACTGTTCGGCACTGTGTTTGTGAAGAAGAGACAGTTGCTAAAGCAGAGAATGCACACAGGAGAGATTGCCTACATCAAGATTACATTGTTTTTAAAAATAAAAACAAAATCCTGTAATTAGACATTGAAAGCAGTGACTAAATCACTAAAAACAATGGCAGACCACAGGAATGTGTCTGTGGAACTCATCATCGAGTCAGTCATGTGATTTTCGTGCCCACATCCAGCGATGCCCCGGGGCCAGCGAGGTCGGTTGCGGGTGTGAACAGGCGTCCAGCTTCTTCCCGAAACTCATGCTGGGGAACAAAATACACTGAACCTTCGGATGCAGCAGTGTGTTCCCAACACCGTGGTCGGGGCACCATGTTAGCAACTGGAAGTCGAACAGCAAAAATCACAAATCAGAGAAATCAGCAAAAAGGCAAATCAGAGCCTGTTAGCTCGACGCAAGCTGGTGGTTAAGCATTTACCAGCACTCCTTATAGATGTTTAATTTGGTCCAACTAAACCACAAAATTTCAAGCCAAAAACTAGAACCTATCTTGAATTGGTCTTCTTATTAACGGGACTCTTGACAGAGACAGACCATTAAAGTGAAAGGTATTTATTCTGCTTTTATTTTTTTTAATATATGTATATATGCGTGTGTGTGTGTCTTTGAAATTAATAAACATTTTTATGGGAGAAGAGTGGCCTGGTCCAAAGTGAGAGGAACCGGGATAAATAAATGATGCTTACTTCAGAGCATCTTGCTTATTGTATTCATTGCCTGGCCTTATGGTTAAATCTCCAAATTTCTCTTTATTTAGTGATCGATTCATTTTCTTTCTTTCTCATTCATTCCCCTCCTTGCTCTGGTAAGGATTTATGATGATATCTGCATGTTAAAATGTTACTAATTGATGTACAAGGCTAGCCTTTAAAGGCGGACAGAATCCATGAGCGAAGGGACAGCAGAAACAGACAGAGATGTTAGGGGAAGGCAAACAAGATGAAAACAGGGGTCACAATATTCATACAAAAAGATGTAATTTAAAGGTATATAAAGATTTCTCTAAATCGTTAAGATAAAAAATATATAATAGTCACAAACATGTATTCACCAAAAAAAAATTGCAGCAGAATTTGTTAATACACTTCTTTCAGAATTAGATCTAACAGAAAAATGGAAGTTAGGATATTCTGATCATAATCCAATAAAATTAGAAAAATATAATAAAAAAGCTTTCTTAGAAACTAAAGTATATCTTTCTAAATAATCCATTTCACAATATTGAAAATCAAATTTTAAATTAAATCTATCTCAAAAGCAATCAAAAAAATACTTTATACCAAAACAGATGCAGCTAGAGCAGTACTAACTGCTCTATCTTAAGATATTAGGGGGAAAAAAAGTGTAAGAAAAAATTAGTAGGAAGAATCAATAAAGATATAAGCTGGAATTAAGAAAAATAAGAAAAAAAAAGTAGAAAAGATAAATAAATCCTAAAGCTGATTACTTGGAAAGACCATTAAAATAGATAATGTCTTCATGGGCCTGATTAAGAAAAAGAAAAGTAAAAGAAATATACAAAACTAGGGAAGAAAGAATACAGATACAAAAGGAATTATAAGAATAAAAAGTAAATAGTATGTGTAACTCTGGGGCAATGAAAGTTAAAACCTAGGAAAAATTTAGTGATTTTTCTAACAAATAGAAAAAGGCAAAATTTCCCCATGAAGAAGAAAAAAATGTGAATATACTATAAGAGAGACTCAAAGAGTGATTAAAGATGTACCATCGAAAAAGATCCCAGAGCAGCTGGTTTCAGAGCTGAGTCTTGCCTAGTATTTCTGTAAGGTGAATATTAATGTCGTATATATTTGCCTATGGCATATAAAAAGATGAAAATTTTCCTAATTCACTCTCTAAAGCTAGTCTATCCTTAATAACAAAGCTTGATAAGATTATCACAGTACTCCCAAAACCCTATAGAAAAATATTATTTATGAATTTAAAATTTTAAAGTTCTGGATAAAAGATTAATGAATGAGATCTGAAGTGTCTCAAAAGACTATAACAGAATATGATCAAATCAGCTCTAACCCAAGGATGAACATGTATTTACTATTTGGAAACAGCAGCCTCACACAAGCACACCGCTGATGCTGAAGAAAGAGACCTTTTGTAAAAATTCAACGGCTGTTCTACCAACACTTCAGTTAAGTGGTAACAGAAATTGAATATATGCTATATAATAGAGGACCAAAATACAAGAAACCTCCTTGTAAATGAAGACACTCTAAGTCACCTGCACTAAAAGCAGGAAGAAGCAGGGATGCCCATTCTCACCGAGACTATTCAATGCGGCTTTAGCATCTGGCAAATGAAATGAGAAAAGAAAACAGCCCATAGAAGCCTTGGGAGAGTGAAGGCAAACCTTCTTTCCTTGCTGGTGATGTGATTCTATATGTATCAAATTCAAGACACTTGGAGAAAAAAAAAAAAGCATTAGAATTAATCAAAGAATTTAATAAAGTGTCTGTGTACAAGATAAACACAGAAAAATTCATAACTGTTTTTTTATACTGGTATTAAATAGCTAAAAATGGATATTGGGGAAATGTTTAATTCTTAACAGAGATGTCTATAAAATAGGAAAACATTCCATAAGAAATATTGTTCAGGTCATTTGAAGAATACCATAGAATCTTATCAAAAGACATACAACAAGGTCTGAACAAAGCAGAAAATCTATCATGTTCTTGAATGAGAAGATTCAGTATGATAAATTTTTAATCATCCAGAAATTAATAAATAATATAAAAACTGCAATTTTAATCCTATTAGGTTTGAGAGAAATGTGGATTTAAGTTATCTTAAAGTTCCTATGGAAAAATAAATGACCAAAGATAGCAAAGGAAAAAGTGTTTTTGTGTGTTGGAGGGCTGCAGGGGGCTGGAAGGGACTTGCCTTACCAGCTGCTAAGACGCACCATAAATTCCCTCTAACACGATAAGCAAAATGAAATGACATTGGCATAAAGACAGACAAATAGGTTAATGAAACAAAACAGAATTCTAGAAACAGATCTTAATTTATTGGAGAATGTAATAAATGACACGGTTGGTATTTCAGTTTGGTGGGTGGAGGTGGGTTTATTAAATAAATGAGGTTGGCCACATGGCGTTCCATCTGTGGAGGGAAAGAAAATTGGGACGGTGCCTCACACCTCACGTGAAACTAACGCCGAACAAGGGAAGGACCTAAACGCAAAAATAAACTTGCAGTAAATTACAGTAAATTTCAGGACAATGCGTAAGTGACCTAGGGCATAGGAAGATCTTTTAACAAACAAGAAAAAAAAGGGGGAAAAAAGGAGGGGGGCTCAGAATGTATCCACACATATATACACACCACGCAAACATACATACACATACATACATACATATGCACATACACATACCTACGACTGCAGAAAAAAATTTAAACATGTAAGGCAAAAATACAGTATACATAAAATCAATAGGTAAATGACACTCTGGGGGCAAATACCTGCAATGCATATAATGAAAGGAATGATTTGTAGATAAAGCCAATTTTCAATCACAGGCACAGTGCTTTCCCAAATTGTTAAGATAAGGAAAAGACCTATGACCCAAAGTAAAGTGGCCCAAGGAAATGAGGCAATTCACGGAAATATACAAGCGGCACCATGTGTATGAAAAGAAGTTCAGCCCCACGGGTGGCCAAGAAAAGGAAGGACGGTGACACCAACATGGTCTTGGTAGGGACAATCCTTCTGACATGGTGACACCCACCAGCAGGGAGGTCGGCAAAGAAACTCACAGGCTGGCGGTGGAAATGTGAGGGGCTGCAGCTGGCACTCTATTAAAAAAGTGTAAAGGAGCACACATCCCTCAACCCAGCCACCCCGCTTCCAGGGATTTAGCCGACGGAAGTGAAAGCTTCTGTAGATGGAAGACATTTTCAGGTCCACCACTGCCGTGTTCATGGTGGTCGCAAGTCAGAGAGAGAACTAAATAGCTATTCACTGAGAACTGTGTGAGGACACGCGTGTGAACGGGCACAGTGAAACTTCACAGCCATTCAGAAGAACGGGCTGTGTGGCAGTTTCTAGAGAACAGCCCCGGTGTCGCCCAGCAAGAGAATGAACCCGCTGAGAGGGGCACTCAAAAAGTGGGGCTCCTGGCGGGACACACAAGGCAGGGTCGGGGACACGGTCGGGCCACCGCCGCGATCCGGGTGGACTCCGTGTGAAGGAAGCCGCAGGGGAGCAGGGCCAGGTGAGAGGTTCTAGAGAAGGTGGGACAAACCCACAGGGGGAATCAGACGGGATTGGCTGGAAGGGATCTGGTTACACAGGTGTGTACCTTTGCCAAAACCCATCACACGATACCCCCAAGGTTAGGGCTCTAGATTCTAAGTAGGGTTATCTCAGAAGAAAGAGTAAAGGAATGAACACTAGCTAAGTATGTAGCTAGACACAGGCATAGCATTTAGGGGCAAGTACACTGATGCCTGAAACTTGCTTTGAAATAAATTTTTAAACATAAAATAAGATGGAATGATGGGTGGTTAGAGGAATGGATAGATGGAAAATCAAGGTTAACCATGAAAAGATTAATGGTAGACTCTAGATACCAGGTATAAGGGTGTTTTTCTAAATAAGATTCTTCCTACTTTTCTGTGTGTTTAAAAGGCTTCCTAATGCAATGTTGGGAAGGAAAGATCGACACCAATGGCTACAGGGGCTAAGCAAGATGCAGCAAAAGTGTACATAGGAAGATTCTATTTTAGCAAAATAAACAATGACAAAAATATATCCACGTATGTGTGATTCAACCCAAGTAATCAGATACAGTAATGTGAACATGAACACAATTCTGTAAAAATCACTCAGTCCCCAGGGGACGGAGGTTGAGAGTTGAGCGGGGTGGAGGTGAGGGAACAAAACAGAAAGAGGAGAGAGGCCCTCAGTATGTGAAGGATGCAGGGTGGGTGGACACAGCACACCGTGGCTAGCTCAGGGGTACAATTCCAGATAATGTTGACTTTCTTACATTTTCTATACTGTTTTTCTACATGATCATTTGTTATATATGCAATTTAAAAGCTATTTTTATTTTGGATAATCATAAAACCAAACGAACACACAAAAAAGAGAATTTTGTCATCTGAATCTTAAAGAGGCCCCCAAATCGTAGCCTCGGGTCCCCAGAAACCCGGGACCTGCAGGATTCGAACAAGTTTACAGTCCCTTCTCAGCCCCGAGCTGCAACCAGCACAAATCCCCCTTGGGACGTGGAACATCCCCCAGCGAAGTGTGCTGCCCCGCCTCAGCCCCCGGGTCACCTGAGAGCCCAGCGTTCTCGAACTCGGCCTGCGGGGCTCGAGCTGCAGACTTGGCCTGTGCGCCTCCAACTTGGGGCCCACGAAGTGCCCCCTCCCCGCCGAGAGCAGCTGCCCCCCACACTTGTGACTGTCTCCAGCTGCGTCCCAGGGCCCTGCAGGCAGAGCAGGAGCTAAAGCGGGCGCCGGGAGGACAGAGCTCTGAAGGACGGCTGGGGGCTCAGCCGCATGGGGAGCGCCACTGCGCGGGGCCCAGGGCAGGGCTTGTGGGTCCCCAGCTGGTGACAGACGGAAGCAGCCCCTCCGACCCCTCCAGGAGACAGGCTGTCCCCTCACTCGGGGTCACCCCCTGCCCTGGGCAGCAAGTGTGGCGGGAAGGGCCACCGGAGGGGCCCCAGGAGGCCCCCGGGGTCCTAGTTTTCTAGAATCGACACCGAGGGCCGAGTCCCCCCTCCGCCAGTGACTGACCCGCCAACCACCCACACCTCAATCGATTGCTGCCAGGGGGACCGTGCTGTTCCCGACTGGGACCGTTGGATGGGGTGTTTTCAGGTGTGAGAGAAGAAAATAATAAATGCGACAAACAACATATCCATCTACAGAAAATAGAATTTCTGAACAAGAAAATGGTATTTACAGCAACTTAGTTGTGTTTTAAACTACACCAGCTTAGAGCAAGAGTGTGAAGAAAGAAAGCTCCTTTCTAGCGGGAGCTGCATCGCCTTGTCACTAATCAACTGTCCCCTTTCCCAAACACAGGCCTGTGAACCCGGACCACCGTCTGCCCTCGGGGTCGAAGACCAGCCCCGGCTGTCCCAGCAGCTGCCCCGGGGACCACGTCTCATTCCACCCCTCACTCCAAAACCAGTAGGGCTCCTGACACCGTGAATGTCTGCCAATTTTAAACCAAAGTGCCCGGCACGCTCTCGGCGTGTCCCTCACTGCCCAGCCGTCTGGCCCCTGGGCCTCTGAGGCGTCCTCCCTGGGCACTTACAGGCTGACTTCACCATCTCCCTTCACAGGAGCCGGCTGAGGGGCCAGGGCTCGCTTCGTGCAGGCTGGCAGCCATGCACACCACGTGCTGTTCCGTCGCAGCCTAGACAGCAGGGCGGGGCAGACTCGCAGGGGCCAGGGCTCGGAAGCAGCCCATCGCAGGGCTGGGGAGGGGCGGCCAGGGGGAGCCACCCACCTGCCCCGTAGGCAGGTTCCAGGGCTGAGCTTTGGGGCCGCAGTTCTCACACCGACAAGGGTAAGCCTCAAACCTAAAGCTGTCTGGGCCCTAGGAAGATTCTCAAGGTGGACCGGGACCCAGTGACCAAGAGCCAATCCCGTCCACATAACGAGGGACAGTGGGGCTAAGGCGTCAGCCTGCCCTTCAGCGCTGGCCTGTGAGGTCACGTCCACTGCCCCAGATGCGGCCTCCCCTTGACTAACAGGGTCTTGACGCTTCTGCCAGACACCCCAGCGCAAGCTTCACACTTGATGAAAATCTTCCCAACTGTTTTCGCGTGATGCAGTAACAGAAAAATCGTTTTTGTTGAAAAGACTTATGCACGCACACGCAGTGCTGGGCAGATCATAAAGTGGTTTATTTAATCTCTGCAGACACTCAGAGAGATACTGTTGCCGGATAAAGAGCTGGAAGGAGGTAAAGCTGAAATTTACACGCAGGTTTTCTCTGACCCCAGGGCTCACGTGGGGTGAGCCTTGAGGGCAGGACCTCAAGCCGACTCTTCCCCTGCACGGCACGCCTCTCTCGGCTGGTATTTTCATCTCTAAGAGGGCAGATCGTGAGTTAAACTGAATAGTACTCCTGCATAACCCAGCCTAATTTTGATGATAAAGTAGGTTTATAAACGTGTTGTAAGTAATGTGTGAATCCGTGGCCGTCTGCCTTCAGGACCCACAGAGCCCAATCCCACTCCCGTCCGCGTGGGGTCTCGGGGAGGGCTTTGCTCCATCTGAGAAAGACGGTGTTGCACACACACAGAAACTGCCACCCAAACAATTCACAGCTTGGGATGCTGTGTGTGCAAGCGGCTTCATCCTAACAGCCACGTGACAGAGCTGACCTCAGCCCGGGACGCAGCCAGGAGTAACCCCCAGGGAACCGGGCGGCCCGGTGGACGGGGCTGGGCCTCCGCGGAAAGGGTGAGCTTCGGTCCAGACCCCCCACCCAACTCCAACCACAGCCATCCCGCCGCCTCTGTTTCGGCCAAGAGCTCACCTTGTTCTGTTGTTCCGTGTGCCAGGCACTGTGTCCAGGCTTTACAAGCATTTCATTTACCACTTACAATAGGGCTATGAAATAGGTACAATTACTCTCATTTTTAGAAATAAGAAAAGCGTGCTTCTCGGAACAAGCAAAGTGCTGGCCCTGGGCTTTGAGCCCAAGAGGGCATTCTGTACTCTGCACCGCATTTGTAAATAAAATGTCTTCCACGTTCCACTGGGCAAAGCTCTTTCTTTGGTGCCTCTTAATTCCTTACCATGTTAAATCCTCTAACCAGAAGCCACAGATAAGGGCTTGTCCAAACAATTTCTTCAACTGGTCTTTTTTTAGAAAAATAAATACAGGTAGACAACGCAGGCTGAATATTATAACATTACTTACAGAACACTGAATTATTTGTAAAGACATCCTCAGCAGTGCCAAGGCTGAGAAACCCTGAGAGAGAAATAGAGATTTAGGTGGGTCAGTTCATAGGTAAGTAAGTAGGTAGGTAGCTAGGTGGATGGATGGATGGATGGATGGATGGACGGGTGAATAGATGGAGGCATGGGTGGGTGGATGGATGGATGGATGGATGGATGAATAGATGGAGGCATGGATGGGTGGATGGATGGATGGATGGATGGATGGATGGATGGATGGATGGATGGTTGGACGGGTGAATAGACGGAGGCATGGGTGGGTGGATGGATGGATGGATGGATGGATGGATGGATGGATGGATGGATGGACGGATGGATAGATGGAGGCATGGGTGGGTGGATGGATGGATGGATGGATGGGTGGATGGATGGGTGGATAAGACTATGCCCTAGAAGTTACTTTGAGTCAAAAGGCTGACTCAAAGCATCGTGACTATCCTTCCAGTTTTGGTATGATCTCGTCCGGTGGCTACTGGTCAGATCATTCAAATTTAAGATGTCTTTCTAAGCAGGTAATCATGCTATCAGTTGTACTTACGAATAACTTATCAGTAATACTGAGGAGTAATGTGGAAACTTACAGAAATGGCCCATACCTATCATCATCTACAAAGTAGTTATATGAGAAGAGAGAAAAAAGAAAATACGAAAGATTATGTCAAGATTCTGAAACTATTTAATTAGAAGAGTAGTGACACCGTTCATGGAAATAAAGGACTTGGAAAAGGAAACCAGTTGTGTTGCCGTGGCTTCAGACACGCTGAGTGTGAGATGACCATGACACGTCAGAGCAAAGATGCTTTGGAAAACAGTCCAAGACACGGGGATGGAGACAGAGTAGATCCAGGGATGAGTGTCTCAGCTGTGAAGTAACAGCTGAAGTCGTGACACAAAGATGTTTACCCAGGACAAGAAAGCAGGAGCACTGATGGGAACCCGAGCCTTGGAGAGCGGCCCCCCGGGGAAGAGCCCAGAGGAGAGGAGTAGGTCAGGAGACAGAGGACCAGAGGCTTTGATGTCGCAAAGGCTCAGGAGGAGAGAGTTGGAAGGACAGAGCGTGGCCCTCATGCAAAGTGCGGCAAGCAGATGAAGAGAAAGAAGGTGGAGGAAAGATCAGGTATTTGAAAAGTGCCTGGTAGCCTCTAGAAGGACGACAGATGCAGGTAATTAAGGGACAGGTGGTCGTTACAATGGAGACTTTCTGGGGAGGCCAGTTGTTTGAGGCACAGACCGTAGGATGAAACCTAGGAAGCGGCTGACTGAGCAAAACGCTCTTCTCTAAAATGAGAGCTACTTAAATAAGTCCTTTAAAAGTGCAGGGGAGGGAGCAGTTGATAAAAAGTGATCTCAACTGAATCAATCGCTCTTCTATGAATATAACGGAAAAGGAAAGAATAAGTATAACTATTTGGAATGTGAAAGTAAGAGGGAAATTTTTACTTTACCAATCAATACATATTAGCCAAGAGGGATCAAATACTTAAATTCATTTCCTGATTTGCCTGAAACAATCAGAATCTTTGGGGTCTATTTCCAATTACAAAAAAAAAGCTACAGAGATAACTGGGCAGCAGCAAAGAAAACGCTCAGTGTGCGTTAGACTAACGTCTGTAGAAGTTGTTCCTACTTTCCTTTTCAGATTAGATTTTACAGTTTCCAGGAAAAACTTACGTAAGATGTTTGGAATAAACTTGCTAATCAATGCTTATATTTCAAAAGCAAGAGTAATGAATTAGCTCAGTAAACTTGTTTTAAGGCCAAGGGGGAGAATGGTAAGAGAGACCTGAAGAGGTTCCAGTGACTGATGATCTATATAAAGAAAAGTGATGCAATGCGGGGTTGTAATAACTGCTGGCGCTAAGAACTGCAGAGTGACTTGTTTGCTGCTTTGGTGAGGCTGGGCCCTGAGTTCAATTACATAAACATCCTTTTTCAAGCTCGTTACAGAGTCAAGAAGCCCAAATCCAACCCCTGTAATTGCAAAAGTATTTTCCACACTCTTAGCAAAATACAGAAACTGGGTCAAGGATAATCATCACTCAAATTTATCCTGTCTCCTTGAAATAAAACTTTGTAGCTATTCATTTTTTAAACCCGCCTTGCTCCAAAAGGTATTTAATAACCTTAAATTTATTTTCTGTATAGCTATATAGCCTGCCTTAACATTCATGGTAGAATACACAACCAAAACATGAGTACACGTGGCACAAATCAAGAACATGAAAGGCTCCAAGACACAGCCTCTTGGGGAAGATCACATGGGGAAGATCCACGTTTGAGGGCAGGGGAGGACTTGAGCTCATCTAACCCAATGCCCCCAAGAACTCACATGAGCTTTGCAAACCTGCCAACGTCGACGAAGTGAACTGCCTGAAACAGTCCTTTAACTCTGATCATAGAAGAACTAGGACTAGAGTCTTGGTTATTTTATCTTCGGTACAATTTTAGAGCTATCCCGACGGTTGTCACAGATTTTGTTAATGATAACAATAAATAAATAATAAGAATAACAACAATAATAACAACAAATCCTGGGTTTGTCGCTGTTTGCCTCAAATCACTTTTGGAAAGAATAGCAATACTTTTCAAAACTCTTCAATTCTAGCGTGAGCTCATCAGAGTAAGAACAAGGTCACTTCCCTTGTCCAGCACCCCCTGAAGGAGCTAGAGAAAAGAGCCTCCTGATTCCTTTCCAGTAGAACTTTCATGTTGCATCTCCCAGAGGTATCTGCATTTTAGTAGAGCAAACAAGTCAACCCTTAGGGAAGGATATGGAAATTTAAGACGAAGTTCATGGCCCAAGACCACACAACAAACAAGAGACAGCATCGGACAAGCAATCAGAGCGTCTAAAACCTGAGACCAGTTTGCCACACTCCTGGTTACCCTCCTCCTAAGAATTTCAGAGAAAAAGAGGAATTCCTCACTAACCTGCTCCGCCTACTTTTAAGACCGATGGGAAAAGACCCCACGATATACTGCTGCTCTCAGGACTGCGGGAACCGAAGCTTTTGGCTCGGTCTCTCTCTTGGTCCGTCTCAGGGGAGAGGACCTCACAGGCATCCAGCCAGCGTCCACTCTGTTCCTGTCACTGTTCCAGGCACTGGAGATGTATTGTGAATAAAAGAGATGAAATCCCTGCCCAGGGGAGCCCGATAGTCTAACAGGGAAGACAGAGTAAACAGGCACGTAGAATGTGCAATGTCGGGTGATCAAGGCCAGGCAGGAAATAAAACAAGAGAAAGGCAGGGTGGAGGTCACCTCCTGAGCATAGCAGTGAGCAAGGCCTGCCCGAGGAGGTGAAATTTAATAAGCCCCGGGTTATAGAAGCAGCACATGGAAAGGCCCTGGGGAAGAAGGTCCCAGGCAGAAGGAACAGGGAGGGTAAAGGGGCTGAGGCCCGACCCCAAAGGGTGAGCATGGGAGTGGCCAGTTCGCAGAGGAGCCAGGCCCGGGGCCTGAGGGCAGGGGACCAAGATGAGGGGCCTGACCAGATCCTAAGGACGAGCGAACACTTGGAGGGCCCTGGTCAGGAGAGGGGCCTGCTTTTAATGCACATGTTAAAGGTCACTCTGGCGGCCGCTGAGGAGATCAGACTGGGAGAGAGGCCAGGGCCGGGGGTGCAGGGGACAGGGGAGCAGCAAGGTCCCTGCAGAAGACCAGCCGGGGGTCTCAGCCACACCAGCCGCGGGCTTTCCAGGTAGGGTGGACGGGACGTGGTCGAGTTTAGACCAGGAGGGTGAGGAAAATGAAGGAATCAAGGCTCCAACGATCATGTGTCAGGGCAACAAACGAGATGGGGAAGACCCAGTTCTAACGTCGGCAATTTAAAGTCCGCGGAGCCTCAGGCCCGTCTAAGGAGAGAGGCCACGCAGACAGCGCGGTGCTGAAGTCCAGGGCCCAGGGAGAGACCTTGTGGGAATCAACGAAGGACACTTAACTTAATCGACGGCATTTACAGTCCCAGGAAGAGGACAGTGCGGCCCAGGCCTGCGTCAGGGAGCGCAGGACGGCGGACGGAAGAGGGGTGCCAGCCCAGGACGCTGGCAGGAAGCTGCCTGTGAGGCCAAAGATAAATAAAAACAAACAACCAAACACGCCTGTATATTCCAGAAGCCCTGGGGGACAGAGGGCACGACCGCTGTGGATTTGTCAGCTGCTACCGACAAAAGTAGCACGAGATGGGCTGGCCCTTGACCACGTGACTGGCCACACGGAATTTGCTGGAGAAGATGCTAAGATTGGAAGCGGAAATAGGCCAGAGTGCGGTTTGTAAAGAGTTTTGCTGTGAAAGGGGAGGGAGGAGTAAGGCAGTAGCCGGGCGGCCGGTGGGTCAGGAAGGGCTTTTTAGGTGGAAACGTCTGGAACGTCTGTACGCTGTTTGGGATGAGGCGAAGGGGAGGAGAGTCAGTGGTGCCGGTGTAGGCTCTGTACGGAGGGGCAAGCGGAGGGGCCCACACACAGCAGGAGGGCGTCTTGGGAGAGGCGCGGAGACGGCCACCCACCGTGACGAGAGGACAGTGAGGCCGGGACCGGGTGCAGGCAGGGCTTCTTCTAGTTTCTCAGATGAGAACCCAGATGGTCAGCCGAGCGGGCACAGAGAGAGACAGGAAGGGCGGGCGCAGACAGCGCGGAGGGGAGGCGAGCGCTGGCACGAGAGCTTGGGTGCCAGCAGGGTGTGGGGAGCGCGTGCGGGGAGGGGGTATGAGAGTGACAGAGGGACAGACACGGAGGCGCCGGGGCCAGAGCACGGGGGGCAGAGCCGCGCGGGGCGAGTCCAGACGCCGGCGTCGAGGTGCGCACGTCCCCTCCACGTAGATGTCAGGACGAGGGGAGAGAGGGGCCAGCAGCCCGGGGTCTACAGGGACCGGTTCAGGGGGAAACGGCCCGAGGAACACAGAGAAGGGCGCTGCCTGCAGCTGTGTGATTCGAAGGAGGTGGCGGCACTGCTCCCGTGGGCTGCAGCCTCCAGGTGAGTGAAGAGCGAGATAGGAACGGGGCCGGGGCTCTGGAGGGCGCTGTCTCATTGCCACGTCCCCCGGCGTCTGTCCCCTGGGCGCTGCGCACCGCGGGCCGGGCATCCTGTGCGCTGAGGGGCCACCTGTGCTCGGGGGACGTGAGCGGCAGCCCAAGGCTCCGCCCACTCGATGCCCGGAGCACACCCACCACCCACCCGAAGCGCCAAACAGAAACGTCTCCAGCCGTTGACAAGTGTCCACTGGGGGCACAGTCACCCCAGCTGGGAACCTCTGACCCTCCGCTGACCACCCTGGGGCCGTTCCCCTTTCCCTATTCAGCACCTGAGCGAGAGAGAGAAACAGACCCCGTGAAGGACCAGCTGCTTCCAAGAACATACACTGCGCTCCCCCGGGGCTAGTGTGATCCCTGTTTCAGAAACAACCTAAAGAAACCACTATTGTCCCACGTTTTCCGCTGGCCCTTGGGCAGAATTATCTTACAGTGTATCTCGCGAGCGTATTTGGTACTTACAGCTAAAACTCCCAGGAGGCAAAACATAAGCCACAGAAATTGACATCCAGGTCTCCACAAGGTCACATGAAAACCCGCCACGGGGGCTCCCAGAAAGGACTAGCCTCACCCAGTTGCTCCCAGATTCTGTGTGGGGCAGCGTGCTCACTGCCACCCCGCAGTGACGGGAGGACGGGCACGCGGATCTCTGCAAACAGCCCCCATCAGGCCACGGGCTGGCGGAGAGCCTGGTGGTACCGTCACTGTGTGCCTGGCCCTCCTCCTGCGGGTGCGCTAGCCCCATCCAGACTCACCGATTTCTAAATAACAGTGCAATCACCCTGTAATCTATGTGTTTAGAAAGGAGAAGCCACACACATACAAACATAATCACACGCCACTTCCTTGAAGTAAGCAGAAGGGCAACATCTAAAGCAAACAGTCTCTTTTGGGAAGCTCACTTGGCCACGGTTAACCATTGATGGGCCAGGTGACCTCTTCCTACCCAGGATCAACACTCAAAGCCAAGAATGGAAACCCGTCGAGGAGTCGCCTGGGAGGTAGCACCCCGGGCCCTGCTCAAGGAGACGGGAACTCGCGGGGGTGACCCTCCTTTATGGGGAAACCTGCTCCCACCCTTCCCGGCGCCAGGGTCCTCCCCACCGTCAGGTTTCATCTGTGATCGCAGTGTGGACGCGGGGGATCGTGTCCACAAAGGCCATAATCATGCAGACTTAGACACTCAGCCAGAACGTCCCGGCCGCACCCCCAACCCCGTCTCGCACCTCTGTCTGCTGTCCTGGTGGACGGCCAACGGAGCCGGCTCTTTCAAAGGTCAGGTGAGAGAAGGTCTGGGCTCAGTGAGACCAGAGGTTAATGAACCTCCCTTCAAAGGGGCGCGTGGGCGGCGACATCCGGCTGAAGCCGCCCTGCGATGACCTGCGGCCTTCGCGGAGCTAGGCCTCGACACTGCCCGCACCCCCAGCAGCCGCCTAATGTGTTTCTGAACTTTTCCAGCCTGGAGTCGCCCAGTTTTCTCAGGGGGCGCCGAGCCTCCAGGCAACAGTTCTGGGGACCAAGCAGGATTTTTTGCCTCATCTCCCTTTCAAGACGCATACTTTCCAGATGAGCCCAGAGCGATGCTTTATCCAGACACCTCACTCCCCGCGGCCGGAGGGAGGAGGCCCCGCTGCTTCTCTCCACTCAGCAGCCCAGCACCCCGTCCTTTCTTACCTTCTTCCCCCACGTGGGAACCACGGGGCTGAAAAGGAGATGTTTTCTGGGCAAAACAATTCTGGGCCAAAAAAAGGAACTTTGCATCTGAAACTGGGCCTGCCCCGAAGGAAGTGAACTGGGCAGGAGACCGGAGAAGGTGACGGCGCTCCTGGGGGTACTTGTCACGCGGCGAAGAGCAAGGGCGTTTCTGTCACTCACCTCTTCAGTTAAACCGCTTATCAGCACCGGTTCCTGGCACCACTATGGACCCAGCTCCGGCTGTGGGTTTGGGAGAAGAGATAAAAGAAATGGACGACATTCATTCGTCTGAAAAGATTCGGGCGCCTCCTGTGTGTCGGGCCCTGCTGACGAGAACTCCGTCTAAGAGGAAAGGGCTCTGTGTGACCAGGCTTCTTAACCTCAGCACTGCTGGCCTTCGGGGCCAGACGGTCCTTTGTTGTGGGTCTGTCCTGTGTTGTAAGATGTTTTGCAGCACCCTGACCTCTACCCCCGGACCCCAAGTCGTGACAACCAAGAACGTCTCCAGACATTGACAAATGTTTTCTGGAGAACAAAATCGCTGCCACCAGCCCACCACGTCCCCACTGTTGAGGACATAGACAAATATTTGCAATAGAATATAAAAAATTTAGCAGTAGAGTTACATAAAACTAAGGTTGTTGCACGAAAGCAAGTCTAAGCATCTTTGCCTGGGAGTGATCACCCCCAAGGGGGTGATGCTGGAACGGGGCCCTGCTAAGAAAGTAGGCGTCCAATGGGTGACAAGAAAGACCAGGGGTGGGACGTGCAGCCCAGGCAAGAAACAGTGCACAAAAGGCAGAAGGCAAGAAACAGGCAGCACACGTGGGGCACAGACGAGAGATGGCCAGGGAGCCCGAGAGAGAAGCACAGCCAGATTCCTGAAGGATCAAGACCCTGGCCTCTTTTCCTCCGAAAAAATGGATATAGGTGCATTAAACTCAACAAAGTTTTAAAAATTTTTTAAATCATTGTCAAGAGTCCCCTTATTTTCAAAGTGAACGTCTCATGTAAAGGGAACAGCAAATGCCAAGCTCTACGCTGGACTCTTGATGGAAAATTTGAATACACTTATAAAGAAGGCTGTGACCCTACTGTGAGTAATTCACTCCTTAAGATGCTGGAAGCTTGTTCTTCAGAGAACATCTATTCATTGCCCACTGACTTCATAAAATGCATGGTATTATCCCTTGTAGTTCTACAATTAACCTTTAGTCATACCATTTTCTTACATAAGAATTACTTAGACTGAATGTGAAACTCGTGTGTAGACGCAGGGCCTTTGATCTGGAGCACCGTGCACACAGGACCGATGATGTGCCGTTGTGAAATTCTAAGGGCTGAAATTCTCTGTGATGTTCGAGACAAAAAAAATCATTAAGTTTTGCTGTGTTAGACTGAGGGGTAGTGCTTTCAGTTTAAGTATCGGTGGTAAATCTCTTAGCTGAGCGATTCTTTTAAGGATGACTTATGTTAGAACAAATGGATTTATTCCTAGGCCTGGTAAGTACCGTACAGTATGTAAAAGGCCTGAACATTTGATCAAATTGTATGGTTAATCCCCTAATTGCCCATTGAGAAAGGGTTTCAGGAATAATTACAGAACCTGGTCCTATTCACATGCATGGCTAATCCTTTCTAAAATCTTACCAAGCTCTTCTGTTCAACAATGTCCTGAGGCTGAAGTTGCTGCAGGCTTGATAGATGCTTGCTTTAAAATACTGCCCTGGACACACACACAAAACAAACATATTTGTTTTCAAAGTGTCCATTGCATTTGAAGTAAGCAGCGTTGACTCAGGAATTTTTGACTGAGCTCCTCATGTGTGTAACAAAGCCCTTTTTTCTTGGGGGTGAGGGGTAAACACTTATGAAGGTCAGACAGACTGATGTACCTTAGATGTCAGCTCCTCCTAGAAGTCATTGCTGAAGACCTAGTCGAGGTCAGACAGCCTCCTTTCTGCTCCCCTTGAGTCCTGGGCCTCCTTCCTCCATGCACGTGCTGGATGCTTGTGTTTTAGAGCAGAGAATAAGGAACCAGCTGGTAAATAACTAGAAAACAGTGAGGTCTCTGTTGATCTTGACACAATGGAGGCCAGAGAAGTCTGGGAGGGCTTCAGGGAAAGGGTGAGCAAAAGCAGGAATAACTTAGGCCACTTTCCAAAGAATCTCCATGGGCCGCCTACTGGGACAGGCAAAAACTGGAGCAGCCCACAGTGGTGACTGCATTGAATCGGGTGGATCTAGCCCTAGAATCAACAAGTACAGAGTGAAAATTACACGAGTCTTTAACACAAAAAAAGGCAGACAGGTCAACTCCAGTAAAAACTTGTGGCATTTTCTTTGGACCCCCTCCACCCCCGACTTCTCTTTTTTGCTTCTTTCCACCCAAAGTTCCTTGTCCTCCAAACCCTGTCCAATCAGATGGGTGACTACAGACTCGCTCATTTTGAGGGGAAACTAACTGGACGGGGCTAAAATAGTAACCGGGTGGCGTGAGGCTTCCCGAAAGGATGTTCTCACTAGAAAGAGTGCAGAGAAGAACTTCAGGCAGAGCCGTGATGGACATCTGTCATTCTTGTTGGGCCACCTTCCATCTTTATTTCTTTTCTCAGCTTAGGGGTGTTCTGCAGGTCGTGATGCAGGGACAGGCCGCCCCCTCCGTGGAAGCCGACCTTGTCTCCCCAGCCTCCCTTGCAGCTGGCACACAGGCCGGGGACGTAGGCTCAGGAGCCAGGGATGCAAAGCAGGGGTGATGCATGGACCCCCTTCTGGCAGTAGCTCCCTCCGGTCTGCAGAGGTGGCAACCAGTGTCCCCTCGGAGGGTGGCCTCAGTGATGTCAGCGGCACAGGCACCAGTGGTCTGGTCGCGGGAACTGGCTCCCAGTCTGTGATGTAATCATAGGAATTTCCTGGCTCTGCAAGATGGGAAGATGGATTAGACAGATTGTCCAGGCCTCCCGGAGGGTCAGCACACTTTATTTTTAACACATTCTTTTTCTTCCAAAATTGGCCCAAGTTGGTTTCTGCTGCAGCTGAGAACTTTGACTGGAGGGGGTGGATGGAGCCTCGGAAAGTGGCCCCAGGACGGCTTCTCCCAGGTGACCTCAGGTGTGGGAGGCCAGGATGAGTCTGTGACGGATGCTAATGCAGGGGAGGTCACAGCTTCCTACCTCACAGCTCAAACACCTGTTTGACCGTCACGTGTCCTTTAGCCCAGGGCGCCAGGCGGGATGGGGGCTGAGGGTGAGTCGGGAAGGACAGGGGTCCAGGGTCTTCCAGGCATTCTCCAGTTCTCAGCTCACACACCGCTCCTTTCCCTGCAAAACCCCAATGTCCTAAGGTCCAAGTGCCAGCCCAGTGTAGGAGCCCCAAAGGGTCGGGGAGTCTAGTGGGGACGAGGGCCCTGGTTGTCCTGAGACAGAGGTCAGACATGAAGCACTAATCCGTGCTGCACATGCCTGACCTCGTCACATCATGAAGACCTAACACTGATCCCAGACTGGGCCCCCCCTGAGGCCTGCGGCGTCCGGGGCTCTGTCCGGGAGAGCAGGGGTGGCGGGAAGGCGATGGGCTCGAGCCTGAAGTCCTGGGCTGAGCCTCAGCTCCACTTGTGACCTCCCAACGCGATGACCCGGGTACCTTACTCAGCCTCTACCTGATCACCTGTAAAATGGCTCCCTCCCTCCCACGCACGGGACATTCAGGCCAGTCACTCTTGCAGCATCTCTTGTTCTTCAAATGAGTACCAGTAACAACTGCTGCCATGTTCTGCCTGGTGCTTCGAAGATCTGTTTTACGGTTGTTTCTCTTATCTTCTCAGAGTGAGGAGTTACACAGAAAAGATTGTTTTCCAGAAAATAATAAGGCCTTGTGATACTACCTATAATGATTCAGTTATGATAATGTAACATTATCATGGCTGTGTTGCTGGATAGAAAATTGCTATTTAAAGCTAATGAAATAGAGAAACATCTGTATATTAGGTACATCACCAACGTGCCCAGTTCTACAGTAGGAACTCACCTGTGATACCGCCTCCCAGGCTGCACCAGAGTTAGTTTGTATAACAGACTGGAACACGGCGCCAGTGATGGTGAAACACTGTGTCTCTTCTCTGCCCTGAATCACCAGCTCTGGGGGAAGCACCTGCCATCCTGGGGATACTCAGGCAACCTGGGGGCAAAGAACCGAGACCCCAGCCAACAGGCACCGAGAACAGAGGTCCACTCACAAACACGTGAAGTGGACGCGCCCTCCGCTGAGCCTCTGGATGACCACAGCGCTGGCCGACGATGGGACCTGAGCTGGAACCACCTGGCTGAGTGCTCCCCGATGCCCCGCCCACAGAAACTGTGATATAACAACTGCTTGTTGTCTTAGGGTGCTAAGTTTGGGGTAATTTGTTACTCAGCATTAGGTAGTTAATACATTACCTAATTGATACAATCACCCACACACGTGCACACACACATTCATTACAAGTCCTTGGCACACGATTTCAACCAGATAATTCTATGGCATCCTGGAGTCCTGCCCTCAAGTCGTCCACACAGGGGGAACATCCCATCCTGATGTCCTTTAGTTCTTCAGCCAAGATACTTGAGTCCCTGGAGCCCAAGACATACTCACCTCACATCAAATTTCATCATACACCAAAGGGTATATTCTAGGTCGAAGAAAAGAGACCCTCTTGGTCTCCATGTTTGTATCAAGGAAAGACAAATATAAATAAAAGTATCTGCCCTGCTAAAGAGAAAAGCCCTCATTAGACTCTCCTAATAGAATGAAAGGAGATTCCCAATTTTATAAGCTGTGGAAAGTCTGCTAAGCAGGGTAAGGGTAATGGATGTTTGGTGCATTGTCTGTTGGTTGAAGAGATTCTTCCGAAGAATTTATACTATGGGCTATTATCAAAAACAAATCAAAGAACCAAAATGAACGAACAGTTTATGCATATTATGAATTCTTAAGCTTTGACATATATGGGAATTTTATGAGTCCAAAGATACTGACTATTTAGTATTTAAGTAAAATGCAATATATAAACATATTCATAAGGATTTAAAAGATTATGCCTCAGATCTGTCATGACCTATTAAATTCAACATCCATCATTTAGTTAATCCTCAAATTCTTTGCCATCATCATGAGATGAAACACCCTTGCTCAACAAAATGATTTGTTTACTTACATAAAATGAGTCATGAAATAAAACTTTATTTCTGGTTTAGACTATAAAATCCAATAACTGAGTAATGAAACAAAGTGCTCTAAATACTAATAGTAAAGATACTAGCTAAAATTATTGGAGATGAGTTAAGAAAAATAAGTAGGCAGAAACTAGAATATGTAGGTGTGCCATAACTGATTTAACTGTGGGGTGGTGGTCTGCGATTTGAGTTACTGAAATGGTTTTCAAACAAGTTTGGCATGCTGTGTTCTAGACCTTGATCTATTACATTAGGAAAATCTTCATCATAATGCTGTTCAGAAACAAGAAAGGGAGCCTGTGGGCCTTTGAGAGGGACAAGTGGACTTGAAAAAAGATGGCCTTGCTCTTCAGACCCTGTAAAAAAACAGATCAAACAAATGGTACATCGGTGTGGGAAAAATACACTCTGATCCTTATTTTACACCATCCACCAGAATTAATTTGAGATGGTTCATAGACTAAAATGTAAAAGCTAAAACCATGAAGCTTTTAAAGGAGAGCATAGGAATATCTTTGTGACTTTGGATAAGCACAGGTTTTTTCAGGCAAAATATGGAGAACAGTAATCATAAAGTAAAAACAATTAGCCTTTATCAAAATTTTAAACTGCTGGTCATTAACAAACACCATTAAGAAAATGATTAGGCAAGACACAGACTGGAAGAAATTATTTGCAAAAGAAATATTCACATTATAGAAAGGACTCCTAAAACTCAGTAAAAATAAAAGCAAGCAAGAGATTTCAACACTTTACAAAAGAAGGGATGCACGTGAAAAATGTTCACCATCACCAGTGATTAGGGAATTGCAAATTAAAACTACAATGAGGTACCACTAGGCACCAAATAGAGAATCTAAAATGAAGAAGGCTTTTTTTTTTTTTTTTTTTTTGGCCGCGCTGTGCAGCTTGTGGGATTTCAGTTCCCCAACCAGGGATTGAACCAGGGCCCTCAGCAGTGAAAGTGCGGAGTCCTAAGCACTGGACCGCCAGGGAATTCCCTAAAATGAAGAAAGATTGACAAGACTTAATATTGGTGAGGATTTAAAGCAATCAGGTGGAGGTATAAAATGGTACAATTACTTCGGGAAAAAATCTTGTAGTTTCTTAAAAACTAAACATATATCTACCCTATGATCTAGCAATTACTAGTAGGTATTTGCCCAAGAGACACGAAAGTGTATTGCTGCAAAAGATCTGCATAAGAATGTTTGTAATGGCTTTATTTACAATAGCCAAAAGGTGGAAACAGCCCAGGAGTCCGTCCGCTGGAGAATGGGTAAGTTACCTGAAGTGTACTCCACCAATGAGCTACAGTTTAGCAATGAAACGCAGTGAGCTGCTCATATGCACAACGACACACATGAATCCTAAGAGCATTTTTCTAAGTGAAAGAAGGCTTTACACAAAGGGTACATGTCATGTGAGTCCATCTGTATCAAATTCTACAAGAAAAGTTAATCTGAGGATGGTGGGGATGGAGCTTGATAGGCATCGTGGAACTGGGTTGATGGTCACGTTCAACATCTTGATATGGGTTTGGGTTACACAAACACCGCTGTCAAAACCCAGAGGATAGGACGCTTAAGATTTGCATTCCTCTTTGAGTCAAGTTTACCTCAAAAGAGAAGAACTATGAGTAAATATCAAACTCACTCAAGGCTAAGTATTTATGGAGAGGAGGACATTCTTGAAATGTACTTAAAAATAAGATGCGTTGGCAGCCGGATGCAGGAACAGGTAGGCAAACGTAAGGCAGGTGTGGCGAGCTTGCTCGGCCACGGAGGTGGACTCTGGTGGAGACCCCAGTCCTCACTGTGAAACGTGCTGGGACAAAATTTCTCCAAGGCTATGAGTTCCTAACAACTACATTTCTTTAGTGTCAAACTCTCATACAGGGTTTGGTTTCTTCTTTCTTCTGCCCACAGAGTTCTAACCAGAACAACGGCCGGGAAGGCCTGACGCTGTGCGCCTGGCCAGCTGGACAGCCCACATAGCCGGCGAGCTCAGGCCCCGTGAAACTCGTAGAGGCCTTTCAAGCGCTCTGTTCATCAGGAGACAAGTTGCCTATTTGACCTGTAATTTATAGCTAGGAGATACACGAGAGCCCACGGAATTTATACCTTAAAGTTCAAATATGATTAGGAAACGATTGAGATAAAATCATGAATATCTGAGGCAACCAACAAAACTTTAAGTTATCACAAATCTGAGTAAGTTAACAAATTTTAAAATTTTATAAGGAATATGTTGAAGAGACTTCGAAGTGTGCTAGTTAGGACAGGATGCAGAGGCAAAAAGTCTGATTTCTTTGCAAAGAATGTATGATTTGGTAACAGAAATAAAACAAACACATAGAAAACAAGCAGGTGACACTGAAACGTTGACCTGTGAGACAGATTCAGAGTGTGTAAGACAGGAAAGCTCGGTGTGGACGGGAGCTAACGACCTAGCTCACATATACGGCACCGCACTTTACAGTTTTCTAAGTGCCTTCAGACATTTCCTCTTGACATAGCATTGCTGTGAGATGAACTAAGGCTGAATATGGTCTCGATTTCACGGAGGAGCCTGAGATCACGTAGCTGGAAAGTGGCTCTCCAGGCGGGAGGGGAAGGGCTGCGTAAGCAGATCTGGGGGGCCGGTGGTTCCAGGGAGCAGAGGGGAACAGTGTAAGGTTAGACCAGTAAACCAAACTGGGTGAGTCAGGCAGAGCCTGCTGGTAGCAAACTCGGGAAAGGCAGCTCAGTGGGGTAGAGCGCAGATCTGGGTGCCAGGCTCGGGGGTCGGACCTCACACCCAGCGCTAACGTGTGACCTTGTGCAGGCTACAGGCCCTCATCCAAAAACTCGGAGGCCGTTCAGCACACCAGCTTCTCATGCTTTCCTTAAAGAGCCTCCCTGACTTGTCAGAGTCTCAAGCCCCCGGGAATCCGGGTCTCTCTCTCTCTCCTCCGAGATATTAGCTACTCTTGTAATTGCACAAGACATATCGTGGGGTCTCGTCACCCTGGACAGGGTCACAAGGGGGACAGCCTGGGAAGGAAGCTTCCTCCACGTGGCCAGCAGGGCTGGCTTCAAAGGCCCAGGTCGCACGCCCACCACGAAACACCCTGCCCTGTGGCCTTTCCCAACAGCAAGAACGTCAACAGGTGATGACAGCTGTAATAAATACCCACAGACACCTGCAGACCCCACCAAGGTTCTCAGAGCTCAGTGGGCAGCGCTCAGATGCACTTCAAGGGAGGAACCTTCTGAAACTTTAGGTGCCAGGTTTCCCCCAAATTGAAACAAATCTCACCGTGAGGCCCAGAGAGGTTAAGAACCTCGGACAGGTCACACAGCGTCTGGGTGTCGGTGTTGGGATGTGAATGCCAGCGTCCAGCCTGCAGTCAGCGCTCCAAGCACCACCTGCTCTGCCTTCTAAGTGGGATAGAACTGCAGTCCCGAGACGATGGCGAGCACTCAGCCAACCCAAGACCGAAGTCTGAGACTTTACATAAACCAGCAGACAGCATCAGAACCAGACAGAGTCACAGGAGGAGAGACCCGACTCTCAGACGCAAGGGTCTTGGAATTCATCCCTCGCCTCTCTTCGCTGGTCCAGGAGATGCCTGCCTCCCAGCCCACCCGTGCTGACCGGGTCGGGCACCACCTGGTCGGGCACCACCTGGTCATGTCACGGGGCAGGCCCGCGCCGTCCCCTGACCCAAAGTGACCGCAGGCACGTCTGCGGAGCCCCGGGCTCCGGGCGGGGAAGGCGAGCTGAGGGCTGGAAGGGTTGTTTCTGTAGATGTCGGTCTGGAACAACACAGTGGGCACAGGCGAGGAAGGTCAAAACCATAACCGACACCCTGCGTTTGAGCCGGTGGCAACTGCTTAGTGACACGGCGCAGGGTGCACGGGCGCTAGGGCTGCAGCCTCCTGCCTCCTGGAACCTCCAGCTCCAGGCTCTGGGGGGGCCCCCGGACCCGGCCTCTGGCCGATGCTCTCCGTGGTGTGGATGCCAAGCCTCCGGCCTGGACGACGCGTGACCTGAAGGTGGAGGCCCCAGAATGAACGCGGGGCCCAGAGGAGCCTCAGCGCGGGGTGACGTCACACCTCGCCCATAAAACAGCACTTTCTTTTATTTTCTTTCCAAACAAAAAAAATGATTTCTTCTGTGTTGCTTGGTTGCTCAACCAGGAAAGAGGAACTGTTTCTATTCTTTATCATCTGCTATTTATTCAGTGCAAGAGGCAGAGCCCGGCGCCCTGGAAAGTCCCGCGAACAAACTGGAAATTCTGGCTCCATAGACGATCTGTTCACAGAATCGTATTTTCACTGGTTGGCAAGAGCGTGTTTAATATTGCCTAGACTTTGCAGTTTCTGGTTTTTGTGTTTTGCAGGTTTTCTGGTCTTAAAAAGAACTGCAAAGTGGTGTTAGAGCAGTTAGATTAAGGTAATTTTTCCTTTTTTTCTGTTTCCTTTCTTAGTTTAGAAAGCAAAATATGCTAAGGGAAACTGAGTACAAGAATAAAAAGGAAAATAAATTTTATTTTAAAAATACACATTTTTAAAATAAAAAAATGTGTCAGTGGGGTCAGGTGTTCTGGGGCAAACTTGTTAGGTATGTCACTAAAAGGAAAATGAAGAGAAAAGAAACAGCACTTCAAAAAATTTGAAATTGTACTGTTAGTTGGTCCTAGACTTTTTAATGTACATTCTCTAGAATGCTCACCACGGCACGGAGGAAAAGGCCTCTTTGTTTGTTTGTATTCATGGATGAAGAATAAAATAAGAATTAAAAAACACTCAGTAGAAAAAATGAGAGCACCCTCAAATTATATACCAGGAAGAAATACCCTAAAGCTTTACTTTACTGAAAATTAACCTCGTGGCAGAATGAGTAATTGAGATTCTGAAGCTGCCCAATTTCTGAGTGAGAAGTACATGGTTTATAGACCCAAGGAGAATGAGAAAACCCAGCTTCGTCAAGACAGGCTGCTAGGAAGGATGAAATTCCCCCGGATGATGAAAATTCTGGTCCACAGGGTTTCAGACAAGTGTTGGGCCCACAGTGGAGGCTCTAGTTCCGTTTCCACTTCTCCACCAACTCAAGGGGCCGCTTTGGCCTCGAAGCGTCTGCACTTGAGTTTTCTCACCTGTAAAAAGGGCAGCTCCACAGGGCAGTCTCCAAGGCCACGTGTAAAAACATGGATCTGTGGTCATTCGCATTTTCATCAACCTCAGTTTGCTTTTTGCTTGCCTTTTATTTAACCCTTTAATGTTCAAGAGTATGTCCAGTTGAGGTTCAAATATATATATCTGTTCATACACATCTCCAGAACACTCTTCATTATCTCAGCACACATCCCACTTTCTGGTGTTGGCTGAGACCATTCTGTGCTGTAGGCTGGAAACTTCCCTCCAGGTCTGGAAGCTACACAGCTCTTCCCCCCAAGGGCCCTTCCTGCTAAAAGCATCTTGTTCACCTCAGTGTCCCAACAGCCCTTAAAAGAAATGTTTTAGGCCAGAAGAAAACACACCGCACAGGAGGAACGGACTCTGAGGCCAGGGTGACAGGTGCCGTAACGCAGCACAAAGTCCTTGCTGGTTATGGGGCCACATCCTTCCTTGGGGGGATTCCTGCAGCCTGCAGAATGGCTCTGCTCTCCTCCCATCGAGACCCAGGCTGTTTGACGTTTCTCTACCCCCCACCCCACCCTAGACTCACGGGTCAGGTCACCCCTGCATTCCCTCACCCTGGCTGTCTCTCTCTGCGTGGCCCCTGCCCAGTGCCATAGCCAGAGCCGACCTGGCATGGGGATGCCGAGGGACAGAGGAGATGGGGTCGGGGGGCCTTCAAGACAGGTCAGATAAGCACTCTGCATTAAGAAATACCAGATTCCTAGCTGGGATTTTCGCTTATTGTGACAGGCTGCACTGGGCCTGACCTCAATTCCTATGGTACAGTCTCAGCCCCCAGCACCTCGGAATGTGACCTTATTTGGGGGTAGAGGTCTTCAAAGAGGTGGTTAAGGTAAAATGAGGTCATTAAGGTGGGCTCTGATCCCCCAGCACCAGTGTCCTTATAAGAAGAGGAGATGAGGACACAGACACACACAGAGGGACAACCATGTGAGGACACAGGGAGAAGGTGGCATCTCCAAGCCGAGTAGGGAGGCCTCGGGAGAAACCAGCCCTGCCCACACCTTGATCTTGGACTTCTAGCCCCCAGATCATGAGAAAACACATGTCTCTTGTTTCAGCCTATGGTACTTTGTTATGGCGGCCCCAGGACAGTAACATACTTGTCAAATACTCGTCTCCGCGGGCACTGAGGTGAGGCTGCAGGAGCCCATGCGGAGGAGCCAGGAGCTCTCACTGCTCGCCCGCCGACTGACTCACTGGGAACCACCCTCCCCGCATCTGGATCCGGCCAGGTCAAGTCAGAGCCAAGGCCGTGGACTTCCTTCTAAGACGGCTTTTCTTTAGGAGATGGGAGGGGTGTCAGCACATAACAGGTGCCCAATAAATGCTGTTCACTCCCGATTCCCACGCGGCTGGTGTTCTGAAGACGGGGCCGTGCACGGCTGACATGTGCGTCTCCAACCTCATTCACACAGCGTCTCACCAGCTGAACCCTCACCAGCTGACCCTCAGGGTCAGACCTGGCCCAGCGTCCCACGCAGACACAGCCCAGCCAAGGAGCACGTGGGCTCACACAAAGCCACACAGGAGCACCACTCCCAACACACACACATGCACACGTGTGCACACATGCACACATGTGCAATACACACAGGCACACATGGGCACATACACACAGGCACACACACACGTGCAATACACACGGGCACACATGTACACAAGGCACACATGGGCACATACACACAGGCACACACACATGTGCAATACACACAGGCACACATGTGCACACACGTGCAATAGACACAGGCACACACATGCACACATGTGCAATACACATAGGCACACAGTGCACAATGCACACATGGGCACATGCACACATGCACACACGTACACATGGGCACATACACACAGGCACACACGTGCACACATGTACACATGTGTACACACAGACACACACACATGCACACATGTGCACATACACACAGGCACACATGTGCACACATGTACACAGGGCACACATGTGCTCACACAGGCACACATGTACACACAGGCACACGTGCACACACATGTGCACAGGCACACGTGCACACGCACATACACAGCCAGATGTCTCCTGTCTGCCCGTCCTAATGGGCTCTTCGTCTTGTGCAAGGACACCATCAGGAGAGACTCTGCCACCTGCCAACCGCCCTGCACTAGCCACACTTCTTGACCCCCAGTCGATGGCCCCGCGACCCTGGACTTGAGCATCTGCCCACGCCCCGAGAGTCAGCCCTGCCCTGGGAAAGTGTGCAGGACACTTGGCCAGGGTAAAGGGGGGCTCGTCCGCGGAGGCGCTGGGAACTGCAGAGGTCTTGGGGCTATGCCCACCCCAGAGCCCGGCTGGGCATGGGTCCAGGGAGCCGTGTGCCCCTTCCCTCAAGGGCTCTTGGGAGGACAGAGGGCGGGAAGGGAGGTCCAGGGCTGCTGCCCACTCCTGGTCCGGGAGGCCGGGCAGGCCCCTGCTCCAGGGAAGGGCCCTCAGACTGTCCCCTCCTCAGAACGCCTTCCTGGCTCCCCTGCAACGGGCCAGGCGCTGCCTTGGGTGTAGCCCCTGCCGCCTACAGGCCCGTCCCACCTCCCCTGACACTCTCGGGTCTGTCTGGATGGGTTTATGGATTCACGTTGCAAGAGGATCCCATCCGGTAACAGAGCAAAGCATCCCAGTCAAGCTAAAGATAAGCATTTCTGGAGCCTGTGGTCCTGCCTCACACCGAGAAATATGCCTCTTGTCGGGTTGGATCCCAGAGGAAAATGCTTCTCCCCGATGACAGCGAGGTCAGAACCCTCTGTGCTTGTGAAGCCACAGGCCTTCCTGGTCCGAACGCCCTTGAGGACCGTCACAGGCGGCTCAGGACTGCATGTCTCCGCCACAGAGGTGCTCCTTTCTCGTTTTTTTCAGTAGTTTCCTGCATAAACGGTGTTTTTGCCCTCGTTCTTCATGTGTAGTGGATCTCCGGTGAGCAGGGATGGTGAGGAACAGGCCTCCAGGTGTTACGGCTCTTGGGAACTCCTTCAACAAGCGTCGTGAGGAGGAAGCTGTCTACAGAGGCGGCGGGTAGGGAGGGTCCTCTGCAGAGGAGCCCCGGCTTGGGGTCCAGGACGTGCTCTCAAGGCGCCAAAGCATCACGGCCGTGTGTGGAGTGGAGCTGACCCAGTATCGCCAACTTCCTGCCCTTCCCGCCAACTCACATGTGACGCTCGGGACACAGATGGCGCTGTGCACACGGTGCCGTCCCTCCTCGCGAGGCAGACCATACCCCGCTCGGCACGCGGCGAGCGTGGACGCTAACTCCTCCTAGCCGTCTACAGACGTGGCCTCCGGGAACCTGCAGGCCTTGATCAGGACAGACAGGCTGGTGAACAGCAAGGTCGGGACAAGGACCCACAGCAACACGAGGTGGCAGAACCGTGGACTTGGGCCCAAACAGACTGGACTCCACTCCCAGCTCCTTCTTGCCAGCCGGGCTTGGGGCTCGTCGCGAAGGGCTCTGGGCCCCCATCCTCCCACCTGGAAAATGGGAGCATTTCTGGCTCTGGACGGTGGTGAGGATGGAGACGGCACGTGTGACCTGCGGGGCAGGTCCAGCTGCTACCGTGACCCCCGGGCTCCTGCTCACCTCAATCTTCCTCGGCGGCGGCTGTGTTTTCCAAGGGGCACCCACAGACCCGCGAGCCAGCACAGGTCCCGGAAGAGGGTCTCCTCGGTAAGTGTGTCTGGGGACCCGGCCCACCCTGTCTCCCCTCCCAGGGCCTGACACGAGGCCTGGCACACGGGGACCGTCCAGTGAAAGTGGAAAATGCACGAGTGGGTGAAAGATGGAGAGAAGCCCCTTTAACTCTGCAGGACCCGGCATTTCCAAACTTGTGTGAGAGTCCATTTCCCTCCAAATACCTGGGAGCTGCCATTCCAGAGGGGCGGGTACATCCCCAGCCCCTCCCGCTGGGGGGTCCCTGCTGCTGGGAGGTGGTGACGGAGGACCCAGCGCGGCCTCCGCTCCAGCCGCGGCCGGTTTTATAAACAGCCCAGATGTCCAAGGATGTGGCTCACGGCCTTTCTCCACTCCCCAACTCACTCAGAAAATGCTAATCTCACTGCTGGTCTATGAGGAAAAATAATAAGAAGGTTAGAACAATGCAAATCTGCAGTGTATTCCAAGAGGAAGTAAGAGATTTCCCCCACAGGCATTAATGAATTAACTGAGTCCCGACTGCCAACAGTCCGCCTATAACACTATTTAAATTTCTCCCTAAGAGTGAGAAAAGGATTGTGCATCTCGACAATCACAAAGACATTCCAAGTGAAGTCACTGTATTTGCACAGCAGTCTTGGTCAGTGGGACCCAGCTCTCGGCAGTGATGGAGGGGGTGACAGGCCCAGGCGTGTGGGTCCTCGGGACACAGCTGCGAGCCTCCTGGTCGAGGCCGCATACATGACTGAAGGACACGCAGAGACCTCCCACCTCCAGCCTCTCTCCCAGGTCACTAACTGTCCCGGTCTGCTAGGGCCACCAGAGCTAAATATTCCAGACCGGGCAGCTTAAACAACAGAAATGTAATTCTCCCAGTCCCGGAGGCTGGACGTCCAGGAGGAAGGTGCCGGCTGATTCCATCCCTGCTGACAGCCGTCCCGCCACCGTGTCCGCACGTGGTGGAGAGAAAGCCAGGGCGTCTCTTCCTCTTCTTGTAGGAGCTGTAGCCCTGCCGGACGAGGGCTCCGTCCTCAGGACCGTGTTTACCTTCACCATCTCCTCACGGACCCTGCTTCTGAATCAGCCACACTGGAGTGAGGACGTCAACGTGTAGATCTGGGGGACATAAACGTTCAGTCCACAGCACTGACCTCGTGCGGGGATCAGCGTCGCCAGCAAAGACCACAGCTCAGTTGTCCTGCAGCCATGACACAGCCCGGGTGGAACAGGCTTGACGTAATGCACGGGCAGGACTCCTACAGGCAGCGCCGTCCACAGAGGGCTGAGCTCCGCAGTGAGGTGTCGGGAGCACGTCTCACTCTGCCGGCCTCCGCCTGACACCCAAGACGTGCATGACACACATGGCATGCTGATACATCTTGCCCGCCTGACACGCCTGACACACATGACATGTCTGGTTCCAGGAGCGGCATTAAAGTTAAGAAAAACAGGAATACAGATGTCCCCCAGACAACCCCAGCGTGTATCCACAGATGATGGGTAAACACAATGTGGTCCACCCGTACAGCAAAGTACGACTCACCCTTAAAAAGGAAGGAGATCCTGACACAGGCCACACCATGGATGAAACCTTGAGGACACGATGCTCAGTGAAATAAAGCAGGCAGGAAAAGACAAATACCGGGTGGTTCCACTTATGGGAGGTGCCTGGAGGAATCAGGTTCACAGAGAATCTGATTCGCACAACACTGTGAATGCACGTACCATGACTGAACTGTGAACCTAAAAACGGTGGAGATGATAAATTTTATGTCATGTGTATTTTACCATAATTGTTTTAAATAGCATCAGCTATTATTAAAGACAAGAAACTTCCTGCAAAGAGGTCGTGGGCACCATCATCCTGGCCTCCTGACACTGTACCTGCCGGCGCTGGTGAGAGGCGGGGGCCCCGGTGAGGGGTCCTGGGGGCTGCGCGGAGGCCACAGGGGTGGAAGCCTCGTCTCGAGCCGGGAAGTCACCACCTCTTGACAGAGGCTTCTGTGGCTGGCATCTTGCACAATTCTTGCTCGCCCACGTGTTTCCTTAGAGCGTCTCTGCCTATGGATACAGCACAAACACACTGGCTGCGAGTCGCGGGCCTGGAGCAGCGCAGGCCCACGCGGGCCTTTATGTAATTTGCTCCTTCGTCATTGTCTGGCCAGGAGGTCGGCCTGCAGCGCGGTGCCTCTGGAATATGGGCCTCTGCAGGGGCTGCACCGTGGGCGCGGTGGGCAGTAAGCCTCCGCGGCGAGCTCCACCAAAGGGAACTTTGAGGGATAAGAGCAGAGTTGTCTGGAAGTCATTCCGGTGAGATAGCAAAGAGGGTTTCCCCGGGCCTGCCCAGGCACCGACGGCTTGGAAACTTGGGGGGCCATCACGACGCCCCGCATGAGCGCAGGGCCAGGGTAGGCCCGGCCGGGAAAGGGTGGCACCCGCGGGGGATCCAGCCTGAGCCACCACCTCCTGCCCAGGCCGCCAGCCTTCCCGCCCCGGGGGCAGGGGGTCCCCACTGAGCCCACGGCGAGGGTCAGCGACGGGGTCTGCACTTGCACAGGGTGCCGGCAGAGGTCCACGCCCAGCCCGACACCCTTTGTTCACGGCTCTTTGCCTCATAAATAAAATGGAGAGAGTCCAGCTTCCCAAAGCAGAGTGGGATTCGGTGAGAAAGGTCCCGGGGGGGGCTCGGGAGAAACAGGCGTGGACACCAACACTCCACACACTCATACACTCATATACACACATTCACTCGCACATATACACACACACTCACACACATGTACACACACGTGCACTCAGGCACCCACAGACACAGACACACACGTACATAGCCACACATTCACTCACAAATATACACTCACATACACACAATCACACTTATACACACGTGCACTCAAACGTACATACACTCACACACATACACACACATTCACATGAACATATACACATATACTCACATACATACTCACACTCACTCACGCTTATATACACGTACACTCACACACACACACGCACCCTTACTCTCAGGCAGGCCCAGCGTCGGTGAGTACAGGCCCCAGCCCACCCCCGCCTGCCCCCCCGCTGGGCAGGCTGCGAGGGACCACGATCGCCCTGGGCCCTCAGGTGCAGACACGGCTCTCGCCCCGCTCAGCCCCACGGCAGCATCTACACATCCAACCAGCTTGCACTGTCCCAGGAACCTGTCTGCTCTCCCAGAGCTAAGCGTCTTCATTCTTGAATCCAGAAATCTTACAAGACCCAGTCAAGCGCACATGGGATCCCTGTGAGTGGAGTGAAATTCATTTCCTGCATATGTGTCTGGAGGGAAGGATGTATGACTGTAAAGAATAAGCTACCAGACAGCTTCAATGTCACCCTGGTTTTTCTTGATAGCTTACTATGTAATGATGGCATCACCCTGAAATATCCCCAGAAGTGGACGTGACAGAGGAACGCACCACCGGGGGTTCTGACTTGGCGTCCCAGAACCAGGACACATCCGCCCCAGCATTGGACCCGGCGCGGACGCTGGGCCAGGACCTCTAGCTCCTCGGCCGGGCCCTTCCGGGGACAGAAGGGCTGCGGGAGCACGTGGGAAAGGGGAGCACTGACCCCCGCACACCCGCACAGGTAAGTGGACGAGAGGGGAGGGACTCAGGACCCCCGGAGACAAGGCTGGGCCTGGCTCGGCAGGGGGCTCCCAGCCCCCGCCGCCCCTTCAGGAAGGAGCCAAGGTCACCCCAGCCCCGGGGGCCGCCCCCGTGCCTTCCCCACGTCACCGCTAGCCCTGCACTCAGGTCCTCGGACCCCACACTTCAGCACACGTGAGGTAGAGGAAACAGTCGTTCGGGGTGAGATGCGGTTCGCGGTGAGCCCACTGGGCAGGCCAGGCGCCAGGGCCCCATGCGCACGGGTGCGGTGCCCCTCCCGGGGGCGAACCCCTGCAAGACGGCTGGTCCGGTCGGGGCGAGCTTCTCAGTGGATCCTGCCCGGAGCCCCCTCCCCTCGGCACCGAGGCCCCGCCCCCCGCGGTGCTGGTCCCTTGGCCCAGTGGGTGCTGGTCGGTTGCTCGCTCCACCGGGAGGGGAGTTCCGTGAAGGAGGGGCCGCTGGGCGGCCGGGTCTGGAGATGCTGGGCGCAGACCCCATCCATCCAGAGCTTGCGGAGGCCCCGCCTTCCGGCTCCACCCGACCTGGGGAGGCGCCGTGGGAATGCGGAATGAAGAGTGAGCCGAGCGGCGCTTGCCTCCCCAGGGGGGCTTCGACGGTGGCCGGAAAGGAGGCCCTTGGATGACGAGGTGCTCTCTACGGACACATTTCTAAAGCGACCGGAGGGGCGGATGACGGCGCAGGCAGCGACGCCGAGGCAGACCGGGGTCCTGGGCCGGCTCGAGCCGAGAGGAGGGGCCAGGACGGAGGGCGGAGCTGAGAGGAGCCGGGCGCAGGGCGGGTGGGCAGCAGCCTGAGCCGGTCCCGGGCACCACGCGGCTGCCGAGTCCCCTGGACGCCCCCGCCTCAGTTTTCTCTGCAAAACGGGAAGATAACGGCAACCTCTAATCTCGGGTACCCCCTCCTCCTGCCGTTCGCTCACAGTTTGAGAACTTCCCGACGGTGAGATGCCCCCGAGTTTGTGGAATTAGCAGGAGAACATCTCGAGCAAGTCGTACATAAACGATGGGAGGGAAAGAACACGCCCCAGGCGGGGCGTGCTCGGGTGTTTAGGACCAACTCTAAGGAAACTCAACTCGGCCTCACTTTTCCACACATTCTGTTTTGCGCTTTTGGAAAATTTGCACCTGGGTGTAAAGCGTTCCTGCCAGCTACTTAGCTAACTGGGGGGCCAGGAGCCAGCCTGCTTGCAATAAGGTAATTGCCGCCGTAATTCCTTAACTGAGAGCAGTGATTATCTTCAGACAGCACTTACAGTTTTCCAAGGAGTTTACAAGGCTTCGTTCTCCCCAGGAATCTCGCACACCACACCCATTTCAGGATGGAGAGTTGGTAGAGGGGCCGGCCAGGGCAAAGTCTCTCCGGCTGTGATGGGGGAGAAGCTGCACCACCTCAAACAGGCAAGCAGCACGGGTCGCTCCTGAGTTTAAAACCAGGGCCCGCCCCGAGTGTCCACCAGACACAGGCCTTTCCGCAGGGGCCCCGTCCATCTCCCACGCCTCACCCCACCTCCCTGGACGCACCCCGGCCCCTGCCCCCCGCCCTGCGCTGTGCCCCGTGTGCAGTATCCTCGATACCGGCTCCCTGCCCCTCACTCGGAACACGGCCCCCCATCGAGCCCACTGGCAGCCCCCCAAGGAGCCTCCCTCAACACCCCCCGGGCACGCGGGCCCTGGAGGGCAAAACTGCCCCACGCACGATCCCCGCCCTGGGCCAGGCCCCGCGCCTGTCTCGCATCAGAAGATGAACTTGCCCAGGGCGGGAACGGGTCCTCCCCAGCCTCGGCTTCTGGACCTGCCCCGGGACCCAGGTGTGCTCAGTGGTGCCCGGGGTGGGGGAAAGCATCAAGGGTCCTGCCCGGGGAGGCTCTGTTGTGGGCACTCAGCTCTGGGGATGAGGTCTCGGGCCTCGGGCCGGGAGGGGAGGGGGTCTGATGAGGGTGCGGGACCACCCGCAGGCCGCCCAGCGGAGGGGAAGCCCACCCCCATGTGGGTGGACAGAGTGAGGACGGACCTCACGTCCCGGGAGGCCCCTGACGCCGCCTGCATTATCTCTGCCTTGAAAGTAAAATATCCGCCGGCAAACGACGAGGTTGCCATCCAAAAGCAGCTTGATGTATTTTCCCACGAAATCACTTTGCATCCTGAGGTTTGCTCTCCTGACTCAACACGCCCGCAATTGGCCCAGCTGCCCAACCAGTGTGGACCTCCCGGCGCTAAGCCCGATCGCGTCACCCCTGAATGCCCCCGCCCCGTGTCCCTCCCCTCGTCACTCACCTGGTCACTGCCACCACCTCCAGCCTTCCTCCCGGTCACCACCCCCAGCTCCCTGCACTCAGTCCAGAAGCTGCAGCTTCCTCCCCTTTCCGTGCAAAACAAAGTCCAGATCCCGGCAGCCTGGCACTGAAAGACCCCACGACTGACCTTTGTCCTAACCTGCTCTGCCCCGTGCGGTCAGGACCAGCCCCATGGGCTGTTTAGATGCACGTTGGAAGTGATGTGAAATGAAGACAGACGCTCTCAACCACACCGGCTGCACTTCACGCGCCCAGGAACCACCCAAGGCTTGCAGCTGCTTACAGGGCAGCAGGATTCTGGAACATTCCGTGCCTAGACGGGCCAGGAGGGAGAGGACAGGAAGCTGCTCTGGGCCGTTCTCCACCCAGCGAGGAGCACTCAGACTTCCTTGCGTCCCAGCAGGCTTATAACTTCATCACAACGAGTTCCCAGGTGTCCTTTTCTGGGGACAAAGAAGACTCTGCTTGAGAAACCCTGGGAGCAGCACCCTTGTGCAGGGGACCCAGGAAACCTGAGGACCCAGACCTTCCCTGGCAGGAAGTGGGGGCACCGGGGTGGGTGTGCTCAACAATGACCCTCAGCAGCGCCAGGGGAGGGGTGTGATGACTCGATAGTTTCACCTCGTGGTCCCCAAGCCTGGTGACGCGTGGAAACCCTTCGGTGAGGGCCAGGCCCCCTCCCAGACCCACCGGCACAGAAGCCCGGAGGTGGGTCCCCCATGTCGACAACTGGCAGAGCCCCCGGGACTCCAGTGAGTGCGCTGGACTGAGAACAAGATTCTCCTCTTCCCTCCCGCCTTCCCCAAAGGCACAGGTTCCTAACGGTGAGCGGAGCGTCAGAACTCCTTTCTCCCAGCTGGATACAAACCCTCAGTCGGGGAAATTAATACAAAACTGGTGCTGGGGATGATGATTAAATTGCTCTTAGAAACACATTGTTGGGCTTCCCTGGTGGCGCAGTGGTTGAGAATCTGCCTGCCAATGCAAGGGACACGGGTTCGGGCTCTGGTCTGGGAAGATCCCACATGCCGTGGAGCAACTAGGCCCATGAGCCACAACTACTGAGCCTGCGCGTCTGGAGCCTGTGCTCCGCAACAAGAGAGGCCGCGATAGAGGCCCACGCACCGCGATGAAGAGTGGCCCCCACTTGCTGCAACTAGAGAAAGTCCTCGCGCAGAAACGAAGACCCAACACAGCCAAAAATAAATAATAAATAAATAATAAATAAAAATTAAAGAAAAGGAAAGAATAGGTTAAAAAAAAAGAAAGAAAGAAACACGTTGTTGACGTTTCCACAGCAACTGTCTCCTGAAAGTCCTGGCGTCCAAGGGAAGCCGGGCACAGCCCCTCCCTGTCCTGAGGCGCCCCACCTCTCACCTCCGGGTGTCCCGTGTCGCTCGCTGTGTCGCGTCCAGCCCGAGTCCATTGTGTGTCCGCGATGTGCAGTCTGAACAGGTGATAGATTCCATCACGGAAACTTACCTGCGTGCACTTGTCAGTATCTACTGAAGCCTGAAACGCAAGTAAAAAACAATTTGTTTTCTCTCTGTTTATGGAAACTGTTTTTAAAATAACTGAATTGTGTCAGCATCAAAAACACTGCCTGGTGCTGCTGCGCTAGGCTGACCGGCACTGAATGAGGAGTCCAAGGAGTTTGGGGCTTGCAGGGACCCTGAAAACCATGAGCCAACGGCCTCCTACGGCAGGGGACCCGCCCAGGAGCTGAGGCCAGACGGCGGGATCCCGCTCCCGGCCCTTCCTTCCCCGCTGCCCACAGCTCAGCTCAGCCCAGGCTGATGGGCGACCCTTCCAGGTGTCAGGCCCACCTTTGCTCCCGGGCGGCCGGCTGTAAAAACGGACACTGTTTCCTGAACACCTACATCCACCTCACCCCACGTTACACCCCTCAGCCCCACTCACAGCCCTGGGGTGCATATCAGGCCCCCCACAGGGCTGATGAGGACATGGAAGCTTCCAGAGATCAGCGACTTCCCAAGATCACACAGCAGCTCTGGGATGTGAGTCCAAGTTTAGAGTGACTCCAGAACCTTTGCTTCACCACTGAAGACGGCTTCCCCAGACGCCATCTCCCTGGAGTCCTGTCCCTCCCTCTCCCCGTCTTCCAGATCGATTCCAGTGCAGTGGCCCAGCCCACCAGCCAGTCACCCAGGTTTTCAGCTCTGCAACACAGAACCCAGGTTACTGAAATCTACCATCCAGGGCTTCACGTGGGACCCTCCAAGCCCCCCTCTGCCTAAGCCCTCAAGTCCCTGCAGCAGCGTGGCAGAAGCTGACGCCAGACCCCTGTAGAGGTTCTCCCCGTTCCTTAAATGCTAGGACTCCCTGTTCTTTGCCCCTGCTGCCCTGAGTAAGGACTACATTTCCCAGCCTCCTGTGTCTATGTGTGGCCACGTGAGTGCATTCTGGTCAATGGGGTTCAAGCAGAGTGTTGTATGCACCTCCTGGGAAATCCTGCATACAAAGAAGAGAGGCGCCCTTCCTTGCCCCTTTCTCCTTCCTGCTGGCTGGAATGTGAGTGTGATGGCAGGAGCACAAGCATCCACGGTGGATGATGAAGCCTAGGGAGTGACAGAACAGAAGGCAGGAAGGAACCCGGGCCTCTGAGGACCTGGTGGAATAGCTATGCTAGCCCCGGACTGTCCATCTTCCAATGTTTTAGGGGCACATCAAGCATTTTGGGTTTGATTCACTGTTAATTTGAGTTTTGTAGCACTGATAACTCATCTTATTCCTAATGGATACAGGCAACAAAATTGTGGGCAAATGATTGCTATTTCCCCTGTTTTCTCTAAATTAAACTTTTGTCACCTGCTGAGTGACTCATGCTGACTCTTTTAAAGCAGAAAAGGCTGCCTATGCTTTTGGGGACATGTATATTCCTCTCCCCCCTGCATTTTGCTCTGTGATGGCGGGAGGGAGGAGGGGGGCGGGGGGCGGGGGGAGTGGGGAGGGGGGAGGGGGCACGGAGAACGACCAGAATAGAAAACAGCACCTTCTGCAACCCAATCACTCATGCTCTGATTCCTCATGGCCTGTCTGTGACTTTTGTTCTGTGTCATTAAATACTGACCAAAACCCACCAATCTTCTGACCGGAGGGAAGCCAGGAGCCCTTGACCAGCCATACAGCTCACGCCTCAGACACTTCACCCCTGTGACAGGCAGCTGTCGTGATCTAGAACCTTCCTCCACCAAAGCACTGACTGTAGCGGTTAGCTTTCTCCTTCCTGCTGACTATTCCCAAGGCACATCTTTTAGACAAGAAGAGAGGCCGTACTCTGGGGACAGGGACCAGCCCCCTGCAAGTCCTGAGGCTTCGGCCCCCTTGACCTGGCTGCTCTGCCTTTTAAATCCAGGCGTTCATCCCTTGGCCACCACTTCATACAAACTGGGAGTTGGTCCTTTTCTAAGTGCCTTAGGCATTTATTGTCTCCTCTGCGTCTAAACTGCCCTGGGATCTAAGGAGACACAGAAGGCAGACATGGCGATTTCTGCTCTCAAGCTCCCAGACAACAGCCACGCACGTTTTCTTATGAGTCTATGGAAAGCACATAATTTTTAAATGAAAACATGGATTTTTGCGGTGTCTTAAACCAGAAACCAGAATCAGAAGTGATAAATCTGTGTAAGTGTAAATTATAATGTAACAATAATAAGAGTCTACAACTGTCCTCGCCCATCAAAGGAGCTTTTTCACGCATTGCAACAAAAAATAAGGCTACAAGGGACCAATTTAACAATGAGGTTGAAGCAGCTCAGGTTTACTGCGAGTGCTCAGAAAGACGCATGTAAAACCATACATTTTAGATCAAGTGGCCCTTCTTCTGAAAGCAGAGCCGAAGGCAGCCCAGCAATACAGCAGGAGGGGCGCCAGCTCGGACACGAGACGCCGGCAGCGCGGCGGTCGCATCCTCCTCGCGGTCCCAGGGCAGCAGCCCCACCTCTGGTGCCACTCTGAGCCTGACCTGGGGCCACACGGGAGAGACGCCAGCCGGCTCCCAGCACGGGGGGACCGCAGCGCTGGAGTCCAAGTCTAATGCTGTGGTTAGAAGCACAAACACGCGCCCTCAACGCTTAACCACACACACCAGAAACCTGAAGGAAGGGGAAAGCCCGACACGGACGCGGACGAAGTAACCCAGCTCACGCAGAGTCCCAAAGTGCAGGCAGTGTCCAGTGATAAGGATAACAGTCTGCATTTATTGAGCGCTTCCTGTGTGCTACGCATTGTGCTGAATACTTTATATGAACAATTTCATTTCATCCCTACAGGAACTTTCTGGGAGGGTATTCTTACCCCGCTTGACAGATCCAGATCCAGATCGAGAGCCAGTGGGGGTGACATGTAGCAAAAGAGGAAGAAGAAGCTGGAGCCCTTGGACCAAGACAGGGCCTGGCCAGCTCCAGGCAGCCTTCCTGGAGGCAGCTCTTCCTGCAGCGTGGATGGCGGATAATCGGGTGCCAGCATAAATCACACACAGCCTAACGTACGAGGAAAGCTTGTTAGAAACTTCGGGAAGAGTATGGAAAAGAGGGCTGATCCTGGGAAGCCCAAAGCCGACAGACTCATCAGATAATCTAGATAAAACTGAGCTGGCAAGGAAGAGTTTGCCTTGTGAGCTCACTTTCTAGCACCACCTTCGCTGAATTTCAGCCTTTAGGATCCTCTGGGTCCACAGCCCTTTCCTGGCTTTGGACAGGTACTGACTTCTGCATCCGTGAAACACGAGACATTTTCCCCCCAGTTTTCTTGTGCACGTGCGTTTGTGTGTTTTGTAAGGTTCATGAGGTCCGTCAGAGCTCAGAACGATCTCCGACCAGAAAAGATGAAGAGCCCGGCTGCAGGCTTCCCCATCCCGGGGCTGGGAGGGGTCTCTGTCGGGGTGCAGCTCAAGGGCACCCTGGCCCGGAGTCTGCTGAAGGCCCACGGCGACTCCAGGGAGACCCTGGTCTGGTCACCCGGGGGCGCGGCCACAGTGAGAACACTCAGCAGCTGGTGGCGTGGCCGCGACGCCCTGACCAGGCAGGGGGTGGGGTGAGGGCGGGAAGGCTGCGTGTCCTGCCCGGTCCTCCCCGGCGAGGCTGCCTGTCCCAAAGCTGGGAAGGAGGCAGGGCTGAGAGGTCCCCAGGCAACCGGGAAAATCCTCATGCAAAGAAAGACAGGGGGCAGGAAAATGAAGCAGACCTTTCAGCCCTAGAGGTGCACCGTGCACACCTGCCCGCCTCCGTCTGCACCCACCCTGCCCAGCCCCCCTTTCTGTCCTGCAGAGACGGCGAGCTCAGCCCTTCCCCTCTGGCTCCACCGACCCCGGCCCGGGAGCCCACCCTCCGGAGCTGCTCACAGGAATCCCAAATCTGCCTCGCTGGGCGGCCAGAGGACCGTCCCCAGGGGTCACGAAATCAAGTTACTGGTCTTTTTCCTATTTGGAAAAAGAATAGGATGGAATGGAATGAAAAGACTAGAAAACAGCTGAGTCATGGAGTACACGGGGTAGAAAGGTTAAGCTTTGCTTCTTGAAACTTCTGTTTCTGTGTACGTGTGTGTGCGCGCGCGCACGTGCAGGATCACAGCTTAAAACTGTGTGTCTCACTCAGGAAACCGAAGGGCAGATCTCGGGTGGTCCACAGAGCATGATGGCAATGGCTTTCTGAAGAGCTGTGAAGTCACAGGGAAGAAAACAAAACCAGTGGGCACAGAGGACCCAGAGTCAGTTCTGGCCGTGCTGTGTGTCCCCAGCCAAGCCCCAGATCTCTTTGAGCTCCTTCCTCATTTGCAAAATGATGATGGCGATTCCTGCCCTGCCTGCCCCCAGGGCTCTGGGCAGCTCAAATGGAGCAACGGTTGCTAAACATTGTACACGGCACAGAACAAGGCTGACTGGGGCCCCGTGAACGTCCAGTTTACGGAGGGAAGTTCAAGCCAGGAGGGGAAGAGATGGGTGAGAGGATTGATGGGAGCCATCGCGGTGCACCCTCCGAGTCCCCTCAGTGTCTGGCCGGGTAACAGTGCGGCGGACGCCTCAGGGATCCTTCTGCTGCAGTGATTCTCAGCAGCACAAGCAAAGGAGGTTTTAAGTTTGTCTTGTTGCTGCCATTGGCCCCAGGGCTGTTGTGTGTGATAGCAGCCGAGTGTCTGATGCCAGATCATTCCAGCTCACCCCACCCCTGCAGAACTGCATCACTATCAGGGTGGAGAGGCAAGCCCACGTGCCTGCCTTTTACTGGCGCCAAGGCTGAGGTTCTCTCCATTGCATGGAAAGATCTTGCCAAACACTGGTTCTCATGCCTTCCTGCATGAGTCATAGACTAAAGAATGAAGAAACGCTTCTGAATGACAAACAAGGAAAAAAGAAAAGGAAGAAAGCTAGGATGATGTGTTCTTGGACCACAACTCCTAGTCAGTTTACATGAGCAAAATCAACATGCAGATCTCTGTTTATAGAGCAAGCTGTTAAAGGACAAAAAAAAAAAAAAAAATCCATTCCTTTCTTCTTTTCTAATTGAAAGATAATAGACACACAAAAGTCAAATCATAAAATTAGTTCCCAAGAAGAAAGGAATGTCGGCATCTTAAAGTGGGTGCATCCTTCCAAACTTGTTTCTGAACTAACAGGTGGATGGACACAAATGGAGACCCAGGAAGATGTTACTTTACAACCCACTTTGTTTATCCATCAGTGTCAGAGAGCTTCACCCATGATGGCCAGTGGAGGGCTAGGACACTTCATTATGCTGTTAGAGGTCATGTAGGATTCCCTCGTACGGAGGAAGCGCAATTTATTAATCAACCTCACTAAGGGACGTTTAAGTTGCTTCTGAATTTTTTTTTTTTTTTGAGATAGAGTTGACACATAACATTGTGTAAATCTAAGGTATAAAACATGTTAATTGGGGCTTCCCTGGTGGCGCAGTGGTTGAGAATCTGCCTGCTAATGCAGGGGACACGGGTTCGAGCCCTGGTCTGGGAAGATCCCATATGCCACGGAGCGACTAGGCCCGTGAGCCACAACTACTGAGCCTGCGCGTCTGGAGCCTGTGCTCCGCAACAAGAGAGGCCACGATAGTGAGAGGCCCGCGCACCGCGATGAAGAGTGGCCCCCGCTCGCCGCAACTAGAGAAAGCCCTAGCACAGAAACGAAGACCCAATACAGCCATAAATAAATATAAAAATAAATAAATAAATAAAAGATTACTATTAAAAAAATGTTAATTTGATCCATTTATAGTTGCTTCTGAATTGTTGCTCATACAAACAATGGCAGGATAAATGTCCTTACACATTCATCACTGTGCACTGGTCCCATTACCTCCGCGGGGTTCATTTCTAGCAGAAGAAAGAGCCAAAACCTGTCTGCGGTTCCAGCGTTAGTGCAAACCACCAAATCGCTCCATGGAGGGTGGGTGCCGGGTCCCACTGCCTCAGCACCTCACCAACAGGGGCTGTCCCCAATCCTTCCACCTTGTTCCCAACCTGACAGGTAACAAATAATATTCCACTGCTGTTTTCACCGCCCGTCTCTGATTTCAGTGAGGTGTGAACTTACGAATATGGCTCGTTGTCAACGCACCTGTACCGCTAGCAGTGATGCTGAAAGCGTGCTGTGTACTGAGCACTGCGCTAAGCTCCTCACGGAATTCTCTCTTTCACGCTCACGATAACCCTGCAGGCAGGTACCGCCGCCCCTGTTTCACAGAGAAGAACAGAGGCTGAGCGAGCTTCACTTGCCGAAGGTCAAGGAGCCGGTAAACAGCGACCCCAGAACTCAGTCCAGGTAGACCTGCCTCCACAGCCATGTCCTCGAGCGGGGCTGTGCTTCCACTTACCTCCAGATGCCAGTGGGCTGATTCTGTGTTTCCTCTAGGAATGATTCTAGCTGGGGGTGTTATGTGTTTATGCCCTTCGCCCATTTGACAATTGGAGTGTTCATCTTTTTCTTCTTAATTAGCAATAACTCTTTGTATATTAAGAATAATAAACTCTTTGTCATTTTTGGCTACTTTTTCTCTGTGGAATGTATTTACAGCCAATTTACAGCTTTCACTTCTGTTTATACTCAGTGTAGGGGTTTGAGCGAGGGCTGGAAAGAGCCTGATGTAGGACCCCTGACGCACAGAGGGTCACGAGCAGGCGGGCTGAGCTGATGTCACATTTAGCTGGTGACTCAGTCACCGAGCCAGGGGCTTGGCCGTGAGGAGGAGGAGGAGGGAGGAAGAAAGAGACGGACTGAGTCAGCTGAAGCAGCGGTTCCTGCTCTGTTGGGTCTCTTGCTGAGTTGCCCCTCCAGGACTTTTGCTGCCCCTTCTGCCACACCCCACCCCATTTCACCCCCCGAAGAAGTGGCTTTTGTCACTGGGGATGGTTCCAACGGAGCTAACCCTCTTCTTCTCATTCCCAAACTTAAATCTCCCTTTATTGAAGCAGAGACTAAGATTTGTTGACAGACCGTCCTCCAGAAAGCAGGTCACACGCCAAGGGTGGGGTGGGGGCGGTCAGAGGCCAGGCCTCGGGGCGCCACCCGGGCGTCTGGCAAGTTGCTCCAGGCTCTTGGCCTCAGGGTCCTCGTCAGCAAGATGGGGAAACGATGACGACGTCACACTGTGGCTTGGAAACGCTCATCGAGCGTTCTGCCTCATGGGACCCGAGTCTCAGCCGATGGCCCGCTGCCCACCCACCCTCCCCCCCGGGGCCCTTAGAGACGGAGCAGAGAGGAGGCCTCGTGGGCGCCCGGAGGAGGGTGAAGCTGCCGCGACCTGGCTGCCCTGCTCGGAACCTAGAACTTCAGCTTGTGTGTCTCCAAAATCGCCCCGCGGGACAGCAGCCGAGCTCAACGACCCAGCCGGAGGGCTGCAGGCTGCCTCTGTCTGCTGCCCACAGCTGCAGGCCCCAGGGGCTGGTCCAGAGCCATCCCGCAGCCCTAGAAGCCTCTGCCTTTGCCTTTTAGTATACAGGGTGGCAGAGTTAAAATTTACAAACAAGATCCCAAATACATCAGAACTCCTTGGAAGACAGATGAGAAAGGTGATCCGCTTAATTCACTATCGGGACCAAAACAATCCCCTCGCCAGCTGATACCCGATCCCTCAATACCGGTTAATTCCCAGCCACCCCTCCTAGCTCGCCCTCACCCCTCCTCTGGCCTCGGCTCGGCCGACCCTAGTTCTGCTCTTGCGCCCAAAGCGCTTCAGACTGGAAGGGGTGTTCCCACCACGCCTGGAGCCCGATTCCTTGCAAAGGAGGAAACGCACAGTTGACCGAAGTGCAATGCGGCCCAGGTGCGTCTGGCCAGAGCCTGGCCACCGTGCCCTTGGCCGCGCACTTGCCAAGCCCTTCTGCACTCGTCATGTCCTTGGTCTCCCCCAGCCCCTCCAAGCAGCACAGCTCCTGGTCCCCATTTCCTGATGGGAGCCAGGCATCAGCTCACACTCCGCAGGCGGCCTCCCGCCAGCGCCCCCGCCCAGAAGCCCTCGGTCAGGAAGACACAAGCGTCCCAGCTCGGCAGCTCGAAGTCAGGGCTGAGCGCTCGCTGGGCGGCCTGGAGGCCCAGGCTCTGGGCGCCCACGGTCCTCCCCAGGGCGGTCATGTTGGCATCAGCAAGCGGGTGCTGCCCCCCGCCCTCCAGCCTGTCCCCGGGGCTGTCCCATAGCTCAGCTCACCTGTGAACCGGGTGACACCACAGCCCTCGGGGCCACACGATAGGAGGTAAAACCCATCACAGCTCTTAGGAGGAAGCTGGGAAATGCAGCCAAAACCAGCACTGCCCAGATGGAGGATTAGAACAAACCTACAAGAAGGGCTGGCATGCGAACCACACACACCCCAAGTTCAAGGGCACAGACGCCAAGGAAGGCTCGTCCGCGAGAGAAGCCACAGGCAAGGCTGGCTCGAGGCTGCTCTGAGCTGCTCTCCACCAGGAATCGCGAAGGCTTCTTTGGGATAATCCAGTCCAATCCCTGTGTTTAACCGTTGATGGAACTAACCTCCAAATAGGTTAGTTAAGGGATTGGGTCAGCTGGTCAATGGCAGGAAAGTGGCCGGAAGTCAGGCGGCTCCAATAACGCCTCACGCACGCTTCCAGGCACTTGGACTTCCCTCCAATCCTCCTTCACGTACAGACACTCACCCGCATGCATGCCTACATACACGCACGCACATGGGTACATATGCATGCATGAACGCACTCACACACCGTGCATACACACACGTACACACATGCATACAGTCATGTGCACACGCATCTATGGCACATGTGCTCATACGCACATACACACACACATGTGCTTGTACACTCACATGCACACGTGCACACACACATCCATGCCTCTCCTCCTCAGGCAGGAACGTCGCCCCAGTGACACGCTGACCAGGAAGCTCTCAGAGGGGACCCTGTGCGCTGGGGGGCCTGATTTACTTTCAGCTTTGCGTTTGCACCTGACAATCGGCCGACACGCAGGCCAGCAGCAGCATGGAGCTGTGAAGTGACCGTGAGTAAAAATGCTCAGGAGGGGCCCATGCTGGCACCTGGTGCACAGACCCGGCCGCGTCCCAGTGGGTGTCGGGCAGGAGACGTTGGTGTAAAGCTTGGGGTCTCTGTGGTCAGCCGGGTCCAAGACCCCCCACCCCGCCCTTGACGTTGGGCAGCTGGCCATCCTCACGCGCTGAGTCCGGGCCCACGGGGGTGTCGCCAGAGCGAGTGAGATGCTGCACATTGGCTGCTGCCTCCCGGCCCAAAACAGCCAAACAGACAGAAAGGCACCGGGTTGGTCACCGCCCGCCGTGGAGAAAAGCGCCGTCCTGTCCGTTCTTTTCCAAAACTCCAGGTCTGCATTTGCCCCCGCGGGTGAGGGCGGTAGCAAAGTTTCCCCAAACCCTCTCGAAACTCACCCGATCGAGAGGTCCTTTCCCGGTGGATGCCGGGCGCCCGGCCTCTATGCTGCTGTCCTCCACGTGCTGCCGTCCGAGCATTCTCAAGCCACGTCCTCTGGGTCTGCACGTCCCCACTAGATCACAGCGCCCGGAGGGCAACGGTGGCCCCACATCAGCTGAGAACTTGACCCGGGAGGCGCCCAGACCTGGCGCAGGAGAGCTTTCCTTCCACCCTGGCCAAGCGTGTGGTGAGCTCCTGAGAGCGTCTGTGAAGTCGCTGTTTCCCAAGGCCTCAGTCCAGCCGGGGGGGGAAGGTCAGAAGCCTGCCCCTCCTCACGCCCCTGACCCCCAGCCTCGCGGGGGCCTAGGGCGCGCAGGACCACAGTGCACCCGAGGAGAGAGGCGGACACGTCCCTGACGGCCTGGCCTCAGAACCCACTCGGACACCCCGGGGCCGCGAGGCGGGAGCGCCACACGCCGGCCAGGGTCAGCATCCAAAGGCCCCTGGGCTCGCACACGTCCTTGGCTCGCGAGGACAGTCTGGGCAGCCCCTTGGCCCAGAAAGCATCGCCAAGCTCCCTGTAAACGTCCTGGCAGCGGCCTAAACTCGCGCAAGGCCTCGGGGGTGGGCAGCTCAAGCTCCCTGACTCGCAGCCTCCTCGGGGAAGAACACAGGAACCAGCCAGGGCCTGGGCGGCACTGCCTGCTGACCCGCCGCACTCTCGTCACTCACCGAGCAATCGTGCTGAGCTGACTGTCTCCAAGCAGGCTCGTGTTTAATCCTCCCCACGACTTACTCCCCCAGTGAGGAAACAGCTGCCAAGAGAGGAGGCAACTGGACAGGATTACGGGGCCAGAAAGGATGGGGGCCTCGGCCAGAACCACACCCCAGGGCCCCCCGCCAGCCCCATCCTCACAGACCGTCATGAGCACCCACTGTGTTCAAGCAGACAGACAGCGTCCCACACTGGCCGGCACGTCTAAGCAGACAGACAGCGTCCCACACTGGCCGGCACGTCCAAGCAGACAGAGGAGGGAGCGGGCCCGGCCTCCAGCCCCGCACGGGGCTCCGAGCAGACAGGGCAGCCCCACCCCGACCCAGCCCCGCGCCCGCTCCTGTCTGGATGACAGCCGCCCGGTCTCCGTGGCAAAGTGAATTGTCCTCCGCGAGTCAGGATGCCCTGAGGCCTCACTGCTACAAGCTCGTGGGTCCAACCAGCCGAACACATTCCCATCCGCAGGAGTCCCTCCGCACAATTCCGGTGCCCAATCCTTCGATGCCCTTTAAGATAATACAGGATGAAGAGAATACTGAAAAGGACGCATGATTTGCTTGAACTGACCTGGGTCTGGTAAACCGACAGTCCCTCAGAACTGTGCTGGTTTAAATGCACCTCCTAAAAAAAATAAAAATAAAAATAAATAATAATAATAATAAATAAATAAATAAATGTACCTTCTTCGCAGTGAGCCACTGTGCCCCCTCCAGGGCAGGGGGACACTGGAAACAGGACGCAGATGGACTCCTCGGGAGGGGCCGTGAGCAGCTCTGTAAGGGCAGACGCTCTCTCTCACCGTGACCCACGTCTCGACATGAATGGAGATCTGGTAAAAAGTGAAGAAGGTACTTTCATGTAAAGGTACCTATGGGGCGTCTGTTTCCCTCTGCCCCAGTAAAACATCCAACCCCACTGGCGGGCACCGCTGGAGCCCCCCGGCCCACCTCCCCTTGCAGCCACTGCTGCCACCAGCTCTGAACAGGCAGCTTGGCCAGGTCTCTCGGGTGCCTGCTGGGACCTCTGGGCACCGACACAGGAAGTGACCCCTGGGCCACCGCCGACCCGCGGGAGACAGCCGCAGAGGAAGGCTCCTCCCTTTGTGGGTAAAGACAGACATTTCCAAGACGCGTTTCTCCAGGCACGTGGGGAGGCCGCTGGGGGCCGGTCTCCCACCATAAGGCAGCTTGTAGGACCTTCCCTGCCTTTCCTCCCTTTTCCTGCTCCCCAGCATGATTTCCCAAATCAACCACCTGCCTACAAGCCTCTCTCCCAGCCTCTGTCTCAGGGTAACCCAGACTAGACAAATAATTCCCTGCGGTAAGATCCAACGACAATAGTTTTCAAATCAACAGGAGATGAGACCTTACAAAAGATGTTTCTGTCCATTTCTACTTTCAAGGAGGCAGCCCAGGAGACACGGATTCAACATTGAAATATACAGAATTCCGAACAGCATCTCAACAATTTGTGTGGACCATTAGCCAGAAGAGTTGAAATAGGGCTTTTGCCCAAATCTGGGACGTCTGGTGGCTGCAGCTCTACAAGAACAGTGAAGATAAAGTTTAACTTTACTTCCCTGAGGAGCATGAGAGACAAAGAGGCCAAGAATATCAGGTCCAGTGTGGCAGGAAGAAAACGTCGGTCACATCAACGCTAAGCGGCTGTCACCACACCTGAGCTGAAACGGCTGAAGCATCCTTTAAAACGTACTTTCCAGAAAGTTGAAACCAAACATCCCACACTAAACAAATATTTCAGAGAGGAGGAGGTTACCCTCTGAGGGGTATCTGGAGTGTGATGGGTGAAGGACACTAACACGGCAATGCTCCCAAAATAAACACATGGAGCCCGGGAAACCAATATTGTGCTTCACCAAATATACAAATCATCCTGGGAGCACCCCAGAAGGACAGGGGTTTGCTGCAGACGGACTGCCTGTGTGGCTTGGACCACTCTGGGAGCACCTACACGCTCTGCTTGTCGAGCTTACCAGCCTGGAAAGATGCTCCAGAGAGTCCGAGACACCACGGAGAAAGGAAGTTCAAAGCAAGACACCACAGGCACACCTGACCTGCGATCACTATCCCAAAAGCTATAGGGAAATGCCGGCCTTGGTTCTTCTGCACAGGAGTGCTGAGTGGGGAGACTGGAGAACCTTCCGGCTGTGTTCCAGGGCATGGGGTGGAGCAGGGGAGAGGGTGTCAGCCACAGCGGAGGCCAGGAGCTGAACGAGCTTCTCCCAGTCCCGGGTCTTCTGTGCCCCAGTTTCCATGTCTTACAAAATTAGGTTGCTAATATCGAGAAAAATCTTGAGGAAGAAGAAATGAAAGAGCCTAGTGGAAAGTGCTTTGTAAAAATAAACAGTATCATGTCAACTAGTATTTGAGCTAGGACAGATATTCAACTTCACCTAAAAATCCTACGTTCATAGCTAATATGTCATCCCCACAAACTACCAGGAAAGGACATATTTAAACAAATTTACACTTGAAAAAGCTTTAACATGCCCTTAAGCACCACAGAAGCATCCGTGTCTTATGACCGAGCCGAAAAGTCATTCTTGCCTCACACTGCAGAGAAAGGGTGTCTTTCCCCTGGCAGCAGTGCTTGAGCCCAGCTTTAATTAGAGCACAACTTTGAAAGTCACATGTATGGATTGATATAATTCAGGCTGGCCTCCTTCCACTTTGTAAAAATGGGTCAACTTTTCTTTGAGCAAGTTTAAAAACATTCTACTCTTTATTGGAGCTCCAATTTGTCACTGTAATTGATATTTTGAAAACAAGTACACGGCTAGAAATAATAGTCCCATTTGCTCAGTCTAGAAATTCATCCTCGCTGAGGCCCAGTCTCTATGATAAATCAGCAAATTAAATGAAATGTTCTAGTTACTGAGCATCAGTTGCTGCTAACACGACAAAAAGGCATGTGCCGCTTGATGGAAAAGCAACCAACACCTTTAAAGTCATCTTGAAAAAAAAACTAATCTGAATCTGATCGAGTCTCTCAATTCAATCACCAGTTACCAGGGAACGTGTATGGAGGAATAAGTTAAACGACACCATGGGAACACAGTCAGTGAAATCCAGAATGATGTGTGAAACTCAACATACAAACTTGGCCAGTTTTTCAACAAAAGAAAAGGGAAGAAAAAAGAGAGAGCGAGGAAGGTGAAGGATGGACTTAATTATTTAAAAAGGTAAAAAGACACACCAGCCAATCAAATTGCGTGAATTTTATTTGAATCCCAATTCAAGTATACAAACTGTTTTTTAAAATTACAACTTAAATTCCTGGCCATGAAGGAGAAACCAGTACAGATTATTTTTCTCCCCCAAACAAATAGAAAATTGTACAAAACATAAATAAAAACGTTTTTAGACGTAAGATATCAAACAATATGACTCTGATCCTGGAGAAAAAGAAACAAAGAAGCTGAGTTTTACAATCTCCTGGATTTCTGCCTGAAAGCAAATTTAAAACAACAGCAAAGGGCCAGGAGCATCCAAGAGGAGCTCCACATCTGAACTGAGGGAAACAGATCAGAGTTCAGGGAGGCCGTACCAGAGAGAATTGAACTGTGCAAAGAAGGGTTCCAGAAATCTGCACGGGGTCCCCTTGAGCCTTTGGCTGAATCCAAACCTGTGCATTCATAGGGGAAATTTCTACAAGGCTGGACAAAGAACTGAAGAAGAAGTAAAATCAGAACAGTTCCCAGAGCTTTCACAGGGCTGGGAGGGATGCAGATTCTAACCAGCCATAGTGGACATTCCTGCTTGAACACCCAGAGCAATATGTAGAGATGCCAGAAGTGGCACACCTTAGTAATAGGGTTAACTTAGCCCTAAAGTACAGACTAGTCTAGAACTTCCCTAAAAAGGGCTTAAATACAAACCTGGCAAGGATTAATCAGAAATATGTAACTTAATTTTCTAGCAAAACAAATTCCAAAACATTTTAAGAAGACAAAATCCAAACACTCAACGACCTAAACCCCATAACGTCCCATATCCAATCAAAAATTACTAGACATGCAAAAAAGCAGCAAATTATGACCCATAACAAGAAGGAAAATCAGTCAAAAGAAACAGATCCATAAACGACAGAGAAGTTAGAAACAGCAGACAAGGACTTCTAAAAAGCTCTTATACGTATACTTAAACTCTCAAAGGAAAACATGCACATAATGAAGAGACAGAAGAAAAATATTTTTAAAAAGAATCAAATGGAACTTTTAGAGAAGAAAAATACATTATTTGTTGGGAAAATTTAATTGGACAATTGTAACATCAGATCAGGTGCTACAAAAGAAAGGTCAGTGAACAGGAAGACGTTGAAATGGAAAATATTCAAATAATAAATAGAAGGGAAAAAAGACAAAACACACACACACACACACACACACAAACTCAGCAACCTGTGGGACAATATCAAGTAGTCAAATACACATGTAACTGGAGTCCAGGAAGAAGAAGACAGAGAGTAGGTGGCAAAAACAAATTATTTGCAGAATAACGATTGGAAATTTTCCATCTCTGATGCAAACAACAAATCCATAGGTCTAAGAAGCTCAATGATACACAAGATGGATAAACACAAACCATAGCAAGGAACATCATAATCAACTTGCTGAGAACCAATTGTTAGCAGTAAATGCTTTAAGTGGCCAGAAAAAGATAGATATATATCTATATTCCTATATTTCTATGCCCATATAAATGTGAAAGAAAGCAGATTAGCTGTTGCCTGGGGCTGAGGATGGGAAGAGGAGGTGAAATTGACTGCAGGGGGCATGAAAGAACTTCCTGTGGTGGTGAAATTGGTGGTTCTATAACTTGACTATGATTGTGGTTACAGGAGTGTGTACATTTGTCAAGACTCATTTAACTGCACCCTTAATATAGGTACGTTTTATTACATGAAAAATGCACCTCAATAAAAATGACTTTAAAGTAATATGACATCTTTAAGATAATTGAAAATTTAACGCTTATTGAGTATTTAATGATATTAAAAATTACTGTTAATTTTGTAGGTATGATAATGGTACTGTTATATTTTTAAATGAGTTCTTATCTTTAGAAGTACATAGTGAAATACAGATGAAATTATATGATATCTGAGATTTGTCTTTTAAAAAATGTAGGTGGCAGGGGAATGGAAGAAGTAAGGATAAAACAATATTGGCCACCAGCTGGTAGTTGTTGAAGTGGGATATTGGGTACATGGGCGTTCATTATACTATTTTCTCCACCTTTTAAAATAAGTGTTTGGAACTTTCCATAACAAAAAGCTTTTTGAAGTGCTTTAAACACATGAATGATGTCATGTGTTTATTCATTTAAAAATATAAACTGATCAACTATTTTGAGTGGCAGATACTCTGGGGCATAAAACTAGTAGAATAATATTGTCATAATATTTCTTATTGCTCCATAGTCAACACTCAGTTTAATTTAGCCAAGATTAAGGAGTTAGATGGGGGTCTGGTGGAATTTTGAAGGGAACTTTTCAACACTCCTAAAGACGCCCGTAGTCTCCATTCGGTGCAACTGCCCATCATAACTTGTACACGCTTCTCTTTAATATGGTAGCACCAGCGCTAGGCTGCTGGCTATTGACCACCATCAGGATAATTTCTAATTCACAGATAAAGAGCTTAAATGAGAAGGAAGGGGGAAGAGAAATAATCTAAACTCCCTGATGGGGAATTTAAAATGGAGAAATTATATGTCGGCTACAATGTAGGGCACTATAAATTCAACACAGAATAGCTTGGGCACTATTCCTAGGGCACTAGGCACTATAAATTCAACAGAGAATAGCTTGATTCCAGTCTGGCCTGAGAACAAAGTCGGCCCCATAGACTGTAAGTGAACTTGAAGGCAGTGTGCAAACCAGCTGACACGGAAGACTCTGAAAGTGAAGAACATAACTCGAGGTACATGAAAACAGCAGTAATATGGAGAGACGGCTCTCTTTCTACAACTTGGGAAGAACTTGGTAGAGAAGTTGTAGGAATCCTCCAAACGCAAAAGGGAGAATTCGGGCAGATCACCATCAGCACTACACAGGACACGTTATTTTCATTTTTGCAAAAGCAAATATGCTGATTCAGTCTGATTCAGTCTGCATTTGCCAGCATGCTTTCTGAACATGATACCCAGTGTTCACATTCTGCACAACAAGTTGTGATGCAGCCTTACACAATCCTGCCCGCCCTTTCCAGGTGGGCGGCGTGTGCCAACAGACGGGCATGCCGTCTACTTCAGGTAACAACGCAGACTCCATCCTGGGAGGAGGAAGTAATTAGAAAGCAGCTGACCGCTTCTTGAATGGACCAGCCTAGGCTGGGAAAGACCAGGACAAGGCTCTTCCCAGCTAAAGCTGAACCCCAAAGTCCAAGGCTCATGGGATCATTTACGAAAAGAATGGAGGAGACCTTAGAACAGGCTGAGTCTGGCTTAGCACCAGGATCTGCCAAGAAACTAACTGGGAATAATGTAGAGCTCAGACTTCAAGCCAGGACTAGAAAATGATAGCCCTAACATTTTTAACACAGAGACCATCAGTTTTATTATTATTTATTGGACCTCCCAAACTAGGGTGCCCGTAGAATTTACTGTCCAAAACTGCAACACTTTTAACAGGAAGGGGGACCCTATAATAATAACATGGGGACAACAAGCAGAAAATGGGACTGTTCTGGGCAGTGAATATATGGTCAGACCACCTAAAACCACAGCATGTTCTGACAAACAATCGAGCCCCTCATCTTACATGGACCCTCTACACATCATGCAACACATGCCACCAATTATGTACCTTCCATTCTCACTGGCCAAGTCCATGGTGCTGTGATGTTGTCTGCAAACCAAGGAGATGCCTCAGAAGAAACCAGCCCTGCTGACACCTTGATCTGCAATGTCCAGCCTCCAGAACGATGAGAAATATATTTTTGTTGTTTAAGCCATCCAGTCTGTGTTATCCTGTTATGGCAGCCCTAGCAAACTAACGCAAAGGGTAATTTTTAAACTTTTATCAAATGGTTACCTACAGAGTAGAGAAGAAGGCAAGGTGGAAAAAGCAGGGATGAAAATTAAATTTTCCTGAATACAACTCAGGTTACAGCTTTGATTTTGAAGCCAGATAAGTATTACATAATTATGAAAAAACTAAAACAATGAAGGAAACAAAAAGCAAAATGCACCAAATGATGTTAACCTGATATCAAGGGTCCAATTATCTCAAGTAACTTTAAAACTCAGTAATGTGACTGTGTAGCTAGTGAGCTATATCCCCGTAGAGAAAAAAAACAGCAAGTAAAACTCAAATGGTTTTCAGCAATTACAATGTTAATAATAAAAATTGAAAGTGACATTCTGAAACAGGAATAGGTAGAGAGACACACACACAGGAATGATAAAGCAAATGAGTAGCTATGTTGATGTGATATTCAGCATAAGGGAAAATAGATATAGACACAAAATTTTTAAAAACCTAAGTGAAAACCTTGTAATCCCATAGTGGAATTGGAAATAGCATATATTTTAAGAAAGTTTTTTCCCTAGTACTGTCCATTGTAAAGTCCTAGAAACAATGACCAACCCAGGAGCAATGAACAGGTCTAGAGCTCAGACTTTGGTCCCTCAGTACTATTTCTGTCTATAAGGAACCAGGGATACTTTGGATAAATAGATAACTCCAGGTATGAGGCAGGAAATAGAAAATGAGTCTGGAATATCTTGTCATAGTAGAAGTCTAGGAAGCTATGAATGGATTTAAACAAGCCATATGTGTGAAAGACCTATTTGTTAACTATGACATTTATATAGATGTGTGTGTGTCTTTTGATGGATTCTAGAAGAACTATCAAATTATTTGAAAAGAAGTAAATAAAAGGAATCAGGCACTTAACCTTCTTTCCTGCACAGACGGTATTTCCAAGAGACAAAGAGCTGATGAGGAACTGTTTTTCTTCAAATACGTTTAGAGCTTGTAAATAAACGAGAGAATGTCGCCATCTTGCCACCCCTGATGGTGACGGGCACTTGTCAGGGCACTTGTCAGGGCACTTGTCAGCGACGGCTGCAAAGACCAGGAGGCGAGAAGCTGATGGGGAGCTTTGAAGTGGATGAGTCAAGCTCACGTTTGAATTCACTGATTAGCCTTAAGTCACAAGAAGAGCAACACCCTGTCATAATGAGCCTCCTGACAGAAATCCACAACATCATCAGAATTCTTGAAAAAAACATCAGAAGTGAGTATGGTCAAGCCTCTAGATCTGTCAATTCACCGGAAACACAGCAGGCAGAAGACTGTGTTAACCGACAGGACATAATCAGCAAAATCCAAATTACAGGAAATTTCTACAGGACAGACAACCTGCTTATTTAACAATTAAATTAAAAACAGGGAAGAAAGATCTATAGATTCAAGAAACTTAGAAGACTTATCAATCAAACGCAAGAGGACCTTATTTGAACCCTGGATTAATTAAACTATTGATTAAAAAATGAAGGCATTGGGAAAATTTAATTATGATGATATTTGGTAACATTATGGAAATACTGGCAATTTTTCAATGTTTGACAATGGTGATGGGGTTACATTTTTATTTTTTAAAAAAGAAGTCCATATTTTTTAAAGATATTGACGTAATTATGGAAGAAAAAATATGATGTCTTGGATTTGCTTCATAAAAAGCTAGTGGAGGGTGGGAAGTTGGGGTGGGGAAGATACAGATGAAACAAGAGGGGCCGTAAGTTGATAAACATTGATCAGGATGTTTGTTTCAACTCTGACAGCAGTTCTTGTTCTAGGTTAAAAAGACAAAAGTGAGGCGTGGGGACTTGCCTGATAGAGCAGAGACATAAACCCAAGGTCATCCATCTCCAAGGTCTCCATCGGGGTCCAAAGTGGCCACACCTTCTCCGGGGTGATGGGGAGTTCGCCCCTCCTGCCCGCACTCGCCGCGCACAAGCCTGGCCTGTGGTCCAAGAGCTGGGGCTGCCAGCCAAGGCAGGGGTGTCACAGACCCTTCCCTGCCCGTGGGGAGGGCTGAGTGGGCCCTGCAGGCACCGTCGTCTTCTTCCAAGGACACAGCAGGTCCCGTCTGCCACCTGCCCCTCTCTCGCCAGATCCTTGTGACAGCAGGACGAAGGAGCGGAGCCAGGGGCCTGGGCGTCAGAGCCCGCCCACCGCAATTCTCCTCGTGGAAGGACAGACAGTCTCCTCCTTTGACAAACATCGGGGAGAGTCTGATCTTTAATTTACTATAGGACGCGACAGTCTCAACGTTTAAAAGACAGGACTGGATAATTCACTGCAAAGGGAGGCTCAGTTTTTCTTGCCCTGCTTTTAAAACTTCCAAACTAAAGAACTTCAGGTAAAAGGGAAACTGGACTAAAGCTGGACCAGGAGGGTTCCTTGGACGTGGTCAGCTCTGAGGACGGCTCCATGACCCCAGCATCAAAGCTCTCATCTTACTGTGATAAATTACCCGGGGCTTGCTTTCATTCTGTGATAATATTCCCTACATGGTGCAGGGTTTGTTGTGAACTTCAGATCAGGCAGCTTTCTCCCTGACCTCTAACCCCCCAACGCGCACTGGGGCTGAGCCCCCATATCCTCACGCCCCCTCCCCTCTGCCCTTCCCATCCCTGTCTCTGGATCCTTCCTCTCCTCTCCACCATCACTGTGCCGACCCCCCGCCCCTCCCCACTCCCAGGACCCACTGCCTAGAGGGAGCTCCCACAGCTCAGTGGAGCCCACGGGGGGTTTCTTCTGGTTGTGACCCCTGGATTCTCCAAAGAATCTTCAAGCGCAGCCCTTGGGTTTGCCCCTTGTGGACCACGCCCAGACAGATGCTGGGTTCCTTGCCTAATCCGTGTTCCCAGCTGAGGACCAAGAGGAACTTTGGGGACAGAAGTGGCAGAGTGCAAACCAGCAAGGCCAGGTCTACGATACGATGCGCACACACACCGGGGTTGGATCTGCGCCCACCCCCATCCCCGCAGGTTCATCCCAAGGGCTCCACGTCTACAGGAGTAGACAGACCGAGGCGGCCTCGGCTACAACCAAGTGCAAAGTGCTCCCCCCCCCCCCATTTTTTCACTATGAGAACGGGGTGTACAGGAAGCTGGGCTGGAGCTCTGGAGAGGACCTCAGGCCCCCTGACCTTCAGCCCCCTCTGCTTCCCAAGCGGCGGAGCTTGGATCAAAGCCATGTCCGTGGCCTGCGGCTCACAACAAGAGCTGCTCTCACGGCATTATAGTGTAGACTTCTCCAGAGACCCAGGTCCCCAGGGAAGGCAATTTTAAGTCCACCTTCTCTCCAGACCCAGGGGCCAACGGTGGCTCCTGGCAGAGGGTAACCTGGCAAGAAGCTCACAGCTGGTTCCAGGTGTCAGGGGGGGTTGGGGTGGGAGAGCGTGAGGGAGGTGATTCCCTGGTTCCCTTGGTGCCCGGAGGCTCTGTGCACTCCTAACCCCCCGGGGCCAGCCAACCATGTTTCCACTGGGAGTCAGGTCCCAGTCGACCAAGTTCCCGCAGGCATTTTAGGAATTACACGTCAAGGTTTAGGCACTGGGGCGGTGAAGCACCATCCAATTACAGCAAGTTCCAAATCTGCAGAGAGTTTCCAATTAAGTTAGTTCTTGGTGTCTGGAGATGGATGCATTATCTTCCTTTGCCTAAAACCACTTCAGGGAGCCCAGCAGATCACTGAAACGTGAACTCATCCTGTGCCAGAGTTTATTCCCTCATCGCCACAGAAATTAAAGGGCAAGGGAATAAATGAAGGAAAGAGTCTTCCATCCCTGCAGGTGTTTGGTCAGGCTCCACCTACAGGCATTTATCATTAACCCATCAACGGCAGATCCCCGAAGGACAGAGAATTAGGGAGCAGAAATCTCCAAGCCTTTCTAGGGAATCTGTGGACTAACAAAATACCGCACGTGAAACGTCTGCAGTGTCTGAGCTCGTAACCTGCACTGGCGTTGAGGGCATCGTGGACACAGATGCAGAGGAGGGATGCCCTTCTCCATCCATTTGTGTTTTCTTATATCTGCAGCAGGGGAAGGACTTCCTGGGTGTAAAAGAACAGTTAAAGGTAACGGAGCAAAGTCAATCACAAGGGAAACTGAACACAAATGCATTTCCTCAGCGAATGGCACAGCGTTCATGACGTGTCCTTCTCAAGGCAAGGATTGGGGACACATCAGTGACGAAAAGAGACAGAACTCCTGGCCTACTGGGGGCCTGCATTTTAGCGCCTGGGGGTCTTTTTAACCTTCCAGGTGGCCCACTGCCCCCCATTCTCAGTGGGGTCTTCCTTTCCAAAGCCCACTCCCCACCTCCCAAAGTTCTAAGTCACTCTGAAAATAGAAAAGGTTTTCTTGGTGAGAATTTTCCCACCTCCACGCCACCCTCTTCCCCCGAAACCTGCAGCCGGCGGCCCACTAGTGGCCCAGCCCCAGGCAAGGGAAGGCCCGCCCCCCAGGAGTGACTGGTTGGTCCTTTCCCCACCAGGATGCTGGGATGGGGGAAGGAGAGCTTGCTGCTGCAGGCAGAGGGGGTCTACTTCCCTGGCGGAGACTCCACAGGAGGGGAGAGGCGGGGAGAGCAACCGCACATCAGTGCACCCCTCCCACCAGGCCAGGCTCGAGCAGCCTGAAGCAGAGCCAAGGGGAGGGGCAGGACTCTCTCGGGGCGCTGAACATTCACCCAAAGACCCCTCCAAGTCCCCAGCGGCGGAAACGCAGCTGCTGTAATTCACCCCGAGAAAGGAGCGGTGCCAAAAACCTATCTGGCGCAGGAGTCCCTCCTCGTGGGCGTCATTTTACAGGCGGAGGAGGGAGGAATGCAGCCCCAGGGTCACACAGTCACATGTGAGTGGCAACGGGGCCCGGGGAGCGCGATCCTCTTCTCTCTTCTCTGAACAAAATCCCCGTCAACACGCCCAGCTCACTGGCACTTCCCATACTAACCCGAGGGCCCTGAGCATGGCTGTGGGGCCTGGAGGGCAGTCCCGAGATAGGCGGGGCTGCGGATGGGGAAGGAGGCGGGGAGGGGAGCTGCCCGCCAGGTGAGTGCCGGTGCAAAGCAGAGGCGCTCGGTTGCTTGGGGGCAGCGGTGTGGCGGCCGGGTGGCCGGGCCTGCAGGGCTGCTCACGTAGGCGTCTCTAAGATGGAACTGTCCCCGTGCCACCCAGGCCCTGGAGTGTCTCAGCGGCCAACCTGGCCCACACCTCAACCTGCCGGCCTATCTCCCGCATAAAACAGGCCTTCGTCCGCCCGCCCCCAGAGGTCAGACCAGGACAGCACTCACTCCGAATGGCTTTTACCCCGGCTCTTTACCTGGCGGCTTTCTTGTCCCGGCCCACTGCCCGCCCCAGGTCCTGGGGACCACGAACTCCCCGGCCCGGAGCTGAGCCCTCTGGGGCGGCTGGCTCCGGAAGAAAGCCGTTCCCCGCCCGCTCCCCACTCGCGCAGGCACGCAAGAAAGTCAGTCTGAACTCTGCAAACGAGAGCTTTTCCTCCAACACCAAAAACAACAGAGCCCTCGATGGGCCCGTCATTTTTCGGGCCCCATGCTGAATGCCTTTAAAACTGCCTGAATGAAGATAAGACAGGGTTGTGTACGTTTTCTGCACAAATGGTGGAAAGTAATAAAATAAACATCGGGGGCGGGGGTCCCGCCTACTCGCAGCTCCGTCGCTATTTGCAACAAAGGCCGGAAAAGGACGAAACCTCGGCGTGGAAGGGCAGCGGGTTAGAAGTGCGGCCTCGAAGGGCGGGCGCCCCTCCCGGGAGCATCCACGCCACCTGGGCGTCAGGCCCCGACGTCCCGCCGCGGAGAGATGGCCCTGTCTCCCCACCGTCAGTCGCCGCTGCCACAGAAACCACAGCGAACGTCCCGGAGGAGGACTGCGCCCGCCCTCGCCCTCCGGAACCGCCCTCCCGGGGGTGGGAGCCGCGCAGGCAGAACCGCACGGCGCGGGCGCAGGGGACCCGACGCTCCTCGCAGGGGCCACCAGCCACGTAAAGGAAGAGGCAAAGGAAGACAAAAGAAAATCTGAGGCCAACATGGGAGCAAGTCAAGGTCATCTCAGAAAGCGTAACCAATTTCAAGTCCACTAGTTTATTCATTAAAGAAGGAAACAAGACAGAGACGGTCCTCAAAATGAAGTCCCAAGAAGGACACACCATGCGGCTCCGGCGGGCGGTCACTGCAGAGTGTGTCCTGAGCGTTCTCCGCTGTTCGCCCCCCGCGCCGGCCGCGACGAGAGGGGTTGGCATTGGGAAGCAGCATCGTTTTAACCCCCAGAGAAGCCAACACACCGCGTGTAGCTGAGGGAGGCCGCGGGCCCCAACCCCGCCAGGTGTCCCTACAGGTGCCCCCCGGCCGTGCCCACTTGCCCAATTCGCTTCCGTGAGCTCCAGGGCGCGGGGCCCCTCCCGGGCGGGCGGACTCGCGGACACGCACACTCGCGCGCACACGCGCGCACCGCTGCCGCGCGCACGCTTCCCATTGGCGGGAGGCGGTGGGCGGGGCCGGGCGGACCCAAAACAAACAACCTGCTGCCGCGCCGCCGCGTGGCCCCCGCCTGGTGCGCGCCCGCTCCGGAGCTGCGGCCACCTGGGCCACCTCGCTCCCCACCCCTCTCGGTTTGCGCCCAGGCCCCGCCCCCGCGGGGCGCCGCGGGGTTATATTGGGCCGGGCCGAAGGTGGAGGCGAGACGGAGCCGCGGCTGGCCGGCGTGGAGATGCTGCTCCGGAGACCGGGGACGGGAAGGCGACTGCGGGCGCCACGGCCTCGAGGACTCTGCTCCGTGGGCGACAAAGCCTGAAGGCCGGACCCTCCCCCCCGGCGTGGGTGGCACGCACAGCAGCCGCCACCGTCTCGGCCCGCGAGGACGCCTGCCCGGGGCCAGGGACTTGCAGAAAAGAAACCCCCATCTCGGGAACGGAAAGCAGATGTGCACGCTTCCTCCTCCAGCAGGAACTCGAAGCCCCGCGCGCTCGGGCACCGGAGGCTGGAACCGCGGCCCTGCACGCCTCCCCCGAAGTCTCCACTCCTCGACCTGAAGGCAACACGCCCCCCCCCAACTGCTGCCTCTCCGCCCCTCTCGGTTCACCCAATAAGCACAACCCCTCCAAAGAAGAATTCCAGCGGAAGGGGACTCCTGTCCGGAAAGCGACTGTCTCTCCAAGAGGAAGGCGAGCTCTGGGAGAGAGAGACCAGGACCCCGGCCCCGGATCGCCACCCCGCCCCCGGCGCCCGCTGCCCAGGACCGCGCGGAGGAAAAGGGTACGCGCCGGGCGGGGACGGGCGCGGGCATGAAGCTGGAGGTGTTCGGGTCCCGCGAGGGCCTCGGGGACAAGCCGGGGAGTGACCTGGAGGGGGCGGGCGGCCGCGACGCGCCGTCTCCGCTGTCGGCCGCGGGCGACGACTCCCTGGGTTCGGACGGGGACTGCGCGGCCAACAGCCCGGCGGCGGGCGGCGGCGCCGTGGCGCTGGCGGGCGGCGGCGAGCGGAGCGCGGGCGGAGGGCCGGGCGCGGAGGAGGCGGGCGCAGCAGCGGCGGCGGCGGGGGGCGCGGGCGGCGGTGCGGGCGCGCGCGGCAAGCCGTACACGCGGCGGCCCAAGCCCCCGTACTCGTACATCGCGCTCATCGCCATGGCCATCCGCGACTCGGCGGGCGGGCGCCTGACGCTAGCCGAGATCAACGAGTACCTCATGGGCAAGTTCCCGTTCTTCCGCGGCAGCTACACTGGCTGGCGCAACTCCGTGCGTCACAACCTCTCGCTCAACGACTGCTTCGTCAAGGTGCTGCGCGACCCTTCGCGGCCCTGGGGCAAGGACAACTACTGGATGCTTAACCCCAGCAGCGAGTACACCTTCGCCGACGGGGTCTTCCGCCGCCGCCGTAAGCGCCTCAGCCACCGGGCGACGGCCCCGGGCCCCGGGCCGCGGCCCCCGGACGCCGCGCCTCCGCCGCCCGCGCCCGCCGCCCCGGCGCCGGCCACGCCCCGCGCGCGGTCGCCCGCTCGGCCCGAGGGGCGCGCCAGTCCGGCGGGCAGGTTCTCCGGCCCCTTCGCCATCGACAGCATCCTCAGCAAGCCTTTCCGCAGCCGCCGCTCCGGGGACGCGGGCCCCGGGATGCGCCCACCGTGGGGCGCGGCGCCCTGCCCGCTGCCGCCCGCCTATCCCGCGCTGCTTCCGGGCGCGCCCGCCGGGGCCCTGCTGCCGCTCGGCGCGTTCGGCGCGGCCGAGCCGCCGGGGCTGGGCGCGCGCGGGGCCGAGGCGCCGCCCCTCCTGCTCGCGCCCCTGGCCGCCCCGGCCCCGGCCCCCGCCAAGCCGCTCCGGGGCCCGGCCGCCTGCGCGCACCTGTACTGCCCCGTGCGGCTGCCCGACGCTCTGCACGCGGCCTCGGCCCGCGCGCCGGGCCCGCACCTGCCCGGCCCGCCGGAGACGCTCCTGGCCTGAGCGCGACGGAGCCGGCCGGGAACGCGGGCTCCGGGAGAGGGTGGGGGTGAGCTTTCCACCCAGAGAACGGAGACCGTCAAAGAAAACACCTCCACCAAACGTGCCTTAGAGCTAACGCCTTCTGATGCCAGTGTCCCAACTCGGTCCCGGACATTTCCCTTCGTCCTTTATAACTAACGTCACAGCGGAGCAAAGCAGCGCTTCACAACGGTCTCGTTTCTTGACCAAGCCTGTCCCTGCCCCCTCCACGGAGACTTCTCCCTTCCTAGTGTCCAGGCTCCGCCTTGTTCCTCCTGTTTTCGTTGCACCGTCCAGTGATTTGTCCCTTAAAAAGCAAAACAAAAACAAAAAAGCACGTCAGGGAACCATTCCATGGGATCCATGATACGACTACTGCGGGGGTACCGGCCCCGCTCCTTGCACGCGTGTGGCATCTACAGGTGTGGCTGAGGGCGGGAGGGGCCGGAGGACTTCCAGACATCCCTCTGCTCTTGACCCACGTTTCACTGTGCCAAAAATGAAAAATATATATGTTGTTGGGGTTTGTAGTTAAATTATTTATATATTTTTGAAACCCAAATTGAAAATGTTGCAGGCAACGGTTACGGCTTTATTCGCGGTTGGGTTCTCTCATAACTGTGGTCTCCTTGGGCCAAACGGTTTCTTCCAAGGACAAGTTAACATTATGCATGTGGGGTGCCAGGACCACTGCCACGTGAAAGCAAGTGTGATTTTTATTTTTAATATTATTTTATTTGTGTCTGTGTACATGTTCATGTATGAATGTTATGAAACCCAGGCATAGTGCTTATTTTTTAATAAAACTCACAATCGACTTCAGCACTTTGTGGTGATGGGTTGGAGATGGAGAGCTTTTTACACCCCCCTGCCCCCCACCTCCAAATGGGTTCAGGTTTGACTCTTAAGAAACTCTCTGTGGAGTTCCAGATATTTTCCTGAATAATTCAGTAAAGGTAGAGGCCGCAGGTTTCCTTACCTGACAAATGGCTGTACAAGTCTCCGGGGTGGAACGTCCATCAGTGGGATTTCTTAAACATCAAACCAGTGAGCTCTCCAAGAATTCACTTAGTAGTTACCAGAGCAAGATAAGGTGTGGGCCCCTCTTCCCCAAGAATCCTTTAGTGGACAAGTTCAGCTATTAACAATCTTGGCGTCGAGCAGACATTGCCAGGTGAAGTGGTTCTGATCATGCTCAAAAAGCTGGAAATCGTCTTGGCGAGGGGCTTTCTTAACACACGATTTCTTCAGGGCAGTGTTAAGAGCAATTGGAAAGTCAGTTTTTTTTGTCAAAACAAAACCCTCCACCTTTTTAGGAATGCCCAGTGCACCTGGGTGTGAACCCATCAGTAGTAATTTGTCACTCTCTCCTTTTGTAGGAGGGTAAGGTTTGTAGAGGTGGGGCTGCCAGGCCTATTTCAGTTGTGATCTGAGGAGAGAGGCCACCTCCGATGGGGCAGAGATGATTACCCATATTAAAACCGGAAGGTTTCCATCAGCAGAAGGACCAGAAAGCAGTGTGCACATCAGTTTCTCAATAAATTCAAAGGCAGTAGAGCGCTACCAATTCATGGATTGCAGTCTTCGAAAAGGAATACAAAGACGGAAAAATTCAGAGGCTCTAAGTGCTGGCCCCATTGTTGTTCCTGCCGCTGGGCAGATGTCATCTTATCCAAGACAAGAGGATGGTTTGGGGTCTACGTATGGTGAAGTGGGGAAAGAGAGTGGAGTTCATTTCAGGATGCTGTGTTTTGGCAGGAATGGGAGAAAAAAAAGCCCATCCCTAAGTGTAGTTAACAAGAAACAAGTCTTGACTGATCTGGTTATATCTACTTAGTAGTCATGAAGAGGGATAATAACAGGGTTGAATTATGACAAAAAGCACCCATTTAAGCAGAGATTTGCACCCACACGACCAATAATCAGAACAGAAAATAAAACTGAAACGGGGGGCGCGGGGAGCGGAGGGGTGGTCCAGGCTCAACGGGTTGAAATGGCGAGGATCCGTCCGCCCAGGTCTCTGCGCTCCTGAAGCCGCACCCAGCGCCTGGGGAGCCCCCGCCCCCGTCACTGACTCCGGCGGACCGACCCCTCCCCTCCGACTCTGCCCGCTCCAGAGGCCGGCTGCCGCCTGCCTCCACGTTGGGTTTGTAACGCCACTGTTTGCATTTCTACATCGATACACCGGGACAGTTCTGCAAATGGACAGAAACAGCAACGTAAAAAAGGATGTTTTCTCAGTCACATTCTTCTCCCCTCCCCTCAGAGGTCCTTCCTTCCTAATGAAGACTCCGGACTTCAGGTGAGTGAGGGGTCCCCTTCGCCGTGTCACCAGGGACCACCAGGTTTTCTAGAGAAAGGCCATGGTTACGGGACCTTTGCGCCCCGGTCCGGCGCCACGACCACTGCCGAGCTCCCGCTCCCACGACCGAGTGGCCATCATTCCCGGTGGGCCCGGGCGGGGGGCGATGGAGGGTCGGGGTCCCGCCGCTGCTCCACAGCCCCAGCCCTGGGAGCTTCGGCCTCCTTGCGGCAGGTTCCCTGCGAGACCCCGCCGAGGTCCTCCCTTCCTGCATCCGCCCAGAAAATCCGGTTCCTCCTCCGCGCTCTGGTGGGCAAAGGGCAAGGCCTGCCCCTCCCCCAGCGCCTGCCCATCCTCCTCCTCCGGCCCCCAGCCCATTCCCCTCCCCCTTCCCCGCCATGACCCTCCCCCAACCCTCCCCGGGCCCCAGCCCATCCTCCTCCGGCCCCCAGCCCATCCCCCTCCCCTCTCCTCCAGCCCATCCCCTTCCCGCCGCCCACCCCATCCCCTAACCTGCCTCACCCCTCTCCCCAGCCTCCAGGCCACGGGGGCCAAGGCCCACCTGTGCAAACACCAGGCTGCCGAGGACAGCTGACCCTAGGCCTAGGAGGGGGCTCGGGACCGCGGGGTGAGGGCGGGTCTGTTTGGTTTGGGCAACGCCCTTTGATACCTGGGAGTCTGGGCCGTGGGCCAGGGTGCCCTGGGTCAGTTTTCAAAGAGCCCCCCAGCCCCCCCCCGGGTGCTTTGCAGTCCCCTTTCCTGACCCCCGACCCCCGGAAGGACGCTCGAGGTGGCCTGAGAGAGAAACGCACGCCCACGCCCCTTCCTGGAGCCTCGGCCTGCAGGGCCCAGACCTGCCCCAGTGCCCCCCACCCAGGCCCCAAGCGACCAGGAGCCGGTCTGCGGCCTTTGGGGGCTGAAAACCTGAGCAGCAAACCGCTTCCTAAGAGAGAAGAGGAGTGTCCCAAATACGGGAAGCGGGGCACTGTGCCCTGGCGGCGGCCCTGGCCCTGCCACCCCTGCAGTGAGACGGCCACACCAGGCCCTGGGTTCCTGCTCACAGCCTCACGCGGGCTCCCTCCAGGTTCTCGGTCCCACGTGGACTCTGCAGAAAAGAAGAGAAACGGAGAGAGTCTCCCCCTGGCCTGGGAGGACGGGCTCATGGTGCCCGGGGGGGGGGTTCCCCGGGCCGGCGGGGGGCAGCAGCCTCAGGCCACCCTGTTGCACTGCCTCACAGCGTCACAGACGTGACACTCTCCTTTCTCGGGGAATGGTGTTCACACACAAGCACACAGATGGCTCACTGACTCTCTCGGATAGAGCCTAATCTTACAGACGAGGAAACGGGGCCCAGCGAGTAGCTTAAACACTCCTTCCTGACAGACCCAGCTGGAAACCAAGACCCAACTCCAGTTCAGAATTCTCTCCACCATAACGCAATTATCAGCATAATTCAGACCAAAACATACTGTGGCCTGAACTTAGCTGAACTACTCAGCTAATCGTCTCGGTTCACTTTTATTAAATGGTAGGCAAGCTTCCCAAACTGGAAAATGGTTTCTTTCGTTACTGAGAGCTGTACCCTCACCTCACACAACTGTCCCCTCCCATGCCTGGGAGGCCAGGCGCGGGGGTCACAGACCCTCAAGCGTCACTGTTAAGCGGTGCTCCTGGCGCCCTTTCTGTCACTCTGCCGAGCGCCAGCCCCACCCCTGCGGGGGGGCAGCCAGGATTCTGTGCTGAGAGGGTCTCAGGGCCCCCTCCACGGGCCCTGGTCTCTGGTGCCACAAGCCGGTGGGCACTCTCCCCACACGCCTTTCCTACTTTCCCCAAACAACAAAAACGGCCCCTTCCCCACCCTGGAAAGAAGGAACTTCTTACAATAACCTGCCTTGCAATTCTAGCTTCTAAAAAAAATGCCAACGCAGTGGACTCACGTGACTGACAACTTTCTTAGGTGGTAAGGGACTTTGTTGGCATCACACGTACAAAGGTACTGCTCCTCTGTTTTTTAATTCTTTACATCATAATAGCTAAGCTTTGCCTGGGTTCTAGAAATTAGACCCCAGAGAGTCCAGTAAATATTTCCTGCTTTCTAAAACCGCAATAGTTCTCTCTTAAGTAACAGACTTTATAGTTCTCTAATGAAACCATTAAACTGTTGTCATGCTTTAACAACATAATTTGTTAATTCTTAATGCTGTCAACAAATGGCCCTAATAAGCGTCTTCTAATTTCGTGATCAAAAACATAAAACTGTAACTGCCCCCAATTCCAGGTCCTCTTTCAAATTCGCAGAGGCTCCGACATCACACGGTGCTGTTGCGTGGACCTCTCTGCTCGGCGTTCAGACGGATGGGTGACTAGAAGCAAATGCTGTTCCTGTCATTCGCCACCTTACACACACGACTTACACCCTCCTTTTTGGTGAACTACAGCCCAACATAAATATTAACATAATACCACACTTCCCTTACCACTCCTGGACCTTCTTTGCCACTCCTTTCAGGAAAAGTTTACCTTAGAAGATTTGCCATAACTGATCCTTTCTATCACATCTGTTTGGAGCCCAAAATAACATACGTATTCAACGGCCTTGACATGGATTTGTTGTTTCTGACCACCAAGTTCTAACTGTTAAGGGAAAAGGTAGAAAAGTTTGGCAACCTGTGGCTGGCTAGGCTCACGGCAGCTAGATGTCTGGTAACGCTCAAAACCACAGAAGTGGTCCAGTCAAGGGAGAGCTCAGAATGGGAACTCGAAGACAAGCCTGAACTCTGGCCAAGTCTCTCGAAGCTGGGCGACCTTAGGGGAGGGGCCGCCCGCCAGCCTCAGCAGAACAAGAGGATTGAGCCAGCACCTCTCTCAGCTCATGGGATGTCACAGATGTCATGCTGACAGATGCTTTTTCTTTCCCTTAAACTCAATCAACTTGGGAGCAAATGTGTATTTCAGGGACAAGCTTCCTTAGAGCATTATTCAACATAATTAAAGTTCTCATAGACACAGCAAAACATATTGGAGACCACCAGGGCTCAGCAGACATATATAGCTTGCCATTCTAGTGGATCATAACATGTAGCTCCAATAACATTTGCCCCCAGTGTGTTCTCAACAACTTAAATTTTGCACAGAATCCCAGCTTTCAGAATTAGGTGTAAAACACCAACATGCTTATTTCACAGACAGGAAACCAAGGCTTCGAGAGGCTGGGCTATTTTCCTGAGGTTTCATGATAAGCAAGGCATCCAGGGCTGGTTCCCACTCCAGCGACAGCTCCAGGCCCGTGCTCAGACCCTGGGATGAGGGGATCAGACCAGCCCTTCGTTTGTTTGTTGAGGAACAAAGTCCAAATATGCCAATGGCGCTTCTCTGGGTAGCAGAGTTGATACAACCTGAACACGCACTAGCACCCAGGACTCGGGGCTGGAAACGGACGTGTGTCTGTGTGTGCACAGAGGGAGCACGGAGATACTAATACTAAATACTGAAGTCAATGTGGGCCGTCAGAAGGAGGGCAAACCTGGAAACTAGAGAAAAGCCCTGGAAATACCAACTCCTACAGTAACAGGTATTATTTAATAAAGTGAACTGCAGACACATCCTCAGGCCCGGGGAAAGAGGAGTGACAAGGGCCACACGACGCCTGCAGAGACCAACCCTCTTTGATGGGGAGCAAACATCTGTTCTGCCCCCCGGCCCCCTCAGGCCCTGCTCACACGGTGGGCTGCTCTGCGGGTCCCCGCCTGGGGCCGGACAGCGGCCTCTCTCCCCAGGGCTCTGGACCTGGGGCAGCGGGACTCAAGCCCAAACGGAGCGGGGCTGACTTGTCCCTGGGACCCCAGGGAAGTGGTCTGTCAGGCTCAGCTGTGGGAGCCCTGGCTCCTCTCCTTTTGGGGAAAATCCTCCCAAGCGGCCCTGCTTCACTCATACTTGTTCGTCCACGTTTCTGCCACCAGCGCCCTCAGCGCCATCCTGCGGGGTCAGCCCAGGCGCAGTGCCAGCCAGGCCTTTGCTGTGTGACCTTCCTCCTCCTGCTGGCCCTCAGAGGACACCCACAGTGCCCACGGGAGGACGTGGAGACGAGGAAGCTGGGCTGTGGGCAGCGGAGGTCGGGCCGGCAGTGCAGGCAGCAGCTCTGTCCCCCGCCCCCCGGGGGACGACAGCAAGTACAGGGGGCCTCGTACAGAGGAAGAAGCTTCCCTCCGGGTGAGGCCACATGCATGGTACTGAAACAGGCGAAAGGGACGGAAATGAGATCCTTGCCAGGGGCTGAGATGGGGCTCTCAGGGGCACAAGGGGACTTTTGGGTGATGGAAACAGTCTTCATCTTGATGGCGAGAGTGGTTTCAGGACCGTGTACGTTGGCCCAAACTCAGGACTGTGCACCGAAATGCACATGCTGCTGTTTGTAGATTAACTTCAGTCACCCGCATCTGACAAACACTCACTCTTACAGAGAATGAGCCCTAAGACATACTGTACTGCCCAAACCAGGATGTTTCCCAATCCCAGCTGAAGCTGAAGGAAATAAAGCTTTACTTATGGAAGCCTGGCTATAACTGGAGGTCGGCAGGGGAGTATTTTCGAAGGAAAGGTAAGCGTCCCGATACCTCTGAAATCATACGCAGGGGTCAGCTGCCCCCTCCTCACTCTGAGCCCGGCAGCCCCCAGCCCGGGCACCCATGGCACTCCACGCAGGAAGTGTCTCCAGACCACCCTGCAAACCGGACCCCTCCAGCATGTACCCACGTGTTCCTCCTACATTCAGAAACACTGTTCCCTCTGGCTGACCAGTTGGCCGAGAACAGACCAAGGGACCGAGCGCCCAAGAGGGAGAGAAGCAGCCTTGCTGTGGTCCCACCTGGCGCCCGGATGAGTTCCCAGAGCAGCTCCGCGGGCTGCTGTCAGTCTAGGGCCCGCATCAGGGTCCAGCACGCCTGCAAGGAAAGGTCACCAAGAGAGGGGCCCCAGATGGAGCCACCAGGACCAGGTGACACAGCCCCAGCCTTTCCACCGCGCTCAGACCCCGTGGCAAAGAGATCCCTGCTCCCTGATCCCTGACCCCGGCCTGCACCCTGGTTCTGTACCCACAAGTGTCGGGGTTCTGGGAAGTTGCGCAAACAGGACATTCTTGACCCGGACAGCAGTTACACAAGTCAGCGCTCTGAACCGAGATAATTATTAGTTCTGTGTTTATTAGCTGAACCCCTTTTGACTAATAGCCTCTGGGGACATTTGTAAGTGCAATAAAAGGCCGCATCATTGTGTCGTGCAGAGTGATGAGGCTCTTTCTGGATTCTGGCTGAAGCAAGTCCTCGGGCCGTGCAGTACATCTGCCCGGATGCGGGAAAGGTGAGAGCTGGGCCCCTGTCCCCTCGTGCACCCCTCCACCTCTGCTTCCAACAACGTCGGCAGGCGCTGTCTGCCAGCATGGATCCAGTAAAGATAAATCTGAGCCCAAATTTCCAGTTCATAACCCCAGAATGGCTTGTGACAGAAAAAAGATGTCTGGTGGCCCCAGGCACTCCTTCAAGCCATGCCCTCCAGCCGTCAGAGGGCCTTGGGAAGAGCTTGCCCAGTGGGGCTTTCTTATCGAATCGCAGGAGATAAAAACCAGCCCGGTTTTCAGTCACAGTTGTTTCCACAGCATCAGGCCACATCTGGGCAGCAGCGGCTGCTTGCAGAGCGATTCGCAAAGGGCCCCGCAGGGCCCCGCTGGGGACGTGTCCCCCACTCCCCTCTGCCCACCCCGTCCCCCTGCTGTCTCTAATGTCTCGAGTCACTCTGTCAAGGTATATAGTGAACACGGGGCATAAATTCTCCAAAAGGAGAAAAGAGAAAACAGGCACAGGGAGACCAAGGCAATCATGTTCCATCGCAAACACAACTCCCGTCCTCGTGCTGTAACCGCAGGGCCCGTGGACAGGCTTGCTGACCTCTGAGGACTCACCGTCCGCATACAAACGCACCCATCCACAGACCGACACCAACGGCAGAGTCTTCAGAAACATTCCTGCTGCCAATCTTACGCTTCTGCCTGCCATACTTCACTAGTGGAGACGTTAGGTATGAAGGAAACACCTCTGGTGACCAGCAGTGGGTTCAGGGAACCGGCAGAGAGTCCAGGGGACCGGCAGAGAGTACAGCCCATACAGTGAAGACGTTCTGCTGCCCGCAGGCCACAAGCAGCTTTCCCTCCTGGGGGTCCCTTTTCCTTTGTCCAAGGATGTGAGTCATACATTTAAGAGCATTGTTCAAGTGCGCTGGAATAAATCTGCTTTTGAATTCCTTCGACTACTGAGTATCCAAGTTAGAAAGCAAATGCAGGACTTAACAAAGCCCACAACCCACGTTTAGCATCAGGCTCCGGGGAGACGGAGTGACGGGGCACAAAGGGGCATGAGGACGGCGAGCCGGCACGGGGCCACAGCCCTGCCCGCCCCTCCAGCCTGGCTCTCGGTTCGGACGCTGCTCCCAGGCCCTGGCTCCCCGACGCCTGCCTGCGCGTCCCCCCCTTGCCCTTGTGGAGAATGAAGCCGTGTTGCTGGCGCTGAGCACGCCCGTAGCAGAGGCAGGCCCTGGCCCTGAAGCAGAAGCTGCCTGAAGGATGCACACGCGGGGTCACGTAACCACACACAGCCGCCCGCCAGACCCGGGGACAGACCCGTTCAGAGAGACCCCTCCCCACACGGCCCACATATGCTGCCCGCTGCTGTAGCCCCGGCACACTGGCGAATTGGCGGACTCCTCCAGCCAAGCTCACGTTGTCCTCCTGGACGGAGACCCAGGCGGCATCCAACCTGGGCTCGGTGGGAGCGCCTCTCTGCTTGCGCCAGAAGGATGACAACAAGCCCATGTCACTCTTTCCACTGAGAGAAATTCACTTAGACTCTGCAGGTCCTCCCTGGAGAGGTGGACACTCCCTGGGCAGCGGGCGGGTGGGCGGGCAGTGATGCACCCTCACCCCCAGGGCCGCGGCAGGGGGCCGGCCCACGGCGAGCCCCGAACCCTGACAGCAACGGAGTCTCTGAAATGCAGGACAAGAGGCTGGTGTGAGTGTGTAGTTGTTCCCCCTTTAATACAAATAAAGGGGTGCCGTTCACATCACAGTCATAATAATTCCATGTGTCAAGTACAACGATTTTTGCCCAATGGCACTAAAGTGTCTTGAGGAAAGTACTCTTTTCTAATGTGCTCAAAGGCACCATCTGAGCATGGCCCTGAGTGCGTGGGGCAGACTCTGTAGGTGACTGAGTTTGGTTCCCTGTAGGGCATCCCAGTGTCTGAAGTTCGGGAAGGACAGGGGCAGGAGGTGTGATTGGGTACCGTCCAAACGTGGAGAGTGTCTACCACCGAGGACATGACGACGTCATCCAGGGCAGTGTGTAACGGGCTTCGGTGGAAATCAGTTGACAGGAATACACAAAAACAGCAAATTAAGGTTATGTCAAAAACGGGGGTGAGTGGCCTGAGCAGAGGGAAGGATGGGGAGCCAGGACGTGAGACATACAGGGAGACTCGCGTGAAGGAGCCGGAAGAGGAGGGAGGAGGAAAGAGCGAATCACGAAGACTAGAAGAGCCACATTTGTGGGGGGCAGGGGGCCCGGGAGCAACGGCAGCAGGGCTGTCACGGACGGTGGGGTTGATGACTGCAGAGTAGCACTGGAGGCCGTCACCGCGGGGCGCCAGGCCCGGACATGGGCCATCGTGGCGGGTCCCGGTCCAGCGGGCGGAGGCCGTCCCGGGTCCTGGTCCAGCCCTTCCTCAGCCGCAAGGCCTGCCCCCAGGGCTCCCTGTGGACCATCTTGGGGGAGTTGGAACGCTGGCCAGGGGCAGGGGTGGGTGCTCTTTGGGCCCTTTGAGGAAAGACTTCCTCAGTAAATGGCAGAAGGGATGGAGGGGGAGAGTGTGATTGACCCTGATCCTTAAGGTGATGTGGAGTTAACCTACCCCTGGAAAGGGTCCTGCCTCTCCCGGGGCCCTGTCTGCAGGGGAAGGGACAGTAAGAAGTCACGGGCAGAACACAGAGCCTGGGGTCACATGGTCCTGCAGGTCCCAGCTCTGCATCGGGGGCTGTGTGATCTCAGTCACCCGAGCCTCTGAACCTGCGTCCGTAGAGCGGGCATCACAGAACAGGTCCTGTAGGGCTCACAGGGCAGCGGGATGAAGTCAGAGCACACACTCGCATCTACGCGTGGAGCACGGAAGCACGAGTGGTGATCGGTACTAATAGTAGTGACACGCCTTAGTCCTTAATGATGACGTCATATCCTCATCGATCACCTTATAATTATTAGACAAGTTACACAGTTTACCACAAGGTAGACACTTGTGGGGGGTGGGGGAAGACTTCTTCTGTACCTTTCAACTAAATTACCTGGAATTTGACCTACAGGATTATGTGATTTATGTTGCAAATCAGAGTCTGTAGGTCTTTGCCAACAGGCCTATCACATCACTCACGCCAAGAAATAGAAATCGCTGATGCTACTGATTGTGCAGTTAACTTATCTGGTCTTTAAAGGAAAAATATCCCACCTGCTTATGAACTATGGGAGGAATACTGAAAACCTGGGCCACAATGTGACCTCTTGAACTTTCCATAAGAAGTTTTATCTGTTCAACCAGGAAAACTCACTGCGGAGATACTGTTAAAATGAGAGTAACAAATAAATTGTATATTCCTTGTCTCTTTCTTGAGCAGAGTGGAACAAACAAAAGGTAAACAGAATTCATCTGCTCAGCTGTTCTCTCAGCCCAGGGACTGTGTTTGTTGTTCATGCTGTTTAAGTGGAAATGGGGCCTCTTAGCTCTGTGGCTTATGCACATAAGTGATTTTGTCATTTTAAATTGGTGTTTTGCTCTTCCCATCAGAAGCCTGTTTTCCATTTTTCTCTCAATCTTCCTGTTGCATTTACTCCTCGAGGCCTCCTTCAAAATACAGCCCAGGGTCCCCCCGACTGGGAAAAGGGCCGAATCTTTGATCCAAGAAGAAGGGAATGAGGCAAGTTCCTGCCTGGATCCTCCAAAAGCCTGTCTGAATCCTTTTATTTCCAAAGGAGCAGAAAGCCCTGCTCTGGCAGCGCGTCAGTAGAGCCAATGGGCTGATGACCAAGACTACAACAGAACCTCCTGCAGCTGCATCCCTATGTCACCCCACGCACCAAAACGCAGATCTGAAGTCACAAAGACGCACGTGTGGAAGCAAACCCTTGGCAGTACAAGAGGAAAGCAAGGAGAGGTTAAGTCTTCTCTACATAGGCAGGGCTCACGTGAGCCTAGTGGAAACCCTAAATGCTCTCCAGGGAAAGCAGATAAATTGTATTCCATAAATATGGTAAACTGCTATGTGCTTAAATAATAGGCAAATAGGGCATGTATTTGTGACCTAGCTGACAAATAAAGGCTAATGATAAATAAAAGCTTTTATAGATCAATTTTTAAAACTACTAAAAACCTAATGGAAATGAACAGTAGTCAAGACCAGCATGTTTCCATCCAATAAAGGCAAATGCTCCATAAACACTCTTCATAATACAAATGCAAATTTAAGAAAATAATGACTTGCCCTTTTTTGTCTATTGGCAAAGACTTATAAGTTTGATAGAATGTGCATTTGGTGAAGTTCTGAAGAAATTGGCTGTTCATACAATGTTAACGGGGCTATAAATTGGCGCAAACTTTTTGCAGGGCAATTGGGCAACGCCTATTAAAATGTGAAATGCACACAACCTTTGACCCAGCAATTCCACTGCTAGGAATTTATCACAAGGGCACACTCTCGACTGTGCACAAGTGCACGTGTAAGGGTGTGTAGGGCAGCACTGTTTGTCAACCCCCAAAACCGGGGAAAACTTTTATACACCATTTATGGATCAAGTTTCAATTAACTGGGTTACAGCCTCACAGTGGACCGCTCAGCAATTAGGCCGTCAGTGTTATGGAAGGATGTGTGTTTTGCATTCTGACAGAGGCCCCATTCTCAACACAGAGCTCAGCTTGTGTCTCCACCCACAAAAGTGCTGGTCCAGGAAATGTTCAGAAAGATTGTACCAAATACTTACATTGTACAGTCACCTCTGGGTAGCTGATGGGGCTGCAGGGACGGGGGTGTGCTGAAAGTATCTTCTCTTTCACCTTGGATGCTTTTATTCCGGTTGGAAGAACTATTTTTTACCATTATTGTTCATTACTCTACAATTTAAAGAAGCCTATTTCACTAAAAGGGAACAAAAACCAAGGGGGGGAGGAGGAAGGAAGAAGAGGGAGGGTGGCAGGTAAGCTGGGGCAGAAACTTTCTCATTCTTTGGATTAGATGAGCCCTTTGCCTCTTTGGATGCAGACAGACACCAGCACATCTGAAGCTTTAGCAATTTTACCAAACTTCACAAGCACGATACCCTCTAACTTCTTCTATACATGAAACAAGGAAGTGCCAGGCTGCTGGGTCTGCCCATTTTCCCTGGTCCCTGCAAACCACGCTGGGATAAAGTCCTTACGACACCGGGAAGGCAGACGCGCCCTCCTCCCGTGACACACAAACTTGTGTTTTGCCTGATGTTCTGGGCCGCCCAGCGACCGGCGCCATGGAGCACAACGCAGGGAGCTCTCCTGGTTCTGCAGAGATGAGACAGGCGAGGTCAGGAGGCTGGCTTGCTTTCTCAGGCCTGGGCCGTCCTGGAGGCAGGGGGAGGGCTTCCCGGTGGCGGTGACGGCCTCTGCCGCTAGTGCACTTGAGGTTTTACCAAATACAGTAGCTTTGTCTCTTCCCCTTTTAGATTCTGGTAGCTGACGGGAAGCTAGATTGATTTTTTTCACTTATTTCTCAAAGTTAAAATCATATTTGAGGTCTATTTTAGAAGATAATGGGTTGGTGTAGAGGATTATTTTTTAAGAACTCTGTAAAAATTGAGAGATTTTCAGAGGGCTTTAAAAATGACTTTTATGGAAAAGGAGGAGAGGTCAGCCCTGCCACGGGGCCAACCCTGCAGAAGGACAAACCCTGCAGGAAGAGCCACGGGCCCATCTCCTACAGCCCAGCCCCACACCGAACTCCACGGCCGTGCCCAGAGCTGGCAGAATACTCTCCTGCACTCGGAGGGTTCAACGTTAACGAGCCTGTCAAGGAGCCGGGGCTGGGAGCCGGCAAGCCTCGGCTGGACCCCTAATTGCTTCTTGCGCAACTGCAGGCCCGGCTCCCAGATCACGGGCTCCCGGGTCGGGCGCGAGGGCCCGGCTCTGCCAGGTTGCATAAGCCTTTGCATAGCACCATCATTAGTCATGAAGACGCAGAACAAAGGGCCATTCTGACCAGGGCGGCACTGACGCTGCATGGATCCGCTCTCCGGAAAAGAGACAGTGCTGGCACCTTCTACCCGGAAGGGGGTCCCCAGGGTTCGGGAGGAGGAGGGTCAGAGTGTCTGCTGCCTGCGGACTCCCTGGGCATCTTCTGGTCCTGCCGACGGCTTCTTGCTGCTGTCGCCGCTGTTTAATCTCCCACCAGGTCAAGACGCTCCGTCCCAGCCCCTTGGCCTCGCTCACCGACTGGGGTCACACCTCCCGTTGGGCCTCCGAGCCTCCCGCGTCCCGGCCTGGCCAGTCCTGGTTCCCCCTGGCCTGCACGAGGCTGTCCCCCGGCCACATGGGTCTTCCTCCATCAGAATCAGTATGTGTGAAATCAGGTTCTAAAGCGTTGCTGCCCGGGTTGCTTCTAATAAAACGAATACACAGAACCTGAATTTCAGGGGTAGAGAAGTGTCTTTAGAAATAATCCGGTCTAGTCCCCTGATTTTACAGATGGAAAAACCGAGGCCAGAGGAGCCGAGGAGAGCTGACTTTACCCACAGCTGGGCCCTGACGCAGGCCCTGCGTTGCCTTGATGCTCAGGGTGCACCGTGACCTCACGTGCTCTCTGTCTCCCACGTGACTTCAGTGTCTGCCCGAAACCTCCCCCCGCCCGTCTGTTCACCTGTTGAGCCCAGCCCTGCGTGTGGGTGAGGAGATAGTCATGGCAACACTGCAGCCTGCAGGTTAGTTTGAAGATAACACCTGGTCACCTGCACGGAGCCTCCTGACAGCACAGGGGCAGGGCCAAAGTTTCCCGAGGAAAAACCTTGAATTTCCCATGATTTTGCCAAGAAAACTTGGTCTTTCCACCTGTGGTTTATAAGCGAGGCCCACGAGGATGGAGGACGGCCAGAGTCGCCCCTCCCCTCCCTCTGCCCACAAGGACTGCTGCCGCTCAGTCAGGCGACAGGGGGAAAACTGTCCTTCACGTTAAACTCACTTCCCTGAGGTGAGAGTTTGACCAGCCGGGATCAGGGAAGAGCCATGGGTGCTAAGAACCCAGGTTTTCACACGTAAGGCCAACGTAGAGGAACGCAGGCTGGATACTTAATCGCAGGGCATGTAAGTGGATCGATCGGCTGCACCCCAAAGGCGCCAGCTCATGGATTAACGTCCACCTATAGGGAGGCCTCTAGTGACAGATCAAAGAATTCTCTTTCACCATATTGGCCAATGAACTGGATAGAAACATCTTCAGACCTCTGCTCAGATGTCACGTTTGTGTGAGGTCTCCTCTGGCCACCCTGCCCGTCTCTCGTCCTTGTTTTCTTTTCCTCCTGGGCACCTGCCATCAGCATACCATCCATGGAACTTATTTATCTTTGTTTACTGTCTGTCCTCCCTACTGGAATGAAAGTCCAGGAGAACACAGATTCCTTTCTGTTTCGTTCACCACGGTGCACACCCCAGAGCTTAGCACAAAGCTTGCATAGCGTGGGGAGCTCTGGAGACAGTCACTGGGTAGATGGATGGATGGACAGACGGACGGACAGATGGATGGAGATATCAAATGTGAAGATGAAATAACCCAGGAGAGCGAGGGTAAATGTTAGATGACAAAGTCAACAACCACAATCATCTCGGCAGGTGAGAACGACAGTCTAAAGCTAGCAAGTGGAATTTAGCAGGCTGTAGAAAGCAATCCCACACTTAGACTTCAGGGAACAGTTGCACAAGCACAGGATGGGAAAGATAATGGGGCTGAACAGCAGCACATGCAAAACGGACAGCATCTCGGAAGACGGCCAGCTCGACCTGAGTCAGAATGACACCAGACTGTCAGAAAGCCTAACCCCTTGTGTCCCCACTAATTAGAATAATCATAGTTTTCAGTGTACAAGTGTCTCCATACGTTTTCCTTCATTTGAACTCACATCTTTTCATACAAACGTGAAATATTCATGTGAGCAAGGCTGTTCCTTGCAGTCTGGCTTGTAAGAACAAAGATGAGAAAGACTCTAAAAAAGAATGAATATGTGTATGTGCGTAACTGAATCACTTTGCTGTACACCTGAACTAACACAACGTTGTAAATCAACTATACACCAGTAAAATTAAGATTTTTTTTTTAAAGGGAACAAAGATGAGAAACCACCTAAATGTCCACCAATAGGAACTGACGTGCCATGGATACCAAACAGTCTTTTAATGAAGACTCTTTTTTTTTTTTAAATAAATTTATTTATTTTTGGCTGCATTGGGTCTTCATTGCTGCGCACGGGCTTTCTCTAGTTGCAGCGAGCAGGGGCTACTCTTCGTTGTGGTGCGTGGGCTTCTCATTGCGGTGGCTTCTGTTGTTGTGAAGCACGGGCTCTAGGCACACGGGCTTCAGTAGTTGTGGCATGCGGGCTCAGTAGTTGTGGCTCAGGGGCTCTAGAGCGCAGGCTCAGTAGCTGTGGCGCACGGGCTTAGTTGCTCCGCGGCATGTGGGATCTTCCTTGACCAGGGCTCAAACCCGTGTCCCCTGCATTGGCAGGCGGATTCTTAACCACTGCGCCACCAGGGAAGCCCTTAATGAAAACTCTTAATGTACTTATTTGGAGCAGTATCACAGGCAGGTAGGTAAGTGGAGGAGATCTAAGAAAAAAGAAAATAAAAGCCAATTTTTGTTTAGCTTTCAGTAAAGCCTTGTGACTCGGGTGATCTTTGACCATTCGCTTGGGCATCATCTGAGTGCTCATTAGAAATGCAGAGTAGCTGGCCTGATCCCAGACCCATTGCAACACAGTCTGCATTTTCATAAGATTCCCAAATGATTTCCACACACCTTAACTTTTGAGAAGTGCTGTTTTAGAGAAGGAATTTCACCCAGCTTCCTCACCTCATCCACACCCCGAGAAGGGCTGCCCCCCTCTCCCGCCAGCCTCCCTTCTCCAGCCCTTGTCCCGGGGGCCAGGGAGCCCGTGCATCCCAGTGGCCTTGGGTGCCCCCTGAAAGGCTCACCGGCACACGCTCACGAGCTCTGGATTCTGCAGGGTCCTCCCTGATTAGCTCCGAGGTGCCCAGGGCTGAGCTGACACCGGTGGCTGATGACTTTGCCCGGTGACTCTGCTTCCCGCTTCCCGCTTCCCGCTTCCCGCAGGGGCATCCGTAGGTGGGCGTGATTGGCTCTTGTTGGTCGCACTGCTCAGGTCAGGACACCGGCTGGTGGTCATTTTTAGTTGTCACCATCTAAGTGTTCAGCCCAGCGGATGCAATCCCTGCTTCAGCTGCGTGTTCTCCTCCAAGGATACACAACAGGCAAGGTTAACCTCAAAGTCACCCAGGGATTCTTCCCAAATTCAAGGTCACAAAGTCTCAGCATGACCCCTCCTTCACCTGCCAGCACGAGGAAAGCACCGAGGCACCGAGCAGGACTGACGTCAGAGGGAACCGCTCCTGGCGCTGTCAGCTCCTGTGGCCCATCTCCTCCTCCCAGAACCGACGGCATCTCCTTCAGCCAGGCAGCCAGGCTCACCCCATCTTCCTTCTCTGCAGCGATGGGAAGCCTGCGGCCCTCACTCCGTCAAGATCTCGAGCCAGAAGCAAAGCGTGCACACCAGCATTGTGCAGCTTGGAGCCGGGTGGGCTTGGCTCCTGCGTTGCAGTCACGGTGAGAGGCACACTGGCCTCGGGTTGCCTTGGCTCCCAGAGATCCAACTAACTAGGATGCTAGCTGGCCAGCATCCTACAGGATCTGTACCCTGGTGGCCAAAAAGCCCCCACTCTGGAAGTCAGATCAGTCCAAGAAAAAAATGTACAAGTCTTTCTGATTCATTTCAGAAAGAATCAATGTGTGTGAGACTGAGCTATGGAAAGTGCTGACCTCTGGGAGAGGTCAAATCACCAGCTTACAGAACTTGGGGAGCCACAGGCAGACATCCCATCAGGATGACGTACAACCTCGCTGTCGAGCCCAACTGAGGCTGTTCAAGCTCATCTTCTCCACCTACTGCACTGCTTCCTGCACGAGAATCACTTTTTCTTCCCATACGAATTTTAATGTTCTAAAATTGGGATGTCTTACAGCGGAAGTACATATTTATCGTGTAGTGTTTCCTTTCTTTCCAAAAAGCTATAATTAAATTGAAGATGCATCCTCCCCCCCAAAAAAGGGAAGCCCCCCCCCCTCGCACTTCACACCCACGGCAGCTGCACACACCACATGCTCCCAGCTATCAAGCCATGGAGGAGCCTTAAACATGTATCACTAAGTGAAAGAAGCCAATCTGAAAAGCCTCCACACTGTGTGATTCCAACTCTAGGACATCCTGGAGAAGGCAACACTGTGGAGACAGTGAACAGATCAGTGGGTCCCAGGGGTTTGTGAGGAGGAGAGCAGGGGATTTTAAGGCAGTGAAATCATACTGTGGTAAACTGTGGACTTTGTAAATAATAATGTACCAATATTGCTTCATCAGCTGTAACAAATGCACCACACTAATGCAAACAGTTAATAATAGAAGAAACCGTGGGAGGGAGGGAGGGGTAACTGGGAACACTCTGTACTTTCCACTTAGTTTTCTGTAAACCTAAAACTGCTCAAAAAATAAAGTCCATTAAAAAATAACGAGTCCTTTAAAAATTAAAAATGGAATTAACATATGATCAAGCAATTCTATTTCTAGGAATATATGGGCAAAGAACTAAAAGCAAGGACTCACAGAGATATTTGCACACCCATGTTCACAGCAGCCCTATTCACAACAGCCAAAAGGTGAAGGCAGCCCAAGTGTCCATTGATGGAGGATGGATAAACACAACGTGGTCCATCCAAATAATGGAACGTTATTCAGCCTTAAAAAGGAAGGACATTCTCACACCTGCCACAACGTGGAGAAACCTTGAGGACATGATGCTCAGTGACATAAGCCAGTCACTAAAGACAGATGCTGTATGATTCCACTTATATGAGGTCTCTGGAGTCATCAAATTCACAGAAACAGAAATTAGGAGGGTGGGTGCCAGGGGCTGGGGGAGGGGGGAACGGGACATTATTGTTTAATGGGGACAGAGTTCCCATTTTGCAAGACAAAAAAATTCTGGAGATTGGGTGCTCAACAATGAAAATACACTTAGTACTACTAGCCTGTGTACATAAAAATGATTAAGATGGTAAATTTTATCCTATGTGTATCTTACCACAATTAAAAATTAAAGATAATGAATAGATAAGTAAATATCTGGCCTAAATTTGCTCACACGCAGATTATTCCTAGAGGAAAATGCAAAAACTGACAACGTAGTTACTTCAAGGCAGAAGGGTCAGGCGACTGAACCAGGAAGGTTCTCCCCACATTTTGAACTTCTAGCATTTTCTTACCATGTACATTTCTTAACTTTTCAGTTTAAGAGAAGAAGTCTGGCCGACAACCCTACATCCCTTTCTACGGAAGCAGGTGGTTTGGAACTAGAGAGTGGGTTTGGGGTTTCTTCCCCACATACAGTTGTCAGTTTTTAAACGGAGACTTTACATTTGCGGCTCCATTATCTCAGTACTTGCAGCTCCATGAGTGAACCTTTCTGAAAAATCTGGGAAGCCGTTTATTCGCAGGAGCCCAAATTTGCAGTCTTTGGTACCTAAGAGAACAAAACATGTCAATCGACGGTATTGCTTGTGTTGTTTTAATAGCAGTGGTGGGTTTCTGAGAATTCATCTCCACCCTGTACTTGTGTCCACTAACAGCCCTGCCCGGTATGATCCGGGGTGCATTGTGTGTCAGCACAGGCCTGAGTTCTCACATGTATTATGTCATTTAATAGCCTGATAACCTTAGACTCACCACTACCCTTCTCTCCCTTTTACATATAAGGGGACTGTACATAGGACGGCTAGATAACTTTTCCAAGGCCTTGCTTGCTGCCTTAGAGACCGATTTTGCACCAACTTTGCCCTATGGTTCCAAAGCCTGTGTGTTACCATGACCCCATGCTGCCTGGGACGGCCCTTCAGTGCAGGCCTGGAGTGCAGCCTGTGGCTGTGAAGCCACGGGACACTACGCTGCGGGCACGCTTCCCCCCCAGGACCCAGAGCTAGTCCCCCGAGAGTGCAGGTAAGTGGGCAAGCTCCCACGTCACTGAGTCTGCAAACCCCTGTGACGGCTTATGAGCAGACAGGACCCTGGGGAGCAGGTGGTGGTAGAAGGGCAGCCGACCTGCTGTCCAGTCCCAGCTCCCCGTCCCACCAGCAGCACGTCCTGGCTCTGCTGAGACCTGCACCACCCAGACGCTACCTTTAAAGGATTCTCTTATCACCAGCAACACCGAGGAGTAATCACTAACCACCAACCCTCACATGAAGCCAAGAGGCTCTGTGAAGGAGATGCTCAAGATTTCAGCAAATGCTGTGGGCTTAGCGTGTTTGAAAAAGTAACGCGAGGGTCTGCAAGGGTTCGTCCTGGCCCCGTGGGAAGCTCCAAAGTGGGACCTTCAGGGAACGCAGAGGCTGCACCAACACCCTAGACCCATCATCCACTGCGTCCTGAGACAGGGGAGCTGAATCCCGGCCCTGAGCTCACTCTGACCACCCCTCCACCGACCCACCCCCTACACGGCCCTTTAACGACTTTAGAACAAAATCCCCAACAGAAAATCGAACGTGACAAACGCATCAGCGGCACCGGAGGGAACCACCCATTTGTTTAAGCCCCAAGCTTAGAATCAATTTTTACAGTGTTGTTATTAACCCCAGGCGCAGCCGTGCTCACAAGGACTGTGTACCTGGGTGCCCCCTGACACTGTACAGAACGGGATCGCTGCCGTGGGGGGCACACCTCACGAGGAAAACCCACTCAGGGGGGCTCAGATGCTGCCCTGTCTGGCCGAGACCCCAGCGCCCTGCCAGATCTGGAGATGGCCAGTGGGCAGGTGTGTCGTGCTCTGGGCCCTCCAGGGGAGTGGGCGTCCTGGACCACCGGCATCTCCACTGCGGACCCCACGTCTGCGACGCCGTCCTGGGCTTCTCCAGAGCAGCGCTGGTGGGAGCGGGGTCTTTGCGTCATCCTGCGCTCAGCAGGGTGGCGGCCGCCCACCCCCAGCCCACGGCTGCCCCTGACCTCCACAGGGTCACAACGGCGTTGCAATGAGGTGCGAGTTCTGGGCAACACGAGACCGCGTCACGGTCCGAATGTAGCACCGTTTACACAGTAAATCTGCTGTGACCACAAGAAGGGAGATGTGTGACGTGGAGGGAAAAGAGACAGGAGAAAGTGGCAAGAGAAGCAGCATTAGAGAGTGACGCGTGGACGGGGCCGCGGAGGCTGCGGTGGCGCCTGGAGGGCGAGCGCTGCGGGGCTCGTGCCCAGGTCCCTGCGGGGCAACAAGCGGGTGGAGGAGATGCCGCGGACCCCAGCCAAGCCGGGGAGGCCCTGCTCTGCTGACCGTCGCGCGTGTCGGGAGAGTGGAGGGTCCCCAGCCCCCAGCCCCCTCCCTCCCAGGGCTCCTGTGACCTGGCGTCAGCCGGTGGCAGGGGCCCCGTGGGGGGGCGGGGCAGTGGAGGACAGTGGGCATCCCCTGCGACCTCCTCTCAAGACTCAAGGGCAGCTCTCAGAGGTCTTGGTGACTAAAGATTCTGGAGCGGTCGCTTGAGGACCGAGAACACAGGATAACAAGATGTACTGTGAGACTCCAAGGAGACCTCCTCCGCAAGACGGGCCACGCCTGCCGGGACAGCTCCCTCCCCCTTCATCCTGAGCACACTAAGTGGCTGGCCGGCGGCGGGGGACTGCAGGGGCCCTGCCAGCTGTCTTCGGAGGGTAACTCTGCTTCACCGGAGGCGCAGCTGGGAATTCTGGCATCAGCTGAACTGCTCATGACTCAAGTCTAGAAACCGAACATGGGGAGTCGGTGCAGTACTTAATTGTTTGAGCTGTGTGGTCTTTTGGTGTGCATGAACAAGAATAACACAGGCTTATCTATGCCTCGACTCTGGAAATGTATTGATGGATATAGAAAGCGGAGAAAAAAAAGAAAACTGTACCCGTAAAACCCTTCAGGATCATACAATAACGCATAGTTTTGTCCTCATAAATATTTCTTGAGATAATGTTATCTTCAGAAATGACACATGTAACACTTGCTCATAACAATCTCTGAAAGAATGCAAAGATAACAAACAGCTGATAAGCTATCACACACACCCTTCCATTTACTCCCCAAATCTCCCCACAGTCAATCTTGACATCCCACTATTATCCTTACATACGTGCACACACACATGAACTCATTCTCTCTCTCTCCAACTTTTCTAATTTAAAACATCATGACACCCCTCCAGCTCAAGAGACATAACTCATTCTTTTGAGTCGTTTTACAATATCCCATGATACAGACGTTCCAGGGCATAGTAAACTCTCTTGGTGATGGACCGTCAAGTTGTTTTCAGGTTTTTGCTGTTAAAACAGTGTAGACATCACTGTGAATGGCAGAGGAATGGCCTCCAGAAATCCTCTCCTCCATAAAAGCAACAAAAGCACTGGCAAAAATGGTCATCATCAACTTTCTTTGACCTCTGGAAATTAACCAAGGCTTGCGATAACCCGGGGATCTTTTATTCAGGTAAAACAGCTGAATCTCAGAACAGAGAGGGCTTTGTGGCCTTTTAACTCCCCTATTGCCATCTCCTCCTCCCTCTCTCCTTGGACCCTTGAAAACCCACAGCCTGAAATCCCACTGAAAACCAGGAGCCTGGCAGCCACCAAAGGGGAAGGATGAGTTGGAACTTCTTCAAGGCCCCTTCCCCAGAGAATTCTCATTATATGGCTTCTAGGTGGTTCTATGAAAGACTCCACTTTATCAAATGACCTGACTCAAATAAAGTGCAAACAACGTTTCCCCCAGGGGTGTTTGTGAAAAACAAATCAGTAGCAATTGTGTAACATCATGACTGCCTGAAACAGTGGCAAAAATTAGGCTAACCAAAAAGCTTAAAAGGAAAAGCTGAGGAATGAGATGTCCAGAGAGGGCCTTGAAAAGCTCTGACATATTCCTGGGATTCTACGAGGCCACAGGCATGTGCATGGCTCTCACATCCCAGGAAAGACCTGAGAGGGTTCTAATCTCTCACCTCTGGCTGACCTTGAGGCTCTGTGCAGAGCAAGCGATGGCTAAGGCAGAGACGCCATCTGCCCTGCCGGGGGCTGAGGCATGGCCCAACACACACAAAAAGACCTTGGCAAAAACTGGAAGATTTACTGGTTCCAGACACTTGAGGAAATTGTCCAGTCATGAGCTGACCACTGAGCTAACTGAGCAGAGACTTTGGTGACCACACATGACAAAGAATACAGACTTTACAGAATTAGTTCTGTTTTTTAAAAAAAAGCCACTAAACAAACAACAAAAGCAGCAACAAACAGTAACAACAACAAACCCTGGGTGGGAGGGAGAATTTGATTTATAGAGTTGCCACATTATATTATTTAAAACGTGCAGTTTTCCAAAAAAATTACAAGACATGCAAAAAACAAGAAATTATGGCCCACACACAGGTTAGACAAAGGCTTTACATCAGTAATTTTAAATATGTCCAAAGAAATAAAGGAAACCATATCTAAACAACTAAAGGAAAGTATGAGGATTATGTTTCACCAAATATAGAATATCAATACAAAGGAATCATTTTTTAAAAGACCAAATGGCAAATCTAGAAAAAAAATACAAAAACTGAAATGAAAATTCACTAGACGAGCTCAACATAAGATCTGAGCAGGTAGAAGAAAAAAAGTCTGAACTTTGTAAGACAGATTAATAGATGTTATCAACTATGAGAAACAGAAAGAAAAAACAATGGAGAAAAATGAACAGTGCCTCCAAGACCCCTAGAATCTTACCAAGCAATTTTACTTCTTCTGGACATTCTTAAGGAAAGGTGGCGTTTTTCCCCGTGAGTGTGGCACTGGAGACCTGGTGACTCTGGTGGGGGACAGCTCCTTGTCCCTGTCTTCACTTGTGGTGAGACGCCAGCAGTGCGAACGTCAGCATGGTTGTTCCAGAACAAACCACAAGGTTCAGAAAAGGTGTTCATCACTTGGAATATTTCACCCCATGTGTGCTTGTTACCCAGCACTCACTTGAAGGAAGCCTCCTTCCATGATCATTGATAGAATCCCAGATGAAGACAAGCAAAACGGTAAGTCAAGCATCCTTTTTAAGCTGTACAAAAGTACACGTTTGCAGACAAGGTCTTCCTGTTTGCAGATACAGCTTCAACATGACAGGTGACAGTGGTGTCAGAAAGCAGCCGTGCCACGACTCCTGACCTGACTTGTCAGCCAGCAGACATCCAGCAAAGTCAGCACCTGGCTTGCCTCTTCTCTGCGCTGTTGTGTGCCAGTCTCCAGCAAGACCATCACCTACTCCATAAGATGCTTCTGTGGCTTTTTCATTTCTCATTTGACAAGTTTTAACAAGCAATTTTTGGTTTTTAAAAGAACTCATCCTGTCTATGTTAAAAATGTTCTATTTCTTTTCCTTTAAACTCTGAATGATAGGTCCAAAAATGATGTCACAGTTTAACTGGCACCTTAATATAATTTGAATTTTTTCTGTTGCATTAAACACAAGGTACATTCTTAATCTATAGAGCTGAGGGGGAAATAGCTTTCATCATATTTCCATTTCTTACTTGCAGTTTCAACCAGTTTCTTTGAATTAGACTTCTTTCTTAAGAGAAGGCCCTGATGCATGCATTTATCCTTTGCAGCATCTTTCTACACAGACAGTGCAGCTGTGCACTGAGAAGGCAAGCCTTCTAATCTCCCATTTTAAAGCCAATGAGTCATCCTTAAATATAACAAAATATATATTTTTTTTTAAATTTATTATTTTTTATTTATTTTTGGCCGCGTTGGGTCTTCTCTTGCTGCGTGCGGGCTTTCTCTGGTTGCGGCGAGCGGGGGGCTACTTTTCGTTGTGGTGCGCAGGCTTCTCATTGCGGTGGCTTCTCTTGCTGCAGAGCACAGGCTCCAGGCGCGTGGGCTTCAGTAGTTGTGGTGCACGGGCTCTAGGTGTACAGGCTTCTGTAGTTGTGGCTCACGGGCTCTAGAGCACAGGCTCAGTAGTTGCGGCGCACGGGTTTGGTTGCTCCGCGGCATGTGGGATCTTCCCGGACCAGGGATCAAACACGTGTCCTTTGCATTGGCAGGTGGATTCTTAACCACTGCACCACCAGGGAAGCCCAACAAAATATATTATAAATAAATTTCATTTTATTTTAGAATAAGATATTAAATTCTAAAATAGTAATAGTTTCAGACACAATTATAAAATTTAGAAATGTTTTTCCATAAAGTTGAAATATTAACAAAAACCAGATGAAAAGGTATAGTTACTTTTTGTTGTATTTCTGCATAAGAAACTTGAAATTACTTTTCTTTCTTATTTTCCCGAATGTTATATTATTGTTCCCTGACTATAGTGACAGTGAACATTTTTTAATATATAGTTTTTCATATTTTCTCTTCAGTGATCTCCTTATTTATATAATTTGTTCATTTAAAAATCTAGGTTACCTTTTTCTTAATAACATAGAATTTTCCCCATTATAATTAATATTATCTTTGACTTTGGGTTTTTTTTCCCTTTAAAAATGAAGCTTTTTAATATTTATATAGTCGAATCTGTGCGTTTTATCCTTTATAGCTATGCATTTCCTACATAGTTTGGATGGCCATCTTTATCACAATATTACAAAACTATTCTCTAATATTTCCTTCTAGTATTTTATTTTACTTTTACATTTATATATTTAAACTGTCTGAAGTTGGCGATTATTTATGGTGTTATGTATGTTTTTTTTCTTCCACATGGATAGACAATTTTTGCAGCACTATTTATTGAATAATTCTTTCTCCACCAATGAAATAACATGCCAACTTTATCATAAATGAAGTTCTTTCATACTTTCTCAACGTTTGAATTTGTTCTACTAACATATTTGTCCATCCGGTGCGCATACCTCTCTGTAGCTTTATGGGTAAATTCTAATGATATATAGGTATATACCCCTGGTCACTAATCTTCATTATCACAAATGTCTTCTCAGACCTCATGCCTTTACTTTTCCATACAAATGTTAGATACATTTTGTCTAGCTGAAAAAAGCTAATGGGATTTTGTTTAAAATTGCATTAAATTTATGTATTAATTTGGGAAGAATTATTGTTTTCTTTATTCATGTATTTATTTATTATTGCCTTATTAATCAGGTTTTACATTCTGTTCTTTGATAAAATATTATGATTTTTTTAAAATATAGGTTATTTTGATTTTGCTTATCCTTTGGTGTATTATGATGTTTGTTGCTGTGAATAAAATTTTCACCTTATTTTTATACTAAAAGTCCTGTTAACTGGCTTGGTATTGAGTCTCTTGGATTTTCTATGTACAGAAGCATTTCATTTGTAAAAAAAATTCTCTTGGATTTTCTATGCACAAAAGCATTTCATTTGTAAAAAAATAATTCTTTCTTTTTCATTAGTATATCTTGTAAAATGCTAAATACTAGAAATTACAAAAGATATCTCTACTTCCTGATTCTAGGGGAGATATTCTTAGTATTTCTCAACATAAGTAATTTTAATGATAGCTAAGGGAATTTGAGATTTTCAAAAAAACCATGTATGGAAATTATAGTAGGTATAAAGGAAGGTAACTAGTAAGAACAGAGAAGTATTGAAAGCTGTTAATCTCCGAAAATGCACATACGTACAACTTAACCCTACTTATTTAGAACATGCTAGAGAACACGAGAATAGTGAGCTCACATTCCACAGCCTCTGGAAAACCCTACTGCACGCTTGTGGGAGAGGGAGGGGAGAAGAGTATTTAGTGTTATTAGGAAAGTGGTTTTCACCTCGAAGACCTCTGAAAGGGTCCCGGAGACCCCGGGCCCACAGACCACGTTTTGAGAGCCCTGTTGTAGGTGACTCCCGTCAAAACCTCAGAGATGCTGGACTGAGCTGGTCCTGAAGGTGGAGTCCAGGGCAAAGAAGAAAGAAGGTCATGACGCAGGTCACCTGGGCTTTCCTACGGCCTGTGGGGCTTCCAGCCAGGCTTAGGAGGCTCGATCCTTTGAGAGGAAGAGCCTCATACACACTCACGTGCGGCTGGCCTTCTCCCGCAGCTGCACGCTCCAAAAGAGAAAAGACACCGGCGGGCAGCCCGTGCGCCGTTCCTGCTTTCCTGCAGCTTTTCCTCGCTTCCCAGGGATGTGACTAAGTGCACCGTCAGCTTCGCACATATGCAGACCATTCTGGAGACAGCCATAAACATTCGGACTACACTGACTCAGTAACGGGGACGTTTTGGCTCCAGACTGTGCTGAACTTTGCCCATTCCAGAAATATCCCGTGAGACATTCCCAAGGCTCCGAGTGATGCAAACCACATTTATCCACTTACCAGAGACAAAAATGAGATTGAGAACAGGACCTCGGCGTCTTCCCGATAACGGAGCCGTGCGAACGGGGTCCGGCGTACGGGGCTCGTCGCCTCCCCGGCTCAGAAGAGACCCCTCGGCGCTGAGCGTGATTTTCCTCCGAGCTGCCCACTGGCGTGGAGGCGAGGAAGCTCGCGCCGGGCGTGGCTCCAGGGCCCCAGACGCGCCGCAAGGAGCACCGCCAGGCGGGCGCTGGTGAGGCCACGCGCTCAGCACGCGTCCCCGCGTCACCCCGGCCCCGCGGGCAGGATGAGGCCTTCTTCACTCAGGCCTGGGGCACAGCACTGCGTCAGCCCACACGAGAGGAGCCGACATGCGGCCCGCGGTCCTGACGCGCCGTCTGCCTTTCTATTTCCTGAGCGAGTTTTCTGTCTGTGTTGCTCTGCTCGGGCTGTGCTTAAACCACAGACATTTAGTCCCTCACAGTTTGGAGGCTGGACGTCCAAGATCAAGGTGTGGGCAGGGTTGGTTTCTCCCGAGGCCCCCCTACTTGGCTTGGAGATGCCACCTTCTCCCCGTGTCCTCACGTGGCTGTCCCTCTGTGTGTGTCTGTGTCCTCATCTCCTCTTCTTATAAGGACATCGGTCCTGTGGAATTAGGGCCCATCCTAGTGACCTCATTTTAACTTAATCACCACGGTAAAGGTCCCCACCTCCAAATACAGTCATCCAGTCCTGGGGGTTAGGGCCCAAACATGATTTGGGGGAACATGATTCAGGCCAGAACACTGTTTCTCCCGTTACCCCCTCGCGCTCCCTTAATTTCCCATGTGTGTCAGGCAGCGAAGTCCACCTCGTCCACCTCTGACTCTATAGCGCTTAGACAGGTTCCCGGCCCGGGACAAGGGTTAAATATGTATTTGCTGAAAATATGAAAGTTTTACAAATAGTCACAGGTAGATACACCAGCAACACAAAGATGAAAAGTAATAAAACAAACGAAAATCCTATTTTGAAGTGGCTTGATTCTATAATTTCGTATTAACAAATGATCATTTATTCCCATACAAAGTACCCCAAAGGATTCTCGGTGATGCCAAAATAATTCTATGGATTTACTTAGTGTCTTTACACTATTTTAAAGATAAGGGAACTAAATAAACTTCTCTAGTATCCTTTTCAGAAAGAGGATTAGGACCCATTTATAAAGCTGCTCACTGAGTAGAGTGCATTTTACACCGTGCCTTCCAGGAAAGCCTGCCACCCTGATAAGTGGCAGCATTGTCACGATCCACAGCGTCTGCAGATTAGAGGAAAATGGGTTTCAGGCAAAATTTCCCCACATATACTATCACATGATTCAATTTCATATGTAAATGAACTCTAAAGCATAAGTGTTTAAAGCAGGAAATGAAGCAAATCTGGTGGGTTTTTCCCTCTCTCCCTCCGTCTAAAGAGAAAACAATGGATGCTTCTCAGGGCACATGGCAAAGCCAGGACATTTACATCTTCCCCCCATGAACTTGCAGACATCTGGACCTGCATCTGGAGTTTCCCCTCCATGAACTTGCAGACATCTGGACCTGCATCTGGAGTTAGGAGGCTGCGTCTCTGGATGCAAGTCATCGCACACTGGACCTGGAAAATGACTCATCCAAAGGAAAAGTGCCGCAAAGTGCAGCCAGCTTCTCGAAAGTCATGGAAAAAAGGTCTTGAAAAACAAAGTTGTTCCGAACTCCACAAAATTGGCCGGAAGCTTCAGAAGTCCAGGATTTTTCTCTGCTGACTTTAGGCCCCTCAAGCACCAGAGATCCCTAAAATGCCCCCCCCTGGGAGCAGCAGAAACAGAAAGACCAGCTTCGTGACTGCTTCCATGGGCCGTCCTGTTTCACAGAGCCGCCCGCAAACAATCTCGTGTGCCACATTCAGCGAAAAGCACAATTTTAGGAAATGCAATCAACCTGGGGTCCCACTGACCTGCAGATAACCTAGTGCACAACAATGAAACCCGAAAAAAGATTTCACTTGAAACAAGGACAAGGGAAAAGAAACTTGTAAAAATAAAATACTTCCCCATTTCAGGAGCCAAGTCAATGAATTCTCGGAGATTTCGGGTCCCTGCCTTCGTGGGTCTGCCCTGGGTCCGAAGCCGTGTTGAGGGGGTTTTCCCAGGGCTCAGGGAGCACCCCCGGCCCCAGCACGCGGGGAGCAGGAGTTCAATTTCACCTCGGAGGCCCCATCGTGATCGTCTGCTAAGTGGCCCTCGTGAGAAATGACACCAGGAAACCTGAGACACATTCTTAAAGAGGACAGCGCAACTCCATAGGAGCCACCGAGCCCCCCGGAGACTCAGAGGCAGGCAAAAGGGGGGAAGGCAATTCAAAGGCTATGGCGTTCTCCTCCAGCCCTCCCCCTGCTTCAGGGACAGGCCGGCGGCCAGGGGACCATACGTCTGAATTTCATTCAAAGCAAAAAGGATTTGAAAACCTTATTTTCACGTTCAAATGGTGATAAACCTAGAAAAGCAGGAAACCTTTGATTTTTTTGTTTGTTTGGATTTTTTTTTCCTCTTTGTCCCCGGGACAAAGGAAATTCTTTTAAAAATAAGGAATTTAGCAAACTTTCATCAAGGTATTAAAAACAAAGTGAGGAGGGCAGCTCTGGGCCTTGGAATAACAGCCTTGAAGAATCGGTGTTCTCTCAAAATCAAAATGGGAAAGCACAAGAATGTTGAAGAGAAGTTTTTTGCACAAGAAGAATTTGAAGTAAAAATGAGGTCGAGAGAACAGAGAGGGCGCTGGACGAACCATCACTGGCTGTGTCTTCAGCAGTCAAACAAGGCAGGACAAAGCTGGAGAGCTCCTGCCCCGCTGTCCCTTGCGCGTGACCCTCCACCCCTCACCAGGGGTCTGCCTCTGGAGGAATGACGTGGCGGCCACGACCCCGCTCAGAAGCCCAGCGCGGGGGGGGGGGGGCCCGGAGCTCAGGGGCCATCGTCCCCCTCAGACTCTGGGGAAGGGGTCTTGAACCAGCCTCCCCGCATCCACACATCACAAAGGCATTGTCTGACAGCCTCCTTAAGGATGGACCCTTGAGCATACATTTTCTATCTTAAAAGTAAGACAACAGACCATTTTATAATCTAGGAATTGCAAAGCAGAGACTTTACAGGTAACATTTTAAATGAGAAGAGCTACCCATCAGGAAGGAGAAGAAAGGAGAATTTATAACATTTTAAATGAGAAGAGCTACCCATCAGGAAGGAGAAGAAAGGAGTCTAGGTTTACTGACTCTGCAGTAAACCAACTATACTGATATCCTAAGTGGTTTCTATACACTCGTTGGACATTGTGTGATCAATACTTCATAGATACTAATAAGACTCACTGTTATAAACTCCAACCCATCATTCCAACTCTTCATCGTGCACCGAGCGTCCAGGGACGGGAAAGCCAAGCTGATGGCAGAAAATCTGATCACTTCAACGCCCTCTGCGCTTTCACTACCATCAGTTCTGAAACGAGGGTTCCTCCACACCCAGGAAAATTCTTAGTTTTCAGTCCTAGTCTCTTCGAAAACATTTTGACCTCACCAAAAAAAAAAGACCCATGAAGACTAAGAATTAATACTTCTTCCCTAACTCCCAGCCCTTCCTCCTTCACCTAGCTTTCAACTTACATTCTCTTCGCTCACTCTAAATCTCCAGAATTTCACAGGTCCCACGTTGGGGACAAATAGCAGGAGGGAAGATGGAGGTCACCTCGCTTTGTCACAGACCTGATGAACTGTCACCCTCTTAGGTCGGGATTACACGGCATTTCTTGACAACCGCTTTGTACCCACAGCCGAGATGGAAGACGTGTGTCTGCATCAGGTACTGTGTAACCGGACTGCATCTCATCCCAACAGTCCTGGCGGCGGGAGGATGCAGGAAATGACTTGGACCCTGAAAAAGTGGCCTCATTGAGACAGTGCGGTTCATAACAGAACAAGGGGGCTGGGAAGGGCTGGCTGTGCAGCCTCAGGGCACGTTGCTAATAAAAGTGCTGGTGAACCGCTGTTTTAAGTGCCCAGACCTATGATGTCAGCATTCATTTTGCACACAGGGGCTATTTACTACCCCATAAGCTGGAAGATGGGGAGATTATGGGTGAAAAAAATGGTTCCCAAACCAAAATGCAATCACTCACTCGCCAGCGCACCAAGGACTCCAAGTCCATCTCCAAGTCCTCTCCAGCCAAAAGCAAAGTCCTGTGTCCTAAGTGGTCGAAAGCTTCCTGCCCTGATTCCATCCTCAATATTTATGCCACATCTGAGCCAGGACTGGGTCAGCCTGTGTATCTCTAGGGAAAAGATGCTTGTCCGTGTCCCACTGCCTGCAGCCAAGGTGAGAAGGCAGGGGGAGAGGAGGGGAAGAGGGGGAGGGGGCCTGAGAAGAAACCCCCCACATCTTAGGTCCCGTTGGCGTGGGGTGCAGACAGCCGACATCAAAGCCAGCTCTTCACACCTCACCTTACGTGGACTGTATTTATGCGCCCCCTCCCCGCACAGGCTAAATGCTGCGCTTAGAGACACAGAGCCAACTGTGCCTGACCCACAGGAGGTACTCAGAAAACATCTGCCGACTGAGCAAGTTAGGTGCGCTCCCCCTTCTCCAGCCCACGGTAAAGGTGAGAAAGCCACATGCTGCCTCTGGGAGAAAATGTATGTGCCTTCCCCCAGCCCAGGGCAGGAGCTGCGTTACTCAGGAACACGGGGAAGGGTCCCCTGTCCATCAAACACATTGTCCACTTGATGAATACACACTGAATTTCCCCCCTTTGTATGAGAAGCTGATTCATTCATATTCAACATCCATTTCTGGTTCTATACGCCGGAAGAGAAGGTAATAAAGACTATATCTCTCCTAAACTCATGGCCAACATAATACTTAGTGATGAAATTCTAGAAACATTCTCATTAAGTCAGTGGGGTCGGGGGGGGGGCAACAGGGAATAAAATAGCCACTCCCTCCTATATCATTTACCATTGTCTAGATGTTGTAGCCAATGCAATAAAACATGACACAGAAATACGAGGTACCATGTTTGGCAGCATTTCCCAAACATGTTCCTTGGAACACTACTTCCCTGAAATGTTAAACAGTTTCTTTGGTGCAAGACTTCTCAATGCCTTAAAAATCCTGACATTTGCTATGAGTCTCCAAGAAGGGACACATTATCCAGCATTTCCCAAAGTTTTAAATATCGAATTGTTTTTTCCCTCTGAGAAGTCTTGTGTTCCTTGGAACACCCTTTGGGAAACTCTGACTACATTTGTTTCTAGTCCTCAGATACTTTAATTTGTATATTTAGTCAAATATATCCATTTCTCTGAACTAAAACAGTAGTTAAGAATAAGGGCTTTAGAGTAGAAAACCTTAGGTTTAAATCCCACATCCTGGACTGACTGAGGGACTGAGCGGATGTTCTTTCATCTTCTTTGACCTTCAGTTTTCTCATCTGTAAAACAAAGATCATGACATCTCTCTTACAAAATATTGTACATATTAGACATATAATGCATGTAAAGTTGCCTACCCTCAGGTATAATTAAAAATTCCAATTAAAACATCCATGAGATATCACCTCCGTTATGAAATAATCAAAACTAGGAAAGGGCTTCCCTGGTGGCGCAGTGGTTGAGAATCTGCCTGCCAATGCAGGGGACACAGGTTCGAGCCCTGGTCTCGGAAGATCCCACATGCCACGGAGCAACTGGGCCCGTGAGCCACAATTACTGAGCCTGCGCGTCTGGAACCTGTGCTCCGCGACAAGAGAGGCTGCGATAGTGAGAGGCCCGTGCACTGCAATGAAGAGTGGCCCTCACTTGCCACAACTAGAGAAAGCCCTCGCACAGAAACAAAGACCCAACACAGCCATAAATAAATAAATAAATAAATAAATAAAAAACTAGGAAAGATGCAGTGAGGTGCATCCTCTTTTATCACGGCTGGTGAGGCTGTAAATTGTTGCAACTGTTAGAGACAGTAATTTGACAGTTTAATCAAAAGTCATAAAATTATTCATATCTTTTGATTTAGTAATTTCACTTCTAGGATAAAAATTATGACAAAGATGTTTGTTGAAGCTTTTTTATAGTAATGAAATTTCGTAAAGATTATCAATGTCCATCAATAGGGAACTAATGAAATATCTCACAGTACAGGGGCTACACATTTGTCATTTGTTGGCTGCCCCTCTGGGGTGTTTCCTATTGTGCATAATCCTGTTGGGAGGAAGTACCTGCCAACCCAGAAATCGGGGGCCTGAACCTCTCTTCTCCCCACACGCCCAGGGCAGGCATCTGAGTCCGACTTGTCCAATGATCACCTCTCTCAGGACTTTGAATCTCGAGCTGATGAAGAATTATTCGTTTATAAATTGTAAATACTCTACCTTAGGTATTTCCTGATGTGTGCATATGTGTGCGTGTGTGTGCATGTGTGTGACTGTGTGCATGTGTAAGACTGTGCATGTGTAACATCAATGTTTTTCTAAGTGTCATCAGAGGTGTGTCTATCTTATTATTCTTTTCCAAGAAACATCTTTGGTCTGTAAATTATCTCAATATTGCAGAGGTAGGTTATCCATTTTATTGATATCTGCCATGATCCTTATGATTCCCTTCCTTCTTGAATGCAGAAGGTATTTGCCATGTACCCGCCGACCCTATGTCTTTTGAATTTCCTCCATAATGAGTTCTGTCTCCCAAGGTGGCAGCCAGAAACTCGTCTTCCCAGCCTCCCTGTACTGGGTTCACACCTGAGATTTAGACTCTGCCAGTCAGACCCTCCCATGTGAGACCCACTCTGAGACAGAGCAGTGCAAGGAAACAGGCAGCAGGCCTGGAATGGAGAAACTCCCTTCTGGCCAGGTGACTTCAGGGGCATGAATTAGTCGAGGAGACCCTGATGTCCAGCGGTCAGTGTTAGTGGTGCCGGCAGCGGCAGCAACTACAGGGGGTCCTTCCACACCTGTTTTGGGGTGGAGTTCAATGTCATTCTGGTGACGCAGCCTCCAAAACGGACTCTTCAGCACTCCCAAACCAGAGAGCCTTTAAGTGTCCTTTAATAAATGCATTTTCTACTGAAAGCAGCCAGAGTGGGTGCTGTTGCTTCTCAGTAAGAATTCAGACTAATGTGCTGTTTCTTTGGATGGTTTGTATTCACCATAGGTTAGAAACTCAACAAACCACTTTTGATTTTCAAAGTATGAATCTTTCATCTACTTAACGACCACAAGTAAACTCCCCCTTCAGCTTTCTCGAAACCCTGCACTCGACTCTCATCTTTGCATCATGATTGTCACCTTCATCCCTTTAATCAGAGTGACGCCCCTCCACTCCTCCCCCAGCCTCCTGAGCTCCAGATCTGCACGTGTTGCCTCTACCACAGTCGGAAGAGTGCTGCACTTGCTAAGAACCTCCTCCAATCGGTCACCTACCCGTACCAATCCCACAGCCAGACTTGAGTGCCTACAGCGTTTAGGAATAATGTGCCTCTGTGACCAAAATGAGAAAAAAATCAGCATATCTGCAAACGTACGCCACTAAAATGTGAGCGCCTCATGGAGAAATGGGGAAAGATGACAGCCAAAGCTTTGTAACCTACTGGGCTATATTGTAAAAAAATCTGGCGATGTCATGTGACCATAACAGGACAGTGGCTATTTATGGGGGTGACAGCCTAAAAGGAGAAGAGCCCAGAAAGCAGACTTGATGACCATCCATCTGTTAGTGCTGCACCTCTCATCCCAAACAGCTGCCCCTGGAGTGGAGCGCCCTGGTCCTCGGTACCCTCGACATCCCGAGATCACTCCTTAGGGCCTTTGTCTCTGCTGCTCCGTCCGCCCGGTCTTCCCACAGCCGGCTCCTCTGGGTCATCAGATCCCAGATCAATGATATCCCCAGGTCCTCCATGGCCAACCACCTACCCGACGTCTATGTCTCAGCTGCATCATCCTGTTGCATTATCACCTCCGATACCGAAGGGGGCGGAAGGCCCTTGTGGCAAAAGGATTATTTGGATCTGAGTATCTTTAAGAAAAGGCAGACACAGGAGAAGCTCTGAAAACCTGGCAGAGGCCGCCCTCAGGAAGGGCTTTGCATTTATTAGGGAATCTCCATTTGTCAGTGTCTCCCTCTCTGTACCAGGGAGCCGCCGAGGACTCAGCATTACGGAGACTCTAATCACCTGAGAGGGCAGGGACTTCAACCTCCATAACAAGCTCATACGCGTTCGCCCACTTCTCCTGATGACCCCCCGTAACTGACTCCTCCAAACCTCAACATCTGTCTTCTGTTTTTAGCTGAAGATGGTGTTAAAGTGGAGGCTTGGCCGTTTCAGGGAGCGACTCCATTTTCCTGGGTCTCTCCTGTGTATACAGGACAGGATGTAGACACATTGTTAAACTTGTGCTTGTTTTTCTCTGGTTAATTTGTCTTTTATCGCAGGGGGGATTCAGCCGCAGAACGTAGAAAGGTAGAGGGAAAATCATTTCTCCTCTCCCTCATTACCACCAGAAATGTTCCCTTATATTAATTTGCTTGTGGTCTGTCTTCAACCACTCTTGTCTATCTGAAAGGTTGTTTGGTACATTTGTGTGTTGTCTGTCTCCCCGAACTTAAGCTTTGAAAGCAGAGCCCTTGACTGTCCTCCCCTCCCAGCACCTAAGACAGTGCCTTGCCCAGAGTAGCACTCAAAAATGATTTTGGAACCAAGGAATGAAATGAGAGCTCTAGGGCCTGGCCGGCCCCACCCCCTCCTCTGCTCTCCTCCGGGTCGTCCTCTTCTATTGGGAGTGCGCTTCTGACAAGGAGCCGGGGAAGTCACGAGATGGTCACAGGAGTTCCAAGCAGGCACCCTTATTTATCATCTTTACTAAGCATCCCAGGGAAGGGCTCCAGGTGCCCGAGGCTGACCCCATGCCTGCACGGGGCCAACCACAGGGGACAAGTGATACAGACAGGCCTGGGCCTGGGGGTCCCAGCTGCGTGGCGGCCCCGGGCCAGCACCAAGTGGGAGGAGCAGGATGCCTCAGGGATATGGAGATGCTGTCACTGGTAGGTGGAAGGGGGGACAAGACGCCTGGCAAACAGAGAAACAAATCTAGAAAATTCTCTAGATAACGCAAAGGTTTTAAAACACATTTTTCTCCCATTCTCCAACGTACTGCTGTCTTTTGAAACTCCCAGTTATTAATGAAAGTGTCAACCTGTTTGACCTCAGGGTTTACTTTTCATCTTCCAATGACTCCATTTTCCTAGTTTCAAAGGGCGAAGATGGGTTTACCTCTCTCCCACTCTAAAGGATTAATGGGAGGTTAATAGACATTAACCTAAGTTGTTCACCTTCTCTAGAAAAGACAAAGTGAATAGCAAGGAAATACAATGCAAAAGGGAAATTTAGAATCTTTTAAAATCATGTAAATTTTCAAAATTTAAACCTTTTCTTAAAGTAGTACTTAAAGCTTTAGGAAGCAGTTTACATGAAGATGACTTTAATGATGCAAATGAGCTTCTCACAATCAGAAGTAGCAGAAATTACATATCAACTGAAATTCCACTTTTAACTCAAGATGTGAAAGTAAGGTGCCCTATGTCCTTTCATCAGAAACATGAATGCAAACTAGAAAACTGCAAATAACATAGGCCAGGAAAAGTATTTCTAAGGGGTGTTACCTACATTGCCCAGCTCTTATCTTTCCGCTGTAGTGACACCCAAACTCCAGACATCAATCAAACTGTGGCCTCGAAACAATTTCCTAGTTAGAACGGGGTCGGGAATACATTATAATGAATTCAAGATACCCCAAATTACCTATAATTTTCACATTACTACAGACATATTTGCTGCTGTTGGAAAACAAAAGCCCCTCCCCCCATAAAAAAAAAACACCTTACTTTCCAGTCATACTTACCTGCTAGATGCATCTACATTCTTTCCTTTTCCTTTCTGTTAAATCCCTACATCCATAAAACACACAACAAAGCTTTTTTTGTAACTGACTTACAAATGGAAATGTCTTCAGGCTCAGCCCTTTTCTAAGAGCCTTCCATCCACAGCCGTTTTCCACAGGTAGAAACCACAAAAGGAAAAGATGTTTATTACATTCGGTCCTCACTGGGGTCAGCAGGGCCCACTCCCTCTGCCCGATGCCAACACACACCCTCCACCTGACCAGCAACTGACCGGGACCAGTGAGGCTTGACCCTGCCTCCCTGAAAAGTGCTCCCCACAGAGATCTGCCAGCCCTGACCTCTCCACTGCACCCCTCCCCGACACTAGCCCAGACCCCCAGTGCATTCTGTCCCCCGACACAGATGGGCTCACAGAGGCCCCGTCACGCCCAGCCTCCACCCCAAATCCTGTCTTCCCAGCGGGCCTGCTTAACTGCCCACAACCATTTCGTCCCAAGACCTGGGTTCTGGAGTTGGGTTTATATTTCCACGTCCCAAACAGTGTTTCCTTTCCGTGGAGGGAGGGGTGGGCGTTTAGAGCTCCTTTTGCTGAATGAAAAGTTGACAAATGCAAACAACTCACTGTTTTTCAGATTCTTAGCATATTTTAACTCCAGAGACTTGAGGATGGAATAAGTGACTAGGACCCATCAAGTGGGTCGTCTCGTTCAAAGCCCAGAACTGCGCGCAGCTGGGTCTCTTTCTGCCGCGCTGCCAACACCCCACCCCATTCTCACTCACTAGATAAAACCAAACAAAAGGGGCATTTGCTTTTTCCAAAAATATACTATCCCTCCAATGGAAAATAAAGTTCTGAATCTATCCTGGGCCTGCGTTGATGAGGAAAGTCATGTGAGCCTTACAATAGACAGCAGAGTGATGTGTGAAAAGACTGAAAAGCCACCAACCTGGAGATGAAACTTCAGCTGTGAAAGCCAGTAATGAAAAGAAGGAAGAAAACGACCCCCCGAGAAAGAAAAGCTATTTTGTGCCAGATCGTTTTAAGAGTAAGAGTTTACCTGCATGGTTTATTTAAATGGCTATTAAGCTGCGAAGGTGTTTATATATGTAAAATATGCATATTGGAAGAAGTCAGCTGGTAGTTTCACCCTCGAGAGGGAAAACCCAAAGTTCATTACCAGCCGTCGGTCTACCGCAGAGAAGCCTGCACACCCCAGGGGCCAGGGATTCTAAAAAGGCCATTCAAGCCACAGGTGGACCCCGCGTTTCTCCATTTCCCTGTCCTTCCGCTTTTCTTCCCTTAAAAAAATTCTTACAGAATTTGCATTTGATGAGGTTCAAGAGGTCACTCCCCCTCCCCTCTCCTGCTCGGTCACTGGAGCAGTCACGTCCGGGCCACCCTCAGCGCCGACAGGCGGAGGTTTTGCGCTCGGACCGGCCGCCCTGCGGGCCGCTGTGCCCCCGGGAGAGGCCACGCCGGTCCCGAGCGCAGGCCGACAGCCGAAGAGCGGCCCTGTCCCGTCCGCCTTTTCCAGGCAGTATCTGGAGACGGTCCGACACGGAGAAGGCGCGGCCGAGCATCCGACGGGGACACTTCGAAGGCGCGAAAACGAAAACGCTGTCTCCGCTCCCCGTGCCCGGCTGGGCTGCTACACTTGTCGCCCTCCGTGCCCCGCGATGCTGTGCCGCTCCCACCCGACGAGGCTCCCTCCCCTCTGCGCCGCAGCGGCGCCCCGCCGAGCGCTCGGGCCGCCCTGAGCGGCGGGTGTCGCGGCCGAGGCGGGGACAGGCGATGCCCCTGGAGCCCGACGCGACCGCGGCCCCGGATCGATTGTGGAGCTGGGCCCGCCGCACCTGCTCCGCGCCCCGGGCTCCGGGCTCCGGCCTCGCGCCCGCGGGTCGCGCGCGGGCCTCTTCGTCCCTCTTCTCCTGGCTCCGTTTCCAACTCTTCATTCTGACGCTACCTCGAAAGCTAAAACGAAGCGCCGGAGTTGGGGTGGTGCTGGGACAGGCGCAGGGGCCCCATCGTCCCTAGGCTCCGCGGGCCGCGACGGGAGGTCGCCGGGAAAGCCGCGGGGCCAAGGTCAGGGGTCTGCGCCGCGCACCCCAGGCCCGAGGTCTGCTGCGCGCCCTCCGCGTGCGGCGCGCTGTTCTCTAGGCGCTCGACTGTCTGAACTCGTTTAATCCTCCCCCGAAGCCCTGTGGGGCAGCTGTTATTCCATCCCAGTTCTAGAACTGACGAAACTGAAGTGCATAAGAAAAAGTAACTTGCTCAAGGTCGCATAACTAGTAAGTGCAAGGTGTATGGGGGGGAGGAGCGATACACAGGTAAAATTAAATGGGCAAAATAGCATTTGTGACCTTAGTATATATTTAATATAAGTTTTTCAAACTGCAGGTTACATTTTCCGAGTCAGAGCTGCGAGAGCCTAACGGGGTAGCGCGGCGTAACTGGGGCGAGAGACCCCTCACACCCGCCGCCGGGGCGCTTGGTTAGGCTGGACGGAGAGGGTTCTTCGCCCGCCTCGCCGCCTCCCAAAGGACTGGCCAGAGCCTGCGCCTGTTGCAAACGGGAAATGCGGCGGAATGGAGAAAATTTCCGTGTAAAACAGCAAACGTGGGCGGCTCTTTGCGGTAGACCCTGGCCGGCGAGGAACCCTTGCCGCCCGTGCAGCAGCGCGCCGGTTAGTTTTCTTTCCGCGCTTCTCCGCTTCTCCTTGGGCTCTCGAACCCGAGGGAGTGCAGATCAGCCGTCTGAGGTTCCGCCGACCCCCGGTGAGCGAGTCCAGGTCCCACACACCCGGGCCGCCGCGCGCCTGGCGTTATTACTCGGGCGCTTTGCGTTTCTGCGAGGCACACTTTCCTCGGGACAAACGACGCTCTACCCTCCTCGATCGAGTGAGCTCCTCTGCCAGAGCTCAAACACACACACACACACACACACCCCGCGCCCTGGTCTCCAGTGCCCCGCGCCAGCCCCCAGGCACTCACCCACCGTGCTGCGAGGGCGCGCGCCGGCCCGGGTGCTGCGAAAGTGTAGGATCCCTCCAGGAGCCGCGTGATCTGGTGCCCGGGAAACATCCCCCAACCCGGGGAGAATTCGCCCTCGGCGGTGAAGACACGGAGCCCCAGCCACAGCTGGAACACGCCGGAGAGCAGAGACCCCAGCCCGCAGAGGCGGGCTTAAACTGGTAGACAAAGACCCACCTTTTCCTTATTAAGGACCCAAGCAAACGTGCACGTAAGAGATCGCTCAGGGAAGGAAAGATCCCAAGGACGCGTGAGGCTTACAAAGTACCTTTACACAGCGCTTTTGTTGGATGGGGCCAAAAATAACAGTATAAATGTGTATATTTCAAATTGTTAAAAAAAAATTTTACAATTTTTATTTCATCTTTATAGTCACTGTGGGAGGAGGCCCTTTTAAATTTATTTTTAGTATTCCCATTTTAGGAAGGAAGGAAAGAAAGAAAGAAAGGAAGAAAGAAATAAAGAAAGAGAGAGAGAAAGGAAGGAAGAAAAGAAGAGAAAGAGGAAGGAAGGAAGGAAGAAGAAAGAAGGAAGGGGGAAAGAAAGAAAGGAAGAAAGGAAGGAAGAAAGGAAGAAATTGAAACTCACAGACTTACCCAAGGTCACCTGGAGCAGGTGCAATTGTCAAACAAAATCTAGGGCCACCTATGACACCACATCGCTGCTCCGGCTACACTGGGGGTTGCTAAGAACAAAGGTAACGTGTATGGTTTGGGGGAGCAGGAAAAATCAGACAAATCAACTAACAAATATTTACGAAATATTTGTACAGAGTCCTGGTACCGACTGGGCGTTGGGGATAGGGGCCAACCAGGGCCTCCTGGTTCACTACGCCCCCCCACCCCTGGATCTCTTCACACCCCAGCCTAGTTCAACATCCTCCACAGGCACTTTAAAACCATATGAAAAAGTCTTTCCAGGCTGGCCACTGTCTGGGTAAATGACTGGAAAGTACTGTATGGTCCACAAGGATAAACACACACACACATACATCACACACCTACGTAGCGATACATTCAAAGGACACGTGTGACCTTGCAATAAAATGAATTCTGTACGTAGGAGCTGGTGAACGTCTGGAGGCAGCATGGGGGTGACTCTGGTGACTGCACAGACGAGCGCCCCTTCCACAGCTTGCTGCCAAAGCACACACCCAGCCCCAGTGATGGAGGGAACGTCTGTCACCTCCTGGCAGCTCCAGCAGGCAGGGAAAAGCCAAGAAACTTGGGGCTGGAAGTCACTTGGGGGGAGTGGGCAGCAGGATAAAGAGTTCTGCTTATAAAATACACATCCAGAAACAATGTCCCTGCCCTATTTCCAGCTTCCCTAAGGAACTGTGCTTGTCTGCACTAAAATGCAATTTTAGGTATGAGAGAGCCAGAGCCGGAGGGCATGGGGAAGAGTAATAAGGTGCCTTTTAAAAACATGACATCTGTATTTGCCCTGAATATTTCAGCAAGAAATGAAAATAGAGAGACAGACAAGAGATAAATGAAGCAAGTGTGGCAAAATCTTGGTAACTGTTAAATCCAGGTGATGGGTATACAGCCCTCCACTTCTGTGCGCTATGAAACTTTTAGTACGAAAAAATATAAAAAGAACAATAAAAACTCAACCTCTTCATTTTATTGTATGTAAGGTATACCTGAACACCGTTAATTTTTAGGATTTTTAAAATAAAAGTCAGACTACATGGAGAATGCCTTCTTATCTCCTAAAAGATAAAGTGCAGCTCCTGAGTCGGTGTCGCAGAGGAAAGGCCAGTAGGGGACATCTTGGTCTCCGGTTCCAAATCCAGCAGACCTGGCCTTTCCACTCCCAAGCCCACCACTACCCTGCCTGTTACCCTGCCTGGGTATGCAGCCTGCCCCAAAGGACCCCCAAAGTTCCCTTCTACGTTGCAGACTTTCGCCAGGACAAGTGTAGAGTGCTTTCCTTAGTTAAAAGGGATGAGAAATAATAAAGGCAAAACGTTGTCTTTCTGTCACTGTAGACCCAGAAGACAAGAGGTGGTCTTGCAGCCTCTTCGCGGTGGTCCAGAGCGGAAAGCGCTTCCCCGAACCAAGAGACTGGCTTGTCCGGGTGCCCGGCCGTCTGTCTGTCGTCTGTTTTCTGCTAGACCTCGGCTCCCAGAGCTCCAGGCGGGCTGCAAACGAAGACGCCGCCCCGGCCCCTTGCTGGCTGTGGGAAACCAGAAGGGCCAAACCGAAGCCAGACTTTCTTCAGCAAGACCCAAGCATGTTTGCAAAGGAGGGCGCATTTCCGTGGAGGGGTCCCAAGCATGCGACTGACCTTCTATTTTAAGGGCTGGAGGGGTCGGGAAAGCAGGGTGTGTCCTAAGGTGGCCAACCGAGTCCGAGGTGAGCGAGTATATCTACAGGACTCAGTCCGCCTGGGGCCGGGCTGCGGGGCTGGGCGCGCGAGGCGGGTTAGGGACCCGCGGGGACGGCGATTCCCGAGGGCCTGGCGCCACCCAGCGGAAGCGAGAGGAACTCACGCTCTTTCCACGCGGGCGCCCAGGAGGAGGGGAGGCCAGCCAGGGACCGAGACACCAGGGACTTTCTGGGACGGCTGGAGGGTGACACTCATTGACGGCTCCAGGAAACCATGCCTGGCCTTCCCGGCTCACCCCTCTCACCAGCAAGGACACCGCTACCCGCCAGGCCGAGACTCCGTTTGCCCTGAACCCCGAGATGAAAAGCGCTTTCCCCTAAAATGCGAACCACCCACAGAGACACGCTCTGGTGGACGCGCCTCGGAGCCGGGTGTGCGCTGGCCTTGCGCTGCCGGCACAGGGCAGAGTCCACGTGGAGGGAGGGACGACCAGGCCGCGTAAATCATCTGGAGGGATTTTTGGCCTGAGTCCCTGTTTCCGAAAGGTTGCGGGATGGCTTGGACGTTGATTATATAGCGTTCCCGTTTCAAGTGCGCGCCCCTCCCCATCGCAGCCCGTCTGGTGTGCGAGGATTGTTTGAAAGGAAGGAAGCATTCTTGAAGTGGCGGGTGATGGATCGTCTAAACCCTTCTGGGGCGTTTGGGGCGGGGGTTTGGAGGCAGCTCATCCATAAAGACCCCCCTGGAGAGAGGGGGGCTGTTCTCCAGCCCCCCACCACGCAGCCTGGAGCCCTAGGCCTGGACCAGAACCTCCTGGCCAAGGGGGAGGCGGGGAGGGGGTCCCGGGCAGGTGGAGACGCCTTGCCTGGACCGGCCACCACCGAAGCCCTTCAGGTTGCACGGCGGGGGCGCTGCAGGGTGATTTACTGGGGGCGGGGGGGGTGACGGCAAAAAGGCTGGTGGGCTCCCAACACCAGGGTGTCAGGGCACAGGGTGAAAAGCGGACCCTGGGATGCTCTACTTCGACTCCTTGGGGCTCCAATGCCAGCTCCTCAGGCGCCCTGCTACATGTGCCTTCCCTTGGTATAGATTTCTTTTCGAACCCCAACCCAAAACCTGTCCGTCCACCTTTCCCAAATTGGAGGAGGGAAATGGGGCGGGCGCGTAAAGATGACTCGGGTCAAACCATTCGAGGCTGGATGGGCTGGGAACCCCTGGGACCAAGCCTCAGCCAGGCCGCAGCCTCTTCCCTCCTGTGGAGCTGCAGCCCTCAGAGATGTCCGTCTCAGCGCCCTCTGCGCCCGCCGGGCAGAGAAGACTGCCCTGGGGTTGCTACGGGGAACCTGCGGCCGCTCCCTCCTTGGGAAGACGCGAACCTCGACAGCAAGGTGGGCCTGGGGAGGCGGCCTTGGGGCCTGTCTAGGCGCGGCCTCGGGTGCTTTCCCGTCCTCTCAGTCCCAGCACCAGTGAGCACTCCCTCCCCCTCGTGCGGGCTTCCCGGGCGACAGAGGGTCAGGCCGCCTCCGGAAAGGACCGACCACCAGGCACCGGGGGGCAGGGTGGGGGGGGAATGGGGGATGGGTCGGAGGGAAGGCTTCCGAAAGGCAGCTCCTCCAAGGCGGCGTCTGGGCGCCCCGAGGTCCCGAGTCGGGCTCTGGGCGCCGAGCACGTTTTATTTATCCCTGCAGAGGATGCTGGAGGACAAAAGAAATATTTGGACGTCAGAGCTGATTTATATTTTTGGAAGAGCTACGTTTCCTTTTCTGAAGAGAAGCGAGTGCGCCCCATATCCTGAGCGCAGCGGGGAGACAGGAGGGGAGTTTTGATGCTCCAGGAAGTTCATCCATCGCGGCTCGGGCCCCGCGGGGTTCGCTGCCCCGGGGGATATTTATTTATTGGGGGGGGTAGGGCAGGAGGAGAAGAGGCCAGCCAGACGCGAGAAGAAAGCCGGCCGCGGCCGGGTTGGGACCTCCAGGGCGCCTCCAGGCCCGCGGACCCGCAGCGGGCCGGTCTGGCCTCTCCGTCGTGGCGGAGTGCGTCCGAGGCGCGGCCTTGCGACCTCCGAGCGCGAGCGTTTGGTCGGTGCCTCCGCAGCCCTGGGCACGCACCCTCCTTCCTTCTGCGCCCGCCAGCCGGCCCTGCCCAGCATGCCATCCACCTTCCTCCCGAGCCTGGGGAAGCAGAAGCGGGGCACGGGGCCTCCTAAGGGGGGGGCTGCAGAGCAGGGGCCCAGCAGGCTGGGCGCAGGGGAAGAGACTTGGGGCTCACTAAGACACAGCCTGGCCCCACGGTTTCTGTGTCATCAGTGGGGGCTCCCTTCCAGCAACCCAAGCCGCCTCATGGTGGTCCTGCGGAGGGGCAGCCCACCCACACTTGTTCCGCTTTTTTTCTCCCAAGACTGGGAACGGGTGGGACAGGCTTCCTTAATTTTCCTTCGCCGCTGGAAGCTGCCTGTTAGGAGTGGCCGTCCCGGCCATGGAAACCCTCCTCGCAAGCCCCGGGCCTTCCCCACATAAACGCAGCAGGCTGTCCGCGAGGCCCAAGGCCGGTCCACTGCAGAGCCGAACCGGGCAGAGGGCCGGCTCCCGGGACCACCCCAAAAACGCGTCTCCCAGGGTAGGAAGCTGGGCCTTGAAGCCCGGGCAGCGCAGAGGTGGGAAGAGGTGTGGCCTCCGCAGGGGCTCTGGCAGGCTGGACCCCTTTCCGCCTCCCCAGGCACCGTGGGTCCCCGCCAAGAGGGTGATCAAGTCTGCCCACCGCCAGGCGCAGGGGATCTGGGGCCCATCCGCGGATCTCTCAGGAAGGTGGCTATAAAAAGAGCCCTGCCCGGAACACAGGCGTTGGAGAGCGGAAGAATCTATCTAAATAAACATTTGGAATTGGGTGGCTGCTTTCAAACCCGGAGGTCTGGGGGCTCTGGACCGAGGAAGGCGAGCAGACGTCCACAAGGGTGTAAAATTCCCGCTGTTACCGCTCTGGCCCAGGTGCCCTCTCCAAGCCCGTCCTGGCGCCTCCTCCTGGCCTCGCGGCCGTGGCCGCATTTTCTATTATAAATAAGCGTTTCTAGCTTGGCCTCTGGGGCGCTTCCCCACACAGGCTCACCCCCTAGGCCTCAGCATGCAGCGCCCACCGCTGTCTGGAAAGGCCTCTCGACACACACGTTAACTTTGTACCAAAGCACAGGCTGGAAGGGTGGTCGCTTTGCATCGGAGTTCTGCTGGGCTGGGGAAGGAAGGGCGGCCGCGGGGCCAGAGGTGCCCGTGAGGGGAGGTTTCAGAGGGCCGCCAACAGGGTGGGTCTCTCCGGTGGGCAGCTGGTTTAGTCTAAGCCACTTCATGTAAAACCCACGCGGCAGGGGAAGCACGCTAAGAACATAAAACGTAAACCACAATAATGAAGAGATTTCCTAGAATAAAACGCCGATTACAGGACAAAATCAGAGAAACCCAGGCTTCCCGAAGTTTACATTTCCCTGCGCTGGAGCAGGGGCGGGACCTTGGGGTTTGCAGCAGAAAGGAATCCGCGGCCCAGATGGAGACAGTCTACCCAAGGGGTCAGCTCAGGGTATTTCTGAGAAATACAGGGGCACCCCTGGTATTTCTGGTTAACTGAGGAGCGCCTGGCCAAATCTGCAATCATTTTAAGGAACCATACCTTTCCTTCCCATAAGAAAGAAGTCAAGACTTTTGTTGTTTATAAGACAGTGAAAGTCAATCAGGAAGAGCTCCGAGACAGGGCAGCCTCCTGAGCAAAGCTATTTCAGAGACAAGCACAACTTTCCTTTTCAACCGTCTCCCACGCAGAAATTCAGGTATTCCTGCCAGGGACAGAGAGTTGGACATAACTGGTTATTGCATGCATTTTCACCCAGGGGATCTGTATAAATCAGTAATTAAAACAAACTTCTGAGACTTTGTTTGGCTGCCCCATAGTGGAAGCAACACTGGATGGAGACCCCAGACCTGAGCTACGGGCCAGCTCTGTCACTTGCCCACATGTGACTTTTGGCAAATCGTCTGACCTTTCTGAGCCTCAGTTTCCTTATCCCTAAAGGGGAAGGTACTGAGACCACGTGGCGGTCACATGATATGAATGTAAAGGCTTATGCCTGTGAAATCTACATGGAACACATTTCTAGACTTGGGGGGTCTCTGCCAGGGGAACAGTTTTCACAGGCAGAAGGGGAGTCTCCAAGAAAGAGGTCTGAAGAAGGGCCACTTCCTGCTCAGATAACTAAGAAGGGCACCAACCTCCGGACAGTCCTGGAGTACAGGGCAGCACTAAGACCCCTGTGGAGAGGGGCTCCAGCTCTGCAGACCTGCTCTCCAAAGCCTACTGCCTTTCCAGGACCTGCCTGGCCTTCTGGAAGACTGCCCAAACTATAAGTGGGCATTTCTTGCAAATTCAGAGGGTTTGTTTAGGTAAAATGGATACCACTGTCACTTGGATGGGAAGGGAGATTTTTAAAATCCTTGATCATTGAACCAGACAAACTGGTAGAAACTAAAAATGTATAGAGTTTTTGGTTCTTAATGAGTATCTGTGGACCCCCTAAAATCCAGGCAAACTGAGAATATTTTTTTCTGGAGGAAGTCTCCATAGTTTCCATCATATTCTCAAAAAGACCCCAAAACTGGGAACTATTGGTGTGTAAGGTTATTACTAGCCCTGCCTGGATTTTAGGGTCAGTGCTTTTTATTCTTCAATCTCTGGGTCCTAAAACCTTTTAGGGCCTGAGAGCCAGGCCCTAGAATTCCCAGGTGCAGAAAATCAGAGAGGGTCCAGTGCCAGCGATATGTCCACTTGCTGGATTTTTCCCAGATCCAGTGCCCACCACCCCCATCTCCAAATGAGATGATTGCCTTCCTGGTCCCTCTGCTTCTCAGCTGGGCCAGTTCTCTTCCCACTGCTTGCACACACACACACACACACACACACACACACACACACACACACAGAGAGGGAGAGAGAGAGAAGGCCGTGTCAGGGGAGCTGCTTTCAGATATTCTGTTCTCCTCACTCCAGTTTCTATTGTATTTCATTGTTTTTCAGGCATTTAAAGCATTGATTTAGTGAACACACTCTATTTATTGAATACTTCCACTTCACTTATAATTAAGTTATTCCCTGTAAAATGACAAAAGGGGCAAGAGAAAAAAATACCATGAAATTAATGGGGCCCTATCAAAAAGAAAAAAAAAAAGCTCACCAGTCACTCAGAAAGGAATTCTTAGAAGTGGAAACAACTGCAAACCCCCTTCCCCAACTCAACCAAAACATCCCATCCGGAAAAGAGCGGCTTGTTTCTTTTTTCTATTGGAAATGAGCAGTAAACTGAGTTCATTTGGGCCGTGTTTTCTTAGCTGACTCGCAGCTACAATCAAGCCATTTTGGGACACATTCCCATGTAGGTACCAGGGGTGCTCTGGAGGAAGCTGTCGACGCCTGTTCAGCTAATTTAGGTTTTCTTTGTCTAATTACAGTGGAGCTTAGGGAAAAGGAGCCGGGCTCAGGGCAGTAAACTGACACTCGGTCTCTGTGTGTGGTATCCAGGCAGGGTTTGATGGAAAAAGCCTGCTTCCACTCAACTTCAGGTCACTGTCTGGGGCCAGCCCAACCCAGCCCCCCGCCTCCCCCTCGCACCCCTCGCACCCCTCCCTCTCCTCCCTCTCCTCCCTCTTCTGCCCCACCGGCACACTCGGCCAGAAGCAACCCCAGCGCTCCTGGGCACGGAGAGCGGCTGCAGCCCCAGGGCCTGCCCCGGGCCTGTTCCACCCGGGGGCTCTGGCTGCCCCCCTTCTCCAGACCTGGCGCCCTCTCCCTTTCTCCCCGCCCCCGCCCCGACTCCCCAGCCTGCCCAGCGCGCGTGCTTGCACCCCGGTCCTTTCTGAGCAGCCGCAGAGGGGCGCCTGGCCCCGCCGCCCCTGCTGTCCGCGGTCCGCAGCACCTCCCCTGGGGGCCTCCCCCCATCAGCCCCGTGCGGCCCCGGAGGCTCCCAGGCCTCCTGTTCTCCTCCCACTTCCAGCCCCGTCCCCGGTCAGACGACGTTTCCTTGCACGTGTAATCCAATAACTAACTGTCCGGTCTCACTGGGAGTGATTCCTCCGAGGGCACATCCTCTCTCCCAGCCTCTTACTTAGACGGAGAGGACCCAGCCACACTGGGTGGGGTGTCGTCCCACGGAAGCCAGCCTCGAGATGGCAGGCACGCTTGGGTGGGCGGCGTGGGGCCTGGGGGTGTAAATCCCGTGACAGCTGCACACCCCTTCAGGACTGGGTACAAATACAGCTATCTCACTCCTGTCACTCGGCGCGGCCTTCTTTCTGCATTTCGCACAAAACATCAAATGGCAAACGGAAAGGAAGTGGAAACAAATGCAAACAGGAGTCCTATTCGACCACGTTTCCAGGGTCTCTAAAAAGGAGAGTCTTTAAGGAGCCTGGCCTCTGCCCTCTGCTAACAGCGGTGGGAGCCCGCAGGCCCGTCACAGGAGGGTTGGCACGTTACCTTTGGGCGTCGCGGGCACCCCGGCGTGTGGCGGAGGCGGCAATGTCTAAATGAGCTGACAGACGGTGTCAGTGCGGGCGCAGGGGCAGCGGCTAAGGAGGTCTGGCGGCGGCACCCGCGGCAGCACCACTCGGCCGGCCCAGGACCGGCCGCGAGGAGGAGGAGGAGGGGGAGGGGGGAGGGGGGAGGAGGGGGGAGGGGGGGGGGGGGGGGGGGGGGGGGGGGGGGGGGAGAGGGGGGGGGTCCGCTCCGCCAGGGGCGGCTGGCTTTGGGATGGGGGGCAGGGGCGCTGTCCGGGACTAAGAGAAAGACGATTTCCTAAAGTCTCGGGGGTCGAGTGTTGCGGGGCGGGGTGGGGCGTCTTCCCGGCACAATGTGAGTCGGCCTGCGATCCCGCGGATTGAAAGGGGGTGGTGGGGGAGACGGGGAGCATCCGAGAGAGGAATTAAAAGGCCGAGGGGGACCCCGGAGAGCGAGGAGAGAGATAAGCGAGGGAGCGGGCGGCCGGCCGGGGGGGAGGAGTGAGCGCCGGCCCAGCGCGCCCTCCCCGGGGCGGCGGCGGAGGAGGGGGCAGGGCGGGGGGGGGGGGCGGAGGGCGGCGGGGGGGGGCGCGGGAGGGAGGAATGCCGAGAGACAGAGCGAGCCGCGCTCCTGAGGGGAGACGTCGGGCTCGTCCCCGGGGTCCCGGCCGCGGTCCCCGCTCGCTCGCGCAGCCGCCCGGCGCCCGGCCGCTCCGGCTCCGCGGCCCGGAGGCCGCCGCGCAGGCCGGGCCCGAGGCCCGGGGAGGGATGCGCGGGGCGTCGCCTCCGGCCCGCGGCCGCCGCCAGAAGCCCCGGCGGAGCTGAGGGAGGCGACGGCGGAGCGCTGGCTCGGAGCGGCCGCGGCTGCAGCCCGGGCGGCGGGCTAGGGCGCCCGCCGGGCCTCTGGGTCGACCGCGCTCCCGCGCCTTCGCGCCCGGCCCCGGGCGCGCCCCCGCCGCCGGGCCCCGCTCCCGGGCCCCCGATGACCTCCGAGGGCGGGCCGCCGCCGGCCCCGCTCCGCCGCGCCCGCAGCCCGGGCCCCGGCGCGCTCCAGGCCGCCCTGATGAGCCCGCCGCCCGCCGCCGCCGCCGCCGCCGCCGCCCTGGAGGCCGCCTCGTCTTCGTCGTCGTCCGCCTCCTCCTCCGGCGCGGCCGGCGCGGCCCCGAACGCCTGCAAGAGCGCGGGCGGCGGCGGGGGCGCGGGCGGCGGCGGCGCGGGCGCCAAGAAGGCGAGCTCGGGGCTGCGGCGGCCCGAGAAGCCGCCCTACTCGTACATCGCGCTCATCGTCATGGCCATCCAGAGCTCGCCCGCCAAGCGCCTGACGCTCAGCGAGATCTACCAGTTCCTGCAGGCGCGCTTCCCCTTCTTCCGCGGCGCCTACCAGGGCTGGAAGAACTCCGTGCGCCACAACCTCTCGCTCAATGAGTGCTTCATCAAGCTGCCCAAGGGCCTCGGGCGGCCGGGCAAGGGCCACTACTGGACCATCGACCCGGCCAGCGAGTTCATGTTCGAGGAGGGCTCGTTCCGCCGCCGGCCGCGCGGCTTCAGGCGGAAGTGCCAGGCGCTCAAGCCCATGTACCACCGCGTGGTGAGCGGCCTGGGCTTCGGGGCCTCGCTGCTGCCGCAGGGCTTCGACTTCCAGGCGCCCCCATCGGCGCCGCTCGGCTGCCACGGGCAGGGCGGCTACGGCGGCCTCGACATGATGCCCGCGGGCTACGACGCGGGCGCCGGCGCCCCGGGCCACGCGCACCCGCACCACCACCACCACCACCACGTCCCGCACATGTCGCCCAACCCGGGCTCCACCTACATGGCCAGCTGCCCGGTGCCCGCCGGGCCCGGGGGCGTCGGCGCGGCCGGGGGCGGCGGCGGCGGCGGCGGCGGCGGGGACTACGGCCCGGACAGCAGCAGCAGCCCCGTGCCCTCGTCCCCGGCCGTGGCGAGCGCCATCGAGTGCCACTCGCCCTACACCAGCCCCGCGGCGCACTGGAGCTCGCCCGGCGCCTCGCCTTACCTCAAGCAGCCGCCCGCCCTGACGCCGGGCGGCACCCCCGCGGCCCCGGCCGGCCTGCACACCAGCATGTCCACCTACTCGCTGGAGCAGAGCTACCTGCACCAGAACGCCCGCGAGGACCTCCCAGGTAACACGGGGCCTGGCCCCCGGGGCGTTGCCTCTAGGCCTCCCCGCTCTGGGTGGCCGAGGCCCAGGGGAAGCTGGCACTCTATGGGGGGTGGGGTCGGGGTCACCGGGCCTTCCCGGACAGGCTTTGCCCCTACGGGGCCTCCAGAATTTTCACCCCTAGGAGGATGGAGTCAAGTGCCTGCGTCCTCGGGCTCTCCGAGTGTCCCCACGGACTGCAGGGCTCAAATCTCAGGCCTGACTTAGCTTAGGGAGAAGCCTTGTGGCCTTAGGGGACCTTGGCCAAGGCACTGTGGCTGCTTTCTTTTGTCTTTTTTTCAAATTGGTTTTGCTATTCTTTCACCCAAAAGTAAATGTCCAGAAGGGAGATGCTCGGTACCTGCCGTGTGCGTGGGGAGGGGCTCCGCTGGGCGAGGGTTGAGAGGAGGGGAAAGGAGGGAGGGGCGCCAGGAAAGCAGAGGGGTTCCAGGACCCTGCACAAAAGGGAAATGTTGCCAGGGAGGAGAGGCGCCAAGCGGTGGAGGAGTCGCCTGCTTCCCCCCACGGTGGACCCAAGTTGATGACACATGGGTCCGGCCTAGGCCAGCAGGACGTGGGGCCCGCAGCGAGGCTCCCCTGAGAAACGCCTGCCCGTTGGGCGCCCCTTGTCGTGTTGACGGTGTAAATTGTGTTGGTTGCAGATTATGAAAATTTATTGACTCGCCCAAGGCGGTGAAAGGTGGGAGGGGACAGATGGGGGTGGAGGAGGGAATTTGAATATTTAGCCAGGTTTATGGGGACAGTGGAGATAAACCCTTACATTAACCCCTCGGAGGCAGGCTGGTCTGCCCGGCAAGCGGGGGCTCTAGCTGACACTCACCCGCCCCGATTAGAAAAGGGTTCGCAGGACGACGACACCTACATTACATGTCCGTGCATCGGTGTGGGGCATGAGCGTCAGGGAGAAAGGAAGCCCAGAAATGGGCTAAAGATGTTGGTTCCCTGGACGGTGAAATTTCCCAAATAGGCCTTTTAAATGCGGGTCTCAGAGGTTAACTAAACAAAGACAGTCTGGGCAGGACCACACCGGAGAGGATTTTAGCCTGACTTAACCCACTGAGAGCGGAGTCTTGTTCAGTTTTATGGGAATTTCAACAAGTAACCAACACAGACGACCCTCCCCTCTTATTTTTTTTTTAATCCCCCTGGGATGGGCTGTCAATCACCTCTGAGCCCTGGCGGCGCGCTCTGCGCTCTCCCGCCCACCCGCGCCCCTCCCGGCTCCCCGCTCCCCGCTCCCGCCGCCCTGCTCAGCCGCAACCCGGACTCCGAGGCGGGTCCTTGAAACTTCCGCGGCTGCCGTGAAACACTTCCCTCAACGTTCAAAATCGCGCAGAAATTGCCTTCTGACCATTTTGTGAGGCCGCCCTCGCCCCACGCCACACACCGCGCGCACGCACGGGTCCCAGAAGCGCGGGCACCCGGGAGCACGACTCAGTCTAGAGGAGAAGGGACACTGCCTTGCCAGCCCCCCGGGAGCTCGCGCGCCCTCCGGGCCGAGTCTGGGAGCCCCGAGGAGGCCATGGTCCGGCCGGGACGCTCTGCTTCTCCCCACCCCCCAGCCGTGCTCTGGCTCCCGCCCCCTCGAACGCTCTTCCCCGCGGGGCTAGCTGGCGTCTCCCAGGCCGGGCCTCGGCCGACCGAGAGCCCAGGGCCCCTCGAGGAGCGGGGAGGCCGAGGAGGTGCCCCGAGCGCGCGCTCCCAGCACGACCCCCGGGCGGCCCAGGCCCGCTTGCTCGGGGAGGCCCCGCGGCCTCTCTGCCTCCCGAGAACCTTTCAAGAAGGAGCCGGGCTCTTAGGTCCTTCGGTCCCATCAAAGCGCCGGGCCCGCCGGCTAGAGATGCGGGAACCGGCACCGCGAGGTGCTTTAACGCGGGGGCAAGCGCACCTGCGCGGCAGCGACGGCTCACGTCGGGGCGCGCGTTTGGCCACAGTCGGTGTTGCCGGGCGCTGATGGCGGGGCCGCCCGGTGGCTCAGCGAGCGCTGGATGCGGCCGGGCGGGGCGCCGCGGGCCGCCGGGTAAGGTCTTCGCGCGCGCAGAACGACCCGGCCCTGCACCCGCGTGGGCGGGCGGTCCCCGCCGCGCACGCGAGACTAGAAAGGCCTCGGGGAAAAGGGCCCAGCCCAGCCCGGCCCCGAGAGAGGCCCGGGCCGGGAGAAGCGCGGGGCCCAGCGAGCCGGAAGCCCGGCCAACTGCGCCCCCGGGCCGGAGGCGCCGAGAAAGCAAAAGCAAAAGTCGGCGCCCGGAGGCCTGGCTCAGGCCCGGGGAGAGGCTGCGGGCCGGCCCGGCTCTCCCAAAGGCTCCCCGCGCGGCAGAGGGGCCGCAGCCGAGCTCTCACCCAAGGGCAGGCGCTGCTCCCCGGGGGTCCCGCTTCCCTCGAGGCACGACCCACAGAGATGCGCGCGTTTGTTCTCGGCCCTTCTCTGGCCGTGGGATTGTTTTCTGTCACCGCCCTGGCGCGCAGGGCCTGCTCCTCGGAGCCGGCTAGTTGGTTGGGAAATAAGGCAGGGGGGGCTCGAAACCAGAAACGGGGGAGACCGTGGTGTTTCGGGGGCAGGGGCTGGGCCTCGGCAGCACCGGCTGGAGCCCTGCGGGCAGGTACCGGGCCCAGGGGCTGTTAGAGCCCCGCCCAGCCTCTGGGAGTAACGGACACCCGGGCACGGAGAGCCTGGCTTGGCGGGGACCGTGCTCCGCGGCCCCGTGTAAACCAAAGGAGACCCCAAGCCGGGATTCCTGAGTCGTCCTGTGGCCTACAGTTTGAAACTTTGAGAAGCTTCTGGCACTGGGTTTCCTCTCGCAGTTTTACCGCAATAGACAAAAAGGCCAGCCCCCTGGGAGTCAAAAGTTGAATTAAGTTTTCAAAAATTATGTGCCCCGTCCTCAGCGGAAGAAACGTTTCTGAAAAGGTTTCTTTTCTCCCTCCTCGCAGTGGGGCTCCCCCGATACCAGCACCACTCCGCGCCGGTGTGCGACAGGAAAGACTTCGTCCTCAACTTTAACAGCATATCCTCCTTCCACCCCTCGGCCAGCGGCCCCTACTACCACCACCACCACCACCAGAGCGTCTGCCAGGACATTAAGCCCTGTGTCATGTGAGCGGAGGGAGGGGCCGGGCCAGGCCCTCTCGCCCCCGGGGCGAGGCTGAGGCGGACTCCTGCAGCAGCGTGGCTGCCAGTAGCACACCAGTCACTCAGCCAGAGTCCCCAGGCCAGGCAAGCATCCTGCGCTGAGGTTTGTCTGCCGTTGGCAGAAGGACAGCCCCAAGCTAACGCCCCGAATTCGTGCAGGCTCCCAGAGAAGGGAGAACTCCGCTCCTTAGCCGAGGTGGTGAGAACTCACCACGCGGAAAACACAGGCATGGAACTCTGGGGGTTCCCTTGCCTTCAGTAATCAGGGTCTGAAACACGCAGAGGGGCTGTGTGTGTGTGTTTCTTTGTCTATGGAAAATGCGTGTGCTTTTCTGAAAGGCAGTGCCCAGCACAAGATTGCAAGAAAGCCTCATCTTGTTGCCTGGCTCAGGGGGAGAGCTGGGCTTTGCCAAGCACTACCTTTGGATGCAGGTGCCAAAGAACATGATCAAGGAAGTATTTAGCAACAATGTGTCTAGTTTAAGAAAGTGGTCTTCAGTATTGTGACAATACAACGTTTTTTACAAGGTTGTTTTCTACCACCATAGTTTAAAGATATTTTTATGACCTTCGTGTATACTCACACTTTGCTTGTATTTTAAAAGGAGGATATATTTGCACTTACGTATACTTTTACAGTTTGCCAAACTATTTTGGTGTAAAATTTTTTCAATAAAATGTATATAACAAATAGTTGCTGGGGGATCTCTTTCCTCCCCGGGCATCCGATCGCCAGGTCTCCTCACCAGCGGGCAGTGCAACTCTACACTGGGCGGGCTTTTTTTTTCTAAGTCATGTAATTGACGTGGTGTGGGGTCTGTGCCTTGAGCAGCACAGGCCGGGTTCTGATTGTGGGTCTTCTCAGGAGAGAAAGAGAAGAAGAAACGTTTTCTATTATTTCTTTCCTTCACCCTAGCTCTTTCTGGCTAAACAAAAAACAGAAGGTGAAAGGAGCTTAAAAGAAAACCAGGCAGGATAAAGGCTTGAGGAAACCAAGTTTCGTGCCCCCTTTGTTGTCTTTCTTGTGCGCACGGCGAGTTCTGCCCTTTGCTCTTTCCTCTCGCCACCGCCACCAGCGCAGGGTGGAATGATGGGGCAGAACATCACCCAGGGCTGCCCTCGGCCCGGCCGGGCTCCGAGCAAGCGGTAGGTGCCCAGTGCAAGGGCCCCGGCTCCTTGGGTGGCTGTCAGATCCCCTCGTCCAGAGGGGGAAGCCCGTGGAGGGCGTGGGCAGTCCCCGAGCATCAGGGACAGAAGCAGGACGAGATGTCTTTCCCCCCTCCGGTTCAGGGACAGCGCCGGCCCCCACTTGTCTCCCTGTTAGTCACCCTGCTCCCTCCTCTCCCTCGCAAGGGAGTGATGCTTTCCCTCGGGATTCCCTCCGAGCCCTTTCCTTTCTCGCTTGGTTTCCTGAGGCTTCCCAATCACAGATGCTACAGGCAGAGCTGCTGAAGCTCTGGACAAGAAAGAAAGGAAACAGGCCGATGGGTATCAGCCCCGCCTGCTCTGACCAGCCCCGCAGACTCACGGGCAGCGCTGGCAACTATGGACCCGAGAGCGAGCAGAGAGGTTCTCCAGGTCTTGCTTTTGCTTTTGAGAACTCGCCTTCGATTCTCATTCCCTGCAAGCACTGTCTCTCAGGCAGTCACCAGGAACGGATACCACTGGGTGGGCGTCTCCCACACAGGGATTTTGTATTCTGAGTGAGTTTCAGTCCAAAGACAGTCTCAGTAAAACATCTTGTTTTGAAAAGTCCTAACCATCTGCCTAATCTTTAGGCTTCCTTTCTATATTTTCCAAAATTAAGCAGGGATTTAAACATTTGTTGTGTCCCATTATCACATTTGCAGTTAAATAGGGATTTTTTTTTCTTTTATTCGGGGCTACTTGGGGGCTGCTATAAATTATGAAGTCAGTCTCAGAGTTTGCTCTGACCACAGTGCTGTGTTTACATTCCTTCCGAGGCAGCCGGCATGGTCGTAATTTATATCCTAAACACTTGCACGTAACTTGTTTATACAGAGAATGACAGGACCTGGGAGGGAAGGCTGTGGCCGCCGGGCCTCGGCGAGCCCAGCGCGCCCCCTAGTGGTGCGAGGAGGCCCCGCGCATGGAGATGCAGGGTCCTTTATCCTATGCAGGAACTTTCCCAAAATGACCTGTTTTGTGGTGCTTTTCCCTACTCCTCCGACGTGGGGACGCCGGTCCTCTTTACAGATCCGCAAAGGCGGACCTCGGAGATACTGTGGGCTTGGTTTGAGACCACCACAATAAATACTGCAATAAAGTGGGTCACACAAATTTTTGGTTTCCCCAGGCATATAAAAGTTATGGATACACTATGCTGGAGTCTATTAAGTGTGCAATAGCATTATGTCTAAAAAACAATGTGCAGACCTTAATTTTAAAATACTTTACTGCTAAAAAAATGCTAAACTTCATCTGAGACTTCAGCGAGTCACAGTAGTAATATCAAAGATCACTCATCACAGATCACCATAATAAATATAATAATAATAAAGTTTGAAATATTGCAAGAATTACCAAAATGTGACACAGAGACACAGAGTGAGCAAATGCAATTGGAAACAATGACACCTTTTGCATGGCTCTATTGCAGGGTCGCCACAAATCTTCACTTTGTAAAAAACGCTCACTCTCTGGGAAGCCCACTAAAGTGAAGCCCAATAAGAAGAGGTGTGCCTGCACTAGGTCCTGGCTGCAAGGGTCCAAGCCATGGTCCCTGATTCTGGTTCCTTTCACACGTGCTCCCCAACGTCACATACAAGACCTTTGCATCTGGAGTGGCAGACACAGGTGCGGTGGCCCCAGTGTATCAGAATCACTTGGAGGGCTAGTGGAGCACAGGCTGCTGGGTCCACCCCTCCCCCCCCCCCCCCGTTTCTCATCAGTCCATCTGGGGCGGGGCCCCAGAGCCTGCATTCCCAGTAAGCTCCCAGTTGACTCTGACAGTGTTGGTCTAGGAACGACGCTTTGAAAACCACGGGTCCAGGAGGGCAGTTTGAATTATGGATATTTTACAGGTTCAGATGGGTGGGTATTAAGGCTTGTGCGTTCATTAGTTAAGCAAAGATCAGAAAAGGTTTTTCAAAAATAGTTTGTCCACAGAAAAACTATGATGGATTACTCTGTGATGGATTACTGGCCCCTGGGAAACATAAGGCCTAATTTTGAGCCCTGCACCAAGAAGTAGAAACTCCCCATTTTTATTCAAAGCAATGATATGTCTTGTTTTATTCTAGTAAACTTCGCAAAGAAAAGTCAGGTGGAATCACTAAAGTCTATCCACCTCGGTACTGTGAGTCTGGGTATGTACACAGCAGTGATGTCACAGTTCTCCAGATGGAGGGAGGTGGTGATTGGAGCAGGCAGGAAAAGGAATTCCTTTATTGGTGATAAAATCTTTAGAGGGTGGAACAGAGAGAAAGCAAAGGGGAGCTGCGACCTCAGTGACCCCCAGATACAGATGGGTCAGGCAGGACCCGGGGGGGTGGGGAGAGGGAGAGACGGAAAGAGAGAGAGGAGAGATCTGCAGAGGAGTGTCTGAAAATATCTCAGGAGTTCCCGTCCCGACGTGAGCAGAGAAGCCTTTGAAGCTGGGCTGCCATCCTGTGAGGCCACCGCCATCTCCCCAGGCCTCCAGGGCCAAGGCATTGGTTGTAAAGCCCACGTACTTCTGTTTTCCTTGGCTTCTGCCTGGATTCTGGGGAAGTAAGTGAATTCTCTAGTTGTGCGTGCTCAAATTTTCTGAACTGCTGCAGCAGCATCCAGAGCATTTGGGGAGAATCATCTCGACTTACATTTTAGAAAGTGGAAGTCTGATTTCTGGGGGAAATCTTCAGGTATTAGATGGAATTAGCGCCTCCTTCCCAAAAGAAAAACCCCTTTGTAGATTCCTATATACCTAATTACTGTGCATCATGGTGATTAATTCAAAACAGGCACCGGCTTATTTAGCATGGAAATATATTTTAATATATTTGATCAGAACGGAAATACATTTTACCAAACCTGTCTCCGTGAAACTCTATCTGAGCAAGGACAGACACCCCGGATGCAGACACTGGGCCAGGGAAGACCACAGCTCACGGACGTCAAGCTCAGCTGGGAAAAAATGAAAGTGCTGGAAGTTCTTTTGGAGTTCAGAGCGCCCTGGGTCCGCAGCAATTGTCTCTCGGGTCCCCGGGGGACGCGAGGGGCCCAGGGCTGGACAGCCAGTCCTCGCGGCCTGAGTGTGCGGGAGAGAAGAAGGGGCCCAGGGGTAGCAGGGAGGCTGGTGCCCTCCAGGCATTCCCTGCGGAAGGGCCCCCTGCTACCCCCCCAGCCCAGGAGCTGCTGTCTCACAGATGAAGAGACATGGAGGGCGGCCTTGGCCACGGCCAGGCAGGGACTCTGTCCCCCGACGGCACTGCGCCACCCAGAATGGGTGGAGCTCCCCAGAATCACAAGCTGCTCCCGTTTTGGTGAGTCTAGGGGCCTCTGTTTTCCATCTCATCTTCGATCCCCAAAGCAGCCCTCGGCTACATCACTGGGACTCTGTCCAGGACCACTTTGTCCACAAGGCGGTGTCCCCTCACTGGGGTCTCCCCTCCCCTGCGTGACCCCTGTCACGTGTTTCCCTCACTCCATCCACCCCAGCAACGAACAGGCAGACGCAGCAGTAAGTCGTGTGGGGTGAATGGCTGAACCGCAGGACGACCCCTGCTAATGGCTCTTCTTCCAGAAGGAAAAGAACCTCCATCAGGAAAGAATCACTTTACTGGGTTGAAATTCCAGGTGACCAGGCTGGTCTTTGGTCCAGAAGGAGCAAGTCAGTGGCTGTTACTCGGTGATTTGTACACACAGCGGTGGGTCACAGCCCCAGAGCCTGGCAGGGGGGACCTGGGGAGCTTTAAAAACCGCCCAAGTCACCCCCGGCCAGCAAAGTTGGCTCCCCCGGGGGCCCGTCCTCGGCGGTGCCCAGAAGGCCCCCAGCTGCCTCGGCTGCTCAGGCGGGATTGACAACAGCTAATGAACGCTATCTTGTTTATGTTTCACAGAAATCCTTTAAGGAAGGCCTTATCGTCACGGGCTTGCAGAAGAGAAAAGGCTGCCCAGCTGTGTTTAGCTGGGGTCCACACCAGTGCCCTGTCTGTAAAGCAAGGGTCCCCCACCCTGGCACACCGCCTGCCACCTGGGCAGCTTCGGCAGATCTGTGCCCAGCCCCCCGCGTGGTCACGCAGAATCTCCGAGGGGTGGATGGGGCGGCTCTGGCCCCCGCTCTCCGCGGCCGCCAGGTGTAACTTCACAGTAATCAGTTACGCCAGTTCTTCCTGAGTCGGGGTGGGAGAGGCACAGACGGGAGGAGGGGAGGACGGGCGGGGGGTGACAGGGGGAAGGACCAGCCAGGAGGGACTGAGGCCCTCGCCCTCCCCTGGGCTGCCTGGGCTGGCGGAACCAGGCTGTGCCGACCCACGGCATCAGTAAGGACGCAGGGTCCCCAGCCCCTGTGCAGCAGCAATACTCCAGCAATAGGGGCCAAGTAGGGGATCCCCCCACTGACTGGGCGAGCCAAACAAAGGCTGCCTGGTGCCCAGGCCAGGAGCATCAGAGCCAATGCTTAAAGAGCACACATGGGCAGATGGGCACACACACATATACATGTAGACGTACAGACGCACATGGCCACACATAGACAGATGCACCCATAGACACACATGGAGACATAGAGACACCTACACAGTCTTCTGTTCAGTTGGGGTCCCAACCCCAAGTACTGAGATGCTATTTGATTACGCCTGCCATCTTTCCAAATCTCCAAATTGACCACAACAGTTTAATAATCACCTTCTGATGTTTCCTTTTCTAAAGGCAGGAATTTCCCCCTCCTCTAGTTCTAGAAGCATAAAAACAGCCTCTTTTCAATTGTTGCTTTTGTTTTCAAAGGCTAAGCCGAGCCCCCTGCCAAAGGCAAGTCCACGGGCTGGAACCACGGCGCAGGGCAAAGTTGTTTAAGACACGAATGGCACTTGGAGGGGCCCTGGCCGCTCCTCGAAGGGGCGAGGTCCAGGTGGTCTCTGCACCGTCCTCCTGTGAGCCCTGGGTGTCCCCTGTGGTGACGAGAACAGGTCTGGGGGGCGGGGGAAGACCTCTTTCTTTTGGATGACCCTCCTTCACAGCAGGCCCCAAGCCCCGAGAGGAAACAGGCAGGTGCCGGGCAGGGGGACCTCCGTCTAGGTATGAATCGACCAGTGAACATCTGACACCAGCTAAAGATGCTGCCCCAGCCTTGGGGGTTCCCTGGTAGAGGCAGCTGGCCTGCAGACAAACTAGAGCCCACAGACAGTCCCCTCCCAACAGTGGGGCGAAACCCTGTTCCTTTGCCTGCCCTGGAACTCGCTCCTGGAGAAAGTTCACACACTAAGGAAAATACCCCCAGAGGTCTTCAGACGGCCTGTCCCACTGGCGTCCGTGAGTGCCCCCCGCCCCGAGCAGCAGCCTGACTCCCTGCACAGGGACAGACAGACAGACAGACAGAGCTCACTGGGCCCTAGCCCTGCCGCTGTGGCATCGCTTACACTGTCTGGGCCTCCGTTGCCTAACCTGGGCAACAGGGTACTGGTACCCGTCTCCAGTGTTGGTGGGATGATTACAGGGGCTACAGAGCAGCTAGGTCCTGGCACACGGTGCAAAGAAGCAGGGCCTGGTACAGCTGCAGAAGGCCCAGCCTTCTCCCTGGGGATGGTCCTGAGCAGGGACAGAAGGATGGCTGTGTCCAGTGCCTGCGCAGGCCGGGTTATAAGGCTATTGTCTTAGTTTGCTGGGGCTGCCGTAACAAAGTGCCGCGAATCAGGTGGTTTAAACAACAGGAATTTATTTTCTCACAGTCCTGGGCCAGAAATCCAAAACCAAGATGTTTCGAGGGGCTGGTTCCTCTGAAGCCTCCCCTTGGCTTGTAGACGCCGCCTTCTCCCTGTGTCTTCGTGTCGTCTTCCTTCTGTGCGTGTCTGTCTCTGTGTCCAGATGTCCTCATGTTATAAGGACCCCAGTCATATTGGATCAGGGCCCACCTACGTGACCTTACTGTGACTTGATTACCTCTGTAGAGACTCCATCTCCCAATAAAGCCACCAGGGGATTAGGACTCCAACGTGACTTTGGGGACACAGTTCATCCCGTAACAGCTGTAAACCAAGCTCAGAGCTGAACAGACACACACTTGATTCCTTACGGTCCCCCCACCTCCACTGTCCAGGCAGCTCCAGGCTGAGCCAGCTCTCCGAAGGCTGCTGAGGGGAGCCGGGCCATCCAAGCGTGGCCTTCCCCTCCATCTACGCCCTGCGTGGCCAGAAGCTAGGTTTTGTTTCCTTTGGGGAGCAGAGTCCCCCCCCTCCGCCCGCCAGCCAGCCTGCATTCTTTGGGCAGAGCCTCCAAGATACGACCCCACCATTCCCTGGAGGTGTGCTAGCCCTGAAGCTGCGTCAGACGCGGCCCCGCATCCAGGATCACACCTCCCAACAGAGAAAGGCTGGGGAAAAGGTTCTTTCCTTTCTGATCTGGGGAAGAGCTAGTGTCATTAGCACAGTGTCATGAAGATGGCGCGTTAGGAAAAGCAGCTGGCGGGCCCCAGACGCATGATCTGTGGTCCTCAAGATAGTCTTTGAGGTTCAAGTTACTAAACCTGTTTCCTAGATGACAAACTTGCTCACCATTATACCAGTAACTGGGAGGGCTGAACTCCCAACCTGGATCCACCCGGCTCCACACATCTGACTTGGGGGGTCGGCAAAGAATGGGGGAGGGGGGAAGCCACAGGGGAGGGGGCTCACTGGAGGGCAGTCAGGCCCAGCGTGCCAGGGCATCTGGCAATCCACGAGGTGCCCATGGTACGTCAGGGCGTGTGTCCAGGAACCTCCAGGGCACAGCCTAGACCGTGCAGACACCGTGTTCTCATCACACAAGAAGGAATGGACCCCGAGAGGGCCTCCAGGGCCCCCCGCACCCGACCCAAGCTCCCGTGAGAACCAGCACACGTCAGCCCCCGACGTCCCACTGTCGGCGAGACGGCTCTCTGGGATCTGAGCTGAGATGGTTCTGCCCCACCCTCAAGCCAGCTTCTCACCCAGCGCCAGGGTATCGGCAGGACTCCCAGGCCTGGTGGGAGGGGAGGTGGGAGCCGGCCCATCTGAAAGCTGCTCCCGGGGAGAGGAGAACCGGCCGCCACATCCAGAGGTCTGGCCCAGACTCGCAAGGACTCAGACTCTGCTCCGCACGTTTCCTCTGAGAGCTGCAATGTCCCCACAGGCTCAGGGACAAGACCTGCCCTTGGAGGGACCCCTGGGAGGGGGCCCAGCCGATGCCCCCCGGGGAATGAGCCTTCCTCCTGCCCGTCCTCCGCCGAAGCCCAGCGGCAGCTCCACCAGCCTCCCTGCCGCCCTTCCAGGACCAGAGCGGAGGCTGAGTCATTGAAGGCTTTAATTTGGAAAACAAGATCACAAAAGCAAGAAAGAAACCGCAATTTTATTAACAATCACATGCAGAACGAGGTCAAAGTTACAACTTTCATTTTTCTTCCCCAAATTCAGTGCTGGCATCAGATGAGGCTTTTCAGAGTTTCCAAGGGAAGGAGAGGTAATGGCAGGGAAACGCGGAAGGTTTGTTCGGGGACTTTGTTCCCTTTACCATCAAAGCACAGATGAAAAAGTCAAATCTGATTTAACTGTTGTGGGCAGGACAGGCTTTTTAGAACAGATGAGGGTACAGGGATGCCCTCTCAGGCACTGAGAGCCTGAAAGCAAGCGGGTCCTGGTGGGAAAGAGCTCAAGGTGGAAACGAAGCCCTCCAGGCCGCCGGGCTGGCTACCTGGGCCCTGGAGGGAGGGTGGGAGACCGGGACCCTCGTGGAGCCGTGCCTTGAAGACCACCCGGTTCTGGCAGTTTTTAACAGCAGCCCCTGAGTCTCCGGCAGAAGCCCAGCACGGGGCGGCAGCCGGCTTTGTTGTCCTGCCTTCCTGCCGCCCTCTTCCACAGGCCGCCTCTGTCACTGCGTTGTTTGATATTTTCAGATCCGGCCTGAGGCAGATGATGGGGCCACAGGAGAATCCTTCAGGGTGTCTTGTTTGGTTTGGAAATATTTAAATGTCTGCTGCATTTCCTCTGAGATGGGAAGAGCCAGGGCCTGGGGGAGAGCCCTGCCCTCTGGCCGTAGCCTGCCCAGCGCCCTCCGCCTGCACCCACCCTCGGCACCCAGGGACACTGCAGCCCTCCCAGACGCCGCCCACGACCTCTCTGCAGGCAGCTGACCCGGCTCGTCACTCTTCTTAAGCCAACGTCGCGATCGTTCATGATTACAGAAACCTTCTCGGCTCCTGGAGAAATCACCCGCACGGCATTAAGCTCCGTGGTGAGACACATGTTTTCCATAGATTTTAAATGCTAGTGGCCAATGCAGATGAACAGAGCCTTTGAGAACGAAAAGCGTGTAATTAAGACATAATCTCTCCTGCTTTGTAACATATGAAGCAGTAAATGGCTACGGAGACTGATTCAGTTCTCCGGCTTCCCCTTGGCACGTGAGTGCCCTGCACGCCACGGGAAGCCACAGGTTCTAAGGCCTCGGTGACCGTCACCACGTCCCAGCCCACGGCCAGGCCGATTGCAGCCCAGGGCACGCCCCTCCCGGCTCTGAGATTGACACGAAGGCCCCCGTCCGAGCCCCGTCTGGCTAGACAGACAGAGGGAGGTGGGAGCACAGGATCTGAGGCTGATTAACAGAGATGGAGTGAAATAGTGACCGAGGCAAAGGCTGGTGGTAAAGGAGGCCTGACTGCAGACACTCTCGGGTCACCACCCCCCGCCTGCCTCAGGAGCGGCCCTGACTTTGGGGGAAGGCACAGCATGGTTTCCGCATGTTCTGCCTTTGTCGCGTTAAGGGCTCTTCACTCTGCGCCTCTCCAGGTGGGGGGCATCCCATCATTTCCCGTCTCTCCAGGCGGAGGGGCCACCCGGGCCGTGGCTGATCGCCAAGCCCCTGGCTTCGCCCCCCGGGCCCATGCAGAGTCTCTGCACCGAGGTTCGTGCCAGAGGCTGCAACCTTAATCTCACTGCTGAAGTCTTAGCAGAAGCCCTCTCTACGAAGCGACATTCAGGAGAGATTTCCAAGATGTGCAGCTCATCTGGCCCACGTTCCACCCCCCCGACGCCAGCCCACCCGGGAGCTGAGGGCCTGGGAAAGACGCGTCCACACGTGTGGAGTCGCCGCGCTGAGTGGTGCCCGGGCCGCGGGACGCTGCAGGGACGACGCGCTCGGCGGACGGGGGCGGTTGGTAAGGACAGGACGCGTCCCCCTCCACCGGGCAGCCCGCCAGCACTGCTTTGCTTCTAACCCGTGGACTCGGGATCACACGAGCGGTGGGCGCATCTAGCTCCGGCCACAGGAAGATTCCCGAGCTGCCCCCCTCCGGCGGCCAGCCCCACTTGGTCTGCAGCTCGCAGGCCCTAGCGCCCTCCCTCCCCCAACTTCCTCTCTCCTGTTAAATTCATCTCTGCAAGCGGCCCCAACCTTTCTTTCTTTGTTTTTTCTCCTTATCTTGGAATGCTTCTGTTTTAATTTTTAGCTTTTTGACTCGTTATCGTACGCTTTAAATAGTACTCCAGTTCTTCATGGACGCACGCACATCCCGGACGGGCAGGGGGTCCGCTGGTACAGAGAGTGACAACTAAGCCCCTCCGGCCCTGCCCGACCCTCACCCCCAGCAGGCGGTCGCAGGGCCAACCTGCACACGTATAAGCATAAAGGTATGAATGAATTTTTATCATTTCGGTGTGCACCAAAACTAAATAAAGTTTTCTCCAGCTTCGCAGCTGGTTATTTCCTTCTCATTCTCGTGCACTTGCAGATAAGACCTTAGAGGTCTTGCTGAAAAGAGCTGTGAGTTTTCTTAAAAGCACACATCTGCCCACAAAATCGCTTTCCTAGTGTGCGGAAGTAGACTGTACCTTTTCCGCCTGAACGGTTACCAGACAGCTCAGAGTCAGCGTCCAGAAAGAGCGCAGCAGCCGGGGAGCCCGCTGCAGGGGAGCTGGGTCCCAGAGAGCCCGCCCTGAGAGCCCGGCCAGAGGAGGGGACCCCGGCTGCGGCCTGTCGCCCTCGGCCCGCTAGGATCTGGGGGCCGCGGGGAGGATGCTGCGTGAGGGAAGCTAGGATTTACGCAGTAAGAGGGCGAAGCTCACATGGACACAGATGCCGGGGGCAGGGTCTGCACCAGCGGGACGAGGAAGGAGAGGACGAGCTGCCCCACCCCCGACGCCCACTCCCCCAGGCAGCCGGCGCTCCGGGTGCAGCAAGCATCCGAGCCTGAACCCACCAAAACCTCGGATGACGGCGACCTCGCGGCCTCCTGATGAAACGATCCCCCGAGTCCCCGCTGGCCACGGACATGAGCATCCCGTCTCCATGGCAACCAGGTTATCGTCATCCCACTCAGTGCCGGCTCACCCTCCCCGTTGAAAAGGGAGATGTTTGCCACGGGGCTGCTGCCACCGCCGCCCCCCAGGGCATCGCTGCCTCTGCAAGGCCAGAGCCACAAGGCCGAGGAGGAACTCAGCTAGCTGACAAAGCAGCCGGGACGCCGTGCGGCTTAAACTCCGTCACCTCCTTTCTCTTCTCCTCACTTTTCCGACCTCAAAGGTTCACTGCTCTGGGAGTCCCATGTGAGTAAGAGGGGTACACACAGACGAATTCTTAAGCCCATAACTTAAGCTCCTCAAAAGCTACTGTTTTCACTCATCGTTACAAAATTTTTTTAAACATTAATTAAAGTTTGAAAAAAAGAAAACAAATCACCTAGAACCCACACTTTCAGCGATTTAAACAACGGGCGCAGAAGGAACAAGAAGGGCAGGAGTGACTCAGCAGGAGCCCTGCCCCCGGCAGCCGGTGGTAGATGGGCCACAAATCCAAACTATTATGTAAAATCTCCCACTTTTTAAACATTGGCTCATAGTATTTTTTTAAACACTGAGCCCTCTAAATTATATACCAGCTCTGGTATATAATTTTGCATCCACACAAAGTGTGAACAGAAGAAATTGGGGAGCCTACATATTTTTGCAATTTTAATAATCAGAACATATTTGAAGAAATATTCTCCATAATATGAACGGGTCTTAGACCTCCGAACTTATTAAGAGGACATTGAAATAATGATGTATCTAAAGAAAAGATGGGGGTGAACCTCCTCATCATACATTTCTACCAGGAAAACACCATTGTCTCATGCATATAATTTAGAACTCATCTTTACCATGAGACGTCTACTTGCAGCATAAGTGCACATTGATGGAGGATGAAATTGAGACCATTCTTGGACAAACAATGAAGCCACGATGACAACATAGGCCAGGACTCCTGGGGCCCACACAACTGGAAGAACAGCTTTGAAGGAGTAGTCAATTACAAGGAAAAAAGTCCCTTTTCAATGCTGCAGCTGAAGGAAGTAAGCTGTAGCTCATGTCATAAGTGAATGTCACCGTGCAGTGTCGGCAAGAGATGTCCGTCTTGACAGTGAGGGAAGGAGATGGCCGTGCCGAGCACAGACAGCGGCGGGTGTTGCCGTGACCTGGAGCCGGGGGTTAGTTTATTCACAAGTCGAGCTCACTCAGGTGCTGGAGTTTATCCGTTCCTGACTCCGTGGCATCTTAGACCCTGGGCATATGGAGACAAGCAGAATTGGTGTGGGCCTCACTCTCATAGAGCACGTGGCCTGATGGAAGCTGTGAAATAAACCCAGTATCCAAACACCTACCTAATTGTAAAAAAAGTGATGATGAGTGCCGTACAGGCATTGGGCAGCCCATGGAAATGCCGTGGGTCCTGCCTGAAAATAAATGGGAAAAACCCAGACAACCAACCACAGGGGCTGTGATTGGCACCCAATTCGCAGCCCAGGACTCTTGGCTGAGGCTGTTAAGGCATAAAGGTCCTTCAGGGGAAAACCTGAAAGCTGAAGGTGGAAGTATCATGTGAATATTGAGATGTCATTAAAAGCAGTTTTACCCGAGACAGAGTTAGGATGCCCCAAACAGATCACATCAAGGAAGATCATTTTTTACAGCAATGACCTTGCACTTGGGGCCACCCTCACCATGGTAAACCCAAGCTGGACGGGATTTTGTAATTGACCCTGGAGACCGTCCCCCACCCCCAGGATGAGGAAGCCTCCGTCCACCCCCAGACGACTTATGAGGTACCTGCCTTCCATCCTGAGCTTACAATCTACCGTCACCAAAAATGACTTGCTATTGAGACAGACAACCAACCCTTGACTGTAAAACAGGAGCTGAATAAAGATTTGTTTTGTTTCCTGCTGTGCAGGCTTGAGGAAGGGATGAAGTGCTAGAGAGTGTGAAGCCGGCAGAGCGCCCTCAGGCCGACTCCAGGCGCGGGGTCCTCTCTGGATCCCCCTCTGCCTGCTTTACGGACGGAGGTGAGAGTCAGGCTGTGTGATGTTCACGTCAGCTCCGATCGGGAAACAGGACTCTGGCTCTGTTCCCTCCCTAGGCTGTTCCATTGCCAATCACAATATGGTTCTAGCAAAGGTGCCAGAAAATATGCAGGTTAGTGCTTCTCAGAGTTTCTTCTCAAGATCCGTGGTCCAACCACTGCAATCGCGGGAAAGCCCAGGCCGAGCCTGTCGACCCTGACGGCCAGCAAGTCCCTCCACGAGGCCATAGAGGTGTCGGGAGGTGGGAAACATGGACTTAAAGATGACAGACTTGATGCTCTTAATCCTCTTCAGTATGAGGATATGAAACAGGTTGTTGTGCAGATTAAATAAGGGGATTCAGGTCGAGTGGTGCAAACAGTTCCAGGCACATAGTATATGCTCATTAAGCTGTGCCCGGGTCATAATTCCCTGCTCCCTGTTGGCTGGCAAGTCCTGAACTTTTCTGGCCTTTCCTCATCAAAAGCTAAGGGAGGGGGCCAGGCGGTCTCTGAATGTCTTCCTGGCTCTAAACCTCTAGAACTAGGGGACAAGAGCCTGTCTCAAGGGCTTTCAGACAGAAACCTCTTCTGAGGTTATAGGGCCCACGTAAAGATCTCAATTTCCAGGACAAAATAGGGAGTGTGGCTCCACCGGCTTCGTTTGGTGCCAAGATCTGGTGCAACCCCGAGACTAGTGTGGGATCATAAGTTCCTTGGCCAATGCAGGTGACAGGAAGCACCCCCAGTCCTACACTCAACAGGACAAAAAGTGAGTAACTCCTAAGTTGTCACATTTGTGTAGGTAACAGTTTTTATCTTTGTAGTAGTTACCACTGTCAAACACCTGTATGCGCTAAATACCATAGCCGATGCTGTATAACATTTTCTTTAATCTTCCCAATAACTCTTCAGGTAGACTTGTATTGATAGGAAACAAGGCTCAGAGTGGGCAAGCAACTCGCCCGAGGACACAGGGCTATGACCTCCACGCTCAGTGGTATGGCTGGAATTACGCCCAAGTCTCTGGGGCTGCAAAAGCCCCTCTCTTTTCCCATCTCATGCCCCAGACACTTGTTAGATGTTTTCCCAGGAGGGACTTTCACTGACGTGCATGAAACAGCGGCTCCTCGACCACAGCCACTGGCGCCCCCAGGCAGCAGGTGCAGGGAGGGGGGACACTGGGGGCAGTGGTCTGCTCAGAGCAGGTCACGGAGCGGCGGCAGGGCTCCGCTGGGACGCGAGGCCCTCCAGGGGGTCATCGCCCTCAGCGGGAAACAGAGAGGCCGAGGATGCTGGCCGCACAGGGGGGACAGCCACGTCGCAAATTCCTTCCCCCCGCGGCTGCTCATGGCTGCAAAGACAAGCCTGCCAGTGTCGTCCACCCGCAACGCGAAAGGAGCCCCGAGCCCTGGAGGACGGACCACCCGGGCCACCCGGGAGAAGCCCGGTCAGGATCAGGCCTCCCAGCACCGAGGCGGACCGGGCGCTCCACGACGAGAAAGACTCCACCGTGAAAGGCTTTCCAAACCCCCATGGCCCGAGCATCAGCCACGCCGCCACGGGAGCAGGGAGAGGCGGTCTGGGGGCCACCCGCCCGCGGCACTCTGGGGACACCCACCCGCCCGCCCCCCAGCGGGCCTCGTCCTCCTCCCTCAAAACCTGCTTCCCTGCCCATCCCCCCTCAAGCTCCGCATCACCCTGCCTCACCCCCCGGCCCGGGTCGCCGTGCACTCTGCCGCCGACACCTCAGGACGCACGGAACACGGGCTGTGTGTGTAGCAGACCCTGCTTCCACCCAGCGGCAGTGTCAACAGCTGGTTTTCACGGGTGAGCTGGGTGAGGCTCAGGGGTCCCTGACTTGACCGTGGCCACAGAGCACGTGACTGCGGAATCGGGCTTCCAGGCCATGACAGGGGGCCCCACCCGGCTGGAGAATAGATATAAACCTAGGACAAGCTCAGCCATGGAAAGGACCGTCCAAAAGCAAAGATGTGCCCACGCGTGGCCCTGAGCTTCTCTGAAATTCCCATGAGGCCAGGCACGCAGCAGCAGATAGGATTTGGGGACCAGCGGCCGTAGGGCCATTTGAAGGGTTTGCTTTCGGAAGAGGGTCTGAGCTCTTCCCCATGCCCACCAGCTTCATGACTCGGCAGGTCACACTGAGCCTCAGTTTCCTCGTCTTCAAAATTGGCACGATCATCGCTCCTTGGGGGGTGTTTGTGTGTATTATATAATTCACGTGAAAACATCCATCGCAGAGCCAGGCAGCTGGCGTGAAATACACGCCCACTGAAAAGGCGTTCATTAAGAGCATTATTGAGATCATTCACCTACCACTCGAAGTGCACAACCCAGTGGCTTTTAGGATATTCATAGAGTTGTGCAACCATCACCACAATAGACTTTAGAGCATTTGTCATCACCCCAAATAGAACCTCTGTACCCCTCAGCCCTCACTCCCTTTCTGTCCCAGCACCCCTACCCCAGCCCGAGGCAACCGCTAATCCACTTCCTATCTCTGGGTTTGTCTAGTCCGGACCATTTCCTGAAAATGGGATCGTACAATATATGTCTTCTTTCACTCAGCATTGTGTTTTCAAGATTCATCCATGTTGTCTCAGTGCATTTGTTTTATTGTTGAATCATTTCATTTTATGAATATACTATATAGTATTTATCCATTCATCACTTGTTGGGTATTTGGGTCATTCCCATTTATTGGCTATTATGAACAATGCCGCTATGAATATTCACGTATAAGATTTTGTGTGGACATATATTTTCCTTTCTTTTGTGTACATACCTAGGAATGGAATGTCTGCAACATATGGTCACTCTACGTTTAAGCTTTTGAGGAACCACCAAAAGGTTCTCAAAAGAGGCCGCTCCACTTTACATTCTCACCAGCGATATATAAGGGTTGCGATTTCTCCCCATCCCTGTCAACACTTGTCATTGTTTGTCTTTTCATGTATAGCCATCCTTCTGGATGCGAAGTGGTACCTCATTGTGCTTTTCTGATGGCTAATGATGTTGAGCATCTTCTCATGTGCTTATTGTTCGTTTGTACATCTTCTTTGAGAACTGTCCTTTCTGATCCTTTGTCCATTTTTAATTGAGTTATCTTTTTATTATTAACTTGTTCTTTATATTGGCTATAAGACCCTTATCAGATACACGGTTTCAAAATATTTTCTCCTATTCCGTGGGTTGCCTTTTCACTTTCTTAGAGGTATCATTTGCAGCACAAATGTTTTTAATTTTAATGAAATCCAACTCATCAATTTTATCTCTTCTCACTTGTGCTATGTGTGTTATATCTAAGAAGGGTTTGCCTAACTCCAAAATCACAAGATTTACACCTACATTTTCTTCTAAAGGTTTTATAGTTTTAGTCTTATATTTAGGTCTTTGGTTCATTTTTAGTTCATTTTTTATGTGGTGTGAAGTACGAAGGGGTCCAGCCTTCATTCTTTTGCACAATTTGATAAAAAGACCACTCTTTCCCTCATTGAATTGCCTTGGCACTCTTGTCAACAATCAACTGACCATAAATGTTGGTCTGATTTATGGATCTTGAACCCTGTTCCACTGGCCTATACGTTTGTCCTTATGCCAGCACCACACTGCCTGATAATTATAACTTTGTAGTCAATTTGAAATCAGGAAGTATGAATTCTCCAACTTTGTTCTTCTTTTTCAAGAATATTTGACCACCCTGAGTCAGTCTGCATTTCCATATGAGTTTTACAATCAGCTTGTCAATTTCTGTAACAAAGCCAGTTGCAATTTTGATAGGGATTGCATTTAATCTGCAGATCAATTTGGGTAGTATTGCCATCTTATCAATATTAAATCTTCCAACCCATAAACATGGATGTCTTTCCATTGATTTAGGTCTTCTTCAATCTCTTTTACCCACGTTTTGTGGTTTTCAGAGGATAAGTCTTACATTCTTTTGTTAAATTTATTCCTAAATTCTTTTGGATATGAAAATTTGGATTCTTGTAAATGAAATTTTTTATTAATCTCATTTTCAGATTGTTAATTTCTAGTGCATAGAAATATAATTGATTTTGCATATTGCTCTTGTACCCTGCAATCTTGCTTGAATTTCAACTGAAAAAAAGGCCAAAGGAAAGTAGGCTATGATACCAGGAGGCTGAGGGGCAACTCTGTTTTTTATCGAAGACAGAAGGGCTACTGGGAGAAATCACTCAGATTCCTGCACCGAGGCAGCCCTGCTGCCGCAGAAGAATTAGGAAATGTGTTTGCTTGTTTATTCATTAAACAGGTATTTACTGAGGACCTTCTATGAGCCAGTCTGCCTGGGTTTAAATGCCGGGTCTGCCACTGGGCAGGACTGACCTGCCCATGGCTCAGCTCCCCTCCTATAAAATGTGGGGAATAGCCCCTGGAATAATGGTAAGATCTTTGTGAGGGGTAAACGAAGGCCCTAGACGGTGTCTGCCTTCGCAGGTCTTAGCTCGTATTTTTATTACGCCCAGACACTAGACTCAAAAGTGAACAAAGACAACATTCCTGCACTCACGGAGCTTATATTTTAATGGCAGGGAGGGGTGCGCAGGAAGGGAAACAGACAAAGAAATAGAGCAACAAAGATGTCCAGTGGTGACAAATGCGGTGAAGAAGAGTAACGCATGGGGAGAGGGGGAGACATCTCAGGTGGGGCAGGTTGGACTTCCCAGGTGAAGGGACGTAGCAGTAGGGACCTGGAAAGGACGAGGGAGCCAGCCCAGAGCAGGACCTTCCAGAGGAAGGGACAGTCAGTGCAAAGCCCTTGAGCAGGGACGGGATGCCATGGGGCGGGGTCTGAGGTGTCCTGGGTGCGGAGGTGGGACAGGGAACAGCCGGGCCAGGGCGAAGGTGTGAGGGAGTGCGGCCAAGGGCCCCATGGGGCAGGAAGGAAGTCTACCTTCTCACACAGGGCTCCCCACTAGGGAGACGGACCGGCCATCTCGCTGGGTGATGGACCACAGCGAAAGGACGGCAGCTGTGCAGTGTTTCCCACAGCCCTGGAGATGGCCCAGCTCTGGCTCCCAAGGCTGTGCTTGGCAGGTGGCCGGCCAGGCGGGTCTAAGGCCGCACTCAGGCCTGGTGCCCTGTGCTGGGCCCCCTCCTCGCCAGCTCTCGTGACGGGTCTAAGCCAAGGCTTCCTTCCAGGGTGGCAGGAGCAGTCGGGGTGGGTCCCGGAGGCCTCGTTTTCAACTCTGAACAGCATCACTTGTGCTGCAATCCATCCATCATCACAGCAAACCCCGGGGCCGGCCGGAGCGCGGATGGGGGTGGGGAGATGCGTCTTTGCAAGAGGTGTGTCGGGCATCAGAGGAGGCCGATGGGACCACTGCTCCTGAAAGCAGAGAGAGCAGATGCAGGTCCGCCCACCTCTTCACCTCGAGACCAATAATGATGCGTACCTTCTACTGCAGTTCCCGCAGGGGACTTCTTTTCAGCCTTTCCCGGATCAAGGAGGCACGCCGTGGCCAGGGCTCCTTGAAGAACCAGCGTTTTCCTAAACCCAGTCTTTCCGTTTGAGGTTGTGACATCTTGCGTTCTGCTCTTTTCCCCTGAGCCTGGTGACCTGGGCGGTGCCATCAAGTGATTCTGAATGTTTGGGCTGAAGCGTGGCAAGGTCCTCACTGCAGGCGGGCATCAGGGCCAAGTGATTTCTGGAAGGTTCTGCGCTGAGACCTGGCCTGGTCCTGACCACCGTCCAGCGCTAGTGCCCGCAGGCAGTGGGATTACATTTAATCAGTAGATTCCAAATTAGAATACGGAGGTCAGGGCTAGAATTTTAATTTAGAGACGGAAATCAGGCTCTAAATTAGTGGTTGAGGATGTAGGCTCGAGTCTGACCGCCGGGCTCGAGTCCCGGTTCTGACACCACCACCGCCGCGTGACCTGAGGACAGAGCTGAACCTCGCTGGGCCTCCGTGTTCTCGCCTGTGAGGTGGGTGTGTAACAGCACCTGCTTCGTGGGTGTCTGCACAGGTAAATGACGCAATACAAGGTAAAGCATCGGAACACGCGTGCACACGGCTACACCGTGCCGGCCGTGACCGTGAACAGTCCTAAAAGGGCAAACGAGCTTCTCGGTCAGACCCTAAGCTTGGCAGCCACACTCGGAGATGGTGGATCGGGGTGAGGGGCACAGGGAAGCCACCTGGGCGGTAATCGCTGGACCCAGCCCACCGCATCTGGGGCAACAAGGCGCAGAACAAAGAGAGTGGAATCACACAGGATGACGGTGAGCCACGTTTGTATGTTTAGTCTTCAAAACCCTCTTATGACCATCATCGCCATTAGTGATGAGGAGACAAAAGAAATGACGAAGGCGGATCCCAGTTGAAATGCCCGTTTCCCAGGCGTCTTCCCTTCCCTACAGGATGGCCGTGTGCGAGCTGCCGCATTTGTCAAGTGTAGGGGACACACGTGTGTGTCACACTGTTAGGGACCCTATAGCCACTGACCTTGTGTGCCCAGGGAAGAGCAGGTGGTGTGCGATCCCAAAGCTTCAAAGCTAAACGAGTTGACCTGTGTCAACCCACCTTATTCCGCACCCTCATTACCTGCTCCACTCCTTTTTATAAGGAAGCAAACAAGAAAACTCACATAGTTTTAATTGTACACAAGTCGTTGTTGTTATTTTTAGGACTATGTTTCTTCAAATGGCTGTAGATATAAGATCAGCTTTTCTCTTTTGGGCCAAAACACTGGTTCTACTACAGTTAAAGCAAAACAGAGGTCTTTCGTGTGGGAATAAGATAAACTCACTGTGTTTCTTCCAGCCAGGTCCGTTCTTCATAGCACGTTCATCTGAAGTCCTGCTGTCTCTGGCTTAATTGTCCAACGTGTCTCTGCCTTTTAAACAGCTACAGAAAACTGGCTGGAATCACCCACTCCTGTGCACAGGCATCCTCGGGGGGCAGGGGTGCCACGATGGGGAGCTTTTCTCTGCCCACGTGACCAAGACCCACTGCCCTTGCTTGCATCAACTGCAGAACGTAAGAGTGGCTGTGGTTCTTTGCATGGAACCCGCCCCAAAAGGATTCTCCACTCCTGGGACAGCGGGCAGCATGCCTCTGGCCCCGACCTGTCCCCACATAGCCCTTCCTCTCAGAACCCGCCAAGAGACAGCCCTGACCACTCTAGTGATGAACGTTCCGGAAACTGTGGAGACCGGAGGACCTGTGCCTTTGTCTCCCGCCAGAGTCATTCACTTCAGGACTTTGGGAATTGACGACTGTGTCCCCCAATGCAGCCCCACCTGGTGCTCGGGGACAACCATGCCCTGCGCTCTGGGGGTACCGATAGAATGTTACCTACATTCTGTCACCAAGACTCTGCACATGCAACTTCAGGTCATCTCCACCTCACCTCTTTCCGCTGAAAGCGCAGAGTTTCGGCAAGTCTAAGGCTGCACAGTGGGTGAGAGGAAGGGCCAGGACTCCAAGGCCTTGGAGCGTTTAGGAAACTTTGGGAAGTGGCTCAGAATCCCCTGCGGGTAAAGGGACGGCCTGTTGTGGGAAGACGCTCCTCCTCCCTCCAGCGTCTTCAAGAACATAGGCAGCTGCCCGGCTCCCGCTGGATGGCGCTCTCTCCGCCCGTCTCCACCGGAGCCCGGTGTCACGGGCTCAGACCCCCTTCAGGAGAGAAATCCCGAGAAACCAAGGCCAGGGCTGCGTATCCAAGTAAAACATTCCTGCTCACCTGTGTGTGGTCACACACAGCTCACGGAATCACCTGTTCTATATGCTGCACAGGTAGGAGAAGACATCCTTTAAAATGACAGATTTGAACTTGGAACTTTAAAAGGGCACTATTATACCCCGACTTCCCACTATCCTATGGACAAAGCCAGCAGAGTTTATGCCAGCATGCCTATTTTAATGACCCATCATAATGTTATTTTACATAATTTAAATTTTATTTTAAATAATCTGATTTTAAATAATGTGTTGCTTGATGTCTTCTCTGGGTGCTCATATACGAAGAATCAGATGCCGAGATAGAGTCCGCTGAGAGCAAGGGCGATGTCCGAGGAAGGGCCCTGCCAGGCACTCTGCAGGGACTCTCCCTCTGGACACGCCATCCGCCCCGTGAGGGGCTTCCTGAATCCCAAGGAGAGCAGCTGGGATCATTCCAGAAACATCTATCATTCCAGAAATGCTATTTCTCCCCACAGAATTATTGTAGTGGGGGAAGAAGACAGAACTTAAGTAAAAATTCAGAACATGGCTTTTTTGATAATATAGACGAACCACCATCTATATCAATCTGCCGTGTCTCATATTTGGTACTTAGTAAAATTTAAGAAATGGACATTTGGGATAAACCCCTCCATCATACACCGTGGACAGTGGAGGGGGCCTGGGAGTTGCCTACTGCATTCGAGCCCCGCTCTCCTGCCTGCAGGTCCGAGACCACCTGCCCTAACCCGCCGGCCTCTCTCCTCCTCATCCGAAGACCTGGATCCTCATGCACCATCTGGCTAGAGAAGCAAGAAGACAACATCCTGAAGCTATTCCTTTCACACACCTCCTCTGCTTTCAAGGATAATCCTAAACAACTCTGCAATGTTTTCCCAACAAGAAAAACTTAGTGTAGTTCTATCTTAAATGACCATCTCGGAAAGAGGGAAGTAGAAGGCAAATTGACTAAGAGAAATAATCTGCAAACTGTCTGGAAAATAGAAGGCGGGTCTCCTGATAGAAACACCCATCAGTAGTTCTGAGTAAGGTGCTGTTAGGAAATTAACTCTTTACGTTAGGTTAGGTGTGCGTGCCCAGCAGTGCTTTAAAAATAACCTGAACAAGCGTTAGGGAGAATGTGGAGAAATGGGAGTCCTTGTGTGTTGCCTGTGGGAATGTAAAATTGTGCAGCTGCTGTGGAGAACTGCAGAGTGGTTCCTCAAAAAACTAAAAGTAGAATTACCATATGATCCAGGAATTCCACTTCTGGGTATCTATCCAAAAGAATTGAAAGCAGAATCTCAAAGATATTTGCACACCCATGTTCACGGCAGCATTATTCACAACAGCCAAAAGGTGGAAACAACCAAACGTCCATCCACAGATGACAGATAAACAAAAGCTGGTCTCTCCACACAGTGGAATATTATTCAGCCTTAAAAAGAAGGAAATTCTGACACAGGCTACAATATGGATAAACCTTGAAGGCATTACGCCCAGTGAAATAAGCCAGACACAAAAACCATACACTGTATGATTCCACTCACATGAGTGGTCAAGTTCATAGAGACAGAGTGTGGAGAGGAGGCTGGCAGGGGGCCTAGAGCTCAGTGGGGACAGAGCTTCAGTCTGGGGAGAAGGAGGTTCTGGAGGCAGGGGAGAGGAGGGTACCACCGCACTGTGAACGCACCGAGTGCCACAGCACTGCAGACTCGAAAGTGGTTCAGATGTTCAATTTTATGTTTTACCACAATAAAAAAAGGGGGAAAAAAAGCTGATCTGTACTGCAGGAGAGGGAATGGCCCCCTTCTTGGTCCTACAGTTCTCGGCTCCTGCTTGGCCCTGAGGACGACCCTCTGTGCTGTCAGGGGGGGCGGCCCTCAGCCATGGGGGACGGGGTGCAGCTCTCGACACCAGGGCAAAGCCTCCTTCCCCTCCCCATCACTCTGGGATTACTTCCAGGAGGGCAGACAGACAAGATTAGCCTCAGAAACAAAACAGATAAGACACTGAGAAAATGGTAGGAACACACACTCTGCAAACAACTGGATTCAAGAATGTGTGCAGTGTAAACACGGGAAGAAAGCCATCTGCCTGCTGGAAACCGGGGCTTGAGGATGGAGCACGCAGCCTCCCGGTTTCACTGACAAGCTTGGGCGGGGGAGACGCAGTTGACAGGTAACAGCGTGTGAGTTTGGGGGCACAGGTGTGTTGATCCGATACACTTGCGTGTTGTGAAATGCAGGTTGTCACATAATTGCCATTTCTTTTCTGTGGCGAGAACATTTATCATCTACTCTGTTAGCAACGTTCAAGTATGTGATACAATACGATTAACTATAATCACCATGCTGTACGTTAGAGCCCTAGAAATGATTCATCTTACGACTGGGATCTCCCTTTTTAAAAATTGTTCTTGGGGTTTTCAGAGCAAGAGGTTTCCTTTTGTGGCACAACAGCGCCATCTCATGGACGAAGCTCATATGACACAAGGTTTCCTAAAAGCCGCCGCCCAGACAGCTGGACTCTCAGGGCGGGCAGAGATGCTATTTTTACAGGTCAAATAGGTGGGGCACAAATCAGAATCTCACGTTGCCTCCACTTTGCTCTTAAGATTTAAAAGTCTTTTTGGCACTTGAATTTGAGATGAGAGTCTGATCGCTAGCTTAATTTCCCACTGAAAACCCTCACAGAAGAACACGCCACAAAAACGTGCAATCCTGCTCATTGGGAAAAGCAAAGGAAACCTTACCATAGCCGTCAGGATGAAACTCTGCAAAGAAAAATACCCCTTCCATCCCCATCACCCTTACATGTCAGATCTGAGCTCTCTCATTCCCCAATTTTAAATTTTATTAGGACGTGTCCCATAATCTCTGCTGTTGCTTTTCTGTGCTGTATTTTTAAATAAATGTGTGAAAATTTATTCTGGACGTGTGGGATATCTTGGATGTGTTTGTCAAGGCTTAAATGGGGAAGTATTTTTTAATAAACATTGTTTATAATTAAGGTGTACAACATAATGATTTGATATCCATGTACATAGTGAAGTGCTTACTACAGTCAAGCTGACTATCCCTCTCCTCACAGAGTTGCCGTGTGCGTGAGTGTGTGTGTGAGAAGAGAGCTACCGACATCCACTCGCTCCTAGTATTTGTGATCAGTGCCGTGTTATTAAGTTCAGTCGTCACCCTGCACGCACATTGGGTCTCTACTCAGTCATCCGACAGACGGCAACGTTGTGCCCTTTGACCCCATTTCCCCTCCTCCTGCCCGTCCCTGGCTCCTACTTTCTGCTTCTGTGAGTTGACTATTTCCGATTCCACGGGTAAGTTAGATCGTGCAGTATTTGTCTGCGTCTGGCTCATTTTACTTCATAATGTCTTCCAGGTTCATCTATGTTGTTGCAAATCACAGGATTTCCCTCTTTAAAAAAAAAAAAATATAGACACAGATATAGGTATAGATATAGATATAGGTATAGGTATAGATATAGGTATAGATAAGGTATAGATATAGATACAGCTATAGGTATAGGTATAGATATAGATATAGATATAGGTATAGATATACATATACATATAGGTATAGATATAGATATAGGTAAAGGTATAGATATAGGTATAGATATAGATATAGGTATAGGTATAGGTATAGATATAGATATAGGTATAGATATAGGTATAGGTATAGGTATAGATATACATATACATATAGGTATAGATATAGATATAGGTATAGGTATAGATATAGATATAAGTGTAGATATAGGTATATAGATATAGGTATAGATACAGGTATAGATATAGATATAGGCATAGGTATAGATATAGGTATAGGTATAGATATAGATATAGTTATAGATATAGATATAGGTATAGATATAGATATAGGCATAGATATAGCTACAGCTATAGATATAGGCATAGATATAGATATAGGTATAGATATAGATATAGGCATAGATATAGATATAGCTATAGCTATAGATATATCACATTTTCTTTATTCATCCATCCATGGATGGACACCTAGGTTGTGTGCATGCCTTGTACATCATGCTGCAATGAACATAGGGATACAGATGTCTCCTCAAGATAGTGATTTCATTTCCTTCAGATACCAACAGTTCTTGAGGGCTCCCTTTTCTCCACATCCTTGTCAACCCTTGTTATTTGTGGTTTTTGATGACAGCCATTCTGACAGGCATGAGGTGATACCTCACTGTGGTTTTGATTTGTGCTGGGGAAAGTAGGTTTTCATAGTGACTCTCAGCATTCATTTGACAAAGATTCTTGAGTCCCTGCTCTGTACCAGCCACAAGCAAGCTTCTAGGGACACAACGACAATAGCCCAGGCGGAAACATCGTGTCCTGACTGGTCTTGCAGGACCTCGGAAGTGTGGGCTCCCGGTGGACGGGGCAGAATTCTCTGAGCTCCTGGAGGATGACTCAAATCCTGGAATTTCTTCAGTGTTTCCCGTATTCTTGCTGGTTCTGTGTCCAGTCCTTCACTTCGTGGCTTTTTTGGGCTTAGAGAGCGAGTACAGGTCGGAAAGAATTTTGTCGCTCCTGCCACTGCGGGGGCTGAACCAGCAGAGGCTGGGGGTCTCCAGCAGGCTCCCTCTGGGATCATCAGGCTCCCGCTTTGGGGATCGTCCCATCAATGTACAAACATGCTGTCTCTTCTCTCATTAAAAAAAAAGGCGGGTCTCTCTCGACCCCATTTTCCTCGTCTCCCGTCCCAATCCTCAGCTCACCTCTGGGGCAGAATCTTCAGCTGAGCTTTGTCGCCTCTGCCCCCTTGCTCTCCGGACTCAGTCCAGTGGCGCCCACCCCCGCTCCAGTCCGTCCTCGGCAGCCCCTGACGGACCCCAGTCTCCCCCTCTCCGAACCCCTTCCTCGCGGCCTCCAGGACTCCACCCTGGGGTCTCCTTTGAGGATTCTTGTCTTCCTAACACCAGTACCAGAGAGCATGCGGGCTTCACCGGCCCAGGGCTGTAAGCACCGTCTGTATGCTAATAACCCCCCCCCCCCCCCCGCTGCTGTCCCCAACCCAAGTCCCACCCACCGGAGGACCCCAGCCACACTCCCCAGAGCCTGCTGCCCCGGAGCTGCCCCCAGGCTCTCTGCTCGCCAGCCCGACAGCGTCGGGTCCATGTCCTCTTCTCTCTCTCACCCGCCACATCTCGTCTATCAGAAAATTCTTTTGACTGTGTCTGCAAAATAGATCCAAACCCAACCGCTTTCCCCCATCCCCACCTGGCCCCTGAGGTCTCTCACCTGGCTTTGCACCGGGACTCTCCTCCTCCTGGGTGCCCTCCTTCGATTCTCAGCACCGCAGTCGGGTCTCGTCACCTCCCCACCAAACCCCGCAAATCTCGCGTCCCTGCTCTGCCTACAAGGTCCGACTTGAGACCTCCCCCGACTTCACCTCTCTGACCTCAGCAGAGAAGGAAACAGGCCGTTTGTTCTAGGCTCACGAGATAAAACCACACTAATTGCGCTAAAGCACTGCTTTCCCAAGGTTCTAAGAAAGCCCGCGGACACGTCCCCCGCAGGTCCTCGGGCAGGGCTGCCCTGGGATCGATGACCTTCCTGGTGCCGTGAGGACGTCAGCCTCCATGCCCCTCTTCCCTCCAGCATTTCCCAGAGAAATCAGCGCAGGGCGGCCGTCCCTCCGGCACCCACGCCTCTCCGAGGTCAGAGCCCCGAAGCCCAGAGACGCTCCGCAGATTGCCTGTCGCCCCGCCCCCCCAGGGGATGTGTTAGGGGAGGAGCGGACCAGCGATGGAGGCTGGAGGCAGGAGGTGAGGAGAGGAAAGGAGACCCGGAGCCCCCCCCCCCCCCCCGTAGATTTAAGGTAAAATGTGTCAGCTGGTTATTCGATGGGATTGGAAGGTCTCCGAGGAAGCCCCGCGGAGGCGGGACCAGGGGACTCCCCGACGAGGGACTCAGAGCCTCCACCCCTCCAGGTGCCCTACCCCACCCCTGGGCATCCCTGCCCCGGACCCACCTGGCCACAGGCTGGAGCTGGCTCCCCTCGGCCCCCTTAACAACACCCACAGGTAGGACTTGGTGACCACGCTTTTGAGATTGGGGCAGCAGGGTCCGAGGCTCTAACCAACAGCGAGAGGCTGAGGGCATCAGGTTTCATGAGGCTCTGGGGTGACACACCGGGCTGGACCCCGAGGGTCTGCTGGTGTGGCTTCACTCCATTCATCACAGCTATTTATAATCTTGAACATTCCCCAGCAGGGCCGGCCAGCCTCCAGGTGTGACCCCCACGCCATCACTCAGGGCCCCGGGCTTACAAGGGCCTCTGCTGTCGACACTGGAAAATTCTTCCAAGTTCTGTACACGGGGGCCTATGTTTTCATTTTGCACGGGGCCGCCACAGATGGTGCAGCGGGGCTGCCTTGCGGGGTGCTCCCAGAGTTCATTCCTGTTAACTGGCGGTGTGAAGAAGCAGTGGTTTAGGAAACTTTGAGTTAAACAACGTTAGATAACTTCCTCTTCTGAACCACAACTTGTAGCAACAGTTTAGATCAGAAACTCCTATTTAGTTATCTTCCTGCCAGTAGAAAAGCTCTATTTATCACCACACAGATGTAAACATACAGCCAGACCTCAGGGATGCTCTGGGGTGGGGTCCAAACCACCACTATGGAGCAAATCACACGGATTTTCTGGTTTCCCAGAAACTTATGAAAGTTATGTTTACCCTAGATTGTAGTCTATTAGGTGCGCAAAGGCATCGCGTCTAAAGAAACAACATACTTAACTTTAATTAAAAAAATAGTGTTCCTTTTGGTTATGGCTTAGATATGAAGATGAAGGAGAGGGAAGAAGTAGGGTGACTTGGTTTCTGGCATATGTAGTTGGGGTCATAGCGATGTGATGTCATTCACTGAAATGAGGAATATGGAAAATACCACCTTTTTGGTGGGGTTCATGATTTCAATAATGAGCTTTTTGAATTTCAGGTATCTTGGAGATATCCAAGTAAGGTTACCAAGTAAGCAGTTGTATTCATTAAACTGGTGGTGAGAAGAGAGCTCTGGGTTAAAGATATAATTTTATGAATATAATTTTTTTTTGAATTTTTGAATTTTATTTTATTTTTTATACAGCAGGTTCTTATTAGTTATCTATTTTATACATATTAGTGTATATATGTCAATTTTTTGAATTGTATGAGGAGTGACTGTGTGTTAGACAGTCTAGAGGAAGGATTTTAAATGAAAAAATAAAAGAGGGTAAAATGCTCTTTAAGAAGCGTTAACTGTTAATGGTGAGGACAGAAGAGTGAATAATCCCATGATGAAAACTGGGGGAATGTGATATTTTTTTCTATCTGTGACTCAAATAGAAACATTGTTTATAAAATGAATAAAGATACCTGAAGATATCTGGAAAAAAAAATAATAATGTTCCTAGAAAAACGGCATCTATAGGCTTGCTCACAGCAGGTTTGCCACAAACTTTCAATTTGTAAAAAACACAATATTTGCGAAGTGCAATAAAACGAGGTCTGTCTGTTCTGTAGATTAGACTCTGTCCCCAAAATAATGCTTCTGAAGCATTGATATGCAGTGGATCCCTTGGTGGGGGAGTTCGTCTTGGTTCCATTAGTTCAGGCCCCGACAAGGCATTTCTTGGGCAGCCCCGATGCGGCTGCTGGTCCGCAGACCACACTTTGAGTAACAAGGTTCTAAAATGCACCTGCGGGCAGGGGTCTTAGCCCTGAGGGTTAGTTCTGTCTCCAGTTCGTATGTTGCTTCATTATTTAGTGACGGGGCGATTCAGGAGAAAGGGAATCTCTCAGAGCCTCAAATTCTTCAAGTACTGGTAACTTTTCCTACAATGACTTCAAGGATCAATGATTTCACTTAGGATCATTTCAAAGCTGAGTCGTTTTGTAATAATTGTCTCATTTTAACAAGCACCTTGTGAGTGAGGCAAGGCAGACAGCATGACTCCAGTTTTACAGGTGAGGAAGCAAAGGCTTAGGGGGTTGGCTGCCCTGCCCAGGGCTACAAGCAGGTGCCACGGCGAGGCCTGGACCGTCCTCCTTGGACTCGGGGCCTCTAGGACGTAGGCGCACGTGAACACGCCAGCGCCCCTTACGTACAGGGCTCCTGTCTTTACGTCAATCTTCTTTACAAAGAGTTTTGCTTTACAGTGAAGTTTTAAGTTACTCTTCCTTTGTCATCACCGGATCCTTTCTCTTCCTTTTGAAAACAGCTCATTATTCTTTTTTTTATCAGAATGATAAATGTTCATTGTTTAAAGAATTCAAGCAAGACAGAAGAGTACTAAGAAGTCAGTAAAATCTCACCGTGTCGGATGGGACCTCTGTTAACATTTTAAGGACCCTTCTTCCAGTCGCCTCCTTATGACCTGAGGGTGACCCACTGGGGGAAAGAAAGGGCAGGGGTTTCCTCTGGTCAAATAATTTTGAGAACCTTATGTATATTATATTCCCCACCTGAAGGTCACAGAGAACATTAGTATTTTAAAGGCTCACCAAACCGCGGCAGCAAAAAACATTGACGTTATAAACAGTGCTGCAAGAAATATCCTGAATTAGATGTTTTTCAGTTGTGTTATTATTTCCTTAGGGGAACAAGGCATTCACATTGCCCTACCCAAAGGCTATGGGAGTTTACACACCCACAAATTGTTCATAGATTTCCCATTTTCCAAACGCTGCCACTAGCAGATTTTATCAATCCCTTTGCCCTTTGTTGACCTGATACACAAACAAAACTAACTGTTGTTTTTACTTCTTCCTTTGATCACTAAGGAGGTTGAACATCTTTTCTTGTGTTCATTGGTTAATTTGTAAACTGCTTGTTCATGTTCTTTCCAAATTTTTATTTGGGTTTCTTTTATATTTTTTTTCTTTTTTGAGTTCTTTGCCTCACAAGAAAATTAATCTGTTACCATGTGACTTGCAAATGATTTCACCAGTTTAGTTTTCAACATGCCTATTTTATTTCATTTTGCTACCCAGTAGTTTTAAATTAGTACACCGTCACATACATGGGTTTGGGGATTTCTGACATGCTTATTTGAAAGACCTCCCCCAACCAAGATTATAAAACTGTTCACCCCTGTTTTCTTGTAACATTTTATAATTTCTGTATTTCAATTAAAGCCTCAATCCATCTGGACTTTATTTTCACGTGGGGACTGAGGGAAGCGTCTACCTCTACGTTTGTCTAAATCACTAGCCTGGAATCACACCCATGTATCAGATAATTAATTTTTTTTTTAATTTATTTATGTTTGGCTGTGTTGGGTCTTCGTTGCTGCATGCGGGCTTTCTCTAGTTGTGGCGAGCGGGGGCTACTCTTCGTTGCAGTGCGCGGGCTTCTCATTGCGGTGGCTTCTCTTGTTGAGGAGCACGGGCTCTAGGCGCGTGGGCTTCAGTAGTTGTGGCACACGGGCTCAGTAGTTGTGGCTCGCGGGCTCTAGAGCGCAGGCTCAGTAGTTGTGGCACACGGGCTTAGTTGCTCCGTGGCATGTGGGATCTTCCCGGACCAGGGCTTGAACCCATCTCCCCTGCATTGGTAGGTGGATTCCTAACCACTGTGCCACCAGGGAAGTCCCCAGATAATTAATTTTTTACTCTAAGATGACATGATGTTCTTTAAAATTTATTTTATATTTGATATCCAGCATCACTCACTTTTGGTGTATAGCTGCATGCATTTTGAGAAATGTAGAGAGTTGTGTAAACAGCACCACAAGCAAGATACAGAGCAGTCCCAACACCCCCCAGATTCCTTCTCACCGCCCCTTTGGAGTCAAGCCGCACCCCGTCCCTAACCCACGGCAGCCCACTGACCTTCCCAGTCCCCAGCGCGTGGCCTCTCCCATGACGTCATGGGGATAGGAAGACGGTGTGGCTCTGACTGGAGCTCCTTCTGCATCAGCTCGTCGTGGGTGTGTCAGTAGTTCACTGTTTCTGTTGCTGAGCAGGGTTCTACACATCTTGTTTATCCGTTTGCAGCTGAAGGGCATGTGGAATGTTCTGGGCTTCCAGTGATTATGAATAATGTTGTTATTATGGACTGAATGTTTGTGCCTCCCCCCGCCCCCTGCAAATCGATCCTAACCTCCAATGTAATGGAATCAGGAGGTGATCAGGGAGGGAGGCTGGAGCCCCCAGGATGGGATCAGTGCCCTTAAAGAAGAGAGCCCTGAGAGCTCCCTTCTGCCATGTGAGGACAGAGAGAGAAAACAGCCGTCTCTGAGGAAGCAGGCCCTCAGCAGACACTGGACCTGCTGGCACCGTGACCTTGGACATCCGGCCTCCAGACTGTGAGAAGTGAATGTCTGTGGTACGAGCCCCCAGCCTGTGGTTTCTGTGACAGCAGCCCAGATGGACTAAAAGAGTTGTCCACAGGTTTCTGTGAAAACACACATTTCATTTCTCTTGGATAAACAACCAGGACGGGAGGCACTGGGTCACGTGGTAGGTGTTTCCTACTTGATACGAGGCTGCCTTGCTGTGTCTTCCAAAGGGGCTGCACAGCTTTGCATTCCCACCAGCAGGACGGGTGTTCCAGGTGTCCTGAATTCTCATCAGCACTTTGCGTTCTTAATTTTGGTTTTTAATCCATTCTAATAGGTGCATAATGGTAACTCACTGCAGTTTTAACGGCTCTAGTGGTTAATCATGTGTTTATTTGCCATCTGTGTATCTTCTTGGGTGAAATGCCCGTTCCAACCTTGGGCCCAATTTTTACTAGGTTGTTTGTTTTCTTATTTTAGAGTTGACATGGCAACTGACTTACTTGCTGCATTTCATATCTGTGTGAGTCTCTTTCTGGATCCCCTGTTCCAGTTCATTAATCTACCTGTCTGTTCCCAGGCCAGGACCACATGGTTTTATTACTATAACTGTTTTACTACTGTAAGAATGCATTTCATTCATGTAAGACAAATCTTCCTTTATTATTCTTTTCAAAATATTCTCAGTTATTTTCAAATATCTATTGCCAGATTAACTTTAGAATAATTTTGTCACGTTCTCCCCAAATTCTGTTGAGGTGTTTACCTGAAATGATATTGAATTAAAGACAATAATTTAGGAAAAATGACCCTTTGTGCTACTGTCTTCCAATCCAAGAAAAGACAAATCTTTCCCTTTAGTAAGATCTTCACTTGTGTCTGGTGGCTCGGGTTTTTTTTTTTTTTTTTTTTTTTTCAGATATTTGTATTGAGTCTGTTTTCACATTCAGCAGGACCAGAGTCAGGGGTAAAATGAGGAATGAAAACAGGACACAGGACACTTCTTGGCAGGGCTCTGCTTCAGTCCCGACCTGGAAAGGCTGGAGGCTGGGCCAAGACAATGCTGGTTTTTACATCTGTCCTGTTTCAGCTATTTGTAAAACCTGCAGCATTAAATCTGAGGGTTAGAAAAGCAAACAGCCACAGGCAGAGTGAAGGCCCCATCTCTTCCTACAGCCCATAACTCTCCCGGCGAATGAAAACGCTCTCAGTTCACGCTCCACCCGAGGGAGAGCTGACCTTTCCCAAGGCTTCCAGAGGAACCCACGTGGCCACTGCGGCCCGCAGAGGCTCCTACACGGGACACATTTGTGACACGTGAAGAATGCCACTCTCTTAGTTTTAGTCTAAACATAATCCCACATGATTCTTTTTCTCTTGAAAGGAGCAAATTTAGCCTGATGTACAAAAGAATTCTTGTGAATACGGATGCAGTTCATGAGCCTGCCTGCCAAGTACCTGAACTCTCTCCCTCTTAGTGATCAACTGATCACAGTGATCAATGCCATCCCCAGATCTGGTGTTCCCAAATGTAGCCTTCGTTTCATTTTCGAGAAACACATTTCTATCATCTACGGTTTTAAAGGAAGAAAATAGCTCGTGTGCATCTGACTTCACGTCTCTCAATAAACTCTCAATAACGCGAGTGTTCTCAGCTTCTGTGAAGGAGCTCGGTCCCAATTCACTTTGCTCCCTGGAACCTTCCCATCCTGCAGAATTCAAGTAGGTGTTTTCGTCACGATAGAGGCTCAGTGTCCTTATAAGAGACCCCAAATCTCAATGGCTTAAACAGAAAGAAGCTTATTTCTCTTTACATAAAAGTCGGAGCTGGCTGGACACTTCAGCTCCATGAACTTGGGGGTAGGGGGGCGGGGCCAGGCTCCTGCCTTCCTGCTCCATCCGTCACGCTTCGGATGTGCCCCACCTGTGCCTGGCCCTTGACCACAATGACGTTCCAGCCGTTAGGAGACAGGGAAGCGGACGGAGAGGCCAGGCCCCCTCCCTTTAACAGCAAGAATCAGAGACTGGACCTGCCCCTCCCATGCACGGCCCTCTGACCCATGTGTCAGTTACCTGTTGTCGCATAGCAAACCGCCCCAAGACATAGTGGCTTAAAACAACGAACGTTTATCATTTCACAGTCTCTGTGGGTCAGAGGCCTGGGCGCCTCCGCCCCCAGGTCTCTCCTGATGCTGCTGGCAGCCGGGACTGCGGCCTCATCCGAAGCTCTGACTGGGGCAGCACCTTCCTCCCGCTCGCTCTCACGGCTGCGGGCAGGACCGGGTCCCTGTGGGCTGTTCCTTCCCACACAGGCCCTCCAGAGGGCAGCTGCTTCCCTCAGAGCAAGTGGGTGGGAGGGCAACAGGGCCCCCAAGGCGGAAGACACGGTCTTCCAGCGCCTGATCTTGGAAGCGAGGCTTCCTGTCTCTTCCAGCCCGAGGCAGAGCGCAGATGGGGACAACTCAGCTTCCCAGATTCAGCTTTGCTTTCCCTCAGACAAGACAATGAATAAGACAGACAGAAAGCAGGGTTACACGGCAGCCCACCACAGTGGGACTCCGTTCCGAGGCCAGACCCCAGCTGTGCGCAGGTCGGGTAACGTCACGCTTATTTAAGCATCTATGTGCCCAGCTCAGAGCTCCCCATCCATCTGAGAAAGAAGATGGGAACAGATCTAGAGGGGAGCAGCCTCCGCCCCCGTCAGCATTAGGAGACGTTTCCAGGGATTTCATCAGGACGGCCAAGGTCACGCGGTGACTAAACCCCCCGAGTCCCCGCCACTAACTGGACGAGAGGCGCGATCTGGTGAGTGTGGAGCAGGTTTGGGCACATCCTCAGACACAGCCTCCCTGGGGCAGGTCGTCCTCCCGGGCTGCGTCATGTACCCCAACTAGTGCTGCACCGTCACAGCACCAGGGAAGGGACAGCAGAGGAGCAGGGGCTGCTCCCCAAGGCTTCCGCTCGGAAGGGGCTCCCCATCCTAGCATGTCTGACCAGCCAGGCTTCAAGGGGGCGGGAAAGCTCAGTGTCCTCTGCGCTCGGAAGGGCAAGAGGGCCCACAGGTGGAAGATGCCTGGGGGGCTCGAGCCGGCCTCGGCGCACACGACAGTCCTCGCAGGCAGGGGCCCGGCTTCGCGGCTGCGACGGCTCCGGACCTGGGCTCCCGCCCCAGCCTGCACACGGTGCCAGGGATCCCAGGTTTGGGTGGCAGACCGTTAGCTCACTTTTGGCCAAGAGCAGTTTGGGGCTTAGCGCCGAGTGAACCCTGTGAACTTGGAGCTCATTCCAGCAGCAGGAACTGTAAGGGCCCCAGAAAACCCACTGGTCCCTGGTTGTCCCGGGGTGCCACCTCTCAGTCACTCAGTGCCCCGGGGACTTGTTAAGTTGCTTAGTCCCCAAACAGTTCGCACAGCACTCTCAGTGTGAACGGCCCCGATGGGGAAGCCACACAAACATGAAAGGTCCGTATTTTCTCCCACAGCTGTTGTGTACTGCCGGGACCTATCGTTTTTCTGAATGGGAATCCTCACCACAGGTTTCTGGTCCCAGATCACGGCATCTTTCACGGCTGCACGTGGCTTCAGCACAAGCTCCCTCCCAGCCCCAGGACCGTCTGGTGATGGATGAGGAGTCCGGGCTGCTTGAACCCACCTCTTGCAGATAATCCCCAACTGCTCTGCTGAGGAGGGCCAGGCCTCCTCTCAGGACGGAGGCTCTTTCCCAGGTGGCACATCTGTGCCCTTCAGTGACTCTGAAGATTTCTCCATGTGGGGAGGGTATTGCTGCCGTGGTAATGGACAGGCCTCACAATCTCATGCCCTCGCACGACACAACTTTATCTCTCATTCACTTAAAATCTCGAATGTTGCGAGTAGCCAGCTCCAATCCACAGAGGTATTCAGAGACAGGACAACGGAGGGTCCACCATCGTCAACGATGCTTCCAGGTGTGCCGTCGGCACCTGCATCCCACCCACAAAGATGGGAAGAAAGAAAGCAGAGAAAGCGCACTGACTCTACCAGTCTGTTTGGGTGGCCATATCTAAGCACCACAGACGGGCAGCTTAAACAACAGAAATGGATTTTCTTATGGTTCTGGAGGCTGGAAGTCCAAGATCAAGGTGTCGGCAGGGCTGGTTTCCTCTGAGGTCTCTCTCCTTGGTGTGTAGATGGCCGTCTTCTCCCCATGTCCTCGTATAACCTTCCCCCTGCGCATGTCTGTGTCCTAATTCCCCTTCTGATAAGGACACCAGTCCTGTTAGGTTAGGGCCCACCCACATGTCCTCATCTTACCTTAATCACCTCTCTAAAGACTCTTTCCAAACACAGTCGCATTCTGAGGTCCTGGGCATTAGGACTTCAACATATGAATTTGGGAGGACACCATTCAGCCCAGGACACATTCTGAATCACATCAGATCACAAAGTCACTGCCAAAGTCGATGACACGGCCCACCCAAAGCAAGCTGGCTGGGAAGCACCCACATCCACCAGGCATGGGGAGCAGGGTTGCAGGGGCTAGTGAGCCAGCTCTGCCTGGCACGGATCCTTGCCTCGGGGTCTCTTTCTCCTAATTGCCCCAAACCATCATATTCAGATTGTCCAGAGCAGCGAATTAAAAGCCCCAGAGATTCTCATAGGACAAACACGAAAGTAAGTCAGCTCACTGCTACATTTCTCTACTTTGTATCGTGATGAAGACCAGACACAGGTTCCCAGTGCTTTGCAGCACGTGCTTAATGTAGAATCTACCTTCAGAATTTTAGTTACACCTGGAGACAATCATTACTGTCCTCACTGTCATCATCTAAAGAGTAAACAGTGTAGCTAAGAGAGACCTGGGGGAGTGGAGGTGCTGAGGACCACACAGGGACCAGGGAAGAGTGTCCCAAATACCTGCCGTAATCCCAATCCTTACATTCAACCGCACAAAAATGTCAGTCCTCCCAGAGTGCTGACTTTCCAGATGTCTGTGAAACTCGAGCTGGAGCCAGGATCAGCCCTGATGAACCGCAGCTTAAATGCCAGCTGATGGGGCTCAAATACACATAAGCTTCTATTCGAGCCGACAGCTAATTCATGGAGAACAAGTCTCAGCAAAATCATCAGGACACGTTTCAACGGCCGAGACGGGCTTCCTAACCATCAGTTCATCCTGAACTCGGGTCATTAGATATTCCTGCCTGGGCCGTGAACTTCACAATCACCTGTGAACCATAACACGGAACGATCTTGGCAAGAGAGGGGCATCCATCAGAACAAACGATCACCTGTCCCCACAGGAGCCTTTAATGAACTCCGAGGGCTGTTTTACCTTCAGGCCTCAGGATCTCATGCAGTGGCTTCTTTCAGGGCAGATGGTCGGATAGTGAGCGAAACTTTTCCACGTGCCTCAAAAGGCTTCTGGTCTGTGGCAGAGGACGAAGGTATAGTAAGGAAACAGAGGCACTCTTCCTAAAAACCTGACAAAGGTGTGTCCACACTTTCTCCTTCTTATAAACAGACACAAATATCTGTATAAATATAGAGAGATGTGGTGTTTGTTTTTATGCACTAGATTCATTGAGTACAAATAGGGGGTCTTAGCATTCACACTTCACTCCCCGCGGAAATCACTCCCAGCTCGGGGGAGGAATCATTGTTCCGTTTTCTAGAGGCTGCACAATCCTTCGTGTTGGGGATGCACCACCATCTATTGAACCTTCTCTCTGCTGACGGGCATTTACTTTGTATACATCCTTGCCAAAGGGAACAAAGCTGCTGAATTGTCTTTAGGAAGTTAGTTACCGCAAGTTATACAATATACGTGCATATGCATGCGCATTCACTGAACAAATAAGGTGGAGATTCCATCCAGCAACAAGGACCTTCCCGCACCTCAGGACTTAGCACTCCCCCACCCAGGGCTCCCTCGGACGCTGTAAATGTGGTGCCCACCTGGACTGTACGCTCCCAGCATCCGTGCTGTATCCCAACCGCCCCTGCTTTCCTTGCTTTCTCCTTTGAATGTCTTCAAGTTTCCCAGTTTCTAAGCTTCCCAAGTAAAAATCATTTTTCCTCCTCTGATCCCAAATATTTCCATTACTGAATTGTAACAGAATTATTGGGTTCCAAAAAGCATCTGGAATGGTGATTCTGAAAGTGCCTGGGGGACTCTGGGAGGGCTCAAATCCCTCACAAACCAGGCCCTTGAGGAGGGGTAGGGGTGACAACAGAGCCGTGAGCGCAGGAGGGGGCACAGTCTGAACGGGCTCGTGATCGTGAACGACCCCCCAAGAAAACCCAGAGAAATTCACAATGACAAGAATGTTCCTTGCACCCACCCAGAATAATCTCCCCTTTGATTAACTCAAAGTCAACGGTAGTGACCTAATCACAGGAGTGAAATCCTGCCACACAGACAGTCCCGCCCGCACTCAAGGGAGGGGACTCTCTGGGGGCACCCCCAGGGCGGGAGCCGCCCTGGGAGTCTGCAGGGACAGAGGGGCTGACAGGCTCGGGAAACACTGATCTAACGCCCCGATGATACCTAACGACACCCTGACGTTTGCTAAGCATCTGGCACAGCCTGGACAGGTCCTGTTATAGGTCCCATTTTACAAATGAGGACATTGAGATTCAGAGGATGCCACGGCTTCCAAAGGTCCTGCTATCATGGGAGCACCAGGGACCCAACTGGGATCCGTCCTCCACCCGGGGTCCCTGGCTTAAGAGAGCGGTGGTGGGGACACTGGAGGTTAGTCCACAGCCGGGCTTTCAAGGGGACAGTCACTGTCGGCAGATCACACGGGAGACCCCACGTCACAGCCCTCCCTCCGCACTGCCCTCCCGCCACGCTGCCCTCTCCGTGGGTCCCTCACCCCTCGATCTCCGTCTCCTGCCATGTCTCTGGACTCAGCCGCCCTTTGTCACCTGTCCCCACCACAGGCCTCCTCTTCCCCCGGGTCACATGACAGCGCTAAAAGGGCCTCCCGGGCGGCCAGGTCCTTTCAAACACAGCTGGACAAGGAATCTCTCTGATGGCGGCTCACGCCCTTTCCCTCCACTAGGCTCACCTGCCCTCGGGCCCCCAGGCCGCCCCCGCCAGGTGGTCCTCCATCCCGCTGCCCCGTCTCCCCTCAACCACGCCGTCTCTGCTGATTCCAGACCCTGCACAGAGAGATGTTAGGGGACGGGACACACCCTGGAGAGGCCCCGTGAAGGCGTGCAGATGCCCCCGCCCCCATGATGCTCCATCCAGGGGCCCGCCGAGGGCCTCCCGCTCCTGGTGCCCCCTGCCCGCAAAGCCCCCGGGTTTGAAGACACCAGGCCTCCCAACCCCCGAAAGAGAGCTCATCCCAAAGTGTCACTCACAGCTAACGCTCTCTTGCCAGGGACTTGGGTGGGGTGGGGAGAGTTAGTGTTTAATGGGGACAGAGGCTCAGTTGGAAGGATGAGAAAGTTCTGGAGACAGACGGTGGTGACAGTTGCACAACATCGGGAATGTATCTAACGCCACGGAACCACTCGCTTGAAAACAGTTACATGGTGAATTTTAGGTCACGTAAATTTTACCACCATTTTCCAATAAATAAACACCGGCCTCCGGGTCCAGCCTCCAGGCCCCCTCTCAGTGACAACCCCCCCCACCCATGCCATCTCTCACCAGCTGCCCAGCCCCTACCGGTCCACCCAGACAGATCCTGGGTCCAGACCTGACACCAGGTCCCTCAGACACTTCTGGTGGGAAGGGAAACGGTGCAGCCGGTCTGAGAAACAGTTTCCTACAACATGAAACATACACGCACCATGGAGTGCAGGACTTGCCCTCCTCAGCCTTTATCCCAGAGAAGCAAGGGCCAGTCCGCGCTGAAACCTGCACGCAGGTGTTCACAGCAGTTTTGCTCGTAAGCACCAGGACCTGGAAACAACCTGAGCATCCTTCGAAGGGTGGATCGCTAAGCTGTGGGACGTCCACACAAAGGAATCGTACTCAGCAGTAAAAAGGATTGGACATTGATGCGTGCACGTACGTGATCAGATCACACGGCTGTACGCTAAAAGAAAAAAGCCAGCCTTGGGAGATTACATTGCATGCTACATAATTTCATTTACACAATACTAAGGAAATGGCAGGATTATAGAGATGGAGAAAAACCAGTGGTTTCTAGGGAACAGCGATGGGGAGGTGAGGTGACTCTGAAGAGATAGGACGAGCAGGTCACTTTGTGGGGACAGGACAGTTCAGAATTCGCTTGTGCTGGTTACATGAATCTGCACGTGGGATAAAATGGCATAGAATTACACACACACACACACACACACACACACACACACACACAGATGAGTCCAGGTAAAAGCTGGTGCCACCTGCTTAAGGTCTGAAGTCTAGTTCACAGTGTGATGTTGGTGTCCTGGCTTTGACACACTACAGTGATGTAACAGGTTCCTGTCAGGGGAGGATGGGAGAAGGGTATCAGGACTCTGTATGATTTTTGCCATTTCTTGCGGGTCTATAATTATTTCAAAGTAAAAAGTTAAATTATTTTCTGAAAAAAATCTAGACTCTTGGGGCTTCCCTGGTGGCTCAGTGGTTGAGAATCTGCCTGCCAATGCAGGGGATGCGGGTTCGAGACCTGGTCTGGGAAGATCCCACATGCCGCGGAGCAGCTGGGCCCGTGAGCCACAACTACTGAGCCTGCGCGTCTGAGCCTGTGCTCTGCAACAAGAGAGGCCGCGATAGTGAGAGGCCCGCGCACCGCGATGAAGAGTGGCCCCCACTTGCCACAACTAGAGAAAGCCCTCGCGCAGAAACGAAGACCCAACACAGCCATAAACAAACAAACAAACAAACAACAACAACAAAATCTAGACTCTAATTGCTAGATAATCAAGAATCTATAACGTATACCTGGCTCCTCTGCGTCAAGGACTATCTCATGAAGGAGCGACATGACCTCCAGGACTCCTCGCGCCGCCCCTCCATCAACTCCTGCTGAAGCTGCAGGCCAGCAACGCCCCCTGAGCTGGTCCAAAGTCCTCCCACTGGAGTGGCTACCTTCTACCCCCCAATCCTACTGCTGGCAGGAGTCGTGGAGAATGGGCCTCGGGAGGCCGGGAGAGAGGAGGGGAAGACCTTGAGATGTGTGTGTGGGCACGTGGCTGGGTAAGTGTGTGTGCATGTGTGCACACGTGTGTGCTGTGTGTGCATGTGTGTGCACACACGTGGTAAGTGTGTGCGCACGTGTGCGGGTGTGTGCATGTGTGTGCACATGTGTAGGGGTTATGGGGGAGGAGTGGCTGAGAACAGAGTTACCAGTTACCTATTTTCCCAGAATTGGCTCCAGGTAGACAATGGTGTTACTTGCACTGGTCCAAGGTTCCAAGTTCAGTCCCTTGGGGCTACCTTAACTTAGTTCCAAAACCATGGAACGTCCTCTCGTCCCACTGGTTCCCAAGGGGCCTGGGATAAGGGAATGGAATACATGGGAGTCAATACTGGTCCTTTGATAACCCTCAGTGTGGGTATGGGATCTACTATCTCAGGGGATATGCCAGGTGAGCAGAATGGGCTTCAGAGTCACTGCACTTGAGTTCTCACTAGCTGCCTTCGCACCCACTAGCTGTGGGACCAGGAGCATGTGATTTAACTTCTCTGGGCCAGAGCATTCTAACAGTTAAAACCAGTAGTTCATATGTTTTCAACACTTTCTGTGTGTCAGGTACTGTGCAAAGCACTTGCCTACCTCACAACTTTCTTGAACAATTAAATGAACTTATGAATCTTACATGGCCTGGCAGAATACCTATGTCAAGAAAACAATCGATAAACTCTGCACTTAAATAGTATCCTTATTACCATAGTAACCGAGAGCAAAAAGGAAGCACACTTCTCAAATGGCACAAGGATCTCTGAAAATAGCCGCAGATGCTGAATTTTTTCAAGTGCTGAAACAACCCAACTAACTCTGATGTGATTTCTCGTCATCAAGTGTGCGCCGCCCTGGACATTAGTCACGCTCCCTGAGAACTTCAGCACAAGCAGCCCATGTGTTTGCTGTCACGTGTCTTGAAGTTGAATTTCTCCTCAAAAGATTAAGTGCTCCCCTTAGCGTTAGCAACTTAGAAGACACAGAGCTATTTCCTTTCGTCTAACTATGCAATGATGCATCAGCCAAAGTAAATACAAAGAACAAAGTTAGGTAAAATTGCTAGGAACTTCAATGAGATGTAGACCTGAAATACGTTAAATAACTTAAGTAAGGGTTTGGCTGAATTGTGGAAAAAAATGCCAGATAACATCTGACATAGGAGAAGGGCTGATTTAGAGAAGTTTTGTAACAGATGGCTGTTAAATTAGGACTTTAATCCTCTTAAGCAGACTCAGTAAATATAAATCCAGGGTAGGCTGACCTCTGCATACTAACGCTTTATCCTTGCTTTTAGCCTGGGGTGTCTGCCTTCAAACACTGAGGGTGGTGTGGTAGGGGGAGGGTGGTGGTGTATGTGTGCGTGTGTTTGGTGTGCGTATTAGTTACAATCAGCACCTCAGAGTAAGAAAAAGGACATGCCCAACCCCCATCACAAGGGACTCCTATAGGCAACTACAAAAGTAAAACATCAAGTTAAATAGACAAAATTCAGAGATTTTCAAGTAGATTTTCCCCCCTCAAATGTTTTATTCTTTCCCTACCTCTCGCACTTTCTTCTTCCTTGGAGCTCAATGAAATCTTTGGTTCTCCAAGTTTAATTTTGCATTTCACTTTTTATGGAACCCAGCATGTGCTTTCAAAAGCCAGTTGCGACCACCGTGACTTGGGTTTGCCCCTTTCTCCACCTGGAGCGAAATAAGATAAACGTGCGATCACACAAGGGCCCCGCTTTCCACTGCACCGCGTGTCACTTTGCCCTGTGGAGGTGCAGACGTGGTCTTTTGGGAGAACATTTGGAATCAAACACATCTGTTTGGATTTATTGTGAATGAAGAGGTTCCAAGCCCTAAGTAAAATGGAAAAACGATTTTGTGTGGTTTTCAGAGCAAGTAAAATGGCCCAAATCACTCACATTTCCTAATCCCTGGTACAACCGCTAGGATTCCCCATCTTCCTTGTGAGCTGTTTTCAAATCAGTCACGTCCATACTTTGGTCTCTTTAATCTCCCTCCTTGGCTTTCCCTTCGGGGTGGTTGTAGGGTTTCCGATCTCTGATCCAAACTAAGTCTGTTGACAAGTACATGTCTCCCAATTTGTTTTTTAAATTACATTTTAGACCCTTAGGCCCAAAGAGAAAACACCTGGAAAGCAGGCGTAGAAATTCATTGAGCAGCTTTAAAAATAATTCAAATGAGCTTCATTCCTGAGCCGAGGTTTTTATCAGCTGATGCTAACTCTCAAAAAAGTAGACTCCAACAGTCCAGAGCTCAGGCTCTTTGAGGTTTACCTGTCAAATGCATAGGAGAAACTTTGAACTACAGCTGCTTTTCCCTCTCTACCTTTAGGAGAGACCCCAAATATCAGAATAAATTAGCTAACGTTGGCGATTTTGTGAGGGGAATTAGCAATAAAAAAAGGAAATACCTTCCCATGGAATTTTTCTAGAAGCCATACATGATAAACTCAATCTGCCGTTCCATTAACAGGGCTTTAAAAGGGAGCTGCTGCTCAGAACTAGGGTCACTGGGGTATCACAGAATCTTCAACCATGAAACAGAAGTCTGCTGCCGTGCAGCAAATCAGCCTTCATTCTTTATTTAATGTATCATGTTGGATGGTTACTATGTTCCAGCCATGGGCTGGGTGCTCAAGACGGAGATGTCCTTTTCTTCGTAGTCCCACATGTCACTAAGGCTCTCGTCTGCCTGAGGCTCCACCTGGTACCACGACCTCAGCCTGTTTACAGCTGAAATCATCACCTCCTAAATACGCCCCTCCTCCTTTGCCTTGCAAGTAACAGAAATGCATTAAAAGTCGACTGTGAGGGACTTCCCCGGCGGTCCAGTGGTTAGGACTTCGCCTTCCAATGCAGGGCGGGCCGGTTCGATCCCTGGTTGGGGAGCTAAGATCCCACGTGCCTCGCAGCCAAAAAACCAAAACATGAAACAGAAACAACATTGTAACAAATTCAATGAAGACTTTTAAAATGGTCCACATCAAAAAAAATCTTTAAAAAAAAAAAAGTCGACTGTGAAAAAATGGGTTACGGAGATAGAGGGAACCTCGTCGAACGCAAGGACGAGAAGTACAGTCAAGCCCCAAGAGGGACAAGAACCGGGAAATGGAAATCACGTGAAACCATGGCAGGGCAGCTCTCTGCCACCTCCATTTCTCCGTTTGTGCTTCTCTTCACTTCTCTCTCTGTCTGTCGTCTCTCTGTCTCTCTCTCTGCCCTCTTTCTCTGTTTCTCAACAATGGGGCAAAGATGGTTGCTCCTCCGTTCCCGAGGTTTTATGTCCTCCCAGTTCAAGTTCTAACGAGACTGTTTAGTGACTCCAATTTTAATTCCAAAGTCCTAGGAGAGAACATCTTATTGATACAGTTCAGCTATGAAGTTAAATATAAATAGACAGACCTCCTAGGGCGCCATGTCCTGGACCCCACAGGCTGTATCACGGAGTGGTTGTAGCGCTGACTAGTTGTAGGACCTCGTCACTGGCCTCTGGCTCTCTTTTTCTTTGTCTATAAAATAGGTTCTATCAACCCACACCAGTCAGAATGGCCACCATCAAAAAATCTACAAACAATAAATGCTGGAGAGGGTGTGGAGAAAAGGGAACCCTCTTGCACTGTTGGTGGGAATGTAAATTGACACAGCCACTATGGAGAACAGTATGGAGGTTCCTTCAAAAACTAAAAATAGAACTACCATACAGCCCAGCAATCCCACTACTGGGCATATACCCCGAGAAAACCATAATTCAAAAAGGGTCATGTACCACAATGTTCATTGCAGCTCTATTTACAATAGCTAGGACACAGAAGCAACCTAAGTGTCCATCGACAGATGAATGGATAAAGAAGATGTGGCACATATATACAATGGAATATTACTCAGCCATAAGAAAAAACGAAATTGAGTTATTTGTAGTGAGGTGGATGGACCTAGAGTCTGTCGTACAGAGTGAAGTAAGTCAGAAAGAGAAAAACAAATACCGTATGCTAACACATATATATGGAATCTAAAAAAAAAAAAAAAAAAAGGTCATGAAGAACCTAGGGGCAAGACAGGAATAAAGACACAGACCTACTAGAGAATGGACTTGGGGACACGGGGAGGGGGAAGGGTAAGCTGTGAAAAAGTGAGAGAGTGGCATGGACATATATACACTACCAAATGTAAAATAGATAGCTAGTGGGAAGCAGCCGCATAGCACAGGGAGATCAGCTCGGTGTTTTGTGACCTCCTAGAGAGGTGGGATAGGGAGGGTGGGAGGGAGGGAGATGCAAGAGGGAAGAGATATGGGGATATATGTATATGTATAACTGATACACTTTGTTATAAAGCAGAAGCTAACACACCATTGTGAAGCAATTATACTCCAATAAAGATGTTAAAAAAAATAAGAATAAAAAATAAAATAAAATAGGTTCAATAACAGTACCTATCACAGAGTTACTGTGAGGATTAAATGAGATAATGCAGATAAGAAATTCATCACAGCCCGGGAAGAGAACATGCCCCAATTAGATGTTACCTATTACTGCTATCCTAAGGTTATTTTGAGTCCATCGTCTGGCAGTTGCCCAAACACGTTTTCTTGAGGAAACATTGAACATAGCTGTTGGGTTCCCAGTTACACCTGGTCAGATCTTGGAAACCCACAAGCCCATTTATGTCAATAGTCTGTCCAGCGCAGGGTCCCATCTGCACACCTGCATCACGTTACAGCTCTAATACATTCTCTCTAAACTCTCCCCCAGCGTATCTTCTTGGGAATTTCCAGAAAATAGACTCCCCAACATCACCCTCTTGCTCATCCACTCAGGTCCTGATCTGATGCCTCCCCACTGTCAATGCCTTTGTAGCCCAAAGCGGTGCCTTGTCATCGCCCTGCAGTGAGGACCCTCATGAAGAACACTGCCTTGTTGAGGATGACACCTCGCCACGTCCCCACAGGACCGATGTGCCTCCCACCCCAGGTGCTCGTGGCTCTTATTCCCGGCCCCCTCCAGGCTCACTGCTTTGAAGGCACACAGGTTTTCACACATGCATGGACAGATGCATATAATGACTGTGGTACTGGTTGTGGAATCGGTTGTCCAGCTGGAGTCCTTCCCATCACTGACGCGCTGGTGACGGTTGGTGTTACTCAATCTCCCTGAGCTTCAGTGTCTTCTGCAAAACCATCCTGACCCCCTTAGAGATGTGGTAAAGATTAAATGAGATGGCGTATTTAGAGTCTTGGAGATTTCCAGCTTCTAGAAATGGCAAAGCAGTTTATACCAGACTAACCTTCCTGCCAGCATCAATTATAAACTTTGAACGAAAGATAGGATACAGCTATTCTGAGGTACTAGAGAGCAAAGAACAGAGGCAGAAATTGGAGAAGATTTCAACTCTTGAAAGAAAAGATGCAGACAGAGTGAAGATCCCCATTTACCCAATTTGTCCTCCTCAGGCAGTTCTTCACAGGCCCCAGGGGGCTCGAGACCAAGCAAAAGCAGTAGTCACTGGGGGCTCAGATGGCAGAGGCCAGAGATTGGGGCCACCACAGTGGCTAGAAACCACCACGGTGGCTAAAAGAGGAGGAAAGAATCCCAGAAAGAACGGAATCACAGAGGGCTTAATTTCCTGCTAGCATTTTCCATGCCGACATTTTTCATAGGAATGTAAGTAAGCCAATCTAGAATTTCTACAGCATGTCACCCACAGTGCCCAATATACGACAATTACATGAAAAGAAGCAGGAAACTATGACCCAGAGTCGAGAGAAAAAGCAGTCAACAGGGCAGATTCACAGATGACCCCAAATTACTAAATAACAGATACGTTTAAAAAGTTTGCAAGAAAAGATACACAGATAAAGAGTTAGAGGATTTTAGGAGAGAAACAGAAATTCTAAATAAATAAATCTCCTAGAATTAAATACTAAATATCTGAAATTTTAAAGAAACCTGCACAAAGCTGAATATTTCAAGATCGATGACCTTGAAGACAGATAATTTCAATAGAAATTATCCAAACCGAAGACCTGGAAAAAATTATTCAAAAAACAATGCATAGCGCCAAAGTCACATGTGAGATAGTGTCAAGCAATCTAACCTATGTGTAGTTGGAGCCCTAGCAGGAAAGAAAAGAGAAAATGGGACAGAAAAAAGATTTGAAAAAATGTTGGCCAAAATTCTTCCTAATTTGATTAAAAACAATCCCCAGACATTTAAGATGATTACGTCCTAAGAGGGATAAACACAAATAAAACCACACCTGAGCACCTCGTCCTCAAGTTGTTAAAAACTCATGAGAAAGAGAAAAATCATAAAATAACCAGAGAAAAAAGGACACATTAATACTGCTGCCTTCTCATCAGAAATACTGGAGGCCAAAACAAAGTGAAATGACATCTTTAAAGTGCTGAAAGAAAAATATAAGTTCTAAATGTCTCTGTCCCATGAAAACATTTTCAAAAATGAAGGCAAAATAAAGACTTCACCCTACGGGCACAAGAGTGTCGTGCTGCAGGGACATTTGAGAACCATCTCACTGGTGGTCGTGTGGAAGAGGTGCAGGAACAGAAGTTACTGAGGAAACCCTCCCAGTGGGCAGGTCAGAAAGGAGGGGACAGAGGTGAGGGGCGTCCAGTCGGCAGAGTCTGCAGAACTTGGCCAGAGAGGCAGGTGGCCTGCAGCTGCCCAACGTAGGAAGCAGAGGTTTCACAAAAGAAGCAGGGTTTTGTTTTAATTTTATTTTTATTCTAATAGGATGGACTGAAAGCATTGGGTCATGTTTGATTTGATTTGAAAGGATACAGAAAAGTGACATTCCTTTCCTATCTGTGTTTGTATTGTTGGATTCACACTTGTTACAAAAATAAAGCTGCCAACAGACGTTCCTGATCTTGTCCCTCTCCACCCAGGACCCTCCCCCCTTGTCCGAACCACTCTCATCGCTCCTCCGCAGGGATGGGGCAGGGCAGGGTGAGAGGCAAGGAGGGAGGAAGGGTATCTTTTTCACTCATTACATTGTATTAATTTCTACTGGCTGGTTTCTACTGAGGCCTCTCTCCTTGGCTTGCAGACAGCCGTCTTCTCCCTGTGTGTGTGTCTGTTTCCGAATCTCTTCTTCTTATAAGGACACCAGTCGTATTGGATTAGGATCCACCCTAAAGACCTCACTTTAGATTAATCACCTCTGTAAAGACCCTGTGCCAAATAGAGTCACATATGAGGCCCTGAGTGTTGGGACTTCATCATATGGCAGCTGGGGGTAGGGACAGTCCAGCCCAGAACACAAAGGAAAAGGCAGCTCATCCAGGACCCAGAAAGTCTGTCCCTCCACGTAAGACAGATCCCGCCCCATCAAAGCTCATGCCAGCTCAGTCTCTCAAGTTCAAGCTCCTGATCTTGTTCCCCAGACTTTTGCACAATGGAGGGGCCTCTTCAAAACCATGGCATATTTGAAACTAAACTCTTTCTAGTTTTCCCAGTGAAATGCCCGCAGTTCAAAGGCTGATCTTATCAAAGGCTGTGTCAGCACAAAGCCTTCTGGATTTACACACGGACCTCTGGAGAAAGCCACATGGTGTCAAGAAGAAGCTGGGCTGCAGCCTCCTCTTTTGGTACCAGGTTGATATCCAACACCCTTTATAGTCTTGTTTTGCAGCTTAAATTGTATATTCCCCAAGTCCCCGGCTGAATAAATAAACTGAACTGGGGATGGGGGTGTGCAACTCTGAATAATGCTGGCTCTGGTCTGTGAAATTCTATATGGCTTTGTCGGGCACCTAGACAGTTTTTCTTGCCCCACAATGATGGTTCGATTCTCACATTAAACTTTTAGTTTGATACAGGGCCAAAGAGTGCAGACTCAAGAATCCAAAACGACCCATTTTCCTAAGCAAGCCCCTGGCGAAGCCAGTGATCTGCGGGGGATGGAAGGGGCCCGGGCCCAGCATCTGTGGTCTCCCCGAGGAGCAGGGGTTGTTTTTACGCACACTTTGATGTGGAAATACGAGGGAACCTCGAAACCATTGATGCTTTCGCGTGGACATTTCACAGGGGACATCTGCCCAGGTGTTCCCAGGCCGTGATGCCTTATGGGTCAGGGAGAAAGGGACCAGCACAAGTGGGCAGATCAGCCAGAGGCAGAGCTGCCTGGCAGCAATGTGCCACACAGACAGGACTCCTTAGCTGTGCGTCTACGAGCACAGACGCTGAGGCAGACCCTCCGGGAAACAGGAAGGATGTCTTCCCTGTGAACCGCAGGCCTGAGCCTCCTCGGGGTCCCCACTGATGCATTTCTGTGAATTAAGACGGGACCTTGGGGAAGGGACAGAAAGCGGCTCAGGCCAAGGGCCAAGACTGAGTAAGCACCTTTTGCCTGCAGGGGAGCAGCGCTGGGTGCCACTGTCCGGCCTTGGCCTGGAGAGGACAGAGGGCGGCGGAGAGCAGGGTGCAGGGCAGAGACTGGGGGGGATCCTCAGGCCTCCCCCCTCCAGAGCTTTCCCGCGGGGACCACTTCCCCTCGTGCTCCTCCCTTCCTGGGGATCAGCCCCTGCCCACAGGTGACCAAACCCCTCCCCTCTCTGCCGGTTACTGGCTGCGGGATCTTGGCAGCACACACTATATCCGCCCCATCTATAAGGTGGGCTCAGCCCCTTCCCCGCGGCCTGGTCGCGTGGGTTTTGTAAAGCACTGAAAGAGCCTGGCCCACTGTTCCCACTACTGTCCTTTCCGAGGCTGCAGGTTCAACTCCTCACGGATTCGCCCACTGGGGAAGAGCATCGTCTGCCTGTGGCTCCCCGAATGGCCCCTGTGGGCACCCTGCTGGCCACCCCTCACCACGGAGGCCCAGAGGCTCGGGTTTCCTTCCCAGGGCATCTCAGGAAATCCCAGGTGCCCACAGGAGAAGGAGAAGGACCTCGGCACAGCTCGCATCCCAGGGCGGACAGCTGGGGCTCTCAACGTGGTGGCCCCAGAATTGGAGGTCCTTTCCCTGTAAAAACCCAGACAAAGCAACAGGATATTAACCTGTCAGAGACCATCCTCCCTGTCCTACAAATGAAGGTCTGTTTCCCAAAGTAATGCTCAGGGAAGCCCCAGGCAGTTCAGTCTTGAACTGGTTCTCATCCCCCAGCCTGCGCGCTCCTTCGGGAGAGACTGTGGTTACTGACATTCGTGCCCTCAGCGTCTGGCAGTGCCTTGTCCCTCGTCACCATGGTAACGGTGCATCCAATGTCTGGTGAAGGAAGGAAGGAAGGAATATATACACGTGTACATAAGCCTCGGCTTCTTGGAACTCATGTCTCTAAGCAATGTTGACAACCCTGGTAGCTATTACACATCAAAGCCTGAATTTTCTTATAAAATGAGGATAAAACATGCCTGAAAGTTAGGATTGACTCCAGAACTCAACCTACAAGAATGGGGTTTTTCAAACTAAGGGTCTCACCCCATTCGTGGGTCATGAAATCCTTTTAGTGGGCTGTGACCAGCATTGTTTTATAACAAAATAGAGGTAGAACATGAATGAACGTAACAGAAAACATGATTGGGAATATCAGAGTAGGAAGTAAAAGAAAGTATTATTTTGTGAGACCTTTGTTTAGTTACGTACGTGGGGGAGTGCTGGCTGGGAGTGTCAGACGTATTTCTGGTGTGCACATGGCACAGGGGCCTGACAGGCCCACGGCTCCGCGGGGATGGCTGACCTGCCGTGGGTTCACCCCAGATGAAGCAGGGGAGGGTCCCCAGGCCAGGGCAGTGGCTACTGCTGTGTTTGCAAAACCCTCTAGGATGCGCTTACTTTATCTCATTGCAAGGAACAAGTTTCTGAGTGAAAATCCCAGACCCTTGCAAGTCTGGCGTTTGCTATTTGAAGGCAAAGGAACCACACTTAGGACTAAATTGGCCTCTTCTCAAGGGAAAAGTAAGCACTTGCTCCAGGACCTTTTAGAAGGAACTGCAGGCAGGGCCTGTGGTGCCCACGTAAAGTCTTGGATCCAAAGGCTTACTTTAGGAGGAGGGTATCTAAGGCTTGGAACTACAGATTCATGGACTCTCGGAGTGAGAAAGGGCCCGAAGTCAAGGGACCAGCTGGCAACACCAGGGCCCAGGGTCCACCCAGCGCTGGGCTCCAGCAGCTCTGTCAGAGCTTCCCCAGGTGTACAGAGCTCCTGCCGGAGTTGCTGGGCCCACCCGAGGGCCCCCCAGGGGCTCAGTGATTGTTCTAAGGAGGACGAATTAGTCAACACCACCCAGCGAGATGAATCGTCACCCCCGTCCTTACTCAGAGGCCACCGCCACCCCTCGGCATCTCCCCAGACCAGCCCGGCAGCCTAAAGGGCACTGGGTCACCCCGACCACTTGTTCTGGGCCTCACTCTGGCCCCTGTGCTGTGTCCAGCACCCAGACATTCTGGTGGTGGCAGGGACGGGTTGTCCTCTTGTGCACGTGGGGCCTCCAGAGCCAGAGGGGACCAGACGGCAGAGCCTGCCTGGAATCCCGTTCCTGTCCCTCTTTCAACCACAAGCACAAAGCACGTTCTGCCCCCCACTCCCTCGGGACGTTTCGTGCACGGGGAAAGCAGGGTGTGCCTCCCGGGACGTGAGGGTGAGACCAGAGAAGCCTCGGGGCCCAGGAGGCTCGGGTCCTCGGTGACCCCAGGCTCCTCCGCGGCTGCCTTCGTCGTGGAGAGAGCCGGGCCCACCGGCTTTTCACGCACCGACACCAAGGGTCCCGCTGGGCCGTCCCCGAGACTGGACGTAGGGCCCCAGTCCGCGCCCCGACGTGTGCAGGTGCCGCGCAGGTGGGCGGGCACAGGCCGGCCCCCAGCCCCCCACCCCTCCAGGGCCTGGGCTCGCAGGCAGAGGGGCGCCTGCACCCGGAGCCCGCGTCCGGTGTGCGCAGGAGGTAGCTGCTGGGCTGCAGGACGTGGCCCGGGGCCGGGGCGTCGGGGGCCTCCCCGGGGGAGGCGTGGTCCCCCGCGGCAGAACCGAAGCCGCAGCCTCAGCTCTGCTCCGCTGCCTGGGCCCTCCCGGCAGCCCCCCAGCCGCCCGCCCAGCGGGGCCCCCTTCGTGGGAGGGGCCGCTCACGCGAGACGGGCCGCCCTGCACGCCGCACCCCTGCGACTGGCGGTGAGCTCGCCGGCCCCGCCCTCAGCTCCGCGCACGTCCGGGCCTCGGGTCCTCCGGCCGCTGGTCCCACCTCGGGGCCTGGAGACTCGACTCGGCCGCCACGAGGATCGGGCGCCAGGGCCGCCCCTCCCAGCTGGGCAGCACCCGCTCCTGTGCCCAGGCCGTGCCCCCGGGAGCTGGCCACAGCAGGCACGCTCTGGCTCACCCTGGGAGTGGTGACGACCCGCCGGCCGCGCTGCACTCGCACCCGCCTCCTCGTGCTCTCACTTGACCCCACGGGTCCCTGGGACTTGGCAGGACAGAAGCGCTCCTCAGTTTACGGAATCAAGTGTTTGGCTCCTCCAAGGTCACTGAACTGGACGTGGGGTGGCCGGCACGGCGCTCACAGCCCTCCCCCTCCGTGACACAGCCTCAGCAGAAAGCAGGGCAGGACACCTAGGCACCTGCGAATCACCTGGGTCCCTTGGCAACGCATCCAGGGCTCCAAGCTCTCCCCCATGAACCAGCCGTGAGGAGGAAGCTGCTACATACGTTTCCTCCGCCAGCAGCACAGTGTCAGGCTTTGTCAGGAGAGGGCCCTGCAGAGACGTTCCGGAAGGAAGGGCTCCTTCCTGCCCCAGCGGGCTCTCCTGTCAGCCTCCGGCACACTTGGCATTTCTACAGCAGCAGGTGGCGCAGCCCTTCCAGCCCCTCAGCAGAGCAACCCTGGTGCGACGCCTCCTGGGAGGAGCTTTCTCTGGCCGTTCTAGGCGTGTCGCTCTCACATTCAGGGAGCCCTGTCTGCGACCTTCCCAGCAAGGCCGGCCCCCAGGTCAGGGACCAGGACCCCTTTCTGGGGCTCTGTGTCTCAGCCAGGAGTGGCCACTCCTTAGGGTTCACTTCACTTCTAACCAGCCGACCCGTCAAGACTCCAACCCCCTCTTAGTTAAGAATTCTCTACATTAAGCTTTCCCCCTTCAATTTACTCCGTGGTTTCTGTCTCCTGATTGGATCCTCGCTGATACATTGCCCAAGCAGCTATCATTTTCCCCGGAAAAACAGCATTGGCTTTCTAGACCCAGAGGAGGAAGACCAAGCCAGCTGAGGATGTAGAAATCATGCCACATGAGGGACAGTTGTGTAGAATCAAGGGCAGGGAAGGAAGTGTTGCCAGTGTGACCTGCTGCCTTTGAGTCCCTGATGCACTGGCCATGGAGATGGGCTTGGACCTGCTCGGCTGGACTCAGAAATCAGACAGAGATAAACAGACAAAAGCTCTGGGCAGGAGGGGGGCAGGTTCCAACTCAACCTATGTAAGAACATTCTAGTCCTTCCAGCTGCTCGGATGGACATGCTCTGCTTCCGGTGGCCTGAGGCTGGCCTGAGCGAGGGGGCCAGGCTGGACAGTCCCCTGGGCAGGAGTCTCAGCGGGCGCTGGGGAAAACGGAGAGGATTTCTCAGGATTTTTGAGCGATTTTAACAAACAGAATGGAGAGCAGAGCTTTGCAAAGATAAAACAATAAGAAGCTAAATAAGAACATTAGGTTTCTCTGAATGAAAACCTGGGTCTTCATGTCATTCTAACATGGTTGTAACTAATAATGTCATTGTAAACAAGTTTCTCACCAGTTTTTAATGTTTTGGTATGGAATATCTATCTGGCTAAAAGCAATGTATCAATAATAGCGCTAAAAACACAGTCATGTTGGGACTCTACGTGCATTTACCCATATGAGCAAAATACACTTTCAGCTAAGGTAAAAATAGTACTGCCAGCATGTATATATTGTATAGTTCTATATTTAATTTTTAATTTGATCGTAAAATCTCATTTACCATTTTCTATCTTAGGAACCCAAGGGCTGTTTAACACAGACACTTATGATGAACTGAAGTTACCGTGAGACTGTTTAAGTAGTGAACGTTATGTGCACATGAATTTATAATTCTATAAACATCTTCTTGAGCTGCACATGACATAGTTCTGCTAGCCGAGCTGAGAAAGTCAAGCCTCGTTTCATCCTTATTTCCCAATCAAGAAGCAATGATTTTATCTTCACCGATTTAGGTTAACAAGCCGGACCACCATACAAAACAGGTCTGGCTAATCAATCTGGTAGTTTAACAAATACTTATTACTGTCTTTTGCCGGGCACTCTGAAGACAGCAGTGAGAAAGACAAATATGGCCCCCGCGCTCACAGAGTGAAGAAGTCACGTTTCGTTACATTAGTGGCACAGACTCTGAAGGTTGCTGGGGTGCAGAGCAGCCCAGGCTGAGGCCTGGGGAGAAGGCGTGCTGGGCAAGGCCGCCCTGGAGAAGGGACGCTTAGGCTGAGCCTCAAGGTTGGGCAGGAGGAAAGGGGTGGGCAGGGGGCGCGGGTGCTGGCCCAGGCAGAGGCAACCATGCGCGCGTCATGCAACTGCACACCAGATTCAAGGACCTGAAAAGCCTGCAGACCTGCAGTAGCTGAGGCCAGCGTGGGTGAGGGGCACAAGAGATGCAAAGAGATGCACGCAGGCGGGGAGGCGGGGCAGGAGCCAGATCCTGGGGCCTCGCGAGCCACGTACAGATGTGGAGCTTTGTTCGCCACCTTACTTAGCTTTAGCCCATTTATCTTCATTCTCCATCTTAGCATGATAATCCATTAAAGCGTGTGTGTGTGTGTGTGTGTGTGTGCGCGCGTGTGTGTCTACACGCACGCACGCATGAGTGTGTGTGGTTATCGGTCTAGACGTAAGAAGTACTTCTTAGTGCTCATCGTAGTCAAAAAACGTGGGAAAGAGCGCTCATCGTCTGTATACTGGGAAACCACTGAAGGCCTTTCAGTCACAATGACAGGACCAGATTACATTTCAGAGTTCCTCCTGGTTGCAGAGAAGAAAGTGACTGGTGAGGACTGAGCATGGGGCCGGGAGAGACGTCAGGTTGCCTTGGGCCTGGGCGGTACCAGCAGGGAGGGAGACAAACCTGAGAAGTATTCAGGGAAGAGAAACCATGATTAAATGTGCAAAGTGAGGTGGTGGGACAAGTCCCGTCTGCCTTCCAGGATGCCGGCTGAAGAATGGCCTGTATGGTGGGGCCATTTTCTACAAGAGGGCATCAGCAGAGGAAGGACGTTGGCCTGGGGAACGAGAGGCCCCTGTGAGGGACGTCAAGTTGAAGTTTCTGCAAGATGTCCGCTCGGAGATGTTGAGTGAGCTGTGCGAGACACGGGTCCGGAGCTCAGGAGGGAGGCTGGGACTGGAAACGAGCCTGAGTGATTCGCTCGTTGGGCAGATAGTTCCCACCCTCCTCCCATGTACCAGGCGCTGTACATTACATCCTAGACACACATTAGTGAACAGACATGATCACTGCCCCCTTGGAACTTGGAGCAACTGCCCTTTAAATGAAAACATAAGTCGCAGGAGTGGATATACTTGCAAAGGGGCAGAGTTTTAGATAGAGAGAAATGGGCTTAAGACTGAAATACAAGAGGAGGCGCTGGCAGAACAGACCAAGACAGAGACAAATTAACTTCTTCTGCCCTAAAGAGCGGAGAAGAAAAACAGTTGCAAAGAGGGGGGCGTGTAGGGTCAGAGTCGGCGCAAATCCACCTGGGATGACAAAGTCATCCCCTGCTGGGCAGCAGGGCTCAGCTTTCTGACTCCCAGGGGTCACTCTTAGAATGAACACGGGAAGAGACATGGGAACCTGTGAGTTCCAGGAAGCAAAGTACCAGCTTCCACCATCATCATTGTAACAGTGATGTCCAAGGCCAGGGCCAGAAACCACAGCTGCAAAAAGTTAACCTGTCACCCTCCCGAATTATCTTTGTTTCAGAGATTAGAAACTGGACAGGGCTATCCAAAAAAGACCAAACAGAAAAGACAGTAGCATTTGAAAAAAGAGGAAACTGAAAAATAAAGCAGATGCATGTTTCCTGGCATTCCTAGTCAACGGCAGGAGCTACTTGTTGATGTGTTGATTTATTCTCTAATCTCTGTATGAAGATGCATACAGAATTATGCATTTAGTGCTTTTCTGATACTAAATAACCTCACAAATTGGAGAAATCCCACTCCCTCCAGATTATCAGCAAGTCTCACTAATGAGGGGAGATTATCAAAGAGCCTCATGCCAGAGCTTTGGCTTCTGACATGACAGAGTCCCACCTCCCTGGGATGAAGGATTGTGAAGCACCCTGGGAATGTGAAGATCATCTCTGCCGTTGTTATTGATGTTCGCTGTGATCATGAGGAGAAATGAAAACAGCAATATGGGACCCAGTTGCATTCCAGAACGAAAAGGAAAAAGGACATTAATGGAAAAAAAACAAATAAGGTCTGTACTTTAGTTAACAGTACTGGACGAGGTCAGTTCCTGCTTTTGAGCATTAAAATGCATATGCGTACGATGGGAACGTTAGTGGAAGCTGGAGGAATGGTACACAGGCATTCTCTCTACTTTTCTTTTTTCAACTTTTCTCTAAGTCTAAATTATTTCAAAATGAGCAGTTTCTGTTCAAATGCAAAGAACCACTAAATAAAAATCTAGTTAATTAAGACTCTCTGAATCCTCAAAGCAGGTTTCAGACTCCGAATTGCTCGTAACTATTTTCTAATGGATTTTCTTTGTTTTGGTTCATGTGATAAGCTTAGATGAGGTAACATCACATCCATATCAGTGTAAGTCTTCAGAATATTTTGACACTTTGCTTCTGCAAGTTCTTCTGCACCTAAACATAACAAATCACCCCGTTTAGATCTGCCTCTATAGAAGGAGCCTGCACTCCACACATAAGTGTGTAACAGCAAGCAGAATAGCTTCAGTGGCTCCAAAACCACATGAGTCTACCTTTTTATTTATTATTTAAATTTACTTTCTATTACTCCAATAAAATAATTTGTTATACTTGATATTTAATATCTACGTCAAAGTATTCTCGGCCTTTCACCACTTTCTTTCTAACCATTTTCAAACGGTTCCAGTTTAGTCTGCAAACCCATGTCAACTGACGAAGCATTTATAAAGCACAGACCCACCCCCATGTAGCACCCACCCCCAGGTGCTACTGATTCACTCGGCAAAAACATGTTGAAAACAAAGCACGGTGTGCAAAACATTGGATGGTCTTCTTACTGTGATGTCTTTCAACAATGAAATCTGACTGTATCATCAGGAACACTTGCCCCTCCTGTCCCAATTCATTCGATTATTTGTAAATGCACTAAGTGTTACTAGTGGAAGAGTTTGCCAAAATCAGCAAAGTCAGCTTTAAAAAAAAAGCCTGGCTCTTTGGCTCTGGACATCTTTCTGGCGGGATGCTATGTCTCTTTCCCAGTCAGGACACGGATGCTGACCACAGAGGCCCTGTGTGAAGCCTGTGTCTGGGGCCCCCCAGCAGGAAAGACCTTTCATCTCGTCCCTCTTCATGTAAATGCAAGTCGTTGACGCATAATGCACGTCAGCATCTCGCTGAGATACGGACAGAGGAAGTCCACACGGAAAGGGTTTATTCGGAGTGCCTTGATTCAACAAGAATGATCTCAATGAATGCGCGCCAAGCCATCTGCTAAAGGACGATTTGCTCAAAGTATCCACCAATAAGAGCTGCCTCAACCACAACCACAGGGAAGCAGAGAGGAGACACCCTGTATGGGACCACAAGAGCGCAGGGCCGGGACGATGCTGGGAGCCCACGCCGTCCCCCCGTCTGCTGATAGATGTGGCCTTGACACGGTTAGCGTGGCACGCCAGACACAAGGACGGCCTGCCAGAGTTCTGACACAGGGTCTCCTTTTACAGCCTTTCCACCGCTGAAACCTCAGCTTTCTACTCTGCAGAAGTGTCCCGCTGGGTGTGTCACTGAGCTCAAAAGAGAGCGTCGCTCTGAGCCAGAGCCCATTTCACCACATGCTCCTCCACGTGCAGGCAAAGTGCCTGGGGTCACTGGGGAAAAGCACAGGGGAAGGTGGTGTCACCCACTGAAAGGTGACGGTGTTGAAGCGTGTTGTGGAGACGCTCTTAAACAGTCACCATATTTGCATCCCTGGAAGGATCATTCAGTCTGCTAGCTGTAGAAGGACAGTCCCCTTCAGAGGACAAGCACATGGTGTTGGTCAAAAATAACACCAACGGAATGGACTGTCAGAACTGGGGAAATTGGGGCACTAACTTCATCTCATCCCCCCAGACGTCCCCCCTGCTGCACGGGAAGAAGGGACGTTCCTTGGCCCTACGATCAGACCTGGGCGCAGGTCTGGGCAGCACTGGATAGCAGGGGGCGATGTTGCATACGTTGGTGGACAGCCTGCCACCTGCCTGAGGGAGAGACAGACCCGCTAAAGTGGGATAGTATTATGCTGGGATAGTGGATAGTATCCCATAAGGATAAGTATTACCTCATGAACACTTGTTTTCTAGCGCACGTGCGCACTTACGTGCTCAGTTACCACAGCGTTGTAAGACGTGTTGCTTATCCACACAGTTCCAGTCGAGAAAGCTTGAAACACCTGTCACAGATAACACGCCCAGAGTGGCTAAAATGACCCTGTTTTAACAGTTCTGCGGAGAAAGGTCTTCCCCAGAGACCACCTCTGGGCCACGTCACATGCGCGCTGCTCACGTGTCCAGACCTGCTCTGAGGTGCCCTTCGCCTCTCTTTATTCCTTTTCTTTCTGCTCCTCTGGTCGCATAATTTCCATCTGCCTTCAGAGTTTGCTGGTTCTTTCTGCTGCCAACTCAGACCTGCTGTTGACCCATTAGTGAACTTTTCACTTTTGTTTTTGTGCTTTTCGACGCCAGAACACCCCTCTGGGTCTTGTTTTATAGTTTCTGTCTCTTTAGTGATGTTCTGTATTCACGAGTCATCCATCGTACCCTCTTGTAATTCTTTAGGCATGGTTGCCTTAGTTCTTTGGACACACGGTAAAACCTGCTTTGACGTGTGCACCTTCCTGACCCAACGTCTGGGCCCCCAAGGTCGTTTCTACGGCCTGTTTTTCCCTGTGTATTGGCCACGCTTTCCTGTTTCTCTGCATGGCTCAGGATATTCTGTTGAAAACTGGATTTGCACAGTGTAGTGTAGTAACTCTGGACATTGACCCCCATTCGGGGGCTCGATTTTCTTGTGAATTGAGTAGTTTGTTCGCTTGGTGAGTGACTTGGCTGTGAAGCTTGTCTCCACGCCTGTGCAGCCTCTGACATCCCTCAGATGGTTTCCTTGCTTGCATCCTTTAACCTGGCTTCCTCGGGGTCACCCTGGACCCCACCCAACCGCCCGGCAAGCCGGATGGAGCGCCAGAGCTGCGGCCACGTGTCTCCCCCAAACGGCAGGGCTACTCCTTGACGGAGATGCTCCTGCCCTCTGTCGCTCTGACCTGGGTGTCCCCCTGTCAGAGGGGGGAGGTGGGTGAGAGCTGTTCGGCCTCTGTCCCAGGAGATGGGGGTGGTGAGGTATGAACATGTCCATCGTGTCTTTAAAAGAGTCGTTGGGAAATACATTCCGCGTGACAGGCATCAGCTGAACCGCAGAAGTGTGCCTTGTGTGTGAGCTCACCTAAGGCTCACGGTCATCCCGAAGGTACGGAACACCCGCCCATTCGCAAGGTAAGGAGATGAGGCTCGGGGGAGCAATTTCAGTTCACGTGACCAACGAGCTGGCGACCAGGCTCGGAATCCAGGTACGTGTGACGCCGAAGCCCGTGTTCTTTCTGCTATATAGGCTGCATCTTCAGTAAGAAGAAGGCAACTACTAAAATGTCCCTGAAGGTCCTCACAGCCGGAAAGGACCCGACGGGTCATCAGGAGAAAGCCCCTGTCTTTGTGCCTCAGAGCGTATAAACACTTAATTTAAACTGGATCACGGCTTTATGTGTTGACTGGAAACGTGACCCATCGTGTGTTCCGGGGCGATACAGAGATCCTTGTCACTGGACTGAGCAGCGTGTGGTGGTTCCCTCTCGCAGACCCACACCCACCTCTGATCGCCACGTGTCACTGTACGTACCTAGGGTTTCTTCCTTTACAAACTGTAATCACTTAGTATCTCCTTATGACGGATGCTCAACAGTACTCATCTGAAGCCGTTGACATGCATGTTATCGTTTAATAATATCGCTAGTTATACTATCACGGGTAATACTTTATCACTAGTAATGCTATCACTGGTAATACTATACTAGTACTATCAATCCTATCACTAGAATACTATCACTAGTAAGGCTCTCACTAGTAGTACTGTCACTAGTTATACTATCACTAGAAATACTGTCACTAGTAATGTTATCGCTAGTAATCCTATTACTAGTAACACTCTATACTAGCAATATCAATACTATCACTAGAAGTGCTATCACTAGTAATTCTATCACTATCAATGCTATCACTAGTAATACTATACTAGTAATATCAATACTACACTAGGAAATACTATCGCTAGTAATGCTATCACTAGGTAGTACTATCACTAATTAAACTATCACTAGAAAAGTTAGAAGCTGTTCTTTTTCACTCAGATGATTAGGATGTAAACGTCAGATTCCCCTTTGCTCGAAGCTCCGCAAATAGTCCGTTAAATAGTCCATTGTTAAATGACCATTGACCTGGCCATTCCCCATCAAAGACGGATTTTTTGTTCTCTATTTTTAAATTATTTCAATGTGATTTGCCAAAAACGAGCCCCTCGGAGGCTCCTGAGGGCTGAGTTCTGGCTGAGCAGGAGGGGCTGTAACAGCTGGGCATGTCTTTTTTGTTTGATTGATTTTTGTTGGTTGTTTTTGTTTTTGTTTTTGTTTTTGATGGCATGAAGTTACTTTGACAATTCTCCCTTGAGCTTATTTCTGAAAAGTTGATTCAGGCTCTATTTATCCACACAACTGTGCTTTAACTACACTGGGTGCCTCTCACATATGTTCACATGCATCTCAGGCCATTTCTAATATGACTTAGTTTCTAAAAAATAAATATATTCTATATTTACTGTGTCTGTGTCATTATTTCTTAGGGGTTGTAAGGTATCAAGAGTACTGATTCTTCGTCAGAGAAACGTGTCTTTCTAGAACTGTCTCTGCCTCTTACTAACTAAGGTCCCTGAATGAGTGACAATCTCCCAAAACATCAGTTTTCTATCTACGAAATAAAGACGGTAATAGGACTTTCCTCATAAGACTACTCCAGGGATTAAATGAGCCAGCATAGCGTAAGTGCCGACATGATCATCATTCACTAAATATCAGCTACGATTCAAATCAGAAGAGTATGACTTTTCTAAGACAGACCAAACAAGAATCAAGACTGTAAATATCACAGCCAGACTAAGGGAGCAACAATCAGAAACAGTCGCGTGGCACGTGTGGGCCAGCATCCCATGCCCTGCCCCCGCGTGAGCCCCTCGGCCTTCTGGGATTGACAGAAAGGAGGGGCTCTGCCCACCGAGCATGACCCCAGGGGCGGCCCCTCTGCTCGGCCAGGACCCCGCTCCCCGCAGCCTCCTGCACAGAAGCAGCAGAACCACGTTTAAGTGCTCAGGTCTGGTGCTTTGGCCAAAGCAGAGGCCCCCGATCGCACTGCGCCGTCCCTGAATTAAGTAGGAGTTTTACCGGGGGGACAACAATTCCCCCAGGGCCAGCTTGAGGGCCCGGGATTTACTGAGCTCCAGCCGGGGTCACTGCTCCACGGTGACACCAGCGCTTCCAGCAGGAGACACGCGCAAGGAAAGACGGGGGACGGCACGGCTGGGGACGGCCCGGTGATGGAAGGCGGCAGGTAGCGGGGTTCCAAAGGTGGAAGCCACCTTCATCAGGAAAACCAGGAACAGTGGGATTTTACTTCCGCTGTCTTCTGGCGACAAGATGGGCCAACGGGGGTGTGATCATTAAGTTTGGTTTCAAGAACAAGAGGACCAGCGTCAGTCACCTGTCTCAGAGTGCCATGAACTCCAGCCCTCCGTCAGCTGGATAAGCAGAGAGAGTCAGCGATACGTGATGCAACCTGCTGAAGAGGGCCGCTCACTCCCAGCACCCACGTCTGGCTTTGGGGAACGTTTCTGAACGTGGATTTTAAGACACCGCTCAGGCGGAAGGTGAGAGCTTGGTGTCGCGGCCCTTAGAGGGCACCACCCCACCCTGCCCCCGCCCCCGTGACCAGCAAGACCTGTAGCTCCTCTGGGACGTGGGTGTACAGACCTCGCACTCTTCAATGACCTCTGCCAAGTGGCAGGTCTCCTGGTCACTGTGCTCCCTGACTACCAGGCTGGCTTTGAACCGCAGACCGTATGTCCCCAAGCCACAGTCTCTTTCTCAGTCTTGATTGGTCCGAGGCAATGAATGGGTCAAGGTCTTGGAATTAGATGAACAGTATTTAGATCCCAGCTCTGTGACCTTGAGTATCTTAACTTCTCCAAACATTCAAAACATGGTAATAGAGACAAGCAGAGTAAACTGCTGGAACAGAGAGAGGGACAAAACCCAGGAGCTTAAACAACAGAGGAGTTTCCCGCTCTCTCACATAATGGTTCCAAGCAGGTGCCCCGGTTTGCAGGGGTCAGACCCAGGCTGAGGGCGCCACTGCCTCTTCTGCCCATGGCGTCCACGGCAGCTGTGGTCGCCCCCATTCTCGTCATTACAGAGCAGGCGGACAGCACAGACGGCACACACCAGGGGCGTCTCTGAAAATAGGCTGAAAGCCGCACCAGCTCTCTGAATCGTACAAGAGGGTGTGAAAATCCCCACCCTCGAGCGTGCTCCCTTCACTGGCCCCGATTCCAAGGTCTCCTTCCTGTGTGAATCCAGTAAAGCAGGAAAGCCGAGGGCAGGCGTAGGGCCGACCCCCTCCCCCAGATCAAAGACCCCAGGAGCCCAGCGCTGGGGTCACCGCAGCCGCCCCACGCAGAGACCCCGGCCCAGCAAGGCCCCTGCTGCTGTGAGAACTGAGCCTGGGCGCGGCGGAGAAAAGAAGGCCTTCAGCACGTGCGCCGCTCACCCTCGAATGGGGCCCCGGCTGCATCAGGGGTGGGCCTTCAAGTCATGGCACTCAGTGACATCAGCCGGTCACAGAAGGACAGATGCCGGTGACTCCACTCACAGGAGGTCCCCGGTCGCCCAATTCACAGACACAAAGTAGAGCAGACGTTACGGGGAGGGTGGGGCTCGCGTTTAGGGGACAGAGTTTTGGCTTGGGAGGACGAAAGGCGCTCTGAGCTGGGCGGAGCTAGGGCTGCGCAGCACGTGAACGTGCTCAGACCACCGAGCTGGGCGGAGCTGTGGCTGCGCGGCACGTGAACGCGCTCAGACCACCGAGCTGGGCGGAGCTGTGGCTGCGCGGCACGTGAACGCGCTCAAACCACCGAGCTGGGCGGAGCTACGGCTGCGCAGCACGTGAACGCGCTCAAACCACCGAGCTGGGCGGAGCTACGGCTGCGCAGCACGTGAATGTGCTCAGACCACTGAGCTGGCGTGAAAAATGGCTACGATGGCAAACGGTGCCGTACCTGCCACGGCTGAGAAACGTGAAGGGGCTAATTCCGAACATCCCCGCCCGACCACAGGGGAACACGTGGGCACAGGCGGGGTGCGGGGCTCTTGGGGGCTCCACTGCCCTCCAGGCCTTTGGCCCCCGAGCTCCTCCCAGCCCCGCACTCGGCCACCTTCCGGGCCAGGGGACGGGGCACGTGCGGGCCGGCCCTCCTCCGGGCCTCCAGGCCATCCCTGTCGCTGGGGCCAGCCAGGGCATTTTCCCCATCGGTGACAAGCACGTGGAAGCTGGGGGCCGGCGAGCGGGACGACGGCGGGTAGGTAAAGGCCTCAGCACCCGGGGGCTGGGCCCGAGCTTAGCCACGGGGCCGTGTCCATCCCCCCCCGGGAGGAGAGCGCATTTCCTCTTCTCAGGACGTGAGCCTGTCGCCTGCTCAGGACCGGTCTGGGCAGCCGTTCCAAGGGCCACCTCCAGCCGCCGCCAAGCCCGGGCCCACGGGCTCGCCACCCCCGGAACCGTGCGCCCCGACAGCACACGCACACGCATGCGTGGACCTGTGCCCGGGGCGTGCACACGCGTTAATCTGTGCCCGCGGCCCGGGCTCAGGGGGCGCAGGCCCTCCACGGTCACAGGATGGAAAAACCCTCACGTTTATGGTGCGCCCTTGTGCATATGTAAAATCTGCACACTTTGAATGTGTGCAGATTTTTCAATGTAGTGGGCCCCTTGGGGTTTGCACACCGCTGGCTCTGGGCCAGACGGCATCCGCTGCGTTGAAAGGGACCATTCTTTCCCCCGGCCCCTCCCCAGGCACCTCCTCCAGGGAAACCTGAGCAAACGGGGCCTTTCCCGGAAGGCGGGCCAGCCCCGCAGCCTCAGAAGCCCACGCTCAGCTCGGGGATCCAGCCCTGCGGCCCAGGTGGGCCGCGTGACCCCTGAACTGTGACCCCGAGTCCCAGGGTGCAGCCCGTTTGTCAGCACCGCCGTATTTATGATCAGAGACTGCTGGTCTCGCCTGCAAAGCCATCGTTCAGACTGCCAGTCAAGTCCAGGAGTCCCAGCTCTCTGCACTCCCTCCCCACCCATCTCCTCAGCTTTGAAGAAAGGCCATTTCTTCCCCCCAGGTCTCTTGTCTGATGACCACTCCGATTTCGGGACCCAGTGAGGAGAGGACACGGCCACGTTCTCTCTGCTGGAGAAGGCACCTGCCAGGAGCCCAGGAGGAGACAGAGAAGTTCTCACCACGTGACCTGATGCTGGACACAGGCCTCTGGTCGACGGGCCAGTCCCTTAGCTTCTCCAGGACACCATGGGCTGTATTTCCTAAAACACAGCTTTTCAATCTTCGTTTTCACTGTAAAACAATTTAGCATCGTGTGTAACTCACAGTACGGCTTTGTCAACCCCGTGATCTTCGTGTGTTGATATTTTCCAATCCTGACTATATGAATGTTTCAAGGGGCAGCCAGTATTTTCACCTAATATATTGTTCAAAGCCACCTCCACTGGTGACAGAGTCCGCACCATCATGACCCTCCTGCTCGGCCCCCGTCCCATTCAGAGGGTGCCTGGGGTTCATTCCCATCACTGGACACTCACACGCAGCTTGTTTCTTCCACGGAATTATTTCCTTGAGATGAATTTCCATGAGTGACGCGAGCCTGCCCACCGGTATAACCATTTTCCAACTTGCTTTCGGAAAAGCTTTTAACAACTTATAACAACTAAAGTGAGCTTTTTTTTTTTTTTTTTACTGCAACCTTGCCAGGAATTAAATTAGTTTTTGCTGACTTAGTAGCTAAAAAAAAAAAAAAAAAAAAGATAAACTCAAAAGGTTATTTTAATTTCCATTTCTTTGATGATTAGTAAAGTTTTTGTTTCCCTTAAACTTCATGCATTTTTAAAACAGCCCACGGCTACACCTTCATCCACTTTCTCTAGATTCTGCTTCAAAGCAAAGAATGCAAACAAGGCCCGAGGGGGGAAAAGGGAGCTGAGATCATGTGAATGGCCTGTAAACTGACTTTCCAGTGCAAGTCACACACTTCCATCTCTCCGGAGATTGAGCTGGGAGCAAAGAAGTCATCTCCAGGGAGAGAAAAGGTCGGTCAGCATCTCCCTCCCTTTCCTGGGTGATGGGGGTTTCTGTGCTGACACCTGCTCCCTCCCCGGGGCCGGATCCTCCTGCGGGCTCGCACGGTCCCGCCAGCATCACCCCCTTTCCTCAGCACCTGCCCCCAAATGTAAGCTCACCCTACACAGCTGTTTTGTCCTCAAAGGCCATGCTCCGGCACACACATTCCGGCTCCTCTCCAGGAGTCCTTCAGGCTTGCAGTCTTTCTTTTTTCCAGCTTTACTGAGATATAGATGACATGAGACACTGTGTAAGTTTAAGGTGCACAACATGATAATTTGATGCAGTTGTGTATTGCCTGTGATTCCCGTCATAGCTCCTGCAGGAAGCTCCATCTGGAGCCGATGGGGACACTGGTGCCTGAGCACAGGCCATCGGGGACTTCCAAGGGGGGAAAAGAGAAAGGTTGACGGGGAGGGAGCTGCTTCTAGGTGAAAAGAGGCTTAAAAGACATCAGCCAGTTCCAATGTGTGGGACGCACCTGGATCCTGATCCAAACCAACAGCTACCAAAAGATTATGACATTCATGAGATGACGAGAAATTGCAACACTTACTGGATATTTGATGGCACTGAGGAAGTATCGCTCATTTTTTTTGGTGTGATAATGGCATTAGGGTTGTTTTTGAATCCTCACCTTTAAGGGATAAGTACTAAATACGAACGGATGAAATGATATAACATCTGGGGTTTGGTTCAAAATAACATAAGAGAGAGGGAAGTGCTTGGGGTACAGGTGTAACAGGAGTAGTCATAGTTGGTACACATTAAATATATACGATTTTGTTAATTATACCTCAATAAAACTTGAAAAAAAGAAAACAGCGCTCATAGGTGAAGCTGTGTGGTGGGGACATGGGGTTCATTAGACCATTCTGTCTACTCTTGCATTTTTTTAAACAAAGCTTAAAAAAAAGGATGGTGGGCTTCCCTGGTGGCGCAGTGGTTGAGAATCTGCCTGCCAATGCAGGGGACACGGGTTCGAGCCCTGGTCTGGGAAGATCCCACATGCCACGGAGCAACTGGGCCCGTGAGCCACAATTGCTGAGCCTGCGCGTCTGAGAGGCCGCGATGGTGAGAGGCCCGCGCACCGCGATGAAGAGTGGTCCCCACTTGCTGCAACTAGAGAAAGCCCTCGCACAGAAAGGAAGACCCAACACAGCCATAAATAAATAAATAAATAAATAAATAAATAAATAAATAAATAAATAAATAAAAGAACGTGAATTTCTAAAAAAAATAAAACGGATGGTGCCTTTTTATAAATACCTTTCTAGACACTGTGGAATGACTGGATTATTTTTCTCTTGTGTTCTGTCAGTATATTGTATATCATCAATTTCTAATTAGTGAGCCAACCCTGCCATCCTGGACAAAAGGCCCCTCAGTCAGGGTCCCTTGTTCTCCTAATGGACTTTGTAATACATATGTATAAATATATGAAAAAAGAAAAGACTAGAAAGGAAAAACACAAAAACATTAACAGTAGTTATACCTGGATGGTCGATTATGGGTGATTTTTTTGTTTGTTTTTTGCAAATATTTGTCAATAAACACGTCTTAATTTTTTAAAACTATCATTTAAAATAAACGACATTGTGGTATCCCATAGGCAGTTGCAGGACTTCGACGAATCCTATTCTATTGGAATTTTGTCCTGTTTAATTATTCCAGAAACACAATCGGTTGGGGATTAATAGATGCACACAGGTAAAAAGTGTGAGATCACCCTGCCCTGTTATTTTTAAAGCCTTATTCAGTATCGGACTCAGACATTTCCCCACACGGCCAGTATTTTCTGTTTTCATTCTTCTCACTGCTCACCCTGTGATCTAAGACTCCTTTAAAAATAAAAAAAACAAAACTACTCAGGAAACTTGAGAGCGGCTGGGACCAGGGGCCCCGTCAGCCCTCACACCTCTCGTTTCTACCGCCGCCCCGCGTTTCCGAGATGCTCCAGCGCTGACACAGTTGACACGCGCCAGAAACCGGCACACGCCCCGAATGCTGCCCTGAAAGCTGTGAAGCGGGTCGGCCAAATGCAGTCACAACCGTCGTAATAGCTGTCGGAGGAGCACCTGAGTTCTCAGATGCTTCCAGAGAAGCATCTTCCCACCCTCAACCACCCCGGGACAAACCAACCGTAAGGAGGGGCTCGCAGGCTTCCTTCCTGCAGGTGTGCTTATTACCTGGCCCAGCCCCGGCTCCCCAAGGACACCTTGAATCCATCCCGTCCTCTACTGTTTCAAGCACAGTGATGTCAAGATCAAATTCCAGAGCCACCTTATGATCTAAAGAGAGCCCAGACCTTCCAGGTAGGGGAGGTTGGCCTACAGGAGCCACTTACACACCAATTAAAAATAATCAAACCACGATATAACAGATACTGCCAAATAAATAACCCTCTTTTAAAGAACGGCTTTCAGTGGTCCAAAGGGAATGAAGGTTTGCCCAAAGAGAGGAAGGAATAAGATGATCTGGCTCTGCTCTCAGTGACAACGGTGCCATTTGTAAAAGCACAGAGCCCTCAAAACCCTCCAGGGTCCATTCCCCTGGCCGCAGAGGCAGGGTCCCAGGCACCTGGCCGGTCAGCATCCTGTGAGGGGAGGAACGTGACCCTAGGGAAACTGTGGGAGGAGGTACTTCGCCCAAGGGGATCCCATTCGGGAACATTATTAGGGGTCACAAGGTGACAGAGCTTGCATTCAAACGAGGCCACGTTCTTGGGGAATTCAAGTATCCTCTGAAGAAGCTCATGGAGTTTTAATATAAAGCAAGTAAGTATTTTTGGATCCATTTTATAGCAGAAGTAACAAATTTTCCCGCTGTCTGCAAAAGCACAGAATAGTTTTGGCATTTATCTGTTTTGCTTGATTAGTCTGTAGTTGCGAGACTGTTCCTTTGGATAAAACCTATTTGTCGTCTAATGGATCCAAATAATTGGCTGATCTCTGCCAAGTCTGCTTTTGTGTTGTTTTTTGGTTTTTGTTTTTTACTTTATGCTCAGCGGTCCTGGCTTTGGGGAACTCCTTTCTTTGTGTCTACTCAGCAATCGAGAAGAATCATTTTTAAACCAAAAATAGATAAATAATAGACCTTAGCAATTCCTTTGATTTGCAAAAGCAATGAACAGACAAAGAGCAGCGGGAAAGCAAGGGCGGAGGTGGAGAGCGTGCAGAGTGCCCCTCGTGCCCACCCTCACCTCGATGTCCTGCCTGCCTGTCCTCACTGCTGGCCTGGCCTCACCTGCGGCCTCAGTCCCCTGAGGGCAGAGGGCAGCTCGCAGCAAGACCTCAGCAGACGGCGGCAACTAATTTCCTAGCCGAGGTTCCCTTTGTTGGTGCAACGCTTTAAAGCAAATGCCCGGGATGGTCTCCCAGCCTCCAGCCTCGGGTCCTGCGGGTGCAGCTCTGGAATACAGATGTGATGGCAGGAGGCCCATTGATTATTTTGGACCATGAGGTTTCCCTGAAAATGCACCTGGGAACAGAGAGTCGGAAGAGGCCTGGGTCCCTGCTGACACTGTGATGCTGCTACGTCACCCAGGGATGCCTAGACATGGACCTGCTTTCCATCACAGAGTAAACTCCTATATGTGGAAGTCACTGCTATTTGAGGTTTTCCTTCACATGCAGTGGAACCAAATCTTAACCAAAGAAAAGAGAGAAACTACTTGGGAGAGTTTATTGATGCTTCTGGTGCAGGAGTTTACCTGATAACCAATATGGCAAAATTCCCTTTGCACCTCAGGGTTCCTTCTCACCCCAGAATCTTAGCCTGTGGCCCTTTCTCCTTTCTTCAGGATGGGAGTCATGTTTCCCTTGCCAGATCCCTTACAGAATCACACAACAGGACTTTTCAGCGAGCGTTGCTTTCTCAAGGTAGATTTCTCCTGTGAATCTTATGCTCATTTTCTTGCAGGCGTCTCCCTTTTGCATGGGGCCTCTCACCACAAGGTTGCCACGTCACTTCGTTGTGATATTTTCTTCAGGTGCCCACCCCTTTTTCTCCATCTGTCAGGAATTGAGTTTCCAGTAAGAGGAAGTTACTTTTTGATTCAGTGAATTGATGTAAGAAGAGGGGCAAAGCTATTTTGATTAGGGTGTGTTTGCTTAGATGCCTTTTCCAGCTGTGAAATTCAAGAGCTCCTTTTTGAATTCTCTCTGTCTGCAAGGCCCTCCCAAGAAACAAAAGTCTTGTTCAAAGTGAAAATGCATAACTCTTCTTCAACTCAGAAATAATGGCATCTAAAGTCCGTGACAAGGTTTGCTTCCTTCTTTTAAGCTTGCTTTTACACAGAATGGTAAGTGGAATTTAAGATTTGAATTTTGTGAAAACTGTCTTAGTCCTTTTGAGATGCTCTAACAAAATGCCACAGACTAAGCAGCTTAGAAACAACAGATGTTTCTTCCTCATGGTTCTGGAGGCTGGAAGGCCGAGTGCAGGGTGCCAGCACGGTCGGGTGAGGGCCGCATCTGAGATGCAGACGGGTGGCTTCTCCCTGGGTCCTCACAAGGCGGAAGGGGTGAGGGAGCTCTGTGGGGCCTCTTTGGTAACAGCACTAATCCCTTTCATGAGGGCTCCATCCTCGGACCTAATCACCCCCAAAGGCCTCACTTCCTACCACCATCACACTGGGAATGAGGTTTCCAACATATGAATTTTGGTGGACATAAACATTCAGACCATGGCAAAATATTACGGTTTACTTAGTCATTCACCTTAGTCTCTAGACTAAGGATGGACAGATGGACAGTTATAGATAAATACATAGATAATAGATGGATAAATGATAGACAGGTAGGAGATAAAAGAGAGACAGAGAGACACACACAGAGAGAGACACTAATGGACTCATAAAACGACTGAGAGAAAGTCTAGTTCAATTTCCTTCATTTACTGATGAGGAAATTAAGGCCCAGAGAAAACCAGCCCCGGTTTCCCAGTAACACCTAAAACCTGGGGTCCTGACGCCCAGTGCCTATTGTGGCCGCCCTGCTTCACTCCCAGTGGAAGTGGCCAGGTTACACTAAGTCACGCCGCAGGGAAGCAGCCCCAGGTCTCCAGGCTCCCGACAACAAAGGCTGGCCTCTGGCTCCCACCACGCCCACAGCTGGTCCACGGGAGGGCCTCCCGCTCGCCGCAGCCATCGGGCACCAGCCACCGCCTTGGGTCCCAGCATCTCAGCGCATCCCCGAGTTCACAGCCCCCAGGAAGGACACACGCGGGCCTTCCAGCACTCTTCACGCCTCCGTGGGGAAGCAGCCTGCGTTGCTGCCTCTTGCTCCGGGGAACGTCCACACGCGCTTCGCCAGGTATTACAAAGAGGGGCCTGGGGGGCAAAGGAAGATGCACCTGCCAAACCTTTCTCAAGATGACACAGAATTCACCTCCGATGGAGCCTTGGGAAATCACAGTCCCAAGTCCCAAGGAGCTCTTGGCATCTCTAGCTCTGCCTCTTTATCTTTAGATCTGAGACTTTACGATCTTAAACCCTTAATGCTGTGGCCACGAAGAAAACTCTGTTTCTGGAGCGCGCCGTGCTGTCAGCTAGATGTTCCGCGGAGAATGTGAGGCCTGCAAGGAATGTCGTCTCCTCTAGCTGTCCCCGCGAGGCCGTCTGGAAGATGTTATTATCACCATTTCACAGCTGATCAAACTGAGACTCAGAGCATTAAAGCCAGTGGACCAAGCGCATCAGTCAGAACAAGCCAGGTTCTCCTGCGGTGACAACACATCCTAAGATCCCAGTGTCTTAACGTGCGTGTGTTCTTGCTCCTGGGGTGTGGCCGACGTGGTATTCACTTTAAAAATATTTTCAGGGGCTTCCCTGGTGGCGCAGTGGTTGAGAATCTGCCTGCCAATGCAGGGGACACGGGTTCGAGCCCTGGTCTGGGAGGATCCCACATGCCGCGGAGCAACTGGGCCCGTGAGCCACAACTACTGAGCCTGCGCGTCTGGAGCCTGTGCTCTGCAACAAGAGAGGCCGCGATAGTGAGAGGCCCGCGCACCGCGACGAAGAGTGGCCCCCGCTTGCCGCAACTAGAGAAAGCCCTCGCACAGAAACGAAGACCCAACACAGCCAAAAATAAAATAAATAAATAAATTTTAAAAAAAATTTTCAAATGCCTCTTCTTTGACATTTGAAAATTTTGGTTTTTCTTTTAACTCTTTGAACGTATGTCAACAAAAATCTCACCTTTCTTGGATGTTATCATGCAGCATTTTAAAATTTATAGTGGCCTGTGATCCGTTTTATCTACACCTATCAGAAAAGTGTGAGCTGTGAAGTTAAATGTGTGAGATGTAAACTGTTTTTCAAAATTCCTTTGGGGAGTCTCTGAGGAAAACGCATGCAGACCACTAAGTTATCTGATGTAGTTGAGTTTTAAGCAGGAAAGATCCCACTAGCATCAGAAGACAGGCCACTGACGCCCTGTGGCCAAAGCGGCAAGACGGTCATACAGTAGGGGTCACGGGGGCCAAGGGATAAATGGAGCTTGGGCTCAAGTCCTTCTCACTGCGAACCTTGTGGATCTATAAACTTACCCTCTGGTTATTTTTCCAGCTGCTGAACACAGAGCTGGAATAGAGGACCCTCAACACGGAACCCCACACCCCTCCTCACCTAAGGAGGCAGGACTGTTAGGGTGAGAAGGACCAAGCTGAAGACCCTGGGCCGCTTCTCCCCACCAGAAGAGTCCATCAAAAGCGATGTCATGCCCCTGGGTGAACTGCCAAAGAGCTGAAGATGTAAGGATGCTCCGTGACTCCCACTTAACTCCCCTGCTGGACCGGCGTGGACTACAGAGGGTCCCGGGGGTGACAGGTTCACTGTTAATTCCATCATCTGATGACCCCACGTGCACCTGTTGTTCTACTGTAGTTTCACTACTAGAACGACTCAGCACAGCCCCGGGCACCCGATAGGCAGCTATCAATTTGGGAAATGCTTTTCTCTGTTTCCCAATAAAACCACCAGAAGCAATCTTATTTTACCTGCTAGGAACAGCAGTGCAGCTTCAGTCCGACCCTGTGCCAGGCCCCATCTTCTCTCTTGATCCCACCTGCAGCGGACCGTGTTCACTTCCCCATCCCAAGGACATGATGCAGGCCACCACCTTGGTGCTCTCATTCTTCCCAAGCCTGCTGAGAAGAAACAAGTACATCTGACACCTGGATGGGTGCCAGAGGGTGGATGTCGCCCCCCAAGAATCAACCTGCTCCCTCAGCAGAACTGCTGTGTCCAGGGCCAGGGAGCGATGGGCATCTCTCCCTGCGCAAAGCCAGAGGCAAGAGAGCACGTGCACCCTTGCTGCCACCAAAGAGCCACGGCCCTTGACAGGACTCTGTGTTTAGAAACTAATATGAACTACACGTGAGCCACAGCCTGCCCCGTTTCCCGAATCACCCATTAGCCTCCCAGCTTTGAGAGGAAGCCAGGGCAAGTCCCTCGGGCCACGTGCAAGAAGCTCTACCACTTGGGGCTGTGACAGGTCTGATAGTGTCTCTGTGAAGTGTCTCTGCAGATCAGGATACTAACGGTGCCCAGGAGATCACGGCTGAGGCTGGGCGTCCCGTCATGGAAGTTAGCGTCATGGAGACGACAGCATTTCAGTAGAAGAAAGACCACCCAGAAATAGGAGCTCTCTGGAATAAGGACTTCGATCTCCCCAACAGACAAAGAGCTCCACCCAGCAGAGGCAAAGGATGAGGCGGAGAGAAAAACGTGTAATCAGGATAAAGAAAGGCTGTTAAAGAGTCCAACTTCAGACCCAGAAGTCTTGAAAAAATGAGGACTGTCATAACATTTTCCCTTCTTTTCTCTATTACATCCAAGTTATTTTCTTCCTCCTCCTAGCCCCTAATATTTCATACAGGATATGTTTTATAATTTGTTCTATGGGTTATGAGATATCAAGAAAGGATTACGACTGAACTAGACTAGTACATAGAGGAGAATGTAGACCTTCCATGAGAAACGAATACAGTGGCTGATGGGACTTAGGTTTCCCCTTTGGGGAGGAAAATGAGTTCTTTTACTTTTCTAGCTTTATTGAGATAAAATTGACATATAACACTGTATAAGGTTAAGGTGTACAATGTTGATTAGATACACTTATATATTGCAAAATGATTCCAACCATAGCATTAGCTAACACCTGCATCACATAATCCATTTCTTTTTTGTGTTGAGAACATTTAACAGGTACCCTCCTAGCAATTCAAGTATATAATACAGTGTCGTTAACTACAATCACCACACTGTACCTTAGATCCCAGGAACTTATTCAGCTTCTAACTGGAAGATTGTAATCTTTGACCAACATCTCCCCTTTGCTTCTACCCCCTAGCCCCTGGTTACCACCATTCCAGTCTGCTTCCTTGAGTTCAGCCTTTTTAGATTCCATATATAATTGATATCATACAGTATTTGTCTTTCTCTGTCTGATTTATTTCACTTAGCATAATGCCCTCAAGGTCCAACCATGTTGTCACAAACAGCAGGATGTCCTTCTTGCTCACGGCTGAATAATGTTCCATTTTATACATATTCACCACATCCTTTTGATCCATTCATCCATTGATGAACACTTAAGTTGTTTCCATATCTTGGCTATTGTGAATAATGCTGCAAAAAATGTGGGAGTGCAGAATCTCTTTGAGATCCTGTTTTCATTTCCTTTGGATATATGCCCAGAAGTGGGATCACTAGATCAAATGGTAGTTTTATTTTTAATTTTTTGAGGAGCTTCTATACCGTTGTCCATAATGGCCGCACCATTTTATATTCCCACCAACGGTGCACAAGAGTTCCAATTTCTCCACACCCTCACCAGCACTTGTTATTTTCTGGATTTTTTTGATAGTGGCCATCCTAATGGGTCTGAGGTGATACTTCATTGTGGTTTTGACTTGCATTTCTCTGATAATTAGCAATGTCAAGCACCTTTTCATATGCTCATTTAGCCATTTGTACATCTTCTTTGAAGAAATATCTATTCAACTCCTTTGCTCATTATTTTGTTGTTGAACTGTAGGAGTTCTTTATATTATTCTGGATAGTAACCCCTTATTAGATATATGATTTGCAAATATTTTTCTCATTCCATAGGTTGCCCTTTAACTCTGTTGATCATTTCCTTTGATGTACAGAATCTTTTTAATTTGATATAGTTCCATTTGTTTATTTTTGCTTTTGGTGTCAAATCCAAAACAAACAAACAAACAAAAAATCATTGCCAAGACTGATATCAAGGAACTTACCCCCTCTTTTCTACTAAGAGTTCTACAGTTTCAAGTCTTATGTTCAAGTCTTTCATCCATTTCATGTTGATTGTTATGTATGGTGTAATAGAGGGGCCAGTTTCATTCTTTTGCATGTGGCTATAAAGTTTTCCGAACACCGTTTATTGAAGAAACTGTCCTTTCCCCCTTGTGTATTCTTGGCTCCTTTGTCATAACTTAATTGACCATATATACATGGGTTCATTTCTGGTCTCTCTATTCTGTTCCACTGATCTATATGTCTGTGTTTATTCCAATACCATACTCTTCTGATTACTGTAGCTTTTAGTTTAGTTTGAAATCAGACAGGGGGAATGCCTCCTTCTTCTCTTTTAAGATTGCTTTGGCTATCTGGGGTCTTCTGTGGTTCCATACTAACTTTAGGATTGTTTTTTCTATTTCTGCGAAAAATGCCATTGGAATTTTGACAGAATTACATTTAATCTGTACATCACTTTGGATAGTATAGACATTTTAATATTAATTCTTCCAGTCCATGAGCAAAAACATATCTTTCCATTTATTTGTGTCTTCTTCAATTTCTTTCAGCAGTCTCTTTTTAGCATACAAATCTTTCACCTTTTTGGTTAAATTTACTCTTAGGCGCTTTTTTTTTTTTGGTGCTATTGTATATGATTGTTTTCTTAATTGCTCTTTCTGACAGTTCATTGTTAGTGTAGAGAAATGCAACTGATGTTTGCATATACATTTTGTAACCTGCAACTTTACTGAATTCATTGATTAGTTCTAACAGTTTTTTGGTGGAGTCCTTTTAGGGTTTGTATATATAATATCAAGTCATCTGCAAATAGAGATAATTTCACGTCTTCCTTTCTGACTTGGATGTCTTTTATTTATTTTTCTTGCCTAATTGCTCTGACTTCCAGTACTATGTTGAATAAAAGTGGCAAGAGTGGGCATCCTTGTCTTGTTCCCAATATTAGAGAAAAAGCTTTCAGGTTTTCACTGCTGAGTATGACGTTAGCTGTGGGTTTGTCATATTTAGTCTTTATTATGTTGAGGTCTGTTTCCTCTATACACAATTTGTTGAGATTTTTATCATAAACGTATGTTGCATTTTGTCAAATGTTTATCTGCATCTGTTGAGAAGATAGTATGATCTTTAGCCTTCATTTTGTTAATGTGGCATATCATGTTGATTGATTGCTGATGATGAACCATCCTTACATCCCTGGAACAAATCCTGCTTGATCACAGTGTATGTCCTTTCATTGTGCCATTGATTTCAGCTTGCTAATATTTTGTTGAAGATTTTTGCATCTACATTCATCAGGGATATTGGCCTATAATTTTCTTTTCTTGAATTGGCCTTGTCTGGTTTTGCTATCAGAGTAATGCTGGCCTCATAAAATTAGTTTGGAAGTCTTCCATCCTTTTATTTTTTTGGAAGAGTTTGAGAAGGATTATTAATTCATCTTGTATGTTTGGTAGAATTCACCAGTGAAGCCATCTGGTCCTGGACTTTTATTTGTTGGGAGGTTTTTGATCACTGATTCAATTGCCTTACTAGTCATTGGTCTGCTCCTATTTTCTATTTCTTTATGATTTAGTCTTGGTAGGGTATATGTTTTAGGAATTTATCCATTTTTTCTAGGTTGTCCAATTTGTTGGCATATAATTATTCATAATAGTCTCTTATGATCCTTTGTATTTGTGTGGTATCAGTTGTAATTTCTCCTCTTTCATTCTAATTTCATTTACTTGAGTCCTCTTTTTTTCTTGGTAAGTCTAGCTAAAGGTTTGTCCATTTTGTTTACCTTAAAAAAAAAAACAGCTCTTAGTTTCATTGATTTTTTCTATTATCTTTTTAGTCTCTATTTCATTTATTTCTTCTCTGACCTTTGTTATTTTTTCCTTCTGCTACTTTTGAGCTTAGTTTGTTCTTTTTCTCATTCCATGAGGTATAAAGTTAGGTTGTTCATATGAGATCTTCCTTTTTTCTTAACGTAGGCACTTATCGCTATAATATTCCCTCTTAGAACTGCTTTTTCTACATCCCATAAGTTTTGGTGTGTTGTATTTTCATTTTCATTTGTCTCAGATATTTTCAAATTTCTCTCTTGACTTCTTTTCTGACCCATTGGGTGGTCAGGAACATATAGTTTAATCTCCACATATTTCTGAAATTTCCATGTTTCTTCTTGTAATTGATTTCTAGTTTCATATCATTATAGTCAGCAAAGATGCTTCGCTTGATTTCAATCTTCTTAAGTTTATTGACTTGTTTTGTGGCCTAACATATAATCTATCCTGGAGAATGTTTCGTGTGTGCTTGTGAAGAATGTGTATTCTGCTGCTCTTGGATGTTATGTAAATATCTATTAGGTCTATCTGGTCTAATGTGTAGTTTAATGTCCTGTTTCCTTATTGATTTTCTGTTTGGATGATCTACCCATTATTGTAAGTGGGGCATTGAAGTCCCCGACCATTACTGTATTGCTGTTTATTTCTCCCTTCAGGTGTGTTAATACTTGTTAATACTTGTATTATATATTTAGGTGCTTCTATGTTGGGTGCATAAATATTTACAGATGTTATATCCTCTTAATGAGTTAACCCCTTTATCATATATAATGACCTTCTTTGTCTCTTGTTACAGTCTTTGGCTTAAAGTCCATTTTGTCTCATATAAGTATAGCTACTGCTTTCTTTTGGTTTCCATAGGCATGCAATATCTTTTTCCATTCCTTCACTTTCAGTATGCTTGTGTCCTTAAAGCTGAAATGAGTCTCTTGTAGGCATCACATAAATGGGTCTTTTCTTTCATTCAGCCACACTATGTCTTTTGATTTGAGAATTTAGTCCACTTACATTTAAAGTAAGTATTGATAGGTGTGGACTTATAATTGTCTGTTTGTCAATAGTTTTCTGGTTGTTTTGTGACTCCTTTCTTCCTCTCTCATTCTCTTTGTGATTTGATAATTTTCTGTAGTGGTATCCTTAGATTTCTTTCTTTTTCTCTTTTGTGTGTCTACTATAGGTTTTTGTTTGTAGTTACCATGGGGCTTTTATAAAACATCTTTCATTTGTAACAATTTTTAGCTGCTAACAACTTAACTTCAAACATATACAGAAGCTCTGTATGTATACACTTTCCTTCCCATGCATTTTACATTTTTGGTGTCACAATCTACATCTTTTTACATTGTGTATCCATTAACAAATTATTATAGTTATAGTTATTTTAATATTTTATATTTTTTATCTTTATACTACAAATATAAGTGATATACATACCACCATTAAAACATCAGAGCTTTCTGAATTTAACTCTATATTTACCTTTACCAGTGAGTTTTATTCTTTGATATGTTTTATTGTTACTAATTAGCATCTTTTCATTTCACCATGAAGAACTCCCTGTAACATTTCTTGTAAGGCTGCTCTAGTGGTGATAACTCCTTCAGTTTTTCCTTATCTGGAAAACTCTTTACCTCTCCTTCAATTCTGAAGGACAACTTTGCCATGTAGAATACTCTCTATTGACAGGTTATTGTTTTCCTTTCAGCACTTTGAATATATCATGAGACTCACTTCTGGCCTGCAAAGTTTCTGCTAGAAAATCTGCTAATAGTCTTATGGGGTTTCCCTTGTATGTATCAAGTTGCTTTTCTCTTGCTGCTTTTAAGATTCTCTCTTTGTCTTTAACTTTTGACCATTTACGTATAATGTGCCTCAGTGTGGGTCTCTTTGGATTCATCTTGTTTGGAACTCCCTAGGATTCCTGGATCTGGACGCCTGTTTCTTTCCCCAGGTTAGGGAAGTGTTCAGCCATTATTTCTTTGAATAAGCTTTCTGCCCCCCTCTCTCTGTCCTCCTTTTGAGACCCCTATAGTGCATGTAATGGTCTGTTTGATGGTGTCTCATAAGTCCCTTAAGCTGTCTTCACTCTTTTTTGTTATTTTTTTTTAAATTTTTGCTCCTCTTGTTGGACGAATTCCACTGCCCTGTCCTTGAGTTCACTGTTTCTTTCCTACACCTGACCTAGTCTGCTGTTGAATTACTCTATTGTATTTTTCAGTGCAGTTATTACATTGTCCAGCTCAGTGATTTCTGTTTGGTGCTTTTTAATATTTTCTATCTCCTTGTTGAAATTCTCATTTTGTTCATCATTGTTCTCCTGACCTCAGTGAGCATCTTCATGACTGTTATTTTGAACTCTCTATCAGGTAAGTTAGTTATTTCCATTTTATTAAGGTCTGTTTCTAGAGTTTTATCTTGTTCTTTGTTTGGAATATATTCTTGTTTCTTCATTTTTCTTGGTTCTCTGTGTTGGTTTCTGCACATTTGATAAAACAGCTACCTCTTCCAGTCTGGATGGAATGGTCTCACATAGGAGAACCTCATCAGTCAGCCCAGCCTGAGGTCTTGTTTGTCTCTCAAACCTTTGTAACTGTCCAAGCCATCTTCTTTGTTCCTGGTGCTTCCCAGTAGTAGCGGGGGTGCCAAGGCCCATCAGTGTCTCAAAGGGGAGCACTACAGTCAGCACCTAGATGCAGGTTGATTGGAAGCTGGACTGTCAGACAGTAGCTAGGAAAATATATATTTAGGGCACTTCTAGGGAAAAACTGGGAGATGAGCGTTTTTGCCTGCTCTCTGTACTTGGCCTGGGTCTATAGCATGGGGGGTGCTCCTGCACCTATTAAGAACTGTTTCTGCGTTTGCTACAATCCTGCAGGACTCATGAATGCAAGCCCTGTGGGCTATCAGAGCTGGGAGATGCAGGGACCCATCCCTTGGGTGACAGCTGCTAACGCTGGGGTGCAGATGTATGTACGCACTCCTTTGAGGGAGATACTGACAATTTGGGGTGGGTTAGAAGGATACTGAGGAGGCATCCACTGATTCCCTAGTCTTGGGGGAGGACAGTAGGCAGCCTCTAGCCTCTGGATGTGTGCTACAGTAGAAGCCTGGGCCTCAGGCTTGTAGTGTATGCAAATAGACCCTTTTCAGGGAAAAACTGGGATGTAGGGCTTTTTGTCTGTTCCTTGGGCCCCTGGCAGAAAGCCACAAAGTGCTCTCTCTAGAGACTGTTAAAAAGTGTTTCTTTGTTTGCTATATATAGTCTTGTGGGTTTCATGGACACAAATCCCATTGGCTTCAACAGCTGGATGTTTGGGGGGCTTGTCCCTCATTTGAGAGTCTTAAAAGTTGGTATGCTTGCCGTGGGGTCCAAATTCTTTGCTCCTCCCTACTGGACAGAGATGTGCCAGGAGTGGGGTTTATGGCGAGAGTGTGTCTCAACCTTTCCTACCAGTTCAAGGTGGGTATTTCCTCATTCGCCCAATGTGTAGGAGTCACTCAGCTGGTTTTGGAACTTCTTCCACCCACAGAGATGGACTTGCTCTGTGGATAGCTGTGCAGTGTGTCCACAGGGGGAGGAGATCTTAGAAGCCTCCTCTGTCACCATCTTGGAAGAGAACCCAAAACGAGTTCTATTTTTTACTGCATGGTGAATTGTTGATGTTCAAAAGCTTAAATGTGGGAAGAAGGGCATGATGAGAGGTGAGTGACCACAGCGGAGGACCATACTGTGCACGTGAACTGAGTTACCCAGCATCCCCGCTGACACCCTTCCTATGTGCTGCCCTGTATCTCAGGAGCTGGAAAACTAGAGTTTTCACTGCATTTCCCCAGTTCTTCTGCATCTAGGGTTCAATAGCACTTTAGGTCCCACTATTTAGAAACATTAATGTAAGATTGATAAGTCTGTTTCTAATATTTCTGCTGACAGCACCACTGCGGAGGTGTCACCTCTCTGTGCAAGCAGTGTCCATTTACTGGCTTGTGGGACCTTGAAAAGCACCGCCCAGGGCAAGTATTTAGCCCGTGTAGATTGCACCAGGCACAGCATGGTTCTGGATCCAGCAGCACAAGCAGGACCTACCCAGGGGGGTTTCCTGATGGTGCCAACTCCCTGTCAGGGTAGCTCCCGATCATGGCAGGTGGTACGGCTCTGGAGCCTGCAGCTGTGGCCGCCGTCTCCCTGCATGGTTGAGGTCTGCTGAATCAGAGAAGAGGCAGTCACTTCTTTAGTTCTACCGGGTGGCTTTGGGCAGTGATCTTAAAAGATCAATCTGGAATCTGTTTCTTCAGTCTCCCCAAAGAGTCTGTACACCATGTAATATCCTGGAATAAATCCCTTTCTACTTTAACTAGATTGAATCCTGTTGTCTTCAAGTGGATCCAGGCAATACACCATGTAGCCCTTTGCTGTTCCTTTCCCTGCATATCCTTTTTTTCACTATACCAAGTCACTACACGTGGATCTAGAATATATTATTCATTCTCCTTGGCCAAACCACAGGCTTCCCTTTTTAAAAATGCAACTTGAGATTTACCCTCCATGAAGCCGTTTTAGATGAGTTCAGAAACACATCCCATTTCCTCTGAAACTGTAACTTAGACACTTAGTAACGGCTCTTTGGGGACTCCAAGAACATTAATCAGTTTCAGAACCAGAGTCAGAATACTTCCCCTGGGAAGCATTTTTCACATGAAGTAAAAAGTACTTTGACCTTAGCAGAGCAGATGAAGACTTAAAAGAAAAGCTAGCGTTGAAGGCTGGGATGGTGAAAGATGTGAAAACTCACTCCTCTAGTCTTTCAAGCTATTCCTCTTTCCGTTTCCTTATCTCTCTCCTCCCCACAACACTGGGCAATTGGCAGCAAATCTAGATGCAAGTTAATCATACCAATGACGGCACTCCTTTCAAAAAAAATGTCCAAATCTGTCAGCAAAGCATTTCCACCTTTCAGGAGGCCCTGGAGCCCAGAGCCACCTCCAGTGTGCCTGCGACCTCTCTGAGCTGCACGTGCTGGGTGCTGAGGGGGGCAGGCGGCTCCCGGCCGGCACACACCAGCCACAGCCCTGCCCTCTGCTTTCCCAGGGGGTCTCTGTCCATTTCTCAGCTGCAGACTTTCCATCTGGCCCAGAGCAGGGGCAGATACGGACGCAGAAGCAAACCCGCCAGCAGCTGTAAAGAGAAACTTGCAAAGGAAAACTAAACGAGGAGAGGTCATTCCAACAAATTTGTGAGAAACAATTTAAAATGCACAAATTGTATTTCTCTTTAACTGTGATTCCCAAAGTCTCTGCTTTTCTTCTTTTAACCTGTAGTTGCCTCACTCAGAGTGGTGCCATGACCCCTCGAATAACCACATCGTCAGGGCTGGGTAGCAGCACCAGCAATTTTGAAAATTAAAAGAGGTGATAACTGGCAATTAACAATCATCTACATTTCGATATGTTTTACAGCACTAAAGAAAAACGCAAAGCGAGCTGGTTCCTTAATCCTATGTGTTTATGGGTCGTTTCCAAAGCTCTTTAAATAATAAAACCAACACGTTCTCTAACTCAAAGAAGTTATGGTGTGAAGTGTCACTGAACCAACATCTGGGATTTGGAACTAAAACTTAATTTGTAGAGATTCCCTAACTGGAAGGTTGTCTTCCTTGCTCAGGACACCAATCTGTAACTACTTTAATTATTCTTTCCTTCGATGAGTGGACTGTAGTACCTGCCTTTTTGTTCACAGGTGTATGAAATGCTTGTCTCACCAGGATCAACCAGATGCTAAAAAAATTTAAACATTTCCAAAAATTATAAAAATGCATTTTTGAGCATTCTAAGCACTTTTATTATTTTCCACCTGTAATGTGATCATCACTGAGAAGTAGAAAGGCGCTCAAGCACCTTGGCTTGATAATTCCCAAGGAAAGTCCCCACGACAAGGACAAGCCGATGAGCCTCATAAACTTGGCATATTGCAGGAATCTGCTCTTTCAAGACGTGGTAGAAACAAAGGGTGGGTGGGCGCCTAGAAAACTCCTAGCTTCCACTCCTTCTGCAACTTCATCTTTAAAAAAAAGGGGCAGGGTGTTCCACAGTCCAGTGGTTAGGACTCGGCACTTTCACTGCCAAGGGCCCGGGTTCAATCCCTGGTCGGGGAACTAAGATCCTGCAAGCCGTGCAATGCAGCCAAAAGAAAATTTTTTTAATTTTTAAAAAAAATTTAAAAAGGCAATTTCTGAAAAAGCTTTAAAAGGTATGTTCAACTTTGTGCAAATGTCACATGCGATCATTTGGAGCTGCTCCCAGTTATGTTTACTTAAAGGCAAAGATCCTTTTTTTTTTGCATCCTCTTTTTTAAAAACTGTAGACCACTTTATTAAAAATAAAATTTGGTAACAAACACAAACATGTGTTACTGAAAGTGTCGTAATTGCTTCGGAAAATGTGCAAGCACATACATGTTTGGAATCCCTTCTTTTCATCATTTAGACAAACATTTAATTTCCTGCTCTGAAACATGTGGAATATCATTGTAAACAAAAGTCTCCTCTGATGGGCTTTCAGGCTTGGGGTCGCTGTTGGGTGCTGAGAACGCATGGACTTGAGTTTCTCACTCTCCGCGCAGGAGACAAGACACAGCAGCACGTGCAGTAATCACTCCTCTTCAACCAGGTGACAAACCAGGGTGACGATCGTCCCCCTCCCCGTGCCCGGTGCCTACGTGACCTTTTCTCTCCACAGTGTGATCCCAGGAATTAACCACAAGAGCTGGTAGCTGCAGGGCTCGCCCTGCGTGCCAGGCCTGCGTTATCACGTGGGCCTCTCACACTGTCCCTGGGAAGCAGGGCCAGTCATCACCCCCGTGTCCCGCTGACCACACTGAGGCTCAGGGACAGTTAACCTGCCCAAGGTAAAGCAGCCCAGCAGCAGGCCAGTTCTCCGGTGCCGGCCCCCTGTGCTCAGCCATCACATCGCTGCCTTTAATGCCTGCCTCTGCTTGATTAATCGACCACATTTCCCTTTCATCAGGCCTAACGCAGTCGGCACTCTGAAACGCGAAATCAGAATGATGATTACAAAGCCAAATGACACCAACGTGCAAAATAAGAGTTCCAGACACTCAGCTCACACTTGAGACTTTTCTGCAGTGCATTTCCTCTAAAGACCTCTACAATTTACTTATAAATTAAGACTGTATATCAACTTGACTCATAATCAAACACATCTCAGCATTTACTTCAGGTCAAGTTAAGTCTAAACGTGTCATAAAATATTTAAGCTTCCCCTGTAAATAAAAAAAAAAAAAAATGGAGCTACTTAATTTTACCCTTGAAAGATTTGAGCTTTACAATGCCGTATATTAAAAAGATTTCCCAGGCCAAGAAAGGACCACCAAGAAAATTAAACTTTCCCTTCTTCATCATAAGTACTTACAAAAAAAAAAAAAAAAAGCACTGAACACTGAAGGAAAAATAGGTTAAAAAGAATGGATGAGGGGCTTCCCTGGTGGCGCAGTGGTTGAGAATCTGCCTGCCAATGCAGGGGACACGGGTTCGAGCCCTGGTCTGGGAAGATCCCACATGCCGCGGAGCAACTAGGCCCGTGAGCCACAATTACTGAGCCTGTGCGTCTGGAGCCTGTGCTCCGCAACAAGAGAGGCCACGATAGTGAGAGGCCCATGCACCGCGATGAAGAGTGGACCCCACTTGCCGCAACTAGAGAAAGCCCTCGCACAGAAACGAAGACCCAACACAGCCTTAAAAATAAATAATAAATAAATAAAAATTAAAAAAAAAAAAAGAATGGATGAATTCACATTTTTTTTTGTAGCTGACATTACACAGGAAGAGGCTTCAAGCATCAGCAAGAAAATCAGACAAGGTCATCTCTATTGCCTCCCTATTTTTTCTGATTTTTATTGGAAATATATTAAATATACACAAAAAGTATCCTCACTCAGTTCAACAATTGTCAATACATATCTTATTTATATAAATATTTATATAAAACCCACCCAATACTCAGTTCCTTCAATTACTTTGAAGTAAATACAAGGTATATCATTTCATCTAAAAATATTTCCGTAGGCATTTCTAAAATATAACTACTCTTTTGGGGGGGAAAAAATAACTGCACTATAATTATCACAACTAAAACAATATGACAGTAATTCTCTGGCATCATCCGATATCCAGTCAGTGTTCACATTTCTCTAATCATTTCATGATTTCTTTTCATGGTCTGTTCAGTAGGGTCTGAAGTCCACACATTGTACCCGGCTGATATGTCTCTCAGGTCCTTTTTCATCTATAGCTTCCCTCTCTTTTTCCTTGAAACGTATTTGTTGAAGAAACCAGGTCATTTGCCTTACAGCACTGTCCGTGTTCTGCGTTTGCTGATTGCATACTGCGGTGTCATTTAAATGTCCCCTGAACTCTGTGTAATTGGTAGTTCATTTTAGATCCTTTCTGAGATTCAGCGTTGCCTCTTCTGAGATTGGTCAGCTGTATGATTTTTCCTTCCTTCCAAAAAGAACAAATCTATACCATGACCTCAGTACTATATACAGTGTACAGCTACTGCGGATGAGGATTTTTTCTGGGAAATTCTTTGGTGGGGAGGATACGTAAGGTCCTCACAAGGTCTAAAGGAAAGAGCACATACAAACCTTAGAGCCCAACAGACCTCGTGGAAGAGCCACCCCCTACGAGTTATGTGACCTTGAGCCCGATAGTTACACCTTGGTTATTTCATTTGGAACAATAATACCTTCCTTAAAAAGCTGCTGTAAAGATTAGAAAGAGTGACACATATAAAGCATCAAGCACACCCTAAGTTTCTAATCACGGGTGTTATTGCTCTAGTACTCTGGAGCTCTCAAGCATGGCACTGCCCTCTGCCTGGCTCTTTCCCACTCTGTCTGCTGACCTACATCCCTTCCCAAGCTCCAGTCGCCCACTGCCTTCCCAGGAGGTGCTCCCAAACCCCCAGGCTGAATTACCAGTAGCTCCTCTGTGTACCCACTGTCTCTTGAGTGATCAGCATTTATCAAACCACTAAAATATGAGCTACCTACAGATAATGCCTCTGTGTCTTTATTTAAAGTTGTTTTAATTATAAAACATTTCACACATTAAAATGCAGGAAATATTATACATATATATAAATATAAAGTTTATATATATATAAACTGTTACTTATTTACCCTCTACCAAAATTAGGCAAGTATTAATATTTTATCTAATTGGCTTCATCCTTCTCTCTTTTAAAAAAATATAATATTACTGACCCAGATAAAGCCTACCCTTATACTTCATCCATTTGCTCCTTCCCAGAGGAAATGTCCACCTTAAAGCATATTTTTGTACTTTTATTTCATATATACGAATTCCTAGTCAAGAAATACCATTGCACATATTGGGTCTTTAAGGTTTACATACATAATATCAGGCTGTATGTATTCTTTGGCTATTTGCCTTTTTTTACTAATTTTTATGCTTTTGAGATTTGTCCATGGTGTAATACGTACCTCTTCTCATTCACTTTAATTGCTGTGTAGTATTCCATTGTACAAATGAATTAAAATTCACTTAGCCATTTCCCTACTGAGGGGCAGCTGGGTTGGCTCCAACCTTTTGTTACTACAAACTGTGCTCCAACAGCCAGCTGGGGACATCTGTTCACATGTTAGTATTTCTGGCGGGGTGGGGGGGGGGGTGTTGGGACGGGGGGCGTCCTATCTCCATATCCCAAATCCTATAGCACAGTGCCTGAAATATTAAGTGCTCAATCGGTTTTTAGTGAAGGAAGACATAAAAATATGAAATTTTTCATTCATCCAAGCATGAAATGCTGATGGGCATAAAACCAAAACATCACTGGGGCCCAATTATTAAAGACACGAAGTTCTCCAGGAGCATTTATAAATATGAATAGACTGATATTTCTTGGCTGGAGCCACAGAAATTCCTGTTCAGATGAATTACAGGGGAAATGAAAACATAATGCCAGAGAAAAGCCACCATTCTCCAGGTTGACTTCAGCTGTGTATCTAGTTCAGTTCTGAGGACAGACTGTCAATTGTTACCATGGATGAAACTGAAGGCCAAGTCAACCACAGAGCTCTGATTTATGGCCATGAGTTGCCAAGGGGTCTAATACCCCACATCATTATGAGGTCTTATTCACTTTCATGGGAATGATCAAAACTGGGTCAGAGCATAAACAAATACACTTTGCCCCTAAGTGGCTATTGGGACACATTATGCCACATGTTAGAAGCCAACATCAAGATCACCAAACTACTTTAAAAACCTAATAATTGATGCTATTTGAGGGAAAAAATAACGCTATCAGCTTCTGATACTGCTTAGGAAACTAAATTAGAAAACCTCTCAACTTTGTCATTTTCCAACTTTCCCAGCTATGAGCCTCCCACATGCAAAGGCAATACCAAGGATCCATCCAGCCCAAATTATGAAACCACCTATATCTTCCTTAACCAAATGTTTGGCAGCGAAGATGAGATGATCCTTAGACCACTTAGATCCATTCCCTGGAGCTGAAGATGAAATTAACCTTCCCTGAGGCACAGGCTGCACATGGGAAGGTGAACGCCTGAATGAATTTAAAGTCCTGGTTACAAGGAAAGAAGGAGGAAATAGATCTTGGGTAGATAACCAACAGTGTCAGCAACAGTCCACCCCTTTAACTTCCCCATATCCCTATGCACGCCTCTTGTCCTGATTTAAGATGCTCATGCCTACATGAAATATACTCACTCCTGCTCCAAATCTAGGCACTCTGAGTGATGTGCAGGCTTCATCTTCAAGTTCCTTCTCATACTCAAGCAATGCACAGAAAAAACCAAGAGTGTTGCAATTAAAAAACAAAAGCCATTTGAATATATAATATAGGCCGGCTTTCCCCACTAGTCATTGGCTGAGTGATGGGATGGTGTAGAAGGTTGAGGGGCTTGGCCAGAAGAGCAGAGCAAAGTCTCCAACAGTCTCAGAGTGCTTTGAGGATAAAGCCCCACTAGAAAGAAGGAGTCTAAAACAAACAGGTCTCCAGCTCAAGACATTTGTCAGATTTTGAAGCTGCAGGTAGCAACAGGGGGGGAAGAACTAAGATGCAACCTCTAAATGGCAAAACAGTTAGAATTCAAAGCTGAGAAAGGCCACACTCAAAGGACAAGGATAAACCAGAGCTGAACCAAGTTTTCCAGAAACCTTGGAAACCAACCCAGCCTCAACCCAGCTCAATCTCTGCTTTCACTGAAGTAATCATCCCTTTATTCTACATGCTACATGGAAGAAAATAAAGACCTTTGCTGATGAAAGGTATTATTCGGAGTGACTGAGGTTCTTTTATAAACGTTCAGGCACACAACAAGAGCCAGGAAGATGTGACCAACAACCAAGAGAATATAAACAATAAAAGCAGATGACAGAATATCCAGATTTTGGAGATAGCAGAGAAGAATATTAAAATAATTAAAATATTAAAGAAATCAGTGGAAAAGATAGATAAAAATCAATGAAAAATGGTTAATTCAACCATTAGAATTAGAATATATACAAAATAATCAAAGGGACATTCTAAAACTAAAACACACAGTACCTAAAATTAAGAACCCACTGGGTGGGGATAATAGTAAGCTGGAAACAAGAGAAGTGAAATTGAAGACAAGTAAATAGAAAAATATATTAACTGAAACATAGAGAGGAAAAATAATACTATAAAGAGACACATGGGGTACATAATCAAAAAACATAATATAATGTGATCAAAGTCCTAGAAGGAGAGGAAAGAGAGATTGAAGCAGAAGCAATACATGAAGCAGAAGAAATAACAGCCAAGAAAGTTCCAAAATTGGTGAAAAGACATCAAACCACAGATTTGAAAATCTCAGGAACCCCAAGCAGGGTAAATCAAAGAAAACCATACCTAGGCATATCATAGTCAAAGTACTGAAAAACCTGAGAAAAGTGAAAGTCAGATAAATAGCCACAGTAAAAAAGACAGGTTATCTCCAAAGAAGCAACAATAAAACTGATGGCTAACTTTTCAACAGAAACTATGGAAACCAGAACACAATAGAATGATGTCTTCAAAGTGCTGAAAACCAACCTAGAATTTTATACTCAGTAAAACTGTTCTTTGAAAGTTAAAATAAAGACACTTTACAGACAAATGCTGAGGGAATTAATCACCAGCATACTGGCACTATAAGAAATACTAAAGGAAGTTCTTTGGGGTTGAAGGAAATTTATCATACATGGAAAGGTGAAACTGCAGTAGGGAATAAAGAGCACCGGAAATGATGACAGCTACTCGCTGTCTTGATTACTGTAGCGCCGTGGTGAGTTCTGAAGTGTGAGCCCTGTAACACTGTTCTTTTCCAGGATTGCTTTGGTTATTCTGGGTCCTTCAAATTTTCATATGAATTTGAGATCAGGTTGCCAATTTCTTGAAACAATGCAGCTGGGATTATGATACAAACTGCTTTGAGTCTATATGTCAGTTTGGTGGATATTGTCATTTTAACAATGTCTTCCAATTCATAAACATGGGATGTTCTTCCATTTATTCAGTTCTTTTAAAACTTATTTCAACAATGTTTTGTAGTTTCAGCATACTGCATAAGTTTTTCACTTCTTTTGTTATATTTAGTCGTAAGTATTTATTCTTTTTGAGGCTACTGTAAATGGAATTGTTCTCTGAATTTCATTTTGATTGCTTCTAGCATAGAGAAATGCAGTTAACTTTGTATATTGATCTTGTGTTCTGCAACTTAGCTGAACTTGCTTATTAGTTCTAATAGGTTTTTAGTGGAGTCCCTAGGATTTTCTATATATAAAATCATGCCATCTACAAACAGACATAGTTTCATTCTTCATTTTCAATGTGGATGCCTTTGATCTTTTTTCTTGCTTAACTTCCCTGGCTAAGTTCCCAGTATAAGGTCAAATAGAACTGGCAACAGCAAATATCTTTGCCTTATTTCTGATCTTAGGTGGAAAGCACTCAGTCTTTTACATTAAGTATGGTGTACTTAGCTGTGTGTTCTTCACAGATGTCCTTTATCAGATTGAGAAAATTCCCTTCAATTCCTAATTTTTGAGTGTTTCTATCACGAAAGGGTATTGACTTTTGTCAAATACTTTTTCTGAATTGACTGAGATGATGATGTGGCCTTTGTCCTTCATTCCATGGATACACTGTGCTACATTAATATTTTTTTATGTTAAACCAAAAATTCTGGGATAAATCCCACTTAGCTATGGTGTACAATCCTCCTTTATATGTTGCTGGATTCAGTTTGTAAGGATTTTTGTTAAGGATTTTTGCATCTATATTCATAGGAAATACTGGATTGTAGTTTTCTTGTGATGTCTTTGTTTGCTTTTGGTATCAGGATAATACTGACCTCATAGAATGAGTTGTTAACTGTGCCTTCTTTTTTTTCTTTTTTTTTTTAATTTGCTTTAAATCTATTTTTAGAGAGTTCAAAAGTAAAGCCTTCTGGACCTGGGCTTTTCTTTGTGGGAAATTTTTTTTTATATTTATTTATTTGGTTGTGCTGGGTCTTAGTTGCAGCCTATGGGCTCCTTAGTTGTGGCTCAATGGCTTCTTAGTTGTGGCACGTGACTCTTAGTTGCGGCATGCATGTGGGATGTAGTTCCCTGACCAGCGATCGAACCCAGGCCCCCTGCATTTGGAACTTGGAGTCTTATCTACTGCTCCATCAGGGAAGTCCCGTTTGTGGGAATTTTTTTAATTACTAATTCAATCTCTTTACAGGCAGTTTTTGGACGGAAGTACAGTGAGAGCACCACGGCCACTCTTGCTCTAGGTAGTGTGGTGTGGAAGCTGGAGGGTGATCAGGAGCTGTCTGGTGACTGAAGGGTCAACAAGTGGTATTTCATGGGGATTAGATTTGAACAGGCTGGCGGACCCGGCTCCACACGGAGGCAAAGGCGACCTGAGCGGAACGGGCACTTCCAGGCACTGCCAAGGACTGCCCCCTTCTGACTTCTGTGTTGCTACCTTCCCTCGGGTGAGAGGGGCTCCCCACCCCGCCTGTCAAGCAGAATGCAGGTGCAGTACCACATCTTCTACCTCTTTGGAGGAAAAGCTAGAAATCCAAGTTTTAATTTTTAAATTCCTGATTTTTCAAAAGAATGACTTAGCATGTTGGGAAAGAGCATGTGAATCCAACAAAACATGCCTGCAGAATGCGTCTGAGCTGCGGTGACAGGTTGCAACCTCTGGGTGACAAGGCAGTTGTCCTTACGGCGTGTGGCCACGGCCAGGCCTGCTCTCAGGAAGCCCCTCGCAGACGGAGTGGGCTGCTGGGCCCGGCACCCCACGGGGCACCCCAGCGCCCCTCGTCCCAGGCGTGGGTGACATGCTCCCTGAGGAGCTGAACTGTCACCTTCTATGGTCCTGTCTGCCGTTCCCGGTGCTGATGAGCTGGAAACAGAGACGGCGTGAGCACCCAGGTGATCGTTCCTCCAAGCTGGCGGACAACCCACGCCAGAGTCTGTCCAGGCCGGGAACTCGCCGGGCGACCCGCAGGGGCCGGCAGAGCCGCCGCCGTCTGCCTCCGTCAAGTTCCTGTTCTTTTCACGGCTTATTCCCCCCTGCAAGAGTGGAGCAGAGTAAAGCAAGCTTGCACTAACTAAGCCCTGGTCCCGATTCCTGCCCACCTCAAGCCTGGGCCTGACGTGACGGCCTGGAACAGGGAGGGAGACTTCGCATAACGCTCACCGGACTGTTTCCCCTGCACCCACCACAGCGCAAGCCACCCACTCCCAGTAAACACACAACAGGCCTCACACGCGGGGGCTCCAGCAGCACAACCCGTAGCCCTGGAGGGTGGCCCAGGCACCCTCCTTCTCTCCTGATGAGCTGATGACCACAGCCCCGAAGTCTGGAGCATTTCATTATGAATGACGGGGTCCTTCGTCAGACGGACAGTCGTCAGATCATGTTGCATTTTGGTTCAGAAGTCTCCTCACTGGACGTAGAACTGAGTCCCCGTGGCAGAGGAAGCAGGGCCTAGGACCCGGCTGACCCTGGCCCTCCCTGGCCACCCTGCCCCACGTCCCGGCACCACAGTCCTCCTGGCCGGACGCCCCGTCCGCGGGAAGACACAGCAAGGCCTCCCCGGGGCTCCCGGCAGCTGGAAACTCCCGCAGCACCTGGAAGTGTCCCTCACGGTCCCTGGCTAGGAAGTCAAGGAGCGGGAGTCCCCCCAACACCCGATCCCAGCACCAGATTCACCTCGGCACCAACACCGCCAGTCACAGGGCGGAGCGCGTGGGTGCCCTCGGCTTGCCCTGTGGTGTCGGCGTGATGACTCCCCATCACCAACAGGAGGGGCCTGGGGCCACCCCGCCTCAGGGCTCCGGCTCCCGCCCGGCCCCTCCCCCGAGAGGCCCCCCGCCGTGGGTGTGGGAAGCGAGGCCCCTAACAGAGTGGGGCTTCGGTGACAGAGCAGAGCTGGGACCATAAGGCCCACAGCCTCCGAGTTCCCGGGCCCTGTGTCAGCCGCCGCGCTGTGTCACCTCACAGCTCGTGCAGACGCGGCCCAGCGCTCCCAGGGGAGAGGCTTAAAAGTGCAAGTCGGGGTTCTAGAAAACACAAGAAGCTGACAGCCCCCCCCCATGCCAGTCGGGGGGCCACGGGCAGCTCAGCGGAGGGAAGGAGCCCCTGACCGATGCTCTCACAGGGGACAGCATTTCTACCTGGGCAACTGGGGGGTGGGCAGCGCTTCTGTCCCATCGGGAAGCGAGCCAAAGCCCCAAAGCATCCCGACCCTGGGAGCCGCCCTGCCGTAACACTGACTCCCCCGCAGGCCCGGGAGGCCAGGGTCTCAGAGCTTCAATCCGCATGTGCTCACGTGCAGAAAGGAAGGGATTCCAGGCACACAAAGAGTTGTCTTTCCAAAAACAGCAAAAGCCCAGATGCCTTATTCCGAAAACTTTCTTCTCACCCGGAGCTCAGCCTTCCCCATCCAGCGCGGGCTGGGGGGAGCCGGCCGGGCTCTGGTGGGAGACGGGCTGCGCTCCCCCGCTGCGGAAGGAGCGAAGGTGTTGATGAGGCACGTGTGCGTTTCCACGGGCTCCGAGAAGGCGTTTCTGGGCGGGGTCAGAGAAGGAGGCTGCCAGGAAGCCCTCCGCCAGTCTTGTTTTCCCTGAACTTCTGGCCCCAGTGGGAAAGGACATTGAAACTTCATTTTTAATTTTCAGTTATGGCCCACGTGCTGAAGGGTTACAGCCTGGGGTTTAGAAAACCAAGCCGTGAAAAAGACCTGACATGCTATGTTCAAGGCTGGTCTGCCAGCCTACGATTCCTTCCAGGACACAAGCCCAAAGGCACAATCTGGGACGGTGATATATTATTCTATGCGACAGTGACATCGTACAGTTAGGACAACCCTGTTCACATCCCCCGAGTTGTGAGTTTATATCAATACTTCAGTCTGCAGGTTACCTAATGATTTCTACAGGGCTTTCCCACTGGGACTTGATGGACCCTCATCTCTCAGCTTTCCTCACGCTATCATTTGAGGAGTAAGCCTGGGGCTTTGATTGTATTTCTTTGAGGCCAGTTTTTGAAATGATGTGTAGACCAACCAGACCTGGCAATAATCGAAAGAGGGGAAGTTGGAGAGAGAGACAGCCAGACTCAGAATCAATCAGTGCTCAGCGGATAACTTAACCACCAGTAACTTAAGAAAGCAAAGCTCTTCAAGAACGACCAGCTCGTGTCTCTCACTGGCACCACTGAGGGATTCCAGAGGAAAACTGGCGACCGCAGGAAAGCTACCAGCTCCCAGAGGGTCTTGTTTGATGCTCAGTGCTTTTCTTTTCTTTAAAGTTGAGTCATCAGGTTCATAGAGACAGGAAGCAGAACGGGGGTTCCCAGGGCTGCAGGGATGGGGAGGGGGCTTAGTGTTTAATGGGGACAGAGTTGCAGTCTTACAAGACGAGGCGCTCTGGAGATCTCTTGTAGAACAACGTAGACTTAACACTACTGAACAGTTAAAAATAGTTAAGGTGGTAATTTTTATATTATGTATATTTTGTTATAAAAAATGAGAAAAAGAAGAGTTGAATTAGTTGCCAACATACACAAGTCAAGACATCACTCTTACAAATCTCGGTTCCCCGCTGCCCTTCTGTGCGGCCAGATCACGTGGTACGGCGGGCTGCCCGCCCGTGGGGCTGTGAGTGACCGCCCCAGGTCAGCTGCGTGGCTCTGCCTGTCACGTCCCAAGCTCCTGGGTCTCACACTCCTGTGCTGGAGGACACTCTCCACACCTGCCCCAGAGCAATTAAGATACAAAATTTTAAATGTGCTTTAGATCCCATTAGAAAAGTTTTTTACAACACACTCGTAGCTATGCTTAACAAATAAATTAGGCAAATAGCAAATGTGGCCCCACGGGAGGGCTGCACCGGCTGGCCGGGCCGCACTCAGAGGGGCTTCTGTGTCGCCCCTGCAGCCCAGGCCCCCCTCTGCCGCTGCTCCGGGCCGGCCGCCCTGCCTGCTTCTGCAGACTTGGGGCCACTCAACAGGTCCTGAGGGACGAAGGGCACTGGTCCTCCTTCCAGGACACCCGCCTCCCGCGACCCCCAGGCCTGCGGCCAGGGCCCTGAATGGGGACAGTGTGTGATCTCAGAGGGCCCATCCGTCCACTCCTGGGCAGCAGGAGCCCAGCCCACCGAGAGCCAACTTTGGGGAAGCTCTGTGGCGTGGAATCTGTGCCCTGGAAGGAAAGGTGAGGTCGCTGCCGGCAATCACAGGCTACTGAGCCGCCTCTGGGGGTGACAGCCGGGGGCCACCAGCCCCCGGCCCCGCCCAGAGCAGCCGTGCACAGTCACCCCTCCTGGAGTCCAGAACGTTCCTCCCTGTGCAGTGTTTGCAGGATCCAAGGACGGGTCCCAAGTCCCAAATAAGGAAGAATATCTGAAAACGGGCACCAAAGGAAAAGGAATAAATGGTTGTGACGTTGAGTTTTGCCGTCAAAGCACTTGGAAAGGCCCCCAAGCCTGACATTATTTTTCCAAGTTGTGGTCCTTAAGGTGTTGTCCGAAAAGTGTCAGAAGGACCCAGGGAAGGACAGAGAGGCCTCGGTACCGTCTGTGTCAAGATGTCCCTGGAAGAACAAGCAGTGAGTCCTAAGGGCAAAAGCAGGAATTAGCACAGGGAGACTTGGGCCCGGGGGTCTGGATGCCCACATTTGACAGTGACAGTGACCTTTAGAAGTGAAGCCGGCACGTGGCACAGAGCAACCCGACTTTAAAAGCCATCAGTGGGACTTATGTTTTCATTTATGTTTTATTATTTTATGCAGAAATTCCTGGTTCTGGCAGCTCATAGAGGGAACCACAAGAGGAAATGGGTGAGCTGTGAGGAGCGTTGGATTGAAAATCCTATGTTTTCAAGAAGAAAACCTACCACTGTTTTCTGCATTTCTTTGCTGGAATTTATTACTCATCCAAGCACAACAGATAATTGAGTGGGGCATTCTGCCGTCTCTCCAAAAACAATATGGCCACATGTCCAAAAGTCCACCGTTTCCAAAACCTCATATCCATCTATAAAGGGTCCCTCTATGGTAAACATCTCGTACCAAATAAATCCTGCTGTTGTCACTGAACAGGCACGGTTCTTTCCATTTCTTATGTGGGCTTTGAACAGACCATAAATCCATTGATGAATTAGTCAGATTTTGACCACATTTCTTTCCACAAAGGCGAGGTGAGCTACGATGAATTTAAGCCTAGAGGCCTGCACAGGAAAATCCTACAAATTCCCTCTTCATAAATTGAGGATGAGACGTGCAGAGGATGCCAGGGAGTTCTCACTCACCCCCAGATTCCCGGGTCGTGTATTAGCTCTTTGGACGAATGGCTGGGAAAGCTCATCCTTCCTTGGCTCTGGTCCAGCGTACCAGCAACCGCCCGCGGCTGTAGCTGAGCCACTGCCCTTCCGGGGCTCAGATGCCTGGTCCCCAAAATTAGGCCCTGTAGGCTTCCTGCCCTAAGACTCCATGATTTTGTCTTTAATTTGCAGGAGGCAGGGAAAAAAGATCAGATAATATCTTGGAAGAAATGGGCAGAGGAGTTGGAAGAGAAATTGTTGCCGGGGGTGATGGCAGCCGCTCTGTCTGCCGTAGCCCAAGGGAAGCGGCAACCCTCTTTGCTCTGAGATCAGAGCTCAGCCTTTCTAGTTCCCAGAGAGACGCTGCAGCCTGAGCCTGGCAGCCCCGGCGGGCAAAGAGAACTTGGCCTGAGGTGCGCCATCGCCCCAGCTGCAAAGAGCCCCGTGTTAGGCACGTCTTCACCTGGGAGGAGGGCACCTTATCACCGCGTTCAAGGGGAGAGGAGGGGAGAGAGGCCACATTATTGTTAGTTAATTTCTGCTCTTGTGACAGGTACAGAGAAACAATGGGAAGATGACGTGGGGAAAGCAAAGGTTCCAGGAAAGGTCCAGGTGTATCACTGAACAGTGAAATAGTTATAAATAAATGATGTCATATAGTCACAAAAGGGTTTTTAAAAAACCTTATGCTACACTGGGTGTACACAAAGAAGCCAAACACTGCGTGCCTAACAAGGCTGTCTTTATTCCGTGGATCCCAACCCTTCCTTCAGCCTGTAAGGAGACCGCAGACGGTCTGGAGCATCCCAAGTTCAGAGGAACATTGGGACAGTGGAAGGCTTCCAGGAGAGCGCCGCCAAGTGAGTTACAGGCTGCAAAGGGCAGCGCGACAGGGGAGGGTCGGCAGCACGGAACCCCAGGTAAGCGCAGCAGCTCTGAGCCCACCAGCGCCAGCACAACCTGCAAATAATCACCAGGACCCCCGTGAAGGTTTCCCTTCTCCCCAGAACTGGGGCCAGGCAGCTGCAGACCACACCTGGGCTCTCGGCCAAAGAGCCAACAACATATTTATAACCTGCAGATCCAGGGGCCGCGGCTGCTGGCCTGAGGGACGGGGGTTAGCTGTCGGCTGCCAGAGACACGGTCCCACGGAGGGTGACCAGCCAGGCAGAGTGGCGTCCGGGTCAGTGCAAGGCACGCACCGGTGCTCTCGCCTCTGTCCCCTCCTCCCACCCAGCCCTCCCCCTCGCTCTCCTTCCCTCCCCTCCCCCTCCCGCCGCCACAGTGATGCCCGCTCCTGGCCTCCCGTTTCATTCGCTGCTTCGGTCCGGGGAGTGATGAGATGTCACAACAGACCACCCTTGAGGCCTCAGTGACCCTGCAGACCAGCCTCCAAGACCACAGGGTCTGCAAAGACGCACAGCCAGCAGACCGCCAGGGTCACGGGAGAGACCAAGGAGGCCACTGCACTGCCTCGGTCCTGCCCACCTGCCGCCCAGCCTGCATCTCGGACGGCAGTGTGGGTCAGAGGTCAAGGATGCAGTCTTCTGGAATCCTGAGTCTGTCCTCTTCCACTTAAGCAGCCTGAACCTGTCTTTCCCTCAAATGCACAACCTCTTACCCTAAATTTAATTTTTTAAAAAACCCAGAGGCAGGAAGATGTGGGAGAGTTACTTCATCTTCTGTGTTTGAAATCAGTGATCCGAGAACACATGGCTTTTAGGTGCACTAACGTGGCCATTACCTGGGGCAGTTTACAGATGAATTACTCATGCTTCAGGAGAAGCTCTCCCGAGTCTTTTCTTTCCTTTTTTTAACAATCCTGTGTTGACTGAGAACAAGCAAGGAAACCAGCATGGAGAACGCCGTTAGCCAGCCCACCTGGAGGGAGAGGTGTGTGGCTCCACCTGGCCTGGGGGGCAGCCCTGGAAGCTTTGCCATTACAGGCCCCTTACACCTGGGAAGCTAAGGTTCTACCAGGGTCTTCCTAACCCGTGTCCACTCTTCTTCCTTAGAAAGAAACCTCATAAACGTGACAACCATCCTGTAGTTCAGATTTGGTCAGGGTTCCGGGTCCACCTGTGATCCTGTGACCGGCGGTTGTCTGGGATGTAAGGACACAGGACAGAATGTCTGCTGACCCCCAGACATGGAGTGTGGACGGGTGGACAGAAAGGCAAGCAGTGCGGCCAGAATTCAGCGCTGACTTGGGGTCGGAGCTGCCTCTACTTCTTTGCTTCCTTCCATCTGTTCTGCAGCTTCCCCAAGACCCCCGGAGTCCAGGCCTCCTCCTGCCACCTGAGCCCCCGTCTTATAGGCTCTGGAGCTGCGGTGTGAGGTTCCACAGGGCCTCCTGCTCACCCGGTGTCACAGGAGCAGCTGGGCAAAGCTGGAGGGGCCACTGGAGGAATTCAGGCCCAGGCGGATGAAGGCCAATGTCCTACGAGACAGTGGAGAGGAGACGAAGGGCCCAGGACCCAGAGGGCCCCGAGGAGGCAGAGCTCAGGCAGCTCATGGGGCCGGGGTCCCAGAGACCCCAGGCTGAAGACCATGGCAGAGCATGAATGGATGAATGGATAAACAGAATGTGTTCTGTCCATACAGTGGAATATTATTCAGTCTTGAAAAGGAAGGAAACTATGACACCTGCTACAACATGGCTGAACCTTGAGGGCGTGATGCTCAGTGAAGTAAGCCAGTCACAAAAAGGACAAATAGGGTAGGATTCCACTTATATGAGGCACCCAGAGTAGCCAAATTCATAGAGACGGAGAGTAGAATGACGGGTGCCAGGGGCTGGGGGAGGGGAAATATGAGAGGTAAGCATGTAATGAGTACGGATTTCAGTTTTGCAACATGAAAATGTTCTAGAGACGGATGGTGGTGATGGTTGCACAACAGTGTGGATATGCTTAATGTTACTGAACTGTACACTTAAAAATTGTTAAAGTGGTACATTTTATGTTATGTGTAGTTTAACTGCAATTTTAAAAGGGTTAAGATAGTTTTTTAAAAAGTGAACCTGGGGAAACCCCAGAGGTATTCTTGCTAACATCAGTAGGATGTCCACCATCACCACAACCATTAACACAGTACTGGTGACGCTAGCCAAAACAGTTAGATATGACAAAGAAATTAGATGAACCCATTACTGTTGATTCATGGTATTACTACAACCAGGAAACCATACGAGAATTAACCAAAACTACTACTATAAACAAGACTTGAGGAAGGTAGAAACAAGGTCAACATTAGACTCTACCACGCCTTTGTTCAACTTAGGAAAATGTGTCCCATCCCGGTAGAAAAGGCACCTCTTTCTGGTCATGGGGTCATAGCCCCATGAGCACGCTGCCTGGCCAGGAAAGGGCAAGCTGAGTTCCAGCCCCATGCCCCCCTCAGCTGGAGGCCTTGTGCAATGACACAGGTACACAAATGCACACTCTCAGTAGTAAGATAGAAAATTAACACGTAGAAATCAACAGCTTCACACAAACAAACAACTCTCCTTCAAAAGATGGGGAAGGCAACACCACTTACAAGATCAGTAAAAGAGACAAAACATCTAGGAAAAACTTAACAAGAAATGTGTAAACCTTCAGAATAAAACTTCAAAATGCTCCTGAAGAACACAAAGGTAGAATTTTTAAATGGAAGGACATACCTTGTTCTTGACAGGAAGACTCAACATCAAAAGATACCAACTCTCTCTACATTCATTTTATTAAATATGAATACCATCTCAATTTTTTAAAGGGCATTTTTCTGGAACTAGACAAGCAATTCTAAAGTCTATATGAAAAAAAGGAAAGAGAACCAAGAAAATTCTGAGAAGAAAAATGAGGGAATTATTATTAATTTTCTTGGATGTGGTAACGATGTGATGATTACGCAAGAAAACGTCCTCCTTTAGGGAGGGGCGTGGTGACATGCCGTCTGCACCTTCTGTGTGCGTGCACAGGCTCACACACATCTGTGCTCACACACACACACACACACACACACACACACACAGCTAGGGCAAAGGTGGTAACTGCTATCAATTGTTGAATTTAGAGGGTGGATACATAGGTGATCATGAGTAAATAAATAGGTGATTTATTTATTCATAATAAAAAGTTGAAAAAAGGTACACCATAAACAAAGTCAAAAGACAAATGACAAACTGGGAAAGAAAAACTATTCGTAACTCATATCACAGACAAGGGTTCGTCTTCCTCAAAACCCCCAAGATCGACAACACGGAGGCTGGGATGGCAGGGGTGGGGATTCCACACCCATCAAAATTACAGAGGTGCCTACTTTTGGCCTGACTACCTGACGTCTGGGAATTTAGCCTGTGGATGCTCCTCACACACACGACAGATTCCAAGTCGATCCACTGAATCATTGTTTGTTCCAGTAAAAGGCCGACAGCACCACAAGCATCCCTCCATGCGGGGTCAGATGACCTCAGCACGTCCACCCGCAGAGCAGCAGGTGCCTCTGGAAAAGAAGCTCCCTGGGCGCGAAGCCGAGGTCCGCAGGATGCAATATTAGGGGGAAACTGAGGTGTTTGGGGGTTGAAAAGGAAGAAAAAGAAGAACATATTTTTATTTGTTTATATTTCCACAGTGAAATACCAGAAGGACACAGCACACACATCCTCCCCAGATACACACACAAAACTCATCAAAGGAGCGGCCCTGCAGCTGGGGTTTGGGAACGGGAGGCCAGTGACCCAGGTGGGAGGAAGACATCTCAACGTCTGCCTTTTTACATCTTTTTTCTACGTAAACCATGTGCATGTATCACCTATTCCAACAATAAAATTCAAAAGAAAAAGAAAAACATCCTCAAGAACTTCTGATTTCTAGATAAGGATTTCCTAACTGTTGGTGAGACAATCTGAAGATTCTTCTATGAGTCATCTGGCCAACACCTTGATTCCTGGCCGCCTCTGTGACCTCGGTCACCTCCTTTAAATTGTGCCAAATAAGGAGCCCGCCACTCACCTGGTGAGTCGGGTCCCTGTGGAGAACTAACCTCAACAATCCAGAGCAAAAAACCCCTTCCTTCGGTGACTAGAAGCGTGGCATTTGCTCTAAACTCTCCATCAGCTCTCCCCCAGGCTCTGCTCGTATAGACACAGCCCGGCTTCTCCCAGGGGCCTCGGGTCCTTTCCAGATCATTCCTAGACAAATATGGAGGCGAGACAATCGAAGGGCAAGAGCATTGGTGGCGATCCGGGAGGGTGGGGAGAAGCGCCGCTCCTCGTGGTCTTGGCCAAGACACCAACGCAAAACACGTCACCACCCCACCGAGCCACCCAGATGCCAGGAGGCCGCACGCGCTGATTCTGTCCATTCCAGTCTCTTCATAAGGGAGAAAAGCCAGACAGTGTGAAGGGCCTGCGCTACGCGCGTGGAGCGCGGGCCCACCGGAAAGCCTAACCCTCTCCCAGAAGCCCCCTGCTCAGGGTGAAGACAGAATATTTTGCAGAGCGCAGCTGCCTGTCGGGAGGCCGTCCTGGGCTGCCCGGGAGGCGATGGGGGACAGAGGCTCAGGCAGCACCCCCAACCTGACACCCCGCAGTGGCTCCCCTGCAGGCGAAGTCAGCTCGGAAGAGAAAAGCGCTCACTGAGAAGCCGCGCAGCCCCAAGGTCCGGGCGAGGGAGGAGGTGCATTTCGTGGGCCACCTGCAGGGGCACGGCCCGGGGCTGAGAGCCGCCAGGAGAGCTCACGGGTCTCCCCGACAGTCGACCTGGGCCGCTGCTCAGGCCAGCAGGACAGGCCCAGCGCCCGGTGAGTGCCCTGCGGCCCCAACGCGCTACTCACCGACCCAGGGCCAGGCCAGCCGGGGGTGACAGCCACCGTCACAGCCTGGCGCCCCCAGGGACAAAGCCACCGCGATTTATCTTCCTAAATCCTCCGCCTTTCTCCACCCCCGACAACCTTAGCTCTTTCTGTTTTCGTTTTACGCAATAAAATTATACAGCGCAATACGATATTGAAATACAGAAGATTAGAGATTTGGGGCTTTCCCAAGTAGGGTAACGTCTGTCGTCTCATCACTCAGAGCCCCTCTGGAGAGAACGGCAGGCTGTAGGGGCCCCCAGCCTGCGCCCTCCTGACCAATGCTCACCTCACCCATCAAGGCCCTGGATTTTTTTTCCGGAAAATTGGAGAGAACAGTGCTGCTGGCTCTAGCTAGTGACCGGCAGCACCAAACCCACGGAAGCAGGCGGGTGGTGAGCTCAGCCCCGGGCCTTGGCTCGGGCCACAGCGCCTGCGCCTCCCCGGGTGTCCCGGAGCGACCGCGTTCTCCCAGGACGTGTAAACACAGCTCTTTGTGACCAGAGAGGGATGACAAGGCCAGGACCAGGGAGAGACCCCACTCAGAGCGTTCTTGATAAAAGAGCAAACCTTGGGGACCCAGGGGTGTGCACGTCTCCCCATCACAATGGAGGGGTTCACACTCCCTCCCGCTGTGGCAGCAGTGCCCTCAGAGCCCCCTCTGATTCACAGTTCATATTCCTAAAATGAGGTAGCAGCCACGCAAGTCTGTGCTTCAGAACTACCGAGTCCCGACACGTCTGCCCCTCAGTTTCCCTTCCTTTCCTGACACATAAAGCGGGAGGGTCTCTGGTGACGCCCTGGTTCGGGGTTTGCATCAGCCAGACTGAGGGTGAGGGTGTGCGTGCCGCGTGTGTCGGTGGGTGTGTGTGAGTGTGAGTGCCGAGCGGGGGGTGAACACGTGGGTGGTGTGTGGGTGTGCGTGTGTGGGGGTCAGAGATGGAGACAGAGCATCTCTTGGGTGGCTGGGTCACATTCTGAATCACTGGTGAACTGAAGCCAAACAATTCAAATGAAGAATTGCCTTTTTCATTGACTCAAGAAAGGCTGAATAGCTCTGGCAGAAACTCCTCCAAATTTTTACCCTTGGGCAGACATGGCCCAGCACCAGACAAGAGGTTTCAGCCCCAAAGAATCTGGCAGGAAGTCAGAAGCAAGGGAGTCAAGTGGCCGAGACCGTCGCCTGGCCCTTGTGGTGGCCGGCCTCTGCTCCCGTGCGCGCTGGAGGCTGTGTCTGCAGCCTCGCCGGACACGGTCTCTGCGTCCCCGGCGACAGGGCTCGGCTCACCTGGCCGCTGGGTTACGTCCCAGGAAGGGATCTGTGAGCTAGTGTAAAGCCACCTTTGCGGAAACAGCATGCGCTGTAGACTTCACAGAAAAATCCACACACATACCCCAGAGCTACCTCCTCTGCAGAGAACCTTCTGTGCTCAGAACACCCTGATATCCTTCCTGTGAGATACTGACACACAGAGCGTGTTCTGTCGTTAAGTTCAGAGGACAGGTGTGTAATGTTCCAGAGCACCTGCCAATACAAAACGTGAAATGGAGAATTGAGGCCCTTTCCAGACATGTGCCCCCAAAGTACGCGTGCCCGAATCATCTGGATAAAGCGCAGACACACGTGCCACTCGATGAAGCTGACGAACAGACGGAATTCACCACCTCACTCTGCATGTGTCATTAGTTCCCGGAATGACCGAAAACAAAAATTCTTCCAAAAACTAAGCGTACAAATGTGAGCTGCCTACTGCTTGCCCAACAGTCACCTGTCACTTCTTCACGGCCAGGCTCTGAGGAGACAGGCCACCGCGAGGCCGAACCTGCCCTGTGACGATGACAATGGGTGACAGAGGCCACTTGTCCTACGCTCCTGCCACAAGCCAGACACTGTCCCACGTGCTTTATCACCACTTTCATGTAATTCCCAACAACTGAATTACAGTTGAAATTACAGTCAACTCCATTCGGAACCCCTCTGTCCCAAACGTTGCCAGCAATCCCAGCCACTGGTCAGGGCGAACCTGGGCTCCAAGGGAACATTTGAGACCTGGGGGCTGAACTATCACCATTTCCTCATAAGTGCAGGAGCCTCTTTCAATAGGGACAGAAGCTCATCACACTTATGCTGTTGCCTTGTGCCTGGCACAGGCTACTTGTCGAATAATAACGTTTTCGTGCTTTCCTTCTGTGTGGAGATGGCCAGTACCAAGCCTTGAGTCACACCAAGTCCAAGAGCGGCCACCCCTCCCTCGAAAGCCCACTTTGGGGCACTGTTTTAGAGTCACCGTCGTTATCCACCTGTGCAGGTGACACTGGCTCATGAGAAATGCACAGGGGAGAGAAAAGCCACAGTATTTCAACCACAGTAATTAACAGACGGCCCCAATTCCACTGTGCTCAGCGGGGTTCACAGAGCCTGAAATACCTGTGTTTGGTAACTGAGGTTGAGATGATTATCAATGCCGGGTGCAAAGCAAGATCAAAGGAGTCCCCAGAGTTTCTCTCGTCTTCTGGCAACTCTCAGCCCCATTCTTCTCCGCATCGCCCACTCTCAGTGCCCGTTCACAGTCAGGGCTTGATAAACGCCTCTTGCAAAATCACAGGGCACAGCACATCCATCTCGGCACCTAAACACTAGGAAACCATCCCCCAACAGAATAGACAGACGACAGGAAAGAGGGCTCTGGTCCCATTGTGGGCGGCCTCTTTCCACGTGGAAGCAGCACCAGAGCCCACGCACCAGCTGCCCCGTATCCACCCTAGATGCACCCCGTGTAGTCTGGGCCCGGTCCAGCCTCCACAGAAGTGTTTCCCAAGAGGGAATCCAGAGAACAGTGGTCTGGGAGATAATTCCACGGTCAACCTGTGTGGGGCACACACGCACTACATGGGATTTCAAAATGTGCTTTAGCAGCTAAAGGTTCTGAGAAGGCCTGCGGAGGAGAAACAAGCTTGACTCTGCACAGAATTTCCCAACCGCACGATCCAGATGACTAGTGATCTGTGGCACTCACTTTAGGGATGGTGCCCAAGGGGAACAGTTTCATCATCTCACTCTGGAGAAGTGACAGGACAAGCCGTCCTTGTCATGAAAATATAAAAAGGACACCAGAAAGGGATCCTTTACTTGAAGTGTTTTCTCCCAACATGGCTCCAAAGGCCAAAAACACCACCTCCAAGTGAAATAATTCACTGCTTCTAGGACACTGAAGACCCTCATGTTCCACAGCTGAACGCTGACAACCTTCGTTCTCTGGGACACGCCAACACACTGCCACTGGTGACAGCAGATGAGGCTGACACCAGTGCCAGTCGTAGCCAGAAACGTGGGGGGCTTGACAAGCAACTTTCCCGACAGCGGTACGAAGGCGAGACAGAAGAGAGATTGCTGCTTCAAGGGAGAGAAGGGAAAAGAGCTGTTTTCAAAGTCTGGCGTCTTTATTAAGAAAACATTATATAAATGCAGATAATTCTTAAAATGTGAATTATCTTTGCTTTGATAAGACCAACAATTAAATGACTAGATCATAATCATCACCCAGAATCAACAGATCTTAAAAATGCCCGTTGGTTTCACCGATTTACAGTCGATCCTCATTATTCACAGAGCCTGTATTTGCGAATTCTCCTACTCACTGAAATTTATTTGTGACCCCAAATCAATACTCTCAGTGTTTCCACTGCCATTCATGGACATGCACAGGGCAGTAAAGAACTTGAGTTGTCTTTTCGTGGCCTCTTCAGTGGCCCATTTCCACTTTTCTGTGCTGCTTACAGTGGCCCACAAGCAGGGTGATGAATGCCGTCTCGTCCTCCTAAGGGCAAGAAGGCCGTGACGTTCCTCAACTGCGTGTATTGGACGAACTTCATCCAGGTCTGAGTCACGGTGCTGTGGGCCGTGAGCTCAGCGCTAAAGAATCAACAATAAGTATTAAATAAGGTGTCTCTGAACAGAAGCTCACATAAAACAAGGTCCTCTGTTAATCAGTTGATGAAAATGTTGTGACCAGAGGCTCACAGAAACCTGACCCTGTGTTTCCCCAGGAGCCCTGGTCAGTGTCTCTAATTCAGAGTCCGTGGCGGCAACGTTCCAGAGCTGAATATCACCAGTGATGAGAATGGACCCTGATATATTTGGGAGAAAAGCAGGGAGAAAAGTTTCCTTCAAGAAAAGGTCTCAGAGGTTGAGCAGGATTACTTCCGAAGGTGAGCGAGCTGCCAGGAGCCCACCTCCAACCTGCTGGTGAGCCCTGGATGAAGCCAGAGCCCCTGGGTCCGCAGCCGGGTGCCCTCCGGTCCTTGCCGGCAGAGGACGCGGGGCAACGCGCTGAGTGCCGTCCGTGGCCAGCCTGCTGACTCAGCCCCAAGCGAGACTCTCTCGTACCTTCAGAGCTTTCTCTTGATTCCTGGCGGAAGCCCTAAAAGGCAGAACTTCATTCACGTCTCAGGTCTGCTGCTCTGAACTGTTGCTCTTGTCTGGGCTCATTTTAAGTTGCGATCTACTGGATTTGTAACATCATGATGATCAAGGGCAACTGTGACTTCAAACAGCCTTAAAAGATCTGATGATGTCATCAGACTGGTTTTCAGACCTTGTAACCTCGCCCTTTTCTCTAAAGGAGAATCCAGGAGGTCGTCGCTTGATGGGGCCGTGTTACTATGTCTGCAGCCGGCGTGGCTGCCTTGACTGCACTGCGCGCCTGCTGACCTAGAGGAGCCATTTGGTCCACAGGGAGAAGCTCAAGGTCAGAGCAGCCGACTTCCGAGGCCGCCACGTGGCCCAGGCTTGGTTCTGAAGGAAGAAAAGTTCAAGTCTCTACTCCTGCTTCCTTAGCCCCAGTGCCCTCTCTCCCCACACACACCAACACGCACACCAACACACATGCACACACACCAACACATGCACACACACCAACACTCACACCAACACTCACACCAACATATGCATAACAACACGCACACACACACCAACACTCACACCGACACACACGCACACACACCAACACACATGCACACACACCAACACACACACATGCACACCAACATACACACACCAACACACACACAGCAGCACACACACGCCAACACGCACACCAACATACACACCAACACACATGCACAACACACACACACACAACCCTCAGCAAGATTAATTTTGCTCAGTCTTTTAAAACCTACATGCTTCTAGACTCAGCCCACGAATAGAAATTTATAGTCAAAGAAGGCTGATTTAAAGTACGTTCAGTGGAAAATCACTACCCAGAAAAGCCCTTTACAGTCAGGCACCCCCAGCCCCCAGGTACCGCGTGCTTCTTCCATGACGCGATGATTCTACAGCTATAAAGAGATACGTTCTGAGTCTGAAATAGCACATTTTTCCTCTGAACTAATGGAAAGATCCTTGGGCGATTTTGAGAGCGGGGCTCAGTGTTTGTGAGGAGCGAAGAGATTCAGGAGGGCTTCTGCTCGGCTTGTCGAACACACAGGGAGCTCGAGAGAAACAGGCCCAGGTCCGCTTCCTCAGCCTCATCAGCCTCAGGAGGAGCTTTTCCACCTCGGACGAATTTTCTGGAAGCCCAGCGAGGCTGCTGCAACCCCATGAACAGTACCCGAGGCACCTGTGGCCACCTCCGTGTCAGCGTGCACCTCGGTCCCAAGCCAAGCGACGCCCAGGCTCTGTGGGCACGTTCGTCCCGAGGAGCGGGCCCTGCGTCCTGCTTCCTGGGGAGGAAGCCCCCGGTAGGTAGGTCCCTTCACCAGCCTGGCGGTCCCACCGGCCGCACACGCTGCTGCTTCTCCGGAGGCGAAGGGGGAGACATGACAGAGAAAATAAAAAGACTTTGCTCGGGGGAAGAAGCGGTGAGGGGGCAGCGGAGGGCTTGCTTGCTTCCTTTGCAGCTTCAACAGAGGCAGGTTCCCGGGGTCCTGGGACCCCGTGGTAGGAAGAGGCATCTCCTGACTTGACAGGCCTTCGTCTTGCTGCACCCTGAACCTGCTTGGTAACTGAGGGCCGCGAAGTACGTGTGGCTGCCACAGGCGAATCCAGGGATGTGTGTGTGTGTGTGTGTGTGTGTGTGTGTGTGTGTGTGTGTGTGTGTGTGTGAGAGAGAGAGAGATATGATTTTTTTAATGTTTCTGTTTTGCTGTCTTCGAAAAAAGGAAAAAGCCACATGAAGGCACCAGAAATGACGGTCAGGCCAAGAAGGACAGCGCTGCAGGGCAGGTTACCCAGCTACGAGCTTTCTCGCAGCTGCCCGACCTGCGGCCCGAGCCCCCCGCCCACGAGGAGAGCCTGCGGGGAAGCCGCGCCGGCGAGAGGCCGCTGCCCGCGCCCCCGGCTCGGCGGCCACGAGGTCCGTGAGCCCACGAGGACGGAGACGCGGGGGGGCCTGCACTGAGGGCTCCGCCTGGACGGCACCCGAGGCTTCTGAGTAAAATCTATGCGTGTTATGAATTCTATACGAGCCGCCATGCCAAGGAAACTTGTCAGGAGTTAGTCCTTCATGAAACCCCTTTTTGAAAATCACAGGAAAGAGGGAAAGCCCTATTTTCCCTTTCGTTTCTGAAGGACGAGAGTTCCGTGGTCTGGAAGCTTCCTCCCGAAGCCCGTGGAAGTGAGGGCAGGAGCGAGCGTTCCCAGGAGACGGTCGGGGCTGAGAGCAACCCGCAGCCGAGGGAAAACAATGAGCTTTATGTTCTTCCAGAAGAAATTGCACACTTTCCCCGGCTCATAAAGGCTTTTTATGCAACCTCGCTCGGGCAGTGCCCGGGCAGGGCGCGCCTGCCGGGAGGTAACCGCGTCCCCGGGGCACCAGATGCCCTTGGAGCCCGTTCACCCAGCTCCCGGCACCCAGGGGCGTCTCCACCTGCCGGGGCCACCAGGCTTGTCCCCGCTGCGCATCCAGCCTTCGCGCCCGCGGGGGGCGCATCGGGGCCGTGGGCGGAGGGAAGGACAGATGGCCGGGCACCCCCACGCCTGGGACACGGTGAGGGCGGCCCGAGCGGGCCAGGGACCCAGGAGATGCTTCCTGAATGGTCATGACCCACGCGTGCTTCCGCAGTCACGATCATCTAGGCCACCACACCCACGTCCTCGCCACCTCTGATACCAAAGAACGGCCTGGGACTTAGAAGTGAAAATTCAGAATGTGCGCCCTGAAAATCTTCGGCAGAAGCCCCCCCTCTCTCGGGAGACGTCAAATTACCGACTCCACCCTCCTCTCGGTCCAGGCGGCCGTGCTCCCCACCAACAGCGCAGCCGCCCCACGAGGCAGACAGTCCCCTGGCGGAGCCCCTGCACTGGGCAAAGTGGACGAGGCAAGGAAGGACCGGCGGAGGAGGGCGACAACCTGAGACGCATCACTGAGGGTGCTCCGAACCAGGTCCAAGAAAGACGGACTCGTGGACGCAGCGGCGAGGGACAGCCTCCCGGTGTCCAGGCATCCTTCCAGACAGCTATGAACACCTGTGTTACTTAACTTCACTGTTACTCATGTTACTATAGCAATACTCGTAATTATCATCAAATATTAATCATCATATTAAAATCATTATTTGAATTAACTAACCTGGCCACCCATGGCCCCTCGTAGTTGAGGTTTCCCAAGGGCTGGATTTGTAGGTAGGTGACACGTCCGAATCCTCAGCTGCCCAGCTGGCTGGATCGGGGGGATCCCCAGGGAGCAACCCCCGCCCGGGTAAAGGGCCCCCACTGGGTCATTCACTGGTGCCCCAGGTCCGCCCTGAATTCAGAAAGCAGTGCTGCGTCGGGTGAGAGGAGGATGTGCCCCTCGGATGCCCCCGGACAGCCCGCTGCGGTGAGCGCCGGCCCCCAGGCAAGGACCTGGCAGCGGTGCCTGGGGACGGAGGGGCTTGTGGAGCGCGCTCACGCCGCCTCTAACACACGCGTGCCTGGACCCGCCCGCAGGCTCCCACCCACCCACGCAGGAACGGCCTGCTCTAGGGGCGGCTCTAAGGGGGGGCGGCCGTGTTTTCGGAGCCGGCGCGGGAGAAGGGGCGCAGGAGGCAGCGCTGGGTGGCACAGCACACACTTGGAGCCTGTCCGGCCTTGGCTGCCTCCCGCAGGTACTCTTGGATTTGCAGGTGGAAGGAGCAAAGTAGAAAGCAAGGGGATTCCAGCTCACTTACGGCTTTTCTGCCCACATTACGGAAACAGACCCACCAAAACAGACCCCAGTGTGACTTGAAATTCAGTGGCTCCTTCTCCCTAACGAGGGGACTACTGCCTTCCGCCTCCCCTGGGGAGGCCCTTGACCCGCAAATATTCAGCCTTAAACCCAGACTCAGCCGGGCGGTGAGTCCTGCCTGCAGTCTCCCCGCCTGCCGCGCGATGGCGCCAGAGCTCCACCCGGCCCCGCGGCCGCGCCAGGAACGTCGGAAGCTCCGCCGGGAACGCGTCCCTCTCCAGCCAGGAACGGGTTAAGACCCGTGGGTTCCCAGCTTCCAAACTGAGTTTATGGAGCTACGAGAGAACACTTGGCATCAATACACAAAAACCCGTAACAACTAAATTTGCAAAAAATAAACACAAAATATGGAACCGACCTTTAATGCTTAACCCCAGCTCTAGCATCAGTTATTGCACTGGGCGTGTCTAAAACAAGCTGGTCCTGGACTTTTTAACGACCCCTCTTCCCTGAATGCTGGAAGGGCAGCAGAACTGTACTGGCTGTCTTACGGCAAACTTCCAGGTCCTCCGCCTCTGCTGTCCTCAGAACCTCTCTTCTGTCTCAGGCTGACATCACACAAGAGCCTGGGCCCTTCTACCCGGGAAACAGCTCTGGGGGATGCTCAACAGCCCGTCTGCCCGGAGCCAGGCGTCCCCCACCCCCACCCCCCAAAACCTGCTCTCCCTGGGAAGCCAGAGCCATTTGCCCTGGAGCCTCCCAGGCAGGGACACACACACACACACACACACACACACACACCCCAGCCCAGGAAAACCAGAAGAACAGCCCAGGAGCAGTCAGCCCTCCCCTCACATCCCCCTTTCCCACAGGCCCCCCACAAGCTCGGAGATTAGATTCAGGCAGAACCAGAGGGAAATCAATACCCTCAAACTTTTCCCCACTGCCCCCACTTGTCTTCACGTTAACTTGCAGCCCCTTCATTTCAGGAATCAGCAAACGTTATATAAACGATTTACCATTTTAAAGGTGAGATAACATCAGAGCAGAGGGAGATAAAGGGCTTTACTGAAACTCAATGCCCTGGTGGTGGGAGCAGCTGGGGCTCTTTCCCGCCTTCCCAGGGCGTTGGGCCCCTTGTTTATCTCTTTCTCTCACCAAATTACTTCGGGCCATTTACACCTCTCACGACACCCACTTCCCCCTCTTCCCACACCTCCCAGGAGGCCCTCTGCCTGCCCCATACTTGTTCCCGGGGAATTTCCAGGCCCGGCCGCCAGCAGCTTCCGGAGAAGCTCCTCTTGATGTGATTAGATTGATCTGAAATCGCAAACAATGCTTTTCTAGATTCCATTTTCCCACTTTATAATTTAAAACCTGTATCATCAGACATCAAAGAAAGGTTTAGATGGAAGAAAGCATCACCCCACTACCCTAACCACCATTTCCATTTTGCATTTTCTTTGACATTCTTTGTCCAAAGGAACCATCAGTGGCTTCACCATTTCATATCTGCACGGTGCTCCTAATGATGATTTTTCGTGACCCTATTAAGTTGATGTTCTCATCCACGGGCATCTAGTTTCCTTCCGAAGGTTTTGCTTCAGAGTTTGCATTGTTAAAAACCTCACTTGTGTTTAAACCCAACTCACATTGCAGTGGACTGTGTCATTTATGGATATCTACACTCTAATATCTACTGCAATATACAAAGGGCTTTTCCCCTAGATTCCGTAGCTCTCTCTGTTTCCTCTAAAGCTCAGTGAGATGGCTCATACACACTCCATCACCAGCACTGACGTGCAGGCCCCTCCGCTGTGACAGTCCTCTGAGAGGCGGCCAGTCGGGCTCTTCATTTGCAGAATCACACTTGAACACACAACTCCCGTCAGCGTGTGCTGGTCGGAGCAGAAACCTGAAAGTCCAGTGGCCTTAACTGGAAGCTCAGAGACCCAACCCACTCTTTCATTTCCTATTTATAATCACCGTTCTTTCATGTCCTATATTTACAGTTGACTTTCTCAAAGGTTCTCCATTGAGATCATTTTATAAAAATCTCTTTTAAGTTAAAAGAGACACATTATTCTCTCCTTTGAAAACAAAGTAAACCGAGGCACAGCTCAGCACTGGTGCTGGCCACCTGCCTGCCTGCCTGGAGCTGCTGCGGCTCGAGGCACGTGGCCGGTGATCTGGTGGCCCCGCCATCAGGGTCCCCTGGGCTCCCCTCTGTGGCTGATGCCTCAGCTTGAAGAGGGGAAGGTTCACTCCTCCATCAGATGCTGCTTGCAGGGCTCAGCCATTCGTTCCACTGAAATAATTGAGAGAAGTTCCTTTTTTCCACAGGCATCCTGCCTGCACTTCATCATGTGTATTATTTTGGATCTGCTTCAAAAAGAAAACTGGCCTTTCATGGTGTACACCGAATGTGGGCAGAAATTGGACCAGGCAGACGTTTAACTCCACACTGAGATGGAAACTGTTCTCAGAGAACACCCACACTCGATGCAGGAGAGGGTGTGGGCCCCGCAGACACAGTGCCTGGGGGTGACCCCTGCCCAGTGCCTGCTCTAGGTGGACGCCGTCCGCCAGGTGGGCTGCAGGCCCCTGCCCCCCAGCAGATGGCACGGCCTTTCACCCGGCAGGAAGGCCCCAGAAGGTTCCTGACTTTGGTACAAACACCACCTTCTGCCAGGCGTAAGTATTTGCTCTGAGCCTGTGTGTGGCTGGGTGGCTGGGTGACTGGGTGGGGAGCCCTCATTTCCCTCAGAGTCTCCTGACAAGAGCCTGGGTTCTTGCTGCACTCAGCTCCCCAGACACTCAGTTCCAGGATGTCAGATGCCAGGGTGCTGATCTTGCTGCCCCAGACTGGACCTGCCGTAGGAGGGGGCGAGGGGGAGCCCTTCCATCACCACTGCCCCCCAGATCCCTGCCCCTCCCCAGGGCACAGAGGAAAATGGATGCTATAGAAGTAATTTGCACTGAAGTGTTAGAGTTCATGTATCTTTTAAAAAAGAAAACAGAGGAGGCATCCTTGAACAAAAATACCCTACCCCCTCCCAAAAAGAAAAAAAGTCCAGCCAGCGCACAGAGGGCCCACCCTGCGTCTCCGGCACAGCCTGGCCCCCAGTGGGGCTCAGACTGAGTCACATAACCACAGGCATTCTGCTTTTCAACAGAAGGTGGTATCCACGAAAGACCCATCAAACCTCTTCTTCAAAATTTTGGTCCCCCGTTTGATTTCTTTTCTGAGCTCACCTCCATTCTCTCCTGCCATTCCCCCACCCCAGCTAATCGTCAATTTTAAATATAATATAAAATGGTCAGAAGTGGGGCACAGTGGAGGAGGATGAATTGAATCTATCAAGACATATATTCGAGTGAACTGTTCACAATTCAAACTTTTCCTAAGACAAAGAACAAATCGTGTACCCATCCCCTTTTTTCTCTGCCTAATGTAGACACTTGCAATAGTTGTTTGTCTGGTGGATAAAACTGAAAGTTACACTGATATTGGAAAAGCAGATCCAGACACATCAGAGAAATTTGTTTTTCAAGCGACATGACCAAGAACTTCGAATCCAGCACTTGACCTGTATTTAATATTACTGTGACCTGCTAGGGGATGCTTTCTGGTTACCTACTTGGAAAATGTTTGGCACTGCTGGAAAGTAACACAACTCTTTCATGAGATCCACAACAGGCTGTCAACACCATCTGATAATTGAACCTCCCTGAAACCAGCAAAGGTATAGAGATATCATCAGGAAAGGTGACGTACCAACAGTGAGAGGAGGAAAAAGAGAGTAAGAAAAACTTGTTTACTTCATTTAATGCATAATCGAGGAAAATTCAAACTCTGCCAAACTAAGGGGAAACATGAAACACAGATTTTTCGAAATTCATTTAAAAGTAAAAGGAAATGTGATTGCAACGCACTAGCCCTCTCTTTTAAAATATCCAAAGACACGCTAACATGGACCAAGCATCACAATCTGGGTAAGTCTGAGCCCATTCCAGAAAGAACAGGTGACGCTAATGACAGTGATGTTTACTAGAAAACTAACCTACTTCCCGCAGACAGTGGACGCTGTGACCGATATTACACAAAATGTGTGGCTGTATTTGCCTTGATGTGAGGAAGGTGGGCCCGTTTGTTTTCCTATTATGTAAAACCCCTGCCAGACTCCTGCCAAAACATTTTCCCGGTAACATGTCTGCCTGCCTTTGGACGGGTTCCTTACTAAAACAAATACACCAACCAAATCATCTTTGATAGCAAGGACACGTAACGGCAAACAATGAAAACTACTAGGGGGTGTTTCTTAAGAAGGCACCAGGCACCATGCAGAATCACCACACAAAGCAGGGCAGCTCCCCCTGGCTAACTGGGCCGGCTCCCAGGAGGCAGCAACTTTGAGCAAACGGGTCTTTCTTGGCAAGTGACTGATGTCCCCCCTTGGGGCAGTGAGGGGTCCTCTCCCTAATAAGTCACAGTGTGTATATATGTTGTCTGCTTTAGAGGACAGATAAGTATAAAAACAAACTACTATTACAAGCGCACACTCCAATAAAAAGAGAATGTCTCCTAAGACGATACGGCACCTTATAAAAGTGTAATTTAACCTTATCTAATCTGGAACCTGTTTCATCATAGGGATGACCAATAACGTAAACCTTCGTGCGAAAGGGAGCAGGAGAGGCCCAGGCCGGCGGGTGGGCAGTGGCAGCCTCTCCTGGGACGCGGCCGCCGCCACTGCGAGGCCGTCGGTGCAGACTGGGTCGCCCGGGACGGTAGGTGAGAAAATGATGGATGAGTCGGGTACGGCGAAGCAAAAATGGCCGAGAGAAGCGTTTCCTCTTCCCATCTGTTCAGGAAGGACGTCAGCAAGACAGACTAAACACAGGCCCCGGTGCGGGATTTCGCGTGTGCCTGTGTGGACACCACAGCCCGGCCTCTAAAAGGACCTTCCTCCGTACGCAGCGGGGACAGGCAGGGAGGCCAGACGCCCACGCTGGCTGCTCTTGAAGAGAAGCAGGACGGTCCCAGGCTGTCGCCACAGCGGGCCGGCGGGGGCCGGGGTCCCCGGGGAGTCTGGCCCAAGGTGCCCACCGCCTACTGTGGCCACCAGCAGGGGGGACGCACCCGCCAGGGCCAACTCCAGGCTCTTTCTGGGAAGAGAGGAATTCCTGGCCTGGGGGGCCCCTGGGTGGGATCCAGCACACCTCGCTGCCCTGTTCCCCGGGAGAGCAGAGCCCCTGCTCTGGAAAGGGTCCCCCCTCCGCCCCCGCAGGCCTGGCTGAAGTGGGCGTGCCTCCTCTGGCTCCGCCCCTGGCTCTTCCTACCGCACTACTAGCCTTTGGGTCCATCTTCCAGGCCCAGACGGAGTCCCAGGCGGGCAGAGGAAGGACTCTTTCCCGCAAAGGGAAAAGGCCCTGCCCCTCTGTTCATCCTCGCTCCCACCCACCTCTTGCCTTCCCCACCCCAACCCGATTCGACCAATGGCCTCCTTGCCTTGGACACCGGGGCCGGGTGGGACTGCGGCTGAGGAGCCAGGGTGACGCGCTGGGTGGGAGCTGGGTCTCGTCCACTTTCAGCAGTAGGTGGTCTGAGCCTCCGTGTCCCTCTCTGTGGCCTGACAGCCAGGCAGTCCCCCCACGGGCTCCTGGAGGTCAGCCAGGCTTGAAACCTGACATCCGCTGCCCTGTCTCTCCCCCCTCCTCCTCCCCCCCCTCCCCCCCCCGCCCCGCAAGTCTCGGGAGGGCGGAGCTAAGTGTTGGTGTTTCCAGCAGGGTCCTGAGCTCTCCTGGCCTGCAAGGCCCTGCCTGGCTGGTCCCCCTGAGCGCATAAGGACAGGCCAGGAAGGTGGGTGGGCGTTAAAGATCAGGTCATCCTTCCTTTGCTTGTTTCCAGGAGAATCGTCCTGGGGGCAACCAGATGGAAGGGAAATCCAGGAGAGGAGCCCAGATCACACTCAGGACCAGGAGCAAACGCACCAGCAGTGCCTCTAGTAGAGCAACTCTAGAACACGTGTGTGGCTCCGCCAGCCCAGCACAAGTGTATTTGCACACACAGTAGACTCGGGCATTGAGGAGGATGGACGTTCTCCCCGTAGTTACCAGTATTTACCTCCACAAAGGTGTCCGGCCCGGGGCGACGCATCCCGCTGCTGGGATAACGCTGAACAAGGAAACCGCCATATATGTGTCGATTAAGTGGATTAGTCCACGTACCATCGATCTGAAATGAACATTTTAACATGAAACTGAGATCGGACTTACCACCGACAAGGTTTAATAGTTTAACGTTTTCTTCTCTTGGTGGCACATAAGCGATGTACCTTATCATAAAGGGCATCTTAGGGCCAAGGACACAGCAGAGTAAAATCGTGAGGGACGGTATGTGACCTCGGGCAAGTCCCTCACTCTCTCTAAGCCCAGTTTCCTCCTGTGTAAGATGCAGATAACAGCGTCCACACCAGGGTTAAATGAAAGGATTACTCTCAACGCTGGGCAGGACGACCAGTGAAGTCACTGCCGTCTGAGGGCCCGCGGTGAAGACCGGAGAGCTGTCCCATCAACAAGTTCACCTTCACCAGGATCCACGCGCTGCCCCGAGCACGGGTCTGCGCGAAGAGGCCAGCTTTGGGGCGTGGAGAGATGTCCTCATTCGGCTGGGGTCTCTGTGACCCCAACCAAAGGGGACCTCGGTAAAAGTAAGCTCCGGGTTTGTTTGTTTCTCGCCCTTAATTTAGAGTTTAACCCAACTCCACTATTGGCCTTAAAAAATACGGGAGCGACCACAGTGAACACTACGCACGTGGCCCCTTTCCTTTCATACATCTATTCCTACTTATTCTGTGGAAATTTGCCTCCCTATTCGCCATAGCTTATCTTTTCTTATATCTTCGTTTCCAAACTAAATAGCGCTGACCCGAGCACACCCCTCTCCCGCGCCAGCGGCTCGCGCTGCTGCCGGCGATGCTCCGCCGCGGTCAGGCCGGTGCGTCGCGCGTCGTGCGGGACTTGGAATGGAAACGCGGTGGGGATGAGGACCGATCCGCAGCCGCCAGCTCCGCCTCCCCCGCCCTGTTCTCCAAACCGGTTCTTTGAAGGTTCAGTTTTTCATAATTAAGACTAAGAAGCGGTTAAAAAACAGAAGTACTTTTTCCTGGAAACCAGCGGTCTTAATTTGCAGCTTTTATTGGCAAACCTGGCTGCCAGTAAATACATTCCTTGACATCTCCCAGAATGTAATTTACTTGATGAGGAGGCCCTGCTTTTTCTGTAATGTGCACATCAATTAAAGGGGCCGCTAGGAAGGAATGTGGCCGGTGGCTGCAAGCGTCCTACCAGGTCACCTAGGGTCCCGGGAACAAAAGCGCCCAGGCCTGTGCCTGGGTGTCCGAGCCGGTCCCTCCAAGGGGCCTCCCGACCGGACTCTTCCCGCCGGGGAGCTGGCTAGGTTGCAGGGTGCGAAAGCCAGGAGCCAGGCGGGGCCCTCCGCCGGCGAGGCCTCCCCCCCCCCATCCCCTTCCTCAGAGCCCCCTCCCGGGGGCCGCTCGGAGGGGCTGAGCCGGCGGGAGGTGGGGCGTCGGGTCGCCCACAGGCGGCCGCAGACGGCAGGGGGCGCTCGGGGCGCGTGCAGGGCCGGCCGGGGTCGGAGCCCACCGCGGCGCTCGGGTTGGCCGGGGACCTGCGCCCCGGAGCCCGGAGTTCCAGCCTCGGGGGTGGCCCTGCGGCTCCCCTGCTTCCCCTCCCGGCGCTCACGGGGGCGAGGCGGGAAGCCTGCGGGGGCCACCGGGCCGCGCTCCCAGGTGCAGAGGCACGCGAGGACCCGGGAGGCAGGCGGGACGGAGCCAGGTGCCGGCGGCCCCGGCCGAGGGCCCCGCGGCCGCCCCAGGGCCTGGGGGAAAGGGCAGCCGCGCCCCACGCGCACGGACTGGGCGGGCGGCGCGTCCCAGGGCCCGGGGCGTCCGAGCTCAGGCTCCTCAGGCCGCTTCCGGGCGGGAGGGGGCGCAGCCCCGCGCGTGGGGCCCCCGTGCTGGGCTAGAGAGCCGGAAGCCCGCCGCCCGCGGGACCAGGCCCCGCCGCCGCAAGGTGCGCCCGGCCCTTCCCCGCCCGTGGGGCCGGCCTGTCTGCGGGTCTGTCCGCGCACCAAGGCCTTTCCTCCGACACCCGGAGCCCACGCGTGGATGCAGACGGCGCCCTCGCGCAGCATCCGGTGATGCCCGCACCGCGCACCCCGGGGCCCCGCGGGTCGTCGGCCGCGCCCGGGATGAGACCCAGTCTCGGAAGCTGGAGTGGCGGGGCCTCTCCCCTTCCAGGCCAGGCTGCGCCCCAGTCTAATGGGGACCCGGATGGGAAGAAACCGAGGCGCGCAACTAGTCCTGTATGTTCATCCACCCTTAACAAATTTTATTTTTGTCCTTGATGGTTAACGACAGGGGACAGTTCGCATCTGCATCTAGCTCTTCCTGGACAAAGGAAGCCCCAGTCATGCGTAGCCGGGCACCGAGGGTAAAGCTTCCCGCGAGTCCTGTGGCCCTTTCTTGGTACTCAGCTCGTGCTGGGTCCCAGAAACGCTCTGGGAGACCGGGCTTTCCTGCAGAAGGGCGACAGGTGGTCCGAGCCGGGGGAACCCCGAGCAGGTGCTGGCACACTCCCTCCCGTGAGCGTAATTAGTGGGACGGCCCGTCGTGGGGACTTGGGGGGCATTAAATGACCCCATCCTATAAACCTCCTGTGGAGGCTGCCCTTAGGAGGGCAGCTGTACAATTCGTTCAATCATGGACATCACTTTGTCTTTAAAACAATCAAAAAACAAACGCTCTTTTCATTTATCGTAGGAATTATTTTTCTACTAAGGAGGGGACTGAATCAGGAAGACTGCATTAACAGAACCTGTACTCAGAAACCCCCCAGCTAAGAGAGAAGTCGATCTGCCCCGAGTCTTGGCCACTCAGACGTGGGGTCCCTGTCCCTCCCTCTGCAGATGACCAGCACTTCCTGCCCGGCGGAGGGTTTGATAACGAAAAACGGCCACTGACACCCGCGTATCGCCTCCCACCCTGGGGCTTCAGGTCTTCGTAAACGAGGCCACATGGAGAACTTCGACAAAAACCTAAATAGCTCAAAGACACCTCGAAGCAGACGTGGCTACAAATGCTTGCGACTTCAGTCTAGCGGGGAGCCTTCAGGTCGCACTCTCAGATACCATGCCTCTCCCGACAGCGAAGGGCGAGGGGGTGGGAAGGCTGCGCGCGTGCAGAGCCCCCCCCGCCCCCCCCCGGCTGCCCCATCTAAAGGGGCGGCCCGCCTTTCTTGACTCCCGAAGCTCCCGGTCAGACCGGCCCTAACCCCCCGACGGGCCAGCTTCCCGAGCCTAGAGCCGGGGCGCGGATAAGCCCGGACAGCGGGCGGTGAGGGCCTGCGCGTGTCCAGGGAGAGTCGCTGGCCAGGGCTGGGGGGACGCTGGAAAGTTCCCGAGGGATCTCTGACAGGAGGACAATCCTTGCACCTTGGGCTGGGCTCACCGCCCCTCCGGAATCCTTTTCTGGACTCGCGGGGTCACCTCCCCAACCCCTATTCCGTTTTTCTTGAATTGAGAAGAAAAAGAGCTCCTCCCGCTCCTGGTGGCCAGCGTTAAGACACCACCCCTCCCCCTCTTCCTGCGGTGTCACCATGCCGCGAATCGGGCATTTCCTGGAGTGCTCGCCACCTCTCCCTTCCTGGTGCTTTTCCAGCTAAGGCCCCTGAGGCCTGTTTTGCGTATCGCTGTGACGTCACGCCCCTCCCCAGAGCTGAGACCCCTCGGGGGCCCCGGGAATTGTGACCCCGGCTGGCGGGTCAGGGAGGGGATGGGGCGGAGAGGGCCAGCGACAGTCCCACCAAACATCCATTACCGCTGTCGCCTGCGGGACCTTCAGGCCGCAGCCGCGAGGTGTCAGGAAAGCAGCCGAAGGCTTCCTGCGGGGGCATTTCTGCCCATTGAGTTAAGGGTTTCGGGGAGACAGTGGTTGAACCACCCGCGGAGCAGCAGAAGGGGGCATCAGAAACTCCAACCTGAAAACAAAAATCGTAACCTGCTCCCCAAAGACTTCATTTCTGCGCCTTCATGTTCAAATACCGCCACCGACAACAATAATAAGTCGAGTACTTGAAATACAATCAAGCCCTTTAGTGGAGGTTTGCTTCCGAGGAAGCTTATAAAACACAAACGCAAAGATCTTTTCCTGGCGAATATCCAGAGCTCGAGCAGGAGAAAGGTGATCTTCGTAAACTGCACCCCGCCTTTTTCCCGCGCGCCAGACACTCATTTCACAACGGCCACTTTTATACCCGAAGCGGGGCCCAGCACAGCCGGCTGTCGGATTTGCAGTTTACTAAGGAGATCTTTCCACCTCTCGGGCCGCGGAGCCGGGAGCAGGGGAGGACGCGCGGGGACCGGGGCAGCGCGGCACCACGTCTCGGCGCACGAGCCGGGCGCGGCCCGTGCTGGAAAAACGGCCGAGTCGCCATCGCCGCGTAGGTGCCCGCGCACCGCGCGCGGTGGAGACGCGGTTCAAAGGCCGAAGTCGCCAATGCCGAGGCGTTCGGGGCGACCACTGACTTCCTTAGCCACCAGGCTGAAGCCGGGGCGCCCACAAGGCCTCGACCAAAGGGGCAGAATCCGTCCGGGTGTGGGGCGGGGGCTGGACACGAATGCACTTTTCGTGTCGCGGGGCTTCTCCCCCCCTCCCTTCCCCCACAAGTGTTGAGGAATCTCCTGCTGATAAATCAGAGTTTTCCTCCAGCCGTGGAGACAGGGCCTTGCGGACGCCCAGGAAAGGAGGCTGGAGCGGCCCAGGCGCGGAGCAGGCCAGGCAGTGGCTGGGAGCCAGGCTTCCGGGCACCCGGCTGGTTCAGAAAGAGCAGGTCCTCGCGTCTCTCCATGTCAGGGTCCACTCCGAAATGCAACATTTTAAAACTGCACAGGCCCGCGCCCTAACTCCTAAACTGCAGCTGCAGCTCAAATTGTGCAGAGGAGGAAGCCGGATTCAAGCCGGGAAGCCAAAAGGGTTCCCAACACGTCCTCGCAGTTAAAGATTGTCAGGAATTGGAGGGTGGAGGTGTGAGATGCGCCACGCTGCTCATCTTCACAGCCCCCTAGACGCGCCAGTTCCTCCAGCTTGCAGGAAAGGGCCGGAGGGGCTGTTCCAGATTTGCCCAAGTGCAGAAGCGCGCTGCAGAAGAGGAGGCCCATCTCCTTCCTGCCCGCGGTTTCTCTCCTTTTCCTTCTTCCTCTTCCCACTCCATCCCAGTCCCCCGGAAACTGCAAGTCTCAGGCGCTGGCACAGGGATTAGCCTCTGTGCTCATCCCCAGGACCCTCGAACCGCCCTGCAGGTGCGATTCTGAACGTTCCCCCAATCACACCCGTTATCTCTGCGAGCCAGCAGACACGCGCGTGCGGAGAGGAAGGTGGGACGTATTGACTTGCTTCTTGCCATCACACCTGCTATTGTCACTGAGCCCGAAGGCTGACCCCTGCTCTGAGCCGAAAGGTGCTGGACTCGACAAGAGAGGGCGGTCGCGGCGAATCCCTAAGAGGAATTCGGGGTAGCCTCCAGGCTCCAGCAGCGCGCGCCGAAGACACCCCCGCCGCCAACCACGGCCTCAAGACTCCTGGCAAGGCCCCATATCCCCCTCCCTTATTTCTACTGGGGAGGGGTCGCGGGGACGGTGAGGTGGGGGCAACAACTCCGCCCCCACCGGGAACGGAGCTCGGCTGTGACTGAGCCCTTAAAACCGTGCCCTTTGTAACCCAGCTCAAGACTGGAGAACTTCCAGGTGGGGAAAACTGGAGACCTCTGGGAGCCCGGGAGCCCGGGAGCCCGGGAGCCTGGCGATCGGGCAGGGGAGGGGAGGGGAGGGGAGGGGAGGGGAGGGGAGGGGAGGGGAGGGGAGGGGAGGGGAGGGGAGGGGAGGGGTGACCGGGGAGGGGTGACCGGGGAGGGGTGACCGGGGAGGGGAGGGGAGGGGAGGGGAGGCCCGGGAAATCCCGGCGCTGGAGTTGGCCAGGCCGGCCAAGGAATGGGAGAGAGCCAGCGCGAGTTGGGGCTCGAGGACGCGGTGACATCTGGGAGCGGCGGACGGAGGAAGGGTCTGCGGGGGGCCCGGAGGACCCGGCAAGTCTGCGGGAACAATGGACGTCCAGCGGAGGGCCCGGGGTGGGGGACAGGGCCTGGCGCGGGCGGCGGGGCGCGGGGGCGCACGGCTGCGGGCGCGGGAGGGGCGCCGGCGGGGGCGCAGGCAGGGGCGCGGGCCGGGCGCGGGACCAGGACGGGCGGGCCGGCGCGCGTGTGGTCAGCCCCGCGGTCCTCCGCGGCGGGGCGCGGGCCGGCGCGGCTCGGCCTCCGGCTCCTTCGGAGGCGTTCCCGCCTCCCATTGGCTGCCGCCGCCGTGATGGGGCGGGGCTCCGCTGCCCGGAAAAAATGTAACTGCGTAAAAAAGTCCTCGCCTGGGTGACGGATGCTCAAAAGTTCAGAAGTTTTCCCAATGCTTCCTTAAGCGGCCGGCGCGCGAGAGACTGAAAAAAAGGTGACGCGGACCCGGGCAGGCAGCCGGCGCGCTGCCCCCCGCCCTGGTTATCTGGCCGCCTTCGCCGGCGGCTGGGGCAGAGCCTCCTGGAAGCGCAGGCGGCGCGGCGAGCCGGACGTCTGCTTGTTTTCTAGTTCGGGCTCCTTTTTCCCGTTCCCGCCTGGAAGCTGCCGCGCGCGTTCTAGGCCGTCGGCCGCGTCCGCGTTCGGCCCTCTCCGCCGCCCCGAGCCTCCTCGGCGGCCGGAGGCGCCCCGGAGCCGGGCGAGCGCAGGGGAGGCGGCGGCCCGGCACCAGCCCGCAGGCCCGGACTCGCACTGGGCGGCCGGCCCAGCGAGGGCGGGGGGCGGCGGCGGCGGCGGCGGCGGCGAGCGGGGCCATGCAGGCGCGCTACTCCGTTTCCAGCCCCAACTCCCTGGGAGTGGTGCCCTACCTCGGCGGCGAGCAGAGCTACTACCGCGCGGCGGCGGCGGCCGGGGGCGGCTACACCGCCATGCCGGCCCCTATGAGCGTGTACTCGCACCCGGCGCACGCCGAGCAGTACCCGGGCGGCATGGCCCGCGCCTACGGGCCCTACACGCCGCAGCCGCAGCCCAAGGACATGGTGAAGCCGCCCTACAGCTACATCGCGCTCATCACCATGGCCATCCAGAACGCGCCGGACAAGAAGATCACCCTGAACGGCATCTACCAGTTCATCATGGACCGCTTCCCTTTCTACCGAGACAACAAGCAGGGCTGGCAGAACAGTATCCGCCACAACCTCTCGCTCAACGAGTGCTTCGTCAAGGTGCCGCGCGACGACAAGAAGCCGGGCAAGGGCAGCTACTGGACGCTGGACCCGGACTCCTACAACATGTTCGAGAACGGCAGCTTCCTGCGGCGGCGGCGGCGCTTCAAGAAGAAGGACGCCGTGAAGGACAAGGAGGAGAAGGACCGGCTGCACCTCAAGGAGCCGCCGCCGCCCCCGCCCCCGCCGCAGACCGGCCGCCAGCCCGCGCCCGCGCCGCCCGAGCAGGCAGACGGCGCGGCGCCCGGAGCGCAGCCGCCGCCCGTGCGCATCCAGGACATCAAGACCGAGAACGGTACGTGCCCCTCGCCGCCCCAGCCCCTGTCCCCGGCCGCCGCCCTGGGCAGCGGCAGCGCCGGCGCCGCCGCGGTGCCCAAAATCGAAAGCCCCGACAGCAGCAGCAGCAGCCTGTCCAGCGGGGGCAGCCCCCCGGGCGGCCTGCCGGCGGCGCGGCCGCTGAGCCTGGACGGCGCGGAGCCCGGCCAGCCGCCCGCGCCCGCGCCCGCGCCGCCGCACAGCCAGGGCTTCAGCGTGGACAACATCATGACGTCGCTGCGGGGGTCGCCGCAGGGCGCAGCCGCCGAGCTGGGCTCTGGCCTCCTGGCCCCGGCCGCCGCGTCCTCGCGCGCGGGCCTGGCGCCCCCGCTGGCGCTGGGCGCCTACTCGCCGGGCCAGAGCTCCCTGTACGGCTCCCCCTGCAGCCAGAGCCCCGGCGCGGGCGGCTCGGGCGGGGGCGGCGGGGCCGGGGGCGCCGGGACCTACCACTGCAACCTGCAGGCCATGAGCCTGTACGCGGCCGGGGAGCGCGGCGGCCACGTGCAGGGCGCGCCCGCGGGCGCCGGCGGCTCCTCGGTGGACGACCCCCTGCCCGACTACTCCCTGCCCCCGGCCACCAGCAGCAGCTCCTCGTCACTGGGCCACGGCGGCGGCGGCGGCCAGGAGGCCGGCCATCACCCTGCGGCCCACCAAGGCCGCCTGGCCTCGTGGTACCTGAACCAGGCGGGCGGGGACCTGGGCCACCTGGCGAGCGCGGCGGCGGCGGCCGCGGGCTACCCGGGCCAGCAGCAGAACTTCCACTCGGTGCGGGGGATGTTTGAGTCGCAGCGGATCGGCCTGAGCAACTCGCCGGTGAACGGGAACAGCAGCTGTCAGATGGCCTTCCCCTCCGGTCAGTCCCTGTACCGCACGTCAGGGGCCTTCGTCTACGACTGCAGCAAGTTCTGACCCCTCCGCCCTGCCCGCCTCCCAGCCGAACTAAACCGGGCCCCAGAGCAGGAGCAGCCAAAAGAACCCTCGATGCAAAACCGAAACCAAAAACCCAATTTGTGAAACGTTCACCAAACCAGCGAACAGAATCCCTCCAAACTTTCAACTCACCAGCACGAAGAAGAGTATTTTCTTAAAAGACGGATTCGGAGCCACCTCCACTTTGCCTTAACTAAATAAACAAAACCGTAAACTGTTTCGTACAGAGACAGCAGAGTCATGGTTTGTTAAAGGACAGTGTTACTCCAGATAACACGTAAGTTTCTTCTTCTCTTCAGAGAGCACGCTTTCCTCCTTCTGTCCTGTCCCTTCCCCTGCCGCCTCCTGCCTTCACGTCTCACCTGTAAGATACTATTTTATCCTCTGTTGAAAGGAGGTAGGAAGTCCCCGTATATGAAAATCGCTTTCTTTTTATCCATGGACTTGTTTTAAAATGTAAATTGCAACATAGTAATTTATTTTTAATTTGTAGTTGGATGTCGTGGACCAAACGCCAGAAAGTTTCCAAAACCTGACGTTAAATTGCCTGAAACTTTAAATTGTGCTTTTTTTCATTATAAAAAGGGAAACTGTATTAATCTTATTCTATCATCTTTTCTTTCTTTTTGTTGAACATATTCATTGTTTATTAATAAATTACCATTCAGTTTGAATGAGACCTGTATGTCTGGATACTTTCATACAGCTTTAAATATTATAAGAAAAAAAGATTTCAGAGATTAAGACACTAGAAATTATCAATTCTCCTTCTAAATCTCCGAAAAAAATGGAGACACCCTCTGACTATTCCTTGTCAAATTTCACATAAAAGTCTCTTTTTGTTTAGATTTTTTTTTTTCCCTGCAGCATCTTCTGCAAAACGTACTGTATAGTCAGTCAGCTTGCTTTGTGGCTAGTAAAAAGAGATTTTCCTAAACAGATCTGAGTTGGCATATACACAAATTCATTTCCTCAGGAATGACTGCACATGATTTGGAAATTTTAAGCCCATGAATCAGCAGCGGTCTTACCGCAGTGATACCTGTGTGTGGAGAGAGGTGGCTGTGCCTCCAGATACACACATGCAGATCTGGCTTGTGTGTCACATCGAAAAACTGCGATGTGTGTTAGACATCCCTGAGAGCCAAATGCTGGATGATTTTCTTCCTATTAATTTCACTCCTTTCTAAGAGGAAAAAAAACCCAGCTTTTAAATGTATGTATATAACTCATCCACATCTACAGTCCTTCATGTCTAACGCAGAAGGATTGATTTAAAAACAAAACATGTACGGTGGGTTGGAAAGGGATATTTAATCTTTGGGAAACTATTTTAGAAGATATGTTTGTTGAACAGTTATTTTTTGAAAAAGATTTAAAACAATAACAAGAAGGAAGGAGCAAAGAGCAGGGCATTTTAGTCCAGGTGGTTTCTTTTCAATCCCACTTTTCTTGTTAATTTACAGTTAAACCTAGGGGGCAGTTCGGATCGGCCCTCCCCCTTTGTAAATAACCCAGGAAATGTAATAAATTCATTATCTTAGGGGGATCTGCCCTGTCAATCAGACTTTGGGGAGATGGCGGTTTGATTACAGTCATTCAGGGCCTTTCCGTTTGTTTTCGAGATAATACAGTTTCCTGCTATCTGCCGCTCCGATCTAGAGGCAACACTTAGCAGTAATTGCTGTTGCTTGTTGTCAAAATTTGATCATTGTTAAAGGATTGCTGCAAATAAATACACTCTACTTCCAGTCAAAAACTGCTTTACGTGGCCTCTGATTTGCTGGGTCCTTGGCTCAGAGTCGCAGCCCAGCGGCCGGGCTGGGCGCGCAGGGCGCGGCGTCCCCCGGGGTAGGCGGCCGGGACCGGCCTTCCCGCCGCGCGACCCGCTCCGATTCGCAGCCCTGGGCCTGGGCGGCCTCGCGCTTCCCAGGGCCCCCACCCCCACCCCTTTGGGTGGTGAAGGGGAAAAATCTGCAGACAAATCTCGTCGTTCCCGCGTCGGCCCATTCGTGGGAGCCGAGCGTGGAGCGGGGCGGGCGGACAAAAGGACCGTGGTCGGAGCGGGGCTGTCCGGGCGCGGAAGGGAAGCGGACGCAGGTGACCGGCGGCCCTGTCCCCTCAGACGGGCACCGCTCCCCGCCCCACCCCCCGAGGCGGGCAGCGCGGGCGCCGGGAGCCTGACCTTTCCGGCTTGGCTGTCCCACTTCTCCGAGTCGGGGACGGCGGTGTGGACCCGGACCCGCCCGGGGTTTCCGGCCGGGGTGCGTCTCCGCGGCCCCGACGCCGGCCTCTGGGACCGGACGCCCCTCGTCTAATTAGGGTAACGACGCGTCCGGCCGCTCGCCGCCCACGCCCGCGCCCCGTCCTCCCGGACCGGGAGGGTCGGGGCGGCCGCGCCGAGGGGAAGGTATCCGGAGCCCGGGGCGGAGGGCCCGAGGGACTCACCGCGCGTCTCAGCCGGGCGCGGGGCTCTGGCTCCGCGCCGCGCTCGCCGCCTTTGTCTGGAGGACGCACGTGTGTTCGTGCGGAGCGCGGCGGGCGGCGGGGCCACGGGCGGGTCCCGCTCCCGGCGCCCGCGCGCCCTCCCCTCGCTGGTCTGACGGCCCCGGCCCGGACGACCTGCCCGGCGGCGCTGGGCCCGGGCGGCCTCCCCGCGCGCTGCGTCCTCGCGCGGCGTGCGCGGCCGGTTTGCGGAGGCCTCGGGGCACCTGGAGCGGCCGCGCGGGTGGGCGGCGGGGCCCGCGACCCCCTGCGTCCCCGCGGCCTCGGCTGCCGGCCCAGGCCCGGCCTTCGGAGCGCGGGCGCCGCGGCGAGGGTGGGAGAGGGCCGGCTGGGCCGGGCGGCGCTTCCGACCCGGGCTCGTCCTTTCTGGGCCCCGAGTCCGGCGGCTGGAGAGGGAGCCGGGCGCGCGGCGCTCGATTCCTAGGAAAGGCCGGCGAGAAGCCCTGGCCGCAGCCGGGGAGTGTTTCTGCGCTCGCCTTGGGAGCCTCTTAGCAATCATTTCTGCCGTCTTCATTCCGAACGTTTGAAAGTTAGGCCTTTAAGAAATGCGTCGAGGAAGACGTTTGAGTTATACGTATGCAGAGAAAGTAGTTATTTCTACGCGAGTTGCCCACGTCGTTCAGAAGCTGTTTGAGCAGGAGGGCACAAGTCTGCTCGTTAAGCTGATTCTTAGGACCACTTATGTGATGTTTTCTACTCTCAGTACATTTGCTTTTGGCTTCTTAAACCAACTCCTGCCACCTAAGCCTTGGGAAGCTGGGGCCTCCTTATTCGGAAGTGAGCACTCCTTGTACTTTAGTGCTTTGATTCGTACCTTTTTTGCAACAAGGATAATTTTGCTGTAAAATATTCTAAGAAAAACTCCCTGATACTTTAACCAGTAGCACAGTTTGAAATTAGCCTGGGACACCAGGAGGGACCCAGCGGGCAACTTGGCTAATTTGGGAGTGTCAGCCTCTGTAGAGAGTTTTAGGGGAATAAGGACTTTTGTCCTGCGTGTGACAGTGGGCACTCCTTAGCAGTTTTTACCATGAGCAGGTAAACGTCAGCGCGCCACACGCCATACACAAGCTTGCATTTGGGGTATTGTACGCGTGGCGGGCATTGTTCTCAGGGTTATGTGTTGGCAGCCCCTCTGCACCAGATGCATGCAAACAAGCACACACTTTACAATTTATCATGCCGTGCAGTTTGTGTCATTAATAATCGACATTTTCAGGGGAATAAGGCTCAATTGTGCTGGTGGCCCGTAAGCCCTTGGCTGTTTCCTGCGGGGTCAGAAACAGGGTCAGGAAATAAGAGTGCCTTACAGCCCTATGGCTCCCCCGAACTTTGATAGGTGGAAGAGAGACATAGGACCTTTTCTCTCAGCCCTGTTCCCTTTGGAGGGGTCTTGGTTTTTTAAGGTGGAGAGCCGTTAGTTTTGTTGTTAACGGTGCAAAACCCCAGAGAGGCCTGAACCCTGTGCTGGTCCGGGCTGCCCGGCCAGGCTGCCCAGGAAGGACAGGAGGCATCCCTAGCGGATCCAGGCCCTGACTCCCTTAGCAGGGTTGTCCCCTGCTGTTGGTGGCAGTTGGAGTGACAGTTTCTACCCCACCCCACATCTTGGAGCTTCTGGAGAGGGGCCCCGTTTGCTTCTGAGCCCAGTTCCCACCGCGGGGTCGGCCCTGGTGTCTCGATGCCATCTCTTTGGACTCCTGTTGACTCATTTTGTAGAGCCATTAGCCCTTCCCACCCGGTCGTAAACAAATGTCGCTTTAGGGGCAAGATTGATGGTGGCCATGTAATAAAGCTGGCCAGGCGGGACAGAATCCGATTCTGTGTGAGCGGTTCTTCAGCCGGGCAGGGAGCTCTGGGGGGAGTCGGGGAGAAAAGGAACCAAGAGACTGTCAGAGTGTTCACCCCAGGAGTTGTGGGGAGCAGGGAAGCAGAGAGCCGCGAGGCTCCCGGCAGCACAGCCTGACTGATTCAGGCAGTGGCCACCGCGAAAAAGCCCGCTGACGTGTGCCAGGGGCCTAAACACCAGTTTCAAAACCCCCCACTCTTCTGAAAGCTCCTATTTCAATTTAGAAGGAGGCCCAGAGGTTCCTGGGAAAGAGCTTTTTATTAATGGCACTTTGGTGGCACCTAAACACAGTCTTCCTTTGCTGTTTGGGCCCTGTATCGGTAGCTGGTACTTGGTGGCCTGCTGCCCCTTTGCTCCACGTCCCCGTTTTTGAGTGTGAATCCATCATCAGCACTAAGTTCTAGATGTCTCTACCCCCTCCCCCCTTTCTGTCCTCTCCTTCTCCTACCCTCTTCCTCCCAGGCCCCCACAGAAGGCCTTGGGGCCTGAAGCCCCTCTAGGACGTCCCCGCGCCAGCCTGCACCGCCTCCCCGGGGGGCGCGTGCCTACCGTGCACAGGGCCCGGGCCGGATGCGGCAGCCGGAGCGCGCACTCGGGCCCCAGACAGACCAGGACAGGGCGGGCCACACAGAGAAGGGCTGGCAGGTTTCAGGTCCGAGTCCGGGTGCGAAGGGGGCATCCTTCATCCAAGGAATTCCAGCTCCAAAACCCATTCAGGAGAACGAAAGCCGCTTCTCCACGACGTTCTCCACGGGATTAGGAGTGGAAAATTGAGCAAAATGGACCACGTCTGCCTTATTGGAAACCAAAATATGGTGTAGGGAGCATAAGGGCAACCTAGGACCTTTGCTGTGCCCTTTCCTATCTTACCCTGGCTCCAAAGAAGCCCTCTGCTTTACATTATTTTGTTGTTGTTGACTTTTTTCCCTCACTGATTTCAAATTTGCAGCATATTGAGCGTATTATAGGGGATACCGTACGATCTGGGATTTCCTTGCCTTGAGGCCCAGGCGTCTTCAGACAGGAGAGAAGGGTGGAGCTCCCAGAGGAGACACAGGACAGGGGAGGCCGGTCCACCCGGTCCTGAGAGAGGGCCTGGCGTTCATTCCTGCCCAGAGTGGTCGGCCGGTGACCCTGCAGGATTCAGGGGTGCTTCCCCAGGCCTCTCGCTTTTCCACTTTTCCACGTGGCACCTCCCTCTCTTCTACCAAAGAGCATCTTCTCTCTCTGGTCTGCCTTTGGGTTCCTCCAAGCCACTGCCTGTCCCCTTCCCCTAGCCGTCCCTCACGTCACTCCCAGGAAGGACACTGGGTGGGCTGCTCCTTTGCCCCCGAAGTCAACACAGCTTGGTGCTACTTGGGTGGCCCTGGGAGTGCAGTTTGCGAACCCAGGGAGTGAGCAGTGGGCAGGCGGCCAAAGCCGGGTGGTGGGACCCCAGGCGTGGCCTAGGGAGCAGAGGAGGACCTCTCCAGGGGCTCCACCAGGACTCAGTACTGGAGGTTGGGGAATGAAGGGGTTTGTTGTAGGGCTTTGGGGACGATTTAGATCAGAGATGAGAGAGGGAGAGAGAGAGGAGACAGACACCTTCCCTCCTCCATTACCTACCCCAGGGAAAAGGCAGGAAAACCAACACATTTAGCGCCATTAACTCTTAAGGCCTCTGCATTTCCTTCAGTATAAAAGCAGGTCATTGGGCCCGGAGGCTGTGCTGGGTCTCCTTAATGGCTACAGATGTGCAAACCAGACAGGAGAGGGGACCATGTGCTTAGGCGGCAGCGATCGGATTCTTAAAAATCTGCGAGTGGAGGAAAAACGAGAACTCTGTCCTCTGAGTTGAGCGAGCTCGGCGTCCCCCGCCGCGCACCGGGTCCCTGAGACCCGCCGAGGCCAGACCCGACCCCGGTGCACCCTGTGCGCAGCGCCTGGGTTCAGGCCCGGTCGGAGCCGCCCCGGAGCCTTCCGTGCGGTCCCGAAGAGGATTTTTATCATTGTCACCCCGCAGGACACACGGGGAGAGCGGCCGGGCCTCGCAGCTGGCCGATCAGGTCCCGGCGAGAGGAGGCGGAGGGGCCGTCGGGGAGAAGACGGGAGGCCCCACCGCGGCTCCCACGGCCCGGGCTGACTGGGTGCCAGACATTCCCGGAGGGACCTCGGCCCCGGGGCCCCGCGGGGGCTTCCTGCGCGGAGCCTCGGTTAGTGCCGGCAGTGGTTTCCAGTGTTTGGTGACCGAGAACCAACCCAACGCAGCTCGGCTTTGCGGGCCGGTCCCCGGGTGGGTCGGTGGAGCCGGGGCCGCGGGCGCCGTCGGGGAGAAGCGGCGCGACGGGAAGGCCTCGCCGTTTGGCCCTTGCCTGGAGGCTTCCTCGCCATTAAAAGCCAAACTCCAGCCGAGGTCCTGCCCCCTTCCAAATAGACACTTCCGCGCCCGGGCCGCCGCTCCAGCTCCAGGCGGGCCTCACAGCCGGCCCGGGCCCAGCGCCTCCCGTCGGAGCGGCCAACGCCAGAACCCCGGCTGCAGCCGCCACCCCCGGTTCACCCACCCTGCTGTTGGGAGTCAGGCCTTCTGAGCGCTGTCTCCTCGCGCGCCCTGGGCGCACCGGCGCCTGGGCGAGGCTGGGGCTGAGCCGCGTGGGACTTTCTGCTTCTTAACTGCAGCTCTCTGTCGCGTCTTAGCCCGCGCTGGGGCTCAGGGCGCTGGGACACGTGCGCGGGGTCCCGCCGCCAGGGCTGGGGGAGGGGCGCGCGGCCGGCGCATGCGCGCGCTTGGTCCCTCTGCGGTCCTTGTCCTGGGATCCGGGCCCCTCGGTGCGGCCGCGGCTCGGAGGCGGTGGGTGGCGGAGCCCGGGGCCCCGCATCCGCGTCGGAGCTCCTCCGCGCAGTGGCTTCCGCGCCGGGAGCCCCAGTCCCCGAATCCAGAGATCAAAGGGGGCGTCCGCTGCGTGCGACCCCTGACCCTGGAGGCAGGGCGGGAACCGGGGTCTGGGGTCAGGCCGCGGTCGTCGGCCTCCCAGCTGGGACGCTCCAAAGGAGGAAAAGGGTGAGGGTGGGTGGTGCTCGGGACGGGGCCTGCGGATGGCCTCCTGCGGCCGGTGGGACGACCCGTCGCGGGTCTCGCGGAGTGGGGGGGGGCAGCGGTGGCCTCGCTAGAGGCTGGAGAGGCAAAATGGCTGGAGAGGCAGTCGCGGGCTAATCGCGGTGGCACAGCCCCCAGGTGTGCGCGGGCGGCCTGGCCTCGGGACAGCGGGGCAGCGGCGCCAGACCCTGGGGAAGGGGCCACTGGACGGTGGGGCAGGACCCAGAGCGGCTCTGCGGTCCTGCTGTCGCCGCCGTGCGTGAAAAATTAAAGCTCGCCATCTTTGGAGAGGTCCGGGGTGGCAATGTTAGGGCGTGGAGATGTTTGAAAGAGCCGTGCCCACACACACACACACACACACACACACACACACACACACACACACACGACTTTTTGGTAAATCTCCAAAAATTTGGTAAATCTCCGGCTCTTCCACTCCACCCCCGCAACGCCATCCATGGACCCGCCCGGCTGCGGGTTGTGAAAAACAGATGACTTGTGAACTTGGACTTACTGGCACACATCTTAAAACTGAGAGTACCCGGCTGGGATTCCCAGTACACACAAGGTGCCTGGGGTGCTTTGAGGCTTTTTCTTGGGGCTTCAAAAGTTATTTGTAAACAGTGTATCTATGGTTATTTTGAAACGAAATTTTGAGGTGTTGTCTCCTGCAATGAGCTTTAATAACGAAGGTCTCATTCCCCAGCAGCCGACCGACCAACCAACCGGGGTTTCTGTGCATTTTGGGGGTTGGTGTTGGTACAGGCGATTAAGGGAGACTGAGAGGAGCCTGCAGCAGTGTCTGTACTGGTTTCCTGGCACAATCACAGACCTGGAATCCAGTTTCCGAAGGAGCCGTCTCGCGTGGAGTTTAACCTCAAAGCACTTCAGCCCTTCCCTCAAAGGTCGGCAGCCTGTGCTGCCCACGTTCGCCCCTACAAGCTGTAGAGGTGTGTCAGGTTTTCAGGGCTGGGCCCCAGTCTCTCCTCCAACAGAGGCAGCACACAGCCCACCACCGCTTGGCAGGCAGGTGTGAGGCAAGCTGCGGCCCCCGCTGCCCAGGTACCCACGCGCCGTGCTGCTCACGTAGGGCACGAGTGTGGGGCCTCACTGCTTTGCTCTCATATTTGAGTGTAAAGTTTCACTTTCTTAGCTTTTACTTAAAAAAATCAAGGTGGAAGATATTTTATCACATCTAAAATGAACAGTCAAAGCTGGCAGAGCAGGGAAAAAGGGGAAAATAAGTTCGCTGAAACTGAAGTGAGATTTAAGGTAGAAGAAACACTTTAGTAAGAATTGTCTTCAAGGATGTCCAAATGCAATTCACAGCCCAGAAAGAAAGCACAGAAATACTCAAGCAAATCTGTTCTCTTTTCCTCCTTTTAAGCACACACACAGGGAGGCCAGGAAGCCCAATTACCCCTCACCCCACCATCGAAGGTGCAGGAATAGAGAGAAGGTTGCAACCAAAAATACTTCTTGTGTCCTTCAGACCCGCTGCTCCAGGCCATTTGGAGAATAATTTAACACCAAGGCACCACTGGAGCCCCATTAACCCCCTGCCTGGACCCTCTCCAGTCCTCACTGAGGAGCCTTTGGGTGACAAGCCACGGAGCACCGGAGCCCGGGTGTGGGATGAAGTTGGGGGCTCAGGGGGTCAGAGGAAGAGGAGGAGGGGTGCCTTCCATCGGGTCAAGGCTAAGGGGAATGTGTGTGAATGTGTTTATTTGTGAGCCTTGTGAGAGTGTGTTTGTGACGGCGGGTTTGCGTTGTGTCTCCAAGTGTCTGTGAGTGACGTTGTGTAAGATGGCATGCTTGTAGGTGTGTATTTGTAAGTGTTTGCATGTATGTGAATCTGTGTGTGATTGTGCGTATGTGAGTGTGTGTGTGCCCACCAGCCCCCTAGCCCTGCAGGCCCCGCCTTCCAGGGACCATCTGTTTCCAATTAGCAGCATCACGATTGGGAGAAGGCCTGTCCTGGGGCAGCTCCCGAGCCCCGGGTGGGCCAGCTCAGGCCCCCAGTTCTGCTCCATCGGAGCCCAGGCCGCCCCGGCCAGCATGCTTTCACAGCAACTGGGGCAGCCACACAAAGAGCCCTCTTTCCTGCCACCGGCTGCTGGAGCCTGTGTCCCCCCCCCCCCCCCCAGATCATAAACCTGCCCATGAAGACATTCAGAAATAGTTCAGCTGCACTCACACAGGCATGTGCAAAGGCTGGAATTCCATTTGCTGTGAAGTTCTATTTTATTTTCCTTGGAGGGGGAGTGAGGGGGAGAGGAGTCCTGACCTAATTTGTTCTGGGGCGAAACATGGTATTTCACGCAGAGGTTTCCACCTGTACGCAAACCCTGGCTTAATGCTGGTGGATTCCACACACGCGTGTCCACCTGCCTGAACCTGCACAGATATGCCCTACACGGCTCGGGAGCACACGCGGTTAAAGCCAGGCCCCCAAATGCTGCTCTCAATGAAACCGGATTTCTAATTAACCTGATGTAGTTCATGCGCACGCTATCTAGCATATATTAGGCACTTAATATAAACTGGTTGAATGACTAAATCAAAATTAGATGTAAAAAGTGATCTAGTACTGAGAAGAGGTTGGAAATAAGTAGTGTGTGTAAGATTCTAGACCACAAGCAAAGGCATGGGCTCAGAGACCTCTGGGTAACCCAGGGGCCTGGCATGGAATGTTCCAGCAATATTTACCCTCCTTCAAGTTTCTTCTTCTAACCGCCTCCCCCCGTTTCTCAAGGCTTCTTTTGAGATGGTGGGAGCCCTCTGGGTTCTAATTATAGTCGCAGAGACCAGAGCTGGTGTGAATGCCGCCTTTCTGCAGGACCTGGGCTTCCAGATCGGCTGCATAGAGCGGCTTACCGTGACCAGGTGGGGAAAGCAAGGTCCGGGGCAGAGACTCGGGAGGACGCTCCGGCCAGGCCGGGCTCAGGCCAGGCCGCAGCTCTCTCAGAAGGAAGCTATTTCACCCCAAGGCATGGATTTGGGTATTTTTGTTCTGGGGTCCTTATATAGCTGCTTTTGTAACTTGGAGACAATATCCACAGGGACTGTGTTAATGCAGGTTAAGAGAAAGGATATTTTTAATAAGAAAAGAGAAAAACCATTTGAAAGCCCCACAATTTCAGTAGTCTAGCGACATAATTTCAAGGAAAGTGAATATGTGATTAAAACATCTTGATTACCAAAACCGATCAGAGGAGGCCTGGCCAAAAGTAGAGTGGGCGCCGCCGGAGCCCATCCCGGCTGCTGCAAACCTCGGCGGCCGGGCGCGGGCGCGGGTCCGGGCGCGGGGCGCAGGCACCGCTGGGCGCTCAGGCGTTGGGGTTGGTACTCATGAGCTCCACGTCGGCGTCCACCATCTCCCTCACCAGCTCCTGCGGGGAGGACGCGAGCGCTGGTGAGACGGGAGCGTCTGGCCCCCTCCCGGGGCGCCCCCTCCACCTCCACCTCCACCGCGGCGCTTGCAGCGGCCGGCGCCCCCTCCCCGGCCCTCCTCGCCCTCCCGCCCGGGGCGCCTAGCCACCGCGTCCCCTCCCCGGGCCCGGACCGGAGCGGCCGGGAGACGCACTCACATCGAAGGCGACCCGGGGCTTCCAGCTGAGCTTCTGCTTGGCTTTGGTGCAGTCTCCCTGCAGAAAGTCCTGCGGGGCGGGGACGGAGCACACGGGCGGGCGGTCGGCGGCGGCCAACAGGCTCCCGGGTCCCCCGCGGGACCCGGGGTCCCCGGGAGCACACGCGGTTAAAGCCAGGCCCCCAAATGCTGCTCTCAATGAAACCGGATTTCTAATTAACCTGATGTAGTTCATCTCCCGGGTCCCCCCCGCGGGCCCGGGGTCCCTGCCCGCCGCCGCCACCGCGTCCCGCCGGCCTCAGTGACCTTCTTTTCTGCCTCGTGTTGTCAGGGACGCCGCCCCGAGAGCCGTGTCAGACTCGCGCTCGTCTCACGGAGCGGAGAGGGGGATGCGCCCTCCGCCCCTCCCCTGCTGTGCGCGCGCTCCCCCCTCCCCCCTCCCCCCTCCCACCACTCCCATCCTCCCCCCACCCCGTCTCTCCCCCCCTCCCGCTCCCGCGCAGCCCCGCGCCCTGCACACCCACGCGCGCGGGAAGAGGCGCGTCTCTCCGAGGGGCCCCTCCTTGCTGACCAGGCGCTGCCAGCCCTCGGCTGCCTGCTCCGTCCGTTCTCTCCCTTCCTCAGAAATGCTGATCTGGACCCCCTCACCCCACCCCCCGCGAAGGAGCGGCCCCCGCACTCGCACTCGGGGCTCCTCTACCCCCGCAGCCCCTTCCCCGCCGCCCGGCTCCAACGGCGGCCCATGTGCTCACTCGTGAGTTTCTCATCCCAGCTGACACGACCTTATCAAAATACAAAAACACATAAAAAAGGACGAGATGACTCAAGTAGTAGCCGCTAGGCCTCCCAGCGCAGGGAGGGAGCTGCAAACCGCCAAGGCCTCCCGGTTTCCCTCCATTGAAGAGACTTCCTGGGAAGGAAACCAGAAGAGCGTCAAGTATTGCCGCATCCCAGCCCTGCCGCTTGAACAGGTCCTGAGGACGCATGGATGCGAGCAAGAGGGATGAGAATTTCAAGATGATTCCAAAAGGAAAGGGAGACGAGAAGGAGGAAGGAAAGAAAGAAGAGAAAGGAAAGAAAAAGACTTTGAAATAGACCAAGCTGGGGGTAAGATGAACAGTTGGCCCCTCCAGATGCAAACGTGTTCCTCCAACGGTACAGGAGACAGGAGCCCTCAAACGGAGGCCAGCGAAGGCTGCCTGGACACAGGCGGGACTCTGCGCACCACACATACCCCAGGAAGACACTGTCTCTTAGCCACACGGAATATTGAAGAACAGCCTAAAAACCATGGCAACAAGGAAAGTAACATGCTCAAGCTGTAACTGAAGGCTTCTGCCCCACGTCCTCCCCAGGCTCCCGGAAGGTGGATGGAGATGGCAAAGGCGCAGGGGCGGGCAGGACCCGCTCTGCCCACCCGGCCCTGGCCCAGCCCCCGGCTCACGTCCGCTAAGGCGTCTGGATCCACTTCTGCACCGTTTGCCTGAAATCTGCTCCAACACGGCCCATCCAGCTGCTCTCCTCCTCCACCACCCAGCCTCACATTTTAGGCTGGAATAAATCAAGTTCCCAAAGGCACTGCGTTTCGCTGAAGGGCTGACTTCCTCTCCAGCATTAATAATAGTCAAACAAGTTATTTCTGCTGGCCTTAAAAGTCCATAGGCAGAGTCTTCAGGAAAAGTAAGACGCAAATATTACTAATTAGCAGTTTAACACAGTGCTACATGGAGCTGGAAATACAAGTGGAAAAACAAGTGAATTTATTTTTCTCTCCTTTCCCTAAGTAAACTTGTGTAGACTTCAGCGATACCTCTGTTCAACTCTGAGAGTCACACAAAGATATGCATTCTTTTTCCCCAGAGGGAGCTGTGAAACGTGGCATGAGGAAGCAACAGGGCCCCTCAGTTCCACAGCGGTCACGGTCACGGTCACGGCTTGAAGGAGCAGGGCCGCTGTTCCCTTCCCACACCTGCCGTGAGGTCACCGGTTCTGCAGAGGGTGTGAGCCGGGCTCTAAACTCCTGGTTAGCAGAACCCGAAGAACCGGTGCCATTTCAAATGGCCTCAGTAGGCTTGGAAAGGGTGCTTTGCATTGTAACTTGGTTTCCTGTATTTTTCTACAAGCAGCTCTTAATCTAAAAACAAGTAGGGAACTATAATTAAGGAAGAAGAAAAATGGCTTTCAAAAGCTCAGAAACAGACGTTGCTACTGTGCAAGGATTTCATTGAAACCAGAGATGCACCAGTGAAACTTCCCAGTGTAGTTCTGAGCCCAACTCCTACATTCCAGCTGAGCAGCTACCTTTCACCTTCTACCGAGGCTCTGTCTCCCTCAAATTTGATTAGACCGAGAGATCTTGTGAAGGAAAAGGATGAGGTTCCATTAAAACGGAACGGTGGCTCTGGACGCCAGCTGCTCCAAGCTGACATCTAGCCCAGCCCCTGGGCTTGCGCCCCAATCCACGTGTAGGGAAAGATGAAGGACGTCCCAGCTTGTTTTACCCTTAGCCCCTCCCGAAGGGCTTTCGTACGTCTCCCCAGTGTGTCCTTTAGGGAACCGGTTTGGGGCGCAGCAGTGGAGGTGCACGTGGCCGGCCTGCGGGGGAAGGAGGCTGGGAGCTGTGCTCTCCCAGGGCCACTCCCAGTACTCCCTGCCACTTCTCACAAACCCTCTCCACTAGGGTGTGGTCAGCTCCAAGGACGGGTGAGGAAGACGTTCATCTGTTCTGTTCTTTTCTTCTCTTCTGACCGTTCAGTTCCTTCTTTAGTTATAGACTTAAAGCCTCGGTATGACAACAGGGGCCAAAGCTGAATGAAAGTGATGATTTTATGCACAGTTTCCCAAGCGCACGTCGTGCGCTGGGTGGTCTGGACCTTTCCTTTAAAAGAGAGACGATAAAGCTCTGGGGAAAATATGAAGCATTTCCACGTGAAGATGACGTTTCCCGAACTCTGGCTCCTGGTGTCCTCCCCGTTTCCACAGGTGTTCCTTAGGTGAGTTTCAGCCTGTGATTTATTCTTGTCAGATTCAATTAGGGTTAGCTGAGCATTTTACAGCAGCAAAGCAGCACGAGCAGGGAAGACGTGTGTGTCCAGACGCCCTGCCCCTTCATGGTCCGAGGGCTCCAGGGCGCCTGATGACTCGGGTGGCCTTCAGGGCTTGTCCAGCCAGCAACCCTGAAGCCCGGGTGCCAGTGGTCAGAGTGGCAAACCCCAGCAGGTAGGAAGGCGTGTTTTGCTGCAGTAATTTTTCCGGCTTTCCTGGCTTCTGTTCTTGTTATAGTGAAGTGATAAAGGGCCAGACCAGATCCTGGAAAAGTCATTAGGCCAGTTCCTAAGCCCACAGTAGTTAACGCAAAACCCAGGAAAGCAGGGCCCATGCTGTGTCATTGTCTTACACTCTCACTACAGTCTTCTGGGCACCATTTCATCCTCATCAAGATAACAACACACCTTTAATACACCGGTTAGATTTCTTCCCTTCCCCCAATCTTACTTTCCTTTGGTCATTATTTAGCACATTAAATCCCTTTGATACTCAGCCGCTTCCCTGAAAATCACTGTGGTGAAAGCTGTTAAGCAGATTCTATCACATTTCTTTTCAAAGTTCATAGTCTCATTTCTTTTTTTTTTTTTTTCATAGTCTCATTTCTTTTACTCACTCTTTCACTGCGGTTACATTAGGAAAAGTTTAATTTTTTTTTTTTTTTTTGCCACGCTGCACGGCTTACAGAATCTTAGTTCCCTGACCAGGGATCGAACCCTCACCCTCAGCAATGAAAGCACGGAGTCCTAACCACTAGACCGCCAGAGAATTCCCAGGAAAATGTTAATACTAATATTAACATTAATATTAATTTCAAGTGATGTGTTTCCTCAACAGGCCTGCCTGTAAGTTTTGCAAAGGGCATCTGTTTAGGTGGAGAAACATTCTGAGAGTGTGAGCTCTTTTGGCAGGATGCTGTCAAATTTCTAAAGTGCATACTGAAAGATCTGGACTCGAGTGACATAAATAAGGAGAAGGGCACAGACGACCAGGACGACAGAAGCCCTGCTTAAACATCTTCAAGGATTTAAGACTCGGATTGTGAGCGCTGCTCCGTAGTCATCGCTTTCCTTCCACTTTTCTTAAAAAAGCTAAATTGAGGAATAGCTGAGGTTCCAAGGGAATAAAAGAATGCCAGTGAATTTGGTTCTTGATGTCACTTGATGCTAATGCCTTCCTCTTGGGGGAAATGCTCCTTTTTCGAAAGACAGAACTGCTAACAACAACACAGTCAATGGGAAAACCTGTAAAGCTGCACGGACCGTCCCAGTCACGGGTGGAGATGCGCAGCTGACAGTCGGTGAGAACGGGAAAAAACAAACAACAAAGTCTGGGTGTTCCCCCAGAAAGTCTGCAGTTGAGTCTGTCTCTGTCGGGCAGGTTAAACTCTTCATGTTCACATTTATGTCCTTTGATTGAAACCTTCCCAAAGAGGCAGCGAGCCCAGAGCAGTTCGCACCGCGGCAGCCTGAGTGAGGGTGCCCAGCGCGGCCCCCGCCCTCGCCTGCTGCACGTCAGCACCAGGGAAGCTGAAGCCCGGCCTCTCCTCTAATGACAGCGGCGATAAGAGACGAGAAGAAAACGGCCGTCTGGTCTGCTCAGGAAGCGGCCTCAGAGGGGCTGTCTGTCAGCGGGGCTGCCGTCGGGGAGAACAATGCTGGGCTCTCCCCCGGGGAAGTGCAGTCCGTCAGTACCGGCTCCACCGGCCACTGACCGTGGAGACAAAGTGGCAGAGGAAGCCGAGTGAGCAGCCCGTCCCGGGCGGCCGGGATGCGGGCAGGACAGGCGCACTGTGCCCTGGATGCTGGCACCCCTGCCAGTGGCCTCGCAAGTGAGCCTCGGGACGTGCTGTCGGGACCCCAGGGGGGCGGGAGGTGCCCGAGGGGATCTCCAGGACGCTTCCCCGCCCCCCCCCCACCCCCGCCGCTGATCCCATGTTTCTGGGCTGGGGACCACTCACTTCCAATTGGTAGAATTTGTCATTTGGAACCAGCAGCTACTAAGAGCTACCAAACCAAGGGGGGAGAAATACATCCGCCTCCGAGCGTACCCCAGACACGGATGAAGTCTACCCGGCACAGCAGAGCTTTCTGAAAAAGTGAATGAGAGCATTGTCTTCCCTAGGTGTCCACTTGTAAATCTGTAAATAAAGCCTACGGTGGGGGAAAAAAAACAAGCATTCACTTTATAAAGGGAGAACCCGATTAATGGCATTTATAGTGCAGCCTACATAGAGGTGCATCTCTTTTCATTTGTATTTTGAAAATATGATTAGCAGAAAAAGACAAATGTAGTTAGGGGAAAGGGAAGAAATACAGACACACAATTATACAGGGAAATACAGGACGAAACACTCCAATTTCCTTTTAAATAGAGCTTTAAAAATATCCTGGGGAAAGTCCTTTCAGGCAGACGTGCTCGGGAGGAGCGGAGACGAGGACAGGTGCCTTCCCGCGTGGAGCGGGCACGTGCCCCACACCCAGGCCGGCTTCTGTCCTGGCCGTCAGCCCCAGGCTCCCGTCCCCGTTCCCGGGGCAGAGAAGCAGGCCCCGGGGACGCCCCAGCCTTCTGCACCGGCCGGGCCCTGGGCCTCCGGGGCCTGTCCGGCTCACCCAGGCTCAGCCTGCGTAGGCTGGGCAGAGGAGAGTGTTTCTCGAAGCTGCCCCAGGAGGTTTGGGGGCTGTGGAGGCACAGGTGGGTGTGTCATGGGTTGCTCTAAATAAAATAAGCCAATAAGGTTTGGGGGTGCAGCCTGGCAGCACACATACTTCCGAGGTGCCACCTTCCTGCGCCTGGCCTGCATCTGTAACTGAACCGCAGCGCTCATTTCTCTGTTAGCTTTATTCCTTGATCTGCGGTGCTCATGGGAGCATCAGCCCAGAGGAAGCTCGACTAAGTCCTGTAACTGGGGCCTCTGGATTCTGATTCCTTCCCTGATGGTCACTCTGACCAGCTGATGCGGGGCTGACTTGCAGTGGCAATGCAGGGCTGGTTAATGAAAGGGAGATAAGATTGTTGGTGACCTCAGCATCCCGGGCTTCAAAGCCAGCACCGTCTTTGTCGGAAATTACTGGTTACTGTTAATAACTGGATCTAGGGTGTAAATATTACCCAGGCTAGTAGGAGGTGACACAAACCCCGCGGAAAGGAGATAAAGCTCCTTTAAGTGGACCGATTAAAGAGGGTTGTCACACAGTTGGCTGGTGGCCCTCTGGAGCACGAGGCCGGGCCGCTCTTCCTTTGACACTTAGTACTTTCTACCCTCCAAGCACTGCACATACACCAGCTCATGAAACCTCCAGACAATCAAAATGCAACTCAAGAGATCTTGTATCTGCTTCAGGTGGCCTCCTTCCTAGGGATGAAAGACCTGCAAAGCACCTGCAAGGCACCTGTGGGGCGAAGGCACGGCTCCGTGTTCACTCACCTATAGCCTGACGCCCCCTCACCCAGGGGGGCCGACTCAGGCCACCTGTGACCGCCACACGCGCAAGGGGAAGGCAATTTCCTTTCTAGTTGTTAGATTACTCGGTCCCTTAGAAATCTGCTCGCACCCTCACCCCCGCCTTTGAACATTAGTACTAAAGAGTATTGTAAGTAATATGGATGCTTCTGTGACACGGATGGGCTATTTTTTCCTTTGGGGTTTTTCTCAGCTTGTATAGTACATCAGGTCACTCAAACTCAAGAAACCTCACTTCAATAATCCATCCATCCATCCTTCCTCCCTCCCTCCCTTCCTTTTCCCCAACCAAAACAGAAAGGACATGACGGTCATTCAAACATACATTCCCTCAGTAACTTCTTAAGGCATGCTAAGGCTAACCAGGCCACTGACAGCATCCAAATTCTCGCTTTTTGGTTGCTTCTCTGGGAAGTTTCACATTTGAGGAAAAATTAAGACAACTGCTATATGACGTTTGTTAGTACGGTTTTTGAGAGACATGGGGAAAGATGAGTATGAAGACGAATCTTTAGGTTTTCTACGATTCTATCTGTCCATTCATTTGGTTTCCTGTCAATAGTGGGTTTACCAGGCTGTGGCGTAGCTACACTACCCGGTTACCGGGTGTATTTTCTTTTCTATCTCTGTAAGAGAGACAGAATCCCATTCCCGAACACGGCTATAGAGATACTTAAACCAAACAACTTGACGAACATCACAAACCCATCTAGTGGCCGCGCGCTGGGCCAGAAGCCAGCACTCACAACACCCAGTAGGACAAGCCCTCCCCAGAAAGCACTGCAAACAACATGCTTTGTGGACGTTCATTTGAGTGGCAAAGAGGCCTCTGAAGAATGAAGACTAAACCAAGTGGAAACATCAACGCGTTCCAGTGCTGGGTGACAAGACGGCCAGAGCAGGGAACACTTACGGTCCAGCGTGCGTGAGGCTTCTGGACCCCGCAAGCTAACTGAAGGTGGTGGAAATGAGACTGTTGGTTACAAGGGAAAGGGGTCGACAGGAAAGGTGCTGCAGGACCCTGCGGCGGGGGAGGGGGGGGAGGCCTTACACCGAGGGTGTGTCCGGTACGTGAGGGTGTGCATTTGTCAAAGCGGGTTCAGATCCGCGCGTTTCACCGCACACACATTTTATCTCAATAACAGAAGCTCCTTAGACGCTGACAGCACAGACACCACTGGGGAGACCTGGCTTCATCTGTGGCTCAACCACTGAGCTGTGTTGCCTTGGGGGAGTTCTCAATGCTTCTGAGCCTCAGGTTTTAAATCTGTGAAATGGGGAAACACGGCCCACCAGGCAACGTTGCTGTGAGGATTCACGGTTACACGTGGAAAGCAGCTGGCACCATTTCTAGTTCATCATGACAGCAGGCTGGCTAGTGTTGCTTTTATCACCAAGGTGGAGGGAAAGCAATTCTTTTCATATCTTCTGGTAACATCAAGGATGAAAATGTAATCTTCTAAAGTGGGCTGTCTTATAATTTTTCTTTTATAGTTATGTCGCTTTTACCTTGCACCCTAACCTAACTTCTGTTTCTAGATCATCATGTTTTGAATAATGCTAACAGACTTGGTATTCTGTTTTTCTGCAATTACTGTAATCATTTCACATGCTCTTGACTATTGCCAAACCTTTACGGCCTTAGACGCTGGGGAAGCAGCATTGGACTAGACAAGGCCTGTCATGAGCTTCTGTTTCAGCAGGAGGGACAGTCCAGAGGACAGCAGACGTGAATAAGCCCGTCTCAGCCACAGGGAGTTCAGGGCAGAAGGCTGAAGGGGAGGGGAGCTTGAAAACCAGTGGCAGGCCCTCCTTGAAGCAGTGACGTTTATCAGAGACTTGACTGATGAGAAAAAGCATCACATGAAGCTGTGGGGTAGCAGGGTCCTTCGGGGATGGAGGGAAGGCCACTGAGTCTGGACAGGGTGACGAGGTGGTTGGAGCCCAGAGGAGCTTGGCGATCACACTGGCCCCCGGGGTAATTCCCATCACGGGACCCAGGACCTTCGCAGCAGAGCCATGTTGTCACACAACTTTATCCTGTAGTCACTGATGGTCCCTTAGAGCACCTGCAGCCCGTGGGCCACAGCTATAAACTGGCCACCTCAGCCTGATGTAGTCTGAAAGTCTGATTTTCTGATGCCAATGTAATTTTTGAAAGTAAGTGTGGGATTGACTTCTAGCTCCATGTTTTACAAGGGTGGGTGAGTTATTTTTGCCCAGAATGCTCCAACTCTCACACACAACCACCTTCCCTCCTAAAGATCTGCCACTCTTTGTTGTGCTTGGGTCACTCAGCCTGGAAACATCTGGCCGCTCTTGAAGGGATGAGGTCTGGGCACCTGCCCTTGAGAGGAAGGACCGTGCCCAGCGGGCCTGCAGGACACAGTGCCCACGGGGCCTCCCGGGGCAGAGGGCAGCGCCTGCTGTGTGTGCAAGGAAGGGCTGACCCTCTTCTGGTCCAGCAAGGACACCGCGGACCTCCTGAGGGCTGCCTGCCCTTCGTCTCCTCCTGCAAGAGTGGGTCCCTGCCAGTGTTGGGCGCAGCTTGAGCTCCGCTGCGGCCACGGCCCCTCTTCTGCCCCATAAGGTCTCGAGAGGATGGGACACAGCACCTAAACCTGCTTGAGTTTAATTTTTTTTTTTTTTTTACGAAATCCTGTGTGTGTGTGTGTGTGTGTGTGTGTGTGTGTGTGTTGCGTAAAGGTCCACACACCTGCAGAGAAAGAACCTGCTTTACTTTTAAGATTTGTGCACCTTATCAGCCTCCGACTGAGTCCAGAGTCTGGCTTTGCTTGGAGCCCGGGGCGGCTTTGAGCACGGGCTCGGCTGGGTGTCTCCGACCTCACCGTGGCCGCCGAGCGGGGTGAGAGCGGCTGGAGACCAGGGGAGGCCGGGGGACGGTGGCCACGCAGGTGGTGGGGGACGGTGGCAGCCAGGACCAGGCGTAGCGGTGACGCAGGAAGCGGGTGAAGCGGGGCCCACTTTGGAGGAGCAGGCAGAGGACTGGCCGGGGGACAGAGGGGTGGGAGAGCATTCACGGAGGACACCGGGACTGCGGCCCCAGTGAGAACCTCTTCGCGGCGTTCAGAGACTCGTGGGAACTGAGCGCTGCCAGCAAAGTACGAGAGTCACATTTTATCACGACCCCTCGGCCGTTAGATGTTGTCCTCTTTTCAGGGAAACCTCTTGTTTTTATGATTATGAGACAGAGACCCTTCCAAAGGATTCCTTCTGTAGAATTACCTGCGGTCTCCTCTGTCATTCCGTGGACACACTGTCTTGTTTTGAATCTTGATTTGATGCCAAACCTCTCAGCGGAGGAAGTCTGGTGAACCCCGTGTGGGAGGGAGGCCCCTCAGCTCCATCCATGCCCCCCCAGCGGGCAGCCTGGCCGCACCTGACCGAGCAGGGAAAGGGTTAAGCCAGCTGCGTCCACGGCGTCCTGCCGACACGTCCCCTTCAGCCTGCGGCTGCTGCACAACAAAGCACGAGGGGGCCTTTCACATGACATCATAAAAGCCTGATTTATCACCAGCCACCAAACAACTAGAAAATCATAACATCCTTTCAGGAAAATGCAGTGGAAAATAATCAGGCTGACTTGATGGAAGCTTTGGAGGGGACCCCAAGTGCGACAGGCCGCCCAGCAACCCTTGGCAGGTGCTGCGCGTGTGGCCAGAGCGGCCGACGCCATTGAGGCTGGGGTCCGAGCTGTGCGCTGCCCATGACCGGGCGTGGCTTCCGTGTCCACAGATACAAGCGCTTGGGTCACACTATGCCAGCTCAGCTGAGGTAACAGTCCAGTGCGTGTGAAAGTCTTCTGGAAGTGACAGCTGTACGCAGACACGAGGGGTTACTGGTCACAGAAATGCAGGCACCACCCCGTGTCACGTGACCCCCACCTGCTCCTTCCCAGGACGCCGCCCTTCGTTCCGTGTCATGTTTCCAGAGTGTGTGCCCGTCTAAGATGCGTCACCATCCTTAACAACCCGGGGGCCAAGAGACGACGCAGAGGAGACGCTGGAAGCACCCCAGGAAACGCAGGACTGGCCGCCTCCCGCCCCCAGGAGCTGGTCCCAGGGACGTCCGCGCCTCTGAGCGGTTCCTCGCGCTCGGTAATTGGATAAAACCACGGAGCAGGAGCGCGGCTTCTCTGACAGGCATGATGCGTCTGCAGACAAACCGGAAAGGGGGCAGAGGCCGACGAGAGCCTCCGGTGGTTCTAGGGCTCCGGCCACAGCAATTCCACACGGCCCGCTGGCACCAACAGGGGCCCGCCTCGGCCAGGAGACGCCAACTCCGAAGGCCCTGGGGCTCTGGGGTGAGGGGGAACCGACAGGGCCGGTCTGGGGCGGAAGCTGGGCAGGAACGCAGCCCTGGACTCGTCAGAGCGACTTTCACTTGGTTTTGCTGCTTCCCCTCAGGTGTGCAGCGCGGACTCTTTGCAGGATCACAGGTGCACCGAGCAGATGCCCAGAGAAGGTTCCTGAAAGGCTGGGGCTCCGTGCGGCCCCGCGAAGGGGAGAGGCCCCGGGCGGGAGGTGCTCAGCCCAGCCCCGACCCGTCAGCCTGCAGAGGGGCCTCCGGGCACCTGGGGCCGCCTCGCCCCGACGGCCGCCCACCCCGGCCCGAGCCCCCAGGGCCTGCGGCGAACGGGGATGCCGTGGACGTGGACGGGGCAGAGGAAGGCCAGACAAAGCTGGCCCTGTGCCCGGCTCTGGGACCGGAGCCCCGCTCCGTGACGGAGGCGGCGGTGGGACAGCAGTGTCAAGGTCCCGCCCGAGCCCCTGCTCACGCCCCAAGGACGGCCGGCGCCCGCCCGGTACTACGGGCCACCCTGCACCTCCTCGCTACAGCCCTCCCCGTGAACGGCGGCCTCGGCGGAGCCCCGAGCTCTGCCCCGGAGTGGAGCTGCACGAGGGGCAGGGGGCACGGCGCGGGGGGCAGCGGCCTGGCCCCCGGCCCGGCGAGCTCCACGCAGGGGCCGCACGCGCGCGGGCTGACCGTGCTGGCGCGGGAACCGGGCTCCAGACGGTCGGTCCCCAGGAGAGCACCCTGGACGCCGGGGATCCCGTCCAGCACGGCTGGCTCGGCCCGGCGCCAGCTGCCCCGACCGCAGCGCGGGTGTTCGGAGATTGCGTCGCGCCCGGCCGCTGCGGCCACACGTGGGCACTTACCCCAGGGCCCCCGCGCCCCCCCGCCCCGGAGCCTCCATCCACCACAGCACAACCTCTCGGGCTCAGCCGAGGCTGCAGAGTCACGTTCCGCAGACCAGGAAACCGAGGCTTGGTCACAAAGTTACTGAGTAGGGGGCGGGGGCGAGCTTCAGACTCTGGCTGCTTTGCTCCCCAACCCTTGATCGCAACCCTAAATCGAGTGAAAGCCCCACGTGGGCAGGAACTGGATCTCGGCCACGGGCGGGACCACGCAGTGCATGGCTGGGGCTTCCCGGACACGGGCCTCCCCACCCCGAGGTCTCCTGCGCGGCCCTGCTTTTCTCCGTCGGGGTCCCCGCAGCCGACCCGGAGTCTGTAAGGACTCTACCGTCCGCCCCCAGGGGTGAGCGCCGGGACGGCCAGCACACAGCAGGCGCTCAGCAAGGATCTGTTTCGTGGATCAGGAATGTTTACAGCCAAGGTCAGTACTTTCCCCCATTTCCCCCAAGAAACACACCTGCCCCCCTTCCCGCTGCGTTGACACCATCACCCCTGCCGCCCCAGTTTAAAGTCACGGCGACTGTGACTGCCTCTTCCGCCCACATGTTTTTTCCCCAAACCTCTCCCAGAACTTCGGCTGGGGTCCTCTTTTCTCAGCCCTCAGGCCACGCGCACTTGTGTGACGACAGCCTTCCACAGACCCCCCGGCCCCGCTCGCTCCAGGGCCCCCTCTCCCTGGGGTGCCGTTCCTTCCCCCAGACAGAAATCTCCATTGTTTGCCAAGCCATTCCTTCCTAGAAGGCCGGCTCTCCATGTGGACCTACCCCCTCCCACCCGTCCCCCAAGGACACACACCCTCCCAGAGCGCCCCATCCTGGGAGCGCAGGGGTTGGGCGCCTGTCGCACCCCGCAGGGAAAGGAACTCTGTTGAGTCTCTTCCGCCCCGATCACAGCCTGGTACGGGTGCTGCTCACAGCGACTGCGCAAGAGAGAGGTGCTGGAAGGGTGACTGTGCTCCGTGTGTTAAGCTCTCTCCCCGCATTTGCTGAGGACGGGCCTGGAGCTCTGTAGTGGGGGCGGTGCTTTAGCGTCGCCTCTCTTTTCAGGATTTCCCTGGGTTGTTCGTTAGCAGTGACAACATAAGCAGCGTGGTTATTCCGGGGAGAAGAGGACCAGAGGGAGCTGTTTTAGGTGGAATTTCACGTCTCTGACGTGTCTGCACATTTCAGCGTCCACCCCGACCGCAAGAAAACCTTTCTCTGCAATGCGGTGCTTCTGAGTCGCTTACATATTTCAAGCTGCCTGCGGAGTGGCATTCAGCAACGTGGGAGGTTCCGTGGGTTATTTTATGTCACTGTTGAGGGCTGCTCCATGATGTACGGCTTCAGTTCACAGCCAGCAACACAATGTTACTGATTTTATACGGGAAAAGCCTAGAACAAGCACCTGTTTGGCCAAACCCGTATTCCTTGCTATTACAGCGAAGAACAGCTTCGAACACATGCTAAGAGTTTCCAACTGAATTCTCCTCTCTTCCTTTATTGCCTCCTCAATGAAAAGGCAGACTTGTTTTGCATGGAGAATCATAAGGTCTTTTAGTTTCGCAATACCTTAACTCATGGGTAGTCGAGCTAATCACCGCTCCCAAATGATGAAGCATCGAAACCATTAACAATTTTACATGAAAGCGTTTTCGTAAAATAGCTGCATTTTACAGGTCTGCGTGTAGAGATGCTGTGGAAATCACCGGCTGTTGCCTGTGTGTTGAATTTTCCTGCCGGCCCTGATGGAGGCCTTGCTGATAAAGGACCTAAAATATGAACAGTCTTCTCAGAGCTCTTCTCTGAATGTATTGCTCTAAATTTCCAGCTAAAAGGGCTGTAAGGGCAACACTCTACAAAATCAGAAATAAAGAGGTCATGCGCTTAATTTTAAGGCATCCTTTTAAAATGCAGAAATGTAAATACAATTCTTATTTTGCTTCAAGTGTTGACTTATAATACTGTCTACGAAATACCATTCATATGCCTGGTTTCAGGTTTTGCCACAGGGCTGGGCCTCCCGGGGTGGGAGGTGTGCACCCTTCAACCCTCGGGGTCCTGACCCGCAGCGGGCCTGTGACGGCCCCTCAGGAGCAGGTGTAGGGGAGAGGAGCCTGTCGCTCCGTGGGGCTTGTACTGTCGTATGACTCATCTCAGCCCAGGTCCCAAGGATGCATCGTTGGCTTCTTAACAGACGGGAGAACTCAGTCTCAGAGGTCAATTCAGGGGTCAGAATAGCTGATAATTCTCAGTCTCTAAATTTAACAATTACGCCCCCAACATGGAACCCGGTGGGACGCTGTGCACGCAGCCTCCCATGGAACATGGTCAATAACACTTTTCAGTTTTCCTAATAACACAGCCCTTCAGCTACGATTCCCAGAGGAATGAAATCCTGTCACTGCATCTTGTAACACGAAAGCGTGTTGCACAAGGTGCAGATGCAACCAACCCAGATGTTCCTGCCTCAGTGACCACATTTCCCTGGTGCGCGGCCAAAGGGCATCTCTTCCTTTGGGCTCATCCCCACCCGGTCTCAGACAAAGGCCACTTACCCGGGTGATTCTCCCCAACCACCTCTTCTTGAAAAGTTTATTGCATCCTTCTCTATAAAGACATTTTCATGTTGTTTCAAAGATACCCCTTAGATACCATGGTCCTAACGGCTCTTTAAGAAAATTGTTCTAACATGTCTTGTTTCTTTGCGCAGGTGACCAGTTCCTGGTTTCATAAGAGTTTTCCAAGCTCATCTTTCAGAGAGCCCTAAAGCACAGAATGGCCTTTCCGGCCTGTCTCCTGGCCCATGACCCTGACTCTCACCTTATGGAAAGGGCCCTGCTGTCTGGACCCTTCCCCACCCCCTGCCCAGCAACGGCTCCCGTGGCCCCAGCGTCCGCGGGGCTGCAAGGCGGCTCTGAGGCCGTAGCCTCTGCCCCACCCCGCGGCTCACTCTGCGGACACTGGCGTCACCCACATCAGGACCACACTCGCAGCACCGAGGGCACTAACCGTGGCCGTGGCCCCTCGCCCAGCATAGGTGTGAAGGCCGGACCCCACTCTGGCTCCTCAGCTCTCCTCTGCGGCACTCAAGGGTCCCGCCTGTGCCGAGGACACCACCAGCGACACACGTTAGTCTCTTTCTTTCTTTTTTTTTTTTTTTTAATAGGGAGCATTTTCTTTTTTCTTAAAATTTTATTTATTTATTTAATTTATGGCTTTGTTGGGTCTTTGTTTCTGTGCGAGGGCTTTCTCCAGTTGTGGCAAGCGGGGGCCACTCTTCATCGCGGTGCGCGGGCCTCTCACCATTGCGGCCTCTCTTGTTGCAGAGCACAGGCTCCAGACGCGCAGGCTCAGTAATTGTGGCTCACGGGCCCAGCCGCTCCGCGGCATGTGGGATCTTCCCAGACCAGGGCTCGAACCCGTGTCCCCTGCATTGGCAGGCAGATTCTCAACCACTGCGCCACCAGGGAAGCCCAGTCTCTTTCTTTAAATGGAAGAGGCTCCTTGAGGTGCTGGCCCTTCCGAGTGTCTGCCCAGACGGCCTGTTCCAGTGGCACCCAGGACATGGGCGACATGCCCCTGGCATCGTGACCAGGCAGAGTCAGGAATACTCAGGAGACTCTGGCCACTTTTTGTTGCATTTTAATTACCAAGTAGGATAAAATGTACATCCAGAGAGGAAAAGCCCTCTTAACTCACTGTCTCTTGACTAAATGTTTTAAAGAACTGCGAGAGTCTTGTTATACTGGAAAAAAAAAAAAAGGAACACACGAACGGAACAGAAAAATGCCCCACGGCTGTGCCGTGCCCTCAGGGGCAGGCCCAGCTGCAGCGCCTGGGCAGGGCCAGGTCAGCAGGGGGGACTGGGAGCCACGTGCCTGCGCCCCTCGCGGATGCAATCCAGGCCTGGCCTGGCAGGGCAGGGTCCCCTCAGAGCGGCGTCTGAATAGTTCTGGCCGTGCTGGGTTCCACCACCTTTCACAGCGCTCACGCCCCTAGATCTGGTCAGGCAGGGAGCCTGCCCCAGCACGTAGGCAGCGGCCCACACTCACTGCTGGCCTGTTCCCGCCACGTCTGAGCTCACACCTGTCCTGCAGGTTAGGGCGCCCAGCGACAGGTTCAGGAGGCCGGGCTGACGGAGGCCCCGAGCACCGCTGTCCTCACCACCCTCACACCCACGCGGCCCCGGGTGGCATTTCCAGTCCTTGCAGTTGAGGGACCGAAAAGGGAAAGAGACGTTCTCCTGAGATGCTCCGGGAGCTCAATTCCTGGTTCCTGGGTCACCAAGGCTCTAACTAAGCCGTGTGCACAACTGCTTTAAGTGCAAGGACCGACCTGGGCGCCGGGGGCCGCAGACTACAGCACACTGGGGTCTCACTCGAGGTCACCCATCCCCCATCTCTGACCTTGCAGAGCACGGACACAGACGTGGGCCTTTAGTCAGGGTCACACGGGCGTGACTGTCAGCATCCCCATTTCCGGGGTGACCCTTCAAGGTCTACTGACTGGTCTTTAGCGGGCAGCCCTGCTCTGCCTCACGCAGCCGGGGCGGCGGGGGAGGGAACTGAGTGAGATACGGTGTCAGGAAGTCTGCAGACCTGGCCACCTGGTAACGACAGTGTCCATCCTTCTCCCCGTCCTACACACGTCACTGCACAAATGCCCTTTCTCCCAAGCGCACATCAGCGAAACCCTGGGCTGTACCACCTCACACTCACCTGCTGTCCTCTGCATGGGACTTATCACGTTCTCCTTGCTGACAGCGTCCCAGAGCCCAGAAACGTCTGTCAGCTCAGACACCATCGAGGGCCTCCTTCTGTCCACATTCCACTGCTTGTCCTTGCCCTGCGTGTTGGATGTGCACAGGCGCACACACGCACGTGCATGCACGTGCTGCCCTGGCCTTCTCCCCACACTTGGCCAGGTCACTGGCTCTGGCTAAGCATCCGCTCCATCTCTCGGGTTTGTGTGTCTAACTCCATAGCCTTCCAGTTCACCTCCGGTCACCCAGCTCACAGACCCACTGCATTCTCGGCTCCCCTGCCTCTCCTGTGCCTTCAGGTGGGTCTCCTGGGGGTCCTGGTGCTAGTCAGATGCGGTTTCCTCCTCTGACCCTCAAGGCATCACCCCGATGCCCTCAACTGGTGTCAGTTCTCATCTCTGTTCTGACTCATTCGTATAATTTGCTTATCATTCAGCTTGGACTGTAGTCCACTCTAGGAAAAAAGATTAATTTTTCCTTTTCTCCATGAACAAAGATGGTGCTGTGCTTACAATGGGACTTCAAAAACAAGTGCAGGGATTCCCTGGTGGCACAGTGGTTAAGAATCCACCTGCCAATGCAGGGGACATGGGTTCAAGCCCTGGTCCGGGAAGATCCCACATGCCGTGGAGCAACTAAGTCCGTGCGCCACAACTACTGAGCCTGAGCTCTAGAGCTCACGAGCCACAACTACTGAGCCCGCGAGCCACAACACTGAAGCCCGTGTGCCTAGAGCCTGTGCTCCTCAACAAGAGAAGCCACCACAATGAGAAGCCCGCGCACCACAACGAAGAGTAGCCCCCACTCGCCACAACTAGAGAAAGCCCGCACACAGCAACAAAGACCCAACACAGCCAAAAAAATAAATAAATAAAAATTTTAAATATATTTAAAAAAAAACAAGTGCAAAAGATACACGTATATGGAAAGACATCTCATGTTCATGGATTAGAAGAGTTAATGTGCTAAGAGGACAATGCTACTCAAAGTCATCTACACATCCAGTGCAACCCCTATTAAAACTCCAGTAGATTTTTTTTTCCTTTGCAGAAATAAGAATCCATCCTAAAATTCATATGAAATCTCAAGGGCCTGGGAATAGACGACAGAGTTTTAAAAAAGAAAAAGTTGGAAAAAGTTTGAAATCACTTCCTGATTTCAAAACCTATTACTAAAGCTATGATAGTCAAAGCTGTGTGTTTCTGGCATAAAGACAGATGAATAAACCAATAGGATAGAACATAGATCCCAGAAATAAACCCTTGTATACATGGTCAAAAGATAAAACTGCTAGAAGAAAACATGAGAGAAAAGTTTTATGACATTGGATCTGGCAATTATTTCTTGATATGTCACCAGAAACACAAGCAATAAAATTAATAATAGATAAACTGGACTACATCAAAAACTAAAACTTCTGTATATCAAAGGACACAATGAACAGGGTGAAAATACAACCTACTGAATGGGAGAAAATATGTGAAAACGATATATCTGATAAGGGATTAATATCCAGAATAAAGAACTCCCAAAACTTAATAAAACAAACATCCTGATTGAAAAATGGACAAATGACTTGAATAGACATTTCTTCAAAGAAGACATAAAAATAGGCAATAAGCAAATGAAAAGATGTTCAACATTGCTAACAAATATGGAAACACAGATCAAAACCACAACAAGATACCACTTCACACCCATTCGGATGGTTACTTTAAAAAAAATAAACAACAAGAGTTGGCGAGGATGTGGGGAAACTAGAACACTTGCACCCTGTTGGTGGCAACGTAAAATGGTGCAGTCACCATGGAGAACAGTATGGAGACTCCTCGAGAAACACAGAATTAATATATGATGTAGCAATTCTACTTATGGGTACCTATCCAAAAGAACTGTACCCTGTTGGTGGCAATGTAAAATGATACAGTCACTATGGAGACTCCTCAAAAAACACAGAATTAATATATGATCCAGCAATTCTACTTATGGGTACCTATCCAGAAGAATTGAAAGCAAGGTCTTGAACAGACATTTGGACACCCATGTTCACAGCAGCATTATTCACAATAGGCAAAAGGTGGAAGCAACCCAAGTGCCCATCGACAGGTGATGGATGAACAAAACATGGTCCATACACACAATGGAACATTATTCAGTCTTAAACAGGAAGGAAATCCTGACACAGGCTATACAACATGGATGGACTCTGAGGACATTGTGCCCGGTGAAATAAGCCAGACACAAAAGGAAAAACAGTACACGATTCCACCCACATGAGGTCCCTCAGGGAATCAGATTCATAGAGACAAAAAGTAGGAGGGTGGGCCCAGGGACTGGGGGAGGGAGTGAGGAATTATTGTTTAATGGAGACAGGGTTTCGGTTTTGAGAGAGTAAAGAGTTCTAGAGAGGATGGTGGTGATGGTTGTACAACACTGTGAATGTAGTTAATGCCACTGACCTGTACACCTGAAAATGGTTAACGTGGCAAATTTAATGTACATTTTACCACAATAAAAAACTCCATGAGTACTCAACTTGAAAATAAATGCATCACTTCTGTACTGAACCACTAACTCTCCTTTGTCTTTGGAAAGGTGTCACACCACAGCCAGTTCTCTAGGTGGTATCTGAGCCTTAATTTTTGTGTGCTTCGCATCCAGTACAGTGCTGTTTACACCACGAGACTCAACACACTGAACCTAGAAAAAGGAGCAGGGATGAATGTAAGGATTCCGGTTATTCTGTCAAATTTCTAAAGCTAACTCATCCAACTATTTCATGTTCAACTGACATATATAGGTATCCTTTTTAAGTGAAGAATTTTCCCATTTAAGTAAAATATTTACTTTTTTTTTTTTTAAGGTTGAAAGCCCTTAACATTTTAAATACAAAACTAGAAAGAAGAGTAAAATGATGTCTGTTTATATGGCCCGAGAGCTTTCTATCTGGCCATGCGTATGAGGTCTCGGTGAACTACAATTTTGGAGCCAGGGTCACATCTTCATGTCCAGCCACGGGTTCCCTGGCGAGGGAGCAATCTGTCCAATCACGATCACAGCCACCAGGGCGGTTTGGAGTCTGTGCTGAGGCTCCTCAGGAGAAACGGGCATGGGGGTGTCGTGGAGGGACCGTGTGAGGGGGCACAGCACGTGCCTCCCTGAAGCCACACTGACGTCCTGCACCAGGCCCATCACAGAGAAGGGTCTGGTTTCGGTGGGTGTGAGCATCTTCAATCTATGAGAGCCTCGGGTCACCCACCATGGGACTGCGGGAGACTGAATGTTTAAAAATGCAGAATTCATTCTTTCATCCAATGGCAGCTGTCATCATGTAAAGGTGGACAGGCTTGCATGGCCTCCCCCGCCATGGAGCGTGTGACAGCTGTCCCAGCCTGTGCGGACTTCCGGCATCACTGGTCCTCCTCAACCCCGTGTCAGGCTTCCCGTTTGCCATGGTGAACTTGGGCCAGCCTTGGGGAGCGCGCAGGCACTTGAAAAATGCATTGTGACGCAGGAAACCGAAGCAAAAAAAATGATTGTAACTGGAATGTCCATTTTTTAAAAACAGTAACATCAATTTTAAAGCCACCTCGTTTCCCTATAGTTTAGCATGGGCTCAGTCCTCCCTAAACCCGGGCTGCACGTGGCAAGCCCGGATAAGCTGAGAGGGCGCTGTGCACTGGGCCCCAGGCCGCCACGCGGGTGGGTGGCGCTGTCCCCACCCCAGGGACCCGCCGTGCCCCTGACGCAGGTCTTAACTAGCACCTCGGAGGACACGCAAAGCCACCCACCCGCGTGCTGACAGGCTCAAGGGGCCTGACGGGACTGGAATGACTTTTTTACGGTAAAGCCTAGGACTTGAGCTACAGGAGTTTGAAAATCTTCATACGAAACTGGAAAGGGTGGGGCTCATGGAGTGTTAGGCTTACGGCACCCAACACCCAGGAAAATGAAATCGTCCCCCACTGCCCAGAAGAGGAAGGGCCGCCGCAGCCTCGGGGACCCTGAACACACCGCGGACAGTGTGTGTTTCTCCAGAAAAGCAGAGGACGCGGTGGTGACGAGGGGCGCATCTGGCAGAAGAAAGGGGGGTGAGAGAGACCGGTGGGAATCACCCCTAGGTGAGAGTTGCCGGCGGGGGGCGTGCAGAGGCTGGCCGTGGACTCCTCCTGTGCCGGTTCTTGGCCACCGGCTACCTGAGTTCCACCCGCCTGTTGGTTGGGTCTGTGAGATGCAGGCAACACGACATCACAGAAGATGACGGCAAATCTAAAACCCAGCGACACGCGGGAGCTCGGGGCACAGGGGGCGCGGGAGAGGCCGGGGCCTGGGGGCTGCGGAAGGAGAGCAGAGCTGGTCCGCAGCCGTTCAGGGAGCACCCGGTGGGGAAGGGCTTCAGCTGAGCCCGTCACCCCCGGGAGGCCCAGGAGCGGCCTCGGTCCCGGGGAAGAGGGGCCGGGCCGGGAGAGGGAGGGCTCGGCCCTCGGGGATGTTGGTGGCACGTTCTCAGGCCGCTCGCGGGAGTATTGGAAGATAAACATTCGCGTGGATCACAAATGTCATCTCCACAGCTGATGTTAACTTAGGTGCTGTCATGAAACCCAGGCAAATGCCTCGATTTAAGAAAAAAAAGATGAATTGGAAAAAAAAAAAAAAAGGGAGTTCCCTGGCGGTCCAGTGGCTGGGACTCGGCGCTGTTACTGCGGGCCCCGGGTTCAGTCCCTGGTTGGGAACGAAGATCCTGCAAGCCTCTCGGTGCAGCAGAAAAAAAGAAGGAGGAAATGAAAGAAATCATCCCAATACTTCCTCCGTTGACTGATGACAACGCAAGTTTAGGGATTACTCCCAAGGAGCGTTTTGTGCCCTGAGCTGGCAAGATGAGGAGGGCAGCCAGTCGGGAGGAACGACGCTTGTTGAACCACTGACTGGTAACGAGGATTCAGAAGCACACCTTTCAGAGCTTACGAATCCTCGGGAGGGGATGGACAGAATGAGGGTGTAGATTTGCATCTGTTTATTTTACGACATCGTAAGAGATACGACCGTGTCCCTTCATATGACGTTTCCTTCTGGGATATCCTTTGGGGAGGTGTAAAACCTAAAGTAGCATTCTTTATGCCACAGAACTCCCTGCTCAGAGATGGTTTTTAAGGCCATATGGTAGCTTTTCTGGAGCGTGCCCTGGCGGAGGAGAGCGAGGGAAGCCCACGTGGGCGCCTCTGGAATCTGCTGGGAAGCCTGGGGAGCGAGGGGCTCGGGTGTGGAGGCGTGCAGGTGGGGCACGGGGAAGCAGGGGGTTGGCCCAGAAAAGGCGGCCCTTTAGGAACCCAGCCCGGTCTAAACTGGGGACCCCCACAGCACCCCGTCTTGTTTTGCTGTATCTGAAGCCCTCAGAGCTCCCTGGGGCAGCAGGAAGCCAAGCTGCTCCCCCTGCAGCCTCACGGCCCCGCAGAGTCTGTCCGGCAGCCAGACGCTGCTTCTGGGCGCGGTGGTTGCTGGGAACCACCGGGACCCCTCGGCTCCGACAACGGGCTGCAGGGCCCGAGGGGACCGCCGTGGCCTTGTCCCCACTCTCCCTGCGCCAGGCCGCCAGCCCCCGGCTGCTCCCTCAGCTGGCCAAGCACACACCTGCCTCAGGGCCTGGGCCCCTCGGACGTCCTTCCTCCGAAGGTCACTTCCGGCACGGCCCGCGCAGACCCTCACTACTGCAGAGGCCTCCCGGCCATATCTCCTGCTTTATCCTTCACAGCACACGTGTCCCCGGCCTGTCCTCCGTCACGGGCTGTGTCGCCCATCAGGACGCAAGTGCCCCTGGGCCTGGAGCAGAGCTGCGCACACTGCCAGCACCCAGAGAGAATTTGGGGGATAAACGCTCCGTATCCGCACGTACCGCCTGTTATAGCTTCTTTGACAATAATAAGGCTAAGTGCTGCTTACAAAAAAAAAAAAAGGAACCCAGTACAGTTTTTACTTTGGTGATTCTATCAAATTAACTCTGAAATGTTACCTGTTCTTACTCCAAAAAACCCACTCTGGATCCTTAACCATTTGTTTTTAAGATCCAGAATCTGCTCTTCGCTACTTGAACCTTCTCTCAACCTTTGGTCAAAACCAAGAGAGGCTGGGCCGGCCTGTTGGCCACAGAGATTTCTGAGTCCTGCGTGCACCTCCTTTCTTCCCAGGCACCCTCCAAGCTCCCCCTGCCACCCCCCACTCACACAGAGCCTGGGGTCTTCTCCCCACTGGAAAGGGGTCATCTCCCCTGAGAAGAGCCTTAGATGAGCAAGTGTCCCCTTCCCCCTAGGAGGCTCCCTCCACCGTGTCTGACCCAGCCTCTGCATTTACAACCCGGACCATCAGTGGTCGACAGTGATCCTCTCTTGAGTCTGAGCAGGAGGACCGGAGGGGATGTGACGTGTGGCTCGGCCGGTGCTGGAGGTCTGAGCCGCACGTAGCTACTCCCCGGTCAGCTGCAGGCCCGGCCTAACCGTTAGAACATTGCTAATGTTTAATGTGTGAGCATAATATTTAATTTGAAAAATCCGAGTGTAGCAGTAAAAAGGCTGCACGTACGGGTAGAGATGTCTTTACCTCACTGATATGGAAGGTATAGGGCAGTAAAAACACTTTGAAATAGAAGTTAAAATAGTCCTAACTTTAGCATTGACGTTTCACTCCAGTGGGGTTCACCAGAATCGCTTACACACGACACGTGTGCTGCATAAATACGTATGTCTGTCCACGGACAGCTGGCGTTCCACGTCTGTAACTCACAGAGTCTGTAGTTGGGACTTTATCTTTTCCCACGGTGTTCAAAGGTGGCTTATGCTTTTAAGGACGCACAGCGTATAGTCACGATTACTTTAAAGGGTTTCAATTCCATGTGCAGCAGAAGTAATGGGCCAGCCTAGGAACTGAGGATGGTAATGACAATTAATATAAAAGGGAAAGGGACGCAGCCCCTGGGCTTGTTAGGGCAAGAGGAGAAAGGCTTATCTTAGGCTCACTTTATACACTCTTTCTCCCATTTTTCTTCTCGGGTCAGAATGAGTCCCTGACAGGGATGGTACGGGACAGTTTTGCTGCTGTTCTGGGGTCCTGCCTGGTCTTCCTCTTTCCCTGGGACCAGAGCAGAGGGCCTCCTGTCCTCTCCTGGGCTTTACGGATGGTCACTGGGTTGAGATGGGGCAGAGGGAAGCGACAGGTGATGAAGGGGGCGGAGTTTGTACCTGTGTCTGCCCCACCTGACGGCTGCCACCTGAGAAAAACAGAACTTTTGCACATTTAATCATGTCTTAAGCGTAATGAGGAAGTGCGCTGTCTGAAAAAGATCCCACTGAGCTAAAATAAGCTCATAAAAACCATCCTTATCTAGCTGTTTGGTATGTTTGGGTTTGTTATATCAAGTTGAGTTAGATAATGGGTAGAATATTTCCTTCTGGGGAGCTTGTTTCGAATTTCAGTGACCTAGAGGATCTAAACTTGACCCCATCACATTAACAGGTGTCAGCCAAATGGACCACAGACAGGGGTGACAGCAACCCTTCCATTCAGGTGGGCTTGCGTCCACGTGGATCCCTTCTGACCTCGTAGGATGTGGGGGTGAGGATGTGGCAGGTAAGTGGGTCGGCACCTGTCCCATATTATGGCTGAAGAAACAAAGGCTCTGGGAGCCCCCGAAGGCCAGGCAGCTGTGAGGTCCTGGAACTGGGAGCCTCCATGCCTGCCTCTCCTCCCGCAGCCCCTGTGTTTTGAGCTGTGCATCTGCTGGGCTCCCCTCCTGTTGGTCCTGAAGCTGCACCAAGACCAAGAACACCGTCCACGATTGTGGAGAAATAGGGCAAAAGTGAAGCATCAGAGACCCGCCCCTTCTCCCGCTCTTTGGCCTGACTGCACTGGGAGGGGACCCTCCGCCATCACTTACCTGAGGGTGGTCTACCCACCTGTCGAGGTTGAAAAGAGGTTCCTGCAAATTTAAGAAGTTATACAGACACTCAGAGACCCAAAGGCTAAGTGAAGAGGACTTTAAAAGACCCCGAGCGGCACGAGTTTATCCCCACACCACCAGCTTTTCATGTGGGACTGGGACCGCTGAGTAGTCACAGAATGCCAGGACCCTGGGGCTGGGGTCCCATCTGAGTTGGACCCTCGCCGGAGGAGTGGTGGGGGGGTCACCCCTGTAGGGTCTACAGCTCCCCGAGGTCACAGTGTCCTGGTACCTTGGCACGAAGTGAGCTCACTGGATGACGGCGGAATCAGGAACTAAGCTCACCTCTGAAACCACGAGCCTGGCCGGTGCACAGCCGTTCAGGGAGCACCCGGGGGGGAAGGGCTTCAGCTGAGCCCGTCACCCGCAGGGTCCAGCAGGTCAGAGCCCAGCGGGACGGGGACGCACCGGAGCCCGGGTGTGGCTGTGCCCAAACGGGCCCTGCCGTTGGCTCGGCAAGGATGCTGGCCGTGTGGGGGGGTCGGCGGCATGTGGAGGCAGAGCGGAGGACGCCAGTCTGCTCCACGAACTGCTAGGTGGCCCGACCCAGGGCGCTCGGCCTGCCACTCTGCCTAATCTATCTGGAACCATAATTCAAGAATGAGATTGCCCTGGGTTTTCTCCTCCCACCATTAAATTCCATTCAATCATAAGAGGCAAAATGCAGTCACGCTCAAGAGCCAGATGTTATCACTACAGACCTTCCTTTATAAACCGCCGTGAAACCTGAGCGCTTGATGAGCCCAGCTAAGCAGCTGCCCCTCTGACCCGACTGCATTACACTGGCCCCATCAATTCAGGCTTCAGTGTAAACACCGCTCCCAGGGCCCCTCGTGAAGCCGGCGGTGAGGAGCAGCTGACAGAGCCCAAACATTTTTTAACAGCAATCTTGTCCTACAACACCGAGGGGATTTGCCGGGTATCTGGGGCTTTATAAAACCATATGAACATGCTGAAAGAATTAAAACCCTCTAAAGACGAAAAATTGATGGTGACAGTCCTTTCTGAAGACCGGTGGGTGTGACTGGGTAGCAGAGTTGGTCTGACACACTTTTGTAGTTTTTCACGTGACACGCTTGTATTACGTTTTTCTTCTTTCTCAGATGTTTACTCTAAGGTGGCCATTTCAATGAAAAATGAAAAAATGCGTCCCTCTGACCAGTAACTTGGACAGTTTAAGAGGATCGAACATAGTCATTGTACTGCTTAGGTTTCTCCTGATGAAGCGTGGGGTCCTTTCCCCGTTCAGACCCCGAGGCAATGTTCCCGAATCTCCCCGACTCCGCTCGAGGCTGATGCTTTGGGGAAGCCGGGTCCCTACGTGAGCCCCAGACAAACGAGGCAGTGACCACGACCCTGTCATTTATTTACTAACATTACAAATGGACGAAACTTGGATTTCTGTAAGATGCGAGAATATATTTACGATTTGTAAGTAAATATGCTTCCATGTAAGGTTATTTCAAAAGGGAAGACCAACCTTGGAAATAGCTGTCTAATTTCTTTTTCACTTTGTATAAAAACAGTACTTAGTCACTTTTTGGCTTAACTTCCAAATAAGGAGGATACTGTCACTTTTTGTTAAAATACTAAAATAGTATGTTGGTAAGCAAATAAATGTATGATGATAAGATTTCTAAACCCTAATAGAGTACTTTGAAAAATATGTTATCAAAAAGATTTAACAACATCTTTAAATCGTAAATTGGAAAAAAAAATAGGCAGAAAATGTGGATATTTTCAGAGACATGGGGGGAAGGAAAGGAAGCACAAACATCACATCAGAACATTTTCCACTGAAGGTAAAAAAATACCGTCGACTTAGAAATAGGTGTTTTGGAATATACGTTGCTTTTCACAACACATCATCTGAGTTTTGCCAAATCACAAGCACTGGGGTGTCTCTCAGGACAACAAAGCCAGAGAGGTAACAGGGATTCCCATACCATACTGAACTTCACGTCCACCGGGATTAGTGACGGAGCACACGCGTGTCTAACTCTTGAAGGAGACTCTCCACCTGAAAACCCAATGCCGAGGCCTAAGGAAACGTCCGGCGTGGAGGGTGGGCTGGCAGCTGCCCGAGCCTCCTCAGGGCGGCCCGCTCATCTCAGTGTCACCTTCGCGTCACCTCGGAGACGGCGGCCCAGGCCCTGCAGGTTCCAGGGGTCTGGCCCTGTGCTCCCCAGGTGCAGGCTCTCTCTGGGACACAGAGTCTATCATCTTTAAGGCTCTTCCCATCTTTCCGATCAGTATTTGTTTCGAGAGAAAAACGACTTTGTGAGTACTAACCACCTTCTGTCCCTTAAGTAAAAAGAAACAACGTGCGTTGTGTGTTTTGCTGTTTAAATGACCTCAATGAGCTCAGGAAGCCTCCACATAGAAGCTCCGCCAAGGGCCGTCAGAGCCCGTCCAGTGACGGCAGGTGGCCGCCAGGAGGCTGGTCCCCGAGAGGCCTGGGGGCTCCTCAGGAGTGCCCGCCCAGCACTACAAAGCCTCTTCAGGCCCATCAAGCCCCTGGAGGATCACACGTCCACCCATCGGGGCTGGGGGGCCGGGAGAGGGAGTGCAAGGTTGACGTGAGGCCCAGAGGCAAGAAGCAGGCTCTGCGTTCAACTCCCAGGACCACACTTTTCTCGCTTCGATTTGACAACGCTATTTCAGAAAGAAGGGCTTCTGTGGGCTCTTCCCACCCGAACTGGGGCTTTGGGAAACTTGCTGGTAGTCACAGGAACCCTTCCCACTTCACGTAACACGCGCTGGAAGGTGGGATTTGTCAGTTTCTGAGACATCACGGCTGGTAACTGATGCGGTGTTTCCCTTAATTAATGAGCAGGTCAGTCATCTAAATGGAACTGGTTTATCCAGACAGGGACAAGACAGAGAAAAAGTACCTCAATATGAAAAGCCGGAATATTCTCCGAGTTGGTTTCATAATTAAAAGGACATTTACAACGAGGAAAACTAAGTAGACACAGATTCTGGAAACATAATCTTCCCAAGGTAACAACAGCTCAGTAGTAGTGCAGAGATAATCATCTCCTGACGTCTTCTGTCTTCAGCTGTATTTTTAGTTTTCACTCTGCATTCCATGGTTCCAAAAGCCGAAGTCATCTGCAGGTCAAACCATGGCCCGGGGTGAGTACCTCACACTTCTTAACAAAATGCATCTTCGTTCTGAAACAGAAAACTCTTGCTCTGAGGCTGGATTCAAGGAGCCACGCCTCTCACAAGCTCTCCACCTTCCCCCCTCCGGTGCGGGGCGGGGTGCGGGGCGGCCGGGCGGCACACTTTGCTCAGTTTTCCTGTCACCGTGTAGCTGCAGGGCTTTTCGAAATTCTAGACAATGAAGCTCATTTCCATGCTGCTCACCTCCCAGCAAGCGCGGGCCTCCAGGAGGCTGGAGTGCACAGACGGGGCAAAGATCTGAGGGCCGCGTCCTGAAAACCACAGGCCGTGCTGTCACCAGAGCCCTGAACTGACCCCTCCCCAGCCCCCCAGGCCCTGTGGGGAGGCCAGGCCTGGCGGGGGCTCCCCAAGTCCTGCAGGAGACGTGGCCACGCCAGTGCCTTGGGGGAGGCTACCCCAGCCTCCGCGCCCCGTTCAGAGGAAGCACCAGCCGAAGGCAGCTTTCCCGCCCACGGCTCTTCCGTGAAGCAACAGGGTGACCAGGAGGGATCAGGCCGAGATCACCAACAGCCCAAGCTCCCCGGAAGGCGGCTCCGGGTGCTGGGCTCACAGTTACAGATGTAAGCCACTGAGAAGGTAAATGGAAACTTGGGATGAATGGCATCGTCCCGATGATTTAAGAGGCGAGCATGTCATGCTTTCCCAAATACGTACAGATTAAAAATAGGCAAAATCACACATCCAACACCAGCACACACTTCCTCTTTGTATTTCTTTTTTTAAATAAATTTATTTATTTTTGGCTGCGTTGGGTCTTCGTTGCTGCACGCGGGCTTCTCACTGCAGTGGCTCCTCTTGTCGCGGAGCACGGGCTCTAGGCGCGAGGGCTTCAGTAGTTGTGGCTCGTGGGCTCATAGGCTCTAGAGTGCAGGCTCAGTAGTTGTGGCGCGTGGGCTTAGTTGCTCTGCGGCCCGTGGGATCTTCCCAGACCAGGGCTCGAACCCGTGTCCCCCGCATTGGCAGGCGGATTCTTAACCACTGCACCACCAGGGAAGCCCCCCTCTTTGTATTTCTCCAAAAGAGTGTTCTGTCCTGGGTTAGCCAACGCCCAGTCCCACCCAGTACAATCACACCCGGGTCTGGCTTCAGGAACGACGGGTGTCAGAGGTGCTGGCCCTCTGAAGCCATTGCTGTGTTACGTTTTCCGACGTGATAAAGCCATGTGGTGCCCACGTCACACTGAACGGATGGGACAGCAGATGGGAAGGGCAGGGGGTGGACAGGCCTGGGGGTGGTGGGGGGAGGATGGAGGGGTGGTGATGGAGCGGTCCCAGAGCACCGATGGGGGCCTGGGTGTGTGTGCGCGTCTGTGTGCCTGTGTGGGCCCATGCGTATGCACAAGCACAGACATAAAGGGACCTAGAGTTTTGCGGGATTCTTTCAGTAGGGAGATAATTCTCAGCAATGAAAGTCTCTCTGAAATGGCCAGTTTCATGTCTAGTGTTCTCTGTCACTATTTCAGTCTTTAAGGTTAATGTAAAATTAGAGACATTTCCCAATGACTGGTCTCCTTAGTCAGCAAAATCAGATGGGGAGAGAGAATTCAGAGATTGGTCTCGAGGGTCCCGGGAAACAGCAGACGCAAAGGCTGCACCTGGGAGTAGAGAGAGGACCTATCTGGCCACCAGACTGAGCGTCTCCCAGAGGGACCAGGCCCCTCACCGGGCACGGAACGGCGGCTGGATTTCTTCACGGTCTCCACGCGTCTCACGCACGTTCTTCGGCCCCACCTCCCATCCTGCCGGTGGGCAGCCGGGGGTCTCAGGCTGGCGTCCCTCCTGGGCGTGTCGGGAAGGCAGAAGGTGCTGGCTCTGCAGCCCCCCACGCCTGGCCGGACACCTCAGCGGGATTCGGAACACACCACCCCGTCCCTAATTCCCCAGTTTTAAACACAGCATGAAACAAACCGTTGATCAGCCCACAGTAGCTGGCAGAGGATCAAGCAGGCCCACCGTGGCGTGAGCTCTGGCAAAACAGGTGAGGTTTGGGATTCGGAGGGCCTCTCCGCTTTCCGGCCATGGCCAGCATCCTGGCGTCGACACCGTCCCAGGCGTTTGGGCTGCTCCCCTCCGGGGGCGCACAGCTCCACAGCTCCCGAGACGGCAGGGCGGGTGCCAGGGCCGCGCTGGTCCCCTCTCCCCGCCCCACCGCCTTCTCGGTTCGATAAAGATCCACGTTTCTTCCTTTGACTTCTCTTCAGCTGCGTGTCCAAGGGCCTTTCTTAAAGTAGGCTTTCTCTTTTTAGAGCAGTTTTATCTTCACAGGAAAATGACACAGGAGGTACAGGGAGCCCCAGCGAGCCCCTCCCCAGGCCCTGTGCAACCCACCCTGCTAACACAAGCTCAGAACAGCATCCTTGCGGCAACTAATGGACCGAACCGATACACTGACTCAAGTCCGTACTTGACACGGGGCTCCGCTCTGTTGTACCATCTTCTGGGTTCTGACAAACGTACAATGTCACATATGCACCATCACAGGACTGTACAGAATAGTTCTGCTGCCTTGAAAACAACCTGTACTCCACCTATTATACCCCCCCCCTCGCCCCTTTAATCCCTGGGAACCACTGATCTTTTCACCGTCTCTGTAGTTTTGCCTTTTCTAGGATGTCATATAGTTGGAATGGTACAGTGCGTAGCCTTTTCAGATTGGCTTCTTTCACGGCATATTATGCATTTAAGGTTCCTCCTTAATGGTGACTTGTGGCTTGAGAGCTCATTTCTTCTTGGCGCTGAATAATATTCCGTTGTCTGGGTGGACCATGATTTATCCATTCACCTACTGGAGACGTCTTGCTTCCAGTTTTTGATGATGATTAATACATTTGCTATAAACAGTAACATGCAGCTTTTATGTGGACAAAAGTTAGGTAAATACCTAGCAGTGGGACTGCTGGATTCTATGCTAAGATTATGTTTAGCTTTTTAAGAAACTGCAAACATTCCTCCAAAGTGGCTGCACCATTTTGTTTTCCCAGCAGCAATGAAAGAGGGACCCTGTTGCTCCACATCCTTGTCAGCCTTTGGTGTTCTGGATTTTCAATATTCTAACAGGTGTGCAGTGGTGCCTCATTATGGTTTTAACTCCCCTAATGACATAAGACGTGGAGCATCTTTTCATGTGCTTATTGGCCATCCGTGTATCTTCTTTGGTAAGGTGTGTGTTTAGACCTTTTGCCCATTTTTAAATTGGGTTGTTCATTTTCTTATTGTTGAATTTTCAGAGTTCTTTGTATATTTTGGATACCAGTCCTTTATCAGATATGAATTTTGCAAACATTTTTCTCAAAGCTTGTGGCTTTTTTTTTCCTCAACAGTGTCTTTCACAAAGCAGAAGTTTTTAATCCTAATGATGTCTCACTTATGAACTGTTTTTTCCATGGGCTGTGCTTTTGGTGTTTTAACTAAAAACTCCAAAGTCACTAGATAATCTAGACTTTCTCCTATATTATCTTCCAAAAGTTTCTTAGTTTTCCATTTTACATTTAGGTCTATGATCCATTTTGACCTAATTTTTGTGATGGGTGTAAGGTCTGGGTCTAGATTCTTTTTTTTTTTGCATGTGGACATACAGTTGTTTCCATACCATTTGCTGAAAAGACTGTCCTTTCTCCACTGAAACGCCTTTGCTCCTTTGTAAAAGGCTATCTGACCGTGTTTGGGAGGGTCTGTTCCATGGGGGACTGGGTCCAAACCCAGTCTGTCTGTATTTGTCTGTTCTTTTGCTGACATCACGCTGTCTTGATCACTGAAGTAGTGACAGCTCTCTGACTTTGTTCTTCTTCGGTGTCGTGGTAGCTTTTCTGGGGGGTTTGCCTTTCCATATAAACTTTAGAATCACTTTGTCAACATCCACAAATATATCCTACAATATTTTCCTTCTTTAGGAAGAACTTGTTCTAACTTCATTTTTTTACAAGGTAAGTCTACTGGTGATAAATTTCCTTAATTTCTATTTGTTTGAGAAAGTATTTCTCCTTTGCTTTTGAAGGATAATTTCACTACACACAAAATTCTGGGTTTTTTTTTTTTTCTTCTTTCAATCCTTTAAAAATTTCACTTCACTCTCTTATTGCTTGCATGGTTGCTAAAGAGAAGTCTGATATAATTCTTACCCTTGTTCCTCTATAGATATGGTGGGTCTTTTCCCTCTGGCTTCTTTCAAGATTTTTTCGTTGTCTTTTACTTTCTGTACTTTGAATATGACATACCCAACCATAAATGTTTTGGTATTTACTTTGCTTAGAGTTCTCTGAGCTTCCTGAATCAGTGGTTTGGTGTCTATCATTAATTGTGGAAACTTCTCAGCCATTTTTACTTCAAATATTTCTTCTATTCTTTTCTCTCTTCCTTCTCATCCTGGTATTTCCATTATGTGTATGTGATACCTTTTGTAATTGTCCCACAATTCTTAGATATTCTGTTCCAGTTTTTTGCATTCTTCTTTCTCGTTCTTTTACGTTTTGGAAGTTTCTTTTGACGTATCTTCAGGCTCACTGATTCTTTCCTCAGGCATGTCTAGTCTACTGATGAGCCCATCAAAGGCATTCTTCATTTCTGTTACAGAGTTTTTGATTTCTAGCATTTCCTTTTAATCCTTTCTTAGAGTTCCCATCTCTCTGCTTGCATTACCCATCTGTTTTTGCATGGTGTCCACTTTTTCCGTTACAGCCCTTGGCATGTTAAATCATAGCTATTTTAATTTAAAGTCTGATAATTCCCAAATCTCTTCCATATCTGAGACTGGTCTGATGCTTGCTTTGTCTCTTCAGACTCTGTTTTTCACCTTCTAGCATGTCTTGTAGCTGAAAGCTGGGCTTGATATATTGGATAAAAGGAACTAAGGTAAAAGGGTCTTCAGTGCGAGGTCTTGTGTTTACCTGGCTAGGAGGTAGGCTGTGTTTATCGTCTGATGTAGCTGTAGGTGCCAGAGGCCAAAATTTCCTCCAGGGTCCTTTTGTTTTTGTTTCTCTGTTTCCCTTTGGGTTTCCCTAGAGACTCCTTCTTAAATAGGGTCTGAACCTTGCAGTTTCTTGTGTAATTACACAGGAGGCTGCTGATGTGGTGTAAGTGTGAGAGAAGGGAAATACTGCATAATCCTACGATGACGTCTCATTCTGTTACTGGGTCTGTGTCCCTGGCTGTGACCTTCACAGCTGCTTCTCAGTTTTCTGCTCCATCTTCAGGGAGATGAGGGGGCTCGAGGGGGTGGAGGTTTGCTTCCCCCACATCGGTCAGGCCTGGGACAGAGCTTCCCTGGAGGGAAGGGACCAGAGGGCTCTGGACACATTCCAGACTGGTTACTTTCCTCATCCCCCGGCAAAGGCGTGAAGTGACTTCTCTCCTCCTTCACCCCGGGAACCAGCAGCGCTCCTGGAGATAAAAGTAATGGATGCGGGGCCCTGAATGCTGGGCCCTGAGAGTTTTGACCTCTCAAGAGTCCATGCTCAGCCTCTAGCAACCAGCCAATCACCCTCTGTGCGTGAGGCCAGCCCAGTGGGAGGTTCTACTCACGCTAGCTCTGCATTCACCTCTCTCTCCGATCTGGGGGCAGCGTTTTGTCCTCAGTGCTCCGATGGGTCTAAGAAGAGCTGGGGACTCTCAGCTGGTGCAGCTCATTTCCTCCTTGTGAGGACATGTGTACACGTCGGAGGGAAACCAGAAGTGAGTTCCATGGACTTTCATTTTTCTCCCCAACTAAATGCAACTCAGATCAAATACGGGATGGTAACACATAAGGCAGGGACAGTGGTAAAAACCAGATAGGTAGAACATTTTAACTGAAGACTCCTTCAGAGGTGAGAAGATTAAAATAGATTTTATAATTATTTTTCCACATGACATATTTATAAATTCCTGTAAGGAGGGATTTCCCTGTTCCAAAATATATTTCCAGGCATTTCTTTTGGTTGTTTAAACTTATCATAAAAAATCACTTAAAATATTTTCATTTACACAAGCAATGGGATACAGCCCAGTTGCCGTGTCACTAAACACTACGAGGGTTTCATTATTTGTTTAAAACAAGAATCCACCGCAGCACTTTCTAACACCTGGAACATGGCGGCCAAGTAACACATTCTCTTAGTGAGATCTGTTTACCACCCTAGACAAAGCTGCTTTCCAAAAGATGTACACAGCCCCAAGGTGCGCATGCACACACACGCACACACTCACTGCACACTGGCTGGGGCTCTCATGTCCGGAGCAGCCGGGCCTCTGTCCTGACGCCTGGACACATGCATCTCAGAGGAGCAGCGCCTGAGTGAAGCACCCCTTTGCACTGGGTCCAAACCCGCAGGTGAGAGCCTGGGACACCCTCCTCCACTGAAGCTCACGGACCACTCCCAGCCATGGGTGGGTGGGAAAGAACTTTAGAGTATAAATAGAGCCCCAGACAATGACTATATTACCTTAGAGGTGACAAGAGCACGAAAGAATTTAGGTCAGCTGATGCCAGAGCCGAGAGGCTGAACCTTGACCCCGACGGCCACCAGGTCAGGTCAGGGTGCCCTCGGTATGGCTGCTGGTCTGTTCAGGTTTGCTCTTTGCTCCCCAGACTTGCTGATATGGGCCCTACAGGGAGTTTAAGGCCCATGAATGGCCCTTGGGGTAACGACGGACCCTATGGATGAACCCTCGCCTGCATGTGCCGTGCTCTCCAGGCCTGCAGGGCACCTCTGGGGGTGAGTCTGGCCATTGCGTGTGGCTACGGTTCACTGTGTCCCATATTTTGATAACGTACAGAGTGTTTTATTGCAGTCAAATAATATCTTGAGCTCTCACAACAGCAAACTGCAGGAACTTCAAAGGGATTCCAGTCCAACTGGAACCATCACTACAAAACAAATTTTAGCTTTATTGTTAGCCAGACCGCAAAGGGGCAGAGATGGTGCCAAAGTAAATGCTCTTGAAATCTCCTCTATATATTATCTTTGAACAATTAACTGGTCTCCTGGAGACAAGGGGAAAAAAAAGGAAAGAAAACAAAATAAAAGATTGACAATGGACTATATTGTTCTTGGATGTGTGGTATGGATAAACCGTAGTCGTGATGCACAAATACCTGTTGAATTGATCATTCATTTCAGCTAGTCTGTAACTGCACGCATGAGGCCGGTGCCGTGGACTGAAATCAGACTCACTTTACAGATTACACCTTCGGCGGGTTGCAGAGCAGAGGGCCCCCTGCCTATGAGACCCTAGTGTCCCTCACCACAGGCTGTTCATCAGACCATTGTCACCGTCACCAGGTCACCAGAGGCGACCTTTACTCATGAAGCATTTCTCTGTGGCGAATTCCCAACTTGTGGGCCCTTCGCCACCCTGACTTCTTCCCGAAGACTCCAAAGTGACAAGACGTGGCTCTGGGCGGCCAGCTGTGTGGGCAGGACAGAAAGGCACTGAGCTGCAGTGACCACACGGGGCCCTGGCCCATATCAGGACTGAAATGTTGGGGATCCCAACCCCAGATACTGGAGTCTCTCGGTCTGCGATAGGCACTGTCTTCTTAAACCTTCTGTCTTCCAAGGTGCTGTATAGCCCGAGGCTGGGAAGATACCAGCTCTGATTCTGACTGTGGCTCTGTTTCTTCCGTTGGGAACGGCAGCTGTCTTCTGCCCCTATGTCCCCCGCCCCCCAGGAGCTGAGCCAGAACGAAATGTCACCTCGATATGGTCCGCTGAGGTCGTCACATTAAAGGCACAGTGAATTCCAGGGGCAACGCCAGAGCCGTCAGAAGCACCAAACAGTCGCCCACAACCGGCCTTGCTCAGAGAGCTCCTGGCCCCAAACTATGGAACTCGGTCTGCAAGGACGTCTGCTGCGGGGAGCTCAGGCGTGCTCGTCACTCTGACACTGATACAAGCGACCTGAAAGGCTGCTTCTCATGACAATCGCCCTGGGTGAGGCTTCCTGGAGAAAAGTCCCACAAGTGGGCTGGACACCATTTAACGCTTGATCTGTTCTGTCTGACAGTTCACACTCAGTGCTGCCTCCTGAGGGGGCCAGGGGTTGAAAAGGAGAGAAGCAAAACACACACAGACACACACATGCACACACAGACATACACACGCACATGCACATATACACATGCACACACACACATGCACACATGCAGACACACATGCACACACACACCCTGGGGAGGTGATGGGCACAGGGCGTGTGTCAAAGCAGGCAGGAATGTGTGCGCGCTTGCCTCATGGCCGTGTCCTGCCACCTGGACAGGCCAGCACTTGTCGCAAAGTGACAAGGCTTCTGCTTGACAGACACGCATGACGGCACACTGCAGGGTCTGTCACATTGTTGGAAGAATCCCTCAGTCTGCAGGCGGTTGTGTTGGAGCACGCAGGGCTCTGATGGGGCTGGGAGAAATCAGCCCTGTGCGTGCGGAATCAAGGCTCCCGGGTCCCCACTCAGGACCAAGGCCGTGGCTCTGAGGATGGCGGGAGGTGCCCTGCCCGGCTGGCAGGGCTTCCTGCAGGCTCAGGGACCAGTCAGGCCCACCCGCCTTCTTGGTCTTCCTGGACATCTCAATAAAGGGCTGAAGTTGAGTGAAGAATGCTATGAATCTGATTTTCAAGAATCCATTTAGCATATTCACGTGGAAATGTCTTCTTCTGATTTTAATGGAAGGATTGTGGGATTTAAACTTGGAAGAGCCGGCCCCACATCCTGGACCCTCACTTACAAGGGCCCAGCCTTCACTGTTTGGTATGGGCTTATGACAGCTCTGGGCTTATGAAATGTTCTCTTCTAAAACTGCGATGCTTTCTAAACACCGACAATTCACCTTCCCAAGCACGCGCAGTTGTGAGAAATTTGATGGGATTCATTTATGTATTTGCTAATTTATTCTAAGACAAATACAAAGAAAAGAGAAAAAGCAGTCGCTGTCCAGAAAGATCTTGGCGCACTTTGTAACGTTACCCACTTAGGAAAACCCCAGCACTGTTTCAGGGCCCAGCAAGGTCTCCTCCCCTGACCTCAAGGACGGGGGAAGCGTATGAAAATGTCATGATGAGCTGGCTTTGGCGAATAAAAGCTTTAGACACGAGAGGTGTTTTCACCTCACCTGTGCTTTCCCTAAATTCGTTTTCATTTAACTAAAAAGTTCCTTTGCAGAGTCCAACTTTGTATTCACAACCCACTAGATGAAGTCCTAGGCTCTTGGCTTTTGAAGCGTAACTGGTCATATTTCACCTGTCCTAAAATCCCCTAGATTAGCAACACAAGTTCTTCTAGCTTTAGGAACGGTATATTTAAGAACAGCTTCAACAGACCTGGTTCCGTGTAAATGGAGTCCACTATCTCTTAGCTACATGTCTCACGCGAGGCACGCGATCTCGTCACGCCTCAGTTTCCTCATTTGTAACATGAGAATAGTAACCATAACACCTTATTTATAGTGTCGTTGAGGAGTGACTGAAACAACATATGAACACCAGGATGTGGAGCAACCGGAACTCTCGGACACCCCTGCCGGGAAGGCAAAAGGGCAGAGCATCCTTGGAAAACAGTCCAGCAGTGTCTTAAAAAGTTAAAAATACACTTCCCACGTGAGCCAGCAACCCCATTCACAACTATTTACCCGACAGAAATAAACACGTGTCCACACAGACCTTGTACGTGAACGTTTGTAGCAGCAACATTCACATCTGTCCCAAAGGAAACATCCTGGTGACCTTCAGCTGCTGATGTACCCACAGGACGGGGTGCGACCCAGTGACACACGGACCACAGACACGGAGAACGTGGTGGATCTCGGCCGCTGTCATGTGAAAGAAGCCAAACACAAGACTCCAAATGAAAGACTCCCTTTCTATGACATTCAGAAAAGAAAAGGCTAAAGTGGCCAAAAAGGGTGGCAGAGGGACTCCGCAAAGGAGCAGGAGAGAACTAGCTCTCCGGGGTGACAGAAACGCTCTTGGTGATGGTCACACAGCTATGTCTGTCACCAAAACTCGTCAAATTGGAACTGAGAGTGAGTGATTTTTACTTCTAATAAAGTGCACCTCATTAAAGCTGGGAGGAGGGCAAGTGTGGTACCTGGCCCCAAGCAAACTGTTATGTCTCCCCCTTTAGTTGTCACTTAGAATTACAACCCTGCCCTAGCTGTGTTAATGCTGCCTGTCACCCAAGCCACGCTGACCTGACCTCAGGCTTAAGTGCTGCTTTTCCCCTTCAAGTCCTTCTGACACAAGATTGCCCCTTTTTTACTACTTACCTACCCCCCCGCCACAAGGCAGTGAGATTTTAAATAGTACACAGGAGTGCCAAGTGTATTACTCTTGTTTTCAACTAGTACCACGGCGCTACTGGAGCACCCATGGCCCGCCGAGGTTCAATCGCGGATGCAGAACCGCGGGTACCGGAACCGCGGAGATGGGGACGGACTCTAAGTTATGCTCGATTTCCGACTGCACAGGGGCTCGGCGCCCTTAGCCCCAGGGTTGTTCAAGGGTCAACTGTATATGGATAGTACAGTTCTTTGTTTGCTAAGTGACTAGTAATAAAGTAAAAAAAACCCGCCAGAAACCTATTTAATCTTAGAAAGTAGTTAAAAGGCCAGTGACGCTATATTCCTCCCCTCTCCTTACGTTCCCAGAGCGCACTGGAGCTCACGCTTCCACGCTCAGGAGACAGGCTCCCTCCCCAGGGCCGCTGCCCTCTGCCCACCTGGGACTCTCCCCACTGCCTGGAGTGGGGCAGGTGCGGGGCACCCGCGTCCAACAGGAGGAACCAACCAAAGAAGGTGGAAGGGAGCAGAGAGCACAGAAGTGGGGATCTTGGGCTCAGGGTGAAGAAAAGTCATGGTTGTTTCACTCAACATTTCTTGGGGTTACTAATTAATAATGTTTTGTAACATCACATGCCGGCGCCTTCTTCGGCACACACCCGAAGCCTAATTTCTCCTTCCCGTTCTGGGTGATGGAGCCGTAAGGCAGAGGGCAGAGTCAGGCTCTGAGACAAAGCGCTGGCTGCACCCTGGGAATGCGGGCTGGTTTTCTTGATGACGGTGGGCTGGTCAGTGGTGGGGGGAGGGGGGCTGGTGGCAGAATGGGGGCCTGTCACTCTAATCCCAAGCCTGTTCTGGCTGGGGCCATGGCCCGAGGGGGGAGCAGAGCCCGGCGACCGACCTCGGGCCCCGCGCTCTGAAACCTGAGATGATGCCCTTCTTCCCTGCACAGCAGTGTGGAGCGTTCGGTGGGTGTTCTGACTTGTCTGGTTCCCAGAGGAGGAGGAATCCTGCCAAATACCTGTCATCTATGCTGCTGTATGCAGTCAGGGACGCCACACCCAGAAGCCAGTGCATGGCTGCAGAATGAAAGCGCTCCTGCTCGAAGGCCAGATGGAAACGTCGGTGCAGGGGAGGAAGCTGGAGAGCCTGGGCCTGCGTTCTCTGCGAGACGTTTTCTCCTTAGGCTCCAGTAGACGCGCACCTCTCTCTACCCTCTCTGAATAATCACTGTATTCTTCTCTGTGAGCGTGGTCATTGCAGACAATATTTGCATCTCTTCAAAGCAGCTAGGTAGATAGGTCCTGATTCATTTGTATTTATGTCAAGAGCCAAAAGGGACCGCACTGATCTGCGAATGGCCGTCTCTCTTCCTCTGAGTAAAGCGCTTTGCCGTGTTTGCTAAGGCAGCACTGGGTGAACGCTGGGAGGGATGATGGGAGTTGACCTTGGGGCTGGGCTCCTCTGCGTTTCAGGGCTGGCGTCACTATCCAGAAGGGTTCAAACCACTCACCACCTGAGGACTCAGTAAGACAAGGACTGAACACGCTGGTGGGTCATCCCAGGACGCAAGACAGTTGTTTTTTTAAATTAATTAATTAATTAATTTATTTATGGCTGTGTTGGGTCTTCGTTTCTGTGCGAGGGCTTTCTCTAGTTGCGGCGAGCGGGGGCCACTCTTCATCGCGGTGCGCGGGCCTCTCACCGTCGCGGCCTCTCTTGTTGCGGAGCACAGGCTCCAGACGCGCAGGCTCAGTAGTTGTGGCTCACGGGCCCAGTTGCTCCGCGGCACGTGGGATCTTCCCAGACCAGGGCTCGAACCCGTGTCCCCTGCATTGGCTGGCGGACTCTCAACCACTGCGCCACCAGGGAAGCCCAAGACAGTATTTTTAATGAGTTTTTTTTTAAGTTAGTAAAGCTGAAACTTATTTTTTTATAGTCAGATAATAGCTACCAGCAGCGCCATCTGTTGAAACACTGCAAAACTCCATTTCCTCCGTCCCAAGGAATAGCTACTTTAAGTAAAGAAAGAGAAAAATGTTTGGGATCAAGGGCAGAAATGGAAGTTTATGGGGTTTAGTCCATTTAGTCCCCAGTTTCAGGCAAAATCACAGCTACGATTACTTCCGAGACGAGAGGAAAAGGCTGCGTGGAAAGCCCTCACCTCACCAGCACCCTCCCTGCCTGCCTGAGGACACAGTCCCTCCCACCACAGAGAATCACGTGCTCAGGCCTCACCCCCAGGCCTGCTCGGCTGGGGACGGCGGGAACACGCAGACAGGGTCTCTTGCTTCTCAGGACGACTGGGTGTCAGGGCTGGAGGGGCCCAGGCGCCCACCCTGCAGGAAAGGGGACAGGGCCCGGGCTCCAGGTCTGGACCTTGCCCAAGGTCAGACAGGCGGTGAGTATCAAGGTCACGACCGGAATTCAGGCCCCAGGTGTTCTGAATTTCAGCCCACACCTCCTTGCATTGCACTGCAGGCCTGTCCGTCCATGGTGAGCAGGGGCTGGAATCAACTCATCCGTCCACCAGTCAGCCTGGGGGCAACTGGGTCAGGTGCTGGCCAGGCGCTCGGGAGACAGAGGCAGTGGACGGGGCCGCAGCGTGGGCTGCTGCTTAGTCGAGGTTCCTGGGACAGAGCGACACGGACACGGGGACCAAGGGCAGGAGGGAGCCAGTCCTGCTCTCCAGCTCCCTGGTGGCCTGGTCTGTGTGTCCCTGGGGAGCCTGAAGGGTCAGGAGGTGAAGGGCTGGGAGGGCCAGGGGCCTAGCTCAGTGAGGCGGGCGAGGGCAGATCACGGGGAGCCTTGGGGGCTATGGGCGGACTTGGGGTTCCATTCTGAGTAGGTGGAGGAGGTGGAGCCCCGGGGAGGGCTCAAGGGAGCAGTCACGTGATCTCGCTTCGCATCAAGTGTCGCTCTGGCTGTTGTCCTGAGACTGGGCCGGAGGGGCAGGAGTGGAGTGCCTGAGGATGCCGCAGGGGTTCCCGGCAGAGAGCACGCGGCTCGGCGGGAGGAGGTGGCGGGGCTGGGTTCTGGGTACACGTTTCCACGTAAAGCAGAGTGAACAGCCTTTGCTGATGGAGGAGAAGCGGGTGCGAGAGAAAGAGAGGCTTCAGCACAAACCACCACCACGTGTCAGCCGTACTACACCGCACGTCGGAGGTGTACACAGATTTGGGGGGTAGTGTTTTTTCCAACTTCGGGTATCCACCCAAGGAACACGAATTTATTAAAAAAAACTCAGCTCTCCATATACACACATGACGGGACGTCATGACAGGACTTTGACAAACTGTCACTTGCCCTGGAGATCACCTACAGCCAACGCTGGAGAACCCGTATTTCTACTGTTGTTGCTGTTAGTTGACTTTTGTATAAAACGGTCTTGCTCTGAGGGCTGCGTGGAGAAATGAAGCTCCCTCATCAGCACCAGGGGCCGTCACAGGCTGAGCAGCTCACGCCAGATACGTGTCTGGAACCACTGAGGACACCCAGGAGGAACGGCTGGCGTGGGCCCGCATGTCACCCAGGCTGGGCTGGCTGCAAACACGGACAGGTGTGCCCTCCACGTCCCCCTCTCACGGGGCTCTGCCCTACGCCCAGCCACTGCACACATGAGCGAGAGCCCGAAAAATCACCTAAGTGCAGGCCTCTGACACGACTCTGCGATGAGCTCTTGAAAGCTTTCACTGGTGATGAGAAAGTGATTTCTACTGTCTGAATGAACTGTCTCTTGACTAACATCATCCAGCAGTGGAGCAATCAGGGACGTGCCCCCTGAGTCACAGCTGGCATGGAACGGAAGGGAAGTATGACTGAAAAACTACACCCACCACTCTGAATCAGAGACGTTATTACCATCTTGTGATACAGACACTGGGTGTTGGGAGTAAACATGTTTCTGGCAACCTGGGCAGGTGAACTTGTAAGTCCCGCATCCAGCCCAGCACCGCCGACATGCAGATCTCCTTCCTCTTCCTCTTCTATCTCATTCCCAGGGTTTCTGTCCCTTGTGCCTTTTCCCCGCCTACAAGCTACCGGAACTCGGGATCTGTACGCCCCAGTGTCCTGCCGCTAGGGGCTTCCTAAACGCCCTCTGAAAAACTAATACAGTTAAATTAGAGCCAGGATCTCCTTAAGTCAGGTGGACCCTACCTGGCCTAATGAATGAATACTCAAGGCTTCAAACTGCACAGAGGACAGAGGGAAAATGGGCAGGAATGAACAGAACAAGACCAGTAAGAAGACGGCTTTTGTTAAGCAAAGTGAAACAGTTGCACACTTACATAATACAAACGTTTCTTCTAAAGGAATCACCTTGAAGCCTCCTGTTGCTTACGCCGGCCTTGGTTCAAAATATTTATTCCTGGAGCATCTACAGGGCAGGTCAGGGAACCCGATCTACGTGCTTTGCTTTAACAACTTTCTAAGGCTCATAATTCACACGTACGAAGACCTGTGTCCTTATCTCTGTCCCATGTGTGTCACATGTCCTATATAACACGTTCTCCTTGTCCCTGGTTTGTGCTATTTGATTATGAGGTCCCTCTGTGCTGTTTTCTCCCTGTTTCTTGCGCTTGGGGTTTGCTGAGCTTTTCGGATCTGTGTGTTTATAGTTTTCATGAAATTTGGAAAAATTTTATCCATCATCTCTTCATGCACCTCTTCTGTTCTCCCCTCTTTGCCGGGTCCCCGATTACGTGTACATTTGGGCACTTGAAGTTGTCCCACAGAACTGACACTCTGTTCATTTTCTGGAAAATTCTTTTTTTGTGTCTCCTCTCACATGGTCTCCACTGAGCTCTTCCTTGGCAGTGCAGTCGACCCTTTATTCCATCCGATGTCATTTTCGCATTGGACGCGGCAGATTTCATCTCTACGAGTCCAACCGTCTTCTTTATATCTTCCCTCTAACTTTTTTAACATATGGAGCAGGGTTCTAAAAATGGGCTTAATGCCCCCTGCCACTAATTTCAACATCTGGGTCGGTTCTAGGTTGGTTTTGATAGATGCTTTTCCTCTTCATTATGGGACATATTTTCCTGCTTCTTTGCAAACTTGGTGATTTTGGGTTGGATTCCATCCATTGTGAAATTCACCTTGCTGAGGCGGTTAATATTTCTACATTGTTACAAATACTCTTGAACTTCATTCTGGGACACAGTTAACTTACCTGGAAACAGGGTGGTCCTTTTGGATCTTCCTTTTAAGATCTGTTAGGCAGGTCTGGAGCAGCGCCCAAGGCAGGGCCAATAAATCCCCACTACAGAGGCAAGACCCTCGGACACTCCAGCCAACGCCTGTGGACAGTGCCCTTTTCTAGCCCGGCTGGAGGGAGCAGGCTGTGCCTGGCCTGGTGCGCACGTCTGGTGCTCCAACCCTTTTGGGTGGTTCTTCCCAGCCTCGGGTCGTTTCCTCACACGCGTGTGCTGGTCAGTTCTCCCCTGCACACGCCGGGCGCCGTCTGAGCAGCTCTGTCCTCAGTCCTCCTGCCGGCCGGCCTCCCTGAGCTCTCATCTCTGTCCTCGAGACCCACGGAGTCCGCCGGCCTCTACCGACCCTGTCCCCTTGCTGTGCCTTGGAAACCCTCGCAGGGCAGTGAGCCGGGCACGTAAGGGGCTCACGTCACGTGTTTCCCGTTCCTCAGGGTCAGGGTCCTTGCTGCCTGACGCCTGGTGCACCGAGAGCCATTTTCCCATGTTTTGTGTTTTTGTTTTGCTTGTTCTGGACAGGAGGGAAAGTCTGGTCCCTGTTGCTCTGTGTGGTCCGGATGTGGGCACCCCCCATGCCTAGTTTTATTATCACTTGGCATGGCCATCAGCTGGACGAGGGTGGCTCTGGATGGCTTTTGACTGCTTCAGAGAAAATCACATAAAATTGCGGTGGATAAAGTTCTGTCAGCGGCAAGCACAGCCGCGGGTTGGCTTCCTGTTCATCGTTAACTGAGCAAGTTACTACATGCTCCACAAGTGGGCTGTGTTTATGCCCACGATCTCATTTTAATCTTTGTAACAACTTTACACAGTAAATACTATGGTTCCCCTTCTAAGTATAAAGAAACCGAGACTTGCCCGAGGCAATGTAGCTGGTTAGCGGGTGGGGGAGAGCTGAAAGCCAGCTCCTCTGAAGCCCAAGCCTGTGCTCTACTCATTGCTCTCCCAAATGTACTAACAAGAAGGCCACGGGCCACCAGAAATGTCCGGGAACAAGGACGGGATCATGAAAACACACAAGTGTGCGTGATGGCCTGAAAATGCAGAATGACAACAATTACCCTGTTTCACTGATTCTAAGGGGTCGCTGGCTGAAAGGGGCACCATTACATCCCCAAGAAAGAAAAACCCTGCCCGTTAAATTATGACATAGTGTTTTAAATCTTCAAATTAAATTTTAAATGTTAAAAAAATCATTTTAAGATTGTTAAAATTAAAATTTTAACAAAAAAAAATTTAAGTAAAACTGAAAGACTCAGATTTAATGTTCTTTAGGGTCATATACAGTCATCTGGATCTCAATATTAGAGTTGTTAAAGTTTTACAAAATGCATGTTAAAATCACTTAATTAGTGCAGTGTCAGTTACTGGTACCTACTACCTGCCATTGCTGCATTGACCCAACAACACTAAGAGGGCGGCCTCACAGTCTGCACTGCGGGGAAACTGAGGCTCAGAGAGGTCAGTGGCACGTCCAAGGTCACACACAGCTGGTAAACGGTGGTGTCGGGTTTTGTTATTTCTACCTGATACGCTTGTTTGAAATAAATCCATCTTACTACATTATGTGTTTTCCTGCTGGCACGTCAGCCCTGTGTACGTGTGCATGGGTGTGTCGGCACACAGGTGTCGCCAGGGGGCCGAGGGAGGGAGCCAGGTGTAGAGACGGACAGCAGTGGAGACAGGGTCAGTGAGCGTGGGCAGGGTGAAATGTCTCATCCGCCCACAACCCAGTGAGTGAGCAACTATGCCACAGATATTACATACACTCAGAAAAAGCCTGAAGATTATTTACTGTGGCAGTAAACCAGCTTTTAAATTAGAACATACATCTGTTCAAATGAAAAACATCTATTGCCTCTGTAGATTCCTACTTAGTTTGAGTGTGTTAAAGACACACAAGCTCTGCTTGGTGAGCACAGGTGTCGAAGCTGCTGGATTAGAGGACGCCCCTCCAACCACCCCGCAGGGAGGATCCACTCGGGGGCACCACTTCTTTTGGTTCCCTTGTTACTTCTGTCCATAGAAAGATTCACACTTCTTTCTATGAATAAATTAAAAAAACCCAAACTGGACTTCCCTGGTGGCGCAGTGGTTAAGAATCCACCTGCCAATGCAGGGGACACGGGTTCGAGCCCTGGTCCGGGAAGATCCCACATGCCACGGAGCAACTAAGCCCGTGCGCCACAACTATTGAGTCTGTGCTCTAGAGCCCGCGAGCCACAACTACTGAGCCCACGTGCCACAACTACTGAAGCCCGCACACCTAAAGCCCGTGCTCCACAACAAGAGAAGCCACCGCAATGAGAAGCCCGCGCACCGCAACGAAGAGTAGCCCCCGCTCGCCGCAACTAGAGAAAGCCCGCGTGCAGCAACGAAGACCCAATGCAGCCATAAATAAATAAATAACTAAATAAATTTATTTTAAAAACCCAAAAAACCCAAACTTTCCTGAAGGTACAAGTGAGGGCTTGGCCACTCACTGTGAAGGACAAGGGTAGCGACCACAAAGCCTCCAGAGACCGCCAGTCCGTGGGAGAAGAGCAGGAAGGTGGGCCGCTGTGTGGCAGCCTCGCTTCTGCTACGGGCTACAACTTCCACAGGGAGTTACCTCAGACACCAACGGATCTCTGCGCCTCCTGCAAAAACGCTGAACCCATGAAGGCTTTGAAATAGCACAGAACATAACTCCCTTTGGGACCTCACATCAGTAATATTCTCCCCCAAATCACAGATGTGTTAATGCAGAGACTGCTAAAATCCCGGCCCAGCAGTGGGATGTTTTTAATACGAACGTCTCAATTACGTTTCCGATTTCAGAAGAATAAGAGGCTGAGCTTTGCAGGCAGGTATCACTCAAGTCCCAGGAGCCCCTGCTTCTCCCAGGCGGCCCAGAAACACAGGGTAGCGCGTGCACAGCCCTTCCTGTGGAAGGACGTGCCGGAGCCACTCTGGACGCGTCTGGGAAGCCGAGTCAATGTCCGAGGCGGCTAGGTCCCCCCAGTCTGCCCAGAATGTCCCCTGTTTCAGCATTACAAGAACCCCCTCAGTTCTGCACCGACTAGGCTGGTTGGTCACCCTATCAATCAGACTCAACTGGGGATAAAACAGAAAACCTAAAACCGACTTCTTATAAGTTATTCCTAAACACAAAACAGTGCAACAACCGGGACCTCTGCAGCCCTGCGTTCTAAGCCAGTGGTTCTCAAAGTGTGGTCCCCAGACAAACAGCACCAGTAGCACCTACGAACATGTTAGAGAAACAAGGGTGGAGACCCCAGGCCAGAGCTGGTGCGTCACACTTTGGGGACGAGGCCCAGGAATCTGGGTGTTAAGAAGCCCTCCGTGTGCTTCTGATGTGCCAGCAAGTTTGAGGACCTCTGGTCTAGACAGTAAGTAGGCGGCAGATGAGATGCCAAGTAAGACGGAAACGGGAAAGCTCACGAGAGAGAGCTCTTCTCTCGTAAGTTATCACTTACGACCACTTCTGATGACTCAAGGTGACCTGGGAAAACACTGCGACCCCACGTCTCCAAAAAGTAACACACTGAGAAGAAGGGCGTCTCCAGGGGCAGTTCACACGTGTCACACCTTCCACGGCCACATGTGAATCCTATTTACGCTCGAAACAGGAAAGGGTGCAGGAGAGAGGCTCCTCCCGGGCCCAGTGCACCAGAGCCCAGCTCCCTCTCCCCGGCTGGTGCTCCGGGCATGGCTCCAGTCACGGCAGCCTCCCGGGACCTGAGAGCCCTGGCCGGCGCCTGGACCTAGGAAACCGCGTCCTGCAGCTCTGCGTCTGCACGCGCACGCATGCACATACGGGCACTGCAGGGTCTGCACCGGACACGCGTGTGCAGTGTCACTGGAGCGGGTGGGAAACCCCTGGAGAGTCAGAACTCAGATCACCTCGGTGCAAACTCGCTTCCCCAAGATGCCGCCCGCCCGTGCGTGCGTCAGGAGGGGCCCCCTCCCTGCAAGCAAGTTCAGCAGAGGCTCTCTGTGGTTTCCAGAAAGAGCTGAGTATTTTGTGGTGGCTTCTTTTATCTCTGGGGACCTGGCTTATTAGAAAAGTGCACAAAATCACCGACCTCCTGATGGTCAGGAGGTGAGCAGACTCAGGACTGCTGCTCTGAGGCCAGCGGATGGGTCAAGATGGACGAGGAGGTGCCACCAGCGGGCACGTCCGGCGGGGGAAGGGCAGGGGCTGCACTCCAGGCCCGGGGCACGAGGGCGCGGCCTGGGGACGCGGGGAGGGGCCCCGGTTTCCTCCGCTGCAGGGGTGCCTATTTCCTCAGGAAGAGCTGGAGGGGTTACTCCCCAGGATGGTGAAAGCTGTCTTGTCACCTGGCCAAAGGGAAATTCCAAGAGCCACTGGGAATCGCGGGCACACACCCACCACAGCTGCGGACACGGAGGGTGACGAGCCCCAACCTCCGTTTTCACACAGAACCGCGCGTGTGCAGCTCAGCGGCAGGGCCTTTAAAACCATTAATCCCATGTGCTCCACAGGCTTCACCAACTCTAACTTAATCTCCAGGTGTTACTACAAAGCACACACCCAGGCTGTGCTGCTGAGAGAAGGATGGACACCACCATCGAGGAATCAGCCGGGGAAGAGACGAACAGGGGATGGTGTATCAGGCTGGAAAAACGAGCTTGGGAGTTTACGTTTTAAGAATGGAAAGAAAAATAAAGGAAATGGGAGCAGAGGAAAGGACAGGACACCACGGGCATGGGGTGAAAGGACCCATGGAGGGCCCGGGGCAGCCGGGAGGGTCTCCGGGAAGGGCTGGAGCTGCGAGGTGGGCGGGAGGGGCCGCAGAACAAACCCCCCAGATGCCGGGCTCCCCGCAGCCCGCGGCCCTTCTCACGGCTCGGGGCGCGGGGCTGGTTGCTCCCGGAGGCCTCAGACGGCGTCCCCGCCATTTCCAGCTTCTGGAGCCGCCCGCGTTCCCGGGCTGCTGGCCCTTCCTCACATCACGGGGACCCGCCACCTCCCTCTTCAGGTCCCTCGTGATGACAGCTGGGGCCCACCCAGAGGTCCAGGGGCACCTCCTGTCTCACGACCCTGAACTCGATCACCTTCAAAGTGCCTTTGCCGCCACAGGTCCCAGGACTGGTACAGACACGTGTTCGGGAGACCCCGTTCTGTCTGCTGCACAGACTGGGGGCGACGCAGCTTCAGCACAGGGTCCTCTGCTGATGGAAAACTGACCCAAAGTTAGATCCTTCCGTGTGCTTTCCTACAAGGGAGGCTATCAAATGCATAAACTTCCCCCGAAACTGGATCTCCTGGTTTATCTGTTTTGTCCATCTCTTCAAGACTCTCCTTGGGAAGCTAGTGTTTAATTTGAAATACTTCGTATTTAACAATGTGGCAGAAGTTTTACCATGTACAGAAGTGCAGGAAAGAGAGTATTTCTTTAAGGAAACGTCTTCCTGCTCCTACTGATTTATCTCAATATGATATTTCTTTCATTATGTAAGAAAACTTCTCACTTTTATTCTCAACTACTCTTGAAAGGTTTTATTTTTATTCTGAATTTAATTGCTATGTTTGCTGGAAAAAATCAGCAATCCTTTCATTTCTTTTTCATATATTCAGAAAAGTCATCAGAAGAAAATTGAAAACTAAAAATTGGATGTTCGGAGCAAACGGAGCTCCCAGTGTCACTAACAGCTCCAGGGTTGGCGGGGGGCAGGGGGGCGTGCAGGGGGGGAGTCTGGAGTAAGCGTCATAAACTACCAATTATTAGTTTGCCCCCTGGAGGGGGGAGCAGATCTACAATCGTTCGGCTCCTACGCACTCTGAACAGGGTCAGAAGCTGCACAGGAAGGACCCTGCAGCACATTTCTGATTCTCACGTTTGGCTAGGAAAGGCTGAGTTAAAGACACCCTGTGTCAGGGACGCTGATCTGAGGAGGAACACTGCAACATCACAGGACAGCAGCGTCTGTGTTCGCTGCTCTGCAGATCTGAGCTCCTCTGCGTGACGGACATCTGGCACGGCAGGCAGAGGTGCTGGCGGGAAACTTGCCGCGGTCCGCCCGGTCCCCCTGTGGTCACTGGACTCCAGGCACCTACGTGTCCTAGACACAAAACTCCATCCCAGCCCTGTCTGAAATCTGAGACCATTTCTGTACTTGAAAAGATGACTGAGACACAGTGACAGGAGGCAAGGAGAGAGGTCGGCCACATCTTCTCCTGTCCAGAAGTCAGAATAGCCAAGTACACCGCCAGGAAAACTGGCCGCGGCCCTGTATAGGTAGGGCGCACGTGAGAGGGGCCCAGGGGTGCCTGCTTCGGGAAGCTCCACGGGACCGACGGTGCAGCAACTGTGAAGCCCCTCCCCACACTCACTGCCCCCTTCCGTGTCCCCCCCAATCCCCCCCTCCCCATCCTGGACAGCGGGTCCATCGCTCTATCCAAAAGGGCGAACTATGTCACGCTCCGGGTTAGAACTACCCAACGGACCCAATTCTTCACATAAATTGTGTCTATTATTCAAAAGTGCAGGTGACCCTCCTTTCGTTTTGAACGTCTCGGCGTTTTCGTCCCACGGAGGATGACGTACACGGGAGGGCAGTCCCGTCCTCCACCCTCGCAGGCCCAAACAGCACTGCCGGCTGCAGGTCCCCCAGCACCGAGGCGACTTCCAAACCTAAAGACAGGCCTGTGCCATTTCAGGATAAATGTTCAAATTTAGGAGAAATGAATCATATGTCATTTTCTCATACGTTCTTTGTGATGACAAAACTAAAAATAGAATAATTTATTCCATTCTATTTTCTTACATTAGGCCATCAGAGCTAAGGGGCTGGGCAGAAGTCTTCTCATTTTAAAATTATATATAAATACTAATTATAAGTAACGAATAAAGTTATTGATAAATAAGTGTCTTCCTTTCCATATCTCTATAAATGTTTCTTCCTTTTCTGCAAGCTTAAAGTAAATTCCTTAAAGTGAATTATTTTTGCTTGCTGATGACGGGCATGACAAATAACTGTATTTGCGGCAAAACGTGTTCCGATTCAAAGAGAAACAGTTCTTCCAAAGTGGCTAAAAGCTGATTCCCAACATAGGAGTTTGCCTTTTCGTGGGATGTGATGTTATGAGACCTCAGATGTCCAGATGCTGAGATGGGGCGTGACAGGCCCTTCTTCCTGGACACGGCTCTCTGGGCGTCACGGGAACCGGACCCCACATGGGACCGGGGAGATTCTGGAGAAAGCTGCCGCGGTCCGCGTGGTCACAGCCGTTTCTCAGCAGTGGCCGACACAAGCCCAGATCCCGTCCACTAGAGGAGCCCGGCCTGACTCTGTCAGACAGCCGAGCGCCTGGGCTTCCCCACGGGCAGTGCTGTTGGGTCGGGTCTGCTCCAGAACTTGGTTTTCAGATCCACGTTAAGGACTCGAAGTATCACAGTTCTCTTCTTTTCTTCACCTTTGACACAGGCTTCTTGTACAAATGCGTTCAAGCCCACGGTCATCCCACACAAGAGATGGGTTTCTGGATGTCGCTGCGCCTGACTTCCTAAGGCCCCGTCGACCGCGCTGATCACCTGTCATTCGTCTGCCACGGTGACAGGATTCGGCAGACACGACCGCCAGACCAGACACAGCTCTCGACCCTAACAAGGGGACACATCTGCCAAGGGGACAAGTTCAGCTCTGACACCCAGGCTTCCCACCCCTCGTTCTCACTGGAGGCCCTGTGGGAAAGCTGGCCTCTCTCCTCTGAGGTCTGTGGCAATCATGCTCCTTTTTTCCCACTCTCAGGTGAAGAATGCCCACCAGTGAACACTGGGGGAAGCCCCCCTGCAGGCCGACCATCAGAGCACAGCCGAGGTCAACCTCTGGGCTGCACGAGCCTGGGACTTCCACCCGCTGCTCTCTCACCTGTGCGGCTGTGATCGTCCTGCTTGTACATGTTTCAGTACTGCTTTTTTCACTCAGCATCTCAGCTCAAACTTTTTCCTTGGTTATTCCACGGTCTGAATGGAGGCAGCCTTCAACGGCTCCATTGCATTGTGTCCACTTGAAGCTTTGTGCACAATTATCCTGCATGATTGGACACCGGGCTCCACAGTCTCTGAACCCCGAGAACGTAACGTTAGGGGCAAACGTTCAGGTCCGTAGCTCAGGGAGGGCGAGGAGGCATTTGGCATCTCTTACTAGTTCCTGGCTTATAACTTTCCAAAGTCTCTTGCTGTCAACAGAACTGGGCATGGAAACATTTATAACTGGTGGTTTGTGGATAAGAGAGTAGTATTTTAGCAGTTAAGTGAATCTCAAGTTTCAGTACCTCTCAAATGTTGTTTACCCAAAATTTCAATATTATTATTGGTTGGGAAGAGGAGGAATTAAAAGTACATCCCCATGTGCCGCCAGAACCACATCTCTGCTAACCATGCTTTTACGTGACTTGAAGAAAGCAAAGCCCAGTCACAAGGTTTCGAGGTCAAAACACGGGCTGAACAGACTGTGATCTTAAAAAGCACCTGTCTTCCTGCCCACCTGCTGCGTCAAGGATTCTGGGTCTCAGAAGCGGGGGAAGATGCTCGAGGACACGTAGCCGAGAGGAGTCAGGAGCGGACGGCTTCCTGGGGCCTCTATTCCTGGCCTCACAGGAGGCACCGCACGCCGGCCACGCAAGGCTGCCTCTGTCCTTCCCCACTGCCCACTCGAAGCGCCTGGAACTGGAACTCAGAACGTGCACCTCCACCGAGAAACAACTCTACCTGCAGTCACGAGGTGTGCCTAAAGTATTTTGATTCGCATTTTAGACGTGTTAGTGCGAAAACAGGCTTTGGTTGGTCAGGGCTGGTTCCCCATATCACTTAAAACATGCTTTCTGGGAGGAAAATCCGTTACTGCACTAAGGACATCATAAGATGGGCCGCACCCTCCCTACGCACACAGGTAAATAAACTTCTTAAACATTTCCTAGAATCAGGAAATGTATAAGCAATTGAAGTGAGAATAAACAAATCCATTCTCATCCACTTTTAATGGCACAGTGAGGAACTGTCCAGAAGCACTGAGGGGGAAGGCCCGGTGCTCACCCGTCAGGCCTGGAGGCCACGGCCATGAGCCACTGGCCCACCAGGCCTGGACGCATGGGAACAGAGGTGGCATCTCGCGAGCCTCGGAGCCGGGAAGCCTGTAACTGCAGATGCCGGGCGCTCCCAGTGACCATCCAGGCTGCTCAGAGAAGGAAAGGCAGGTAAGAGGGGGAGTCTGAGGAGGGGGCCCGCAGTGGGGGCCCCTGTGGTCCACACACGACAGGGCGCAGGGTGGGCAGAGCTGAAGTGAAGTGTGACATTAACAGCGAGGCAGTTTAGGTGTAAAGACCGTTCTCCATGGGCAGGAAGCCCCATGGCATCAGATAAGGGCGATAAAGTGGCTCCGACTGTGGGAAAAGCAGGCTTGGTTTTCCCTCAAACTATGCCTGCTGTAAACTCCACTAGAATACTCCTTTTCAGTTAAATCTAGTAACTACTCTAGGAATCCCGAGGGCACGTTGAAGAAGGACCGGATGGCCAGGTGGGCCCGTCGGGCCGTGAGAACATCCCGGGAGCCCAGGGAAGAGCCCGGGTACCCGAGGAAGCAAGAGGCCACGGCGCTCACCTCCTCCTGGGTTGCATCTCACAGCTGGGAGGACCAGCAGCTCTGCTCAGAAAGACTCATCTACAAGGTAAGTACAACGTTGGCCAGCCCCTCCCGGAAAGGACAGGTGACAGGGTGTGTGAGACGCGCTCCAGCAGGGCCGCTGTGACCCCTGGGCGGCCTGTACGCGGCTCACAGGCTCAGCCCTGCAGCGGATGGTCGGGTCTGTGTCCTCTGACTACCCCCCCAGCCGCCCCCATAAGCTGCCCTCGCACAGGCTTGAGATGCTGCTTCCATCAGAGGAAAAGGGAGAAGGAGGGACTGATCAGCAATCTGTGCTGTAACCAGGCTTTAGAGCTGGGATGGAGGGTTTGGAGTCCGGGGGAAGGAAAAAGTCGCTCCTCTCAGCGGAAGTGGTCTTTCGCTGAAACCTGCCCAGCTCGACGGGGCCCAGGCCCTCCAGAGTGAGGAGATGGCACATCACACCACAGCTTCTGGCTCCACCGTGGAATTATCCCTGGAAACAGTCAGTAAACTTACCTGCGTATATAAGACGATAACATAAAACCCACGCAGGCTCACAAGGTAAATGACTTCTGATCTTAAAAGATCGTTTTTACGTCGCCCGAGTCCCCAGAGTCTGAGCCCATGCTCAGCGGCAGGTGTCCCGGGACTCACCGCCTGTCAACGCGTCCCCGCAGCGGCTGGGCTCTCACCTCCTCGCCTTCAAGCCGACTTTGTCTCTAAACCCTGCTGATACCCCGCCCCTCCCGCAAGACAGGGAGAGACATCTGCGTGCACAGGCCTGACAAGCTGATCCGCATCACGGCCGAGACCACAGCAGATACATCACCAACCTGGGAGAGGCACTCCATCAAACTGATGGGTCCAACCCCCGACACGGCGAGCTGATGCTCGAATCCCTCCTCTGCATCTATCTGTGGGGTTCCCTTGCTCAGTCATCAGACACTCAATGGCCACGCGCTCTGTACCCTGCACGGAATCAACGGGTCGTGGTCCCACAGCCCTTCAGCCACCAGAGAACTGAGCATCCACCACAAAGCATCCAAAACGTACGACTGCATAGACACGGCCCACGTTGACCCAGAGCTTCCTGAAGATGGGTCAGAAGACCAACGCTATCTGGGCACAGAATCTTGACTTTCAAACTTCCACTGTCAATTTAACTTTAATCGGTAAATGATCTTTTGAAGTTGCCAAGGTCAGTGTGTGGGTCCTATGAATCTCCTCCCTGGGGGGTGAGGGCTCTCCATGGTCTGTGGGGTAGGGAAAGCCGTCTCGCTTTTCCACAGCGCCCACTGAATTTGTGGGGGGCTTAGCTACAGATGCGTGAGGGGACGGCTACACATCATCAGTTTCTACAAAGTTCTAATCACTCAAAATGGGCATTTAGAAAATAAAACCCTATAAAGAATACTGGAGCCAAGCAAAAACTTGGGACCAGAGAGGAAAGGGCAGACTGGGCCGTTCAGTTTGACCTTCTCAGCGTGAAGACTGGGAAGGATTGATGCTTCCCTAAAATTACATAAAAAATTGTTGTATTCGAGCACTTTTCCCCTGGGGAGAATCAGCTTCCACGTGCTTCTCCACGAGGCTGAAACCAAAAGCGGGCATGGGGGACACAGCCTCTGAGTGCAGACCCGGCGCGCGGCTGTCCCGTCCCTGCAGGTCCGGAGCCCCCAGACCACTCGCAGCTGCTCTGAGATGAGCCCTCGCAGACCGGTAACTTCTGGGCAGCCTTCTGGAGACTGCAGGGCACCCGGCCTGAGCCCTGCAGGCCAGGCGGCCCCCAGCCGCACACGTCTGCCACTCCTACCTGGGCACAGACCTGACTGTTACGTGGTCTCCGGTCACTTCCCTAAGGACACACGGACACTCGCACACCACGACGGCGCTGACCTTTATCCCGGAAGGAGAGCATCGCTGGGAAGCACGTGGAGAAAACCATTCGGCCACTGTTTGCACTGAACCCGCCCCATACACAGCCTGCACGTTTGGGGTATTCCTCGCCATTTTCACACATTCAGTCCACCTCGCTTATCTCTGTGCGTTGGGTCTGTCTTCACCCGAGACTTCGGCCACCGGCGCACCCTGGGCTCCAGCCCTTAGGTGCCTTGGGAAAGTTGGAAAGTTCTTCGGTGGGACTCCGTGCAGTGCGCCGGCCGCACAGGACCAGCTGGGTGGAGGGGTGCTAACAGGGCTTCACAAACGCCATCCTGAGCGTCCAGGGTGACAGGATGTGCCAGCCGGCAGGCATCCACTGGCGAGTCACCCACAGCAGGTGCCCTGCAAACCTGCGCCCGTCCCTCCCCCACCTGAGTGCCGGCGGACACCTGACACGTGTCCTCTGTTTTAACTTCCAGGGCCGGGACCGACTCTGATTCTCTCCGACACCCAGAAACGGACTCTAGGACCGAGACAGGCACCTCCAAGAGGGGAGAGGCTCGGGGCTCCCGGCGGACGCAGCGGGTGCTGACTAACGCAGGCAGGTGAATCCAGAGTCCGCTCTGAGGGGTTTCCTTTGATAACAATTGCAGCAGTTTACACTAATATGGTATCTTTGGTCGTGAGATCTCAAGCTGGTTCACACACGCTAAGCTCCCTTCCCAGTACTTTTGTGTAGTTTAGCACGGTCATCCTTCATTCAGAAGACGGGGAAACGGATGCTGAGTCAGGGGAACGTGAAGATGAAGCCAAAGGCGCCACTTTCAAACGCCGCCTTCTATCTTAACCCCTATGTATCTGACCCCAGTGTTTCCCCTCGCTGTTTCCTTTTGATGAATAAACTGAAACCACTGCCAGTGGTTTACATGAACAATACCTGCAAAAACCACACCCTGACCTACTGTCTACGTGATGGTCAGGGCACAAAATGTCACACAGACAGAAGATGCAGGAGAAATAATGACATCGTCGACTCACGTTTAAAATAAATATACACTTTACTTCTGAGCCTGGGATACAGACCATAAAGTATAAGGGTATCAGAAATAAAGTCCAGCTGCCTGGAAAAATTATAAAGATGAGGAAGGAAGACAGAAAAGAGGTTGAATTACTTAAAAAAATAGAGCAACGTCATGAAAAATGCAGACAAGGAAAGGAGAGTATTTCTAGTAGGCAGTGGATGGTTTGGTTTGGATTTCAGCAGAGGCTGGGGACAGAACAACCTAAACGTTATTTAGCCAGGGTCGGGGAGGGCAGCCGAGGAGCGGGGCACCTGAGTCAGGAAGACTGACGTCAACCTAAGCGTGTGTGCAAAGGTGTTCCTGCTGAAGAAAGCCGAAAGCCACGGCCGTGGGGTCTGTGTTTGCCCCAGAGCAATGAAGCTGTGAACACAAGACTACGTAGGATCCAGACTCGGATGTGAGGCAGCTGGACGGGAAGAAACGTGACCTCGGTGGACACTCCCACTGGACAGGCAAAGGCTTTGTTTCACGTTTAGCCAGACAAACCCGATGTCAGGAGGGGAGTGCCGGCCTTTTGGTAAATATGTTAAAGAAACCAACAGTTAGCCCCGTGGCCTTGGCCACCGCTGTCCTGATGGGACAAGCCGTCCTGGCTTCGCTGCAGTGGGTGCTGAGCTGCCCTCACGCCCTCGGGGCTGGGGTGCGGTCGCCCAGCACCACGCAGTGACCGGGCCAGGCTCTCGCCGCCCACCCCAGGGCTGTTTGTCCCTGTCCCCACCCCTGGCTGCTCGGCCTCCCTGAGCGCCGGGGGAGGAGACGATGCCAAGGAAGCAGCAGCCACCCCACCTGTAGGGCAGCTGCGAGGGGCTGGTTCACGAAGAGAGCATGTCATATTCACCAACCCGAGGACAGACCACATCCACGGGCATGCAGCCCACGTCCACGGGCCCAGAACAGGCTCCGCGTCCACGGGCATGCAGGTCACATCCATGGACCCCAGAACAAGCGCCACGTCCACGGGCATGCAGGCCACGTCCATGGACCCCAGAACAAGCGCCACGTCCACGGGCATGCAGGCCACGTCCACGGATGAGCCAGGCTGTGAGAACGGCTCCTCTCTCACCTCAGCAGGTGGCACTCGGCACAAGGACCTCAGAGGAAAATCACAACTGTTCTGACCCACATTCTCTCTCTTTTGTTTTTCCTATCGATCTGATCCACAAGCCGTTAGAATTCTGATTTCTTCACGCTGTCACTGTAAGTTAACATTTTTAGCAAGAGAGCCATCCTCAATCAGGTCACTCCTCTTCATCGGGAAATGTAACGGTAATAAAAGCTGTGTTTTGGACACCTGTTTTGGACAGCATATCCAAAGACTACTTCAATACATTTGACTGAAAGTTTTACCAAAATAGGTGCACAAAGAGGAAGACACCGCAAGCCTAACCTTCCAAAACTAAAACTAAATCGAGTATTTCTGTTCAACGTTTTAACATGCCTTAGAGAAAACTCGACATATTCCCCCAAGTTCAACTGTGGTTTTAGAGGATCACAGTTGCCTCATTTCCTCTGCTGACCTATTTTCCAAAAATAATAGAAACAATCTGAATTTAAAATGTACCGTGCCTTTCTAATATCACTCTGCATAGAATTAATTTCATTCTCAACAAAAATCCCTGAAAAATAGGGAGACATTTCATTATAAAGTCGAAGAATATGTAAAAAAATGAATAAAAGCGTATTTAGATTGATCTTCTTGGAACGACTGTTAAGGACCCATGTTTATGAGATTAACAAATCCCTGTCTTAGGAGAGAAGGGTCCTCCCTGTTCCCGACATTGCCCGTGAATCACAACAGCTGCGAACTGTTTAAGAGTCAGTCTCCACCAAGAACCTTGTTTAACTAACTTAACGGAGCTGGTTAAGGGGACGCCTCAGAGTGTGACTGGTCAGTGGTCAGAAGACACCTGTCAAAGGACAGGTGGGTGATCTCAGAGGCAGAGGGGCTCTGTAGGGCTTAAGGATGACTCCTGGATGGTTGTGAGACTCACAACAGCAAGAGCAGGAAGGAAGGAAAAGAGGTCAAAATGCAGGAGGAAGAAGAGGGTGAGAAGAGAGGGGAGGAGGGCCGAGTGCTGCCCAGACAGCGGAGGGTGCACCGCGGGCGAGCCTGGAAGGGGCCCCGGCGCCAGCGTCCCCACGGGAGACCTCGTGGTCCCTGCACCACGTCTCCGCAGTGCCACTGCTTCATCCCCAACCCGGAACGCTCTCTGGGTCTCTTTTTAAGCCACAAATCTCCCCCAGATCCTACTGTTCTCGTGCCCTCACCTGGCGCTCCCTCAGACGTATGTGTGGTTGGACCTTGTCTGCGGTGGCCCAGGTGCACGTTCACTGTGTCTTTTGAGGGTGGGTCTGAAACTTTAAACTGACAGTTAACTAGAATCTTCCAACTCTTCCTCCTCCTCAAGGTGATTAATAATGCGTTTTCCACACAGCAGGAGACACTGTGGTCCAGCAACGGGTCAAAGTGATTAATTCCGTATTTTCTCCCAGTAGAGCCCTCTCCAGAAGGAGCCCAGCTCTGTCAATGCCTTGATTTTAGTCCCGTGAAACTCAGTTCAGCTTCTGACCTCTGGAACCGTAAGATAATGCGTTTGTGCAGTTTTCAGCTGCTCTGTGATCGTTTGTTGCAGCAGCAATAGGAAACCAACATAGATTTTCGGCTGTAAAAGTGATGTCCAGCTGCCTCTGAGAAGCAAGCACAGAGACGGGTTTTCGTGGGAAGATTTCTGCGGGAGGAGGAGGATGAGGGGGCAGGGAAGTGACAGATGGCGGCTGGTCTCTAGCCCGTCAGTGATACCGAAGTTCCGGGGGTCGCCCTGGAACGTGCTGGATCCCGGGGCCTGGAACAGCCTCTGGGAACAGACTTTTGCAGAATCTGAGGGGAAACCCACCTCCTCACCTTTCACCAGGACCGTCGGCTCCACCATAGGATCAAGAAGCAGAGCTGGCCGCGCTAAGCAGCAAATGGCCTTTTCTGCCCGAAGATTTCGGGGCCAAAACTAAAGACATGTTGAAAAGCACGAAAACATCAGGAGCTGAAGAGCTCGAGGAAGGCTTTCAGATGTCTTCTGATAACTAATGGCTTCACAGGCCTGTACGATGCTGCTGACGGCGATAATTACAACGATGACAGTAATGAAAGCACCTTACACTCAGACGAGCCTTCCACCCTTACGAACCAAGGTGCTTCGCCTCCCGCCTTCCAGGGCACGTCAGTTTGGAACTCGGTCTCTGCTTATCCCTGAAACGCAGTTTGCCTGAGCCGAGGCAGGAATCGCCTTCCAGTTCATGTCAACTCTCTGGCATCAGCCCTTTAAGCCCTGAGGAACCTCGAAGGCAGGCGCTCGTGATGGAGGGTGGGGAACACGTTGGTCTGGCCCCGCGGCTCTCGGACACGAATGCTTAGTATATGAATTCTTAACCAATCTCCTCAGACCGAGTTTCTGAGACTGACCTCCTGCATCCAAAGCTGCCTGGCCGGGGACCAGCTCCGGCTCACGACCCCCCGCCCCAAATGCCCCTCTCAGGGCCTCAACTCGCCTCACGGACACGTAGCCCCAAACCCGACTGCCTTCCTCTACACCAGGCCACCGGCGCCCCGAGGCCCTGAGGCCCCTGCCCCGCGAAGGGAGTCCTGTCCCCGGGTCCCCGACGGGGAGACGGCACCCCAGTTCCCACCACCTGCGCGTCACCACCCGATCGGGTCCCTGACCCTGTGCCCTCCATCTCTGCAGCGTCATGGCGCCTGTCACTGTTCTTCTGGCCGCCACCGCCTGGTCCAGTGAGCGCCCCACTGCTCCTGCCCTGGCCCGGCCTGCAGCTGCCGAGCCGACCCTCCCCTGGGGGAGACTCGCTGCCGGCTGAGGGCCTTCCCTCACCCACCTGCTACAAGGACTCACTTCCACAGCAGGAATTCAATAAACACTCCTTCTGAATTAAATCTCTAAGGCCTCAACCCTATAGGGATACTCTATATGTGCTGATATACCTTCCGAGAAGCTGAAGGTAAATAAGAATTATATTTTAAATGTATGTGATGAACGCACTAAAGGATTCCTGCAACGAATCCTAAAAACTGCAGAATCTTTTAGTACCTGGGCACTGGCCCGTTTCTTAGTTTAGGGCTGCATTACAAAATGCACAAAGCGGACCTGGCTGTTAGGTACAGCGCCTGCTTGGAACAGCGGCTGAGCGGAGCCGGTGTTCACCAGCAGGCCAGGCACATCAGGTGTGACTGTGCAGGAGGCCCAGCAGAGCTGCCGAGTTCGGAAGCAAGACCATCAGCTGTGGGGAGCAGCTCGGAGGTTTCCGACCACGGCAGTCAAGTGAGCGCTCAACTGTGCCAGCAGATGTGCCGGTGAGTGAAGAGACCAGTCTGCCCTGAGCCAGGGGTGTGGAAGCGAAGCCAGAGGAGGCCTCGAGGGAAGAGAAAGGCCGGTGCAGACAGACAGGGACGGAGCTCTGGGGGACCCAGAATAGCCAGTGTCCACAAGTGAACACTGTGCTAGGAAAGACAATCAAACTTGCTAAGGAATTATGAGCCTTGTCGGACGCATAGAGCAGAACAGGTGGAAGAAGGAAACACAGATAGTGTTATCTATGAAATCTCCATGAAAAGCCTTCTGAATTACAGTTATTTCAGAAGATAATTATGGCTTGATAGAACGGGAACGGCACTGCTGATTTAAGAAACAAACAGCAAATAGGGATTCCTAAAATTCTGGAATACAGATGTCAGCGGCCGGAGATGAGAGTGAAGAGAGAGTGGCTGGTCGCATCTCCGGGAGGAATTCTCTCCTGTGAGTGACCAGAGCCCCTGCAGGTAGCGGCTGAGCTCGGGAGCAGATTGCTCTTCCTAAAGAAAGTAGCTGCAGAGGCTACAACACATTTCCAAGATGTTGGAATTTATGTTGTAGATGTCAAGAGGTCATTACTATGATTACAAATGAGGATAGTCATTACCTGCTCAGCTTTTTTGGAACAAAGGTACAGATTTTATAGGAATTCCCTATTGGTACAAGGAATGAAAGCATCTACATTAAGGCTACCGGGGAGATTTTTGGATGCAAACAAAAAAAAATTTTTTTTAATATAAGGGAAGGTATATAGTTATGTATGTTCACCGAGGTATTTAAGTCTTTAACGGCATCATTCTAATCTGGATCTAATCATAAACCCTTCAAGGAAAAACAGGAGGAAGTCGGGGGCATTACGGTCGGGACACAATTATTATTTCATTAGACGTAAACGCTCTTGAGGGGACAGGAGCCGAGGGAAGAGCCCAGGCTTTAGGAGGAATGTCACCCACCCTGGGGGTTCTGTACGGGGTCTTGTGAAGCACGGAGGCCGCACTGTGGAACAGCTGAGACTCAACTGGAGAGACTGAAACTACAGCTCTCTCGGTTAAGTTCAAGGAAGGAAAAGGGCAGGAAAGGCCAGCACGATTAAGGAGGGATAGAAAGATTAGTACGAGGAGCCGAAGAGGGAGGCTTACAATACATAAACAGTGATTTCGAGATATAAACTATTTATAAAATACAAGCAGTGAGAAGTTCAGAGAATAATTACAAAAGAGGAAGCATTGTGACAGCATTCCACGCCGTTGCGCTCGGGCAGTTATAAAAGCAGAGAACGCTGGGCCTGCAAGTTGACGCTTACAGAATAAGGAGCCCGGCCTCTCCTCTTCCAGGTCCCGGAGCAGAGAGAGGGGCTCGCCCTTCACTGCTGTGTCTGCCCCCCCTCCGCCTGGCCCCCACCATCCAGACGAGGAACAAAGGAAAGCAGAGGCGTAGGGGTGGGATTAGAGCCCTGGAGGTCAGAAGGATCCGGACCGGGAGAGATGGGCGCTTCTGGCAGAGCTGGAGGAGACGGATCCGCGGGGAAGGGAGGGTCCAGTTTCCTGCTAAGGGCAGGGACGTGTGCGAGGGGGTGAGAACAGCTACGGGGGAAGAAGGGACCGTTTCAAGACCCCCAGTGTCCAGGGATGGCGCTGGGCGAAGCTCTAACTGGTATTTATACAAGTCCTCTGCTGACAGATCAGATTCCTGAGGTCTGGAAAGTGTTACCCAGCATTATTCTAAACAGGGCTATGAGATAGAACAAGCAATTATGGGCCATTTAACTTAACATCATTTACAGAAAAATATTAGGAAAAGTTTGCAGAGGGGACAACTCAACGAGCATATGGTAATTTGATTAGAAACAGGCCACATGTTTTTACTGAAGGAAGGTGTTGCTTTAACTAGCTTGTTGGCCTTCTTTGAAGTTACTGCTTTCCCAGCTCTAGATTTTAACTCAGGAATTTTTTCTAATATCTATAAAGAATGCGAATAAACATTAAGTATCTAAGCAAAGAAAGCAAAAACCAATCACAGCTGAGGACATTAGAAATACAATGGCAAGAAAATCGAATGTTAAAGACAAATAATACAGCAAGGAAAAACTTAGCTCCATCACCCAGTAGAGTTTAAATCAAGACATTTTTCATGGAAAATAGGTGATTTCAATTTCGGTCTGTTAATGTGTTTCCCATGCCACTTCCTAAAATGCTCTGCAGAAAAAAGGCAATTTTTTTGTTTGTTTCACTGAAAAAAAAAAAAACCTTAGCTTTTTTTTTTTTTTTTAAGTGAACTGAACATTTGGCATCATTAAATTTGGTACATTAGGATGAATACTTCCTAATCCAATCTTTGTGAATTTTCCAAGTTAAAAATTCTCAAACAAAAAAGAAGACATCTTCGTTATTTTAAATTAAGTAATAGGTCAATGTTAATTTTCTCCTATTTACATGACAATTCCATACCACTTAATAGCTACTGAATCTTCAGAAAGAGGGTCAGAAAGGATAAAAATCAAGATAAAACAAGAATAAAAAAATCAGAGTACCTATTAGTGTTTGCTAGAAGCCCTGATTATACCATGTTACTGACTTTTTAGTGGTTAATACATACACTTCACCAGTGATGTCCTTCTACTTTTCAAAAGGCACTCGACTTGAGTAACTGACCTATTCCTCTCCACACTCTCCACGAGGGCCGCATGAGTCTGTCTCGTCCATGCTGAATTCTTAGGGTCTAACACAGGGTTTGGTAAACATTTGCTGAATGAATGAATAACTAACAATAACAGCATCAATACTGGTATTTTACCACGTGCCAGACACTGCTCTAATGAGCGCTTTGTGTAAGTGACTCTCTTAATTCTCCAGCAATTCTTTGAAAGAAGTTTGACTATTAATCCCATCTTTAAAGACAGCCAAACAGAGGCACTGAGAAGTAACACGCCTGAGATCACACATCTGGTAACTCAGGCCGTCTGGCCTTAAGCCCAACCCCGCTTCTTCCCTGCACACAAATGCACGATGCCAGGGCTCTGCGTACATGTACAGGCAGAGAAAACGCCAGAGGGGACAGAGGTACAGGACCCAAGTATTCGTGTTGCCATCACCAATGCTGGGATTCAGGGGCAATGGGAAATGTAAAGTCCAATTTCCAGGATGAAGCCCCCCACAGCAGTAAAACTCCTAAACATTCAAGGGAAGCCCAGAGGTGTCCAGAGAGGGAACCAGAAAATGGGACTCCGCTCAGCTCAACTGCACGCCAGAGTCCTAAGCTCAGAACAAAAACTTTCAGGACTTTCCACTCTGGAGCAGAAGCAGGACCAAAGATTTTGTGGCGACAAAATCAACGAGGGAAAGGCTTTCGGCTGGGAGGTCTGCTCTGTACAGAATCACTGGCGGCCTCTTTGGGGTCAGCGCTGGCCTGTGCTGCGTAAACAGCCTGCCTTGGTCTGAATCTCATTCAGAAAACAATGTAAATCTTTATCTCCCTTTAGTCTTGCTTTAGAATACCGGTGTTCTATGACCTGCTTTTTCTCCCCAAATTTTCTTTACGGCATTTTTTTTCTTTCCATCATTCTGGACCCACTGGACTCTAAGAAGATCTAGTTTATGCGTTTGTCTCTGGGGTGTCCTAGGTGCTGAAGACACAGGATGAGAGCTGATCAGGAGAACAAGCTTTTCTAGAAAGCGAGGAAGGATGAGAAGGAGGCTGTGGTACTTGGAAGATGGACTTGACCACAGAAAAGGGAAGGACACAGCTGGACACGGAGAATTACACGTCTCCCCACATCGAGTGCTTCTCAGGCCTCGTGCCAGCGACCCCCTGGGTGTGTTGTTTACGGCACAGACCCAAGTGCAAGCTCGCGGGCGGGCTCCAGGTCTCATCCCCTTTCACCTGGAGGAACACCGTCACCCCCGAGGCAACTCCAGGTAAGGCTGTCAAGCCGATCCAAGTTCTGGGAAAACTGCTGTTCTGAGGAATGAGGTGAAAAGTTTAGGCTCACCACACAAGAAGGCTTGCCCGACAGAGCCCTGTGCTGAGTGGAGTGGACAAAATTACCGCAGGCTTCAAAATCCAAGACCAGAGGCAGTAAAGGGGATCCGGGTGGTGGGGAGAGCTCGATGGGTGAGAGAAGAGCCTAGGAAAGAGGAGGGCACCCTCACGTTCAAACACCTTTTGTGCAAACAGAGTTGCAGAACAGGTACGACAGGGACACTGGCCAGAACAAAAGGACGGAGCCTCGCCAGGAAAGAGGGTCCACAGGGACTTCAAGAACCGGCTCGTGAGCCCAAGGGTCCTTATCAACCCCACACGGTGCCCAAGGAAGGTTGACAGACAAGCTGTTCTTAACGACCTCCCAGCTTTGGAAACGAGAAGGGCCACGGTGAAGTTGTTACAGGGGCTGACGGTTGGCTCCGTCCGTTTTCCACTCTGAGATGACAGTTTTCATTCGCGAGCACAGAAAAAAAGCTGCCTGCTTATGTCCCAGGAAAACGAGAGCCCGTGGCCCATCTGTGGGCCCGGTGGGAGGCTCCACAGCCGGGTCTCCTTGCTGTGTCAGCAGGAGCGTGCCGGTGTCCCCTCCCTGCGACCAGCACATCCTCTGCTAGCCACCCCCACCCCCATCAGCACCATTGTTCACTGTGTGTCAAAGACCGGCCCCGCCCGGGCCAGGACAATGCAGCCTCCACAGCCCCAGTCGCCAAGCACTGCTGATTTCCTTTCCTTTTTATTCGCTCCTGTGAGTAAGAGCGCATGAAATGAAGTGTTTTCTTTTGTTTGAAACAAGACAGTTTGAAGGGTGATTACCGGTGACAGGTTCACTTTCGATCTTTCTTCACGGTGGCTTTTCTGATCTCAGAAAGTTGTACAACAGATAGGAATTCGGTTCAAACACAGGTAAAACAGGTTCCAGGATTCTATTTTCAGGGTTAATATACATTTCGTTCGGGAACCACCACGTTTGAACATTTCTCTCTGAAGCTGCTGCTTTCTATCACCTTTAGGTACCTTTAAAACGTTGAGTTTTGTCACCACAGTGAACGTGGCCCACATTTAAGTGACAACACCAAGCTAGAAGTTCTTATAAATCTAGGAAAGGAGCATGTTATGCTCAAACAACCTGTAGGTCATTTCTTTATACAGGAACTTTTTTTCATTTTTTTGTATTTTAAAATTTAGTATTTGATTAAGTATTATTACAGATTGGGACGGTAAGAAACATTAGTAATTAGTGGCTTAGTAATTAACACATTACTAAATTACTAAAACATTAGTAATTAGCGCGTGTTTTTAAAAATACTAAAGTAAATATCAGGTGGAGAAAGGAGCATCGATAAAATTGAAAGACAAACGGCAAACTGCGGGGTGAGGGGCAGGGGTCAGAGAAATGCCTATGTCAACAAGGGGGATTCTTTCACCCCTCAAATTAATAGATAATGCGTGTTCAGTCATTCAATAAAAGTCTGAATATATACAGGAACTTCTGTATTTAGAAATGTATGCGTTTATCCACCCATCCACCAACAATCATTAAGCACTGAGTTTATCATCTAAGATAGTAAAAAAGGTCCTTCTCCTCAAAGAGTCTGGAGAAACTCTTTGGAGAAAGACACGTAAACAGATGAGTATAGTAAATTATAATAAGTGTTATAATATAGTTCTGTATAGCATATAATGTATCAACAGATACAAAGGAAAAAGTAGAAAGTTCAGTGGTGGTAGCATGTCAGCCAGAAAAGGATTCACAACCAGGACAGTACTTGAGCTGAGGCTTAAAAAGTGTGCAGGGCTTAACACCGCTCAGGTTTGTGCGTGTGTATGTGAGTGCATGTGTGTGCATGTGTGAGTGCGTGTGAATGTGTGTGTATGTATGTGTATGTGTGTGTATGAGTACGTGTGTGTATGTAAGTGTATGTGAGAGCGTGCATGTGAGTGTACGTGAGCATGCGTGAGTGCATATGAGTGTGCTTATGTGGGTGTGTGTGAGTGCGTGTGTGTGTACGTGAGCGTGTGCACCGGGATCTCCAGACCCTGCGGGTCGTGGGGGGCCTTGGAAGGCAGACGTCCTGCAGGTACCGGGGCTCAGACATCAATCAGGCCACCTTGATGGGATCTGCCTTTGATCTGAGCCTCCACTTCTGAAACCAGCTCTTTCCCTGGGTGTGTGTTACCCTGTTTTCCTTTATACAGCAATGCATTTTGTGGCGAGAATAACACCCCAAATTCAATTCCCCGGGCTCTGGTTTGGGGAACGCGCACTGAGGGACGACAGAGAGCCCGGGGCAGAGCTGGGAAGCCTGGCTGCAATGTCCAGTTAGTGTTCCCCCCGCCAGCGGCCGGGACTCTCACCACTTCCGTCGGCCGGTAGTACTTGAGATCCACGGTCACGTGGACTTTGCCGGTCTCCTTGCACCTGCCCACCTCGTTTTCATTCTCTCCTTCCCACCTGGAAAGGAGACAAAGAGCTGATCAGTCCCAACCTGCTTGGGAGCATCAGGCCAGGCTGCCGGGCAGCGTGGCTTCTCCCTGCAGGAGCCAGAAGCTCATTAACTCAGGAAACACAGGCCGGTGCTTAACCGTGTTATGAGGGCAACAGCGGTTCTAAAGCCTTTCCAGATCTATGTCAAAAGGGCAGGCCTTTTCCTTCCTCTTTAAGGAAAAAATCATGGTATGTTCACAAGTGAGACCTCAGAAATGAACAGATTAGCCAGAATAAGGAATTGGGCAACTTTCAGGGATCTCAAAGATTCTGTACCTCTTTAGACTATTCTTGATAAAGTCAATTATTATGAATTAATCTCTCCTGTCTCTCCCTTCCTTATTTTTTTTTTTTTATTTCTGTAGTTTTAGGAGTATTTATTGTAAATTGAATGCATTCCATTTTAGAATAAGTTTCATACCCTAATTAACCATTCATTTCATCCCCGTATTCCATACAAGTGCCCTTGCTGTACCCAGGCAGCAGTTGGTCCCATTGATAAACCCCAAATGATTAAACCTCCAAAAAGTGCATAATGAATCGGTTGATTTCCTGCTAAGAGATGGTCTTTCAGCATCTCTTCTTTCTCTGATTCAGCTACGATGCTATTTGGACAAGTCTTCTTCCTTAAACATCCACAGTCGACAACAGTTCAGGATCCCAATAGCAGCCCCCTCTTCTCATAAGCTGAGGGGCAAGTTCACAAGTTTCAAGACCAGCTTCTTGCTGGAGTTCCATTTCATGTTATCACTTTTACAGAAATGAAGCCACTGGCTTAAAGCTGACCTCTGGATTTCTACAAACTAATATCCAAACGACAAAAAATACTATATAATTTGAATTATTTCTACAAATGGAACTTTTCGGCAAAGAAAGAAAAGAAGTTACCAAGTAATGTCTGACTTCAATGCTTATCCTCAGGCCTAGTTTGCTTTACCAGCTGGTGAGGAATCCTGTGACAGGACAATGCTGTCACAGTGGAGATCAAAGGAAAGAATAGAGCATTAAGTTGGTTACTTGACTGTGTGAATTACAGGTGCTATTGAAGATGGACATTAAATGTTGATCGTGGTTGTATTTTGGACATAGATTGGGTATCAGAGACTTAAACTGACCTCACAAGCTTTATTTCTGATCAACCCCTCAAATGTTCTATCCTCAATTCACTTTTTGACAGCATAAGGATAATATTTCATTGTTGGAGGAGTAATCAGTTTATGAGCATGCTGGATTTGCCAATGTACTAAAGGCAAATATGAAAAACATCCCACAACAAAGAGAATTATAGCATAATATGTTGAACGACAACAAAAATGTACAACTGGCATTTTCCATGACTTTTATATTGATGACTCAAAAAAGGGTGTTTGGTAATTTACTTATTTGGTTTAATTTCTTACCCTTGCCTAGACTTATTTGGCAGGATCAGAGCTAAGTTTTTGGAACATTCACCTGGATATGGTGGGTGGATGCTTTAGAGTATGCCGACTAAAACTGCTGTAAAACGGGAAAGGCTGAGGGGCTGGTGAGCCCTGTCATCTGTGATGGATGAAGACCAAACCTTGGCCAATATCCACAGTAAGGGAGAATATTTGGTAAAGTCATGATTTTTAAAAATTGCCTATCTAATTCTAAAGTTGGTTGTTTTAGTGGAACCTCTCTCTGGTGACGCTTTCATCAACAGGAAAGGATATCTGTTTCTCAGGAGCGCGTTTTAGTTTTATTTTTGTTCACATTTCACGCTCGCGAAGAGAAACAAGCTCCGCACACGCCTTCCTGATGGCATCTGCACGGAGCCAGAGGGTCCAGAAGCACGTTTTGCTGTTTCTTCCAGCTGCGGCTCGGCATGTAATCTGCGATGGGTCAGGCTGACGTGGGGACACGGACACACGTGACACCGCCCGTCGTGGTGGTGAGTCTGAACGGAGGCCACAAGCTGGAGGAATGGTGATTCAGACCCACGTATTTACAGTGAATCTTTCTGAAACCACACACGTAGCCACCTACATATATGAGTTGACGAGGCCTCGGGAAAGGCGTCCCCTGACCGGGGTCACGTGTGGCACAGGGAACGTGGCAAAGCTGGTCGCGTCTCCAGACCAGGGGCTGGCGGACTGTTTCTGTACAGCGCCGGACACTGACGAGCTCAGCTTTGCCGTCACGCGAGGCTCTGCTAAGTATTCTTCCCCTTTCGCTGCCTCCTCCTTCTCTTCCTCATTGTCATCTTTTTAAAAAAATTTTTAACTACCCTTTAAAACAGTGAAAACATCCTTAGAGGACAGTAAAAAACAAGCCTTGGCTGGGGTCTGGCCTGCAGACCGCAGTTGCCCCCCTGCTTTAGGCGATGAGTTACCGACACATCCTCACCCTTGACCCCAGGAAAGCATCCGGTTCCGGTCCACACCAGCAGGCTGACGGCCGGCTCGGCGGGACCTTCCCCGACTGCTATGGACTCTCTTGGGCTGCCCTGCAGCCTTGGGCCAACACTGGCATCTGTAACAGCAGCTGAAGCGGGAAAAGACGGGCAAGAACCTGCACTAGAAGTGAGTGGACGCCGTGCAGGCACCTGCGGGCCGCTCTGCCTCTGCCTGATGCTTCCAGGCGGCCTGCACGCGCGTCCACGGCCACGGCCGTCTCTCAGGGCACGGCGCTGCCCTACGACGAACATGGCTGCGCTGAACAGCCAACTGTCCCCAAGGGAAGGGCTCAGAGCAGGACAGAGGCGGCAGAAACCGCCTTCTAATTTGCACTAGGTCTGCAAGAGGGCAATACGCAAAAGTTTCGGCCAACGGCCAGAAAGCATTGTTACAACAATACACAGAACACTTGTGTTAACCAGTAAAAGGTAAGAGCTAACTTGTCCTAACAGGTAGTGTTATGACTCAAAGCAGAGCTGCAATGTTCATGAAATGACAGTGGCCTGACAGGAGGTACGGGATTCAGCTAGTTAACAGGAGTTACTACCCGCTAATTCAGATCAACAGCTCACTAAGCAGGGATCCAGTATAATCTAAATTTGAAAATAAATTGTTGGCTCCTAATAAGCATTAAATAGCAATAGAAAGCACTGAAGAATCTAGCACAATAAGTCAAGATGAGGCGCTATTAATCTCTCCCCAACCAGGAATCCCTCTAAGGAGCAAGCAAAGCCAAGTGAGCAGCCGAAGGCAAGTCGGGGACGTCACAGAAGCGTGCAGGGATTATTTTTATATTTAACTTTATATTCTATTTTTTATTTTATTATTATTTTTTTAATTTAATTTAATTTTATTAAAAAAATTTTTTTTTTATTTTACTTAATTTATTTTTATTTTATTTTATTTTTTTTAAAGAGCGCAGGGATTATTTTAAGGAGCACTACTTGACGAGGGCCCACACACGGAGACGGGAGGCCACCAGCGGCTACGATGTGCTCGTGACGGGCACGGGGTGCCCTGGGAGTGTCAGCAGGTCCTGGGCGAGGACGGTGCTGGCACACACTTCTGTTCCTTCCCCGGACCCCCTGCAAAAACGAACACGCTGACAAGGGCTGAACGACAGGAGAGACGAGAAGACCCAAGTTCTGGGAGCCGGAGAGGAGACGGACGAGTGTTAAAGGACTGGGCAGAGGCCCCAGAAAACAGACCTGCAAGCTGGCAGCGGGGAAGCTGAGCATGGGTCCACTTGGCCCCCGGGGAAGCCCAGATACTCGGGACAGGGGGTTGATTAAACTCCCCCGGAAGCAGCCCGATGTCCAATCCCCTCCCAGGGTTGGCATCACTAGGCAGTGGCCTCACCCTCCGTCCTGAAGAAGGCGGCAGGATTGAAGGCCACTGGGCCCTGCGAGCGTGTGGCCACCACACGGAGAAGAGGAAAGGTAAGTGGATTGTACGCTGAACGCCCAGCCTCCTCTGCCCTGAGGGGGTGCTGGGGTCAGGCTGGTCCCGTTCCAGGGAGGAGGCTGGGGACTCTCCTCTGGGTTCAGATTCTCCAACTAAACGGCCTCCAGAGCTCCCAGAGCACCCAAGAGCCCCCAAGCTCTATGTCCTCAAAAACCCCAATCAGCTCTTTAGGCCCCCACTTGTAAACATGTTCAGAAAACCGAGGATTACCAGACACACATACGAAGACAGAAATCACAGCAGACAAGCTGAAAAACAGCAACTTGGAGGACACAAACAGGGAAGATAATTAAAAACAGAACAAAACAACCAAAAACTCACACACATCGCTGGTAATATCTTCAGAGAGACAAGGGAAGATATCAAAGAAACAAAAATAAGATACTGAATAAAAAAGGACAATTTGAAAAAAAAGATTTAGAAATTGAAAAAATTCAGAAATTAAGAATTCAAGAAAAGATTTTGAAGACAGAAATGAGGAAATCTCCCAAAAAGTAGAGCAAAAAGATGTAGATGTGAAAAAGGAAGATAAGATAAATCAGAAGATGGTCTCAAGAGGTCAGTATAATAGGATTTCCAGAAAGAGAGTAAAGAAAATAATTATCTTAAAATATATGAAGAAAATTGATCAGAGCAGATGAACATGCATTTCCAGACTGAAAGGGTCCCACAGAGCACGCAGATACCATCTCACGGAGTTTCAGAACACGGGGACGGGGAGGAGGTCCCCGGGAGCTCAAGGGGATGGGAGTGGCCCAGAGTGGCCCCTGGGCTGCCACGGCAACACTCAAAGTAAAGGCAATGGAGCAACGTCTTCAAAGTTCTGAAGGAAAGTTATTTCCAACCAAGAAATGTACATTGGCCACCTTGTTAATTGAGGGCAGGATAGAGATATTTTCAGATATGCTTGGTCAAAAAATATTTGCTTCCCATGCACCATTCTCAGGAAACTAATTTAGGTTTGGCTTCACCAAACCACAGAAATTTAAAAAGATGTCAGAAAATTGGGGATGACAACCATGCACCTGGTCCAGGTGGGATCAGGCCGGAAGGATCTAGAGGGGCTGCTGCAGGCGACGTGCCCGAGGGTAACCCACCGGCCCGAGCACCTTCAGGGAAGACGGAGGGGAAGTGAGTGACAAATGCACGGAGAACGAAGCAAAGACAATTGTGAGGTCTATGGTAAGCAAGGGACACCTGTTCAGAAAGGAAGAAGGAAGTTTCTTCCTTCTTCTTCAGGTTTGAAACGCAGACTGTAGGTCTCCAGGCGCTCAGTGTCCCACTTCGCTTCCCTTAATAAGAATCATTGTTACTAAATAAGCGGCTCCAGCTGTTACGCTGAATGAATGAATAACCAATTACAACAAGAAGGGTGAAATTTAAATCCCTGTTCCCGCGGTTCCAGAAGAAGGCTGTTCCCGTGACTCGCTGGAGGGCAGGCTTCCACACCAGGACCCCCTCCTCGCGCAGCCCACCGATGCGGCACAGTCTGCGCCTTCATGGGGAAGCGGTCTGGGGGCTGAGCGGGTGGCAGAAGGCCACACGGGAAGGGCTCGCCCCTATGTGGCGGGAGAGAGCAGACCGTGTCCTCCGACAAGGGCGCTGCATCCTATGGGGCCCCCCTCCAACGCGGCTTTCAGTAAGAGTTGTCCATTGGTCAGTATTTCCTCTGCTTTCTTCTTTTTCACCAGTATCACTGGAAACTACTAAACAAAGAAGCTCTCCTTTCAAACTGTCCTCTCTCACGCTTTATCTGTAGGAAATCCGACGGGTGTGATTAACTCACTGGACAGAGCCTTGTGGCGTCAAGCCTAATGAGGCCTAATGAGACTGGCTCAAGAGATCAAATGAAAGACCAGAGACCACAGTCCTCAGCTGTGTGGTGACAGCAGCTTCTAAGACAGCCTCCGCGTTCCTGCACTGCCTTTACGCGGCTCTTATCTGCCTGCTTTATTTGTATTTATTTTAACTCAGGTGGGGTGTCCTAGCCACCCCCAAAGAATGTGGGTGAAGTTTCTCCTGCTTTACAGCATGAAGCGAACTGTACGGTGGCCTGACCAGGGGCCCGCGTTGGGGAGGTGGCGATTTCGGGAGCAGAGCCCCACTCTGTCTGAGCCCCATCACAGTTCAGGGCTGTCTGCCCCCTGCACCTCCTCTCTGGCCCCGCCTCATCCCCCATCTCCCTCCTCCCACCTCCCACAAATCCTCAGCTAGCGCCTAGAAGAGCCGAGCCGGGTGCTGAGGACGTGGGCCTCTGTCCTTAAAGGGCTCGAGGCCTGGCGGCCACACAGGATGCATGTGCATGGCAGTAGAAGGCAGCCGGGGGCTGTCAGAGGGCCAGGCGGGCACCTGGCAGGATGGCCGGGGCAGGGTGGTGGCCTCAGGGAGGCCTCTAAGCTGAGACCCGGCGGGTGAGCGGGCGGCAGGTGTGCGTGTCTCTCGCTGCACCCGAGGTGGCCAGGCTGTTCCAGCCCAGTTTTCAGCCTGCCCGCTGCCCACAGCCAGGTTACTAACGCTCCTCTGCGCCTGTTCTCATGCCGTTCCACCCACTTGGAAGGCTCTCCCTCCCCTGAACTCCCAGCCACGGCTCCCACTTTGGCCAAAGGCCCGCTTAACTCCACCTTCCTGACGACATCACTCCAAACCTCCATCACGGGGCTGTTCTTTCAGAACTGATGTGATAAATTTGCACAATACCATCATCTATTTGTATATATTTGTACATAATGAGTTCTTATTATCACCTAACTAGAACCTACACTTCTCAAGGGCAAGGAAGTGTCTTGGTTCTCTTAGATGATTTTGGCTGTGAGAAAAAAAAGAAAATGTGCAGAGAGCACGTTTATGGAGCGTCTGCTCTGTCTTCAGTACAACGCCCCCCGTTCCATTAGGTAACTTACAGAGGCAGCAGTTATTCTGAGGATCTAATGGATCCTTAGTTAAAGAACTTAACTGACCTGCTACCCAGTGAATTGCATCAACCGTACATGAAATGGAACAAGGGTTGCCCCAGCCTCCAAGACACAAATAGCATCAGGGCTCACGTCAGACCTACACACGCTGCTAACACAAAAACCTGTCGCTTGAATTAAAGTTCACATCCCTTCAGGCTGTTATACTTCGGGGTTTTTTAATGGGTTAAAACCCCAAGTATCTTAGAAGTTCATAAATATAAAATGATAGTAGGGGGACTTCCCTGGTGGCACAGTGGTTGAGAATCCCCCTGCCAATGCAGGGGACACGGGTTCGAGCCCTGGTCCAGGAAGATCCCACATGCCGCGGAGCAACTAAGCCCGTGAGCCACAACTACTGAGCCTGCGCTCTAGAGCCCGCGCGCCTAGAGCCCGTGCTCTGCAGCAAGAGAAGCCACCGCAATGAGAGGCACGTGCACCGCAACGAAGAGTAGCCCCCGCTCACTGCAACTAGGGAAAGCCCGCACACAGCAACGAGGACCCAACACAGCCAAAAGTAAATAAATAAACAAACAAATAAATAAATAAATTTATTTTAAAAAAATGATAGTAGGGCTTAGACTTCCCAGTGGCGGGAGAGATTCTGTCTCAGCAGTGAGTGGAAGCTGGTAGGGAGAGTCTAGTCTCTACGCAGACATTTCTGAAGGCCTGGGTCTGGTCAGAGTGTCTCCACCAAGTTCTCACGGTGCTGACACCCAGCTTCTCAAGAGGACTGATTCTCCCAGCTCCACGGAAGATGCAAGTGATGATATTTCTACCCCTCCGTGTCAGAGGTTCCACTCAACTTGCTTAGACGGTATGGGCATCAGACAAGTAGTAAGCACGCTGTCAGGTGGGGCTGCAGCTCCGGGGGCTCAAAGGGGGAGAGTCTGAAGAGACGTGGCCGAGGATGGCACACCTAAACACGTGTAAATGTATGGAACCTTCCGGAGGAAAACACGCAGAGCCACAGGGACTTCCCTTCTCCCGACTCCCGCCCAGCCCAAGCAGAGCTGCAAAGTACGTCCTGGGGAAACTCTGTTCGTCAAAAACGACTGACCAGAAGGATGTGCTTTTCTCCAAAAGCAACTGGACACAGTCAAGGCTCAGGACGTTCTCCAGGATCGCCTCACAGCAGACACGCCAGCCGTGGGACACAAGCTCACACCCGGGGCCTCGACACCCAGCCACGGGACACGGGCTCACACTTGGAGCCTAGACACTCAGCCTCGGGACACAGGCTCACGCCCAGGGCGTAGACACCCAGCCTCGGGACACGGGCTCACGCCCAGGGCGTAGACACCCACCCCCCCCCCCGCCCCCCTCCTTAGGTGCCCTCTGGGCAGCCTCTAGGCCCAAGGGCCAGAAATCCCACCCACCAGGAAACAGTCCCCAATTAGGGGAAGAACGTGCACAAACACAAAATGCTTGTTATCTCAGCCAGGAGGCGTTTAGAAATGAGTTTCTTTTTCAACGTATAATAACGTTTGCCCTTGTTGTTTTGACTGAAAATGTAGATATGATACCACAAACTATGATAAATATTTCCAATGGCTAAACATCTCCCCAGCAGCAGACGGTGGTTCTCACATGGTTGCAGGCTATTTCTACAACTCTCTTCTCAAAATTTAACAAGATTAATGACAGAAAATTAGTCAAGACAAGTATTGGCCTGTTTGGTTTATGCATCACTTCAGCTATAGGAGAAAAGCACTTCCTTTTCACATTACTTAGTGATAAGTTGATGGGAAAGTGAAACGCAAAGCCTAACACTGACAACAACCCTGACAACACAAACTCCTCCAAAAACACACATGCACGCACACACACACACACACACACAGATACACATACACACACACACACACACGTACACCTACATACACACATACACATAGATACACATACACACAGACACACATACACACACGTACACCTAGATACACATGCACACATACACATAGATACACATACACACACACATAGACACACATACACACACACACACGTACACCTACATACACACATACACATAGATACACATACACACACACACACGTACACCTACATACACACATACACACATACACACACACACGTACACCTACATACACACATACACATAGATACACATACACACACACACGTACACCTACATACACACATACACACATACACACACACGTACACCTACATACACACATACACATAGATACACATACACACAGACACACATACACACACGTACACCTAGATACACATGCACACATACACATAGATACACATACACACAGACACACATACACATACACACACACACAGACACACATACACACACACGTACACCTACATACACACATACACATAGATACACATACACACAGACACACATACACACACGTACACCTAGATACACATGCACATACACAGATACACATACACATACACACATACACATACACACACATAGATACACATACACACGTACACCTACATACACACATACAGATACACATACACACATAGACACATATAGACACATACACACACATACACCTAGATACACATACACACATACACATAGATACACACACACATACACACACATACACCTAGATACACACACACACAAACACATAGATACACATACACACGTACACCTACATACACACATACACAGATACACATACACACATAAGACACACATAGACACATACACACATACACACATGTACACCTAGATACACATACACACATACACATAGATACACACACACATACACACACATACACACAGACACACATAGACACATACACACACATACACACACGTACACATAGATACACACACACACACATAGATACACACACAGAGACACACACACCGGGATGTTCTGGGAAGAAAATATTTGTTGTCACAAGGGTGCCTTCTCAATGTAAACAACCAAATGGGAACTTTATTGCCAAACGTGACCTTAAATTTTATCAGGACTGCATGTGGTACTGACCTGCTCCCCTGAGTATCTTCTACTGACCCAAAGTCACATGCATGTGCTGTTTTCCAACAAATTCAAAGCAAAAAATCACTCAGTGATGTCAAAGACTTAAGAGCAGACATTTGTGCCAATTCTAAATGTATAGATGGCAACCCATTTTTCAAGTCTTTTCAGTGAAAATTTCAACAGATATTTTCAAAAACAGTAGAAGAAATGGAAAGTGACAGCAGATCGTAAACAGCTAAAGTGAGAATCTTACAGATACTGACTGGTGTGCCATATGACAGGAAAGCCATATGATAGGAGGTTACAGAGAAAATCCAGGAACTCAGAGAAAATACCTACAACCTTCCTTTGAGCTCACAAAGCAGAGCAGGCAGGAAGTCCAAGAGGGCAGAGGGCCTCCTGTCTTAACTGACAGCACTGCGGTCGCCGACCCCGTGGACATGCAGCCCTCCCCAGGCCTCTCCGGCTCCCTGGGGTAGGAAGAGTGGCGCCCCTTCAGCTGTCACCGCCCTGGGAGCATGGTCCCTGCTACCCTGACATGGGGGACTTGGGGCGACCAGGGGCCTTCCAGGCAGGACTCAGCAGACAGGCTGGCTGTGGACACCCACTGGGTCTCAGTGACCAGGACTGAGGACCCCAGGCTGCAGACCCCAAAGGACGGGGGGGGGATTTGCTTCCAGTGACAGAGCGGAGGCCCGAACTGCACGGAGGGAAAATTATCCTGGAAGGATCCTCCCGTCTCGCTGTTTCATCACAACCTGGGCTCTCGAACACTCACGAGCCTGGCCTTGGCTTCTCCTGTCTCTGTGTTCTGGTCGGGCTTCCTTCCACGGGCTCGCAGGCCTCAGCCCAGTTCGGTAAGTTGTGTGCTTCTGACACACAACCGTCATGTCACGAAGAAAGGATACACGCGAACAGGATGGAAAATGCGGTATGAAGCTTAGACCCGGACCCCACTCATCAGTAGGCAGCCGTCGAGGGTACGGGGGGAACGTGCGTCACGGTGCCTCCAGTGCTGGGGTGAAGCTGAAGGGGGCGCGGCCACGGCAGCCTTCTGGGCTCGCGCTAAACGATCATTCGTGCTACGTGAACATGCTTTCGTCAGCCTAGCCCACCTCTCGCCTTTCTTCTAGAAGTAACATCCCGAGTGGGTGGAGGACCCATCCACCCACCCCCCACTACCCGCTCAAATCCCCCCGACAACAGGACCAGGCCCAGGAGAAGCCTGGCCACACTCCGGCCTCAGTGCCTGGTCTGCAGGTGGTCACGCCCAGCTGAACCGGCCAGGGTCCTTCGTGTCCCCCTGGCTACGCCAAGGTCAGCTGTAGTCCCTTAAAGACAAAAGAACTCCGACTACTAGAAATGCTCATTCGCTTCTCTCCCCTTCCTAATATAGACACTTTGATTATGCTTACACGGCTTTGTTTTATTAGCATGGATACCTCACGCATTAAAAAAAATAAGAATTTATATATATCATCCCTCACAACTTTTGGAGCTTAAGAGAATAACAAAATGTCATGCTTTATCCCTTAAGAAAACACAAACAAAAAGTGTACTTATTTTTAGAAAATAAGATGTGAAATTGCCTCTACTATAGAGTGAAGGGTATTCATTTCCCCTTCCCCTGTAGTCTTCATTCTAATAAAAATGTGGGGGGATTACTTAAAAAGCAACATAAATTCTATATAAAAAGATATTTATCTATATAAAAAAGATACTAAAAAAGAACTCAATCCCGACACAAGCGATCCACAATACACTTGTAAATCCACAAAAGAATATGAATAATTTTCTTGAAACATGAAATATCTTCTTTAAAAATGAAATAGAGGGCATAGAGATATTCTAGATGACTAAATTGCCTTGCAAAGATTATTTTATATCCTCCTGCTTTTTGTTTTTACTTAATGTGCCAACTCTCAGCATTGCATTTAAAATGAAAATGCCTACGTGTTTGCCTTCCTATTCTTTATCTTCTCTAATGAATATAATTAGTCTCCTTCACAATGTTTTTATGCAAAACAAATTTATAAGTCAGGTAGTTAAGTAAGGAAGAAAATGCAGGTGAATGAAAAATGACATAGAAGGTGATTCTAATTGAAATTTTGCTCCTCACGTTACAATTTGGAAGCAAAATCACCTAAAGGCTACTACAAACAAGGACATTGGCCTTGGGTTTACGGACTTCCACCTTCTCTTGGGACTTAAGCATCAAATGTTTTAAAATGCCACGTGTTACAGGAAAGCATGTGAAATGTTTCCCAAAAGATGAGCTCTTGGACCTTCTCCAATTTCCAATGCTATTTTTGACAGACTGCTATTATAATTTTTGAAGTAAACAAACTACTGTATAAATTAAGTTGTTGGAAGAACTTGACTCCTGCAGAACTGGGGGGACTGAGTCGCCATTGATTCTGGGATGACCCACGTGCTCCTCGGGCTCAGAGGGGACCAACATCATCAAAGCCTGGGCTCTCATCTCATCTCAGAGACCAGGGCTCCAGACACCCGAGCTGTGCACCTTGGAGATCCCCATCGTCTCCTGGTCGATCTCTTTCAGACCGTAGGGAAGAAGAACGGGAGGTACTCCTCCGGCTTTTCAGACCTCTGCACCTCCCCGAGAGCATTCCCAAAGTCACTGATGGCAGGAGTGGGGCGTCCAGAGAACTCTTTTTATCTCAGTTTATCAGATGATAAATTAGGTCCAATTCCTATTAAATTCAACTAGCATTTAAGCGATCCCTGGAGGCGTGAGGGCAGAAGGAAAGAGGAGGGAAGGAACTAAATCAGCTGCAGGTGCTCACTGGATGACAGTTCTCATGGGAAAACCTGGAAATTTTAGGTTTTTTCATTTTCCAGCAATCTGCCCCTACTCCCATCCTGCATGCCACACACACCCTAAAATCAAACTCTCAACATCTAAAAATTCTTTTTCCATTATTGATTCATGTAAATGTTGATTCATTTAGCAAATGTCTGCCACTGTGCTGGGCAGAATGCAAGGTTCAGAAAGGACCCAAAGCAGATTCTGCCTTAAGGAGAGAACTGTCCAGTCCACCACGGAAGGCAAAGTCACAGGTGACTACGACCAAGGTCCAAAGGGGGAAGGGCTTGGACGTGGTGACTGTCAGGCTCATTTCGAACTTGAGGTCCTACGACTGTCCCAGGCTCTGCTACTCAGAGTGTGGTCCAGGCACCAGCAGCCCCTGCATCACTGGGTATCCTGTGAGAAATTCAGAACCTCAGGCCCCGCCCAGACCTACTGATTCCAAATCTGCATTTTAACAAGATCCCCAAGTGATTCACAGCACCTTAGCGTTTGAGAACTTCTGCTCAACAGGAGACAGATGCAGCCAAAAGGTGTCGTAATTCTGACAAAACTGCGGATTACTTCCCAGAGAGGAGGAGAGGTCTCTATGCAACCAGAGCAGGGCACCTGGGCCGTTCCTCCCTCAACTGCCTCTCTGCTAAGCGTCTCCCTTACGTTCCTTCTGGTCACATAAGCACGAGATGCTGGTGTGACTTTACTTTTTTGGGTCCCCAAACATATCATCAGTTGCCCAATCTTACTGTTTTCACATTTTATTTGTCCCTTGTATTCACTGTTGACAAATGTCATTTTCCATCAATTACCCATTTCATCATTAATAGCAAACACACAGAGCTTACGATGCACCAGGCCCTGCTTTAGGTGCTTCACAAATGTTAACACATTTAACCTTCACCCCGACCCTGTGTGGCAGGGACCCTTATCATCCCCCTTTTACAGATGAGAAAATGGAGGCACTGAGGGTAACTAACTCCCCGGGAAAGCTGCAGAGCTGGGATTCAAACCCAGGGAATGTGGCACTGCGGCTGTGCTTTTATACCTCACACGATATTATGCCACACTGTGTGCAGAGAAGGACATGACCGAGTCATGAAAGAGAGAAATTAAATCAGCATCCTTGGGGAAAGAAGTGCGTGCCCCGAAGGCCTAGAGGCTCAATACTATCCTCGGCCTTCCAGGCTTTGCTCCATCTCAGTGTGTTTTCTTTGCTCGTTTCTGCCTGGTGTCTGACTGTGCAGAAACCGTTCCCAAGAAGGACTTGCCGGCCCTGTCAAAAGCCACAGCTGCAACGGGGACGGCGGGGACGGGACCCGGGAGCAGCCGTGACTACCCTGCTTGTCCTCCAGCTGAGATCGGTATGCGGCTCATGGGGCCGAGAGAAGATCCAGGGGAAGGAAATCGGAAAAAAAACAAACAACGGAACATGACTTGCAGACAGCATTCATAAAGCCATCATGATTTCATTATCTGGCCCTGAGAAGGAATTCTGCATTTTCAGACACACTGTGAGGAACGTGCGATGTACGCATTCTGTTCCCACAAGCCCAGCGATGCAGGTACGGGGCACGCAGGTGGGAGCTGCCACCAACAGAAGACTCAGACAAGAGGGGCAAAGCAAGACCTTTAGTTCATCTGGGACCTCAGCACCTCACGCCCGTGTCTCTTTTTGGAAGAATTCAGGAAAAGGGTTCAATTTCACCAAAATTTTATATAGCACTCAAAGGCAATGTTTAATATACCACTAAAAGCTTGACTTGTGGTTTAGTTTGTCATTTGAAACAAAATGAAGGTCACTGCCTGAAATTTGGAGTAGATTTTAGTGAAACTGACTCCAGGGCTTTACTGCGCCTTCCCTTCGGATGGAGAAGTGGGAAGAGGGGCAGGCTCAGACCCACCAGGAAGCTGCTACTCAGCTTTGAAGGACAGAACAACACTCCCAGCGGGTAATCCACACAACTCTGTTGTTTGTGTAGGATTCTAATATACAGTAAGCTTGGAAAGTGCTGGGTTAAACAAAGTTAAACAGATTCCTTACTGGTGATTCTCTAAGAGGGGTTAAAATATTCAATATTCTCCAGATGAACTAGACATGGAATGCCTTTCTAAGACATTTCCTTTTTAAAGAATTCTCAGTTTGTGAAAGACTGTGCTAGGTATTAAAAAAAAAAAAAAGGTATTAGCCCATGGGACTACCTACGGACAGAAGGACAGAAGGATGACCTGGTGACTGAAAACAACACATCGTCTCCAGAGTGGAAGAATGACCAAGTTTCATACACTTATCAAAAGAGAGTCTTGTTTGGGGATTCATTTGTAAGACTACCCCTAACTTCAAAAAATTGTCTGTAAGTTGACGTCTTACTACAAAAGCATGTAAGTTCATTATAGAACATTTGGATATAGAGAAATGTATTCAGTAGAACACTAAAGGTCACACATAATTCTGTCATGTAGAAATAGCCATTTTAAAATTTTTGTGTGTTTTCTTCTAACCTTTTGTAGGCATATTTTTAGGGACTAAATTATTTATTTATTTATTTATTTATGGCTGTGTTGGGTCTTCGTTTCTCTGCGAGGGTTTTCTCTAGTTGCGGCAAGTGGGGGCCACTCTTCATCGCGGTGCGCGGGCCTCTCACTATCGCGGCCTCTCTTGTTGCGGAGCACAGGCTCCAGACGCGCAGGCTCAGCAATTGTGGCTTATGGGCCTAGTCGCTCCGCGGCATGTGGGATCTTCCCAGACCAGGGCTCGAACCCGTGTCCCCTGCATTGGCAAGCAGACTCTCAACCACTGCGCCACCAGGGAAGCCCTTTAGGGACTTTAGATCAGCCAACAGATCCTGTTTTTTTTCACTTAATATTGTCATAATCATATTTTATGTTATTCAAATTTCTCCTCAGCATTATTTTTAATAGCTGTATGATAACAGTTGATCAAACTCACTTGAATATCCTTGATGATGGGTACCTAAGTTCTTTTTTGATTCCTTTTATTGAAAAATCAACTATATTGAGGTATAATTTACAAACAAAATGTGTCACAAGTGCATAATTTGATGAGTTTTGAAAGATGCGTGCACTCATGCAGACACCACTGCGATCCAGATATCAGACATTCCCCCCCTCCCCCCCCCCCCCGCCACAGATGCCCTCTCCTTCTCCCAGTCGCTCTCCCGTCACGCTCAGATTCCTATCAGCACCAGTCACCCTTTCCTAGAGCATCGCATGCGCGGAATTACACAGTCCGTGCTCTTCCTCCAAGTGTGCCAGGTGTCCACTCCTTTTCACGAGTGAGCAGTATTCCTCGTGCGGACACATCATCCGCCAGCTGATTAGACACTGGGGGAGCTAACGCTTTATGAGGACTAAAGCTGTTATGCATATTCATGGATAAGTCTCTATGTGGACATACATCTTCATTTTTCTTTGGTAAATGTCTAGGAAAATCACTGGTCATGTAGTAAATATAGACTTGGTTTTATAAGAAAGCCAAAGTGTTTTCTGAACTATTCATACTTCTGTTAGTAATGCATGAGCGTTCCGGTTGTCCCAGCATCCTCAGTAATACTTGGCTCTGTTGAGTTTTTCCATTTTGCCGTTCCAAAGGGAGTGCAGTGGTATCACACTGTCGTTTGAACGTGCATTTCCTAGATGATGATCTCACTGAGCATCTTTTCATGTGCTAAGTGGCCATTTGTGGAATTCCTTGTGTGAAGTGTCTGTCCAGACATCTGGCCCATTTTTTAAATTGAATTATTTGTCTTCTTTCTTTTGAGTTACGGGAGATCTTTGTATGTTCTAGATATAAGTCCTTTGTCAGATGCAAACATTACTTTCATTTTCTCCCAGACCAGTGTTTGCCTTTCCCTTTTCTTAGTGGCCACTTTCAAAGAATAGAGGCTTTTAATCATGACATTCATTTTGTCATTTTTTTCTTTTACGGTTCTTGCTTTTGGTGTCCTAAGAAATCCTTGCCTTTGCCCCCAATTGATCTAAACATTTAAGGCAAACACACACAAAACAAAAAGCCATAGAGAATGATAAATTGAACTACATGAAAATGTATAACTTTGGTATTTGCAAGGCACTGTTAAGAAACTGAAAAGGCAAGTCATGGGCTGAGAGAGTGTATCTGCAAAACATAAAAACTCTCGTAACTCAGGAACAGAAAACAACCTCAGACGTTTTTCCCTGCCCCAAAGTTGCAAAGCTTTTCTCCCCTGTCTTCATCTAACAGTTTTCGATTTCCACTCTTGCATTTATACCTCTGCTCCATTTCAACTAATTTTGTGTGCGGTATGACACTCGGGTTGAGATTCACGTTTTTACCCCATATGGCTATTCCTGATTCCAGCACCATTTGATGTAAAGACTATCCTTCTCCAATTAGTTACCTTGACAAGTTTGTAAAAATTCAATTGTGTATATAAGTGTGTGTCTATTTCTGGGCTTTATATTCTGTTCCCTCGATCTGTAAATCTGTCCTTGCATCAACATCATGCAGATTAAGCATTAAAAGAAATCTGAAACTCAGAGAGTAAGTGTTCTCCAGCTTTGATCTTCTTTTTCAAAATGATTCTAGATCCTTTGCATTTCCACATAAATTTTAGAATCAGCCTGCCAATTTCTACCAAAAAAAAAAAAAAAGCTTGTGATTTTGTTCAGGAATGTACTGAATCTACAGATTAATTTGAAGACAACTGGCATCTTATCAAGTCCTACAATCCAAGAACATGGTGTATCTCTCCATTTACTTACGGCTTTTTTGATTTCTCTCATCCATGTCTTTTAGATTTTGGTGTACAGATCTTTTGTGTATTTTATTAAGTTCACTCTATTTCATTTTTCTGATTCTATTGTAAGTGGTAATGTGCTTTTTTAAAAATTTCAATTTCCAGTTGTTCAATGGCAGTACATAGAAATACAACTGACTTCTATATATAGACCTTGTATCATGTGATGTTGCTAAATGCACTTGTTAGTTTTAGTAGCTTTTTGGGTAGATTACTTAGGTTTTCTATGTACTACATCATGCTATCTGTGAATAAGACAGATATGCATCTTCCTTTCATTTCTTTTTGTTTTTTTTCTTTTGGCTAGGATCCAGGACAATGTTGAAAAGGTTTGATAAAAGCAGACATCCTTGCCCTGAGCCTCATTTTTAGGAGAAAATTATTCAGTCTCTCAACATTAAGTATAATGTTAACTGTTGGTTTTTCTCAGAGGTCATTTATCAGCTTGAGGAAATTTCCTTCTATTCCTAGTGTGTTGAAAGTTTTATTTTATTTTATTTTATTTTTTAATAATAGTTGTTTATTTCGCCAAATGCCTTTTTCTGCCTCTGTTGAAAAAAATCATATGGCTTCTCTTTTGTTTTCTTAATATGGTGAATTACATTGATTTTCAAATGTTAAACCAACCTTGCATTTCTAGAATACATCCCACTTGGTCATGGTGTACCAACTTTTTATATATTGATAGATTCAATTTGCTAATATTTTGTTAGTACTTTTATGTTTCTTTGTTTTTGTGGAATACTAGTCAGTATCTTTTCATGTAACATTTTTATTTTTAGCATCAGGGTAATGCTGGCCTCATCAAATGAGTTCGGAAGTGTTCTCTCTTCTGAGTGAGTATAGAAAGGGTATTATTTTCTTTCTTAAATGTATAAAATTCAGTTTCTTTAACAGACATAGAACTACTAAGACTTATACATATCTTGAAGTCAGTTTTGGCAATTTGTGTCTTTCATGAAATTTGCCCATTTCCTCTAACTTGAAAAAGTCATCAGCAAAAAGCTGTTCATAATATTTTCTTACTATTCTGTTCATGTCTGGAGGATCAGTAGTGATGTTCCCTCTTTTATTTCTACTACATATAATTTCTGTCTTCTCTTTTTTTCCTGGATAGAGGTTTATCCAGGTTTTGGTTGCACTGATTCTCTCCATTGTTTTCCTGTTTTCTACTTCATTGATCTCTGTTTTTATCTTTATTATTTCCTTCTTTCTGCTCGCATTGGGTTTAATTTGTTCTTCTTTGTCTAGCTTCTTAAGACGGAAGCTTGGATAACTGGTTTGGGCTCTTTCTTCTTTTTTAACGTTAGTATTCAAAGCCACAAATTTCTCTTCAAGCATTGCTTTGGCAGTATCCCACACATTTTGATATGCTGTTTTCATTTTCATTTAATTCAAAATATATTCTAATTTCCCTTGTGATTTCTTTTTAAACCTGTGAGTTATTTAGAAGTGTGTTGGGTGGTAAGCTCTAGAAATGTCAATTAGGTCAAGTTAAGTTTACTATGTTGTTCAGGTCTTCTGTATCCTCAGATATTTTCTGTCTACTCGTTCTGTCAGTTACGAAGAAAGGAGTGTCGAAGTACACAAGCATAAAGTTCATTTGTCTTTTTTTCCTATCAGTTCTGTCAGTATTTTGAAGTATCTATAACTGGGTGTAGATACGTTAAAAAGTATTACATTTAAAAGTATTATGTGTTCATGAAGAATCAACCCTTTAAAATTATGAAATGACTCTTTATTCCTTCTAATTAAATGAAGTCTATTTTGTCTCATATAAATATAGCCACTCCAGTTTCCTTATGGTTAGTGTTTGGACGTTTTATTTTTTCATCTTTTTACTTTTAAACTATCTATGTGTTTATATATAAAGTGTGTCTCTTGTAGACAGCATATTGCTTTTTTTTTAATCAAGTCCAACTATATCACCCTTTTAATTAGAGTATTTACAGCATTTACAATGGATGTAATTATCAATATAGTTATTATTTGTTTTCTATCTGTCCCATCTGTTATTTGTTCACACTCCCTCTTCTCCTGCTTTCTTTTAGGTGAGTATTTTTTAGGATTGCATTTTGACTCCACTATTGGCTTATGGCTATTTTTCATTGTGTTTTGTTTTAGTAGTTTCTCTAGAGTGTGCAGTACATACTTTAACTAATTGCAGTCTGTCTTCAAATAATATCATACCAACTCCCAGCTGGTGTAAGAAGCTTTCAGTAATGATGCACTCCTTCCATCCTGTCCCCACTCTTTGTGCTACTGTTGTTATACAATTTATTTACATACGTATTAGAAACCTCATAATGTATTGTCATTATTTTTACTTTCAACAGTCAATTACCTTTCAAAGAAATTTTAAAACGAGGGGAAAACTTTTATATTTTCCCACATTTTGGCTATTTCTCTTGCTCTTCATTCTTCCGTACAGATCCAAGCTTCAAACTAGTATCATTTTCCTTCCGTCTAAATGATTGCTGGCGATGGACCATCTCAGCCTTTGTTTGTCTGGAAAGTCTTTAATTCGCCTCCATTTCTGAGATGGTTTCCTCGGGTACAGAACTCGAGGTTTAGGTTGCTTCCTGTAGTTTAAAGATGTTGCTCCAAGGTCTTCTTGCCTTGCATAGTTTCTGATAACAAAACTTTCCTATATTTGTTCCTCTGCAAATAATTCTATTTTTTCTCTGGCTGCTTTAATTTTTTTCTCTTTAGCATTTATTTTCAGTAATTTGGGAAATTTTTGGCTGTTATTTAATTCTTTTCCTGTGCCCTCCCCGCTTTTCCCCCAATACTCTGATTACACATATATTAGATTGTCTGATTTTGTCTCACAGGTTAATCAAATCAAACTCTGTTCTTTTTTTTTTTTTTTTTTTCCCTACAGTCTTTTTCTTCCTGTGCTTCATCTTCGGTCATTTCTAGTATTATGTCTATAAGTTTACTCGTTTTTTTTCTGCAGTACCTAATCTATTCTCAGTGCCAACAGTGAGCTTTTCATTTCAGATACTTAATTTTTCATCTTTAAAAGTTCCATTTGGCTCTTTAAAAAAATAAATATATTTCCTTATCTCTCCTCACTATACTCATGATTTTCTTAAAATACTTGACATAGTTATAATAGCTATTTTACCTTCTTTATGCACTCATACCATCATCTTTTTTATTCCTCAGTCTGTTTTTATTGATGGATTTTCCCCTTGGTTTTTGGTCACATTTTCCTCCTTCATGACAGTCCTACTAATTTTTGGTTGAATGCTGAACATTAAGAACTAAGGAAACAATCCCATTTACCATTGCAACAAAAAGAAAAAAATACCTAGGAATAAACCTACCTAAGGAGGTAAAAGACCTATATGCAGAAAACTATAAGAAAGTGATGAAAGAAATCAAAGATGACACAAACAGATGGAGAGATATACCATGTTCTTGGATTGGAAGAATCAATATTGTGAAAATGACAAAACTACCCAAAGCAATCTACAGATTCAATGTAATCTATCAAATTACCAATGGCATTCTTCACAGAACTGGAACAAAAAATTTTACAATTTGTATGGAAACACAAAAGACCTTGAATAGCAAAAGCAATCTTGAAAAGAAAAACGGAGCTGGAGGAATCAGGCTCCCCAACTTCAAACTATACTACAAAGCTACAGTAATCAAGACAGTGTGGTACTGACACCAAAAGAGAAATACAGATCAATGGAACAGTATATAAAGCCCAGAGATAAACCCATGCACATATGGTCACCTTATCTTTGACAGAGGAGGCAAGAATATACAATGGAGAAAAGACAGCCTCTTCAATAAGTGATGCTGGTAAAACTGCACAGCTACATGTAAAAGAATGAAATTAGAACACTCCCTAACACCATATACAAAAATAAACTCAAAATGGATTAAAGACCTAAATGTAAGGCCAGTCACTATAAAACTCTTAGAGGAAAACGTAGGCAGAACACTCTTTGACATAAATCGCAGCAAGGCCTTTTTTGACCCACCGCCTAGAGTAATGAGAATAAAAACAAAAATAAACAATGGGCGCTAATTAAACTTAAAAAGCTTTTGCACAGCAAAGTAAACCATAAACAAGAAGAAAAGACAACCCTCAGAATAGGAGAAAATATTTGCAAACGAAGCAACAGACAAAGGATTAATCTCCAAAATATACAAACAGCTCACACAGCTCAATATCAAAAAAACAAACCACGCAATCAAAACATGGGCAGAAGACCTAAATAGACATTTCTCCAAAGAAGACATACAGATGGCCAACAAACAGATGAAAAGACTCAACATCACTAATTATTAGAGAAATGCAAATCAAAACTACAATGAGGTATCACCTCACACCAGTCAGAGTGGCCATCATCAAAAAAATCCACAGGGCTTCCCTGGTGGCGCAGTGGTTGAGAATCCGCCTGCCAATGCAGAGGACACGGGTTCGAGCCCTGGTATGGGAAGATCCCACATGCCGCGGAGCAACTGGGCCCGTGAGCCACAATTACTGAGCCTGCGCGACTGGAGCCTGTGCTCTGCAACAAGAGAGGCCGCGATAGTGAGAGGCCTGCGCACCGCGATGAAGAGTGGCCCCCACTTGCCGCAACTACAGAAAGCCCTCGCACAGAAACGAAGACCCAACACAGCCAAAAATAAAAATAAATAAATAAATAAATAAAATATGGTTTAAAAAAAAAAAAAAGTATACATTAAAAAAAAAAAAAAAAAATCCACAAACAGGACTTCCCTGGTGGCACAGTGGTTAAGAACCTGCCTGCCAATGCAGGGAACATGGGTTCGAGCCCTGGTCCGGGAAGATCCCACATGCCACGGAGCAACTAGGCCTGTGAGCCACAACTACTGAGCCTGCGCGTCTGGAGCCTGTGCTCCGCAACAAGAGAGGCCGCGATAGTGAGAGGCCCTCGCACCGCGATGAAGAGTGGCCCCCGCTTGCCACAACTAGAGAAAGCCCTCGCACAGAAACGAAGACCCAACACAGCCAAAAATAAATAAATAAATAAAAACAATAAAAATAAAAAAATAATAAAATAAAAACAATATTATTAAAAAAAAAAAGAAATAGAGACACAGACGTAGAGGACAAATGTATGGATACCAGTGGGGAAGGGCGGGGGGTGGGATGAACTGGGAGATTGGGATGGACATATATACACTATTGATACTCTGTATAAAAGAGATAACTAATGAGAACCTACTGTATAGCACAGGGTACTCTACTCAGTGCTCTGTGGTGACCTAAATGAGAAGGAAATCCAGAAAAGGGGACCTATGTATACGTATGGCTGACTCACTTTGCTGTACAGTAGAAACTAACACAACATTGTAAAGCAACTTACACGCCAATAAAAATCAAAAGAAAAAAAAACTTTATGCTTTTGAGTCTAGATTTTACTGTATTCCTTTGAAGAACACTGGGCTTTGCAATGGTCAAAGGCTAAGTTATTTGTATCCAGTTTGATCCCTTTGAAGTTTGTGTTTAAGCTTTGTTAGCCTGGGTCTAGAGCAGCCTTTACTCTGGGGATCAGTCCCATCACTGAGGCATAGCCCTTCTGGAATCTTACTTCATCCTCTGAGTGAGGATGGTCACTGAGTGAGAACGAGGTCTCTCCATTATGGCTGAAGCTCATGTGCCTCCCAAGCTTGGGAACGCTCTAAGAAACCTTCAATTCCACCTCCCAGGCAGTTCCTCATCCAAGCTTGTGGAATGTCTTCTTAATATTCAGTAAGGACTCAGTGGGATCCTTATGCACGTTTTGGGAACTCTTTTTCTTTGCAGATCATCACACCTTTCTAGAACTCGGCTCCACAACATCCAGGTGCCTCAGACTCTCTGAATTCTGACCTCTACCTCCTCAGCTTTCAGCAAACGGTTGTTCTCTGTTGAAGTTCCTCTTCCACGCTCCCTGGTGGAGACCATGTCTCCAGGAAAGCCAGGTGATTGCAGGGCTCACCTCATTTGTTCCTTTTCTACCAGGGATCACGGTCCTGCACTGCCCATTGCTCAAACAGTGTTTTATATATTTCATATAGTTTCCTAGTTTTTCAAGATAGAAGGTTTAATCTGATTTCTATTATTCCATCATAGCTAGAAATGGAAGTCCTTTCTTGCATTTTAAAAGTGAATCTTGGAAAAATGTCTGAAAGATCTTCAAAAAGTTCAACACAGAATTACCATATGACCCAGAAATTCCACTCCTAAGTTTATAACCCAAAGAACTGAAAGCAGGGAGGGACTGAAACACATATTTGTATACGCGTGTTCACAGCAGCTTCATTCACAACAGCCAAAAGGTGGGGGCCGCCCAGGTGTTAATGGATGATGGACAAGCTACACGTGGTCCATCCACACAATGGAATATTACTCAGCCTTAAAAAGGAGTGAAATGCTGACACAGGATATAACAGGGCTGGAACCTGAGGATATCAGGCTCAGCGAAATAAGCCAGTCACAGAGGGACAGATATTGTGTGATTCCATTGATATGAGGTCCCTGGAGTCATCAAATTCAGAGACAGAAAGTAGAATGGTGGCTGCCAGGGGCTGGGGAAGGGGGAGGGGAGTTAGGGTTTAATGGGAACAGAGTTTCAGTTGGGGGAGAAGAAAGAGTTCCGTGGATGGATGGTGGTGATGGTTGCCCAACACTGTGAATATACTTAATGCCACTGAACTGCATGTCTAAAAATTATTAAAATGGTAAATTTTATGTTATATATATTTTATCTCAATAAAACAATCACCAAAAAAGAATCTTCCATCTGTAGTGAAGGATTTCCCCCAAATCTTTCAAATATTCCAATAAAAATCTGACTTCAAAATTTGTGTAATGCAACAAGTAGATGTAGTGTGTGGATCATTTTGGTATAAAGGGGAGCGCTGGCTCAATTGCAAGACTCAAGTGAGATCTGCAGATTAGACACTACTCACTTATCAGTGCGATTTCCTGACTTTGATGGCTGCATTGCATTCATGTTCGACAACGTCTCTGTTTATAGGAAATACACACAAAAGTCCAGGGGGATGGGGCCTACTCTCAATGGTTCAGAGAAAAGAATTATGCTGGTCATGTATTTGAAACTTTTCTGTAAGTTTCTATGGTTTCAAAAGTTTAAAATATAAAGTGAAAGTATTGAAAAAAGTTTGTGTAACGTTATCACATTGATCTGTTAAGAGCAATTAGCAACAGTAAAGTCCTAGTAAACTGAGTATAAACCATGATACAAAATTTAAAGTTAAAAAGTAAAAACCTTAAAAACGTATTTAAAAATTAAGAAATTTTTAAAAAACTGAGTTAGATGGTGACAAACATTTGACTTTCACTATAACTGGGACCAAGCCCCTGCTTCACGCTTTACAAGAGCAAAGGGGAAAAAAGACAAAATGCAGGCAGAGTAGCAAGCAAATGTCTGACAAACGTCCGTCAGTCATACTCACACGATGGTTTTTCCGATGTGCAGAAACGACTTCTCCACGAATTCCCGGACGCTGTGGACCTCCCCCGTGGCTATGACAAAGTCCTCGGGTTCATCATTCTGCAGCATCAGCCACATGGCCTAGAAAGAGAGGCAGAGCCACGTGAAAGCTGCACCCAGCTGCCCCTCGGGAACTATCATGTCACCAACGCACACCACCGGACAGGGACAGGGCTAACAGGTAAACCGAGGTACACAAAAACTCTCAGGAGTTTATCTGAGCACACGTTGACTCCAAAGGTGTTCAGGAGGCTCCCCACGCAGGGACGGGGGGGCAAGGCTTTTACAGAGGAGAAGCGAAGCGAAACAGAGCAAAGCAATTATTTGATTATCTGGGAAGCCGGGTGAGCTGCTGGTGAAGTTTCACTTCCTCGGATTCTGGTGCAGTGACTCTGGCTACCAAGGGCTAACGGCCTCCTTGTTTAGATGCTTTAACCTGTGTAGCCAGACAGTGACGACGAATCTGGTCCACTATCCTAACTACGGCAGTCGTGGTTCTCAAACTCTAAAGTGCGGCAGAATCATCTGGGGACCTCTGGGTACAGCCCAGGTGCACAAGCTGGGCAGCTGTTGCAGCACCTCTGTCTGCAGCAGCCCAGGTGAGACGCACGCAGCAGGACCTTGGACTACAGCTCACAGGTATGAGATGTTGAAGAGCGTCTGCACCGAATAACCTTTTCATAGGATATTTAAGAATCATGGAAGGAAGGCAAGAAAATATCATTTAAGGACAGGTGTCTATCCTCCAAAGTAGGACCAAATTTCTTAACAGTAAAGTTGGAAATTTACCACTGCGGTGACATGGTAAAGCAAAATATTCAACAATCCTTAATGGAAAAACAATCATATAACAAACGGCACTTTTAAAAAGTTATCTGGCAGTGAAGACATCTGCGCAGAGTTAAGGTTTCAGTAGCTTTGTTTGAAGGTCAGGGGCTCGGTGGGTGCGTCTCGCAGATGGGCTTTTTCAAGGAGGGCCGGAAGCCTAGCTGCATGTAAAAGACCCAAAACACGGCCCCAAAACTCAGCTCAGATGGCTCTCACCGTAGCAGCCAGGCCTAGAGTTTCTATAGCTTGGAGCCACACACTGATTTTAAAGATTTTGTTTATACAGACAGAAGATGAAGATTTTACAAAATTAAGTATAGCTGGTATCTGACAGCAGTCTCTTTAGGAAAAAAAACTAAGACAAAAAAAAAAAAACCACAACTCAATGTAATAACCTATAATGAAAAGGAATCTGAAAAAGAATATACATATGTATATACACATATATATGTATAACTGAATCACTTTGCTGTACATCTAAAACTAACACATTATAAATCAACTATATATTTCAATAAAAATTCTTTTAAAAATCAATTTTTTTCATCACTCACACCCACTTTTCAAAATAAAATAGGTGAAAGCAATAGTCACCTCATTAGAACACAATCCCCAATATTATGTGCATTGAACTCTTGTTCTAACATTTATAGAAAACTATTGGTTGGTGTCTCCCTAGCTGCTGTTGGATAAGCTGAAACATAGGTTTCTGAGATCAATGGAGCAGCTTATTTTCTTTTAGAAAACACAATCAGCAAAGTTTAATTCTTCTTTATTCATTTCAATTTATGGCAGCCTTCTAAAAAATAAAAACGCGCACATTTCTCCTGTACTCGAAGTTTTTTCTTGTGAATATTTTGTATTTTGGTCTATTTCCAGATTGTTTTAAATTGTATTTTTGTCCTACAGAAGACAAGGCTTTCGGCGATTTCACAGGCCTTGGAGATGCGGCCCACGGGTGGGACGCTGGAAGCAGACCCAGGTCAGGGACATGCTGAGACGCATCGGACGAAATCGTCCTGGCAGGAGAGGGGTTTGTTCACATTCATGAAAGATCTGCAGTTTTGTTTTGCATTAAGAGATTATAGTTGATGAATTTATTTATAACACTTTAAAATTTTTACATGAATTATATTAATAATAAAGCTTGATCAGTTCTCAAAAGGCACAAAATGCAAGCTGTCCTCTTCATCGGGATGGTGCGTGCGGCCCCAAGTGTCAGACCCTGGGCCAGCGCCCTTGGCTGTTCAGCTCCTCAAAGGTGCCCTGGTCGTGGGCACCAGCAGAGGCGAGAGGCCCCTCTTGGTGTCCGCGTCTTGCAGGTATCCACCCAGCCTGGAATACCCTCCTCCTCTGCCTGGGAACCCTCCAGCCTGGGACCTGGCATGGCCTGTGTCTCTCCGGGTTTCCCTGGGACGATGGCACAGCACACCAGCTATACTGGCCCGAGCTGCCCTTTGGGCACCTCCCCAACTAAGCTGACCCTCTCACGGGCTGCGTGCACACACACGCGCACACACACACACACGTTTTGGCTTTCTTCAAAATGCTTCCAAAGTTTTTAGGAAAAATTAAATTATGCTTCTGGCTAGAATTTCTATCTGAACGTTTTTCTGAGGGATTAGTGTATGTACTTAAGGGTGTTTTACTTGAATTTCCATTCTAAAAATAACATTTCAAATAGGTCTTTCAGGACTGCTCAGCTTATTTTATTTCTTTTAAACACTATGTTGGGCTGGAACGGTTTTGAAAAAAATCATATTTTTAATCATGTGAAAGAAAGCAAGGGCTGCTAAAAATAAAAGGAGAAAACATGATGACTGGTTGAGGGTGGATGCCCTGAGACACCGGCACCAGCTCCCTGGCGCTCGGTCCATCCCCACCGGGAATCTGGGCACGCAGGAGGCCCTCACTTTCACCACAGTGAGTGCCAAGAATCTGCCCTTTTCTTTTCCAACCGACCATCCGCGGCCTTTGACCTACCAATTTCTAGGCATTTCCTTTAAAGTTCATACTGTCCCAGACTCCAGCCTGGGAATGGGAGGGAAAGGATATACAGCTCCAGATTTATTTGTTATTACTGAATAGTTTACTGGTTTTAAAACGCAGAGGGAAAGGCTTTGTTTGAATTTCCACTGAGCACAATGAATCGTCTCTGACTGGTAAACGAAGACCGGTGACACTCCAGATCAGAAGATGAACAAGTCTGTGCTCTGCGGTGATCGTGGGTTAGTAATTTGCCACCAAGCCGGGGCCGGGCAGCCCATCGCGATGCTCCATCGTGTCCAGCACAAAGGCCCCTGTGTGGGAAGCGCCCAGGCCTGCACCTCCTCACACAGCTGCACACGCTGATCTGGTCCATTTCTTCCCTGATGGATGGCACGGCCGAGGCAAAGGTTCACCTCCCCTCACCTTCCTGTTCACATGCGGGACATGTGACCCGTGACTCGGCCGGCCACCCCTGTACTCAAGTCCCCACCCAGCTCCGGCTTCCGGTGCAGAAACGCCCCTGAGGTGACAGGTTTCAGGCGTCTGCACTCTGGGCCCGTCACTCCCGGAATGAGGGGCCCCATAAGGATACGACTGACTTACCCACCTCCTCACACACTTATTTACCTCTGCCCTGACCTGATCACCAGTGCAAACGAAAACATCGCCTGCTTTTTATTTTTTAATCCATCCCACAGGGAGGAAAGACAAGCAGTTAAGGAATGTACCAAGGCTTGGGATTCTTCAACATCAAAATGTCCCTTGACGGCAAATGGACAGCGCAGCTCTCCAACCATGTCCCATGTTCACCTTGCTTTTAAGGCATATAAAGTCCAGGCGGAACCCGACTCCATGTCGCTGACGCTTGAAGGCCAAGTCTAGGTGGCTGTAAGTATCCGCTCCATTTGGACATGTGCTCTCTTGTAACTATACAGTGAATCTATCTGTTTTACAAATCTAATTTAGAGAAGCCAAAATAAAACTTTCATTTAAAAAATTCCCCACCCCCCCAAAAATATTCCCCTCCCACACCTGCTCTTCGGCCGTACAGATCACGAACGCGGAAGTCACAGTGGAGGGGCCTCCTCTCTCCTGGATTCGGGAGCTTGCAGTGGCTCCCAGCTGGACCAGTGGTGGAGAACAGCCAAAGTGCATCACCACAGCCGACTAGCTGGCCTTGATTCCACGCGTGCCTTTCGGGCTGTGATGTGTGTTTGTCTTGAAAACCTGGATTCGACGATTGCTTCCACCTTGCCATTAACCTCCGGCTCAGTATCCAAGCCACGGACACTTATTAACTGAGCTGTCATCCATGAATAACGAGATTTGTTAATCAAGGTTATGTTTAACTATGTTTATTTGACTGCTGCCTTTTCAGCCCTGTGCTTTTGTGCTTTACAGGCTACTGTCATAAAAATAATCTAAACATATACACGTACATAAATATATACACATATATATGTATAAAAATAGGGGAGAAATTCTATGAGATAATTCTAATAAAAATCAGAGGCATTTGAACAAATGGAGATTAAAATTCCCCATAAAGGATTCTAAGTGTGGAACTGTTCACATACATTTTCTTTAAGCTCTGTTGTTCAGTAGCTGTTTTCATCATGATAGCCTGGTGTTTTCAGTTTGAATCAGGACTTCAAGGAGTCCTGGGCTAGGCTGGGCCTTATGCTTTGTGGGACGCACATAGTTCGGGCGGGTTAACCCGGGGGGAGTACCCCTTACTCTGACATAGTTGGGAAACAGGTACTAAATGACTAACAAACACGACTGTATTGAGAAAATCATCTAGCATAAAATCAAAACCTCAATCTATTAATTTCTTCATGGGTAAAAATACTGTTGTTTGTGAATTCCTTTGATTAAGGGTCTTTTAGACATTTTAAAAGTACAAAGTTACTGGACAGGAAAAAAATCGTTAGATGATACATTTTAAAAAACACCAAAAATAATAAAACAAATTTAGCAGGCTATCTAGCTCTTGCTATTAACATATCATTCAACATTGATACCAATGCACTGAAAGAGGCCAGACCTACACTTGCCCTGCCCTGCCCTTCCCTTTTGTTCCAGCCAGGTCCACCAAGCTACGAAGTCCGAGGCTGGGGGTAACAACATACAGCCTGAAAGCTCTAGTCCTCTGGGAGTCCCTCTGACCCAGTTTTCTGGAACACCATCTGCTGTCTCCGTATGCAGAGTCAGGTAACGTAGTTATTTATTGATCTCTGCGTACATTTTATCTCTTCCATGCTTCCACGCGCTCCTTTTCTCCTCCAGGCATGCCAGTTATGCATGTGTTGTATCTCTCTTCTTCTGTGTTCAGGTCTGTTACTTGCTGCCTCAACATATTTATCCTTGTTCTCTTCCATATTATTTTATGTGATTTCCTCCTGCTTGTTCACCTGATTGTTTCTAATAACACTTATTTAAATTTTTCTTGCTAATGTGACTTCAACCTCTGGAATGATTTTCTCTCTCTTGTCCATGTCTTTACTGACTACTTCTAGCTTAACTCCTTCATTTATTGCCTTTAAGTCCAGGGTCTGCAAACGTTTTCTTAAAGGGCCAGAGAGTAAATACTTTAGGCTTTCGAATACTTTAGGCTGTAACACAGCCCCTCAGCTCTGCCGCTGGAGCACAAAGCGGCCACAGACAACACAGCAAGAGGTGGGTGCAGCTGTGCTGTTTACAAAACCAGCGACTGGCCCACGGACTCTAATCTGCCCACCTCGGCTTCTGGCAAATGGAACCAAACTGCGCTGCCTGTAAGCTTCTTTGAATCCGTGGCACTTCCCTTTGCTGCTACTCCTTATGACCCGTGTGTGCTGTTGGTCTGTCTCGTTTCGGTCCTTGTCCCCCCCTTGCAGCCCTCTCCCCAGGCCCACTCACCTTTCCCATTATTATTCCTGTTTGAATGAGGCTGCATATTTGCTGTGGAACGGTATGAAGAGGAGCAGGAAAGTGCAGGGCGGGCCTGCAGCTCCATTTCAAAGTCCTCCCAAAACCCCCTCTCCAAAACCATGACCCTCTCTGCCCCGGGACCCGGCTGCCCTCATCTCCCGGCACTGGGCTGGTGACTGTGGCCCCCAGGCAGCCCGAGCCCGATCAGCCTGCACTGCCCCTCAGCCAGGAGGCCAGGCCCCGACAGCGACACCGGGGTCCCTCCTGCCGCCCTGCAGGAGAGGGCGGGCACCGATAAGGACGTCGCCCAGCCCTGTGGAGCGTCATTTTGTGGGACTTTTAGGACTGGAAGTTAATCTGAGCAAATTCTACCGCCAGACACGTGTGCCCGGCACAACACGCTCTGAGTGAGCACGTGAAGATGGGATGTACCCAAGGTTACGCGACCACGTAAACAGTGCAGGGAAGAACCAGAAGGGAAAATGCACATACAAACAAAGGATGCCGCTTCATCAGCCATCCCGAAACTCTGGCGTAAACCTTTTTACTGCTCAGGACCCTGAGTTCAGAACCCGGGAGGACGGCTCCTCCCTGCTTCCCGGGCTACTGGCCGAGACGGCCTCCCGCACAGGCTGGGCCCTCCGTGCTGGGCCGCCCCCCAGCCCTCCTCCCTGTGCCCTGTCCCCGCAGCCTCTCACCCAGTCTGGCCCAGCTTCCTTAGGAAACAGAAGCTGCAAGGCCTCCTACAGCCTCGGGAGGCCCCACCGTGCCCCTCTGTGGGCTACTGTGGCAGGCACAGCCCAAATCCAGACAAAGGGGAGCCCCCCCCCCCATGAGAGAAGCAGTAAAGTCGCACTGTGACAGGGCATTTAGGATGGGCGGGCAGTCCTGTGATGACTGTTTCAATACAGCAATGAAATCCTTACGTTTGCCTTCCATAGACGCACTGTTGCCTCTGCTGTAGTGTCCCCGCACATCTCTGCCTACCACGCACCGTGCAGTGACGGCCAGGCTGACACAAGCTCGGGGACGCACACCTGGCACACGGGCCGCGACACCATGACTGTCACAACGCGCTTCCCAGAAGTGCTGCTTCCTGGATCCCAGCCGCCTACCCCTTCCAGGTGCTTCCAATACCTGCTCCCACTCGCATGCCCGGCCAGCCACCCAGACTTCGCTCCTGGCTCAGCGGGGGCCGGGGACGAGCTCCGGCTGCACAGCAGAAGTGACTCCACGCCCACGGCCGGCCACCTGCCCGCCGCTCCCGGCTCGTGGCTCCCGGCCCAGGGCTGCCTCAACTCACCCTGGGGAAACAGCTCTGACTTCGCTGTGACCTTCCCCTCACAGCCGTCCTGACCCCCCGGTTCTGCCTCTCGTGTGACTCTGACCTCAGGGATCCAGCTTCTGGGCTGGTCCTGGGCTCCCCTGAGTGACAGGTCTGAGCCTCGCCACGGACCTCCGGGTTCCAATGCTGATAACCATCGTTACCGGTAACTAACCCCGATAAACACATCACACTATGTGCATTAAGGGAAACGCAGACGGGACTTTACAAGCTAAGGTTCCCTAAAATGGAACTGCCCCACAGAAATGCAAGACAAGCCACACATATAACTTAACATTTTCTATTAGCCACATTAAAAACGGAAAAGGAAAAGGTAGAGCTAACTTTAATGCTTTATAAGCCAATATATGCAGTACATTGTCGTTTCAATGGAGAATATTATCAAGGTATTTTACACTGTTTTCCTATGCACTGAGCCTTGGAAGCCCCGTGCACGTCCTGTGTTCACAGCACATCTCAGCTCACCAGGGCGCCCCTTGCGTGCCCACGAACACAGGAGGCTGGCGGGCACTCATGGGGCAGCCGGGCCACGGAGCCGGCCTGCGGAGGGAGAAGGGCCGCCTCTCGCGTGTGTGCCGCCTCTCGTCCCGCCGCTCAACCTGCAGGGCTCCGTGGAGACGGCCTGCTCACCCCGGGACACAGCTGGCGGGATCTTCCCCTCCCCTCCCTCCGTCCTCGCTGTCTCCACCACCCGACTTCTCCTGCAGTGACTGCATCGGTGACGCCAACTGGAAGACAGACCTCGAAAAGTGGTCTAACCAGCTCCCAGTTTATGACCGTCTGACCTCTGAACGCCTGTCTCATTCGTGTACAAGTGGGCAGTGACACCACACCCCTGCCTCCCAGTGGGAACAGTGGGGCGCAAAGACCCAGAGAGACGCTTACGGGCACGATGACAGCAGGGCTCAGGGAGCAGGCAGGGGCGCTGGAGTCTGTGCTTCAGAGTCTCCTGGGAGGTTAACACACAGATCGCGGGCCTCCTCCGGCCCCAGCGAGGCCGACTCAGTAGGCCTGGGGGAGGCCTGAAAATCTGCACTTCTAGCAGGTTCCAGGGCAAAGCTGATGCTGCTGGTCTGGGGACCACACCGAGAACCAGCGCGTGCTGTGGGCCTCAGACCTGGAGTCAGACCACCCGGCTTAAACCCCGGCTCCAGGAGTCACTGGGTAACTTCTGGAAAGTTCCTTAATCTTCCAGGGCCTCAGAAAAATGAGAATAATGGCACCAACTTCATAGGGTCGTTTTTAGGATTAAATTAGCTAATATATGAAAAGTGCCTGGAACACTGCCTGGGACAGAGTAAGCGCTCAAGGACTATTATTTGTCATGATGATGATGACGGTGATTACGTAGCTGGAGAGGGTTCCTGGCACCTGGGAGAACCTAGTTCATCTCCAGGACCAAAGTCCTGCGTCCATACATGGCACGCAGAGTGAAAGGGTGGAGTGAATTTAATCCCCATTCTGTAAGTCAGAGCCACAGACTTTCATAGTTGGAAGGGACCTCAGAGATGCTGTCATTCAATTCAACTCATAAAAAGGCGGGGAAGCAGCTGAAACCAGAGAGGTTATGTGATCTGGCTGAAGTCACACAGCTAGTTTGGCCGGAGGTGGGACGAGAGCCTCAATCCCGTTTCGTTTTCTTTTCTCTGCATTACACTCCCATGCATCTTCCTGTGGAAATACTGCTATTATAAATGGTCATTAGGAACAGCTGCGTGGACTTCTGCGGACCAGCCCGGGGACCTGACCTATCGGTCAGCAAGTATTTACGGAAGCCCACGAAGTGCCAGGCACTGGGAGGATGGCAGGTGGGGGCAGACACGGGAGGTGCTGCGCCTGGCTTAGGGACACCCACCTTTTACACAGGAAAAAGGCTCTAACAGTCCAGCATTTGACTTAAGGAGGAACTTCTGAGACATAAACTCCAGGGAGCCTCCAGGAGACATCAGGCGTGGGAGCTTCCTACAACCTCCGTCCCAAGCAGGCCCACCCACCCCCAGCTTGAGCTGCAGGCGTGCGGCCAGGGCTACACTCAGCCAGGGGCCCGTCCCAGTGCCTCCCCTCCCCCAGTCCCGTATCAAGGATGGACACAGACATATTCTGGGCCAATCGGGGTCTCAAAAAAGCCTGTGATCAGAGGCCCAGAGACTGAATGCGCAGGATGGCACTGGGCACCGGAGATGCCTGACTGTCCTGGGGGGTGGTCAGCGCCCTGCTGAGGCCGGGGGGAGGCCTGAGGCAGAAGGAGCACCGCAGAGCCCAGGGCAGGACACCTGCTGGGCGAGAGGTGGGGAGGGCGGGACCCCAGGCCTGGGGTGAGCGAGGGGCAGGCGCCCGGAGCACGGCAAGCGACTCCACCGCCCCGGCCTGGGAAGTGCCCCACCGCCCCCTGGGATGACTCCTTTTCCACCTGCATTTCTTCGAGCTGGTTTCTGCTCCCTGTGCCACAAGCTCGGAGGAAGACAGCTGGGGACCAGTCCCTGCCTGGGGCGGGGGGCAGCCATGCATCAGCGCCGAGAAGGCAGGTCCAAGGGGTGAGGCAGCACCCGGGCCCCAGAATCCTCAGGGAGGAGGGAGGAACGCCACGTCCCCGAGCCAGCCGGGACCAAGGGGCGGCCGCTGACCGTTGGCCGGAGCGGGGAGACGGCGGGCCCACCTCGCGGCGGGGGGGCTCTGAGCATCCTCACCCGTCTGCCCCTTAACCCACGAGCGCGGTGCCTGCCCGTCCAGCATCCCTGAGGACCTCGGCCCGGCACACGCAGCATCCCTGCAACCAGGGAACTGGTGCCCATTCAACGCGTTCACTGAAACTCATTTCAAACGTGTTTCACCACAGCATCCTGATTCACGAAAGTCAGGATTTCAATTGAAAAGTCACTCTCCCCTCCATACGCTCAAAACTACGCTTGAGTAGATTTAGATTTAATCATTCTGCCTTTAATTTCTGGTTGCTAAATACAAGAACACCCCAACATAAACACTACGTAAGCTTTGATCTTCTGGGAGGTTAAGTTGCTCTTTTTAACCTGGTCTTGCCCATGAGTGTAAAGTTTCTGTTATCATAATTATTTCCTAGATGCTGACTCAGTAGTGTCCTTGATTGAGAGAGATGGGAAGGGAAGCTAGTTCTATTTAAGAAAACATTTCTTGTAGCAGTAATATTTGAGCCTAGTGACACGGGAGGAGAGAAATTCCACTACATATAAAAAAACCAGTAATTTACAGACTACATCCCCTCCACACTGCTGAAAATTAAACAAAAAGCTCCTTTATGTTCTCCAAATTAAAAAAAAAATCAAGAGAGCTCCTAAAAGTTTGATTATTTTAAAAACACATAGATAGTGACAGGAGATTTTTCTTTTTGAGTCTTTATAACTTTAGATGACATTTAGAAAATCAGGCCTTTGATAAACTGAATTAATATTTTCAAAATAGTTAACATATCAAGTCTTTAAATATTCTAAAATGCCCCCCCCACCAAAAAAAAGAAAAAAACAACCAAACAAAAACTTTAGAGAAGCTTAACTCAAATTGCTAGACTCTGGAGAATAAACCTTTATTTTTTGGTGACTAAAATTTTCTGTAGTCTGACAAGTACCAATGACTGCTCAAGTCCCACGATTAAGAATAAAAAGCTGTCTAGTCCTGTGAAAAACCAGAAGCGGTTCTCCCGGCAAATGCTGACGGTCAAGGGCTGAGGGGCGTCTTTTCTGTTAACACAACACAACATCTTCACATGCATCTCACAAGAATGAACAATGTCTTCACTGTCCTCCTGAACACTAATTTAGGGTTGTATTTTTTTGCTGTGTCAATGAGTGTCAAAATATTGTTCTTCTAATACATGAAAGTATTTGCATGGAGCTTTATGACTGATCTTTAGATGTTAGCCAGAGGCAAAATAAAACAGAGACACTCCAGTTGGGAAATCTCCCTAGCAATGAAAAGCAAGAGTCTTTAACATATTCTGCCTTTCTGCCAATTTTTTTTTCCAACTGCACAATGGTTTATTTACCCCGCAATTGGTGAAATTAAAAGTAATATCGGACACAACAAAACTATACTTCAACAAGTAAGACCCAAAGGATTCCATTTCCCTGAAAATGAAACAGAAAGTTTTCAAGGAGGAAGACAGAAACTCCAAGAGGAAATTCTAAGAGCCTGACATGAATTAATATACAAACCATATCAACCGATTACAGAAAAGCCAAGAAACACTGTGCATTTCAACTATGAACGGAGAAACTTTTTCTAAGTCATGCATTTCTGCATCATCTCATCCTTAGATGCTCAATGGCCTACAACTATCTGCATTTATCCCAGTTATTAAGAAAAACAGGGCCATCACATTTTCTGTCTCTCCAGAGTTGAAGAGCCCACAGGCAGGCGTCTGATGGGTTTTCCATTCTGTTCTTTCCCTCCTTCCTACTAACTATCGGGCCATGGTGGTTCTGACGGAAAAGACACCATGTCCTGTCACAGAGGCGCTGGGCCGGCTGATGGGTTACACACTAGGAAGCTGAGGGTTGGGCCCAGCTGCTGTCCGGGCAGAGCAGTCCTACAGCTCGGTGCCAGGACAGGCCCAGCGAAGGCCACGCTTGCACCACAGAAACCAGACCAGCCTTTCGAGTCAAGTGTCGGCTTGCAGACAAGTAACTTCATCAGCTCTGAAACAACCGCCACAGTGTTCTTATTGATCACGAAGGCTCGTGACGCAAGACTTGGCAGGGAGGGGATCTGCGCTGGTTCCCTCGGCCCAACTTTCCGAGAAGAAGGGCGCTTGGGGTGGTGTTTACGGAAGACAGATGTTACTCAGTGATTGATGCGAACCTTCCTGGGAAGGTGTGCAACGTGCCGGGCCTTCGGGATGAACTGCGCCTGCTCGACATTCATAGACGTGCTAGCATTTTCACTGCACTGCACTTACCAAGGGGAAAGGGTGCTTAGAAAGCTGACAACTGATAACATCTCAAAGCTAAATCTGAAGTGATCTGCTAGATTTTTTTTCTTTTCTGTGAGACACTAGGTAATGCTGATAATTTTGTTTTTAAATCAATGTTGTTGATTTAAGAACAGTTATTGAACATTTGCTCCAAAAATCATAAATTAATTTAAGAGGCTAGTAATTTTCAGGCAGGAATATGTGTGCAAGCAGAATATTTAGTGTCCTTTTACTGCTCTTGCAAATAAGCCAGTGTGACGATCACACTTTCTGTTCAATCCACACCGAATCTCCAGTTCCCATTTCTACGAAATTCCTTCTAAAATCACAGAGGGACAGATAAAGTGGCAAGGGGACACACAGGGAGGTGCTGCTGGACCAGAGCCACCGGGCCGACCCCAGACCGGACAGCAGATAAGGAGCCCTTCCCACCCGGCCCTCCACCATCGGCCAGATTGAAGCCTCGTAAGAAAAATGAAGAAGAACAAATTCAGTTCAGAGTCCAGTGAAAGGATCACACAAGTGGGCTGAAGCGTCAGTGAACTAAGTCTCCAAGGAAGTCAGCTCTCCCCGGACAGGGAGAGAAATCCCGTGTCTCCCCACGGGTAGCCCCACAGGACTGGCGGGCAGGGGCTGAGCCCGGGGTTGGGGGGCTAGCTGCCCCACTGCCCCTGCCCCCGGCACGTGTGCCTCTGCATGACTGACTCCAGGACACGAAGGGCGGAAAGAGAGGCAAGCTCGTGCCTCGCATGGAAGCTCTGGGCTGGGGACAGCGTGGCATCCCAGCCGGACGGCGCAGGGCCACCTACCCGGCGACCAGAACGGGCAGCTCAGGCCCACGAGTCACCTTTGTCTCTGACTCCGTGTTAGGTTAGGACCTCTGAGAAAAGGGATGAGCTTGGGGCGTTTGCCTCTAAGAGCGAACGGTGTCCCCCAGTTGGGGAAACCGCGTCACCCGCTGGGCCCCTGACCTGCTTTAGCGGAGACGCCCCTCTTGGCGGCCCGTCCGGAGGGTCCAGGGGGAGCAGGGCCAGCACCCAGCTGATGCCAACTCCTCCCGCTGCTAGAAGTGGAGGGCGAGGATGAAGGAGCAAAGGAAAAAGAGCGAAAACACCAACCTTGCTCCCAGCAGTACCGGGCGCTGGCAGGCGAGGAACCTTTCTGTGATCAGCCGTCACCTTTTTACAAGGTGGGGCAACTCCATAAGCTGAGCCTGTGGTGTGAGACCCACACACCCACCGCCCCCAGAAGGCAGGACCAGAAGGCCTCACACGGTGATGCGTCTTCCCAAGTGAAGTGTTTTACAGGAAAACGGGCCATCAAGGACAGTCTCAAGGTTATGTAGTGAAAAGAAGGCGGACAGAAGCCCTAAGACTCCGGGCCTATCACGCCAGGCAAGTCACTCACTTCACGCCTGGTTTTCTCGCACGTCACAGGGTTTAGGGATCCTATCAGAGCATCTCTTGAAAGTGCTTTGTGATCTACAAAACGTTACTGCTATTACAAGGGATAATATTATTAGAGAAAATGCCTGGCTAATGCTGAAGAGATCAGTGATCCGTAACGATCACCAAGATACAACATGATAATTCCACAGCCTGTTATCACTCTTAACACGAAAACACAGCATTTTTCAGAGCACTAATTCTTCAAAAAAAATGTGTTTTAGAACAGAAATCTGCAATTTCAACATTTCCATCCTTAAGAATTTCTGATTCCTTGCCCAAAGCAGGTCGGTTATATGCAAGTTTTGAAAGAGTATAAAAATCCTGGTAGGGATTTCCCTGGTGGCACAGTAGTTAAGAATCCACCTGCCAATGCAGGGGACACGGGTTCGAGCCCTGGTCCAGGAAGATCCCACATGCCGCGGAGCAACTAAGCCCGTGCGCCACAGCTACTGAGCCTGCACTCTAGAGCCCACGAGCCACAACTACTGAGCCTGTGCGCCACAACTACTGAGGCTGCGCTCTAGAGCCCGTGCTCCGCAACAAGAGAAGCCACCCCAACGAGAAGCCCGTGCACCGCAACGAGGAGTAGCCCCCGCTCACTGCAACTAGAGAAAGCCCATGTGCTACGAAGACCCAACGCAGCCTAAAATAAATAAATAAAATAAAACATTTTTTAAAATCCTGGTAATTTATATATTTGTCTTCTATGTGGGTTTCTGCTATTTCAGGAAAATAAATCTGTGCTATACAGGTGGATATTTCAGGGGAGCTTGAACTCATTTCTTCTAGATAGTTAGCTTCATTCATTATTGTTCGCGTTCCTTGGTGTTATACTGTTCCCAAATAGTCAACAGTTGTTGATAGAAAAACAGATGTTCTTCCAACATTTCTCAAGGAAGTAGAAAAGCCCATAAATAGAGCCTGAACTGAGGCGTGATCGGAAGATTTCAACTAATGAAATCTTGAAACAAACAAACCTTTTAAAACAAATCAGTTAACTGGAGAGCGTGCTTTTTGGGACCGGATTCTAACTTCAGTATAACAAGAAGTCTAATGCCATCCTTCATTCAACAGCATTGTCCTAATTAGTTTGGTCTAAATGTCTCCACACTTTACTGTTTATTTTGGCGTAAAGAGCGCCCACCTCCACCACCTCTCCTCCTGGGGGGCGGAGGTGTCACCAGGGAGGTTGGGTGGGAACAGAACCCATGAACAGGCAGCATGAAGGCAGGGCTCTGAGAAACCCCTCCAACCAGAGACGACGGCCCTAGACAGTGTGCCAGAGAGGGGATCAAGGTGGAGCCCCAAGAAATGTTCATTGGCCATTGTTTTCATGGGAATAATCAGAAGGATTTCCCTAACGTTTCTCATTAATTTCACCGTCTTATTTTACAGATGGAGAAACTGAGAAGGGCTGGGGAATGACCTTCCAAAGGTCACGACTACAGAACGAGGAACAGAAGGCAGGTTTCCTGACCCTGGGGCCGGTTTCCACCCGGTCCACCCCGTCTGGATGCAACGGCAGGAGCTCAGGTTTGATAAGCGGCTGCCTGAAGACACCCCCTGTGCCAGCCTCTCCAGCACCCATGACACCCCCAGGGTGGGGAGGCACAGGCCCTGCACCCCCCAGGCACACGCCGGCCTAGAACACAGCCAGGACGTGAGGGGCTCGCGCAGGCACGTCCCAGGCTCAACGTGGGACCCTCTTCCTTTACCCAGTTTCCAGCCTGAATGTCAAGGGGTCCTCTGAGACGCTCCCAGGGTCTCCCTATTAACGACTCTCTCCGGACGTCCAGTGCACACGTCCTCCGTCACAGGGGTCAGACCGGCCCACAGACTCGCTGCGCTTTATGAAGATGATGGAGATGGGGGCGGGGTGATTATCTGAAGGATCCTTGCCTTTACAAAGGGAACCTCTACACAGAACCTGAGGGTTTGTGACACACAGCCCCTCTGAGGGCAGCAACATGTTTGATTCCATGATTAATTCTGTTTGACAGAGACACTAGGTTAAGTTAGGAAACCTAAGCTACTATGTCTTGAATCGTTGGAAACTGAAAAGTAGCAAAGATCACAGAACTTTCGAGAGTTGGGAAATTTGTTACAGGTTTTGGAGATAAGGAAACTGGGCTCCATTGAGACATTCCAGATGGCGAGAGACGGGCCTGGTGCTGGGGCCCAAGTCCACCCTCCAGGCCAGCCGCCTCTCCAGGTCGCCACGTAGGAGGCAAAGGGCCCTGAGAATCACAATGGAGGTCAGTGAAGAAATGAGTGTAATATTTAAGTACCTGCTCTTACACAAAAAGCAGGAAGGACTTTCCGGTGAGCAAGGCACTTTACTTTGAAAAGTGGTTTCTCTTTTTTAACACAGCACTGGAGAGGCCAAGACAGCTTCACAACTGCAGTGCCTTCAGGGGCCGCGGCTGGGTTCACCCCTGGTGGCCTGCAGAGGACATTCCCTTGCAGAAGCGGCTGTGAGCACCTGAGGGCAGAAGACGGTCCCCGTACGGGGGTGTGGAAGGAGCCTCGCCAGGTCTTCTGGTTATATCAGAGAAGTTGTACATCTGAAATGCTGAAAGCTGAGAGTTTTGTTTAAAAAAAAAAAAAACTCTCAAATTTTAACTGTTAGCTAAAAAAGAAAAGAAAATTTTAAATATCGCCCGGACTAAACAAAGCATAGCCGTGGCCCAGCTCCGATGCAGGCGGTAAGGACCCCAATAGGAGGACCTGTTCTTGAGGATCCCACTTGGGTGTCAGGTCAAGCAGGACCCTTCAGACTCTGCTCACGTGGCCCCTACCAGGCACGCTGAACCTCACTCACTTCACAGGAAAACAAGGGACGAGACAGGAAATGTGGCTTCTCGGTTTGTTTACAGTATAGAATACTCTTCTTTCCCACTTCTTCTGAAATCCTTCATATAGGAAATGTAAACCACAAAGAGGATATAATTTTAAAACCAGAAAGATATTTTCCAACACCCCCTTGCCCCAAATTTCATTAAATGCACAAGAGAAAACATCCTTTGTACGATAGCTAATATCATTACAAAGTAATTAGTCGCAGAGGTCCTATAAAAAACCCACCACCCTACCACCCTTCAATTTCAGTCACCGGAAATCAGGGAATTCATTATTTGGGGACTAAAAAATACCAATGCATCTAATTTAAATTGGCGGTTAAGAAAAAAGACAAGCAAAATCCGGCCCTGCTTCCCCAGGTTCTTCCCGCCTTTGTGAACGTACTTCAGACAGCAAACGACAAAGACGGACAGTCCTGTCCTGGGCCTCCCTCGGCTCCGGAGGGCCACCTCTCCTGGCCCCCCGACTGACCTTCCCGTGCAGCCAGACGGGCTGACAGAGACGTCAGGCAAGTGCTGAAAGGGGACTCGAGCATCTGGCGGCGAGTCTGGAGCAAGTTTCGCTGCAAACTCTCTGGGGGCGGCCGCACTCCAGTTTCTCAGGAATGCTTCATGCCCCTCGTCCCTCTCGGAGAGGTCAGGGAAGCCTGTGACACCCCCGAGGGCACGGCCGGACTAAATTAGCATGAGATAACTTGGACTCTCTTCCAAACATGAAAATACAAGGGACGGAATTTCATTAAAAGCAGAAGACGACGTGATCCAAGTTAATCCCGGCTCTAAGCTGCTGTAGAAACCGGTGTTTACGTTCCACGCTCCTCCTGGGACAGAGGTCACCGGCAACCACGCCGGCCACGCCAAGTGGCCAACGTGACCTCGGCTGATGGAACCTTAGTTTCACAACGAAGCTAAAAAGTGGGTTTGGGGTGTTAAAATAAGTATTCAGCCTATTTATGTGTGACTCTACGAAGCAGTAAGATCCCGAGGTCAAAAATAAACATTTCAGTACTTCAACCTTTCAATATCTTTTAAATCAGGAAACAGGAAACTTTAATAGGTAACATGAGTCATTAACCGTATGTAAGTGTGTAAACATGGGAATATCTAGTGTCAATTTAGTAAGGCGTATAATGTCAGAGAGTGCTTTCTATTATACCTACAAATATTTGAAAGAACACATTGTAAATATTTAGAATGATAGTATAATGAATGAGATATGTGCAAAAAGCGCAAGGATGACATTTCATCATCTGCTTCTAGAAAATTTAATCGGAAGGATAGCTCTAAAGAAAGTCTCAGTGTATCGTGTCAGTAATATATGACCAAAAATGTATTAAAAAATTCAAACTTGGATGCTTATCTTGGAGCCCTTCTACTTCAGCCAAGGAAGGGCTATGCTTACTAATTCTTTGAGGAATAAATGTTTCTCATTAGCTACTATACCATCATGTAAAGTATTCGCTTTGATTTAAAAACACTTCTGTTTCTTTCAAATAGTCATAATTTGTGAAAATTGGCACTTTATTATAAACTATCATTCATCTATTGACATTTTGCAGACTAAAAGTTATGCTGTGCACTTTTAAACATTTTTGTGCACTTTTAGACACTTTTCACTTCGCACTCCTTCTGACATTCCTTGACTTTATTGTAAAAGATGAAAGGTGTACAAGGATAAGCCCTGGATGAGGGACAGTGGCTTACTTTGTCTGATTCTACTACACGTTACGGCAAAGTACTCAGTGATACAAATTATTTGCTAGAACATTATACTTTAGCTTATGTACTGGTGTGAATACGTCCTAGGAGAGTCCTGTTTTGACGTTGTGATTCTCGGTAACCTGCCCCCGATGACTTCACAACGACGGACGCTAACAGGACACACACAACAGTTACAGAGGCAGAGACGAAGCAGCCAGTGTGGCAGCAGACGGGGGTGTCATGTGTGAGGAAATAACACTCCTGGATGTAAAAGCTGGGTTGAGAAACTCTCTCCGAGCTGGAGGAAACAAAATATTTTAACCTGTGAAGGGGGGAGCTGTATTCAGACTGAAGTGTGAACAGACGGCACAGGGAACGCAGTGACGGACCAACGGACGCGGTAATTCCCTGCGGCTTTTCACCCATCGTGGGCCTTTTCAGATGCCTGGTGGGGCTCAGTGAAATTCGCGGCCCCAGGACTGAGCCGTGATTTAGCCAATTGGAATACTGAAACCCAAGTGTCAACCTCATTACTTTTAAGCTCTAACAAACCAAATTTGATTAGTTCAGACATGAAATGTTGATATCCTTTAGGTAACACAGAGTTTAAGCCTAACTTTCTAACGATTTCTATCTTTTGTTATGAAGGCTAAATAAAATCTTAAGATTTGGGGCTGTTTAATTTTTGAAGGCAGTGATTATTAACTTTATTGGGGTCATGAACCCCACTGAGGATCTGCTGAAAAATGAGGAGGGTGCCTTCTTCCCTGAAAAGCACACACACGTGAGCCTGCACATGGCACGTTTTTGCCCAAGGTTTTAAGGGATTCACAGACGTCCTGGAAAGGCTGGCTGTCTTTGGACACTGGGTTAGACATTTTTGATTCACAGAGATAACGCTGAAATCTTCACTCATCTTCCACTCGCTCGCGCTTCTGTGCAGGCCACGTCTGCGGAAGGCCAGGTTAAGGCCGGTGCTAAAAGCCGAGTGGGACGCCAGGAAAGACAGGGTGCAGTCCCTGCAGCGGAGGCGCTGGTGCAAAGCGAAGCAGACACAGCTGAGACTGCCCCACTGTCCGCACGGCCACCCACAGCTCTCCCAGGACCGCAGCTTCCTTGTCTGGGACTCGGGCCCTCGGACGGTGACCCCAGTTCTGGGACCGAGACAATGGAGTGGACAGTGCTTTCTTTGTAAACGGCAAACACTGTACAAATGTTAGCGGTCGGTTTTATGAAGTCAAACTTGCCTTCCTGTTTTGAGAGGCAGCCAGTGGGCAGGAAAGCAAAAATTATACCAGGGAAGTCAAAGTGAAGAGGAGGAGAATTAATCACAAGAAGTGTCCATAATGGTCTTCTTAATGAGGGGAGAAGATCATTTTAACCAAAAGCATCCAATCAACGGTTTTGAAAAGTTTTTTAAATGATGATCCTTTAAAAAATAAAGCTGCCAAGGCAATAAAGGAAGAAGTGCTGGCTAGAGCTTGTAGCATAGGGCTTTGACTTACTTAATGCATTCTTTTTTTTTTTAATTAATTAATTTATTTATTGGCTGTGTTGGGTCTTCGTTTCTGTGCGAGGGCTTTCTCCAGTTGCGGCGAGCGGGGGCCACTCTTCATCGCGGTGCGCGGGCCTCTCACTATCGCGGCCTCTCTTGTTGCGGAGCACAGGCTCCAGACGCACAGGCTCAGTAGTTGTGGCCCACAGGCCCAGTTGCTCCGCGGCATGCGGGATCTTCCCAGACCAGGGCTCGAACCCGTGTCCCCTGCATTGGCAGGCAGACTCTCAACCACTGCGCCACCAGGGAAGCCCAATGCATTCTTTATTGGCTCACAAGATACATAAATAAAATACACTGAAATTAAATAAATACAATAAATAAAAGGTTTATAAGACAGTTACTTTTGAAACTCACTGATTTCTTACACCTTACGTGCTAAAACACCTGCCCTCCCCTGGGACTCAAACAATCTATTCTTTTGGAGCTAAGATAGCTAAGCTTGAAAATACGATTGCTCTAGAGCCCGTCAGCTGCAAGACAGTCAGATCCCATATCCCATGGAGGACGGCGCCTCTTTCTCCCAACTTAGGATGGAGAGACGGTAAGGAGAGCCTGGACATTGGACAGACACGGGCTAGAATCCCAGCTCTGCTACCTAATGCCTGGGATGATGGGCAAGTCACTTCAACTGTAAAATGAGGGTAACAAGTCCTCTTTTGTAGGCTTTAAACAAATAAATGAGAAAATGAGTATAAAGTGCCTATAACAATGGTTGGCACATAGGAGTAGGTCAATAAAATGGTAGCTGCCATTAATTCGCACTAATGATGCCATTCACTAAGTAAATGAGGTGCAAATGTGCCCCAGCTACAGCACTACATGCTTTGTAAAACACCCTCACAATCTGTCATCCGATCCTCACAATAAACTTGGAGTCAATCAGCGCGCACTATGGTTTCCCTTTCACCCACGAGAGCACAACGGATGAAAGATGTTAACTGATTTGCCAAAGTCATACAGCGGCAGACACGAAGTGGCCCAGTGGAGACTGTCCGTCCTACAGCACCTGCTGTGTCCAGCCAGCAGGGCATCCTGTGTCACCAGCATCCACTGGTCCAGCACAAGCTATTAACACTGTAGATATTCAAGAAAGGAAAAAGAGAAGCGTTATCTGGGGGGTGTGAACATATAATCAGGAGGCAACCAGTCTCAAGAGAAACTGGAGAGCGTAGGAAAGAAACCGGTGATAGGGGAAAGCCTGTGGTCCTCCTGAGGGTGGGTCACACGGACCAGAAGAGTGACGTCTGTGAAAACAGCACGACAGTGTGTCAAGGACAAGCAGCCTTTGGTAATCTCCAGCATCTCAGCTATTTTCAGTTACTGCTACAAAGAAAATACAGTGGGAAATGACAACAAACCGAAGACCACAACCAAAACCCATGCTCTTTTTTTTTTTTTTACTCCTGAGGGTGGGGCAAGGAAGGACTAAGCTAAGGAAAGAGTGAAATCTGTTCTTCACAAGTGGGAAGCACTTAGTGTATGCAGAGCAGTTCTGGTGGACACAACTGCCCCAGTCCTTTCGTTCCACCTCCAGCAAGAAAACAAGGCCTCCAAGTTGAACTTCTGAATCTGCGTGTCAATAAGAGAAGACGCCTTTCCAATATGAAAAGGTCTTCGAAGAATTTCAGTGCACGAGTACTGGGACTGCATCCTCAGAGGCAAACACTTTACAGATCACATTTAGCTCTTAAATGAAAGCAGCTCGAGCAGAGACTCAGAGGACAGAGCCCTCCCTGGGCCCAGCAGAACCTGCCAGCACGTGCACGGTCGCCCAGACTGACTTCCCGAAGGACCGTCCATCACTGGGATTTGTTTGCAGCAACTTTGAGAATAGGGTGGTGACTGTGGGGAGAGACTGATGGGGAGGAATCGGCCGGGGATTATTACGCTACCAGAGAGAAAACTGAAAATGAAAAGACGCAAATATTCTTTACTTCTTCTCAACTTCTCTGCAGGTGGCAGCTTGTTAGCAACTGGTTTCTGGAAGGAGGCTTTACTGGAAACATTACCCCTATGTTCTGTTGGATATTCCTCCTGTTTAAGCTGGGATGTATGTTTCAGAGCAAAATATATAAGGTAAAGAGATCACACAGGGACGCTTTGATCACCACCACCTGGGGCTTCTTGGTGAATGGCAGTGACTGCAAGCCCCTATCTGCAAGCATGAGGCTCATGGGCGGGGTTAAAGCACATGGCCGAGAGGATTTCCGCTGTCTCTCTGGGTGATGGAGAAATGCAGGGGAAGTTCAAGGGGAAAAACAGAGCATGGACTTGATAGTTTACATACAGTCAGGGCAGTTAGAAAACACTGAGGGTCCACTATTTCAGCTTCAAGATAAGTATACTATTTGAGAGAAAATCTAAGTTATTTGGGTTAACCAAGGACTTTCTCAACAGCTACGGTGGTCCTTGGAAAGTATTAGCATCTACTGAAGTAATAATTCCTCAGATGGAACTCTGTGCTTTTAACGAGATGATGAAGACAGGCCTGTCCGTGGCTCAGAGTGGTTAGGGCTCCGCTGAGTCAGACGTGGGACGTCAAATACCAGTTGGCGTTAAACCATCTCACAAAAGGGCTCTGGGTGCCTCAGGACCACACAGGTGAAGACGGGGCCACCGCTCGGCTGAGTGTGTGACCGCAGAGGCAAGTCTGAGTTACCTGCTGCGACAGCTTCACAGCTTCACGGGCAGGAGAGCGAGCGCTGCACTCAGGGGGGGCCAGCCGTAGACTGGGAACTTGCGGCCAGCAGGTGACGCTGCTGGGGGCTGGCCCAGGTCTCAGCTCCTGGTGTCTGATGTGTGAGTTCTAAGTGGCCAATTCCTCTTGAGAGAGTGTGGGAAAGAAACTCCATTGAGGTAGTCACAGGTTGTTCCAAAAATGTCAAGATTTTAGTCTCCTTGGAATGGATTTAGAAGATTTTAACATGTAAGGGTGCAGCTTGTTCTTATGAAATATCAAATCCATTAATAGTTTGTTTCTTACAGTTCAAATATTTATGATTAGGTCAAAAGTTCAAACCACTCTACTACATGACGCGTGTTTGAAAAATAGGAACTAAGCTGAGTTTTTGAATAGTAGCTTCAATTTAAAGCACAGAAATGCCTACCACTATTCAAAAATCAACATCAGAATAGCGTAAAAATTAATGAAAGGAAATCTTGAAAGAAGAAAGTCATGGCCATTGCTGTTTCTTGCAAAATTCCCAAAGGGCACTGGCTATATCGGAGGCAAGGCCTTATAAATGTATGAATCAAAACCATAAGAATTCCGCTTCCCTCTCTCTCTCTGAGCTGCACTGTGAATACAGATACGGCTGCAGAATACAGGACAGTATATCATCTGGTGAGGAGAGATAGACCGTCTCCTAAACGGCTTGTGCCTCATCACTCCGGTGTCACAGGGTGAACCTCCCCGTCTCGGGCAAATCGCATCCTTGCTGTACAGCATCTATCACGAGGGCTTTCTGGGTACGAGGAAGATACAGAGTAATGAGTTGATGTGAGATATGGGGTAGATCCCACAAGCCAGACAGGCAGGCTCGCAGATGAATTATGAGGCCGATTCCTTCACAGCTGCAGAGAGTTTTCAGATTTTGTAAAACAAAACATGATGCAATCTCTCACTAGGCTATTAAAGTGGATTAGGGCCCATCAGCATCCCCACATGATGACTGTGTGTAAATGTGCAGACACAGAAAAACACAGGCATAAAAACACACACTCTGTCCTTCTGTCTCACCAAAAATCTAGGAAAGATGTCTCAAACTACGGCTCACATTGAAAACACATGTGCAGCAAGCTACAGTTCAGAAAAGCCTGGTAACTCATGTCAGGGTTACCACTTGAAACCACTTGACCCAAACTAAAAAAGGAAAAGCTTCCAAACTTTTCCTTTGTGCTTATAAAGAAGCACATTTCCCTATTTAATTATTGTAGTTACCTTTACCAGCCACTCTGACTGAATCACAGACGTACAGAATTTTAGAGCCGCACGAGACCCTCGATGACCTTCAACGACGGAAAGGGAACCAAGTTTCAGAGTTGAAGTTAGAGCCGCGAGTCAGAGGCAAAGTCAGGACTTACTAAGGAGGGATTTCCGGAAGCCGGCAGGTGCCTGCGCATCCCTGGAGGCGGGGGCAGGGCCCCGGGGACGTCCACTCAGTGGCCTCTTGCCTTTGGCTTCTTCCCCAGGACACGTCTTGTGGATACAACTACTTAATTAAAACCCATAACACCTAATGTGATTATGAAAATAAATAAGATAACTCAGGGACCCAAGCCTTCAAGAGATGAGGTGGAGAGTCTGCTCGCAGGCGGGGGGCGGGGGGAGGGCGGTGTGCGGGCGGCCTTGGGAGGACCCCAGGGCCATGTTGGCGTCTGCATCTTCTTCTGTCACACAAGGGCCTCCTGCCCACCCAAGTTCACCTCTGGAGACCTTGGGAGGGCCGAGACTGCGTAAGTGTTGACAACACAACACGAGAGTGACAACACGACCCGGCCCTCTCCTGCCACCACTAGATACCATCCTAACACCTACGCGAATCAAAGCATCTACGAGCGCGGCACCCACGCTGGATGGGAGGGACTCAAACCCACCACGCTCCAAAGCCTCCTCCGTCTCCTGGCCCGCAGGCCCCAGACACACCCTTCTTTGAAGCCTGCACCTACAGAGCCGTTCACGGGCCAGCCCAACGCCCTGCGGGGAACCCAGGGACAGGGGGAGGGGGGCCTGGTCAGGAGTCTCCCTGTGGCCCAGGTCTCCTTTCTGTAGAAACGTGTGTCGCTCTTCTCCAGGATACAGACATGCTCTGATACAATTTTCAAAGACAGATGCTTGTTTCTAACTGTCGGGTATTTTTTCTTCAAATTTTCTCAGTTTTCTGAAGTGGATGTTTACTCTTTCCTGTCTTTACAGTAAAATAGAAAAGGGGACCTGGGAGACTGGAGGGGGTTCACAGCGGTTTTCCTGCACGATGCAGCGTGTGTTTCGCCACCTCCCTTGCCAGGCGTGTCCAGGCCTTTGCGCTGCCACCGTCCTGGAAACACAGGGGCAGCCAGGGAAGCAAACGGCTGGACTCAGAGGCCAGAACCTCCATCAGTCTGTGAACTGACAACCAGGTACAATCTGGACTTGACGACACAGCACGATCAAGAAGATACAGTCACGGGAGGGCAGTGAAGAAGCACCATTTCTCTATTTCCTCTGAGTTTTAAAGTCACGGGGCAGCCACTGCCCTTCTTGAAGCCAATTTTGTTAAAACAGGTAAATTCCCATTGAAATCTGAGGTGCTCCTGCAGGTACGGGGGCCTACAAGGCGCTGAGCAGTCTCAGGTCCTGACGCTCACGTGTGACCTGTGGCCACGGCATCACCTGGGAGTCACCTGGCTCTCAGGCTCCAGCTCAGACCCACGATCACAGGCTGCATGGACCCAAATCCCCAGAGCGCTGCTCTAGCTCTTTTCTACCTGGGCACTCAACGCCCACCTCCCCCCATCCGCCACCCTGGAGCCCGTCATGACGGGAGACCATCCAGGAGAGGGTGAAGACAGGCTCTCCGCTGCATCAAGCGCTCCCAGGCTCGGGGGTCGCGGCTCGAGCTCATCAGCCGAGGAAGCAGCAACACCGAGCATGGGCAGGTGGCCACCTGGCAGGTGCCAGACAACCACCAGTGTGAAAACAGCGGCTGAGACACAGGATCTGGTCACCCCTCACCCAGGACGGCCTGACGACAGCAGAGCCCATCACTGGTGAGCCCCCAGCAGGTGCCAGGCCCCGTGCGGTCCACAGCCGTCCCGGCCCGCACGGCGCGTCCACACAGGCTGCTGCACTCCTTTCTGCCGGCAGGAGCGAGGCTGGACGCGCCCCTGTACTAAGCACCGCACGACTCCTGAGGAGCTGGGCATCCGCCCGCCGTCCGCCCACCACTCCACACTGCTTCCTACGGCGCAGGCTGCTAGGGACATCGTGAAGCTTTAGAAACATTCTGATGCGGCAATTCCAGGAAGAAAAATAATCTGCGCGCTTTTCTGTTTTATATTATTTCTGTATTTCTTTTTGACGTCGTTCCAAACTTATTGCTGAAGGCTGAGGTCACCTTGTTTGGGGAACTTTAAATACACACACACACACACACACACACGCACACGTGCGCACACACACATATGCACACGCACAAATACACGTAGTAGCAACTCCACGTGGGAGACCTTACTTCAACAGCAGGTGTTACACCATCAGTCTTAGGGATTTCCTAAGATCGCAGTAACATGAATATATCTAGGAAAGGGGCACGTACAGCAAGTATGTGCTCCCTCAGTGCAGTGGGAGCTCCAGCAGCCCTGCGGACGGGACAGGACTGGAGCTGAATGAGGCGCTCCCTGGGCGAAGGTCACAGTGTAGCGCACTCTCTCTCTGGGGGGGGCAGGGGAGGATGGCACGGACAGCAAGAAGGTATAAGATGCCTTCCTCATTTAAAACACAAACTGGTCTCTTCAGGCAGCTCACCGTGAATAACGAACCAGGGAATTCAAAGCTTTAAACCTGTTAAAGAAGCAATATTAAGTTTGGTATAAATATAGCTGAAATAATCCAGACAGTTTTATGACCTTACACCCCAAATAAAGGTGAAATGCTGAATTCTTTCCCTGGAAATAGTGGTAAACACAGCTAACAGATGGAAGAGCTGAATGGAAATTTCAATAAAGAAGGCCACAAAGAAGCATTTGTAAGCTCAGGGGTGCACGCTTTAAAAAAAGAAGCTGAAAAATGGAACTTTGTTTTATTTTGATAGAGTGCCAACACAGTACTGCATTCCTTAAAGAGCGAATAAAGTCTTGAGTTAGACTGGCCTTCTCAACACCTCTCGAAAAGCCCCCTTGGGTCTCATTTTGCTGGGATGACTATTTATATGACAGGTAAGGGAATAATTTTGCTGGATTCAGTTACACCCGGGCCTCTGTGACCCCCGGGTCAGAAGAGCAGAGGCAGAAGTGACAACGCAGATAATTGCCTGTTTAGGGTGATGGAGCAGTGACTGAAGCCCAGATTATAACACCTGAAAGATAAATGGTCTGGCGTGAGGTGCAGGGGGGCAGAGGCGAGGGGCCGGGCAGCACAGTGCCCAGTGGCCGGACTCTGGATTCCGCAGGGAGGGGCACGCTTCCTGACCTGGAACTCACTCCAGCCTGACTGTTCCAGCATCTCAAATAGGTTAGTTTGTAAAACATGCCATAAAACAGAAACTCAGCCCAACGTCCCAAACTGCAGGATTAGAGTAACATTAGTTAACGTGGCCCTCCATTAATTTTCACCGTAACCTCTGCAGGCCGAGACCTGCCCCAGATCCATTATTTTTGTCTGTCACTGGAGGGAACTTTCCCTTCCTGCCAGCCAGGAAAAAGCCTGCTGACGTCCGCAGTTCAGACCTCAGCGCGCGGACCGCGGCCTGACCGCTGTGGGCCAGGTCTGCACCAGCTCCTCTGACAGGACTTGGCCCCGTAGGTTTTCTTTATTTTTTTTTTCCTCTAAGGCAGAAAAATGGCTGGAAATGTTTTCCAAGCCCGACAGCCCCGGCCCTCCCGGTTCAGGCTGCCTGTTGCCGCGCCTGCCCCTTCCTCCTCGAGGGGTTGCTGAGGCCGCCCAGGCTGCTCCGTGGACCAGGCCTGGCCACGCCGTTCACAGGCCGGGCCAGCCCTCCTCTGGCCGGTCTCCCTGGCGGCCACTGCCTTTCTGCCCTGGGCCCACGATGCCACCCGACGGGAACCTTCAGGATGGGTGTCTCCTGTCCAGGGCTCCCCTCCGACCCGGGGCCCCACTCCTCAGCCCCGGGGACGGTCTCCTGACCGATGGACCCCTGCTCCGGAGCTGGACAGTTACCTCTAGGTGAATCCACGTGTCTGGTGGGCTAGGGCCTGGGACTCTCCCCAGACCTTCTTCCTCCAAATCCCTCCAAAATTGACCGAAGAGCCATGAGCGACTTGAGAAGATTATGACTTGGAAGGAAACTTGGTGACCCAGGCCACAACTTTCCAGGAGAGACGGTGCACTTGACGCTCGCTATGGGGACACCGTGCGATGATGTGCACCGTCTTGTGAAGAGTGTCCTGTGACAGCAGGTGTCCTGGAGATGCTCCCCCAGCCCCCATGGAAGAGTCCTGTGTCAGTATCAGCACAAGCGCGGTTCCATCCCGTGTGCTGGCCCGTCCCTCGAATCGATAGAGGGAAAATACGTTACTGAGCGTCGCAGGTGAATCAGGCTGACGGAGCCTCCGTCGCAATTGCTGCTCCGGCTGAGTTCGGTCTCCTGAGGACCCTTCCCACCGAAGGGCCCCTCTAGCCACACACAGACCCCCGCCCTGCGGGACAGCTGGCGATGGGCTCTGAGGGGGGGCACGCTGGGCACCCCCCCCCACACTTGTAGCCGATCGCTGACATGGGTGAAGAGAGACATTCTGGGAACTGCACCTGAGGATATAAAGCTTTGTTTTCTAAGCAGTCATTTCCGACCCTCTGGGAATGTGTGACACTGGGCGAATCCCTTCCTTCTCTGAGGCCCAGTTTCCTCGTCTGTAAAATGAGGATGAGACATGGGGTAGCCCAGGGGTCTCATCAGGATTCAATGTCATTACTAAGCCTGGTGGGACGCAGAGACTAGATCCCACGTGTGGCAACACCTGCCGCTAGTCGAATAGCTTCCAAGGCGGGAAAGGTGGCCCCGCGGCTCCCTGGGGGTGGTCGGCACCGGCCGGGCGCGTGGTGCACAAAGGCCTGTGCCCCTCTGCCTCCGAGCTCCCGTGACACTCAGCCCACCCGCCTCCACCAGGCACCGGGAGCCTGAGCCGCCACACAGACCATCCTGCCTGCCTTCCTGCTCCCCAGCCTGTGGGCCGGGGGCCTCTCCACCGCCTGCTTGGCAAGAGGGGGCAATGCTCGATGCCAGGCCCAGGGAGAGGGCAGCCTCCCACCCCAGGAAGCTCTGCCCGCTTCCTCTTCCACGAGGATCAGCACGGCTCACCACCTCTCCAGGCCACACGTCGCACGTGTGTTACAGCAGCTCCAGTGTCTGAGGGATGTCAGTCTCAGAGAAGGGCCTGCCTTTTCCTTCTGCCTTATTCTACACCAAGGGGACTTTCCTTTTAACTGGGGCGGCTGGACTGCACCCCGAGATTTACGAGTCCAAGTCCGCACAGAGGTTGGACGTGGTACAGACGTGATGATGCAGCATCTTTTTTTTTTCTCATGTATAAATTTAATACCATGATATGAAGCAACCAAGCTTTAAATTTTAAAAACTAAACCAGATTCTTCTTCTTCTTCTTTCAGATCTCATTATACACACAATTGGAGTCTGAAGAATTACCTGCGGGAAGTGAGTTTTTCTCTGTGCTGCACTTGGACAAACCTGCCCTGTGCTGTCAGATCCCTGCGTCTGTAAGCACGGACCCAGAGCGGGAGGCCCCCGCTTCGTGGAGGTGGCACAGGACACCTTGCTGGTCGGAGTAGGCTCTTGGCTGTGCTTAGGGGACCCCCCTCACAAAGGAGCCCGCCTGCCAGGTCCCTCCGCAGGCGTCCGAGCCAGCTCTGCCCCTGCTGCTAGTGGCCCTGGCCTTCTGCTGTCCCCTGTCACCCTCATCCCAGCCCAGGTCACTCTGTGTGAGACCCGGCTACACCGTCGGTTCGAGGAACACGGCGTGCTGTGGACGTCCTCTGGAACGGACCCTGCTGGCCGTAACTGCCTTTCCTTTCAACTTAGCCCTGAAAGATGAGTCACTGGCTTCCAATACTCTTAATGGTTTATGGAGCCTTTTACAATTTTATAGTATTGTAGGAATAATAATTTAGGAGTAGCGTGATCCTCTCAAACCAGCAATTTTTTTTTTTTTTTTTTTTTTTTTTGGCAAAAGTTGATTTTCAGAGAATCCCAGCTGTCCTGAAATACTGATGAGCAGGGTATAAGGGGCCAACTTCAAACACGATCCCGTCCCCACCCCTTGCCGCCAAGGTCAACAGGCTGCACAGCACAGGCTGTTGTACTTGGATCAAAAGGCCCCAGAGCTGGAGGCCTGAAATGCAGCCGATTTTATTACAAGCAAAATTAATTCAATGGAATTCTATTGAAACTGCATGGGAGGGAAGGGAGTTTGGCCTGGTGTAGTCCAGACTCACAGAATTTGGTCCAACTCTCTCATTTATTTCCTTACTCCAGTCTAGCCCCAAAGAAATTTCTAGCAACAGACCTACTTACATGTATTCAAAAAGCAAGAAGGAAAAACAAAACACCCAAACCTAAGTATGTTCTAAGGGTCACTGTTTCTCGATGCACAGAACCAAACTTAATCATCTTCAACTGAAGCTTCATTATCTTGAGTAAGGTCGATGAGATAATTTCTTTGTCTCACCAGAGGCCACAAAATGCTCCCAAGCCTTAATCTTCTAATGATCTCTTTCAAAGTCTTTGTTAGGACCAATAAAATCTGAATCTAGAGCAAATGGGACTGTCATGAAACACCAGGACGGTACCACCCACAGAAGGAAGTGCCTGGTGGCCAAATGCCTGATTCTCACAGCTCGCTGATTTTAACTCAATCTTGGTGAAGAGAAATATTAGGAATTGCTAGGAAGTCATGAATATGGGCAAAATTGCACTGTCGCTCAAAATGAAATAAAATATTTACAAAACAATGTCACTAAATGCTTACACCGTGCCAGGCGCCACGGACACCCCCCCGCTTGCCTGATTCCCAGAACCCTGTGGCCTGCCCCTCAGAAAGCCGAGGTCAGAGAGGTGACGAGGCTGGGCCACGCGGCTCAGTCTCCCCGACAGCCCCTCCTGCTGGGAGGCTGGCCCCTGAGGCCGGACAGCCGCAGCCTCACCGGACCCTGACGTCTTAAGTGGGGCCCATGTGCGTCCCGAGGGCGAAGGGTGCCTCTCTCCCCACGCACCTCTGGGCTTGACTCGACAGACGTCAGCGGACACTACATGCTGAGGTCAGGAACCACGCGTCTGAAATGACCCGAGAGGAGGGCACGGTCCCCCAACTCTTCGTAATACAGAATCCGAAGCCAGGTGTGAAATGGAACAAGATGCACGTTGCATAAAGCTAACGTGTCCTTTTTCCTTACGAAGCACCATGATGCTTCACACTGGTGATGGCAATCCTGCTGGAAAATGCACAACTTTGGCATCTTAAGAGGTAGCAATTGTATTACTACCGACAATACGTGAAAGACACAGATGTGAAAACAGCAGTACAAGTGACATGACAGCGCAGCTCACTCATTCATGTTACTGAGCTTCAAACACACACACTAAAAGGACACCAGGCTCTTGGTACTTAGTGGCAGAAAAGATGTTAACATGTTAAGGTTAGCTTGGGTGACTTACAAAGTCCTGCCCCTTCCCCCTGGGTCTCTGGCCAGCCCTGGATTTGTGATAATCAGGTAGCTGGTCAGGCTGGATGGGCCAGTCTTTAAAAAACAAAAACCAAAAAAACTTCTCAACTTTAGTCAGGGCCCTGACACCAGTAAAATATTCAGAGGTTCGATCTGCTGTGATAAAAGTTACATCTTGCATGTTACAGGTGGGCTATTTATGACTGCCAATTAAAAAAAATTCTAAGCATAATGATACGAAACAGAGACCAGAAAAGTTCATTTGTAAGTTTTCACAGGCCTCCTCCCCCTCCCGGGCCTGAGGATGGCCAGCATCTGTTTGACTTCAGGGCTGTCTGGTCCTGGAAGGAATACTGGCTACAGGAGATGGAGAGGTTGGGACAGAAGGAAAGGTCGGGGGCCAGAGGTGGTGGAAGTTTAGAGCAGAGTCTGGGGCCAAGAGGACGGAGACGTTGGAGGCCTCTGGGCAGAGGCGTACGAGGCACTTCTGGACGCACGGTTTTGCGTCATGTGACTGGTACCCTCTGCCACCTCTTCTAGAGGCTGCAGAAAAGAATAAAGCAACTTTTCAGTGCTTCTGTGGGGTTGGATTTTTACTTCTTTTGGATGTAACTGACCATAGGGCAGCCTAATTTCCTCCACATTACACGCAAAACAAACTGATTTCATTCTCTGGTCCATCACAGATATGCCTTTCAGATCTGAAAAACAGATCGCGGCAACACACAGATTAAAATGGTGCAACTCTATTTTAAACATCACTACTCAGAAAACATGCAGAAAGAAAAAGACAGTTTTCCAGAGTAGTTTTTCTATAGACGTAATCTGTGTTACAGCATAAATTGTTTTTCTAATAAAGCATAAACAATGACTTTTTAGTGTAACAAGGCAAGGATCAAAATAAAAATGTGCCCCAAGAGCACCCCAAAGTCCTAAGAAGCTGACCCATTATCTTCTAGCAGAGACTTATATTAGCCAAACAGGATTAGGAATGTAATTCACGAAGTTCTTTGGCCATAACAAATCCAGATGGTTTATAGTTGAAAAACAGGATTAGAAACATGTTTTTATTTGTACTCAATAAATCTTCAGCATGAAGTATAAAAGAATAAAAATGGAGCTATATATAGAAGGTGGGTTAAGAAAAATTCTAACAAGTAGCAAGAAAAACAGTTTTATCCGATGAAAGTCATGATGTTATACAGTATACAATTGTTAACAGGTTGCATCATTAGGCCTCATTTCCTGGAACAGAGTAATTTAACCATGACCATGGCAACCGAATGCCATGGTGGTATTTGGTAGACCTTTCTTATTCCTGAACGACAGCACGGAAAAACTATACTCAGAAACGCTTCATTTTAAGTTTTAACAATGTGGATAACACTGCATTCTGGAGACATCAATTTCGCAGAGAATGGCAGAGTATTACTGTAGGGAAAGGGCCCGCGATGCGTCTGGAAGACCAGGCCACGGTGCCCCGTGATGGCTCCAGGGCCCGGGCTCAGGGGATCTACTGCAGACAAACGTGCGGTCGCGATGTCCCAGGACAGCCCTGTGCGCCAGAGAAGCACTGTCACAACAGAGGTCTCCAAAAGCTTCTAGTAGCCGCAGTAAAAAAAGAAATAGGTGAAATGAATTTTAATCATATATTACTTAATCTAATATATCCAAAGTATTATTATCTTGACTTGTAATTTATATAAACAACTGTTGAGATATCTCACGTTCTGTTTTGTGCTCCTGGAAATCTCGCGTCCAGTTTACATCTACAACAACCTCAGGTCAGACCAGCCCTGCTCCAGGAGCTCAGCAGCCTCGGGTGGCGGGTGGCTGCGGTCCTGGACGGCAAAGTCCAGCACAAAAGAATCCCCTCTCATCCCTGCATTGATTCGGGGACCAAGCTCCTTCCACCCCGCGGATCCTTCCATCCCAAGGGGCTCAGAGCCCTTTGCTTCCAGTTGGTAGACAGGAAAGCCCGGACGTGACGGGTCATTCTGCTCTGAAACAGGCTCTGGCCTCCTGGACGCACGGGGCAGCCAGAGACGTCGGTTCGGCCCAAGCAGCCGCCTCCGGGCAACAACTCAAGGGAGGACCTCAGATCTGCAGAAAGCTGGCAGGGTCTCCACCCGCATTGTTTTCTCACGAGCAAAGCAAACCCCGTGTTCCCAACATTCCAGCACTGACTGGGGTCACCAGAGAGGAGGAGACAAAGCCCGCCTTGGATTGGGGTCAGCGGCCGGGCATGAGTGGCTGCAAGGCCAGCACCTTCCCTGCTGGTGGGCGGCCGCGGGCTCCCAGCCTGATGGACCTGGAAGTGTCCCGAGCGAGGTGTGAACCCCAGCTGAGCCCCACGCGGCCGCTGTGTCTGACCTAGGCCCCCGGTGGGTGTATGGTCACTCTGGCTGAGTAACACGGGCCCCCAAATCTCAGTGGCCTAAACCCGCCACCTCTTACACTCATGAGTTCTCTGGGTCAGCCATGCGGACAGAGCTGCTGTCTGGGGCCTGCGCCCGACGACGCCCAGGCTGGGGCTGGACAGCTGGACCCTGGGGGCAAGCAGGTCAGCTGGGACCTGTGTTCTGTCTCGGCCACTCTGCTCACCGAGCTCTCACGAAGCCCACCCGGCTGGCGAGGGTCTGGGGCGGCAAGCACGGCCGTGACCTGCCACACGGGTGACCTGCTCAGCACCCTGAGCTCCAGAAGGGCTGCTGTCTGCTCAAGACCCAGTCACTCCCACCAAGAGGTAACAACTCCCTTTTGTAAAACACGTTCCTAGCAATGAAGCCCGGAAGGGTGCCGATGAAGGCGGTGAAGGGGCCCAGCAGAGACGGTTCTCAGCCAGGACGCTGAAATATCAGATAAAGAGGGAGATGTTAACACGACAGTGGTTAAGGGGCAAATGCTCCCAAATGAGCCACAATTTCAGCGTGACGTTACAGTGTGTCCCAGAGGTCGGTCTAAGGATGTTCAAGGTCGCACTCCGTACCCCACACAGGATGGTATTTTAATAACTCCACAGAAATGGTAAAATAGTGAAGCATCAGGACAGTTCAACTCAGTTCACCAAAGTTCGTTAGGTCAGAGCCCTCAGTGAGGTTGATAAGTGCGATTCAGAAAGAGGGACGCGGCGATGCACTTGGCCGAGAAGCGGGGTGAGGGTCCGGCCTGTGGGAGGGGCGTCGGCTGGGGGAGGGGGAGCAGGGCTGGGCTCTGGGCCGGACTCTCAGGACAGCAGAGCCCAGGGGCCGAGGCTTCGGGGCACCCCGGGCTCGGGGTCCACGCGCCGGGCTTCACGCTACAAACCGAGCCCAGCCCTCGCCGGCAGGTGGGCGCACGAGGGCCCAGGTGCTGCCCACAGCCTGAGCCCGGGGGCCGAGAGCCCTCAGGGCAGTGCCACCCACCCTCCCAGGGGACTGGCTTTTGCTGTGAGTGCAGCAGGTGTGGCACCTCCCCAACAAGACAGCTGCAAATGACATGACTACAATTAAGGAAATCTGTCTGTAATTTGTGGCATTTTCATCATTCTGAAAATCATAATTACTTCAGAAAGAAAGAACAAAAGAATGACTACCAATTACTCAAAAAAAAGAAAAACAAAAGAAGAAAGAAATCGAGTAAATTGAGTGTTGCGTAGGATGACCAACTACAGATGCCCTGAGATGTCACCAGCTCAGGGACCCACGGCCGTGTGCCCCAGCAAACACAATCCTGCAGTCACTCAGGACTCTCCAAACTCATTTGTGTCAAAACAAAAGTTTCCCACTTAATAAAATGAAAGGCTGACAGACTCAAACATTTACGGCATGTTTTTCTGGGTATGCCTTAATCTCCCCCTTGGCTAACTTGCCATCATATAAATCAGGCCCTTAAGTTATCATTGTTACAGTAGCAATAAAAATAATAATAAAAGTACTGTGAGGTCAGAAAATGTCAAGAACAGTCAGAAAAATGAGAGAGACATAAAACAAAGTACAAAAGACTAGCTAGAATTCGAAAAACTCAGGTACTGTACCTCCAAGTGTGTTCCAGCAGGAGGAGGCTGCCGCTGCTGGTTTATTGAATGAGTCTCCACATAAATCCCAGCTGCTAACCATGTGATAAGTCCACCTCTGCAAACAAGGGGCCCCATTCTCCACCCGTGCTCAGGCCTGGCTGCCACTAATGGGACTTTCACTTCCAATAAGGGAAAAAACAGATCTCGAGATGTTCTTTTGGATTTATGGTTTTTTTTTTTTTTTAATCTAAACATTAATTGGCTTAACTCTGTCTTGTACAACAAAATTAACACGTAAAGTCTCTAGGCCCAAATATATTAAAAAGGCAGGAGAGGAAGCCCCAGATGCCTGAAACACTTTTTTTTTTTTTTTTTTAATTTATTTATTTATTTTTAGCTGTGTTGGGTCTTCGTTTCTGTGCGAGGGCTTTCTCTAGTTGTGGCAAGTGGGGGCCACTCTTCATCGCGGTGCGCGGGCCTCTCACTATCACGGCCTCTCTTGTTGCGGAGCACAGGCTCCAGACGCGCAGGCTCAGTAATCGTGGCTCACGGGCCCAGTTGCTCCGCGGCATGTGGGATCTTCCCAGCCCAGGGTTCGAACCCGTGTCCCCTGCATTGGCAGGAAGATTCTCAACCACTGCACCACCAGGGAAGCCCTGAAACACTTTTAATGTGGAGCAGGTAGAAAGATTTTCCTGAGTTACCAAAGAGAGAACTTCGACTCTAAGGTAGCAATAAAGCATAAGTCAACTTCACAAGTTTGGAATATTTTTTGTAGGACACGCACTTCTGTAGACCTGGTGACTGAGATTTCTGTGCTGATGCACTGCTGTAAAAGCGACGTGTGCCCAGGGCCCCCGGGGAGCCCAGCCTGGAACGCTCGCCTGCGACCTTGGCAGGTCCTTACACCCTCCCAGGCTCAGCTGCCCAGATGTCAAATTGGAATATTAATGCCCAGAGGTTAGAACGGGCAACAAGAGAAGGCTGGGCCAGCCGGCCCAACGCAGGCACAGAGGAACCGTGAGTCACGAGGCGGGGACCAGCTGGCCACCAGGGCCACGGTCGGGGGGAGGGGAGGCACACAGGTGCAGCGTGTGTCACTGTGGACACCTCCGGCCCTTCAAGGTCTTCACAACCAAAAAGCAGGGCAGGGGCGGGAGCACAGAAATGGGTTCCTTCCTGGGGCTTTTTTGTGGGTTCCTGAGAGGTGTGGGTCAGTTCATTCACAGACATGGGGTCAGCAGAAACGCCTAGAAAATCTGATGGACACGGTAGGCCGTTTCTGACACTCCATCAGCAATGGCGAGGGCGGCGGCGAGGGCGGACGGCAGGGCTGCAGGGGACGGTACCACTTCTTCAGGGAGGAGGATTCCACAGACCCCTCCTCTCGGGCCACACGTCAGGAGTCTGGAAGCCCCACTTGGCTCCAAGGCTCCTGATTCAACTCAGCATCTGTATTTTAGGTCAAATCACGTTCAAAAACCGTATGCTTGATTTAATTCACTGCCAGATCCCTGCATTTTCTTTGTCCCCCTCCCCAGTCTGTTAGTGCCACATTGTGACGTCATCCTGACACCGCCCACCCGGATTCAAGGGCACGGCCCCGACATGACTGCCCTCCCCTCAACGCCAGCCACAGCGTGGGATCCCTCGGCCACCGTAATCCTGACCAACCAGCTACAAATTCAGGGGTTCCCATGACCCCCTCAGATTTGATAATTCATTAGGATGACTCACAAAACTCAGGAAAGCACCGCAGTATGTGAAGGACACAGACCAGGACCAGGCAGGGGGAGGGACACATCGGGGACCCCGGGAGGATTCCAACTTGAAGCTTCCGTGTCCTCAGGACACAAAACCCTCCCACACACGTGTACAGTCACCAGCCAGGCAGCTCCACTGAGCCTTGGTACCCAGAGTGATGACTAGGGGCTCATTACGCACTTGATTAACTGAATTCCTGGCAATGCGGCTGAACTTGATCTCTAGCCCCCTCCTCCCCAGAGGCCAGGAGGTGGGCTCTCCAACCCGGCGGGTGGCCAGCCCCATCCTACTAGCTAGTAGCCCACCACGAATAACCAAGATGCCCCTGCACTTAGGAAATTCCAAGGGTTTAGAGCCTCGGTTCCAGCAGTGAGGGACAAAGGCCAGTCAAATTCTCTATTATACAAGTCAAATATAACTGGATAACAAAATGTCCTTAATACAACTTGCTGTCGGTTACACAGTTAAACTGTGCTTGCATTTAAGAGTGGCATATAATCTCACTCCTGTTTAAATAATAACATACTCACATTTATTAGCTCCTACAATTAAAATGATTTTTGATTCACTCTGATATCTTTTATTATTTTTCCCCTTCTTGTGTCCATATACATTTTTTTTTGTCCCTAAGTACATGACATTGCATTTATTGCTGTTGAAGTTCTTACTATTTTTCATGAAATGTTCCCCCCTCACTCTTTCCATGAACAACCTTACCAATCCTATTACTTGTTGACAAATCCAGACATAAACAGCATCACTCCAGCACGACAGCTCAGGAATAATCTCTCAGGGTTTAGGGGATGTCAGACAAGCCCCTTCGTCAAGAAGATGAACCATCAATTAATAATAACAGTAAAAGCCCACACTCACGGAGTGTCCTCAGTGTGTCAGGCACAGCCTGGCAACAACCCAATGGGGTAGAGACTCCGGTTTTCTCTGTTGCACAAACGAGGAAATCGAGATTTAGAGAGATTCAGTGACTGGTCCAAACTCATTAGGAAAGAGGTGGAAGTGGGTTTTAAACTCAGCTGTTTGACACAAGCATCCAACTCTTAACTGCCATTGACTTATTTACCTGTTTTAATGGAGACAAGGCAAATTATCCATGAAATTTCCAAATTTTTCAAAATATCAAGGTTTTCAGTAGTTATAGTTAGAACTGAAATTAAATTTGAGTTTTCTTCTATATCTGAATATAACCAGGAACACGTATGTGGTTTTAAACAAATGTCAATTCGCTGACAACCGTCCTGATGCTTGAGGATTAAGCGTGAGGAAGGCTGTCTGCTCACACCCACCGGCTCCCTCACCTCTAGTGGTCGCTGAATAACGTCCCCAAAGATGTCCACGCCCCGATCCCCTAACCTGTGAGCATGCGACCTGACACAGCTCAAGTGATGCAGATGTGCGTAAGGGTCCTGAGGAGGGGAGGCTGTGCTGGTTACCAGGGCGACCAGTGTGAGCGCGAGGTCCACGTAAGGGAAGCAGCGGGATGAGAGAAGGCACAGGATGGAGTGCTGTGAGGTGACGTGGCGAAGGGGCACAAGCTGAGGAATGCGGGTGCCTCCAGGAGCTGGAAAGGCAGGGCACAGCGCCTCCCAGAGCCCCCAGGAGGAACACCGCTCGGCCGGCTCCTTGATTTCAGCCCGTGAGACCCATCCAGACTCTTGACCTGAACTATCAGGTAAGTTGGTGTTTGTCTTAGTCTGCTTGGGCTGCCACAACAAAATACCGCAGACTCGGTGTTCAACAACAGACAGTGATTTTCATACAGGTCCAGAGGCTGGAAGTCTGCGGTCAGAGCACGTTCAGCTCCTGGCCCGCAGACAGCCGCCTTCTCACTTCTTATACTAACCCCCCATCACGAGGGGCCCACCTCATGAGCTTCTCTAAATCCAATTATCTCCCAAAGGCGCCACCTCTAAATGTCACTTCGCTGGCTGGGGGGGTGGGGGGGGGGTGGGGGGGGGGGTGGGGGGGGTGGGTCACAGTCCCGTCCACAGCAGTGCCGTTCTGAGCCATGAAGTCTGGTGATTTGTATCAACAGCTGCAAGAAACTAGTATACTTCTTTCCCTGATAAATGATACTAATATCTTACTATACTAACTACAGTTAATAATACTGTATTGTCTATCTGAAGTTAAGAGAGATCTTAAAAATTCTCATCACAAGAAAAAAATTGTAACTGTGTGTCATGATGGTCGCTAACTAGACTTAGTGTAATCATTCTGCAAAATATATGCAAATATCAAATCATTATGTTGTACACCTGAAACAAATACAATGCTATGTGTCGATTATATCGCAATTAAAAACAAGAACAGGGCTTCCCTGGTGGTACAGTGGTTGCGAATCTGCCTGCCAATGCAGGGGACACGGGTTCGAGCCCTGGTCTGGGAAGATCCCACATGCCGCGGAGCGGCTGGGCCCGTGAGCCATGATTACTGAGCCTGCGTGTCTGGAGCCTGTGCTCCGCGACAGGAGAGGCCGCGATAGCGAGAGGCCCGCGCACCGCGATGAAGAGTGGCTCCCGCTTGCCGCAACTAGAGAAAGCCCTCGCACAGAAACTAAGACCCAACACAGCCCAAAAAATTAATTAATTAATTAATTTAAAAAAAAACCAAAAAACCAAGAACAACTAAAGTCTTACTTCCAGTTTCTAGAATGTAGGGTGCAGTGGGTACAGTTAGTAAAGATGAAAACTGAGTATGTTTTTTAATTTTAATGCTGTGTACGTCATATAATCAAATTATATTTATTTTAAAATTAGTTTTTAAACTAACCAAAATATTACATGTAGATGATATAAGAAATTAAAAAGTGCTAAAAGACTTTTAATAAAAAACAGTTCCCTCGTTCCCTGCTCCTCCCAACTTGTCAGGCTCTAGGGCCCTTTTCAACACTTGTAACCATTTGGTAAATGATGTGTTTTATTCTTTTATCGCCGGATGAATCCATTTTAGGCCTTAACTATTACCTAGTATAGCAATAGGGGATATTTAGTACATTTACACACTTGTTTACCCTAATTTCCATCTATAATTACTTCTCAATTTTTGGTTAAATCTATACTCATAGTAGCCACTATTAATTTCTAAATAAATATTTTCACTCCTGAATCAACTAGTGGATCATGATTTCAGTTTCTTAAAAATCCCTTCCCTCTCTCTACCATACTTAATAACTGTTGGGTTTTTTTCATTTGATTAGTTTTGCTTATATATGAGTTCTCTCACACCCTTCAACTCTCTGTAAAAATGTAATTCTCCACACCCTCAAACCTGTCAGAGTACTTACCGGTTCCTTTTCATTTTCCACCTGGAGGCACACCTCCTGAAACCTCCACCTTCAATCACTGACTGTTTGCTCTCGACCTTCCTCTGCTGTCACCCTGAGAATGTCCTTCTCCTCTCTTTAGGTAGGTGTTGCATCCCCTACCTCCTGAATCCTATGCCTTCATCTTTCTTGGCTTACCCCCTTGTTTTGGTGGAGAATGTTCTCCAATAGCTTTCTCAGAGCAGTGCATGGAAGATAATTTCTTTTAAAATGATGCATGTTTGAAAATGTCTATAATATTTTGTATAGGTTTAGAATCCCAAATTAAAAATCATTTCCAAAATTTAGAAGGCTTTGCTCCTTTGGCTTCTCATTTCTGTGTTGGAACATAATACAATGGCACTTTTATTCCTGCTTTTACTCTGGATCATTTGTAAGAAACCTGTTTGTACTCCTAGAAATTTTAGGATCTTCTCTTTAATCCCAATGTTGAAATTTCACAGTAATGGTCTTTGGTGTGGGTCTTTGTTCATTCACTGAGCTGGACACTCATAAAGCTTTTGCAATCTCAAGATTCCTATGCTTCAGTTCTGGGAAATTTTCTTCAAATAGTCCTTTGATAATTTCCCTCTACTCCCATGATGAAATTCTTATTAGATGGTTTCACTTCTCAGTGCCTTCTCTAGTTCTCATATATTTCATCTTCATGTGGCTCCAGGGCTAAGTTCTTGATCCAATTTCTCTGTCTACACTTACCCACCAACAGTGATCTTTTCCAGACTCAACAAATGACTTCCTAAGGTTTCCTCGGGGGGGGGGCACATTTTCCTGGGTCATTTTAAATTCCCTGACGTCCCATGTTCAATGGTAGTCTCAGAACCCATGATAACATGACCATGCATTTGTGATGCCCTTCTCTACTCTAGAACGGTTTTAGGAATTTATGAGGCTGTTCTAGGTGTACAGATATGGGTTAAGGAGAGCCTAAGAGTTCCAGCTGCCTTCAGAACAGTTACAGGAAATTCAGATACACATAAATTACTATGCTCCTTTAAAGCAGGTCTGAATCAGCATGGGAAATTATGAACGACCTCTTTCCAGAAGTTCATGAAATGAAAGCTGGATGTATGCCCTTAAGATGTCCAAGGACTTGGAGTCTGCTCCTGTGTTAGTAAGTGAGTGCAGGCAAGTCCAGGAGACCTGCATGCTCCTGAGCTGAGCTGGGTGAAGGCTGGGGGTGCCTCACACGCACAGGTGACAGACGGAGAACACCGTGAAGGCAGCTCATCTTCTTACTTTAAAACGCCAAAGGGAGTTCAAAGACCCCTGGGGGATAATTACTATCCTTCCCCTCCCTGCTCTGCAGTTACACGGTCACCTGGAACTCCGGGTCTCCCACTCGGCTTAGTACCCTAAATGCGCACAAACTCTCCGTCTCAAGTCTCAGAGCTTCTCCCAGATGCTCCAGACTTAAAAGAACAGAAAATGTGACAGTTCAGGGCCACAGATGAAGAAATGTCTGTACCCAGCATGAGGTATAACATGCTCGGGTCTGGCAGGACTAGGGATCCCCAAGGACAGCAGGAAGTGAAATGATGGAAAGTGCTTGACTGCTTATGTGGGAGTGACTTCGTTTCAAATGGACCCTTCGAAATAAAGGGTGGGGAAGTGGGCGATTATCCCATGTGGACACGTTTTAATGGGAAGGAAAATGAAAGAAAACAACAAAACCAACAAAATACGGCATTTAGATCTTTACGAGAAATTTATCCACACCTTTTGAAGTAAATTTACAAGCCACGTTTTCAATACCATAACCAACACCTAGTGAGTTCTTTCCTCTTTTACGATAAACCCATGGAGATTCCCACAGTTCAATAATTACATTCCAAATCCTTTTTCTTCATACTTATTTCAACTCTACTTTGAACATTTCTCAACCTAAGATATTCTCTAAAAAATCCGTTCATTGAGACAAAACTTGGAAAAGTGCAACACCGTATAAACTGCTGAGGTCGTGCAAACATTGGGGTGAACAGACACCCATCTATCGCAAAACTCACGGAGAGGGAATCGTGGTGTTTTGTGGAGGCATATTGTGCGACGCGAGCGCTCGGAGTTTGCTGGTTGAAAGCCTGGGGGGCAGCTGTGGTGCCGAGGGCAGAGGCAGAGTCAGCTGCTGGGAGCACGGCAGCCCTGGCAGAGTGTGGCCTCGGCCTGACCTCAGAAAGAACAGGGTCGATACGCTGCCTGAAGATGATGGAATGAGTGATATCGCCTTCCAAAGTCTATCAACTCTGAATACTGATAGTGGTCCCCAAAGCACTTTATAGATTGATCAAAAGCTACATGTATGTAGTGAAAGGACCCTCGTATGTGTAGATACTGGACATACTTGTCATTCTTACCCCAAGGACATAAAATTCACTTGGAACCTTTGAAAAGGAGATAGACATGTCCTATTCCAGACTAAATGTAGTTAGTTGTTAATAATATCCTAAATGTTCTAAATGAATGCATTTTTATATGCTACCAAAGACTCCGAGGTAGTGACTTTGTTTTTTAGGGAACTCTCAGTTACACCGAAAACCCATGGGGCATCAAAATTACACAAATGCACACAATGTTGGTCTCACTGCTTTCATGACTGTGTGGAATCTAACCTTCCAAATGGCCCAATCTCTTTTTTCTGTATTTATCTTTTAAATCAGCTATTAGAAAGAGGATCTGTATTTCCTCACTGGAGAACAATTAAAAACTGCAGAAAACTTTCAGCCTTAAAAATAATAACCATGAAGTAACAAATGGGAAAATTAGTAGGAACCAAGCCTTGAATTCAAATAAAAGCTGAAGATGATTACATGTAGACATGAAGTCCACGTGGAATCCTTCAAGAGTAGAATGAGCTTTGCAATGTAAGGATCCTGTAAATAGATGTTCATCCATGTTAATAGTCATTCACATTGTATTACACCCAATTTAAACAGCTCTTTGCTCTAAAGCTATGTAGGAAACATTTGCAATGTGACCCTAAAGAAACACTCAGATGAGTGTTGATAATTCATCATAAGTACATCATGTGCATTTACGGTGGCCAGTGAAGCCAGGACAGGAGGAAGTCAGGGCCTCGCCAGTTCCCTTCTTTCCACCAGAAGTTAGCAGGAGGTCTATAGGCGAAGAGAAAGCGTAACCAGTGCTGTGACCTCAGGTGGGAGGTGTTCTTCTTCCAGTGTAAGTACAGGGTGTGTGCACACGTCTCCCAGAGAGGGCTCAGCAGCCGTGCACGGTGGACCCCTGCCACATGCGGGCAGGAAGTCCACCCAGCCTCAAAACTTCTCCCTGAGGCTTACAGAGAACTGGGGTCCCTGGTCATTTTATCTCAAGTATAACATTTGTTATTTTTCATTAAGATAGTGCTCCAAAAAAGAGGACGAAAAAATGAGGATGGTCCAGGTTATAAACTATACTTTTTTTTTTTACCATGTGTATTTTGAATCACTTGGGGTGCTTTATAAAAATACAAATTCTCAAGCCTGACTTCTGCAGATTGCAATTAGGTAAGTTGGTGAGGGGCCTGGGAGCTTCTAATTTTACAAAGCTCCCTGAGTGCTCTTAACGATCAAGCCATGTTTAGGATTTCAGATTTGATGCTATTTTGGAAAGTTTCCTTGGGATACTAACTTCTCAAACCATAACATTCAAATTTCATGTAAATTTGGAAGACTGAACTATGCATATTTGCTCTTTCAGCAACATAAAAATCTACTGATTTGCTTCTTCATTTCAATTAAAAATAACGAACACAAAATATTAATTTACTGCATTTTCCATCCGAACACTTACTTTGTTTTAGTAGCAAAAAACTCGAGGAAGCAGAGAATAAGGCTTTCCCTTCCCTGGCACTTAGTAAAACTCTCCTTCCTCAAACCATAGTGATTTTCACTCATCTGATATGTTTGTAGGGGTCCTTTTCCCATTCACTAATAAGAAGTCGGGGAAATGTTATTTCACTTTCGATGAGAAATGTTTATTCAAAAGGCTCAAGAAAGCAGGAAGAATGGTGTCCCTATACCCACATCACATGGTCACTAACTCGTAATTCTGCTGTGATAAAGGAGATTTTAAATCTTAGAGCCGGCAGGATAAAAGTACAGGTGGACCTGGTAAAAAGAATCCTCTCACATCTCTCTTTAGTTTAGGTAATGGATGTCGTAATGGACTTGTTTCTACCTATGCGACGTTCTATCGGATTATTTTGCGATGTTCTGATTTGGGTGATCATGCAAAGCACGCTGGCAAGTACCTGTCAACACCATCACCACCACCACCAGCATCAGAGTTGCCAACATCTAAACATATTCGCAGTCTGGAGAACTGTAGGTACACTGTGTTTAATCCCCCGCTGGAGTCCTATGAGGTAAGTACTATTACGACGTCCATTTTACAACTGGAGATACTGAAGCACAAAGGAGTGAAGACATGGTCCCAGGAAGTGGCAGAGCCAGGATCTGAACCCAGGGGTCTGGCTCCTGTGCTGATGCCCTGGCACCACGTGTGCATCATGGACATGGCTCCCGTGGACCACAAGGAAAGCTGTGCCCCCTCCGTGGGATGAGGACAGGCTTGGTCACATGTCAGACCCCTGCTCTTTGATGACAGGCAGGGCACTCTACCTTTGTTCCAACTCTGTTTCTGACTCATTGTGCGGTATTAACGCTATGAATGTCACAGAGTTATTTCCTGGCTTTACACACACTCAGCAGCACTCCTGGAAAACGCCCTCTTGCAATTCTTTTACAAAGCAGTCAAAGGACAGGAGGTCTTCACACTTGCCCAGTTTTGGTTTCAATCCATTTGTACCAGCTTCAGAAGAACACTCATCCTGTAATTCTAGAAAGTTCAACTGTGGCTGTATATGGAAGGGGCCAATCATGCCCAAATTCTGATTTGAGTTTACTTCTAATTATACAGCCATCAGGCACACACACACACACACACACACACACACACACACACACACACACCTTAAGAGAAAATTTTTAAGGTTTTAGAAGCTATTATTGAAAAATGCAACCCCACACCACTGTGTTATCATTTTCAAATAAGTGACCGTAACGGGCAACTCTGAAAGAAACCAGATTTTTAAGGATGTATTGAGTCAACTTTCCTGTACTCAGTTCTTCTCAGGAAAGGGCAGAACCTGTAGAACCACTGGGCCTTGTGCAAGCCCATGTGGGAGGTTCTGGAACAACCCCAGCTTTCTGGAAGCTGATCTGTGTGGGAGGAGTGGGGCTGGGGGAGCGAGACTCTCCTTCTGATCAGAAGGGCTCCAGGCTCTCCTCGCAGCCAAGCAGCCCACTGACTCTCCAGGAGCAAGCATCCCTCCTGGCGGGGTACGTGTCTGGGAGCCGTCCAAGCGCCGGTCCCCGAGATGCCAAACAGAGCCAGCACTCTGAGCCCCAGCGCCCGCCTTGCCATCAGGTCCCCCTTCTGGTCGGGCCCGCACGGCTGGGAGAGTGAGAGCCGGCCCTGCTGACACCCACAATGGGGTGTGAGCTGCAGGCCGCGACACAGACCTGCTGGCTTGAAGACAGGCTCCTGGCTCGTGGGAAGCAGCCTCAGGAATCCAGCGAGGCAGCAGCCGGACGTAAACAGCTCAGAAAGCCCCGATCTGACTTCTGTCCCATGGATGGTGTGCTGGGCCTAGCGAGCACTTCCCAAGCCAGTAAAGAGGCATTTCAATCACCACGGCTTATTTTTAAATATGAACTTTCAAAACCTTTACTCCCAACAATTCCTAGGACATCGTTTAGTTCAAAGATGAGCAAGGGAAGGAACCTGGAGCCAGAGGACGAGGGGGAGGGGAGGGGGAGGGGAGGGGGAAGGGGGAGGAGGGGGAGACGGAGTAGGAAACAGGGAGGGGGGAGGGAGGGGTACCCCTCGCCAGGTCCAGGCCCAGAGCGTCCTGGCAGGAGAGTCAAGTCCCTTCCTTCTTGCCCTCAATGTTCAGATAACAAAACAGAGGTTCCCTTTAAAGTGCTGAGTTTCCCAGGATTTAATCCCCAGTGATGGCCTTGTTATTCGGGTCAGACTGCACATGCTGACCAGACCCTGGGCTCCAGCCGGGCAGGGTCTTCACCCAGGATGGGCCTTGACACGTGACTCCAAGGTGCTTATACTAAGCTCCTTCCCTCCCGTTTTCATTTTCAAATCTGAGAACTCTGATGGGTGCATTTTTAAACAGGAAAACAATAATCAACATATACCCTTATTTTAAGTCTGAAGGTCTTCATTATTGTCCAAGGAGGCGAAGGAAGGCAGGAAAAGAAGACCCTGGTTCTCCTTCCTTCCTTGGTCACGTTCTAGAGCAGAGAGGTGTCACGGAGCCTCACATGGAGAGGAAAAGGACGCAAAGGTGGTCAAGAGAAATGGGGGGGTGGGAGACTGGAAAAGGCAAGTCTCAAATATGTGTGTGTGTGTGCTCTTCATTTAATGCTGTTAGTGTCATTAATGCACAACAGATCTGAAACGGCTGACTTCAGCGTGACATCCCACTAAACTAGACAAACCATCTGGGGGCTCCCTCACTGAACAGACAAGACAACTCACCCCCTGCTGCACACACCTCCCACATGCTTACGTCAGAGAAAGAATGATTTAACGAACTCTCCAAGGGTTAAAGCTAGTGGGTCATTCACACCTTGGTGTCCCTTTTTCTTTAATAATTAAAATCACTACTATTCAGGGCTTGTGTTTGGGAAGGAGAGCAGGAGGTGGGGACGCATCACCTGCTCAGGGCCAGCCTGGACCTCTCCCTGTGGCCGCCTCTCCCTGCCTGCCCTCCACCCACCCTGACCGGGCTGCTGGGCGCCGCCCACACGGGGCCGCCGTCTGAAAACCATTCACGCTGAACGTGCCAGGTTTTCAAAGTAAAGAAGGTCCAGCTCACGTATATGTGATACAGGGGACTAAAAAGCCTTCAGATTCCCAGAGCCCTGCGTGCGAATCCCAGCAGCTCCACACACCGGGCGTACTGATGCTGGTGAATTCCTCACGGGCTCTGAGCTTCTGTGCACCCATCTGTAACAGCGGATGATAACACAGCCCGTCTCAGGAGGGCTGCTGTGAGGCCTCAAGTAGGTGACGCCACGACGGCGAGCCAGTGCGCTGACGGGCCTGCTAGCACCCGCCACCTCACAGCACCGCCCGGCAGGCATCGGCCCTGGGACACGCGGCTGCAGCCAGGCATGCGCTTCTGCATCTGAATGCACAGGGGCGGCTTGAGCCTCCAAGAACAGTCACCCAGAAGATGTGGAAGCACCAGAGCAAAGCTCCAGGGAGAACTTCTGCAGGACAGAGCTCCGGAATTCCTGAAAGGGGCTGTCCAGTTCAGGGCTGTGGGTGCCACAGATCGTGGCCACGGGCAGCCACCTCACCCTTGCTCGGAGGCCAGCCCACTTCCAGGCACTCTTTGGGACACTCAACCCTGGACCTGGGACCCAGCAATCAGCACAGCCTGCCTGAGGCCAGAGTTCTCTGTATAATGCCCCCATTCTTGGAGACCACGTTGGAATGACCTTTCAGGAAGGGAGAAATATACTTTCTGGGAGGAAGCTGAGCCCAGTGGCCTTGATGGGGGACGTAGGTATGCATTTCTAGTTTGCTCCTTCGAGTTTGAAAAATGCAAGCCACGCTATTTATACGAACAAGAATGTTCCCTTGTTGGAGAATACTACATTCCTGGATTATTGCTGTTCAAGCTGCCAGCCCTGGTAGCTATTCAGTAGATAAGTAATTAGTAACAGTTTTGTTGGACCACGAATATCAGAGATTCATACCCTTTGAATAGAACCTTAATACAGCAGTAAAGGTTTATAGCTACATAAAGCTGTCCAGCTGGAGTGGAAGCAACCCGCAACATTTTCCATGCAAACCCACACCCATGATGTATTTACTCCCCACCCCACCTTGCTCCCGTGGCAGAGGCAGGGAGAACGAAACAGATGTTTGCACGAGAATTTTCCCAGGGCTCAATTCAAGAAGCTGAACCAGTGCGCCCGCCCGAGCGGATGGGGCGGCCCACACTCCCCCAGAACGATGGTTTAGGGACCCAGGGAGCCTCAGAGAGACCTTTAAAGTTGGGATTCTATCCGTCTGCGACACTAACACTGACCGTCACCAGCTTTCAAGAGGGGACAGGGCAGAGCGATCATATTTTTAGCTCGTTGACGTTTTCAGTGTGTTTATATATATCTCGGAGAAAATACCTCACCCAACGACGCTACCCATCCCCACAAATAAACGACACTGGATGCTATCCGGGCTGAAACAGGCACTGACCTTAAAGAGCAATGTCGCAGTCACTGCTAATAACAAACTTTGAATTTGGATACTTAAGCAAACTCTGTTAAACAAAGACCCATATTCGCTTAAATAGAAAAACTGAGATGCAGTAGCACATAAGGAAAGTGAAAACAAAAATGCTGCAACAGTTTCAGCTGATTATTTCAATGTAAAACAAAATCTACTACCTAAAATATTTTAACAAAGTAGCACAAGTCCTCACTGAGAATTTGAATTATACATATGTTAAGATCATCTTAGTGAACATACACATGCCAGAGTCTCCAGTTAGCCTGGGGGCCTTGTATACAGTCGGTACTCAATCCCTGTTACTTGACTTGAACTGGAGGATGAGACAGAATTCCATGAGATTAAAAAGAAGGAAGAAGGTTTCTACAAAGCAAGCCTTTTCTAAAATAGGCATATCTCAAACTAATACGCAGGAAGAGTATTTAAAAAAATGTTTTTGCTTTAGGTCTGAAAGATTTTCCTTTCCAGCTATAAAACAGCTGAAATCCTGCATCCTCAGCCCAACGTAATTTCACGCCTAATTTATGGACATGGAAAACCAAAGGACCCTGGGAGGGTGAGGACAGGCAGGAGGGACGGATGGTGTGACACGAGCGGGAGGGCAGGAGGTGGGCTGGGGGCGACCCTGGTAGGGGCAGGCACAGAGAGGGTCCAGCAGAAGCTCGTGTTAGGAGGGGAGCAGGGGAGTCGGCTGAATGAACTTACGGTTACCCTTTTCCCCTCCCGCAAGTCTTCTTTTTCCTGATACTGTCTGAATTTGAAACATCTAATTTAATCCGTTGGAGGGCCAGTGTTCCTTTTATTTCCTGTCTGTGCTGAAGCAGTCGCCTGTTTCAATTACGACTTTCCCGGCTCCTCCGTCTCTCGCGCTCCAGCTGGCTCAAGTGCACTTCCTTGGAAGGTAAAATGCACTAACCGTGCTGATCACAGACTGATAGCCTGAGAGCCACAATATTTAATAGCTGCGCTGATAAGTAGGTTTAAAAAAATCCATTTTTGAGCCTAAACAAAAGGATATTATGTAGCTGTATGTTCAATTACGATCCAGTTAAATTCTTTTTCCCATTAGGTGGAACTTCACGCAGGCAGCCGACATCATTCAGTGTTAAAGCAAATGTCACCAGCACTGCGGGCTTGAGAAATGCTTCCTCCTGCCTCCCCGTCAGTGCTGCTGACTTGGGACCAGCTTGGTGCAATTATTTCAAAGAACACCACTGTGGGACTGATACGGCCTTCTTGCAAAACCTTGGCTGGCTAAAAATAAGACTGTTTTGTAGTCGAGATGGCAAAAAACGTCTCTGGGCTGTAAACACCAGTCAATGTATTTCTTTTCTGCCTTAGGAAACCACATTTTTTTTTTCTTCTTTTTTCCGTCCCTCCTTACTCATAGTGGAGTTTAATTACAGTTTAATCTCTTTCAGGGAGCAGTCCTGGAGCCCTTATTGTTCAACCACAGTATTATCAAGGCCACAGCTACAATTTATGGCAGAAGGTAGAGGCTCCCCTTAGAAAACCCCCGATTCCCCCACCCCCCCGAATACATACATACATACATAAATACATAAATAAACACGCAGTGCCGTTATGACCGACTCACACTGCACATTTTTACGAGGCCCTAGAGACGCCAGCCCAGTAATTAAAGAAATACCTGAGAGGCGTGGGTCAACGCTCACCCTGTTCAACTCTGCTGGGTCAATAAATCTGAAGGAAAACTTTTAAGTTAACAAGACTATTTGGGCCTCCAGTTGCCGAAGTGTTGGGTTACACTGAGGGGAAACGAGGGGGGGAGAGAGGGGGCGAGGTTCTCGGGAGAGAGCCAGCTCTGCACCCCGAGGTGCAGGCAACGCGGTGGGAACTCCACTGTAAGGCCAGGGTGCACACGGTCAGGAGTTGGTTTTTGCTGCTTGAAGCTCACAGGTGTCTGATTTTGCGTGCATATCTTGAGAGAGTTGCTGCAATGCCAGGGCTCCCAGGAAAGAAAAGGATACTGACTTGACCATTCACCAGGAGAACAAAGCCGAGGACAAGATAAAGCCAGGACTCAAGGGTGAGATGGAACGGTCACCAGTACTTGGTTTCCTTTACTGTCTTCGTTCTGTAACTGCTTTATGGCCAGTGGATTAATCAGCTCACTTTCTCTGAGGAAGCAGGAACAATTAGAGTCTTTTATTCAGCTCACAGAGCAAGCTGGCTACCTGGAGGGTTTGCTTTCGCGCATGAACTTGGCTCTAATGGAAGCTTTTCCAACCCCGCGTCCTTCCCCCAGCCCCTCTGGGGCTGCACCCAGACCCCCTCAACCATCCCAGAGGCTGGTCCCCTAACCAGCAACCGTGCCTTGGCCACCTACATTTCTGGGGCCATTCTGCTTTTCTCTCCGTTACTTCAGGGATTTGGGGTGAAAAGCGCTGCTCTGTGCTAACGCTGCCAGTGAATCAGAACTTCAGGGCCAGCTGTCCCCTCAGCTGATCACACCACCCCGAGTCACTAGCTCCCCCACTACCAGAGGACACATAGATCTCTTATTTATCATGAATTGTATACACTTCCACTTGAAATTACAGAAAGTCAAAATGTGCTAAAGTAAAACACAAAGCCAATAAACAGAAAATTCTAAAAACTTACTAGAGATTCACTTCTAAGCCTTATCAATACACATTTTTACATGACAGAAATGTGTTTATTCTACTTTGTGCTTCCCCCAAGCTCTTTACTATCAGACGCTCACTTCCATTGGCAGCTGAAATGCATTGCTCTTGATGTTTTCTAGGCTAAGGTCATCTCTGCAAATTCAAAGGCAGAGAACCCCAGGACCTCAGTGGAATATTTTTCCAAGTGCTTCAACAAAATTAAAAACTTTTGTTTGTGGGGAAAAAAAAAAAAGGTCGCCAAGTATTCTGTAGCCAACCTTCTAAAGAAGTTGAGTGGCTTTCTATTTCAAAGAGAAATTAAGACAAACATCTTACTGTCTGTATTAGAGTATCAACTTTCCTCCTTTTTTATCTCATTGTAGGAACTGATGGGTCCCTTTCCTGTCACATAGAGCTTATAGCTCCATCTTTACATTCTTAGATTTCCATAAGGTAGCTTATTGGTTTAGCCCTTTGAGATGGTTCAATGTCATGCTGTTTGATTTTATGAAGTACTGATATAGGAAGTGGTCTGAAATGTATGCTTTATCTTTCTTTTTTCTGTTGTGTTCTATATGCACTTAAGTATTCTAAGACACACTGTTTGTTTTCTAAGTAGGGGGAGCATGTATTATTAAACATATGTTCCTGTGTATTGAAAGGGTACACATCCATGCCATTTTGTAAGGCTGTATGGTGTTGTGCTGTATGGCTCTGATGCAGCCCATAAGCATTCCAGAGCCGCAGTTCTCGAAGTGTGATCCGGGGACCCTGGAGGTCCCTGCCTGAGACTCTGTAATTCGGTCTCCAGGGCAAAATTATTTTTCTAATAACACGAGGATGTTGTGCCTTTGCCATTATCCTTCTCTCATGAGTGTGCAGGGGTCCTCCAGAGGCCACCTGAGTTGGGACACTGCAAGACTGTCAGAGCAGATTAGAGAATCCAACTGTCTTCTATTCATCCAGACATTAATGAGATTTTTTTCAAATGTGAAACAATGTTACTCTTCTTACAAATATTTTGTTTTTAAAAACAGTTATTCTTCATAAAATATTTCTACCATGTTATTTTTTTTAAAGAATTAATAAATATCTCTTAAATATCACCATTTTATTTTCTAATATGGTAAATATTGGTAGATACAAGCCACAAAAGCAAAAGTAGCTTGAGATCCTCAACAATTTTTAAGAGGGTGTTAAGGGGAGGGGATGGGGCTCTGAGATGAAAACAGTTCACAAAACTCTGGTCCAGGGCACTTAGGCAGTTTCCAGTTTGGGGCTCCTCTATTGCACGGTTTCAGTTTATATGAAAATGTGGATATTTGTAATTGTGATCTGTGTGTAAAAATGTATCTAGATAACCAACTTTGTTCCAAGTCCAAATTAATCCCTTACTTTGGAAGAAGTATTTAGCCATTCAAAAATCAACCTTAGAGCCTGGAAGAGAGTTATCCCCACTAGTAAAATAGGTCTTAGTATTTGCTTATTTGGGCTACTTAAAATATTGAATACTACACTAAAAGTTCTTATAAATTTAAAACTCTGTTCTTATAAATTGAGATCTTAGTTTTGGATTCAAGAAGCAGATTCCTTTGGATCAGGGCTTATATTGTCAAAGCAATTCAAGTCATTGAAAGTCTCTGAATTTGGGCACGGGTGCCCCATCCATTGTCAAAGGAAACCGTGCGGGCACCACGGTCATCAGAGACCCTGGTCTGTGGGCCCATTTGTAACTTAAATAGGGCTGTGGAAACACCATTTCAACTTGATCCATTTTGGATTTTGGTACAAAAGCCTTCTGTTATTACAGCCATTAGTATGTGCCAGTGACGTATAATGGATTTGAATTTGCCCAGGTTAGAATTTAGGATTCTTACATTTCAAAACAGGAAGAAGGCTCTGTTGATATTTTCACACACTAATACCTATAATCGAAACCTAAGATTTTATTTAAGCAATAGTTATCTTTCAAAAATAGAAGCATAATAGATACCACTCAAATTCACAAATCAGCTAACGGTTCCCTCAGAGTTGAAAGCCACAGTTCACTCTATGTATCTGTCATTGTGCCGCCATCAGGCCTCATCAAGTGCTGACATGCCCAGTCCTAATGACAAATGTCATCTGCATACACGGTCTTCATTTAGACCCGAGAATCTCAATATTGGGGGTTGGGGGCAGAGGTAGTCTGTGTGCTTTGGAAAAGCATGTTCAGTATTTTAGTTGTGTGTGTGTGTTTTTTTTTTTTTTTTAGTTATAATATTTATTTTTATAATTCAAAGAACAGATTAGAGAAAGTGAGATTTATTGACAGCGATCTTGTACTTACAATGACAGATTTTTACTCTCTTATAAAATCCCTTCCTTGCTTCAATCTAAACCGAAGGGTAGAACCATGGACTATAAACCCCACAAGAGCAGGAACATGTGTGTGTTTCATGCTGTTTGGCAATGACCATAATGTGAACCCAGTTAAAATTCACCGGAAGAATTATGGATGAAAGAATGAATTTCAAAAACTGAAATATTGTTCTAATTTTTAACAAAGATACCAAAACAATTCAATGGGGGAAAAGGAAGGTGTTTTCAATAAAGCTCTAGAACAACTGGATATCGTACAGAAAAGAATGAATCTCCACCCCTACCTCACACCATGTACAAAAGTAGTTGTAGGTGGATCACAGATCTTGAGATGAAAGCTAACACTACAAAGCTCCCTGAAGAAACATGACCACGGAGACAAGCAGATTCTGGAGAAAGACACAATAACACTAACCTTGAAGGGAAAATGATAAACCAAACTTGACGACGACCAAAGACTGCACATCAGAGGAAACCACGAAGAAAGCGAAAAGGCAACCAGAGATCAGGAGAAAATACTCCCATTGCACACGGCTGACAGAGGACTTGATTCTACGCAATATAAAGGACTCTGACAAATTAACGCAGGAAAGCCAGGAGCCCGAGAATTTTCAGACTGAGCACCATCATTTGTCCAGGGAAGCAGAGTCAGAGCAGCCAGCAGGGAGGAAGCCTGGGCTCATCCAAGCAGCCCTGCTACCTGGCCCCCACAGGAGTGGCGCACAGTTGGTAAAGGAAATGGCAAGAGGCTTCCAGTTTAACCAGGGAGGCAGAAAAGTAAGTGGGAAATTATAACGGAGCGCGAGATGGTGCAGTGAGAGCCTCGAGGGGGCGTGGCTGAGCACAAGGGCAGCCCTCAAGGTCACAACCTGGTTTCATCTCCTTCCAGTCTTATTTGCATTAGTGCCCCTTCCACATACACACTTGGGTCTCACTTGCCCATCTCTGTAAGCTCTCACTGACACCTCTTGCACTAGCATATGCTGTGTGTGTGTGGGTCTGTGTCTGTGTGTGTGGTGTGCGTGCATATACTGACCTACCTACCTCTGTGTCCACTTCTGAACCTCTCCCTCGGGTATATGTAATTAAGTTGAAGGTCCCTGTCTTTTTCTTTTTCAAAGATGATTTTACGTCAGTTATTTTCCATGAACACATCTGGTGTTTCTTTAAAGCCTGAATTTACTAAATGCCATATGTAATGAAAGAAGGATTTGTGCTTTTTCAACATAAATCCATTTTATTTTCTCCAGGCTCCTCCTTCTCTACTCAAAGCTGATGACTTCTTAAACCAAAATGGTTGGTCAGAATCCAATCAAGAATATAAAGGCAACTGAATAAATAAAACCATGAAGTAAGTGTAAAATATTAGTGTCCAGACATCCAAGATGTATGCCGCTACTATGAAACTTCCACAGCTGTACCGGCCTGGAGCCCATGTGGTCCCCCAGATTTAACAGGACCCATTACCAGTAAGAGTTTTATTTGCTTAATAAATTACATTCTAAAGCACAATAGCCTAGGTTCATAGCTGTAAAATTGCCAAATATTGTCAATGACCACTCTCTGGTCATAAATAACAAAATAATCTATGACTCATTGGATTTTTGATTCCCAGGGCAATTCTTTCTCACCATTACTCAAAAATGTAAAAAAGTGCCTCTACGTGGCATTTTATGGAGGTTATAAATTACTCAGAGGAGACGACACAGGACAGATTTGTTGGCCAAGTAACAGGAACCAGCCAACCAAGTGTGTAAATTAAAGAGCCGGTGACAAAGACGAGGGCTAGTGAAAGAATTCTGCAATCTAGGGATAGATCAGGGTTAACTACGAAAAGAGAGGAGGGAGTGGAAGGAAAGTGATGCACAAACCACTCCCGGAGCGTTTACGCGACCGCTAGGGGCGAGCTATGAAAATGGTCGGACCATGGCCTCAAAGAACAAAAGTCAGTTATCCTTGGAATACAGTTTATGTTCACAGTCTTAGGGGGGATACTGAGATCTAACAGGTGCCACAGAGATAAACCTGGGATGGTTATTTTTTTTTAACTAATATCAATTTTCAAACTGATTCAGTTGATTAATAGTTCTTCCATTTATTCAAAGAACAGATACTGAGCAGGTGCTGTCTGCCCACCCTGAGGCCAGGGGCCGGGGCACGGACATCAGTCAGGCGCAGCCCTGCCGTCCTGGAGGCTGGGACGCGGGGCGGCCCCGGCCTGGGATGGTGCAGACTGAAGGCTCCTAACCTAACTCGGCCGGGGTGGGAAGGCCAGCTCAGGAGCAGCTGTGCTGGGCACGACCAGTGGGAGGACAGCGGGGAGGCAGGATGGAGACAGTTTTCAGGCAGATGGACCAGAGTGAATAAAGGCGGCCTGGAGAGCCTGGTCTGTCCAGGGAACAGACAGGGAGATGAGGGGGAGGGAAGGGGGTCCATCGCAGGGGTCTCCTCTGCCCAAGGGGGTGAGGACAAGGTCAGATCGGCTTTGGGAAGGTTACTCTCCTTCAGTGCCGTGGCTCAGTGCATCAGGACACTGATGATCGAAGTCAAGCGTTTTTAAACAGAACAATCTTGGAAACTAAAAAGTTATCTTGGTGGCAGTTAATTATGAAAACTAGAACAGACTTGGTTGTCTTCTTTTTACACGCACTGAACACGTGAGAGCCCGGTGCTCTTCCTGGGAATCGGAAGTGGCGGCCGCAGCAGGGTGACTCGGGCGGGCGCTGAGATGGGCTGCCTTGTACTGGGCTCGCCGGCCCCTCCTTTCTTCGTGGGGCTCTTTCTCCTTGTTGTTCTCAGGACAACTGGCAATGGTTTAGGACGCTTCTGACAATGTGAAGTAGAACCTTGTTGATTAGTTTGTCCCATGCTACGAGGACAGAGTCTAAAAGCTTCTTTTAGTCTCTTATGACTTAGAGGGACTGCTGTGCTGGGTCAATTCTCAGGCCCACTGAGGCTGAAAGGATGAAATAATTCTTTAAAAACTTGCACCTTTTCCGTGGAAATACGTCCTGTTTCATAGGAGTCAACCAAGAACAGAGTCCTGAGGTTTTTCTGGTATTCACTAGGCAGCTATGAAGTTTGAACTGCTCTGAACAGACATGTGGACCAACAAGTGATGCAAGTTTACTATCAGCTAAGTTTCATTCATCTTTATGTTCCCCACAACTCCCACTGGTACTCTGCACTTGGTAGGTGATTAAATACATCTTGTATAAATGAAAGAAATGCGTGCTGCTTTTAATTATTAGTAGACTATTACATTTTACTATATCTTCAACATATAAAATTTTATATGTATGATCACTACCAGTATTTTGATCGTACGCAAGTTTTTTTAAACTAGAGACCTCCACGATGCTTTGGGGGACTTAGCGGCAAAGGAGGTATCTGGCCTCTTGCGTGGGATCGTCCACAGGCGTGACCTCTGGGCCTTGCTGAAGGCTGCGGTGCTGCCCGTCGCCCGTGGACAGGAGAACTCCACCTGTGATAACAGCGACTGCTGGTCTGCAGTCCCGTTTTGCTCTCCACCGTTCTCCGAATAAGTTGGATGGTCCTTTTTTTTTTTTTTTTTAGAAACTGTTTATTTTCCGTCCACCTATTTCCATTTTAAGAGGTTGCAGAAGAACAGTTTAAGACCACTCAGTGGTTGTTCCTACCCACTCAGCGGCCTGAGCAGTGGGGTCTTCAGTGGGGAACTGTGGAACAGGCACGGGGGCACCTGCACGCCTTCGGGCCAGTCCACCACCTCCGGCTGAGCAGCAGGGAACTCAGGAGCTGGAGCGGTCCATTCACCCTGAAATCCCTCCTTGGCCACAGCCTTCTCAGCTGCTGCCTGCTTGTCCCTTTCAATCTCTTCAGGGTCTCTGCAGAAGTGGAGGTCAGGCATGACCTCCCAGGGGTGTTCACGGGAGATGGTGCCACGCACCCGCAGAACTTCCCAGGCAAGCATCCACCACAGCAGACGCCCTGAGTGAGCTCCCTTGCTGTTGCACAGGATGGCAATGTCCGCATTATTGCAGAGGAGAGTCTGTGTCACACAGAGCAGCGGTAGGCAGGTTAGCGTTAAGAGGCCTCTGGGAGAGGCAGGTGGTCAGCCCTGGGATCAGTAACCACCGGAAGTCCTGGCTCCCGGAAGGCTGCCTGGGTCTGGTTAGTGAAGGTCCCAGGGGTGAAGTGGCTCCAGTGACAGCAGCAAACTTCAGCCCAGCTTGCTGGCCAGTATTCCTGGAGGATACGACACTGACACCAGCTGGGTTTTCAGTGGCAACAATGGCACGAGCTGCCAACAGAAGCTTCTCCCAGGTTCTCTTCAGATTTATGATGGAGATGCCATCACTTTTCCTTTTGTAGACGTGCTGTTCCATTTGGAAGTCAAGGTTGGTGCCACCTAAGTGGGTTCCTGCTGCAAGGAATTTGAGGACATCCTCCCCCTTCATTTGCAGGACATCGAGGGCTCCGGACATTGTGAGAGCTTCCCTGTAAGTTACGATGCGAATCCAGAACAACGCCGTATGGACCCCTGCCTGACTGGCGTGGAAAGAAGCTTGATGGTCCTTTAAAGCAAGGACTATGTTCACATAATCCTCTTTCAATACCTAACACAAATCCACTGAAATTAAGTACCTAATTTTAAAATGTTTTGCGTCCATAATTTTAGAATTAGAAGCTCTGGTGTTCATTCATCTTATTCATCTAACTAATGTTTACTGAGCACCTACTATGCTCCTGGTACAGCGCTGGATATATAAAAATAACGACATGGAAATCACAGTCAAGGAGGAGAAGAGAATTAGGGTTAAGATATGGGAAATGCTAAAATACAGCTCTGTATACAATGCCACAGGAGCACAGTGGAGGGAGGTGCTGTGCTGAATGGGATGAAAGCTGGGCTGGAGCAACGCTTACAGAGGTCAGATCTCAGCTGAGGACCTAGTAGGATGCAGGGAGCTCACAGCCCAAGAGAGGCCGTTTAGCCTGGGCCAGGTGACGGGAAGGGCAGGGTCACGGGCCTGGCCGCGCAGGGCGGGCTGCGGGACGCCTGGCTCTCCCGGCCACTCATGTGAGGAGCTCATGAAAGGGAGGCTGAAGGCAGCAAACGGGGACCGGGTGAATCTTACTGACGACTTCAGACTTTTGGTAGAGATGCAGAGAGAACCAGAGGTTCCCAGTGGAGCAGCTGTAGAATCTTCCAGGAAATTCAGGAGGAGGATGTGAGGGAGGCGAAGAAGAAAGGGAAGGGAAGGGGGAGAGGGAAAGGAGGATGAGGAGCGAGGGGAGGACACAGAGGGGAAGGAAGGGAGGGGAGGGAGGGAGGGAGGGAGGGAGGGAGGGAGGGGGAGAGAGGGGGAGGGGGAGGGAGGGGGGAGGGAGGTGAAGGGGAGGGAAGAGGAAGGGGGAGTGAAATTATTTTAGGAACGACTATTCCTAAGTCATTCCTATTTTCATCTGATTTACGAAAAAGAAGGAATTCTTATGGGCTTCCTTTTTCATCTGAAAACTTTACATGATGTCCCAGGAGACAGAGAGAATCATAAAATCCCTAAAGAGGTGCCTTGGGAGTAATTAGTTCTAGATAGCTAATAATGGATGGTTGAGAAAACAGAGAAAGCTCCAGAGCTTTTAATAAGAGCATCTTTCCAAGGATTACAACATCCCCACGAGACCCTTAAGAGCTTCAAGTGTAAGAGAAAAAGCAATTCACTGGCCTTCCTTTAGAAAAGAAGTCTCTACTAACTTATGCTCTTCAAATATGATTTAAAGCAAAAACTTGTAAAAAATATTTCTTAGCACAGTCAACTAAACACAGAACTGTCCCATCCTATTGTTCTCTAGCTGGAAACTGAAATATTGGGGGAAAGTCACAGAATAAACTCCATTCATTGTTTAATACAATTAGTAATACTTGGTTTCATATAAAGAAAGGTAGGGACTGGATTATAAATCATACTTGCTTCTTGCGAGCACATTTTGAAAATCTGGCATCACAAACATGGTGCATTGGTGCAGCCCCTGGCTCCGGGGCGACCTGAAGCCTGTCCCCCTTTTTGTGTTTCCATTTTCATGTCAGCAGATCTCACCTGTTGATAAGAACTAATACTGACCACAGAACTGTAAACCCAATCAGAATATCAGTTCTGGGGTAAGAGTCTGACTAAATCTACCTTGGCTACCAAGGGTTTCCAGCTCCCCAGGCCCGGAGGTTTCATTCCCTTCCTCACAGAGACGGGAATCTTCTCACAAAGGATAAGCACCCACTCCCAAAGGACCATGGCTAGAAGGGCTTTTTCTTCCTTCTAAAAGAAGGGTACCTTTTGGGACCAGAAAGACTATCAGAACTTTATGGCAAGTCTTGCAATGTTTTCAACGTTAAGACCCAAGATAAGGGTACCTGGGAAAAAAAAGTGCAGCTGCCTTTGGAACATTCAGGGCCCACCCAGGCTACTCTCTCAAAGTCTGTCCATGTGCCACAGGGCTATTGTGAAGACTTAAATGGTATAAGGCTCAACAATATAAAAGCTACTTAATGTCTGTAGTTTTAAAGAACTCTCAAGTGGAAGATGAGCAGATTTAATTTGAAGGTATTTAATGTTTTTACCAAAAAATCTGTGTCTGTGTGTGTGTGCGTGTGTGTGTGTGTGTGTGTGTGTGTATTTCAAAGCTCACATATTGAAACAGTTCTGCTTTATAATTAGAATTATAATTCTAAATTTCATTATACAGAACCAATTAAACAACTGGTATTTATTTTATGATTTTGTAAAATTTCTTGACATTTCAGTTTCTGGATATTTCAGTTTCCAGTGAAAAATGATAGGATGAACAGTTCTGTGTTTAGTTGACTTGTACTAAGAAAAAGAAAGATGTTTATTTTAAATCAAATGTGAAAAAACGAGTCACATTTGGGGACAATAGGACACATGCAATAAAACATCATAAATTCTAAGACAAAACATACGTGATCGTGCTACGAAATACCCGTCTGTAAAAGGAAATGAATTCTGCTGTGGGTTAGACCCCCCCAAGTGCGTACTACATCTCTTTCAGCATAAAAGGCTGGGACTTGCTCTATCTTGAAATGCTTTAGGATCATTTTAGACATTTTTCCCCAGTGCATATACTGCCTGCAGTAAAAAAGCAATTCATCTAGTTAAAAATTTCCACAATTCACCTCAGGTTTGAGGCAAGTTTAGAGTGTCAGTCACCCCATAAGTAATACGTTTAACCCACCAAGTGATCATGTGCAAGTGTATACAGAAAAAGTGATATTTTCACAAAGTAAACATTAGATAACTATTTTTGGAAAAAAAAAGTTACGGTAGAAAATCTCAGTGCCTTTGTTTTTGCTGTGAAATTCTTAAAAGAGGCTCCTGTGGTCTGGACTTATTGATCACACATGAAAAGGTACCTGGAGGGAGGTGGCAGCCCTGCCCAGGGGCTCAAAAGGGGACATTCACTCCACTTGGTGAGTAACACCATGGAATAATCCATTTCTTGGAAAACTAGGAGAAAATTAGCCTGAATTTTTGTTAGTTTTTCTCCTTTGTGATGACTTACATGCTTTGAACCAAGCTTTATTAAAAAGAGTCAGTAAGTTGCTCAAGTGAGATTTAAAAAAATAAACCCACTCCCATTCATACAAGGTAAGGAACAAGCCTTTCGATTCCTTTCTTTCTTTCTTTCCTCCTTTCTTTCTTCCCTTTCTTTTTCTTTTTTTCTTTCTTTCTTCTTTCTTTCCTCCTTCCTTCCTCCCTTTCTCTTTCCTTCTTCCCCCTTTTTTTTCCTTTTCTTCTTTCTTTCTTTCCTCCCTTCCTTCCTTCTTTCTCTCTCTCTCTCTCTTTTTCTTTCTTTCTTTCTTTCTTCCTTTCCTTTTTTCTTTCTAATGAAAAAGAACAGGAGCAGTAAAAGGCCAGGATGAGTGTGCAGATAACTTCCTATTTAATCCTTCAGCTCTTTGGACGGCCCTTTATTCTGATGTCCTCTCTCGCTTTTACTCTTGCAAAGTTCGCTCACGAGAAAACCCAGACTGGTAGAATATTGCAAAGCAGAGAGAAAAAGGAAGCACTTCAACTGGTAAAAGCAGTCTGTGCATGACACAATACATTTCCCATCTCTGATACATGGTGTCTGCTAGTAACACCGCTGTCTGCAAAGGAGAAGTCGCTGAGCAGAGGGCCCGCTGTCCCACGGGTATGGGCGCTGAGCTGAGCGGAGGCCTGGCCTCCATCTGACCCTGACTCTGACCGTCATGACCGGTGAGGTGGCCGGGCAGGGCCGGCAATGGCAGAAAAGTAATCACTTACTCCCTGACCCTAACCCATCCCATAGCTCTGAGCACCTACTGTGTGCTCAGCTATGCTCTCGGCGGCATTTACGGGAATTCTGCCACACGTTAGCAGCTTTAATCATCTCTACTCATCTCTACCATCTTAACAGAAATGGTATTTTTATGACGTCCTTCTAGGTGAGGAAAGTGAGGTCCAAAGAGCTTATTTAGCTGTCCTAAATCACATCAACTAAGGACCAGGCTAGGGCTGCATCCCAGTTCTGTCTCATTTCAAAGCTCAGGAACTCCTGATGGCAATATTACAGGGATTCCACAAAGTACCACTGTTAGATTTATTCAGGTGCATTAACCCTCTTCTAAAATACAGGTATCCGGGACTTCTCTGGTGGTGCGGTGGTTAAGAATCCGTCAGCCAATGCAGGGGACACGGGTTCAAGCCCTGGTCCGGGAAGATCCCGCATGCCGCGGAGCAACTAAGCCCATGAGCCACAACTACTGAGCCCACGTGCCACAACTCTGAGCCCGCGTGCCTAGAGCCCGTGCTCCACAACAAGAGAAGCCACCGCAATGAGAAGCCTGCACACCGCAATGAAGAGAAGCCCCCGCTCGCCTCAACTAGAGAAAGCCTGTGCGCAGCAACGAAGACCCAACACAGCCAGAAATAAATAATTAAATAATTAAAAAAATAAAAGACCCCCCCAAAAAATACAGGTATCCAGAGAGGAAAGATGTCAGACTGCTATTGGTAATTCAAAACATTTGGCTGTGTTTTCTATTTTTTTTATAACTTTAATAGAAAAGTAATACATTCTCATTGTAACAAATCAAAGAACACAGAAGTATATAAAGACTTTCTCCACCTCTTTCAAACAAAGTTGAATTCAACCCATTGACCAAGTACAAAGTTTGGCATTTTTCTTTTCATACCGTTTTCTCTGCTCATGCTAACTGCAGCAAATAGATACACACAGACACTTTTTTTTTTTTTTTTAAGTTGCGGAAGCTTTTCTTTTTGTCTTTTGACCACAGGACGCCGCTTCCATGGGAGTTTCAATGGAGGAGTGGCAATAGGGTTTCGGGAGACCAGGGAAACTGCCCGAGGAAAGCAGGTCTGGTAAGATTATCAGAGTTACCATGTCATTAAGAAAACATCCTTCTGCTTCCTTCTGGAGCAGGATCTAGAAAGCCAGTCACTGGTGAATTAGCCATGGCCGCACTTAAGAATAGCAGCAGGGCTATATACACGCTGGTGTCCACGCACACCTATGTCATCCGCCGCTGCCCTGCACACACACTCACACACACACACACGATGCTGCTGACGGCCTGCGATCTGCAACATGCCTTCCCGTTCCAGCACCAATGGGTCTGCATTTTCTTTCAACTTGGCAAGGTTAAAAACCAGACTCGTCATAAGTGTGTAATGTCTTGAACCAAAATAGACTTCCTTAATGATTTGTTTTCTCCAATTTCACCACAAAATGTAATGCAGCCAACAAAAGAACTATTCTTCCCCACGTATAATAACATGTTATTCAACAATCATGCAAGAAAGCCTATACATGAGACTGCCAAGGATCTGAAATGGAGTTTCTAACTGAAATGTCTGGGAAGAAATCTTTTTTTTTATTTTTCACGTTTCACTCCAAGGCTTTGAGTGAAGTGATATAAATATCTAGGAATATACAGTTTTGCTTTACTACTGTAACGTGTTTACAGAAGTAGTTATGGCTTACTTTATAACATGGGCCACTGAAAACATCAACCATAAAAACATATACAAATACAAACAAGTTCTCAGCAGGCCATTTACTTTGTAGCAGAACCAAGCACATTAACTGCTTCTGTCCTTGTGAGGGCAAACAGCTCCCCGTGAGGCTGCCTTGGGAGAACCGCTCGGCTCTCTGGGGAGCTCACAGCCTGCAGGCCATTCGCTGGGCGAAGAGAAGGGGGAGGGGAAAGGCCTGGTGGATCCTAAAGGAGGTTATAATAAAATGAAGTCATGAGTTTCTTCCTTTTTTTTTTTTTTTTTTAAGGAGAATGCAAAAGAATGAAAAATTATAATGCTGTAAAGAGCTAAGAAAAAGGGGAAAAAGTGAAATCACTTTATTAAGTTTCCTGAAATATATAGTTGGTCTTAAAATATGCCTCCTAGTCACCAGCCCAACAGAAAACTACACAAGATGGGAAAACATAAAATCCCCATCTGAATGCACATTAATACAAATTCATGGTATAAATATGACAATGGATAACAATATTACCCAAAATCTTCTGGATCTGTTACATTGCTGGGAAACTTAACTGAGTATATGAAAATGTATTAGCCAAGAGAAAGCAGAGCTAATGAATTTTAAAAACTAGAATATCAAGGACAGATTATTGTAATGACTCAACTTTGAAATGACTCAAAGTTAGGGTTTCTCTAAGTGAAAGTTTTCTCCCAAGTGAGAGAAGAAATGCCACCTGGGCGGTGGTGGTGGTGGGGGAACTAGTACAAGCACACACACGCATACACACACACACATATACCCATAGACACACGTAGATACACACACACACACATGCACACACATATACACATACATATATACACACACACATATACCCATAGACACACAGATACACACATGCACACACATATACACATACATATATACACACACACATATACCCATAGACACACATAGATACACACACACATACACACACACAGATATACCCACATATATAAACACATGCATACACACACTCTATACACACATATACACACATAGATATACCCACATATATAACATGCACACACTATACGCACATATGCACATGGACATACACACATGCACACACATATACACATACATATATACACACACACCAATAGACACACATATACACACACACATACACACATATATATACCCACATATACAAACACATGCATACACACACTCTATACACACACATACACACATGAACACACATATACACACACACATATACCAATAGACACACAGATACACACACATATATACCTACATATATAAACACATGAACACACTCTATACACACACGTACACACATATACACATATACATATACACACACATATACCCACAGACACACACAGATACACACACACACATATACACACATAGATATACCCACATATATAAACACATGCATACACACTCTATACACACATACACATGCATACATACATAGATATACACACATGCACACGCATATACACACATATACACACATGTACACACACATATATACCCACATATATAAACACATGCACACACACTATACACACACATATACACATACATGGACACACATAGATATACACACATGCACACGCATATACACACACATATATACAAATGTATACACATATACACATACATATATACACACACACATACCCATAGACGCACAGATACACACACACATATACACACATAGATATACCCACATATATAAACACATGCATACACACTCTATACACACATACACATGCATACATACATAGATATACACACATGCACACGCATATACACACACATATACACACATGTACACACACATATATACCCACATATATAAACACATGCACACACACTATACACACATATACACATACATGGACACACATAGATATACACACATGCACACGCATATACACACACATATATACAAATGTATACACATATACACATACATATATACACACACACATACCCATAGACGCACAGATACACACACACATATACACACATATATACCCCCATATATAAACACATGCATACCCACACTCTATACACACACATATACACACGTATATATATATATACACACACGCATATACACACATGCACACACATATACACATGCATATATACAAATGTATACACATGCATATATATACACACATATACGTACACACGTATTGTGTATATATACATGTAATACACAGGTGTATATACACACATATGCCCGTACACGTATATATACACACACATTCACATCATGTATGTAGCACACACATATACATAAACACTAGATTATAAAAATCAGTGCACTCTGCATTTTGGATTTCGGTGGGGAGCCTGGGTTTAAATCCCAGATCTACTATTTGCCCCCCTTGTGATCCTGGGTAAGCCATTTCACCCTCCTTTGCCTCAGACTAAGGAGAGCACCACTTACCTACAGGGCTACTGAGAGACATAAAAAGTTAACACAGGCAAGGCCCAGGTGTCCTACCTCGTCCGTAGCAGGTGCTTATGCTAGTAAACTCAAGAGAGAGCTAAACTCAATGGGCTTCAGCATTTCTTGTGGAAACTACTGGCTGTAACTTGTCACATCAGGAAAGCTTCATGGAAGAGGTCTGTTCCTTGAAGGACACTTCTTTCTAGCCGTTTAAAAATCTGCATGTGGGGTCAGGTTTCTCCACCAAGACAAGAAGATGACAGGCAGAAGCTGTGGGGGTCATGCTCACCTCACTGCTCCCTTGTGATCATGAGAACATACAATAAAGTAATATCGTGCATGCAGGCAACCTTCATGCTAAGCAGAAACTACTCCTGCAATTTAGAGTGTTTCCTTTGGCGACCTGCACAACAATAACTACGTACATCAGACAAAAACTTCCGTCTGATACTAATATAAAAGCCCTCTGACGATATAACCATTATTTAACGAAACTGTGTATTTCCTAATCTGTTGTTATCGTTTATAAGCTATCTATCTTGACTCAGCAGTAATGAAATGAGATTCACATGCTTGAAAACATATTTAGCATAAATTTTAAGTGGGGAGGAAGAACTCAGGGTGATATTTGCTATTCATGCATTACTGAAAGATGTATGAACTTTATTATGAAAAAATAAAAGGTGGATAAAGAATCCCTTGGTAATAAAAACGTACACATAAAAAGTATTGGATTTCACAATCAAAATCCAATGAAAATTTTCCCCCTTTGGCAGTCAAACAAAAATTCCAGGAAAACAGTTTAAACTCCCTTCACAAAGTTCAAATGTAGCTATTGGTTATTAACTTGCTAATATAAGAGATAATATTTTGGTATAGATATCTGACCAATAATTGCTTATGTGCCCTATAAAGTTTAGAATTTTTTTTGCATTAAATATATTTAATATGCAATTATTATCATAACAGCCCAACATCTATTTACTGTACATAATTCTATTCAGATGTATTATAATCTCCTAGAATTCTGCATATTTAAATTTTAATGTAAACCATTCACCTAGAGGGATAAGAGGTGCTCGTAATTATTTTTAAGAGAGAAGAATGTTTTAAAGAAGCAGAAAACACGTATACACTGAAGAATAAGTTCATTTAGTTTCTAAAATTCTGATAAGCACTGTAATTTACACGATGCTCTGTAACATAAAGTCTCAGCTTTCAAAAACTATCACGCATTCCCCTAAATTCATCTTTTACAGATTCAAAGTATCAAGGAGGATTTCATGCCTGTAAGCCTGAAGAACACTCTGGCTGGTCACTAAGTTGCTCGGCACACGTGGGTGAGGGCCTCAGCTGGGGACCTGGCCCTGGGATCCTAGCTCAGACCCCACGGTCATTAAGTTGCTTTGTGATTTCAGTGAAGTCCCAGAGCCATAGGTTCCAAATAGGAATTTACCAAAACAGTCATGGAAAGTCCTGGCAGAATGGTCCTCCCGTGTCTTCCGTACGTGGGCTCTGCACATGGACACACATATTACACCCAATTACAGCATCCCAGAGTGAGGGGGAGTCTAGAGAGAGGCAATTACTACAGCAAACGAGACAGGAAACATCCTCTTTCATCGCTCAAGGAAACAGAAATTGTTCCTTGTCTCCCAGCAAACATGGGAAAACTCTCTAGCGTTTCAGCAGTTAGTGGGTCTCCCCGGAGGTGTGGAGAAGGCCACGTTAAATCCTGCTGAGCTGGCAGCCCTCGGGGCTCCTTCTTAGCGGGGCTGCCAGGAGCCGCTGCCGGGGGACGGGCCAGTGGCCGGGGGCGGGCCCTTCCCGGAGCGTGCCTGGCAAGGGCAGGACGGGCGGGGGCGAACGGGGGGCGGGGGGGGGGGGAAGACTGCCGTTTCTTTGGTAATAAAACTGTAATTTATATAAACTATAGGAGACTTGGTGGGAAAGTAAAAGAGGTAATTGTTCGCATTCCAAACGTTTTAATATATAAACTGTGTAACCATCACTCATGAGTAGCGCAGCTGCTAACAATTTCTTTTTTTTTTTTTTTTTTTTCCCCAGGATAGAATTCATGCTGAAGCCAAGAGATGTTTCTCTAGTGAATGATATTTTGAAACTCGGGTCAAAACAGAACTGTGACATAATAAATTTTTAAGAAGTCAGGAAAGCTTGTAGTCTGAAATGTGAAGGAAGCCCCAGTTTTTACCCCAATTAGGAAGGACCTTGTCTGTTTCAGCGCCCAGGACAGCGCGGGCTCAGTCCGGAGGGAGGGGCCGCTCCCTGCACACATCTGTTTCCAGCGCGAGGCTGGTATGCAAACTATTGTCCATTGGAAGTGTGTGGGGTAACGTCTGCCAGGGTTAAAGGCTGGGTCAATCTGATCAAGAAGCTAAAATTAGCTTCTGTGTGTTTTCCTGAAAAGAAAAAAAAAATACTGTAAAGCTCTTTGTTTTCCTTCAAGGGCTGTTCTCAGATTTCAGTTTCTGGTGTGTAAACTACCAGGAAACAGACGGCTCTGACAAGTGACTTCTTGTTTGCTGCCTTATGCGTTATGAAACCCCGTGACAGGTTACCTGAGCTGAAGGACGCTTGCAAAAAGTAAGCCTTCCGACCCAATTCACATTTTCCCATTTAAAAGTATTAGTGTTATGAAATTATTCAAAGTGAATGCATTTGGAAATTCAAAACCAGAACTATATTTTAAAATATGTGATGGTTTGGCAAAGCCCAAACATATTAAGAAACTCATCATTCTGAGAAGTATTGGGGTGAGTTCTAGGTCACAGATTACTGGTAGGCTTGACAGTGCTCTGATTATTTTCATAGGAAGTGAGTTCCTTAAGACAAAAAAGAGGGGGAAACATTCACATCAGAACTCCACGCCAGTAATAATTTGACAAATTCAAAGAGCAGAAATGAATCATAGAGACAAAACAGGCAGTCATGAGATAATTCAAGAAAAATATCAATATGCTTTTAGGCTTAATAGTTAATGTTCACATACATGGGAGACAGGAAAAAAAGAGAAAGAGAATTCTTGGTTATGTTTAAGACTTTGTGATGAAGGCAGAAATAAGCCAAAAGCAGAAGCATGTCTGAGATTTATTCACACCCTCAGAGATTTGTTTTTTCTTATAACGGGTAAGTTAGATTACAATGATCTAGTTTTGCTTCAGCAAAATACCTCTTTAATATTTTAACTACTTAAATATTATTAATTAAAAAAAATAATACAATGAAATGTGATTTTAAAAAGAGCTATAATGTAACAAGTATTTTTGGGTGTATGTGTTTTACTACAGTTAAATACTTTCCTGATAAAGCGACGTCTGAAAGAAGACATAAACAGCTTTTCCCTCAAACACAAAATGTTATAAAAAATACCTCAACCAACATGAAAATACTGTGTATTTGGGTCACTTACACCACAGGATTTCCTTTTTTCTAAACATCCTCTCAATTTCAGTGACTTTAAATTTAGAGCTCATTAAAAAGATTTGCATGGCATACCAGAAGTATGTAAAATATTTGGCAAAACTCACTTATATATAAAATTTACTTATTTGTAAAATATATATAAAATTACCTGATTTTTATATTTAAATGCCCTCTAGAACTCTACGTAGAATGACAGGTACCCACTAAATGTTTTATTATTTTTCTTGGGTCAGAAATTACTGGGGAAAACACCCATTATACATTTTGACGTGGTTAATAAAATTCTATACTATCCCTATTTTCTCACCACCCACACTTCAGTTTAAAATCAACCCTCGTTTCACAGTTCTTTTTTTTAAACGGGAATCATAATATTAAACTGTATACAATAGCTGTCTGTCGATCCATCAAACCTTGAAGTTTCTGGATAAGCCTTCCTAACTGTATCATCTTAAGCATAGCTGACGCCGCCTGGTCTTCAGGGTCCCTAAGTCATCGCACGGCCTCGCCTCCCGTCTGCTCCACCCCCTGGGGATTCCCCTCCCCCCTCGCCCCCGGATTTGGCACCTCCTGAAGTTATGACCGGATCTTCCTTCCTTTCCTTTTCCATACTGCTCTTCAGTAAACTCATCACAGGTACGGCTTCAGACAGCCCTGTTTTAGCGTAGGGCTCTCTACCTCAGGTGCGTGGACGGCCATGGCGGGTGCGTTAGCCTCCGCGATCAGGTCAGGACGTCCGACACAGCGACTCCACGGTGAGGCAGACCCAAGCGCCGCTTCCACGCCAGCGCAGCCATGCCCAGCAGCATCACCAGCGCCTCAAACGCACGCCCACCTGGCCACCTGTCGTCTCCTGGAAAGCTGCTTCTCCTACGTGCCTCACGCGCTGACGATGCTACCGAACCCCGCGCCTCTGAGACCCCCCTCCTTCCAACGGCGTCAATTAGCTGCCCATCCAAGACGGCCTGTCGCTCGAGCCCGGGGGCTGCGGCCCCGTCCTCTTCCACTCAAAGGCAGCAACATGCAGGAGGCCCCGGGGCTGCGCCCGCGGCCGAGACAACCCAGGTACCCGCCTGTGCGGCGCCCACGGGATCTTCCCGAGTCACCCCTGCTCCTGTCAGGCCCAGCCCAGCACGGGCTCCCAGGTACCCGTGTTCAGTACCTGAACGCGCCACCTGACAGCCTCGTTCTCAAGGGGGGATGAGTTCAACAGCCAGGATGTGAGGATTAAATGGAATAATGTATGTCACGCGCCTGGTACATGGGAATGCTCAGTCTTTGCAGCTATTATGTGAACGTGCTCACACTGATGCAGTGCTTTCGTTCTTCTCCACCTTCTGCCTTGGACTCTGGGGCTGTGCATTTACTGCCTTCTCACCTCCTAAACGAGATTTCAGAAGGAGGGGGCAGTCATTATTGCATTACATCACCTCCAGCACCTAGCACAGTGCCTTACATATCCTAGGTGTTTACTAAATACTTTGTCTTTCTGAAGTCACTTTTTCTTGGGCCAGAAATTACAGAGGTGGAGGAGGAAGGAGGGAGGGGAACCACACAGGGTTTTTTTAAACTTGTTTTAAACATCTAACTCCTTTACAGTAAGTCCCCTACATATGAACAAGTTCCATTCCGAGAGCACGTTCGTAAGTCCAATTTGTTCGTAAGTCCGACAAAGTTAGCCTAGGTGCCCAACTAACACAATTGGCTATATGGTACCGTACTGTATAATAGGCTTACAATACTTTTCACACAAATAATATGTATATAAAAAACAAACACAAAAAATTTAAAAAGCATTTTTAATCTTACAGTACAGCACCTTGAAAAGTACACTAGTACAGTACAACAGCTGGCGTCCAGGGGCTGGTACACACGTTCACATCTTTGAAAGTTTGCAACTGGAAGGTTCGTATGTAGGGGACGTACTGGGCTTGCAAAGAAATCAATCCCCTGTAGGAGTCAGTCGCATTCAGGCTGCACTGGGGCACAGCGCCTGAGGTTGCAAGACCCACAGCTGAGAACATTCCCGACGAAGTTTAACGTACAGAGTGTCCTTCAAAATATCAGACTCTGAGAGAATATATCTATAGCAGACACAGCAACCTAAACATGTCACAAAACATAACTTTAAAAAATGTATTAGACCAAATGTATTATAAAACTTAAGGTTCGCAAAATAGCAGACAAATAAATTAAAAGTTGGCTTAATTAAGCTATTTGAATAAGTACAGCCAGTCTAGTTTGAAGAACTAGTTCAAATATCTGTAGTCAGAGGACCGTGGAGTATTCCTCAGTAGAAAGCCTAGGGGTTCTAATGTATATATAGATACAACATTTGAATCAGCAAATTGTTTTTGTACAAGTAGAGGCTCCTAAAATTATGTTAAATGCTTAAAAGTTTGGTGTAGGTAGCATCATTTTCACTTTGCTTAAACTGTTAATATGCTAAGCAAATCCTTTCTACAGGTATTATAAAGGTACAGTTATGAATCCAAATTAATGAGGCAAGTTAAAATAGCCTGACTTTAATTAAACATACCTGGTTACTTTTCAATTCTGAAATCTTATCAAGAAAGACCCAAGCCCCCTTATAAGCTTCAAACTGCTATCTGAAATTATTTCACATTAGTAACCCTTGAACAGTGCTGGAGTTAGGGGCGCTGTGCAGTCAGAAATGCACGTATAACTTTACAGTTGGCCCTCTGTACCCACAGGTACTTTGTACAGGCGGTTCCTCATCTGCGGATTCAATCACCCTTGGATGGGGTAGCACTGTAGTATTTACTAAGAAATCCTTATAATAAGTGGCTGTGTTGTTCAAGGGTCAATTGCATGTATAAAATGAAGAATTCGCACGGTGATTATTTCTTATAATTTAACAAATATCTACTGAATACACATTAACTTCAAGGCACTATATCATATGTTTGGAAAAGAGTCCTAAGGCAGAATCTCTGACTTTAACAATCTGTAAATCAGTTTTATTAAAAGATAAGGATTTGTTCCATTGCTTCAACCCCCACTGGCTGAAATGGCTTCCAGGGGATCCAAAGGAACTGCCTCTGTATTTTCTGATATTCAGAGACAACCACATGTTCAGGAATTGAGAAAGCCACTGTGCTTGCTCAGGCTAAGACACCGCCTCAGGAAAGACCTGAGAAGACCTTAATCTTTTTCACCTTAGGATGAGCCCTGGCACAGATGCACCCGACAACAATCCAAACAAAACAAAACAAAACAAAAGCAAACCCTGGGAAGCAGGAGAATCTGATTTCCAGAGTTAACTTTTATCTAATTCGAATGTCAAGTTTTCGACCACAAAAAAGAAATAGGAAAGTATGACCTGCTCAAAGGCATGAAATAAATCAAGGGAAAACATACCTGAGGAGGCTTAGACTTTGGACTTACTAAACAACTGTACTAAAAACATGCTCAAAGGGCTACACAGCAAAGTCAGGAAAATGACAGAGGATCGATAAAGAGACAGAAATTATAAGAAGGAACTACAAAGAAATTCTGGAGCTGAGAAGTAAATAAAATGAAAAATACAATAGAAGGGTTCAAAAGCAGATTTGGGCAAGCAGAAGAATCAGCAAACTTGAAGATAAGAAATGTGAAATTATTGAGTCTAAGGAACAGAAAGGAACAAAATGAAGAAAAGTGAACAGGGCCTAAGGGACAAGAGGGACACCATTAAGCAGATCAACATACACACTGTGGGGGTCCCAGGAGGAGCAGAGAGAGGAAAGGGCAGAGAGAGTGCCTGAAGAACTGATGGCTGACAACGTCCAAATCTGATAAAAGACAGGACTCTACAAATCAAAGCAGCTAGACAAACAAGTGGGAAAAACTCAAAGAGATCTACACTAAGACCATGTAATCAAACTGTCAAACAATTAAGACAAAGAGAGAATCTCTGAGAGATAAATTAGGAGTTTAGGATTAATATATACACACTACTATATATAAAACAGGTAAACAACAGTACCTGCTGTACAGCACAGGGAACCATATTCAGTGTCTTGTAATAACCTGTAATGGAAAAGAATCTGAAAAAGAGTGTATATATGTGTGTGTGATTTTATATTTACATATATATGCACACACAAATACATATATGTGTGTGTGTGTATATATATATATATACACATATCACTTTGCTGTATACTTGAAACTAACACAACATTGTAAATTAACTATACTTCAATTTAAAAAATTGAACAGATGAAAATAGCAATACAATTGCAAATTACTAAAATCTGTCAGCTTTCAAATCATTAAAAAGAGAGAGAGAGAGTCTTGAAAGCAGCCAGAGAGAAGAATCTCATCAGACACAAGGGGTCCTCAAAAAAGATGTCAGCCAATTTCTCAACAGAAATCTTAGAGGCCAGAAGAGCCACTGGTTGATATATTCAAAGTGCTGAAAGAAAAACACTGTCAAATGAGAATTCTATATCCAGCAAAACTGTCCTTCAAAAAATGAAGAAGAAATTAAGACTCCCCAGATAAAAGCTAAGAAAGCTAAAGGAGGCTAGACAGTAACTCAAAGCCATATGAAGACATGAAGATCCCCAGTAAAGGTGGCCACAGAGACGTTATAAAGCTAGTGTTATCGTAATTTTGCTTGGTAACTCTGCCTTTCATTTTCTCCATTATTTAAAAGGCAAGTGTATGAAAAACTACTTAGTAATCTATGGTACTGGGCACACAAAGTATAAAGATGTAATCCGCGACATCAATAACAGCAAGAGCTGTAGTGAAGTTAAGTTGGTATACATTCAATCAGATTATTGTAACTTTAGGATGTTAAGTGTAATCCACATGGTAACTACAAAGAAAGTGTCTACAGAATGTACACAAAAGGCAATGAGAAGGGAAAAGGTGAGGATTTGGTTTCAGTTCTGCCATTTACTAACCATGTAGCCCTAGGCTGGCCACTTAACCTCTTGGAATCTTAGTTTCGTTATTTATAATTAGGGCTAATACCACGTGCCCTGACTGTTTTCAGAGTCAGAGTGAGGAACAAATGATCTAATATAAGTAAAACACTTGAGTAAACGAACCTTCCATAAAGAATCTGGGTGACTGATGAGAACATACACTTTATGTGAACTGACATTGTTCTGCCTGAACTTGCACTTCTGACATCTGTAATATCTATGGTCCTGTCCCCCCACTGTCTTTACATATAAAGGAGGATGATGTGGGCCCCTGGCCATTTTCCGCTCCATCTACAAATAGCAGTATTTCAGGAGTGGAAGATATTCTCATGTTCTAATTAGTAATGACACATCAATTTTTAGTTATGTGGACCTCATGGTAGTAGCTCAGGAACCTCCATGTACCACTTGAATGTATATCTTAAAAGAAGATAAAGTATTAATTCACCTCCTTGGCCCAGCCTTTGGCACAGCTGTGTAATAATGAGGTACCCCTCAGAAGGACCACTTTCGACCAAGGAGTTACGTACCTCCAGTGGGATGCAATTAGTTCTTAGACGACCCACAAGAAATTGGTTACCATTAATACCACTAAAGTTTACAAATGATTAAAAACCCAAACCTGAACATATTTGGGGCCATCTGCGCACCTAGATACAGTCCCTTGAGCCCAGGAGGAAGCAGATGCCCCCTAACCTTGCCTGTAGGGGTGCCCTTCCCGAGATGCCTTTAGAGATCTACACAGGACCCCACATCACACCGACCAGGTGAATAAAGGGGCCAAATGACTGACAGCCTCCACTATAATGAAAAGAGCTGCAAGTGAGTCAGGGATCTGTAGCAAAATTAAAAACATTTTAGTGAAACCAACGTAATGATACAAATAACTAAGCTTTTTTTCTTTTTTCCAGATGAGTACCAAACACCAAGGTCCCTGGTAGGAGCGACGGGGACCAAAACCTCCAGTGCAGGTGAGCACTGCTTTCAGCACATCTAACAAGAGACGTCACGCTCTCCTTCTGTCCACTCGCACCTGCGATTTCTCACCATCAAGGCAGGAACATCTGTGCCCATTCCACCCTCACAAATGAGTCACCCTAAACACTGGCAGCCAAACATCCAGCTTGCATCACAACAGCCGTGCGGACAGCGGTGCTCTGTGCAGAGCCAGGGATGTGCCCTGAGTACACTTGCTCCGCTAAGTCTCCAGGGCGGCACATGAGGCCTGAGCCTCTCAAGACAAGAACCCTGCTAGCATTAAAGCCAAAGGGAGTATCATGCCTGGGGTTTGCTTAAGAATAAGACAGGCTGAGAGCAGTGGGTCAGAGTATAGATTAAACAAGATGGAGCCCAACTTGATAAACGGTGGCGGCTGGCTGAGGGGTACTTATGTCATACTGCCTAATGTTATATGTTTAAAATTGTCTCAGATGAAAAGTTTTAAAAAGTGAATTCTCTTTTAGTCTGGTACATATTTGGACCACGGCTATCTCAGCTTTCTGTTTTTCCAACAGGTTTTATTTAGAAAGTGATAACCCTATATCCTCCATCGTCTTACTCCTTTTATCTGTTGTTTGAAGGACTCTTCTTACAACCGACTGAGTCTGTTCTCATCTGTACTGGTCACGGCTAAGGCCAGGCCTCTCTCCACTGGACGCCTGTGCTGGGTCTACCGCTTACTGAATCACAGTTTCTCTCCGGGGCTCGCTCTCATCTCGCGGGAGTTGCAGGAGAGGGATGTCTCAGAATGGACCTTCGTCTTACTAATGATTGACACCGTGTCTGGGTAAGAAAACCTTGATTAGGAAGAATTGTCCTCAGAGTTTTGACGGTCTTGCTCATCTCTGCTTCAATGCCCACTGTTGCTGATGTGACATCCAACGCGAGTCTGATTCTCGTTAGGTTGTGGGTGTCCTGTATTTATTTCTCTAGAAGCGTCTTAGATCTTCTCTTTATTCTTGGTCTTCTGGAACTTGACAACCATGAGTGTGTGTGGCAGTCCTTCTTCCTGATCATCCTTCCATGGGCCTCTCAACCCAAAGCCTCTCTTAAAGTTCCGGGAATTTTTCTCTATTGACTTTTAGTTGGAAGTTGGACCTCCCAGAATTATCCCTTAGGCCTTTTGTTTGTTTTCCCATACTTTCTGTTTCTTCATCTTTTTGCATTATACCCTGGAATAGTTTTAGTTTTCTCTACCCACCTTTTATTGAAAAAATTATTTTAGCAATTATATATTTTTAATATCCAAACACTCTCTCTTGTCCTCTGATTGTTGCTTCTTTTGTAGATTCAAGTCTCATTTTGCGAAGGTGGTGCCTTCCTGAGTCTCTGTGGATACTAAGTAGAAATGAAGAAAGGGGAAAGCCAAAAGTTAGGTCTGTATATGAAGCTGGGCCTACTGACTGGTGAGCTTTGCTTCGAGGGGAGTCAACTATTATACTGAGGGTCCCCAAAGACCAGATATAAGGTTTAGGGAACCCAGACTACCTCAGCTATGCTGGTTCTACCCAGGGAGCTTGTTCAGGTCCTGTAGAGAAAAGTGTTCTGATTTTACAGGGTACAAGCAGGCACGTCCAGGCGTTGCATATATGGACCCTTAGTTAATCCCCAGGCCCGTCAGTGTCTGAGACACGTGTCAACTCTACCGCAGAGATTCTCCCGGCTTGCTGGGTAGACAGGCTCTCCCCATGTTCTTCGAGGCCCTTGATCTTCAACCCGTGGTCCTCAGATCAGCAGCGCCTGTGTCACCTGTGAACCTTGTCAGAAATGCAGGCTCTCAGCCCCACCTGAGAGCAGGTGCAGGACAGAGCTCAGAGGATTCACACGCAGGTCAGAGTCCAGAAGCGCTGTTTAAACCACAATCTCTTCTATTCCACTTGGTTCTCGGTCTGCTCTGTATTCCGAAAGCAGGTAAAACCCCTCATCTGCCCTTCCTTTTGATGTTACAAGTATGTAAATCTTTCCGCCTTTTACTATCTTTCTAATGGGGCCTAAGCTGGTGGTAGAAACAAGCCCATGTGTTCACTCCACTTTCAGAAATGTAATAAACGTGTGAAAACTAACGTGTTACGTGGTTTTGCTGGAGCTGAGTGAAGACTGGGTGCATAAGAGAGAAACTCCCTAGAGGGTACTTTTTATGTGCAGCATTTTGCCCCCAGGGTTGAAGCGATGACCTTTTTGTCCTGAAGGACGTGCAAATGCTACCACGCCTGTCCGCACAGAAGACCAGCACCACCTGCCAGGACTCACTGGCTGCAGGGGATGGAGACATCGGGGGTGGGAAAGGAAGACAGGTGAGGGGGCCGAAGACCCTTTGCCCTTAAAGCCAGCTGGCCACGCGGACGTCAGCTTGACTGTGAACATCCCGTAAGAAAAAGACTAACAAAGGGTCTTTGCACTGAGAAAGGGCACTTACAAACCCCTCTAAGGCAACGTTCACTTTTCATTTCTCCCTTTCAGCTGCATTTCCTCAAATGCGGGTGGAAGCAGGCGTGGCCGTGTGAAGCCCGCGGTACCCCTTGCTGAGCGGGGCCCCTGCGGCCACTTCCAAGCCCCACGTTCACCCGCAGGGCGCTCGGCCACTCGAGGAAGGCGGTCTTGGGCTCCTGAAGACCAGCAGCCCCGAGTGAAGCACCGTCGGCCCTGGGCCTCTGATCACCCACACAAAGGATGGAAAATTGCCGGCCCGCTGGCCCCCTGTCCAGCTCGGCCGCAGCGCAGCCCGCGGAGGCCCCCTTCTCTGCAGCTGGCGCCCTGAGGGGCAGGGGTGGCAGGGATCTTTGGGTGCATTAATCAGCAGGGCAGTCAGCCCAGGGTCGCCTCCCTCTGGGCTTCCCGGCCCAAACTGCACGTGTCAGCGACCCCCGAGAAGGGGAGAGCCCGGGTCTCACTGCAGGCATCAAGCCTCCTCCGCCTTCGCAGGGAAAGCTCATCTCGGGGGTGTCGGGATAAAACACGACGAGCACCAGAGGACCCCGCTTCACGGCACAGTGAAAGGGGGATGCCATCATAGGGACTTTATAAGGCGAAACCTGCATCCTGAAGGCCACACTGAAACCACTTGTTTTTTGAGGTTTCTTCCTCTCCCTCTCCTCCCCTTGCTGAGGGAACGTAACACAATGTAATTAAACAGTAAATTACTTGAGAGAGAAATGTTTAGGCTCATGACAAATCTGGGCCAAAAACAAACTTCACACCCCACACATATTTTGGATGACCTCGTTCTGGCAGCAAAAGGAGAAAACTGTAACCAAGGTTGTTTACGGTTTTCAGATGGAAGGGCGGCGGGCTGAAGCCTCTTCGATATTCAGGAGCAAAGGTCATTTATGGAGGCAGAGGCTAGCGCGAGCCCAAGTTGCTCATTAAATAAACAAAGTCAATTAAGAAGTAGCTGGGTAGCTTTTCTGTATCCCTAGTCAACGTCTACGTGGGAAATACGCTCTCCTTCAAATCATTCTGTGTCCATTCCTGCAGAATCCCAGTAATCCTGCTGGCCAGAAAACAGAGACCTGTGCATACACGCACGATGGGAGCATCAGGCCGGGCTTAGGTTCCAGAGAAAATTTATTACAAATTTAAAGACATTATTAAGGGTTAATATTTTAAAATCTAGTAGTTAAAGTTGAAAAGGGAAAAGTTACTGATTTGCAGGTTAAAATGTTTGGCATGCTTTGAAATGAAACCAGCTGCTACCTAATTTCATCAAGTAGCAAGAAAATGAAAGATACTGTATAAGGTTTCATTAGGGGTCCACTGAAGGTTTAAAAACATTTAAACCTAAGGTTTAAAAGGTTTAAAAACCTAAAAGAGAGTCCATTTAAAATGTTTGCGGCCGTGGAAAAAAGTTGGGTGATTTCAAGATACTAATTTCCATCAGCAGAAGGGCCAGGACCCAGGGTGCCGCACTGCCCCGAGCGGTGGGTGTCCAGGGCACCACCATCTGTCCCCTGCCCGTGGCCCAGTTGGAACCCATCTCTTCCTGGAGCGTGACGTCTGTGTGGACAGTCAGTGACTCCCTCTGTCGTTAAACACAACAAACACTTTATGCACAGGGCTTTTGGGAGATTTGGTTTAAACACAGGCCTGCATTCGGTTTTTAATTCGCTTGTAATTTGAATACAGGATTCCGCTGCCCCTACAGAGAATGACTGAAAGGCAACTTCCTGTTAAGCTGTCTCATCCGCAGTAATCCCAGAATGACTCATTTATTTTTGGCAGATACCGCATTCCTACGGTGAGGATCTCAGGCTTAACGAGGCGTATCCTGAGCTGCCCTCGCCCAGTCCCGACCCCCCCCCCCCAACCCGTCCCCACCTCCCCCAAGCGGGCAGCCATGGGGACATTCTCCTGCCCTCACCTGCCTGGTCAAGACCGCACTGTGCACGCTGCTCTGATCTTGCTGTTTCGTCTGAACACATCTTAAGAGGTTGGTTTCCACTTCATGGAGAACGTTCCTGCTCTCTGCTACAGCTGCAAGCCAACCACATTGTAGATTTATCGTCATTCGTTTAACTGTTTTAAGTTAGGTACCAATTAGTTCTCTACGGATGGGCCTAGGCTTCCCCACACGCCCGCTCCTTAAAAGACAATTGTTTTCGGATTTTAAAATCTTGTCTTGATTCTTTTCCACGGCTCTAACTAGGTATAGCGGACCACTTGAGTCATCTTTTGGTCCTTGAGTTTGAGCCAAAATCAACACCTGTCGTCTATCTATTGTCAACAATACTGTATTCTATTTTTAATGTTTATATTTTCAGCACGCATTTACTGAACATCTACTACTGTATGTCTAGCCCTCAGTATCCACTAGGTACCAAGTGGAGGGGGGTGAGGGTGGGAGGAGGCGATTTTAAAGCATCACCAGTGCGCCTTAGGGGCTTATAGTACCGTTAATGAGACAAGCCAGAGACAGCTCAGAAAGGGCACAGATCAGCATATGCCCCGGTGTCAAAATAGCCGTTGCGTGAGTTTAGATGTTTCTAGGTAAGCCAGTAAAAAAACTTTTTAAATTATTTAAGATCGCAGGTGTTTTAGCCAGAAATATCTGCGTTCACATGTAGACTCTGTCACTGACTGCCTGCATGGCCTGGGGCAGCTGCTCCAAGCCTGTTTCTTTGCGTACACGGAGACGTCTTCCTCTTGCTTCACGGGACGGCTAAGAAGGGTGAACGAGACCACACACGTCAGCACCCCAGAGATGATGCCCCGGTGGGGCGGGGGATGGACAGAGCCCTCCTGGCCTCTGGCAGAAGGACGGCCTACTGCCCAGAAGGAGAGAGAAGGAGGTGATCCGGGGGTGAGCAGGCGGAAGCCAGAACTGGTGCCGGGTCGGGGGGACTGGCAGGGAAGGTCTCCTTGGGGACAGGACGCCTGGAGCCAGCCTGGTGGACATCACGCGGGGACAGGCCGGTCCGAGTCCAGAGCAGCGGCGGAGGGAAACCGCGGAGGCGAGTTACGGTTGCGTTCTCTGGGGGAGGCGGTGCGGGGTTGTTATGCCAAATTCTGGGAATCTTTACCCTGCTTTACAGAAAATTACGTGAAACAAAGGTGAAATCAAAGGAGATATGTATGTTCCTATGAAATAATCATCAGCTGAGTAGTGTTCACATTTAAATCACTAAATTACATTTATGTCCTTTTAGGTTTGATGAATCAACTATTTGATAAGTTCTTAGACTTTCTGTATTTCTAATTCAAATAGTAAGTGCAGGTAAATGGGCATAAATATTAACTGAATCATTAATTGTACTAAGCCATGAATAAAATTACACGTAGCAGGTGCTTTCTGATTACAATTCCCTTTTTTTTTTTTTTTTTGGCCACACCGCATGGCATGTGGGATCTTAGTTCCCTGACCAGGGATCAAACCCGTGCCCCCTGTACTGGAAGCACCGAGTCTTAACCACTGGACTGCCGGGGAAGACACAACAATTCTTGAAGATACCAATTTGATAAGAGTAAAAGATAACTCTCAATTTAATGCTCCAGAGGGTCACTAAGGATTTTTTTTCATTTGCTTTATTTTTTTGTACATATTTCTTGATTCCCTAGTGTCTTATCACCTCTAACAGATACACGTCTCTTTTCCCAGTGGTTCTGTTGTATCACTGAAAGAAAAATGCCTAACCCTGGGCTCAGATTTTGACATATGAAATCCAGCAGAGACCAGACTGAAGGCTCACAGATTGGTGAGTGTAAGTAACCACAACTCCACCAACTTAACAACGGTTACACTGTTTCACTGAACTCAGAGGGGCATCTGCATTGCTACTTTCAATTTGCATTTATCCTTAGATGTCTGTCAGTATTTTCTATGATGCTACTGAGTAAAGACAGTTTGTTTCACTGAATCTGAAAGCATTTGAAGAGCGCTGCTGGGTATTTTATGATGAAGTAGCTAATGGCCTGCGTTAGTAAAATAAAACTTACTATTTCAGTTTTCAGGAAAATACTCTTAATATGAAAAGAACCTATAAAAGGGAGATTGGTAAAAGTGGTCAGTACAGAGGTCACGTTAACCTGTGTCTCCTTGAGAATTTTGTCAAGTTCTGCCTCTTCTTATAAAATTCTATGGATGCTTGCAAATCCCTTTCTTCTACAGCCAAGGGCTCATTCAGCAGAGAGGACACCTGAATTACATAAATCTCATGACAAAGTTACATTTCTGTGCAGAGCGAGGCTTGTCAGGAAAAAGGTAATGAAGAAGAATAGCTTAGACGGAGGGATTTAATGATATCCAGCTGCTACTCTATGTTGCTTGCTGATAAGACTTTGTTTTAAGTTTACAATAGAGAAAGTTTGGGAAAAGGCTAAAACTTCATCTACAGGAAGTGCAAGTCTTTATATTTCGCTTGTTCAATTTCCCCTAACCCTTGCAGTTATGTTCATACAAGGTTTAATTTTCAGAATGTTCAAATGCGTCACCCAAGGCTTTACAAATAAAATTTAAATTGCATCCAAAAGTGTAGAATACTGCACCTTAGGGAAAAGACACTTAACCTATCTGGGCTCACCACATGTTCAGATGATAAGATAAACCTGAGAAAGCACAGATTGTTAAATGTTTACTACAGTTGTCCCTCACGATTGTGCTGATTTTTCTGCACTTACACAGGGGCAGGGGGGTGGGTGAAGAGGGATTGCTCTTTCCCAGTGGGGGGCGGGGGGGGACGCAGCCATTTCTTCATAACACAGAGTAAGTTACCATAAAATCTGACAAATGCAATCTCTGAAGAATGTTAAAACCTAAGCCAACTGCATTATATTGAGGATTCAAATTCCAACACGATCTGGCTTCCTGATCTGTTCTTAGGAGTGCTGACCGGTGTGCTGGTCACCCGGCTCCTAAAGCCGGAACTTTCTATGAGCAGGAATGCATTAGGATGAACCCTCGCCTGGTAAAGGAAGTTAGCAGGAAAATTCTCTGTGGGAGCAGAGCGATTATGACTCTCCAAAGAAAGAGCTTCATATCTGAAGTGTGAGCACTACCCTCCTGAATTTACTGCTGCAGGAGCCCAAGAGGGGAAGGAAGGCGGGATGTTCTTTTAGGCTAATGAGACCTTCCTGCCTGCCGGGAGTTCCTTCCCCAGCGGGTGGGAGGGACGGTGGGAAGAGCGGGCTCTGGGCGCTTTCCCACAGGTCTGGACAGGATCTCCTGCCCGGGTCCAGCGCTGAGAGGAAGCCGTGCGGGGAGGGCGCCCGGGGACCAGCCCCCAGGGCAGAGGAGAAGGGAGGAGGAGAGACCCCCACAAAGAAAAGCACTGCTGTTTTTTAAAGGGCGAAGGTACCCGAAGGTCAGCAGCAGGTACCTGTCTGGAGGCATCTGATGCTATTGGGGCAAACCTCCCACGAGCTGAACTCAGAGGAACGCTCCATCCTTGCAGGAAGCCCCCAGATACAGGAAAAGCTAATAAAATGAAAAGGGAGGGGCTCTGCTTTCCTTCCGAACCCAGCTCCCACAACGTCTCACATTACAGATTTGCAAACTAATTACTTCGAGCCAGACATATTAAAAAATTTCCCTTTACAACTAAGTGAACACAGAGAGAGTCAAAACAGAGAACTTGGCTCCAGACTGAGATAGGGCTCTGAATTTAAAAGTCTAATTAAGGCGAATCCTGTTTGCCATGTAGTTCTCTCAAACACTAGCATTACTGAAATTACTCCTAACGACTTAATTGATTTAACCAATACCTCACATAAAGATTAGGCAGTAATTAGTTCAGCCTGCAGAAGCTGGAGTGTTAAGACTAATGAGGTTTTCTATAATGATTTTGGCTATTTTTTTTCTACATAAATTTATCTCTGTGAAATTCTGGGTTAGACAATTTTACTTTAAACAGACATATGAATGTCAGTCAATATTGAAAACAGCTAAATGGAATGATTTCTTGAGTAGCATTAAGATGCGTGTGGGGAGTGGAGGGATTCCTTTTCTTTCCCTTTGAGCTCCCTTTTGAAAGGGGAAAGGGAAATGGCCATATTCTGTGACTCATCACCCCTCTGAGTAGCATTCCAAGTGTGATTTACTTAATATAGCCTATAAATCACCTAGGGCAGAAATAATCTCAAGATCTGCATGTAAACAAAGCTATTAAAATATTACACTCACTCTGTTTGCTTAGTGCTCATACGGCCTATCTCATCTCAAGGTAAACAGCTTTTTCCTGAGGTGAGGCATCTAAAATAGTGTCCAAATTACCTGCCCATCGAAGAATGCTGAACTTAGGCAACATATCGTATCATCTAAGTACCACAAGTGCGTGACTAGGAGAGGGACGATTACACCCTAGCTGACATTTTTCTGCTTTCAATTTGCTGTCCTGGTTTGTAAATCAAAGTCATCTCATTTCATAGTTGGCCATGACACTCGCTGGTAACTATTAATCGCAGGAAAAAAATTTCAGCTCAGGAAGAAACAGCGAGCATGTTCTCTGACTACATTTGTTTTAGGCATTTGCTCTGCAGCAGTCACAGGGCATTCGTTTTTAAACAAAAAGTGAGTCGGGGACCCAGAGGGATATGCCTTTTGGTAACACTTCTGACTCACAAGACTGTTTCGGGTGGTCATCTGTAACTGTAAGCGATCATCCTCCGATGACTACTGGGTTGAAAACTGTAAACCATCTGCAATTACTAGCATGACCCCTAACCTCCGTAAGGTGGTAATCCAGTATTGGTTGTTAGCTGTCAAATTTATTTCCCTTTGGTGAAATACACCCTGGATTTAATTAGCAGTCATTCTTGATACTTTATGGAGCTGAGCCCAAGCGCTGTGGCTTTGACATTTAACCCCTGACCCTTAAATATTTACCAGCTTTTAAACTGGTTGTGTACAATTATCCCTTCAAGTATATCTCAGATCCATCATCCTGCCCACTGCAGTCAATTCCGAGTCGGATGTGCTGCTCCAAACGATGCTGTGACCTCACCCTGAAACTGGAAACAAAACCCCGCTGCTCCACCACGAGCCCTGCCAGGCACGGCGGAAAGCACTCCTGCTAGAGCTTCCCGCGGAAGAGCCGGATGGGCTCCCACTACCAGTCCCACCACAACTGGGACCGGCGGGCGGCAGGCTGAGGGGCTGGGGGCTGCCCTGGGCCCCAAGCCTGTGTGAGGATGTCCGAGAACCGTTCGCCTTTAGCGCACAGTCAGGAAGGGAACACTCTGGGAACCGCTTTCGTTTGTGCGCTTGTTTGAAATCAACATTACGGAGGCATGATGTGGGAAGTGTGTGTTTTAAACCCTCCCAAGTTTCCGGGGCAGCAGCCGCCTGGACGGAGGCCCTGTGCGGCAGGGACCCCGCGCTTTCCCTGCCCTCCTGTGAGACGCCCGCAGCATCCCATACACAAAACAAGCGCGCTTCAGATGCTAGGATTTTAGAAACACAGGTTAATCCCGAAGACCGGGAAAGGAAGAGCCCTCAGCGGGCAACACCAAGTGTTAGAAGATAGACGGATGCTCTTCTACTGTGACATCTCAAGACCTCGCCGCCAGGCAGGCCCCGCAGGAAGGACGAGGTCGCCGGCTCTCCCTGCCCCGGCCGAGCCCAGCTCACAGTAGGTTCTCAATTCTCTCCTGATTGGGCAGTAAATACACAACAGCAGCTTCATGCAGGCGAGCACGCGGACCAGAGACGCCAACCAGGCTTGTGCAAGTATTCAATAGAAAGAATGTTGCTGGGAGCGAGAGTCAGAGCCGGAAAAACAGGGGCACGAGGTGGGAGCCCCCAACCCCACGCCCACCCAAGCGAAAGGAGTGGGCACAGCTCAGGGGGCCCCGCATGCTGAGTCTAAGTTAGGGCAGGACGCTGGGTTCTGGCCACTTTAAGAAACCAACGTCTGGGCCACTTCCACAGAGAGCTCTGCGTGGAGACCACCGGTGCTGCAGCGTCCAGCCCATGGCCGGCTGGGAGTGGACCAGGCATGTGACAGCCCTAGCATGTGGTCATCGGGGCGGGGGGATGCCTCGGTGACACGCTGGTGCCCATGGGCCGGGCAGCCACCTCTGTGGGGGGGCTCACTGCTGCAGGATCAAGCCCCACCGGACTCATCGCCCAAACTAACATACACACGGGGCCTGAAATTTCAGCGTCACACGGCTCCCCATCTCCCCGAGGCCACACATGCGGACGACGGCAGACAGCGCTCCAGGCGTCAGACACTGAACAAGCTCTACATTTCAATTCTCTGGAATTTTTCCCAAGCTTTGTTAACTAATGTTTCAGCGATGCAAGAAGATCTCAAGTAGGAAAAGAAGAAGGCCGGCAAGTCTTGAGCACTCGTCCATCTCAGGGAGCACTAGAGAGCAGGCCCCTCTCCGCCAGCCCAGGCTTCAGAACACCCCGCACCCCTCAGGGCACTCCTTGTCTTCAGTCTGCTCTTAGTTCACAGGTGAACTTCACGCAGGGAGGAGGCTGACCAAGCACATTTCAGTCATTGGTAAGAAACAGGACACTGGAAAATCGGACGTTTCCTTCCGAACACGCGCTGCAAAATGAAATGTACATGGAACCCAACAATTCACAAGGAGCTGATACCCACATAACTGAGGCTTTTGAAATGAATGATTCCTTCTAAAGACCCATGTCACGGCTTATTAGAAGTCACCAAATCTTTTTTAAAAGTCACTTTTTTGCATCCTCAAACAAGTAAAATTGTTCATTTAAAGTATTTTGGAAAATTGGGAAGGGGGAAGCTGTTAATATTAGAATGAGGAAGAGAACAAATGAAAACTTAGTATTTTGCACACACGTCACTATTTTCGTTGCAATGTCACTGCCACAGAAATTGTGTGTGTGTGTGTGTGTGTGTGTGTGAGAGACGCACACTGTGAGGAGCGACGCTGACACAGGGTCCAGAGGCTGGAGGGCCCAGAACTTGCCCCGTCTGCTCTCTCCTCATTCCCTACGGTCCAGGAAGCCCTGCAGCCCTACCTCTGAAGGATCCTCTAAGGTCACTTCCTCCCCGTCCTCCCCACATGGTCCTGGTCCAGAGCCTTCCTCGTGTCTGGTCGGGACACCCCTGAAGTTCCAAGTGGCCGTGACACTACGCCCTCCTCCTGGGGCCACCCCATTACTCTCATTCTCTGCGCTCAGGCACGTCGGGTTCCCTCCACGAGATCCTGCTATTTCAGACTTCAGAACTTTCTGTACAGGCCATTCCCTCTACTTAAAATCTCCTCTGTAACTTCTAACTCTACTTTTTTTTTCAGGACTCAGCACAAAGGTCCCCTCCTCCAGGAAGTCTTCCATGGTGTGATTTCCTACCTGCTCTCCTCCTGAGCGAAGCCCAGTACACACTGAGTGGTCACCGCACCCTTGAGCCTCAGGGAGGCTGACCGACCACAGCACTCGTCTGGGACAGTCAGAGCTGTCCCCTCTCCAGACCAGCAAGGGGTCCAGGAGGGGCCGGCCTGTGGCTCTACCCGTGGGACCTCCAGGAAAGCTGTGGGCGTCACTGCTTTTCTCCTGATGGAGGAGAAGCAGCCTGACTGCTCTTGGCAGCTGGTCTACAGCCTCTCGGGGACCGGCCTGGGAGGGGGGGGTGCGTGGACATGGGGACAGCTGGGCCCTGGACGCCGCTGGAGCAGCCGGGTGAAGCCCGCCCACCTCTGGACGTCAGGTCATCTGCGACAACATATTCTTTAATAGTTAAGGCCATTTTGATTCAAATTTTCTGTTACTTGAAGATAAAAATATCCTAATTTGGGGACGGGGGGAGGGAGGGAGGAGATAAGCTGCCTGATGGTCCTTGCCTTCCAAGGCTGCCTTGAGACAGAGGCTCAGATTGTGTATTTGTCGTAAGAAAGTACCAGGCTCTCTGCACGGCTGGGCTCTGCCTGGGTGGTAGCCGTGGGCGGCGTAGATTATGAGCCACATGCCAATGTGACAGCACCACTGCCCACACCCAAGTGGGTGGCCCTCTGAGCGGCAGGGGCTGTGGCCTCGGGCAGGCAGGTCCCTTCACGCCCTGGGCAGGCCGTGGCCCCATGGGGCAGAGGAGACGAACACCGGCCCTCCTGGGTCTCCCGACTCCTGGGTTAGAAGGAAAGAGCCCACATCAATGTGCGCTGAAAATCGCAATGACCAGGACACTCCGTCGCAGGACCAGGCTGTGAAGCCAGTGAGCACGGGCCTCCCGCGGGCCCCCCGAAGACAGTGGGTGGGACGGAGCGCCAGGGTCACAGCCGTCTGAGGCGCTGGCTGGCGGCGATGCCAGCTTCCTGTCCAGACTCGCTCATGCAGCAGCGTCCTACCCTCACCGTCAAGGCGATCTCAGCAGTGACCGACGCTGCAGGGACACCCACCGCGGCTGGGCAGCAAGGCCACCGCTGGTGGGCCCAGAGCTGGGGTCCGCATGCAAGTTCCTCTCTAAACCTTATATTTCTCCACGTGTGGTGTGTGGCCAAAATAAATGGTCGAAACAAAAAAACCCACCACCAACTCCCAGCAGAACGAGTTGTTCTCTGGCCAGAGGCCGAGGCGGCGGTGCTGAAGGCCGGACGGTGCATTTGGTGAGCGCTCCACCGTAGGCCTTAAGACACTTCACGCTACAGCAGACCGCCCCAAATGGTTTCTGCCCACTTCAGGATTCAACATAAAATTCTTGCCATACCATACTTTTTGCATTTACCTTGAATTTTAAACTCAAAAATACTTGGCATATTTTTTTAATGTTTAGTTTGAAATTTCCCCAAATCACTGACAGATAATCTTCATTATCAGAGGAAATCTTTCAAAACTTTGCACTGAGAAATAGAACGACCTACACCTTCTTTTATTTTATTTTTTTTCCTGGAAGGAACTGAAAAAATCAGATTTCAGCAGCGTTTTTTTGTTTGTTTGTTTTGTTTAGAATATTTTGGTTGGCAATTATGGCAAAGACAATGAATGTACAAGCTGCCCCAACTGTATCTATCCAGCAAATTTTAGTAGCATTACTACATGAAAGTACATTTCAAAATAACTTTTGGCTGAAGACCAAACACATACTTTTTTTTATAAGTAGGCTAACTTCTCTCTTAGATAATTTCATGCAAGTAGAAGAAATTAATAACAGAATTGTATTCGTAACCTTAAGGTAACATTTCTTAATATGAATTGATGATGATTAAATTAAGTGGCCTATTTAAACAAAACGGAAAGTAGGCCTAAGAAGAGAACTTTGGGCTGCATTGTCCTAGTCAGTAAATGCTGCTAAACCTCAACGCGCTTAAATCACGTTTTCCTAGTATCTTCCTCAGGTTCCAACTGAGTATGAAATGTGACTCTGGTTATCCATGAAAAGTGGGAACACTTGAAATGACGGCAGACAAATAGTTTTCACATCGCACGGCATTTTACATCTGAGATGGGGTCATCTGTCAGTGCCACCATCTGACTCTGATGACCTCGCTGTACCTCACAGAGAGACGTTGTTCCGCCATGCCTGGCTTTACTGCAGTTCACAGATACTGTGTTTTTAACAAATTGAAGGTCCGTGGCAACCCTGCATTGTCAGATGATGGTTAGCATTTTTTAGCAATAAAGTATGCTCTAATTAAGGTATGTACATTTTTTGGATGTAATGCCAATGCACATGTAAATAGACTACAGTGTAGTGTAAACTTTACACGTCCTGGGAAACCAAAATAGTCGTGTGGCTTGCTTTATTGCGATGTTTGCTTTATTGCAGAGGTCTGGAACCGAGCTCGCAATATCTCCGAGGTGCGCCTGTATTAAAAATAAAGTAAGTGGCTTATATAAGGTCACAGACTGAGTTAATGGCAGAAAGCATGATAAATTTCATATTCACAGTTTACTATCCCACATTCAAGACTGTATTTATGTTTTTAGTGGAAGAAAAGTATGTCAAGAATCTCTCTGCAGCACTTCTTGATGACGAACACAGATGCACACACATACACACATAGCACATGTACACATATAAACACAGCTTCCATAGAAAAGGCACACTGATTACAGCAGAATGATACACCAGCCCATAACCTTATTTATTAGCCAGCCACTTCACTGCTCACAAGTACTGAGTGGATATTCTAAGTGAGACCTTCTCCAGTGGCTCTTGACGACGCTAGTCTGTTCACAGGGCACCCTTCTAAGTCCTCACAGGACATTCGTGCAGGACGCACAGCGGGCACGTGCGAAGCCCAGGCCTGCCGGGTGAGCCCGGGAAGGCGCTTGCCAGGCCCCCTTGATAATATGAAGAGGGGAGGGGAAGGAGGGACCTAGAAACCACGGCTTCTAATGGCTTTTTATCTCTCAAATTCTCTAAACCAAGAAAAGGAAACACAACTACTCCAACATAAAGTGAACCATAATTTAAAAAAAAATAATAATTGAGTTTCTCTCGAGAGAGAGAGTAGGAAAGATGGGAAAACTGAGTCTGGGAGGAGAAACAGAGTCTGGAAGGCACGGGACAC